>NC_134692.1:108736591-111136591 GCF_050947455.1 Rhinoderma darwinii | reverse complement strand
ACATGTCAGTGACCAAGAATAAGCACAAGATTATACTAAATCATTCGCATTTAGCCTTCAAATGTGCTGTATTTTTTTTAAGAAAACCCTAATATTTTTGCCATATTTGACAATCATGTCGGCGCCAGTAAGGAAAGGATCTGGTGATGAAAAGAGTTTGTCATCGCTTATACATAGTTGATATACTACTACATGTTGTAAAGTGTACCTATCAGATGGGATGGGAATGAGATGGGAATACCCCTTTAAGTGACTGTTCCTTTTCTCATAAAGTAGGGAAGTATGAACATCCTGCTGTGTTGCTGTAGTTCTGGGGACAAGATTAAAGTTTCACTGTCAGTAGGTATTAGGGCTTATCCACATTAGCGTTTTTTAAGTATGTCTTTTAAGTAGTGCACACTGATGCACCTTGGCATTAGTTTGTTCCATAGAAATGAATAGAATCCATCACGTAATATTTAATCCATACTACGCTGAATGGCCACTTTATTACAGACACTCATCCAGTAGCACATTGAACCTCATTTTGCCTTCAATTCGTTGTGGTATCAATTGCACTACATTTTTAAGGAGTTCTCCAGGAATATTGGTTCATGCGGATAGTCGCCGCTAAAGTGTTCTCCTGTCATAGGGTAAACAGCAGCTATAAACGGATGGACTCGGTGGCCACAAGCCTTAGATAAACCCTACTGTTCAAAATGTCCATTCATAGGTATCAGAGGACAAAGGGTGGTCCTAGAAAATATTCCCCACACATAGGAATAGGGCTAAGGCTCTCCACCCAGGCAGTATGCAATGAGCTGCCTCATTCATGTAAAGTAACGGCATGGTGCCTGGAGGCCTGCTCCACAGGGCTCTGCTGACTTTTCATTTTAGCAATCATGCGGGTACTAGTAGTTGTATTCCACCTCCACCAGCCGTCAACTGTTTACACCTGACAGGATTATTCGATTCATGCTACATGTGCCAAATTCTGACCTTCAGCATGGAGCAACAGAAATCTGGATACATCTGACCAGGCGATGTTTTTCCACTTCTCAGTGATCTAATTTTTGTGCTCTTTTGCCCACTGAAGTCTTTCCTTTCTATTACCTTTGGACAGCAATGGCACTCGAACTGCTCATCTACTGTCATAGCTCATCAGTGCTATGGAACAATGAGTTGTGCATGTAGACCCCTTAGTTGGAGCACTAGCGTTGTATTCTCCTGCAATTTGCTTGACTGTGCACCACCTGTTCATCAGAACAATTTTTTACATCCCCCTCTGACCCCTTTCGTTGATGAGGTCCACAGGATCCCCTCTCGCTGGATATTTTTCCTCGATCACATAATTCTCGGGCTACTCACTACACTATTGCATGAGAAAACCCCACAAGGTTGCCAGTTCTTGAAATACTGACCCTACCTCTTTCAAAGTTGCTCAAATTGCTTGATTTTCCCATTATAATGTGGACTCACACTAAAACGTATCCACGGAAAACTTGCTGACTTGATTTTACTCTGCACTCCGGGTCACTTGTCTAATTTCCATAAGGGAAGCTCCAATTGTGAAAGGGCAGGTGTCTCAATAAAGTAGTCATTCATTGTATATGCAAAGAGGTCTTTGCTTCAATGTTGGTTACAATACTCGGGGTGCTGGACTATACTTTTCGTCTGTTATAATCCTTGATGCCCACCACTCATTGATAGACCAAATGAACAATTTGCTATAAACACATAAAATAATATAAATATATTAAAAAAAATTGCAGAAATTTAGGATTCTGTGATTTGCTAATTGTGGGGTACAACTACTGGTACCCACGTGATTGCTGGAATTAAAAGGCAGCAGAGCTCTGTAGAGTAGGCCTCCAGGTACTATGCAGTTACTTTACCTGAATGAGGTAGTTCTTTGTACGGTGCCTGGGTGGGCAGTCTCAGCCCTTTTATTCCTATGATCGTAGGGGTCCCTGTGATTGGACCCCCACAATCAGCAAATGACATGCTACAAATAGAATACCCCTTTAAGACCCTTAAAATGTAAGATAAAGGGCAAAATAAAAATCATTAAAATTAAAATTGTATTCTTCTGTAAACCTGAATGACACCTGTAATTTTTCATGTGGAATGAATCTTTTTCTCAGGGTGTCATATTCTTCAGAATTTGAAAAAAATAATTTCAGGATGGTAGAGAAGTTGATGGCAGAGCAGACATGTTCATAGAAACCTGAAATGTATGTTTCACTATGAGAAATTAGTGACACTTTTGTGGGTTGTGTGGCTTTTTATCACAAAACGTTACGACATTAGCGGTAAAGTTTGTGCCCTTTTTGGAACCCAAACCATCAGATTTCTAAAGAAATGTGACTTGATGTGGTATGATAAACATACTCACCTGGCCATTGACACGTACACAGCCTTTTGATTTGCATCATATTATGAGTTGTGAATTAAGAATTTATGTAACGGAGGAGAATGTATTATTTCTTTTTTTCCTGGAATTTTCATATTTTTGCAAACAAGCCATTAAAGACGTGCATTCATTGGAAAATTGTGCTGCAAGATAGGGATCCTTCTAATTCTATAATGTTCAGATTTCTTTGTAGTTCCCACTACAGATGTTCCATGGATAATCTGTAAGGCCCCATATACACGACCGTATTTTTCACCTGTAATTGCAGACTGTATTTTTACGCATGGGTGTCCGTTCCGTAGAAATGATCCGTAAAATATAGAACATGTCCTATTCTTGTCCATAATTACGGCACGCACTTCCCATAGAAGTCTATGGGCGCTTCTGTAATTATAGTCGGCTACGGATGTGCACCCGTAGCCATCCGCAATTACGGCAGCATTGCTAGGCGACGCCAGGTTTGCAGATGTTGAACATCATTTGTGTTTTTCTTCTTCTTTTTGTGGATCCGTATATACGGAGGCATTACGTATGCACTATGGACCGTATATGCGGACACCGTTCCGTATATGCGGATAAGTTGCGGATGACTACGAATCCATATTTTTTTTTTTTAAACTCAGTTTATTGAAGGAGACATATAAACACATCGACACAGTAAACAGCAGGACCCCCGCACAGCGGACATGTCCATATTTTATGCATATACAATACTGTTCATTATTACTGTGAAATGTTTAACAAAAGTCATAACACTCCTATAAAATAAAAGAACCACATAAACAATAAAAAAAGGAAAGAAAATATGTCTCTTTTATCAAATTCTTGCCAGCTACATTTCCGTACCAGTATATTGTGCGTTTTTCCCAAAATAAGCCAGTAAGGCAGCAGAGATATAGGATACCACCCTCTACCATGACAACCAATCAGTTGTCCACCATTCCATCTAGATCATGATAAGTCATGAATGCTCATGTGTAGAAATGAGCGAACCGGGACAACCGAACCCGGTTTCGGTCCGAACTTCCGGAAAAGTTTGGTTCGCAGCGAATCCGAACTTCACCGGGTTCGGCTGAACCCGTTTTGACCGAACCCGGTCAATCACTGATAGAGAAAAGAGGCTGCTGATTAAAAATAAAATAAAAAGCATTTCATACGTACCCGGTCGTTGTCTTGGTGACGAGTCCCTCTTCTTCCTCCAGTCCGACCTTTTCTGACGCGGCAGCCTGTGATTGGCTGCAGAGGCCTCTGCAGCCTGTGATTGGCTGCAGAGGCCGCGGCAGCCTGTGATTGGCTGCAGCGCTCACATGGGCTGCATCGTCATCAAGGAATGTCGGGCCGGATGTCGAGAGGGACGCATCACCAAGGCAACGGCCAGGAGACCGGACTGGAGGAAGCAGGGAGTTCCCGGTAAGTATGAACGTCTTTTTTTTTACAGGTACTGTGATCGGTAGTCACTGTCCAGGGTACTGAAACAGTTACTGCCGATCAGTTAACTCTTTCAGCACCCTGGACAGTGACTATTTAGGGTATGTGCACACACACTAATTACGTCCGTAATTGACGGATGTATTTCGGCCGCAAGTACCGGACCGAACACAGTGCAGGGAGCCGGGCTCCTAGCATCATAGTTATGTACGATGCTAGGAGTCCCTGCCTCTCTGCAGAACAACTGTCCCGTACTGTAATCATGTTTTCAGTACGGGACAGTAGTTCCACGGAGAGGCAGGGACTCCTAGCATCATACATAAATATGATGCTAGGAGCCCCGCTCCCTGCACTATGTTCGGTCCGGTACTTGCGGCCGAAATACGTCCGTCAATTACGGACGTAATTAGTGTGTGTGCACATACCCTTACTGACGTCGCCTAGCAACGCTGCCGTAATGACGGGTGCACACATGTAGCCACCCGTCATTACGGGGCCTCATGCACACGACCATAAAAACACCCGTTATCACGGGTCGTAATTACGACCCGAAATAGCGGGCCCATAGACTTCTGTTAGCCACGGGTACCTTCCCGTTTTCTCACGGGAAGGTGCCGTGCCGTTAAAAAGATAGAACATGTTCTATTTTTTTATTTTACGGGCCGTGCTCGTAATTACGACTCGTAATTACGAGCACGGCCGGCCGGCCACGGGCAGCCGGCCGCTTTTGCGAACCGTGCTGTCATTATAATTATAGCAGCACGGCCCGTAAAATAGAAAAATAGAACATGTTCTATTATTTTAACGGCACGGGCACCTTCCCGTGAGAAAACGGAAAGGTACCCGTGGGTAACAGAAGTCTATGAGCCCGTTATTGCGGGTCGTAATTACGACCCGCAATAACGGGTGTTTTTACGGTCGTGTGCATAATGGGAGCACGGCTCGGAAAAACGAACGGCTGCCCGTGCTCATCTCCTGAAATACTCTGTGCTGCCTTAAACTCTGTGGACAGGTCAGGATCCTGTTTCTTTTAAATGCTGCTAGGGAACCCGCTCGATCCACTATATAAGGCTACGCTACAGTGCAGCATTTAAAAGAAACAGGATCCTGACCTATCCACAGAGTTTAAGGCAGCACAGAGTATTTCAGGAGATGAGCGTGCAGATTCAGTGCTGCTGTGAACTCTGCTCTTACCATTACGTAGCTCTCAGTCTGTTACCTCTCCTCCACTCCTGTCCTCAAGAACACCTTCACATGATTGGCAAGTCACCACGTAATGGTAAGAGCAGAGTTCACAGCAGCACAGAGTATTTCAGGAGATGAGCGTGCGGATCTTGTGCGTGGTGGTGACTTGCCAATCATGTGAACGTGTTATAGAGGACAGGAGTGGAGGAGATGTAACAGACTGAGCTACGTAATGGTAAGAACAGAGTTCACAGCAGCACAGAGTATTTCAGGAGAGGAGCGTGCAGATTCAGTGCTGCTGTGAACTCTGCTCTTACCATTACGTAGTTCAGTCTGTTACCTCTCCTCGACTCCTGTCCTCAATAACACCTTCACATGATTGGCAAGTCACCACCCCGCACAAGATCCGCACGCTCATCTCCTGAAATACTCTGTGCTGCTGTGAACTCTGCTCTTACCATTATGTGGTGACTTGCCAATCATGTGAAGGTGTTCTGGAGGACAGGAGTGGAGGAGAGGTAACAGACTGAGAGCTACGTAATGGTAAGAGCAGAGTTCACAGCAGCACTGAATCTGCACGCTCATCTCCTGAAATACTCTGTGCTGCCTTAAACTCTATGGACAGGTCAGGATCCTGTTACTTTTAAATACTGCACTGTAGCGCAGCCTTATATAGTGGATCGAGCGGGTTCCCCAGCAGCATTTAAAAGAAACCGTGTTTGTGTATGTGTGTGTTTGTGTATATATGTGTGTTTGGGTATGTGACTTTGTCTGTTTTTGTTTTTATATGTGTGTTTGTGTATATGTGTGTGTGTGTATATATGGGTGTGTTTGTGTATATGTTTGTGTATATATGGGTGTATTTGTGTATATGTTTGTGTGTAGATGTTTGTGTTTTTGTATATGTGTGTGTTTGTGTATATGTGTGTATATGGGTGTGTGTTTGTGTGTATATATGGGTGTGTTTGTGTATATGTGTTTGTGTATATGTGTTTGTGTATATGTGTGTTTGGGTATGTGTGTTTTTGTTTGTATATGTGTTTGTGTATATGTGTTCGTGTATGTGTGTGTATAACTGTGTGTGTGTGTGTGTGTGTGTGTGTTTGGATATGTGTGTTTTTGTTTGTATATGTGTGAGTTCGTGTATATGTGTGTGTGTTTGTCTGTTTATGTGTGTGTGTGTGTGTGTGTGTGTGTGTGTGTGTGTGTGTATATCTTGTTGTGTTTGTGTATATATGTCTGTGTATGGTTGTTTGTTTGTTTGTGTGTGCGTGTATATATATGTGTGTAGGTGAGTAGAAGTATTGGTATTGTTCACATTGATAACTGTTTTTTTATGTTGTTGCAGATTTTGATGTACCGATTGGACTACATCTTCGATTCGTTGGACTACTGCGTAGATCTACGTTTTTTCAAATTTTAATAAAATGGTTAACGAGGGTTTTGTTGGGGATTTCTTATTTCAATAAAAAAGAATTGTCTTTGTGGTTTTTTTTAAACTTTATTAGTGCCTAGATAATGGCAGTTGGCTGATTGACAGCATCCATTATTAAGGCGGTACTTAGTGTTAGCCGGTGCAGAGGCTAGCACTAACCACCCATTATTACCCCGGTACCCACCACCACCAGGGGTGCCGGGAAGAGCTTGGTACGATCCAGTACCCGACCATCTGTTGTGATGGTCGGGTACTGGGGCGGCCGTAGGCTGGTATTATGAGGCTGGGAAGGGCCAAAATCAGTGTACCTTCCCACCCTTGTAATGCTAGGCTGCTGCTGCTGTGTTGTATTGGGCTGGTTATAAAAATGGGGGGGACCCCCACGTCGTTTTTTTTTTTTGAATTTAACAAATTTAGCAATAGACGGGTCCCCCACATTTTTAATAACCAGCCATATACAAGGCCGCAGCAGTCTGGCATTACATGGGTGGGAAGGGCCACTGGTTTTGTCCATTCCCAGGCTAATAACACTGTGTTGTATGTTGCTGGTTATGATAAATTGGGTGGAACCCCATGTCTTTTTTTAAAAAAATATTTAAATAATTAAATAATTAAAAAAAATGACGTGGGGTCCCCCCCACTTTTATAACCAGCCAGATACAACACAGCAGCAGCCTAGCATTACAAGGGTGGGAAGGTCCACTGTTTTTGGCCCTTCCCAGCCTCATAATACCAGCCCGCGGCCGCCCCGGAGCCCGACCATCACAACAGATGGTCGGGTACTGGCTCTTCCCGGCACCCCTGGTGGTGGTGGGTACCGGGGTAATAATGGTGGTTAGTGTTAGCCTCTGCACCGGCTAACACTAAGCCTCGCCTTAGTAATGGATGTTGTCACTCAGACAGCGGCCATTACTAAAGTGGTAGTAATAAAATTTGAAAAGAAAAAGACAAAGATATAGATAAAATATTTTATTGAAATAAAGCACCCCCAACACAACCCTCATTGACCATTTTAATGTAGAAAAAAAAACGTCATCTAAGTAGTCCTCGAAACCGACGTAGTCCAAACACCAAACCTTTAAAAAAAAAAAATAATGAAATAAAACATGTCGTAGGCTTAGATTCAGTTTAATGTGTGATACTGACTGTTATACCATGTATAGAAGCCTGCCGTGAAGTTGACTTAGATACAGGGCGCCAGCAGACAGTATCATACATGGCCATACATACATATATACAAACATACATACAAGCATGCACATATATACATGCAAATATACATACATGCAAACATACACACATATATACATGCAAACTATCATACATACGTACGTACATACATGCATACACACACACATGAAAACATACATACATACAAACAAACATGCAAAGATACATACATACATATATACAAGCATGCACAAATATACATGCAAACATAAATACATGCAAACATAATTACATACATGCACATATATATAAACATACATGCAAAAATAAAAACATGCAAACATACATACATATATACATACATACATGACAACATACATACATGCAAACATACATACATACATACATGCAAACATACATACACACATGCAAACATATATACATGCAAATCTACATACAAACATGCACATGTATACATACATGCCAACATACATGCAAACATACATGCACATATATACATACATACATACATACATACATGACAACATACATACATGCAAATATATACATGCAAATATACATACATACACACATGCACATATATACATACATGCCAACATACATGCACATATATACATACATGCCAACATACATACATACATACATACATACATGACAACATACATACATACATATATATACACACATGCAAATATACATACAAACGTGCATACATACATACATACATGCAAACATACATTCATGCAAACACACATACATGCAAACATACATACATTCATGCAAACAAACATACATACATACATACATACATACACACATGCACATATATACATACATGACAACATACATACATACATACATACATACATGACAACATACATGCAAAAATACATACATGCAAACATACACACATGCAAACATACATACATACATGCAAATATATACATGCAAATATACATACAAACATGCACATATATACATACATGCCAACATACATGCACAGATATACATACATACATACATGACAACATACATACATGCCAACATACATACATACATACATACATACATACATACATACATGCCAAAAAAAAATAATAATACGTTCATACTTACTTTCCTCCTGTCCGGCCTCCAGCGATGACGTTTCATCCATGTCGCTGCTGCAGCCTGTGATTGGCTGCAGAGGCGGTCACGTGGGATGAAGCGTCATCCTGACGTGCGTGACCGCCACTACAGCCTGTGATTGGCTGCAGCGGCGAAAGGGATGAAACGTCATCGCTGGAGGCCGGACAGGAGGAAAGTAAGGAACGTATAATTTTTTTTTTTTTTATTACATTTAAATTGTATTTTCCGCGCGCCGAGCATGTACTGTCAAGGTTGCTGAAAGAGTTAGTGTAGCCCATTAACTCTATCAGCACCCCGGACAGTAGCATGCTCGGCGCAGGGAAGTGACAGGTTCGGTCCGAACTAGTTCGGTCCGAACCGAACTTTTTTGTGAAATTCGGCGAACTAGCCGAACCGAACTTTTGATAAGTTCGCTCATCTCTACTCATGTGCGTAAACCTCTAATAGCCACCGCTAACTCCGGCCCTGAGTAGGACGTAAGATCTGAATTGCACCAGCTATCCCAGATCCAATTACATTTTTCAGGTCGTTTTCTATGAAGATACATTATACGCTCAAAAGGTATAGTCGCGTTTACCAGTTGTATCCACATATCTTTGGTTGGTGGGCGAACATTCATCCACCTGAGAGCTATTGTTTTACGAGCCATAAACAAGGTCTCCCGAATACATATGCGAAGGTGTGGCGAAATCAGATCTTCCTCCATCAGCCCGAATAAGCAGACCCCCGGCTCTACCAGTACAGGGATCGACAGCACCCTAGCAAGCAGGGCAGTAACTTCTGTCCAGAAGTGGCGAATGTCTGGACAATCCCATATCATATGCTGAAAATCGGCAGGGCTATAAAAGCATCTATGACAATGGGGAGAGGGCCTTCTACCCATTTTGTATAAACTAATTGGTGTGAGGTAACTTTGGTGAATTATATATAGTTGTATAAGTTTGTTATTAATGGCAGGGGATACGAATCTATGTGATTCCAAAAGGCTAGCTCTGGCCTCCTCATCCAGGGATGGAATTAGCTCCCGCCATTTGTCCAGCGCCGGTAAGGCTGCCCTGCATGCTTTGGCATGTATGAGATAAGAGTATATCGAGGAGATCAGTCCACACGGTCCCTGGGATCGTACAATGCCTATTAGGGGATATGAGGAGATTTCTATGTCCCTACCTCTAAACTGGGCCTGTAAGGAATGTCTTAATTGCAAAAATTTGTCAAATGCCTGTCTCGGAACCTGATACGTCTCTTCCATCTGGGTAAAAGAAAATAATGAATTATTATCAAACACATCCCCAACAATGTTAATTTCTATATTAGACCAAAATCCCGCATCCTGTGATGTACTCAACTGGTCCATCATGTCATTATGCCACAAGGGGGTCTCTGCCATTATCCGGCCATCCCATGAGAGCTGCCTCGCGGCTGCCCAGGCCTTTTTTGCCACTCTGTGAATTGGTAAGGCATTGCTGCCAAGCGGTATTAAAGGTTCCAGTGTTGACCACAGTTTCCTTGATCCTAGATAATTTGCCAGACAGCTCTCCAATCCCACCGGTTCCTCATGTGACACCCAGGCTCCCAAGTATTTAAGTTGGCCAGCTAGGTAGTATACATATAGGTCCGTGAGAGCCATGCCTGCCAGGTCTTTAGGCCGTTGTAATTTGGCTAATTGCAGCTTAGACCTAGAGGACCCCCAAATAAACCTTCTGAACATAGAGTCCATTTCTTTAAAGAACGTCATGGGAATGGGGACAAATATATGCTGTAGTACATATAAGCACTTAGGTTGAACCACCATCTTAATAAGGTTAATTCGGCCCGCCACCGAGATAGGTAGAGCCGACCAGATTTTGAATTTATCTTTGAAGATTGTAAGCAAAGGGTCTACATTCAACTTCAGCATGTCATTGTCTGATCTAGCTATCTGGATCCCCAAATATTTAAATTGAGATACCACTTGCAACCCGCTAACCTTCTGGGCCATCTCCGAGTTCCGACGCGGAGAGAGGTACATCAGACAAGATTTGCCCCAGTTAATACGTAAGCCAGAAAAATCCCCAAATAGATCAATAATCGTCATTGCTCTGTGTAACGACTTCTCCGGGTACGACATATATAACAGCATATCGTCTGCATATAAGGCAATCCGTTCCTCCCCCTTGTATAGGCAAGTTCCCCGAAATATCTCATCCTGTCGTATCAAAATTGCAAGGGGTTCTATGGCAAGAGCAAACAATAAAGGAGATATTGGGCATCCCTGCCTGGTTCCCCTTTCCAAGGTGAAGTATGAAGACAACTGCCCATTCAGGGATATGGCCGCCCTGGGATGTAAATATAGAAGACTTATCCATTGTATAAAGACTGGTCCTAGCCCAAATTTTTGGAGAGTGTGCAATAAGTATGGCCATTCAATTGAGTCAAAGGCCTTGGCCGCATCCAAGGAGGCCAAGGCCCAGTCCTGCTTTTGTCGCGTGGCTATCTGGGACACTATTTGGGTCCTACGTAAATTGTCTGACGTACTTCTCCCTTTAATAAACCCCGTTTGATCCGGACCTATGGTAGATGGCATAATATCGTTCAACCTATTGGCCAACACCTTTGTCAATATTTTATAATCCACGTTAAGAAGTGCTATAGGCCTATATGATGAACAGTCTAGGGGATCTTTATCTGGCTTTAAGATGACCACTATGGTTGCATCAGAGAATGAGTCCGGTAGGGCCCCCGCATCTAGAGATGCATGATACGTTTTAAGCAGCTCAGGGGCTAACTGATCCTGATATTTCACATATACTTCTAGTGGGATACCATCCGGTCCCGAGGCCTTCCCCTTGGGCATGGATGATATTGCTTCCACTATCTCCTCCATAGTAATAGGGCTATCCAGATACCGTCTTTGGTCAGATGTTATTTTAGGACAGTTGACTTGTTCACAGTAGTCATACAACTCCTCCTTTGTTCTATGAGATCTAGAGACATACAAATCTTTGTAAAAGGTATGAAACTCCATTAATATATCAGTTGTGGAAGTCAGAACCGTGCCCTCTCTAGTTTTGATTTTCAGTATGGCCGGTGACGCATTATTCTGGTGGATAATATGTGCAAGCATGCTACTAGATTGGTTACCCTGTTCAAAATTCTTCTGGTTATTAAAAAACATTCTGCGCTTGCTTTTTTCAGTAATATATAAAAGATACTGTCTACCCGCCTGCAGCCATGTCAGTCTATTAACCTCTGAAGGATCAGAAATGTAAGTAGCTTCTAACCGTGTACAGGACTCAGCTAATTCCTTCTCTTTTTTTACCGACTCTCGCTTTATATATGAGATGGTAGATTGGAGGCACCCCCTGAGGTATGCTTTTTGTGCATCCCAATAGGCTGAGTGGTTAGGTGTTAACGAGTTCTCCTCTACATAGATCTGTAACTGATCCGGTATACGGTCCTGGTGGGTAAACTGTGTTAGCCAAAAGGAATGTATCTTCCTACTCAGCGATCTTGTCCCCCCCTGGGCCACCTTCAGACGCACCACAATAGGAGAGTGGTCTGAGAACGAGCGCGGTAGATGCTCTGCAGACTGCAAGGCCAAGCAGGTCTGCCCATTCCCACAAATATAATCTATGCGAGACATCGAATTCTTACCAGGGGTAAAGCAAGTAAATTCCCGGACCCCGGGCCACATGTGTCTCCAGAGGTCATGCCACCCAACTTCCTCCAAGAACAATGCTAATGGCGTCGGCCTGCTACCCATCAAGGGATCCGGGGCAGCGTCACCTCTGAACTTGTCCAGAACAGGAACGGCTAAAGAATTAAAGTCACCCATACAAATAAGTGTGGCCGAGGGATAGGCTGCTGCAAAGCCCGCTGCTTCGTATAAAACAGCTAAGGCCTGAGTAGGGGGGATATATACACACATTATTACATAAGGCTGACATTCAATCCACGCATGTATAAAAATGTTTTGGCCCTCCGGATCTTTTTTAATTACTCCAGGTTTTCACCTGAGGGACCTATGAACTAGTAGGGAGACTCCTCTGGAATAGTTGGAATATGTGGCATGTGCCGCCCATTGTATCCATGACCTCCTAAGAAAGCGAACCGTATCTGGTATTAAATGCGTCTCCTGTAAACATATCAACTGTGCTCCGCTTGCCCGGATTTGGGAAAATACTTGGGTTCGCTTGCTTGGGGTACCCAATCCCCTAACATTCCAGGATAGTACATTCAGGACTACCATTCACTGGCAGATATATGACAAAGAGCTCAAAAGAAAAGAAAAGGAAAAGAAAAAACAAAACAGAACTTACTAACACAGTAAACTGAAGAACCTCCTCAGAATCTGATATGAGCTAGTCAGATCCTACTAAGAAGATTTTCACGGGGGTAGTCTGTGAAGAACGATCTACCTATCACAGACTATTGCCCCGCCCAATCAGCGTCTCCCAGGCTGTATCGGACAATTTTGTACCTCAATATAAAGATATACCTGTACTTGCAGACATTAATTATATAGAATCTCTCCCTCCCCCTCTAATATTTTGTGTATTACCCGCCATGTACATTACATTTTCACCAGAAGACTCTTCCCTATACAGTTATCAATTGCTTCATTCCGCACGAGCATGTGCCCATACCTAAAATATACAGCAGGGGGGGGGGGCTATGTGCTTATTTGGAACATGTTTAGAACTACTAGGTGTTTTACACAATGGAGCACCTCTAAATATACATATATAAGAATAAATCATTCTGGTCTGAAAAACGGTACTCAGCCTAGCAGTCCATCTTTTCTTATTCTTGGCAGGATCCATGCCCTGCTTCGCAGCAGGTGGTGTTATGGTAAACTTCTTGGCACCGTGATCTTGCGGCTATTCAGCCAGTCTTCGGCCTCCGCCGGCGTATTAAAGAAGAGAGACCTGTCCTGATAAACGACCCGCAGTCTAGCAGGAAAAACCATTGAATATGGAATCTGGAGATCTCTCAGGCGCTTTTTAATCCCCACAAACGTGGCACGTGCTTTCTGAAGTACAGCAGAGAAATCCGGAAAGAGCATTATGGATGCCGTGTTGTAGGTGATGTGGCCTTTTTGGCGCGCGGCTCTCAAGATGGCATCTCTATCTTTACTGCTTAGCAGTTTAACCAGCATGGGTCTCGGTGCAGTCCCTGGGGGAGGGGGGCGAGAGGGGACTCGATGTGCTCTCTCAACAGCATATGCCACAGATAATTTAGCATCCGGCAAAGTATCCTTAATCCACTGCTCCATGAATGTGCTGGGGTCCGATCCTTCAGCTTGCTCCGGTAGCCCCAAAACCCGTACGTTGTTCCGCCTTAAGCGGTTTTCAAGATCATCGGATCTTTGTGACCACATTTCTGCTGCCCTTTCCAGGGCCCCGATCTGTCGAGCCACAGGTGCAGCGTCGTCCTCAATCTGTGATATCCGAGTTTCCGTGTCTTTCACTCTGTCTCGGAGGTTATGTATATCCTTGCGTATCAAGCCAATATCAATTTTAACTTCCTCTATTCTGGTGGTCAGTGAGGTAGTTGACTCCCTTATAGCTGATAAAAGCTGAGCTGTGACTTCTTTCAGCGTTGGCTCCTTCTCCCCCTCCCCCTCACCTTCACACTGTTCTTGCCGCGCCTCAGGAATCTCGGCGCCATGCTGACCTCCCGGCCTTGCAAACTCCAGGAGCTTGTCCGCTGCAGTCGAGTTTCGGGTTTTACTCATGGTGAGTGCTCCTCTGTTCCTCCGTCTTGTGTACCTAGTCCAGGAAATCTTTGCGGCAGTATTATGTCAGGATTATGAGTGGAGACGCTGAGATATGGACGGAGCTCCTACTGCATGCGACTGCTCGTGGCGATAGCTAGCCACGCCCCCCACGAATCCATATTTATGGACAGTATTTACGGATGGATGAAAATACGGTCGTGGGGCCTAAATCAACTATATTATGTGAGGGGTTGATGTCCGCAATTTATTCAGATCAATTCTCACACATATTTGGTATCTTATTAAATATTTTCTGTTCAAGTTTGTTGGGAAGAGTTAAGTAATTATCTACAATGTTGCATGCTGGTACTTTTATAAAAAATACTACCAAGCAAATAATTAAAGAATTAAAGTTATCAGTGTTATTTTAAACCATACTTGCCCTAAATGTCAAGTTTTAATTTAGACTTTCTCTATATATGTAGTATCTGTAATATATAAATTATTATATATATATATATATATATATTAGGCCATGTTCACATCACGTTGTTTGTTTGGTTTAAGCTCCCGACATACACGCTGAACGTGTCCAAAAGGCTCTAATGTGAGATGGAGGCCAAAAAAGTATCCCTTTTGCCCTTCGTCTGGCCAAGATGAAAGTCTACTGCAAATGAAAATGTATGGAATAGCGTAGTAAACTACATTATTCCATCCTGCGGAAATCCGTAAAAAAATGTATACAGTAAATGTATACGTTTTTTAGCATGGTAGTCTATGGGTGACAGGCATCCATTAAACGTATACATCATGAGCTTATCAATAGCTTTTCATGACGTATCTGATAAGTAGATACCATTATAGCCTATGGGTGATGGATGCGTTAAATTGGTGCCTAACAGCGGCATCCATCACTCATAGGCTATAATGGTATCCGTTTCACGGATACATCATGAAAAGGGTCGTAAAAGTTCATGAGTCATGACGTATTTGTTAAACGGATACCATTACATCCTATGAGTGACGGATGCCGCTGTTAGGCAAGTGTCACAGCCTTTATTTAAAGGTCGGGAGCTTCTCCCGATGTATACGCCAAACATAAGCCGAAAGAAATGATGTGAACATAGCCTTCACTTCAATAGAAATTTTCTATTGACATGTCTGTAAATAATATTTATATAATCATCACATTCTGATGTCATAGCCTGATATTTATTTATAGATGAATGGCGCTACATAGACACTACTTATCTCTTCCTGCAGAAGCAGTCTGTTGCAGATTGATACTGCAGGACATTTCTTCTCTTGTGTCAAACACTGATGACTGATACGGGTGCTCTCTCTAAAAAAGAAGTTATTCAGCAGCTGCAGGGGGTATTATAGTTTTATGCCCCAGCTGCTACAAAACCATATAATACACACCTCAGCTGCAGGCCTTCTTTTTAAAGAGTATGAGGGTCTTTCATATCAATTAATTATTGACTGGAATCTCTCCCTTCTTAAAAGGGAAGTTCCACAGCAGATTCCAATTGACATGCTGCTGAACAAAAAACCGCAATGCAGGTCAATTTATGAAAGTTTTTTCAGCAGATTTTTTATACAGCGTGTGGATGAGATTTGTTTAAATCTCATCCACTTTGCTGCTACTATATTATGCTGCAGATCTTCCGCAATGAAATACGTTGCAAAAAATCTGCACTATTTACGCTACCTGTGAACACCTAAAAGGTAGGCAGATGAAGTAACAGAATTTATCAATGCAATAAAGAGTTGATAACATCATTGAAAGTTCCTGAACATTTTCCATGGTTCCCAGATGGAAATAAAGGTGTACCATGTGCGGAATTCCCATTGGGATATTTCTTCAATCTAAAGATCTGATCTATTTTACCGATCCACTGACCAATTGGGGGAAAATTTTTCCGAAAGCCAATACCGTGGCAGGAGTAACTTAGCTGCAATTATCAGCTGTCAATAAAGGAGTGAAGTATGTTTGTTCATTTCATTGGGAAAAAGGGACAATAAAGCTATACAGGGCCGAGGTGAAATATTAGCCCTGCGGACTCGGTTACATCACCCTAAGTTTTCTATCCACCAAGGTTGCAGTTTCTTATAGGCCCACCAAATGTGAAAGAATACCCTCCTCCTCCAAACATCTCCAGCACCGTGTGGATTTTTCTTTCTACGTTGCTTCAGGGAGACACCATATGGTGGCACACGGAGGGCATATAAGTCCAAAATAAAGACCCGCCCGGACTCCATGTGCATGTGAGCCCTTTAATGTCTCCCAAAAAGAAAAAGTCCTTTATCTATCTGTTTGGTGTCTTGTAGAATCAACTCGCTTGAGTAAATCCTGTATCCGTTATGTTCTTTGCTAAGGATTCTGTTGCTCATCAGGTTTTAGATGGTGATGATATAAGGAACTAAATTACATTTTGTCATTCATGCAAATTGAAGAGAGTACATGTGTATAATAATTCTTAACTAACCATTGGGCAGACTTAAAAAATCATTACAATTCTAATCCATCCATAATGTTTTATAACCTACCAATATGATAAAAAACAATGGGCCGGTTTTAGCCAATTTTGCTGGGGGACAGCAGGCTGTGAACGTGTGGCCACTCCCTATTGAAATGAACAGAAGTTGGTCAATTGGTGTGGGTCCCAGTAGTCAGACGCCCATTCAGCAATGTTTTATGATCTATCAAATTGTTTCTTCCATTGGTAATATTTGGAAAAACAGAGGTCATTTTAGACGTCTTTACCGGGTCTTTGCTATGGTGTGGTCTAAAAAAAAATAAAGAATAAAAATAAATGTATGTATATATTCATTTTTCACAAACGTATTGATGTAAAAACATTACTTAAAATAATTTCGTAGGTTACCTACACTACAAATGAAGCCCAAGGAAAACTATATTTCAAGACGGAAGAAAAGGAACTGAACTTCTCATCAAAGATACTTTTTACTGAGAACACGTGTTTAAATATTATACAACTTAAGCATTATTTAGTACAGGTTGGTAATGGTATGGTAATCTACAATGTTTGATAATCTGGCATTTATCTGGACCATACGGCCAGACTACTGACATTTTACTATATACATCCTTTAAATACAATCTCTTGGCATGTTGTTGTATCAGACAGTAAAGTATTTAACACATAACTTGGCTTTCCTCTGCTCCCAAAATATCAAAAAATTGTCTACATTATTGGGTCAAATTAAAAATTATGGGGTAGGGGTTACAGTGATAATTGTAATCTAAAAATATTATACGAGCAAATCTTCTGTAATCTAGCTAGCAGTCAGTTTCAGTAATCTTATTGTATAACACAAATGTTCTTACTTTTCCAGTTGAAGAACCTGCCAGCACTAATAGAAATGAGGACGTTTTATGAAAAAAAACATAGAACAGTTGCTCTGGAACATAAAACCATTTGGGGCAGAAAAGAATTGAAGCTGGCAGGATCCTACACTGGACAATTTCCAAAGTTATCTGGAAGACATGAGATAACAGGTGACATTCATATTACAGAACACTGCAGAAAATATGCTATTAATATGTCATTGCAAATCATGAAAAGAAAAAAGTTAGATCTAGTTTACATTGAAACTCTGGACCTGTAAATTGTATTGGCTCCTGAAAGCAACTTTTCTTCTGTTACAGGTGAATTTTCTCAGTCTCTTGTTCTAGCAGCTCTGCGTCAGGCTAATGTCAGCATCAATATAGAGCACTCAAATCACAACCTTCAAGATCATATTTCCATAGGTTGGAACATTAAAAACCAGGTATCTATCTATCTATCTATCTATCTATCTATCTATCTATCTATCTATCTATCATCTATCTATCTATCTATCTATCTATCTATCTATCTATCTATCTATCTATCTATCTATCTATCTATCTATCTATCTATCTATCTATCTATCTATCTATCTATCTATCATCCTATCTGTCTATCTATCTATCTATCTATCTATCTATCTATCTATCTATCTATCTATCTATCTATCTATCTATCTATCTATCTATCTATCTATCTATCTATCTATCTATCTATCTATCTATCTATCTATCTATCTATCTATCTAATCAATCTAATCTAATCTAATCTAATCTAATCTATCTATTTTACAGTAGTTGCTTACAAGACTGAATAGATTTTGGTTGTATAGAGAAATAGTATAGTGCCCCATAGGGCAGGGGTCAGCAACCTATGGCACGTGTGCAGAACATGTTTGCCTGGCACGCTGATTCCTAAGCCCCACAAATGCTCTCCAACCTAAACCTAGTCCAACGCCGCCCCCTTGGCTTGATTGATCTCTCTAGCGTGCGCCGACGTCACTGGTTTCTTTAGGGTCAGATAACACACTTGTGCGAGTTTTCACGAAAATTCTATGAACATGAACTTTTCAATTATGTCGCATACGTGGTAACAGTTTGTGTTATGACTTTCATGCTGTATGGCACACTGAGTACTTCATCTTTGATTTTTGTTTCTTTTTTAAATCGGCACACCGTACAAATGTTGCCTACCCCTGCCATAGGCACATGTGCACACAGCGTTTTTTGCCAAGCAGAAAAAATCTGCCTCAAAATTCCTTCTGGAATTGACACATTTTTTTTATGCATTTTTTTAAAGGCGTTTTTTAAGATGTAACATATGCAAAAACCGCAGCAAAAACGTTTTTTAAACGAATGGCACTTTTTTTTCAGAGGTGGATATGCTTCAAGATAGGGCATGATGCTTTTTTTTTGCGAGAGGACGAAAAATGCCACAGAAAAAAAAAATTGCTATACCTCCTATCAATGTAGTGATATTCGGGACTTTCTTTGGCGCTCATTTGACGCTGTTTCCGCATCAAAATCAGGGTAAAAAAGTGCTGTGGGAACAAGGCAGGCAGTACAAGACAATGTATTTACACAGTTTATTTTATCTTTTTTAATATAGATTACTTTTATATGTAAACTGTAAAATGGCATTCGTAAAATCAGCTGGCACCTTTATTTGGCCTCAATACATTGTATTTTGTTGTAGATGCATGTGTGTTGTTCTTTAGGTTACAAAATAAAATCGTCCCAAATTTTTTATTAAAAAAACAGATTTGTAGTATTTGACTTTTATGTTTAGACAATCAGATATTTTATAAAAGTCATATTGATTGGGGGTTCAGCAGGTGGGACCCCATCAATAATAAAGATGATTACGTATGCATTTCTAGTGAACTAAACCTTGAGTAATTTACGGACTACCATGTTTCCTCCTGAAGGTCAACCTCGCCTCCTCACTGAAGATTGGAAAGGAACGCCTGTACTACAAAGCCAGCTTCTCACATCCTTTCAATTTTGCTGTAAAAGAGATGGAACTTGGTTCTTTAGCAGAATGGAATAACCACCAATATAATCAAAAGGTAAATACACATGCATATAAAATATCACATAAGTTATAATATACATTTATATCAATTATGCCTAGTGACATAGTCCATGCTGCATTATCAGAAGTTCAAAACCGAACAGGATATTGAAGTATATTAGGAAATATCAAATAGCAAGTGCTGCCCAACATTAATTTCTTCATATAACTGCAGGTAGACTTAAGATATTATATATGTTCCTTTTTTTCCATTTAAAATTCCACTTGATGACCTTGGAAACAGACAATGGTTAACATCTACTCCACTAGCTGCTTAGTTCACTGTATAACAGTTGTCTGGCCACCCACAATGCACTGCTCTCTGAAAACAGAAAAGCTGGAGAAATTTTTATTTCGTTTTGTATACGATCTAAAAATAAATTCTAAACCAGTCTCTAAAAGATAAGGAAAGCAAAGTATTTCATGAAGATTTTATGGAAGTTTGTTATATTGAATGCTCTAAAAGAAATAAAATTTTCCTTTAAAACATAAAATACTACATTCTGTGACATAGACGCTGTAGTAGTTTTCAGACCTTTCTTTTCTTTGGGAATATATAAGAATGGAAGACTTGGAAAAGCATAAGCCCAGGACTTATGTCTAGAAAAGTGGGTCTCAATCTTCCATTATACATAGTACCCAGTTAAAGAGTAATTAAGCTTACTAAGAACTTATGAAATGTCATAGTGACATGTCAGAAGTTTTGATCAGTGGGAGTCCGTGCACTGAGACCCTTACCCATTGCTAAAGCGAATCAGCAGGACCATTTTGGTGAGCTCTGTGCTGCTTGGTTTCTAATTGGCTTTTCTCGGAAAGCCAAGCAAGTGGTGTACTGGCTCAGTAGAAAGTATATGAGTCCGTACACCACTCCCTCGGCTTTCTAAATTTTAGGCCATTTAACCAAAGCTTTTAGAATACTTTTTTATGTTCCTTTTTTTAAAGCACCCACAGAATTACTTCTACTTTATTATATTCATAGCTTTAATCTAATTGACTGCTATGTGCAAAGAGTGGCACCTGCTCTGGAGGACTCTATGTTTTACAAGTACAACTATGTATTATATGTTCACCTATTTATTAGAATGCATGCTAGGTAATACCACATTTCCCCTGCAGTGGCCGCTGCAGAAGACATGTGCGGCTAGCTGCATCTTTTTCCTGGTAATAAAAGATGATCGCCAATGCATCCTTATTTCGAAAAGGCATGTACCTGAGGAAGAGGTCGGACCGACCTTAAAACGCTTTGTACGTTCATTAAATTATCCTTTCTAGTATTTACTCCAGTCCTTCTCATTTTGGTGGCACCCGGTGGATCCTTAATTTTTCTTTTTGTTGGTGTTATTTCGAAAAGAGGTTGCCTACATGGGGCAACCTGTTGAATAATCGACTTTACAAATTAGAGTATTCATTTTATGTATCTTCTTTTTCACTCCCTTTTGGGCAAATGTTCTGACACGTGAAAGAAATGGCTAAAGTGCTCCTATAAAATTCCCTGTAACTTTATTGTCTCATTATACTGTACTATGTGTAATTAAGAGGAAATAACAATCACTGTAAAACCTCTAATAAATTATTGGCTGTGTCTGTAGTATTGCCAGAACATTGGCAATTTCTTGTGGTTTTTCTTTTACTTCTCACCAAGGTCATTTTCAATTCCTTTAAACCCTTGTTGCCTTGGCGCAGTTACGTTTCTGGGAACAAACACAATAACACTGCAATAAAATAAGATTTCTTGCCATCGCTCCACGTACAGTATCTGTGCCAACACACATCACATCGAGCTGCTGCACTCAGTAGGTTCAGTAGATGCTTGAGACTACCAGAACAAAGCAGATATGTCTCCAAAATACATTTAACATAAATGTGGTTAAAGCTGGCTAGTATGGATTGTACTATATTGTATTTTAATGCTATACAAAAATTGTTATTCAGTTTGCAAATTTACACAAGTGAATTTGATCAACCAACTACTACTTACTAATTTGATCAACCAACCAACCAACCCACCAACCAACCAACCAACCAACCAACCAACCAACCAACCAACCAACCAACCAACCAACCAACCATTACTTCCTGTCAAAATGGATATCAGTAGATCTAAACAAATTGTACAAATTAAACATGAATAAACCCTTCAGAATTGATAGCTGTTTATGTACCATATATTATTTCCCTATTATTGAAGGGGTTATCTGCTATTAGGGCATGTGGATGTAATAGAGAAGTTTCTCCCACTCAGCCCGCCCTCCCTTTCAGCCATTGTGTAAAGGATCTGCCAGGCACAGCTTCTGTATCAACGCCCATAGGTAATCAGTCTGCACCTGCTTCTATGTCTGTGAGACTGACTCCTTCTTCCACCACTCAGGATGGCAGGCTTAGGAGTGGGAGAGCCTATCGCAGACTGGCCAGACGGAGCTAGCTCCCGCCCTCTGTCTATTTATACCCGCCTTTCCTGTTCCTCCTTGCTTGTGATTCTTCTCGTTTGGTTTCCTGGCCCTGCTGCAGCTTCTTGAACTATTTGTCCCTGCTTCATATTGACCCTGGCTTACTGACTACTCTCCTGCTCTGCGTTTGGTACCTCGTACTCTCCTGGTTTGACTCGGCTTGTTCACTACTCTCCTGCTCTGCGTTTGGTACCTCGTACACTACTGGTTTGACTCGGCTCGTTCACTACTCTTGTTGCTCACGGTGTTGCCGTGGGCAACTGCCCCATTTCCCTTAGCTTCTGTGTACCCCTGTTTGTTTGTCTGTCATGCACTTATTGAGCGTAGGGACCGTCGCCCAGTTGTACCCCGTCGCCTAGGGCGGGTCGTTGCAAGTAGGCAGGGACTGAGTGGCGCGTAGATTAGGGCTCACTTGTCTGTTTCCCTACCCCTATCATTACATAATCACAAGCCCATATACCTAGTCTACCCTGGTCCCTGACACTACTATGGACCCCCTTGATACCCTGGCTCAGCAAATGCAGGGTCTCTCCCTACAGGTCCAGCCCCTGGCTCAGAGGGTCAACCAGCCTGATGCTACCATGGTAGTGCCCCTCACCTCACCTCTTGAACCCCACCTCAAGTTGCCTGACCGGTTCTCAGGGGACCGGAAGACTTTTCTCTCTTTTCGGGAGAGTTGTAGGCTCTATTTTCGCTTAAATCCCCACTCCTCAGGTTCTGAGAGCCAGCGGGTGGGTATAATTGTGTCCCGGCTCCTGGAGGGGCCCCAAGAATGGGCCTTCTCCTTGGCTCCTGACGCCCATGAACTTTCCTCCGTTGATATTTTCTTTTCTGCTCTCAGACTCATTTATGACGAGACTGACAAGACTGCCTTTGCCGAGAGTCAGCTGGTGACCTTACGTCAGGGTAAGAGACCTCTTGAGGAGTATTGTTCTGACTTTAGGAAGTGGTGCGTAGCTTCTCGGTGGAATGACCCTGCCTTAAGGTGCCAGTTTAGGTTGGACCTGTCGAACGCTCTGAAAGACCTGCTAGTTAGCTACCCCTCTTCTGACTCCCTATACCAGGTTATAGCTTTAGCGGTACGACTTGACCGACGTCTCAGGGAACGACGACTTGAACGTCTTGGTGTTTTCTCCTCTGACTCCCCCATGATGCCTCCCGAGGTTCCGTTGCTTCGTTCTTCCACGGAAGACTCGGAGGTACCTATGCAACTCGGGGCCTCCGTGTCCCCCCAACAACGTAGAGAGTTCCGCAGGAAGAATGGTCTCTGCTTCTACTTTGGGGATGACAAGCATCAAGTGAACAACTGTCCTAGGCGTAAGAATAAGCAGCCGGAAAACTTCCGCGCCTAAGTGATCATCGGGGAGGTCACTTGGGTGCACAGGTATTTCCCGTAAATATGAAACGTAATAAAATCTTGCTTCCCTTTCAGGTCTCTTTTGGTGGTAGGTCTGCTACCGGCAGTGCCTTCGTGGATTCAGGGTCTTCTGCTAATATCATGTCTGTGGAATTTGCTATGTCTCTAGCTATGCCTTTGATTGATTTGCCTAAACCTGTCCCGGTAGTGGGTATCGACTCCACTCCTCTTGCTAATAGTTATTTTACACAGCATACCCCTGTTTTTGAACTCCTTGTTGGCTCCATGCATTTGGAGCAGTGCTCTGTACTGTTAATGCAGGGATTATCGTCCGATTTGGTTTTAGGCCTTCCCTGGTTGCAGTTGCATAATCCCACGTTTGACTGGAATTCTGGGGATCTTACCAAATGGGGTAATGAATGCTTAACGTCATGTTTTTCTGTTAATTCTATTTCTCCCCCTGAGGAGGTGAACACACTACCTGAGTTTGCTCAGGACTTCGCTGATGTTTTCTCTAAGGAGGCCTCCGAAGTGTTACCTCCTCATAGAGAATATGATTGTGCAATCGATTTGGTACCAGGAGCTAAGCTCCCTAAGGGTAGGATATTTAATCTCTCTTGTCCCGAACGTGAAGCCATGAGAGAGTATATCCAGGAATGCTTGCCCAAGGGTTACATTCGCCCCTCTACTTCTCCGGTAGGTGCTGGCTTCTTCTTCGTAGGGAAGAAGGATGGTGGTCTTAGGCCATGCATTGACTACCGAAACCTGAATAAGGTCACTGTGAGGAACTAGTATCCCCTTCCTTTAATTCCTGATCTCTTTAATCAGGTTCAGGGGGCCCAATGGTTCTCTAAGTTTGATCTACTGGGGGCTTATAACCTTATCCACATCAAAGAGGGGGATGAGTGGAAGACTGCGTTTAACACGCCCGAAGGTCATTTCGAATACCTCGTCATGCCCTTTGGGTTGTGTAATGCTCCCGCGGTCTTCCAGAATTTCATAAATGAGATTTTAAGAGACTACCTGGGGATATTTCTTGTAGTGTACCTTGATGACAGACTGAAAAATGTGTGTTTGGGCTGCAGGAGATACCATTTTTTGGTCAAATCCTCACTCCTCATGAATTCCGCATGGACCCCGCCAAGGTCCAGGCTGTGGCGGAATGGGTCCAACCTGCCTCCCTGAAGGCATTACAGTGCTTCCTGGGGTTCGCAAATTATTACAGGAGATTTATTGCTAATTTCTCGGTCATCGCTAAGCCTCTTACGGATCTCACTCGCAAAGGTGCCGATCTCCTCCACTGGCCTCCTGAGGCTGTCCAGGCTTTTGAGGTCCTTAAGAAGTGCTTTATCTCGGCCCCAGGACTGGTTCAGCCCAACCAAATGGAGCCATTTATCGTGGAGGTTGACGCATCCGAGGTGGGAGTGGGGGCTGTCTTGTCCCAGGGTGCCAGGTCCCTCACCCATCTCCGTCCCTGTGCCTACTTCTCCAGGAAGTTTTCGCCCACTAAGAGTAACTATCATATTGGCAAATGCGAACCCTTAGCCATTAAATGGGCATTTGAGAGTGGCGCCACTTCCTGGAGGGGGCTAGGCACCAGATAACGGTCCTTACCGACCACAAGAATCTGGTTTTCCTAGAATCTGCCCGGACGCTAAACCCGAGACAAGCTCGATGGGCGTTATTTTTTACCAGATTCAACTTTTTGGTTACCTATAGGGCTGGGTCTAAAAATATTAAGGCTGATGCACTGTCGCGTAGCTTCATGGCCAGCCCTCCTTCGGAGGAAGATCCTGCTTGTATTTTGCCTCCAAGTATAATCATTTCCTCTATTGATTCTGATTTAGTCTCTGAAATTGCGGCTGATCAAGGTTCAGCTCCCGGGAACCTTCCTGAGAACAAGCTGTTTGTTCCCCTGCAATTCCGGCTAAGGGTACTTAGGGAAAATCATGACTCCGCACTATCTGGTCATCCAGGCATCCTGGGTACCAAGCACCTCATTGCCAGAAACTATTGGTGGCCTGGGTTGCCTAAAGACGTTAAGGCCTACGTCGCCACTTGTGAAGTTTGTGCTAGGTCCAAGACTCCCAGGTCCCGACCAGCGGGCTTACTACGTTCTTTGCCCATTCCCCAGAGACCTTGGACCCATATCACCATGGATTTTATCACCGATCTGCCTCCATCTCAAGGCAAGTCGGTGGTGTGGGTGGTAGTAGACCGCTTCAGTAAGATGTGCCACTTTGTGCCCCTCAAGAAACTACCCAATGCTAAGAAGTTAGCTACCTTGTTTGTCAAACACAGCCTGCGTCTCCATGGGGTCCCTGTCAATATTGTTTCTGACAGAGGGGTACAATTTGTTTCATTGTTTTGGAGAGCCTTCTGTAAAAAGTTGGAGATTGATCTGTCCTTCTCCTCTGCCTTCCATCCTGAAACTAATGGCCAAACTGAGAGGACTAATCAGTCTCTAGAACAATATTTAAGGTGTTTTATCTCTGACTGTCAATATGATTGGGTCTCATTCATTCCCCTCGGCAAATTTTCCCTTAATAACCGGGTCAGTAACTCGTCAGGGGTCTCCCCCTTTTTCTGTAATTTTGGGTTTAATCCACGGTTCTCCTCCGTTTCACCTGGTAGTTCTAACAATCCCGAGGTAGAGGTCGTTCATTGGGAACTGTGCACAGTCTGGGCCCAGGTTCAGAAGAACCTAGAGGCATCCCAGAGCATACAAAGAACTCCGGCAGATAGAAGACGTTCTGCTAACCCCTTGTTTATGGTCTGGAAATCTGGTGTGGCTATCGTCAAAAAATTTGCGCCTGAAAGTCCCGTCCAAGAAGTTTGCTCCCCGGTTTATAGGGCCGTACAAGGTCATTGAAGTCCTCAATCCTGTCTCTTTCCGACTGGAGTTGCCCCCATCTTTTCGAGTACACGACGTGTTTCATGCCTCCCTCCTTAAATGCTGCTCCCCGTCTTTGGCTCCCTCGAGGAAACCTACGGTCCCTGTTCTCACCCCTGAGGGGAAAGAATTCGAGGTGGCCAAGATTGTGGACAGCAGGATGGTCCATGGCTCCCTCCAGTACCTGGTACATTGGAGAGGATACGGGCATGAGGAGAGGACTTGGGTACCAGCCCGGGATGTTCACGCTGGGATATTGGTCAGGAGGTTCCACCTTAGTTTCCCCAATAAACCAGGTTCACTTAGAAAGGGTCCGGTGGCCCCTCATAAAAGGGGGGGTACTGTAAAGGATCTGCCAGGCACAGCTTCTGTATCAACGCCCATAGGTAATCAGTCTGCACCTGCTTCTATGTCTGTGAGACTGACTCCTTCTTCCACCACTCAGGATGGCAGGCTTAGGAGTGGGAGAGCCTATCGCAACCTGGCCAGACGGAGCTAGCTCCCGTCCTCTGTCTATTTATACCTGCCTTTCCTGTTCCTCCTTGCTTGTGATTCTTCTCGTTTGGTTTCCTGGCCCTGCTGCAGCTTCTTGAACTATTTGTCCCTGCTTCATATTGACCCTGGCTTACTGACTACTCTCCTGCTCTGCGTTTGGTACCTCGTACTCTCCTGGTTTGACTCGGCTTGTTCACTACTCTTCTGCTCTGCGTTTTGTACCTCGTACACTCCTGGTTTGACTCGGCTCGTTCACTACTCTTGTTGCTCACGGTGTTGCCGTGGGCAACTGCCCCATTTCCCTTAGCTTCTGTGTACCCCTGTTTGTTTGTCTGTCGCCCAGTTGTACCCCGTCGCCTAGGGCGGGTCGTTGCGAGTAGGCAGGGACTGAGTGGTGGGTAGATTAGGGCTCACTTGTCTGTTTCCCTACCCCTATCATTACACATTGGAGCCATTTACAAAGGGCAGCTCTCCTTCTGAAGGACATGGCTCTTGAACGGCCCATTCTTTTCAATGGATGATATGTAATGCTTCATCTCACCTGCAGTCTCCATTCTCACTTCATACATATTTACCCCTCTTTAAAGGGATTGATACAAATTAATACATACAACTTAGTACTTTATGGCAGGTGGCTGCATTTTGGGGACTACAATAATACTAGCTGCCATTCAGAACACTCAATCATGAAAACATAGTAGCTGGCGCCACCTCAGCACACAGCGGACCATACCCACACTAGGTCTTTTATAGTAATTACACAGTAGTGCCACTTTACAGATATTCTTAACTGTTGTTACCATAAAGAAGTGCCGTGCCAGCACAATCATGTAATCAACAAAACATTGCCTATACTATTGTGCTTCTCTACACAGAACTACCCATATTATTATGCCAGCCACAAAGCAGAAAGTATAAAATAATGCCAATCACATAGCAGTGCCCACAAAGTAGTTACTGCTGCAACAGTGCCCATAGAAGTCTAGAGTATATTTGAAAAAGATAATAACTGATTTCTGTTTTTGAATGGTTTCCTCTTAACCACTCGCAGTACTCTTATGTGTTGTAGATGCATCTTGCTTGGAATAAAGGCATTCCAGTCAATATCACAATCATCTTCGAGGACAAGGTTTCTAATTTCTCCAGTGTATGGAATGCCTGTGTGGACATTTTACCAGGTCAGGTATGAACTATGAGATTACAAAAATGTTTGAGAAAATAGTTTTATTTGTTTTTTTTTTTCAACACTGATCCTTACATGCTTAGATAGACTGAGTTTACTTTGTAATAGAAGCTAAAGAAAACATATGTCCTGCCAAGGAAAACCACTCTAATTTCATAAGTACCTACACAATCTCATGTTAGAACGTGCCCATTATACAAATATTTCCATTAATGTAAAATACCTGTTCATGTCTATCATTTATGGAGTTCCATTATTCTACTTCCATCCTCCTAGTTCCCAACTCTTATAAACTGATTATAATTAAAAAAAAATGTCAGGGAATGAGGCAGAATGATGAATGAATGAATGAGGAACTAGCACATAATCTGTTCTTTCCAAGGACTCTACTAAGGACCAGGGGACATTCATTGCGTGTGGAAGAAAGACATTTCAGACATCAGTATTGGAAAGGGTTCTTTATAGTTAGAGTAGTCAAACTATAGAACGCCCTACCCCAAGAGGTAGTGATGGCAGATTCTATGTCCGCATTAAAAAAAAGGCTAGAATATTATTTACTGACAAATGGCATTGAGGGTTATAACTAATCTAGCAATGAATGACGGGTAATTGATTGAGAAAGGTTGAAATTCATGAACTTGTGTATTTTTTCAACCGATGTAACTGAGGAAAAGGACTTATTTTGCTTTTACCACAGACCTCAAGTAAATAAATAAATTTTTGACAAACTTGTGTTCTTTGTATGCATTAGATCACTTCTATAGCCATGGGCTCATACTTATTATGTACGTATTATGTACGCATCCATGTTCTATGGTCCCTTGATATGATACCATATGGAGTGCCTATGGGACTATAATACAGACTCTGTGTGCGACTGTACAGGGTTCGTGCACACAGCTTTGCATTTTGCTTGAGCCCTTACTGTATATTCCACACAGAAGTTGCTAATTTTGTTGGAGGACATGATTTGGTCACCTATGTGATTAAATGTTGTGCACAGGAGGGGGCAGTCGAGCAGAGAAGCAAGATACAAGAGTTTATTTACGTGTCCCTCCAACAAAACATAAAATATATTCATGTGCAGTATGCACAACACGTCTTTTTCTGCAGTACGAAGAATTTTGAATTATAGGCAAAATGTTACACATATACTACCATAGGAGGGTGACAAAGCAAACCTTCTTTTCAAATAGTTTATTGTCCTAGCAGTTCCTTTTCATTGAAGATGTTACTGAATTTCCAGTAATAATTCATATCATGTACTCCTTGCTACAGATGCAGCACATCCTGATCACCAGAAACCTTCACATGTGTGGATATTTGGAGAGAACATCAAACATGTTTCACGAGAATGTGAGCTTGAAGTGGAATGACAAAAAAATTGTGCAAAGTCTACTGTACAAGGTAAACTACATCCAAAGAGTTATTCCTGCCAAAAACGGAATATCCATTTTTTTTTTCCAAGCGAAAGGTCCTTTTACACAGGCAAATATTCCACCCATTTAATGAGTGTCGATCGACAATATAGCATGTCAACTGGCGCTCATTTGTTCCATTTACATTGAGCAATGATTGGAAGTATGGGGACAAGCGATCATTAATACCATCGTACGTCTCCATAAGTTTTTCATCTTGTCGGCAGCACATCCTCTTTTTACACGGGGAGATGTTCTGCCGACTAGCAGACAATTTTCTGGCTGCATAAAAGTTGCAATTAGCTGACAAACGATTATCCAAAATAGTGGGTACCACTAATATAGATAATGGGGTGCTATATTTGTGTCTTTATAACAACTTCAACGACCAAGAGAAAGACGACACATAAAATCAGTTGTCCACACTCCATATTATCAAAATAACACTTCTTTATTAGTTAACACGCATTTAGATATACAAACTCTTTTAAAAAAAACCAAAAAACATTTACGATACACAAAGTGATTTGGATACCCTATACCAAGAAGGTACTCTTGCAGTGCATGCACAAGTAAGGTCTAGGAAATCAAAAATAATCGAAGAAATACAAATATATTGGTGTACCACATGTAAAATATATAGACAAAATATAGCAATGACCAAAAGCCTAAAAACTAATTATATTTAATCAGTCTTTATTATGCCATCTGAATGAGAGGTAATAAAGTGCAAGTGCAACAAATAAAGTGGCATCCAAGTGGGGTGTCTGAAAACTCAAATCAAACAAAAAAGGTTGTATTGTACACAAATGAATGTGGAATGAGACAACCTGGTAGATAAGTGAACTGCAATAGGAATCCCAGGCGCATCGCCGCTAACACATATGTGTTCCTTAGGGATCATCCTAGAAGCCACATGTGTTAGCGGCGATACACGTTTGCTCGTTCACCATCTGATCGCTGCCCTGTGCACACATGGCAGTCATTGGAATAAGCGTTTGTACGAACAATCATATGTCCGTGTAATGGTCTGTTTAGGGCCTAAAAGGCTACGTAAAGCCTTTTATTTTTTTTTATGAAATTTATGTGTAAATGGGTTAAAAACATTTTTCAAATTGACTTTTTTCAAAAATGTTCTTTACTTTTTGCGATGCATCTTCTATGTATTCACTATACATAGAAGTTGCATAGCACGCGCAAAAGCCAAATCCGTCAGTCTAAACTTAGATCTGATTGGTGGTAGCGTTATCCTGTGTGTCAGAGACGCAGAAGCCACTGTCAGCAAAGCCGTAGGTCCAGCATACTCGGCTTACACTATAGTGCATACATAGAAGCTGCATGGCAAAAAGTAAAGACATTTTTTTTTATAAATGTCAATTACGTGTAAATTATCAAAACATTTTTTAATCACAATACACATACATTTAAAAAAAAAAAAAGAGGCTAAAAATGTTTACATAGCTTTCAAGTTATATTTCCTAGCCTGAAAACATTAAATAAATAGTCCTCTATCTTAGGCACAAACGTGCTTTTGCGGCCGCAATTACCCCGAAAATCCATGGGAGAATTGCGGCCCCATTCATTCCCATGGGGCCATGCACACGGCCAGGAGCCCGGACCGCAGAAAGAACAGGCAAGTCTTATTACGTCCGTGTTCTGCAGTCCAGGCTCAAAGCAAATAATGGCCGCGGCCATGTGCACAGCCCGCGAAATGCGGGCGGCTTGTGGGTGACACTTCGCCCCCTGCCGACCCGAAAATCACAGCCATGCACATGGCTACGGTCGTGTGCATGAGGCCTAAGCTTTATATAAATCCTGTTTTGCAGTGCCTGATTAGATGGCTACATTAAAGCTGCCAATGCTCATTAAATCAATGGATTCGAGCAATAAACTTAAAGACTATGTAAACCTTTGAATTGCATTTTTTTTATTATTATTATTATTATTATTTTTTGATTAGAGAGACTTTATAAATAGTTTTTCTTAAAAATAATTTTTACTTCTTGAGATACAGCTGCTCTGTATGTATATATATATATATAATATATAAACAGGTGGTGGAGCAGCACAGTGAAAAATTACCAAAATTGTCTGGTGCTAAGCTTCTGAAAAGGAGTGACCTCTCCTCATATGATAATCAAAAAAAGGCAGCAAAGCAGCATTCAAAATGAAATGATTTATTCACCTTACATAGTCTGCAACGTTTCACCTTCTCAATGAAGCCATTTTTAAACTTGAAAATGCCTTCATTGAGAAGGTGAAACGTTGCAGACTGTCTGGTGAATAAATCACTTCACTTTGAGTGCTGTTTCGCTGCCTTTTTTTTATTCTCATATATATATATACTGTGTGTATAAGTATTTATTTATATATATATATATATATATATATATATATATATATATAGTTATCTTTGTAGTTGGATGTTTTGGTGTAGGGTTTAGATTCTTTCACGGTGCTGCATCGAAATAAACACACCCCTGAGGAAGGTCAGATCAGGGAGCCGTTAAATCCCTGGGGACATCCCTGCTCAAACGGGCGAGATCGATATAGTATTGATCTCGCCCGTTTAACCCATCAGATGCGGCGCACAATAGCGACGCCGCATCTGAGTGGTTTTGGAGAGAGTGGTCTCTTCTATGGCAGCCGGTGGCCTAATAAAGGCCTCCAGGTCGGCGTTAAGTTATTGCCTGCTAGGCCATGGCAGAGGTTTTTACATTATTTAACCCGCTCGGCGACGCCGTAAAAAATAAAATAAAAAAACAATGCAATGCAAGGAAACGCCCCATACAGCTGCATCGGCAGAAAAATAGAAAACTTATGGCTCTTCAAATATGGAGACACAAAAACAAATCATTTTTAAAAAAAAAGTTTTACTGTGTAAAAGTAGTAAAACATGAAAAATCTATATAAATTGGTATCGTTACAATCGTAATGACCCGCTGAATAAAATGATTGTGTTATTTATAAAATGGCGTAAATTTAGGATGCAAAAAAGAGTGGCAAAATTGCTGTTTTTTTTATGTCCCCCCCAAAAAAAGTTAATAATAGTTAATCAATAAATTATATTTACCCCAAAATGGTGCTATCAAAAAATACAACTTGACCCCTAAAAAAAAAAAAGACCTTATACAGCTATGTCGACGCAAAAATAAAAAAGTTATAGCTCTTTAAATGAGACAATGGAAAAACATAAAATATAGCTTGGTCATTAAGGCCTAAAATAGGCTGGTCACTAAAAGGTTAAAACATTATTGGTTTTGGTGCTTTGAGTGGATTAGGTTTCTGTGTTAGGTACTGCTCATTCAAATTCAATATAACTGAATGTAGAGAAGATAAAGTTCTGCTGAAAAGGTGTGGTGTTTCGTAGGAAGTGGTGTTTTACTTTTAACACAAAGAATTTCTGTGCCAGAAAGTGGTGTCACATATTAACCTTAATAAAGTCAGACAAAAACTTGAGGACAGTTTGACCTTAATTTGCACTATTATTTTCAGGTATAGAAAAGCGTTTGTTCATGGACTAATACTTTGGTTAATGTTTGACTTCTAACCACAGCCATTGGAGTCTCTATGTCTGACTCGACCTATTTTTTATTTTTTTATTTGTTTCAAATGTTTTTTCTAAAGGTTTTTTTTTTTAAAAGTGTATTGGTTATAATCGCCCATTGCTCTCCACACAGGGGGTTGTTGATAATCATACAATAAAGGCCAAGAACAAAGGATCTACACAATCTTTGAACGGATTGAGTAGTCACAAGTTATATGATAACTGAGTAAGGCTGGATTCACACGAGCATGTTCAGTCCGTAAAGGACGGAATGTATTTCGGCCGCAAGTCCCGGACTGAACACACTGCAGGGAGCCGGGCTCCTAGCATCATAGTTATGGACGACGCTAGCAGTCCCTGCCTCGCTGCGGGACAACTGTCCCGTACTGTAATCATGTTTTCAGTACGGGACAGTAGTTCCACGGAGAGGCAGTGACTCCTAGCGTCGTACATAACTATGATGCTAGGAGCCCGGCTCCCTGCAGTGTGTTCGGTCCGGGACTTGCGGTCGAAATACGTTCCGTCCTTTACGGACCGAACATGCTTGTGTGAATCCAGCCTAACAGTAATTGAACAAGAGGGTTGGAGTGACCCAAGTCAATTAGATGACATGAAAAGGGAAGTTTGGCCTTTGTTGGAAAGTGATATATCTTGGCTCAAGGGTTCAGCAAAATTTTAATGTTCGGACTTTGGAGAAAGCTGATCCAGGACTGCCAGGTCTTCAAAAATTCCTCTATAGTGTCAGTGCGAATGGCGTGTATTTTGTTTACATTTTGATGCAATATGAATTTCTGTCGCTATGCATATATAATGGTAAAGTTGGTGAATTTGGTTGGAGCACCTGGAAGGTTTGTCAGCTAATAGGAGAACGGATGGTTTCTTGTGGAATAAAATGGATGTTTCCCTACAATGAGGAGGCAGATTTGTGACCAAAAGAAAGCTACATTGGGAAACATCCACCATATATATACTGTGGATCCGAGGTCAGGGCACCAGCATTCTCTAAAGCATAGCAGAGAGGAAGTGGGATTTAGATGATGGACTCTAGTAGGAACCAGGTAAGATCTATGTAATATTTTGATAGAAGATTCAGCTAGTGTAACCTGATGGCTGCCTTTGGATATTGTGGTGGAACAGTGTCGCCATTTTTGTAGTGAGAACTGAATATCAAGATCTTGTTCCCACTTAAAAATAGTTGGGTATCTAACGGAGGTTGATTAATTGTAGAGTACATAATAGAAATATGACCAGGATTGATAGGTGACACTGAAGTTCAAATGAGGTAGACGAGTGGAGGTCTTGTGTGTTCGTGATAGAGCGGAGGAAGTGCAGTATTTGATGAAGTTTAAAGTCAGGAGGAAGTTTGTGTTTCTCTGCATACTATTGTGCAGTTATACGTTTTTTCCCTATTGTGAACTGTTTATATGTGACTATTCCTCTAGATGACCACCAGCGAATTAAAAGGGCTGGAGGTTTGAGGAAAAAGCTGTATTGGGGATTATTTTTGTCATTGGTGAAGTGTCACTAGAAAAACGGTATTGTTGTATCTATTGCCTCCAAAGAACCACAGAGTGATGAGTAAGAGGTGTGTCTCTCTTCAGATTTGGTGGTAGTGAGCATTTATTCCTGAAGACACTCTGTATATTGTGGCCTGAGGAGGGAGGATTCATTAATGACCCAAAGTGTAGCCTTGGATCCTGCATTTATTACTATCAATCGTGGCACATTATGATATTGATATAGGTGTGGTACTGGCATACCTCCTAGTCTCTTATCGTACTACATATTTTTTTTCTCTGTTTCGTTGCTGTTTGTGAGACCAAATTAATTAAGGGATGATTTTTGGAGATTCTTTATAACTTTGGAGCTTAGGGGGATAGGAAGACATCATAGTTTGGGTGGTGTATTTTCACCGAGTTGATACGGCCCACCCAGGAGAGAGATTTTTTGTTCCAAGTACACAAATCTGTTGTTAGTTGTTTAATGAGGGAAGGGCAGTTATGGTTATATAGAGTGTTTAATGATGGAGTGATTTTAGCCCCTAGGTATGATATGTATTTAGGGTGGGCCTGAAACCCAAAAAAGCTAAGAGACATTAGTTGACTTTTTTTTTTTAAAGATATCTTTACTGATTGTTCGATCAGTACTTGTGTATTTTAACAATCAAGCTTTAAAAAATAAAATGCTGTAAGTTAGGGCAATGAGTTGTACATAATTGTCAGTGTATACATATGTGAAATAAAGAGTCATAGAGAAAATATAAGGAAATTTTAACTGTGAACAAGCTGCAGGGCAGATCTAAATTGACCTGCCTTACCCCGAAGCGCAATTTCTAAATTTTAACCTGCATATAATGTTATATAACTTTGTGAATATTTAGCTTTACTGTGTTTGTGTTAATTTTGAGTTATTTAATGTTCTCGCCATTCATATACATAGTTGTTTTCAAAATGTGTTCAATATTCTGCTTGTTGCTCTTGGAGACAGACTGCAGTTAAGCTCTACTTGGCTGTCAGACATGTGACCTAACAGGTTATCTCTAACTGTATCACTGTGATCTGAGCTTTCACAATGCACGGCTTCCTGTTTACAGGAAACCAGCAGAATTCTGAATTAGTTAAACTTTAGCAAATTTTTATAACTAGTAAACCGGATGCATTGTAGTCCATTTACATACTAGGGACATTAAAACTTGCATTTGTGAGGCCAGAGTGAAAGAAATAAAGAGGCTCTGTCACCAGATTATAAGTGCCCTATCTCCTATATAATCTGATCGGCGCTGTAATGTAGATAACAACAGTGGTTTTTATTTAGAAAAACTATAATTTTTTAGCAAGTTATGAGCAATTTTAGATTTATGCTAATTAGTTACTTAATAGACAACTGGGTGTGTTTTTACTTTTGACCAAGTGGGCATTGTACAGAGCAGTGTATGATGCTGACCAATCGGTGACCAATCAGCGTCATATACTTCTCATTGTTTCAGCCCATTATTACAGCGTGATTGTGTAGTAAAAGAAGCTGGGCTGTAACAATGAGAAGTGTATGACGCTGATTAGTCACTGATTGGTCAGCCTCATACACTCCTCTGTACAACGCCCAGTTAGTAAAAAGTAAAAACACGCCCAGTTGTCTATTAAGAAACTAATTTGCATTAATCTAAAATTGCTCATAACTTGCTAAAAAATGATTGTTTTTCTAAATAAAAACCACTGCTGTTATCTACATTACAGCGCCAATCAGATTATGTAGGAGATAGGGCATTTATAATCTCGTGACAGAGCTTCTTTAACTGTGCTCCATACATTATATTTCCTTAACATTACATGCAATAATAACTACTGCTGCATGTTCCTGTTTTGCCTGCCCGCTGTAAGCTCTATGCACATAATACTAGTTATATTGAGAGCTTGAAATCGCTAAAGCCCCTGTACCTCTTCCGGTGGATGACTGCAGTATGGCGCAGTTGTATTAATTGATGGCCATTGCTGTATCTCGCATAGATTTGTGTGGAGCAGACCGCTTCCATGCTCGGTCATTGTCATTTATGTCACTTAAAAGTGGAGTTTTCCTTTCTATTTTCCAAACTGCAATGCTACTTTACTAAACATTAACTTTTATCCCTGCAGAACAGAGAAAAGATGTGCCTAAATAATAACATTTAACATGCTTTGATACTTTTAGACTACACATAATTTTACTATAGAGCAGTAGTTTGTGCTCCAGAGCTGTCCTTCCTATGGATCAGAGCCTCCTAGTCAATTAATTACCCACATGAATACAAGTACACAGAGACTCGTACTTTCTCTCTCCATTCTCTATCACTGTCAATGTTGTGTATGTTACCCCAATTGTGGTGCCCCTTCGAATCCTGTGACTTCTTGGATTAGACTAAAAGAAGCATTCATACACTGAAATAGATATCCACATGATAGAACACATGCATCCTGTAAGCTAGCAATGGATATTCCTCCAAATAGAATTCCCATTCATTTCAGGTCACAGCCATGATAAGACAATGGTAAAAAGCAACTTTTAAATAAAAAAAACATAGGGGCAAATTTACTAAATTGTCTGTATCTAGAATGTGTTGACAAATTCTCCAAATTTTGGTATAATTCAATTAATTAACAGATGTTTGCGCCTCACTAGACATTTTTAAAAAGAGTCTAGAAAAGGGGCTGTAGCTTAGTAGGAAAGGGGTGTGGCTTATGTGCCAATGTACGAAAAACGAAGCCAACCAAGAGTTGGTATAAAGAAAAATGTCTAGCGAGTTTCATCAACTGTATCTTACAGCGTGCGTCACCGTGATAAATTTGGCTCGACATCAGACTGCCTGGTTTACATTTGTGCTAATCTAAGTCTTAATCTTTGATAGTTTAATAAATCTGTCTCATTGTTATTTTTTTTCGTTTACGCTGAGGTAATTCTCTACAAGCTATTTTAAACAAATGACTGCACTTAAGCTTTATCTGTTTTTGTGTTTCACAGTCCACAAAGTACACCAATAAGAGAGCAATTCTGGAGACTAGTATTCTTATCGTACATAATACTGGTTAATGAGGTTTCACAAAAAAGATCTGGCAATCTGCTGGAATTTGAGTTACCAACCATTGCCATGCTGTATTATCAACAATGCTGTTAAGGGAACAATTCTGATAATATCATTATATAAGGGCATTGCCCTCCCAGCACCCTTGCTGATCAATTGTTTGAAGGGTCTGCAGCGCTCCTATGAGTGTTGCAGCCTCTTCATTGTTTACATGGATTTATTTTTCATTTGTAGTTGTAAACTTTCGGAGCGACTATGCAAAGTATTGCAGTGCTGTACCATTCAAGTGAACACATGTGCGCCGCAGCCACTTTAAACAGCTGATCGGTGACAGGGCGCCGAGAGTCGAACCTCCACTAATTTAATATTGATGGCGTATCCTAAGGACAGGCTATCAATTTTAAAATCCCGGATAACCCCTTTAATGTAAATAAGTATCCTAAGCGTCTTCTAGTGGCGGCTACAGGTAGCCAGCATCTTATCTTTTAGATCTATATCTATGTAGGGGATTTTGAGCTCTGCATCAAAAAACAAAGCTCCGGCCACTATAAACCGTGGTGGATCTGCCACTATAGCAGCCATAGCGGCTGCTATGGGGCCCGACGCATGAGGAGGTCCACGTCGTCCGGCCCCCTCATGCCCGGTGGCGTTGCTTCATCGGGCATCCGGGGCCCTGGGCGACTGCCACATTCAATTGTATCTGTGTCTTTATGACTCAGATACAATTGAATACTATGGTGAAGCAGGGTGCTGCCATTCACTAGGCTGCAGGCCACATCACTATATCACACCCGCCTACGCAAGGGTCCCATTTCGACGTCTCATGGGCTGCTGAGGAGGTTCAGGGGGCAGTATCTACAAGGGGCTGTGTGGCACTATCTACAAGGGTGTGTGTGGCACTATCTACGAGGGTGTGTGTGGCACTATCTACGAGGCTGTGTGTGGCACTATCTACAATGGGGGCTGTGTGGCACTATCTACAAGGGGTTTGTGGCACTATCTACAATGGGGGGGGGGGGTGTAACACTATCTACAAGGGGGACTGTGTGGCACTATCTACAAGGAGGTGTGTGGCACTATCTACAAGGAGGTGTGTGGCACAATCTTCAAGGGGGCTCTGTGTGGCACTATCTACTAGGGAGAGTGTGGCACTACCTACAACGGGGTTGTGTGGCACGATTTACAGGGGTGTGTGTGGGGGAGGGGGGGCAATAAAAAGTTTGCTATGGGGCCCAGTCTTTCCTAGTTACGCCCCTGGCTATAAAGATATATTAAGAAATATATCCGCACAGAATTTTCAACCTATTTGAACAAAGTGTCTCCAAGGTTACTCTTGGCTTAACGGTGCCTCGTACGTTCAGTTTAGTTTGGCCTCTTCTACTTAGTTAAAACCACTGAAGTTTAGAGATTCAGGCAATGTTTGAGACTTGCGGCACTAGAGGAATACAATAGAAAGAGGGCATATACAAGTGGAAAAACTTTGCATTTGTGTGTTTGTTATTTTTGAACTTTTAACTGTTTTGATATTTATTATTTTTATGATTAATTCCACATGGGTATCTTTTTGTTTAATGATTGGATTTTTTTTTCTTTAAATTCTGTAGAGAGATAACACATTGGATCCTCACAGTCTCCAGCTAGAAGCCACATTCGAAAACGTCTTTGTAGTTGGCTGTAGCAAACAACATATTTTGACTAAAATAGACACGAATTACATGGACACCATGAACCACATCCTGAAGCTGGAAGTCTGTGATATTCCACATGTAAGTCTGCCTTTTTATTACTGCAATTGCACAAATTTTCATTCTTCTTTCTTTCAGTATAATTTTTGTGCATTTTATTTTTAGCCGATTGTTTTGTCTGGAAGCCATCATCTTGGCAAGGAAGAAGTTTTACAATCAAAGATTCAGCTAAGCATCTCTCCAGATGAGAAGGATGATGCGATATTGGCTTTGGTCTTGCATGGTCATGGGGAGAGTCAAACACAGAATTATTCACTAAACTTACAGGTAGGCCCATGCAGACATAGCGGATTTGTTGTGTATTTTCTATCCGGATTTGTGGGCAGAAAATCCACAGTGGAAGACTGTTGAAGACAAGTGGATGATATTTTAAAAATCTCATGCATATGGTCCTAAAAAATTCTGCACGGAAATTAGAGTATACTGTAAATTGTCAAATCAGCATGGTCAATCTGTTGTGGACGTTCATTGCGGATTTCACTGTATACGGGGCAAAATCTGGAGTAAAATCCACACAACACAGACACTGTGGAAATGTTGTGGAAACCCTGCCGAAAATCCATATATTTCCGGCCTGTGTGAATCCAGTTGCAAACTTATCAGTTTAAAAGAAAACTCCAGTCAATGAAGACCATTCAGATTTCACTGGACAATCTCCGATTTACAAGAATACAAGAAACTGAGGTCTAGGGGTCTTTTGTGGGTTGTCGCCCTGTCCGCAGTACTTGTACCTGCAGAATTTACATGGGGTAACAAGGTTTCACTGATACATTTAATTCCCTGACAAATACTGATACTTAACCACATGAAATTCACCAGTGACTACCTTTTCCCTCCATTTCAGTTCTTCCTTACCCAGTGAGAATGACATGGGAGATGGCAGTGTGTGATTATTTGCAGTCTAGCCTAAAATTTCTTGTATGGCTGGAGTTGTCTTTTAATACTAGCAATGGTGAATGTTGTTCTTGTGTAAAGGGGAAATTAAGGGTTTGGGCAGTCAGGACAGTGCCATATTGGAAAAATGAAAATGACAAGGAGCACTGGCCAGCTTGGCGGAACCTGCAGGGCTGGTAATTTTTTTCCTAAATATTCTACATTACAGTTAAATGCATCAGCTGCAGTTCAGCTTGGTTTTAATGGGAAATACATGTCATCTCCTGCACTATGGCAACTCCTGCTACAAGGGACGTTTCATGACAATGACAGTTGGATTGTGAGTGCTTCCAGTGAACACAGATGTTTTCAACTGAAATTTGGACAACATGTGCCAGGTACAGTATTTCATTCCTGCGATGAACAATTAAATTAGGTTGAATTTGAATTAACTGCTTTTGGCTTTAGTTGACTTAATTTACAAATGATTTGCCAATCCCAACATCTTTGTGATGTATGTGATCCCCCTATACTCTCATGCAATTTACAGTGATATTGCCACATGTGTATAGAGTATAGTACTATTCCAACTTAAAAGGAAAATCTATATTCTGTCATGCCATAAAGACAAATCTGAAGGCTACATTGGTGAAGCCTCTGAACTCGGGCCCCCACCAATTCCCAAAATTTGCAGATCCTGAACTGCTTTGATGCCTCTCAAGCTATTTAATTTCTAACACACTACTCTAAACAAATAGACATTCAAATCAAAGGTGTGCATCAGTAAGATTATTTTTGGCAGGATAACCCCTTTTTAAAAAACTTAAAAAAATGATCGTTAATGTTGTAATAATGAGTACCACCACTTGGGGACAAATAGGATGAATTTGTGAAAGGTGAGCAGAAATATTTACTGCAGGCTGCGTCTTGACTCAGATGAGATAGTAATTGAGGATATTGGTGTGAAAATATACTTGTATTGCATTGAATTCAAGGAACTATTGTCCATTATTGTAGTTCAAATGTAAAAAATAAAGCAAGTCTTCCATATGTGTCCTAGGAGTCATCCATTGCCTCTCCTTCGCCCCCTACAGTACTAGTGCATGCAGAGAAATAACCTGAAGCTCCTGGGCCCAATACAAAATCTGTAACAGGGCCCCTCACCTACAGTGTCCATTTATAAAACTGGTATCTTCTTATGTGATAGAGGGGCCTTTGGGTCCCTTTCAGCACCTAGGGCCCGGGTCTGACTGCTACCTCTGTACCTCTAAGATTCACCCCTGATTACATGGAAGTCCCCTATAGCCAAAGACAAAGACGTCGTGGACCAGGAGAAGATGGACCTGTCTTCTCTGCCAGCTTTCTACAAGATTATTTATTTTAGCTTTGTACTCTTTGTTGTTGTTTATTTATTTATTCACTTCTTCGTTTAGACTCGCTTTTATAGCAGGTGATCTTTACAGCATTTTAAAAGGCAACGCCAAATTTATGGCACATAATGTTTTGCTGTCAGGCAAATGACAGCTTTATCTGATTTAGAACTGCCAAGAATGAGTCTATAAAATAGTTTTTCAAAGAATTGAAAGAATAGAACATTATGTTGCTGTTGGAGGTGACAGTGTTCTCACCTATTACATACTGTGACATAATATATTTTATCTTCTGCTAAACTTGGTACGGTCAGATAATGCTTGAAAAATATTTTTCTCTCAAAGTTCATTAAAGCAAATCCAAACGACACTGCACAGTGTTCAATTTTATGTTTTTCTTAGGAAGTTCTGAAGAAAAAGGAATAGAGCTCGGCGCTAGCATGGATTCCAAGTATTTGGCTACAGTGGATACTTATGTAAAGCTTAACAGAACACTAGAAAGGTTAGGACATTTTGTCCTATCTACAGTAAACCAAAGTCTAAGTTTATCCTACCAAGGATGTGGAGAGAATGTTGCCAAAGCCGAGGTAAAGGGTTTTCTATGTTTTTTTTTTTTTAAACATACTCTGTATTGTCTTAAAAAGTAAGTTGTTTTTTTCTAAAGAGGTGCCAAAAAATTACATTTAAACGTCCTTAAGAATTAATTTTTCTCCAACAATTGCAAAACTACAAGACTGAAATCTTTTCTGCTGTCACCAGTAGCACATAACTAAAGTACTTCTAATATATATAATATAATACTTTTTTTACGGGGACAGCAAAATCCTGAGTCCTAGAAGCTGCAAATAAACTCAATGCCCAAGGTAACGCTGCTGACAATTAGAAGTCACTTTACGTAACAGTGTTGAAAAGAGAGATAGGAGCACATGCTTAGCCCCTTCCTTCTTCTTTACTCGCTGCTAAACTTAAAGGGACTCTGTCACCAGTTTATCAATTCCCTATCTCCTAACTAATCTAATAGGCGCTTTCCTCCTGATAACTACAGTGTGTTTTGTTTTAAAAAACTCTTATTATTTGCAAAGTTATGAGCATTTTTCTAAATATGTAAATTAGCCTTTATTAGACAAGTGGGTGGTAACTGCAGCAATTCTCCTGAGATGGAGCCTTCTCACAGCCTCTGACGCTGTCCTATCAGCATGAAGCTGCTTCACACAGCGTGAGAGACGGAGACTGGAGGGAAGGGGGATCACTTCAAACAGCAATATCTTGGGCTATGGACCACCTTGAACTGTGGTGGCATATGAAAGATGAGATTTTAATCTTTCATATGACATCAGGAAAACAGTTCTAGCTGTGACACAACCGGAGATATCGCCAGTTGAATACACAGTCGGGAATGGAAGCTGTATACTATATGATCACACTTTGTTGCTGGGCAGGGAAGGGGGAGAAGCTGTATGCTGATTGGACAGCGTCATACAGAAAACATTACATGCCCAGATTGAAAATAAAGAGTCCCCTCCTATTTGGCTATTAGATCTACATTAGCATATTTAGAAAAATGCTCATAACTTTGCAAATAATAAACGTTTTTTTAAAACAAATCACACTGTAGTTATCAGCAGCAAAGCACCTATTAGATTAGTTAGGATATAGTGAATTAATGAACTGGTGACAGAGTTCCTTTAAATTTAGCAGCAAACAACCATTGAACAACCCGATTCAGATTAATGAAACTGATTTTAAGTCGCAGAAAATTTCTGCAACAAAATCTGCTGCGTGTGACTGTACCCTAATACAGGAGCTACAAGCTTTAGACCACGTTTCTATTTGCTGTATGAAAGCTCAAGAAGTATATTCGAGAATATTGTTTCATATACTGTCTGTTAAATAGCTGTGGACAATGGATAGAGAGTAAGCTTGTTGACACTAATAGTCCTTGTTCACACAGTGCACAAGGCCATAATGTGCTTTTATGATGTGTCAGAACATTAAACTATACACACAGCTGTAAGGTCATTCAGAAAATTCTTTCTAAGGCTGCGTTCACATCTGCGTTGTGGCTTCCGTTCTATCGTATCCGTAAGAGGACCACAAGAATGGAAGTTAACGTTTCCATCAAAAAACCCATTGATTTCAATGAGTTTTATTTTTGGACCAGTTGTGCTCGTTAGGCTGTTTTCACATCAGCGTTGTCTTTCCATTGAGGGGCTCCGTCCAACGGTGACCAACGGAAACCATTAGCAACGTTTCTGTCACCGTTGAGATCAATGGTGATGCAAACAGAAGCTAAGGTTTCCAATTGCCATTCCGTTGAGGGGTTCCCCCTACAGAAGCCTCAGACAGAACCCCTCAACAGAAAGCAACACTGATGTGAACAGGCCCTCAGGCTCCGTTCCCTCAGGTTTAAGTTTTTTTTTTACAGAAGAAATATCGTAGTCTGCTGCGCTATTGTTTCGTCAAAAATGATGGAAACCTGACAGAAAGGAGCTTTCCGGTTTTTTTAACATTGAAGTCAGTGGATGACGGGTACAAACTGATATGCCATCCGTTTGTATCAGTTATGCATTACGTTTAACGTATCCGGTTTTTTTCTGCACATGCGCAGACTAAAACTTAAATCAAGAAAGTTGCAAAGATAAAAACAGATCCGTTAGGGCCTAACCACATATATAACTGATGACAAACTGACACAAACTGAAAGAAAAGAGTCTGTTTTTTTGACGGATCCGATAAACTGATCTGTCAAAAACAAACATACCTTCCGTTGCATTCAGTCTGGCATCAATCAGTCTGTCCGTTTTCTTTAATTTCAACGGTTCCGCTAAATCGGATGCCACAACGCAGATGTGAACGAAGCCTAAGCTGTTCCACATATGCAAATGTCTCTCAATGTATCATAAATTTGTTGCCACTTATAACCATTATTTGCCTATGCTTTTATATGCTAGAAAATCTTGATGAAAATTTTTTGTACATAAACTAATGTTAGAAAGTTTTATAACACCTCAATTTTTCCAGTTTAATATCTCAAATGTACTTTGAAATGAAATCATAGAAGAAATAAACAAGTTAAGATGAATAAAAATAATGGATTAACTTTGTTTCAACAAATTAAATCTAGATTTTTGACTCTTCAAAGTAGCCACCCCTAGCTGATATAACAGCTTTACACAATTGAGGCATTCTTTCTACAATTGCATTCAAATATTGTTCAGAAATTTCTTCCCAACATTGTTCCAGAAGATCCCACAAATGTGCTGCACTTGTAGGTTGCTTTGCTTTCACCCTTCTGTCCAGTTCATCCCAAACAAGCTCAATGGGGTTCAAGTCTGGAGACTGTGCAGGCCATTCCATTCTTTGAAGCCTGCCGGCTTCTTCTTGTCTTCATAGGTAGTTTTGACATAACCTAAAAGTATGTTTTGGATCATTGTCTTGCTGTAACATAAACCCCTGACTAAGTAGGCGTACACCAGAGGGTATTGCATGCCGCATTAAAATGCTGGGGTAGCGCTTTTTGTCCAGTGTGCTAGTAACCCTGTGCAAGTTGCCAACTCTGGATCCAGCAAAAGAGCCTCAGACCATCACACTCCCTCCTCCATGTTTAACAGTTAGTGTCACACACTGAGGAAGCATCCTGTCACGTACTCGACGACATATAAAAACGCTGCGTGATGTGCCAAAGACTGTAGTCCACTGGAGTTGCTGCTTGGCCCAGGCAAGTCTTTTATTTTTATTTTGCAATCTTAGCAGTGGCTTTCTTACTGAGGCTGGGTTCACACAACCTATTTTCAGGCGTAAACGAGGCGTTTTATGCCTCGATTTACGCCTGAAAATACGGCTACAATACGTCGGCAAACATCTGCCCATTCATTTGAATGGGTTTGCCGACGTACTGTGCCGACAACCTGTAATTTACGCGTCGTCGTTTGACAGCTGTCAAACGACGACTCGTAAAATGACTGCCTCGTCAAAGAAGTGCTAGACACTTCTTTTGACGTAATTTGAGCCTTTTTTCATTAAATTCAATGAAGGACAGCTCAAATTTACAGCCGTCAAAGACGCCTCGCACAATGCGAAGTAGGAGCAATTACGTCTGAAACGACGGAGCTGTTTTCTCCTGAAAACAGTCTGTAATTTCAGACGTAAAAGGCAGCTATCGTGTGCACATACCCTGATACTCGACCTGTCAAACCTAGAAGTCTTCTTGTTAGGAAAACACCTGTTCCATTAAGGTCGCTATGACAACTTGTCTAGGGTGGTTCCTCTTTTTCCTTGAGCCCATCTCTCTTCTCTGTCCTTCTGCCAATCATCTGTGAGGTTGTATTTATACCTGTCTTTGCTTGTGAATGTTCCTGTCTTCTGGTATCTTGATCAAGCTTCTGACACTCCGTGCACTTCTTACTTCTGGACCTTTTGGAAACTGAAATCGGCTTGTCTCTCATTAACCCCTTGTTTGCTGACTTGGATTATGCGTTCCCAGCTGGTTTTAATCTTTTGCTTTCCCTGATATCCGCTTGCCTTCTGATTTGGAATTTCTGTTAACCTCCGGCTGTCTGGTTTCCTGCTCAGGTTAGTCTGCATTGCACCTCCTATCCAATGCTGAACTCTGCTAAGATAACCTGGGTCCTAAGCAGCAAAGACCATCCCACCTTGCGGTCGGCTCTGGCGAACAACTTAGGGTCGCCTTAGATACTGTCGATCAGAGTTGTGACGGATTCGAGGTTGTGGTCTTATGTGCATGCTCTCTCCCGACACTCTCCAGCAGCCTTTGGAAAATCGCTCAAATTGCAATTCCATAACATATTCCCAAGCCCATCTATATTATTGTTTCCACAATGAAACCTATGAAAGCCCTGGTGGAACAAATGCAAGATCTGACTCAGTTGGTATAAGGTTTGGCTGTAAAGGTTCAACAGCATGAAACTGCGCAGGCCCGAGCAGTCACTCCAGTCGTTTTATATTTTGTCTGAGACCTATCTCCTCAGGAGCTGAGCAACAGCAAGTGGGTGTTGTCATTTCACTCTTGCAGCGTGATCCTCAAACCTGGGCCTTTTCATTGGTAAATTCACTGAAGTGATAAATTAGTAAAATGTATCATTTTAATTTCATAGCTATCTAAAAACAGGGGTACAATCTCCACTGTGAAAAGCCCAACCGTGTATTAAAAACGTATTAAACAGAATACTCCCAGTCCTAGTTCGTTTGCGAACCCTTAATGACTGGGTATGTAAACAGAGATATCAAAATATGGAATCAGCGTATAACATTGGTAAAGCAGTGGTTTGGACCCTCGTTCACACAGGAGCCTGCGTTAACCGCACCAGATTCTCCCAATGTACAGATGCACAACAATGCCACTGCCCCCTACGCAAAATTCCCTCACTTCACCCGACCCTACGCGTTTCTATACTTATCATTAGGGGTCTGTCAGTCTGGCCAGGATGCCAGCGATATATCTTCAGCAGCAGATATTCTACTGCACAACACGGAAGCATGCACGCATAGATGTCAGCGGCATGCTTCACTCTGGGACTCTGAGTCACTATGAACTGAATACTCCGCCCCCTGGCTCCGGCAGCATACATCAAACAGCCAATCACACTGGCCCAGCACATCCATGATGCTAAACCATGTGACTCCCGGCTGTCAGCTGACATACCCGGAAGTAACAATGTAAACAGAGCATGCGGACTCAATGGGAGGCTGTAGAAGTATCTATTTACTACACAAAGCCTTTTCATTGGGGCCTGATGCCTCAGAACTTTTTTCTGTGGAAACCTTCTTTGTGGCCCTGGGTTTAATTTATGGAGAACCAGATGTCACTGCAGTATTGGAGGCCAAGAAGTTGTCTCTCCAGCAAAGACTATGTCCTGTCGAGGAATATTGTTCTGAGTTCAGACGACGGTCTATTTCTGCTCAATGAAATGATGCTGCACTTCGTAGTCAGCTCCGCCGAGGCCTTTCAGAAAACTTAAAAGATCTCTTAATTAATTATTCTCCACCCCTTACTCTAGAGCAGACATGGGCAAACTACGGCCCGCGGGCCACATACGGCCCGTTAGGCTTTTTAATCCGGCCCGCCGAACTTGTCCAAATCATAGTAAAAACCTCCTTTTTTTTCCCCTTTCCCTGCAATGCCCACGTTTTCCCAATAGATGGCGCACTCAAAACACATTGACCGTTGTCCTTAACGCCGAAGGACGGATATATCCGTCCTCAGCAGCTGCTAGTTCGCGCAGGAGGACGGATATATCCGTCCTGTGATGGCGCGGGTACTGCCAGTGTACCCACGCGATCAGCGGCAGGAGCACGGCTGTTATACACAGCCTGGCTCCTGCTGCAACTGCCGGAATCAAAGCGCGCTCCGATTCCGGCAGTTTAACCCATTAAATGCCGCTGTCAATAGTGACAGCGGCATCTAATGTGTTTGACAGAGGGAGGGAGCTCCCTCTGTCACCCGATCGGCGCCCCCGCAAACAAATCGCGGGTCGCCGTCGGGTTTCCATGACAGCCGGGGGTCTAACAAAGACCCCCAGGTCTGTCTTCCGCAACTGCCTGTTTGGCGATGCCGGAGGCATGACCTAACAGGTTGCCTGTCAGTTTTACACTGACAGGCAATAATGCTTTGGTATACTAAGTATACCAAAGCATTATATATGCGATCGGCACATCGCATAGTGAAGTCCCCTGGTGGGACTTAAAAAAAAAATGTCAATCAGTTAAATAAAGTTTGTTGAAAAAAAATAAAATAATTACAGTCAAAATCAAATAAAACTACTTTTTTTGCCCAAAAAGTGGTTTTATTCAGTAAAAGTGTCAAAACAAATAACACATACACATATATGGTATCCCCGCGATCATAACAACTTGACCAATAAAATGAACACATTAATGAAACCGCCGGATGTACGGCGTCCAAAAAACCCGCAAAAAACAACGGCAAAATTCTCTCTTTTCTCCCATTCCCCCCATAAAAAATAAAATAAAAGTTAATCTATAAGTCCTATGTACCCCAAAATAGTACTAATGAAAACTACGCATTGGCCCGCAAAAATCAAGCCCACATACGGTCACATCGACGGAAAAATAAAAAAATGACGGCTCTTGGAACGCGGCGATGCAAAAACAAGTAATTTTTTTCTAAAAGGGTTTTTATTGTGCAAACATAGGAAAACATATAAAACCTTTACATATTTGGTATCCTCGTAATCGTGCCGACCCGTAGAATAAAGGTAACATGTTATTTATGCTGCATAGTAAAGGGCATAAATTTATAACGTGAAAATTAATGCTGGAATAGCTGCTTATTTTCAATTCTCTCCTAAAATAAAGTTAATAAAAGTTAATCAATATATTGTAAGCATCTAAAAATGGTGCAATTACAAAATACAACTCGTCCCGCAAAAAACAAGCCCTTATACGGCTATGTCGACGTAATAAAAAAAAAGTTACGACTCTTGGAATGCGACCGTGAAAAAACAAAAAATAATCCTTGGTCATTAACGTGCAAAATGGCCCGGTCATTAAGGGGTTAATGTGGCGCGTATTTCTCTTTATTTCACTTTAATTTTCACTTCGTTTCACGTCACCATTAAGCCCTTCGGTTTTCAAAGAGTACAATATCAGCCGTCACTTTGCCACGAAGCATGCAAACTATGCTAGCAAGCAGTCAACACAAGAACGGGCGGCTACTGCTCAGAGGTTGGCAGCTAATTTACAGAGTCAACAGAACTTTTTTCTTGATAAATCACAGTGCGTATGTTATTTTTATCTATTTACATTTCCTCCTCCCAGTATCTGCGAAATAGTATGTAAATGCCATATCTTGCATATTCCTTGAGACAAATTTATTAACTGATAAGGGCTATTTTTCACATTTGAAAGACAGTTAATAAATTGGGTTGTAGTGTTCTTACTGTACTATGAGGTTTGCACACACTACATTTAATGCTTTAGTATATCCGGCCCAAACACTCCCTCCAAATGCTCCTGGCCCGGCCCCTCTGTCAAATTTTAGAACCCATTGTGGCCCGCGAGTCAAAAAGTTTGCCCACCCCTGCTCTAGAGGATACTATGACCCTTGTAGTACGTCTGGATCGACGACTACGTGAGTGGAAAAATGTAAAATCTGTTATGGCTGCTCCCCTTCCCTGTGCTAAGAGCCCTTCTGCTGATGCCCATGCAGTTGGGCTCTACTATGTCTTTTCTGGAATGGAGACTTTTTCGAAGACGCAAGGGGCTGTGTATTTATTGTGGGGCCGCTGGTCATACACTCAAGAACTGTTCCAAAAGCCCTGAACGTCCAGCTCCGGAAAAACTACACACCCTAGATGGTCCCCGGGAATGCTATCTGGGCAGTGAGGTTTCCCCCACATTTTCTAAAAAAAATCCTTTTGCCTGTTGATCTTTGTTTTGATAATGTTTGTTTCTGGACAAGCTTTTGTAAATTGTGGTTCTTTAGCAAATTTCTTAGATTCTCAGGTTGCTAAAAATTTGCTATCCCTCTTGTTCAGTTGAGTACCCCAGTCAAAGTTTCTGCTATTTATCATACCCTTCTCGCTCATGGGTCAGTCAAGTTCTCTACTTCGCCTGTTACATTGAAAGTGGGTACTTTGCATACTGAACAAATCTCTTTCTTTATTTTTGAACATTTGCCCTCTGAAATAATATTGGCTATCTCATGGTTGCAGACACATAATCCTGTTATCGATTGGGTGAAAACAGATTTGATTAAGTGGAATTCTAAATGTTATGATTCTTGCATATCTTTGTCTACTACTAATGTATCTTGCATCACACCATCGTTGCCTAAGTGTATTCAAGATTTTGAGGATGTACTTTCTGAAATCGGTTGTGAATCTCTCCCTCCTCATAGGCCGTACGACTGTCCTATCATACTTCTCCCTAATGCCAAGCTACCCAAGGGGCGGATGTATAATCTTTCTGCTCCGGAAAGAAAAGCCATGAAAGATTATATTAAAGATAGTCTCCGTAAGGGTCATATTCGTCCATCTACTTCTCTGGTGGGTGCAGGTTTTTTCTCTGTTGAAAAAAAAGATGCCAGTTTAAGACCCTGGATCGACTACTGTGAATTAAATAAGATTACCGTTAAGAATCAATATCCTCTTCCACTCATCCCAGACCTGTTTAATCAGATCTCAGGAGCCAAGTGCTCAGGTGCAATTGAACCTGAAGAACTCCCAAGTTATTCAAAAGAAAAATGCTAACGAAAAACGTACTGTGAGTCCTCTATTTAGTGTGGGTCAAAAGGTGTGGCTTTCTACTAAAAATCTGCGATTGAAAGTGCCTTCTCGTAAGATTGCCCCTAGGTTTATTGGTCCATATGAGATTGTTGAAATTATTAACCCTGTGTCATTTTGTATTGCTCTTCCTCCCTCCATGCTTTAGGATTCATGATGTATTTCACAAATCTCTCCTAAAAAAAAATGTTTTCCTCCATCTAATTCACTCAAGAAACCTCCTCCTCCGTTCCGGTAGAGGGAGATATGGAGTTTGAGGTTCTTAGGATTGTGAATTCTAGAAGTGTCAGGGGTATTCTACAGTATTTGGTGCACTGGAAGGGGTATAGGCCAGAAGAACGAACTTGGAATTTTGCCCATTCCGTATACGCTAGTGGTATGTTACAAATTTTCATTTAAAGTTTCTTAGAAAGCTAGGCCAAGGCTTAAGGGCCCGGAGGCCCCACGTAGAAGGGGGGGGGGGGGTACTGTTAGGAAAAAACCTTTTCCCTTAAGGTTGCTATGACAACTTGTCTAGCTTCTGGGCGGTTCCTCTTTTTCCTTGAGCCTATCTCTCTTCTCTGTCCTTCTGCCAATCAGCTGTGAGGTTGTATTTATACCGGTCTTTTCCCACCTGTCTTTGCATGCAAATGTTCCTGTCTTCTGGTTCTCTTGATCAAGCTTCTGACTAGGGCTGGGCAATTAATCGAAAAAAATTAAAACCGAAATTCAGCGCAATTAATCAATGTCATCTTGCGAATTTCGGTTTTATTAATTATTTTTCCCCGGTTTAAACTGCATATTCAGGATACAGATACAGTTTAATTCAATGATAGAGCAGGGGACTGTGTGGAGGGCAGCTAAGGGGTCATTATACTGTCTAGGAGCAGCTATGCGGGAATTATACTGCGTGGAAGTCAGTTATGAGGGCATTATACTGTGTGGAGGTCAGTTATGGGGGCATTATACTTTGTGAAGGACCGTTATGGGGGCATTATTTCTATGCGGAGGACAGTTATGGGGGCATTATACTGTGTGGAGAACAGTTATGGGGAGCAATAAACTGTGTAGAGAACAGTTGTGGAGGGCATTATACTGTGTGTATGGCAGCTGTAGGGGCATAATGGGCACTATGGGGCAATATACTGTGTGGGTGCAGAGTCAGGCGGTATATTATATACAGTAGTATACAGCAGGCTCAGGGGATAAATATTAATTCAATGGAGTAGCATGCAAATAGGGGGCGTGGTATGCAAAAGGAAGTGTGGCCCAAATAATTGTTCATTCATCGTAATCAAGCTTACATGTTGAATTAATCATGATTTTGATTTAGGTCACAATCGCCCAGCCTTACTTTTGACACTCCCTGCACTTCTTACTTCTAGACTTTTTGGAAACTGATCTCGGGTTGTCTCTCATTAACTCCTTGTTTTCTGATTTGGATTATGCTTTCCCGGCCGGTTTTGACCTTTTGTTTTTCCTGATATCCGCTGGCTGTCTGGTTTCCTGCTCAGGTTAGTCTGCATTGTACCTCCTATCCAATGCTGAACTCTGCTAAGACAACCTGGGTCGTAAGCAGCAAGACCATCCCACCTTGCGGTCGGCTCTGGCAAACACCTTAGGGTCACCTTAGATACTGTCAATCAGAGTCGTGACGGATTCGAGGTTGCTGTTTTATGTGCACGCTCTCTCCCAGCACTCTCCAGCAGCCTTTGGAAAAACACTCAAATTGCATTTCCATAACACTTCTCTTCACAGATGAAATGGAAACTTGTTTGTTTTTTGCTGTTTTTAGGCTGCGTTCACATCTGCGTCAGGGCTCCGTTCCGACGTTCCGTCAAAATTTTCCGTCAGAACAGAGCCCTGACTGACACAAACGGACACCAGAGGTTTCCGTTTCCATCACCATTGATTTTAATGGTGACGGATCCTGTACCAATGGTATTCGCTTGTCTCCGTTGTGCAGGGGTTCTGACGGAATCAATAGCGTAGTCGTAACCTCTGGTTTCCGTTTGTGTCAATCAGGGCTCCGTTCAGACTGAAAATTTTGTCAGAACGTCGTAACGGAGCCCTGACGCAGATGTGAATGCAGCCTAAGCTGGCTTGAAAATGATGTGCTGTGAGATACCGATCATGCAAACTATTGACCCTCAAAAACTTGTCATCTGATTTTGTAGTGGCCTTTGATCTGCCAGACCTCTTCCTGTCTGAATTTCCACCAGTTTCCAAGGGCCTTTTGATGGTATAGGAAACTGTACTAACTGCCACCTTGGCAGTTTCTCTGTAGGAGGGTATGTTCACACGGCAAAGTAAAAACGGCTGTAAATTACGGAGCGGTTTTCAAGGGAAAACAGCCTCTGATTTTCAGCTGTTTTTAAAGCATCAAGCGTTTTTGGATACGTTTTTTACGGAAGTTTTTTGGGCTATTTTTCTATTGAGATAATGAAAAATGGCTCCAAAAACAGCTCAAGAAGTGACATGAATTCTTTTTTACGGGGCAAATGACTGTGTAGAAAAAGCACCCTGTGGGAACGAAACGTGGGCAGATGTTTGGAGGCGTTCAGCCTCCGTATTTTAGTCATTTTTCGTGGTGTTTGCGGCCCAAAAAAGGGCTGAAAATAAGCCTGTGAACATACCCTAAGGGTTATAATTGTCTGTCTGTCTTCTTTTGATAAGTGCCTTTTTCTTGCCATTTTGATAGCAATGTGCTCAGTCCTGAAATGCAAAACTGTCCAAATCCTAAGGGTATGTTCACACGAGGGCGTCCGTAACGGCTGAAATTACGGCAATGTTTCAGCCTGAAAACATCCCCGTAATTTCAGCCGTAACGGCATGTGCAGGCGCTTGAATGCCGCATCCATTACGGACGTAATTGGCGCTGCTATTCATTGGAGTCAATGAGTAACGGCTCCAATTACGGCCAAAGAAGTGACAGGTCATTTGACAGCGGCGCGTAAATATACGCCTCGTGTGAACAGACAAACGTCTGTCCATTGCTTTCAATGGGCAGATGTTTGTCAACGCTATTGAGGCGCTATTTTCGGACGTAATTCGGGGCAAAATCGGCTGAATTACGTCCGTAATTAGTGCGTGTGAACATACTCTCACACTGGTTATATAGAATCAGAGGGTTTGAAATTAATTTCCAAAAGTTTCCTGAGCTGTCCTTGATGTCTTCCCTGAAAAAAGTCCTTTGGTTAAAATCAGAAATTCAGACTATTGTTGCTTTTGAGGTTAAAAATTCATATTATTCTTCTGTTTTTAACTTATTTTTGAACCTTTGAACCATTTCACGTTATTTGCTGTACTAAAACTGTGTTACTGTAAAAAATAACTGGAAAAATTGAGGCGTTCTAAAACTTTTCACTGGTAGTGTATGTATGACACAAAAAGTCATACATATTAACTATATCATCAGCTAACTATAAGAAACATGGCTGCTGCAAAGGACATGGAGGTGTCTGTACTAAGTGACAAGATTTTATTGTCATTTAACACTTCTTGAAATATCTTCAGAAATTACCCCATTGTATGTAAATGATACTGATGGATTAATACCATTTTTCTTTTATCTTAGAATATATTGGGTAGCCTTACATCAAATTTAAAAATTAAACTTTCAGAAATGAATAAAAAGTTTGAAGTATACATTGGCGGAATCCAGAAAGCTGTGAGTAACATATGATTACATAAAACTTTACTACAATTTGTGCATTCAGCTTCTTGCACTTAGGGCTTACTACAAGCACTGTATGATACCAAAGTCCAAGTCAAGTGTTCTTATGTAGTCTTTTTCACTCAAAGGGTATGTTTACTTCTGAACATCATTTTAACAGTTTATATATAGATATTATCTACATAAAAGGTTGACTAAGGCCTCATGCACACGAACGTGCTCGTAATTAAGACTCGTAATTACGAGCACGGCCGGGCACGGCCGGCCACGGGCAGCCGGCCGCTTTTGCGAGCCGTGCTCCCATGATAAAGCATAGCAGCACGGCCCGTAAAATGAAAAAATAGAACATGTTCTATTTTTTTAACGGCACGGGCACCTTCCCGTGAGAAAACGGGAAGGTACCTGTGACTAACAGAAGTCTATGGGCCCGTTATTGCGGGTCGTAATTACGACCCGCAATAACGGGTGTTTTTACGGTCGTGTGCATGAGGCCTAACTTTGTAAATACATTACATTACTTATCTTGTACTGATCCTGAGTTACAGACTGTATTATAATCCAGAGCTGAATTCACAATTATGCTTGTCATCACTGGAAACCGATATCTGTCTAGCAAGCATGTTGACTAACAACTTAGCTGAGCTTTTTTAAACCCTTAATACCAAAGGTATTTTAAACCTTAATGACCGAGCAATTTTCTTTTACGTTTTTCCATTGTCGCATTCAAACAGCTAGGACTTTTTTTTATTCAGGACAAGCTGTATTTTTTAATAGCACCATTTTGGGGTACATAAAATTTATTGATTAACTTTTTTAGTGGGCTACTGGAAAAAAACAGAAATTTCATCATTCTTTTTTGCATATTAATTTTACGCCGTTTACAGTGTGGTATCAATAACATAATAACTTTATTCAGCGGGTTCTTTCAATTGCGGCGATACCAAATTTATATAGGTTTTTATGTTTTACTACTTTTACATAGTAAAAACACTTTTTTTTAAAATGTATTTGTTTTTGTGTCGCCACATTTTAAGAGCAATAACTTTTTTTTATTTTTCGACCGATGCAGCTGTATGACAGCTTTTTTTTGCGGGACGACTTGAAGTTTTTATTGGTACCATTTTGGAGTACATGCGACTTTTTGATCACTTTTTATCACTTTATTTAAGCTAGCATGAACTGAAAACAGCAATTCTGGCATTTTATTTTATTTTTTACGGCGTTCACCATACAGGTTAAATAATGCAATCTTTTTATAGTTGGGTTAGTTATGGACGCAGCGATATCAAATATTGAGTAACTTTTTACTTTTTGTTATAATAAAGTATTTTGTAAGGGGGAAAAGTTTTTTTTACTTGGGACTTTTATTTATTTGTTTCAAACTTTATTTAACTTTTTTTTTAGTCCAACTATGGGACTTTACTGTGCGATAGTTTGATCGCTATTATAATACACTGCGATACTTCTGTATTGCAGTGTATTATTGCCTGTCCGTGTAAAACATACAGGCATCTGTTAGGCCATGCCTGTCATGGCTTAACAGGCAATCACTATAGGCAAACCTGGGGGCATTTGTTAGGCCCCCAGGCTGCCATAAAAACCATCGGCACCACGCGATGCACACGGGGTGCCAGTGGGGTGAGAGAGGGAGCTCCCTCCCTCTAAAACCACTCAGATGCGCCGCTCGCTATTGAGCGCCGCATCTTAGGGGTTTAATATGATTGGAGATCACTGCTAGTGGTCTCCAATCGTTGCCCTGAAGCCCGAGGCTGTTAGCAATAACCCAGGCTTTAGTAGCACCCCGCACGATGCAGGAAAAGTTCTTATGAAGTGCCGCCGTGAAAAGGCGGCACATCAAAAGAACTACCCCAAACGGCAGACGTAAAAAGGCTATACGCAGGTCGTTAAGGTGTTAATACAGTGGAAACAGTAAGGCCTGGTCTACACAGTGACTTTTTGTAGTGCAACTGATTTTAACTATTAAGTGACAGGTGTAGTACATAAGATTGCATACAACTACATGTACAGTTTTAGACTGCAGCTGTAGCTTGATAGTAAAAATCACTTGTTTCACCACCACTCCATTCAATCTCCATTTTACTGCGGGGGTGCAGTGAAAAGGAATGGTGGTTTCGGGACCCCCGTTCTCGCAATTGGTGGGGCCCTCAGCGATTAGACAATTGGTGATAATTTTAGATTCTGGGAAAACCCCTTTTAGTTAAAGAGTAACTAAACTTATAAAAACTTTTGACATATCATAGTGGCATGTCAGAAGTTTTGATCAATGTGGGTCCGAGCACTAAGAACCGCACGATAGCTAAAAAGAAGCAGCAGAAGAACTCTGCTGAGCGCTGTCCTGCTTAGTTTCTTTTCGAGGAAAGCTGAGCAAACGGTGTACGGACTCATAGGCTCTCTATTGAGCCTGTACACCATTTCCTCTGCTTTCTGAGAAAAGCCAGTCAGAAACCAAACAGTACAGCGCTCACCTAAGCACATCTGCCGCTTCGTTTTATCGATCGGTGCTTGGCCCCGACCGTTTAAAGCTTTTGACATGTTACTATGACATGTCAAAAGTTTTTTAAAAAGTTAGTTACCCTTTAATTATGTTTAACTTGTTTAGGAATACATGAATTTATCAACTTCTTCTCTTCTTATATGCCAGCTACATAGAAAAAACTTTGTGCCCACATTTTGTGATTTTGACTGTCTTTGCATGATACAATTATAGAAATATACAACTTTTTAAAATGTTTTCTTGATTTTGTAACTATTCTGTGTATTTAGTAAATTACTATTATTATTAATATTATTATTATTATTATTATTATTATTATTATTATTATTATTATTTGCACCAGCAACCTTGTATAGGTGTACTTAGTGCAGATATTTGGATTTGGTCAAAGAATTAGGGTTAAAAGATAAGAATTCTAGGAACTGATCATTGAGTCACTCCCTCCACGCTTCTATGAATTACTAGTGTAAAAAGGTGCATTCTTGTAACTTGATCACCATATACTCAGAAGAGGAAGTCCTGTAGGACATGTGCATTAGATCGGAACCTTTTTTTTGTGGTTGAACGACTAATTTCATAGTTAATAAGTTCAAAAGAATGCTTTCATTTTTCATTTTATGTTTGCCGTTGTTAGATCTTGAAAAATTGTTAGAAGATTTTTTTTATTGCATCATGTCTACAATGACATTTTAGGTCATGGGTAGTTTATCTTGAAATAAGAAATAAATGATTGTTATTTCTATTTTGTCATTGATGATACTGAAAATAGTGGTCCCTTAAGTTACAATATAAAGTAATTCCGGTAAGACCATTGTAATTTGAAGATATTGTAACATGAGACCATAATTGTATAGAACTCTAGTAATTGGTTTTGGTCCCAAAATATGAAGCCTAAATAAGAACAAAAAAAGATAAAAGAAAAATTAGCTCATACAGTCATGGACAAAATTGTTGGTAACCTTCCTTTAAAGAAAGAGGAACCCACAATGGTCACTGAAATAACTTGAAACTGACAAAAGTAATAATAAATTAGAATTTACTGAAAATCAACTAATGTAAATCAGATATTTCTTTTGAATTGTGGTTCAACAGAAAAAAAACAAAACAAATGAAACTGGCCGGGGCAAAAATGATGGCACCCTAAGGCCTTATTTACACAAGCGTGTTAAACGTCCGTGTGACTGCCGTTGAAACATCGGCCGTACCACGGACCTTTGTAATTCAATGTGGCCATTCACACAGCCGTTGTTTCAACGGACCGTGTGAAGGGTCCATGAGAAAATAGGACATGTCCTATTTTTTCATGCTTCACGCATCCCTCCATAGACTCCCATCTATGGGGGATGCGAGACATCGCATCCCACAGCGCCGTTTTTCCACATCCAAGGTGCGCAATGCTCGTGTAAATAAGGCCTTAACTTAATATTTTGGTGCACAACATTTTGAGGCAATCACTGCAAACAATGATTTATGTAACTCTCAATGAGACTTCTGCACCTGTCCACAGGTATTGTGGCCACTCCTCGTGAAGACACTGCTCCAGGTGTCTCAGGTTTGAAGGTGCCTTCTCCAGACTGCAGGTTTCAGCTCCTTCCACAGATGTTCAATAGGATTTAGATCAGGGCTCATAGAAGCCACTTCACAATAGTCCTATGCTTTGCTCCTACACAGCTAAAAAAATCCAAGAATGGCTGTTTTGGGTCATTATCCTGTTGGAGGATCCATGACCTGCGACTGAGACCAAGCTTTCTGACACTGGGCAGCACATTTCACTCCAGAAATCTTTTGTTTGCTGTGATTGCCTCAAAACATTGACCACTAAATATTAAGTTAGGGGTACCATCATTTTTGTCCAGGCCAGTTTCTTTTGTTTTTCTTTTATTTTTCTGTTGAACCACAATTCAAAAGCAATGTCTGATGTACATTAGTTGATTTTCAGTAAATTAAAATGTATTATTACTTTTGTCAGTTTAAAGTTATTTCATTGACCATTGTGTGTTTTTATTTCTTTAACGGAAGGGTACCAACAATTTTGTACACGACTGTAGCTATAACAGATAAGTCCTTATATATAAAAGTAAAAAAATAAACTTCTATAAGCTCGGGAATAACTTTTATTTTGAGGACATGAGCAATTTTAGCTGCCTGTACAGTACACACCGTGTTCAGTACAAATAAAACTGAGCCATCCTCACCTGGTGTGCAAAGGAGCATCTCATCCTGACACTGGTAGCAGATAAGGAACAGTACAGTATTTGTAATATAGTGATAAAGCAGTATAGTACATGTAGCACACATGTAGTACAGGTAGACAGCAGAACAGTATATGCAGTACAGGTAAGAAGCAGTGCAGTATATGTAAAATGGGAAGAGGGCAGTACATGTAGTACAGGTAGAGAGCAGTACAGTACATGTAACACAGATGGAGAACAATACATTACGTGGAGCACTGACAGGTAGATACCAGTACAGTACATACAGAACAGGTAGAAAGCAGTACAGTACACTGGCGTAGCTATAGGGGTCGCAGCGGTCGCAATTGCGACCGGGCCCCGAAGCCAGGGGGGCCCACGGCCCCCCGCACCACATCAATAAAAAGTTACTATAGTAACTCGGGCCGCGGGCCCCTGTTACTATAGTAACATACTTTACTTACCTTCCTGGTTCCGGATCGCAGCGGAGGTCCTGACGTCAAGCGCTGTGCGCAGCGCATGACATCACAGCGCTATGAGCCGCACACAGCATCGAGACGACAGAACTCCCGCCGCGGCCGAAGAGAAAGGTAAGGTTAGCCCTGACTGGCGGGGTCTGACTCCCGGGACCCGCCAATCAGCTGTTTTGAAGGGGCCGCAGCACTCGTACGAGAGCTGCTCCCCTTCATTCCTGTCACTTCATTCCGGTCACACTGTGAATCGGTGTCGGCGATTCACAGTGTGAGCGAGTAGTGAAATGAAGGGGAAGCAGCTCTCGTACGAGTGCTGCGGCCCCTTCAAAACAGCTGATTTGCGGGTCCCGAGAGACACATCAGCTATTGATGGCCTATCCTGTAGATAGGCCATCAATGTTTAGGGACTGCACAACCCCTAAGCCTACGATGTAGCAGGCTTAGGGGGCCCATGAGACAGGATCACAGATTGTGTGATCCTGTCTGCTGGGCCCTGTATCTAAGCCAATCACATGGTAGGCTTAGATACATGGCCCATGTGTGATCCTGTCTGCTGGGCCCTGTATCTAAGCCTACCACACTGTAGGTTTAGATACAGGGCCCCAGCACACAGTAATCTTATACTGTATAAGATTACTGTCGTCTGGACCCTGTATCTAAGCCTACCTTGTGGTAGGCTTAGATACAGGGTCCCACAGACAGTATCACACATGGGCCCTGTATCTAAGCCTTAGGGTATGTGCACAGACACTAATTACGTCCGTAATTGACGGACGTATTTCGGCCGCAAGTACCGGACCGAACACAGTGCAGGGAGCCGGGCTCCCAGCATCATAGTGATGTACGACACTAGGAGTCCCTGCCTCGCTGCGGGACAACTGTCCCATACTGTAAACATGTTTTCAGTACGGGACAGTAGTTCCACGGAGAGGCAGGGACTCCTAGCGTTGTACATAACTATGATGCTAGGAGCCCGGCTCCCTGCACTGTGTTCGGTCCGGTACTTGCGGCCGAAATACGTCCGTCAATTACGGACGTAATTAGTGTGTGTGCACATACCCTAACACATGTGTTACTAATCATTTTTTGTGTGTTTTTTTACAGGTTCGGTCGTTGGACTACGGCGGATTCCAGGACTACTTCGATGACAGCTTTTTTTTTATTAATAAAATGGTTAATGAGGGTTGTGTCGGTTTTTTTTTTTATTTCAATAAAATATTTTTTCTATGTCTTTGTGTTTTTTTTTTAAACTATATTACTACCGCCTTAGTAATGGCCGCCGGCTGATTGACAGCATCCATTGCTAAGGCGGGGCTTAGTGTTAGCCGGTGCAGAGGCGAACACTAACCCCCTTTATTACCCCGGTACCCACCGCCACCAGGGGTGCTGGGAAGAGCCGGGTACGATACAGTACTCGACCATCTGTAGTGATGGTTGGCCACTGGGGCGGCCGCAGGCTGGTATTATCAGGAGGGGAAAGGCCAAAAACAGTGGCCCTTCCCATCCTGGTAATGCTGCCTGCTGCTGCTTTATTGTATCTGGCTGGTTATGAAAATGGGGGGGACCCCACGTCATTTAAAAAATAAATTAAAAAAAAATAATTGGAAAGAACGATGTCGGGTCCCCCCCAATTTTCATAACCAGCCAGATACAACACAGCAGCAGCAGGCAGCATTACAAGGGTGGGAAGGGCCACTGTTTTTGGCCTTCCCCAGCCTAATACTACCAGCCTGCGGCCACCCCGGTGCCTGCCCGTCACTACAGATGGTCGGGTACTGGTTTGTACCCGGCTCTTCCCAGTACCCCTGGTGGCGGTGGGTACCGGGGTAATAATGGGGGTTAGTGTAGCCTCTGCACCGGCTAACATTAAGCCTCGCCTTAGTAATGGAGGTTGTCAATCAGCCAGCGGCCATTACTAAGGCGGTGATAATAAAGTTTAAAAAGATACAAGCACATAGAAAAAATATTTTATTGAAATAAAAAAACACAACCCTCATTAACCATTTTATTGAGAATAAAAAAAACGCCGTCATTGAAGTCCTCGTATCCGAAGTCCAACAACCGAACCTGTAAAAAAAACACAAACACACAAAAATAATCAGTAACACATAAAGAAGCAAAATTATTATTCTTACCTATCCTGGGTCCAGCGCTGGAGCCGCAATGTCAGCGAGCTGGGCCCTGTATCTAATCCAATCATGTGTGATACAGTCTGCTGAGCTGTGTATCTAATCCAATCATGTATGATACTGTCTGCTGGGCCCTATATCTAATCCTATCATGTGTGATACTGCCTTCTGAGCCACTGTATCTAATCCTATCCATAGTTTATAGGGCCGTAGTGCTATAGATATTCTGTGCTGTCTCATATACACACTTTTTTTTGGGGCGGACACATGTAGTGGGGCTATTTCCCCTGACATTTTAAGCCCTGAGGGTATGTTCACACGGCAGCGTCTGTTACGGCTGAAATTACTGTGCTGTTTTCAGGAGAAAACAGCACCGTAATTTCAGCCGTAATGGCATGTGCAGGCGTCTTTTGCTGCGTCCATTACGGAAGTAATTGAAGCTGGTTTTCCATGGAGTCCATGGAAAACGGCTCCATTTACGTCTGAAGAAGTGACAGGCACTTCTTTGACGCGGGCGTCTTTTTTACGCGCCGCCTTTTGACAGCGGCGCGTAAATAAAAATGACCGTCGGCACAGAACATCGTAAGACCCATTCAAATGAATGGGCAGATGTTTGCCGACGCTTTTGAGCCGCATTTTCGGACGTAATTCAATGCTAAAACGCCCGAATTACGTCCGTAAATAGTGTGTGTGAACCCAGCCTTAGTGACGCCCCGGCTGCTATTGCTGCATTGTTGGGTCACTTAGGAGACCCAGCGATGCAGCTGAAAGCTGCGGACCGTCGGCCATGAGAAGTTTGCGGGGGGGGGCCCAGTAAGAATTTTTGCATCGGGGCCCATGAGCCTCTAGCTACGCCCCTGGTACAGTACATACAGAACAGGTAGAAAGCAGTACAATACATGTAGAGAGCAATATAGTAGATGTAGTACAGGTAGGGAATAGTATAGTACATTTAGTACAGGTATAGAGGAGTACTGTACTGGTAGTACAGGTAGAGAACAGTACAGTACATGCAGTACAGGTAGATAGTAGTACAGCAAATGCAGTACAGGTGGAGAGCAATGCAGTACATGTAGAAAGGAGTACAGTACAGGTTGGGCACTATACAGTACATGTATTGAAAAATATAATACAAGTAGTACATGTAGAGAGCAGAACAGTGCATGTAGTTTAGGTAGATAGTAGTAGTACAATACATGTAGTGCAGGTAGAGAGCAGTATACTACATGTAGTACAGGTAGAGAGCAGTACAGTACATGTAGAACAGGTAGAGGTCAGCACAGTACATGTGGTAAAGGTAGAGAGCAGTACAGTACATCTAGTACAGTTAGGGAGCAGTACAGTACATGTAGTACAGGTAGAGGGCAGTACAGTACATGTAGTACAGGTAGAGAGCAGTACAGTACATGTAGTACAGGTAGAAAGTAGTGCGGTACATGTAGTACAAGTCAATTGTAGTATAGTACATGTAGTACAGGTAGAGTACAGTACATGTAGTACAGGTTGACAGCATTACAGTACATAAAAAACAGGTAGAGTGAAGTGCATTATATTTAGTACAGGTATGGAGGAGTACCATAGATGTAGTACCGGTAGTGAGCAGTATAGTAGATATAATACAGGTAGGGAGCAGTATAGGACATGTAGTGTACTGTACTAGATGTAGTGTACTGTACTGCTCCCTAACTGTACTACATGTAGTACAGGTAGAGAGCAGTACAGTACAGGTAGACAGCAGTACAGTACATGTAGTACAGGTAGAAAGCAGTATAGTGCATGTAGTACAGGTAGAGAGCAGTACAGTACATGTAGTACAGGAAGAGAGCAGTACAGTACATGCAGTACAGGTAGACAACAGTACAGTACATGTAATACAGGTACAGTGCAGTATAGTACATGTAGTACAGGTAGAGAGCAGTATAGTACATGTAGTACAAGTAGAGCGCAATATAATACATGTAGTACAGGTAGAGATCAGTATAGAACATGTAGTACAGGTAGAGAGCAGTACAGTACATGACATGTAGTACCGGTAGCAAGCAGTATAGTACATATAATACAGGTAGAGAGCAGTGCAGGACATGTAGTACAGTTAGGGAGAAGTACAGTACATGTAGTACAGGTAGAGAGCAGTGAAGTACATGTAGTACAGGTAGAAAGCAGTACATTACATGTAGTACTGGTAGAGAGTAGTATAGTACATGTAGTACAGATAGAGAGCAGTATAGTACATGTAGTACAGGTAGAAACATAATAGTACATATAATACAGAGAATAGGAGGAATCCTCCAGCTCACCTGAACATAACGGTCACACTGTCAGTAGCGCTCGGGTCCTCGTGTCGGCACACGCAGTGAATGAACGAGAAGGAGAAAGGAATGGATCCAGCGCTGAGACCAGGTGGTTTGATTTAAAATCGGAAACTTCTTCCAAGATTTATTTGGCAAAAAACAAAAAGGGTGAATTAAAAAATAGATAAACGGTGTTCCTTCAGGATACAGTGGCTAGTTGAAGGGAATAGGCTGGTGCCTAAGCGTTTCAGACGCGATCTGCGTCCTTAGTCATGGCTTCCTATATTTCATATATATATATGAAATATATTTCATATATATTTCATTTCGATACTAAGCTGTGCCGTCGCACAGCTCAGTACAGTAACACATGAATGTATGAGAGAGGGGCTACGGCTGTGTAATACAGCCATTGCCCCGCTCCGGAGTCCTGACCACAAGTGCGCGCCGCCAGGATGATGCGATGCAGCCGGCGCTGTACTAATGATTGCAGGCACTGAAGACAGAACATGGCGGACGCTGTGCAAAACACCCCCATGTTCTGTCCTCAGTGCCTGCGCCGCCGCTCATTAGTGCAGCGCCGGCCGCATCACCTCATGCTGACCGTGCGCGCACTCCCTGTCAGGAGCGGGGCAATTACTGTATTACACAGCCGCAGCCCCGCTGGCGGAGATGAGAGAAACCTCTCATCTCCGCCGTTATTCCCGTGAATGCTGCGATCAAAGCTGACTGCAGCATTCAGGGGAGAATGAGAAGTGGGAATTCCTGTGACGCGATTGTGGGACATACCATATATGGGCAGACAGCCCAGGGTCCATTGAAGGTACCCAGGGCTGTCTTACCATATTTCCTGTTGTTAGAGCATACTGAGGTATGTCCTAACAACTGCCTGTGTACTATCAGTACACAGGCTAATGTACTGGCATATAGATATATGCCAGTACATTAAAGTTTAAAAATAAAGTAAAAACAGAGTAATATTAAATTTTAAAAAATACAGTCTCTATACATAAAATATACACATATTCGGTATTGGCGCGGCCGTAATAACCTTCACAACAATGTTTTGCGTAATTTATGATTTCACTTATTATTGTGAGGCATGAGGTATGATGAATTTAACCTCCACGTGCCTCACATTAATAGTAATTAACCCCATCATGTACCTTACACATTAACCCATTATGAATGAGAAACATGATGGGGTTAATTACTATTAATGTGAGGCACATTCAAAATTCAATAAAACCTTGCGCCTCACATCAGAAAATGGAAGAATTTATTTTTATTACTGTTGGCAAAGTATCGTTTTGGTATCGAAATCGCAATACTACACGGAGTATCGGTATCGAAGTCCAAATTCTGGTATCGTGACATCCCTAGGAGCAGTACAGTTCATGTAGTACAGGTAGAGAGCAGTATAGTACATCTAGTACAGGTAGAGAACATTACAGTACAGGTAGGGAGCAGTATAGTAGATGTAGTACAGGCAGAGAGCAGTATAGTACATGTAGTACAGATGGAGAGCAGTATAGTACATGTAATACAGGTAGAGAGCAGTATAGTACATGTAGTACAGGCAGAGAGCAGTATAGTACATGTAGTACAGATGGAGAGCAGTATAGTACATGTAGTACAGGCAGAGAGCAGTATAGTACATGTAGTACAGGCAGAGATCAGTATAGTACATGTAGTACAGATGGAGAGCAGTATAGTACATGTAATACAGGTAGAGAGCAGTATAGTACATGTTGTACAGGCAGAGAGCAGTATAGTACATGTAGTACAGGCAGAGAGCAGTATAGTACATGTAGTACAGGCAGAGAGCAGTATAGTACATGTAGTACAGATGGAGAGCAGTATAGTACATGTAATACAGGTAGAGAGCAGTATAGTACATGTAGTACAGGCAGAGAGCAGTATAGTACATGTAGTACAGATGGAGAGCAGTATAGTACATGTAGTACAGGCAGAGAGCAGTATAGTACATGTAGTACAGGCAGAGAGAAGTATAGTACATGTAGTACAGATGGAGAGCAGTATAGTACATGTAATACAGGTAGAGAGCAGTATAGTACATGTAATACAGGTAGAGAGCAGTATAGTACATGTAATACAGGTAGAGAGCAGTATAGTACATGTAGTACAGATGGAGAGCAGTATAGTACATGTAGTACAGCTAGAGAGCAGTATAATACATGTAATACAGGTAGAGAGCAGTATAGTACATCTAGTACAGGTAGAGAACATTACAGTACAGGTAGGGAGCAGTATAGTAGATGTAGTACAGGCAGAGAGCAGTATAGTAGATGTAGTACAGATGGAGAGCAGTATAGTACATGTAGTACAGCTAGAGAGCAGTATAGTACATGTAATACAGGTAGAGAGCAGTATAGTACATGTAGTACAGGTAGGGAGCAGTGTAGTCCATGTAGTACTGTATCTCATAGAGGTGCTGCCAGACAGCCGATCAGTACAATGTAATACGCTGATTAGTTATTTACTGCAGCCCATCACAAGCATTATACTAGTGAAATGCGCATGCAGATGTGTTGGATCTTTCAACCAATTGCATACACCACAGATCGGCATTGTATGTGGTTTATAGTTGTGATGGCCCAAAAAAGGTGCATTGTAAGTTACAAATATACAGTGGTGCCTCAGGTTACTATAAGTATACAAATTATTGACAAGTGTCATCACATTGATTTTGCGTTCTGGTGACCGTATAACTCCAGGATGGCATGTCTTCTGTTTGGGTCTTTAGGCTTCTCACTAACATGTTTCAGATTTCTGTATATATATCCATGTCATCCTCTTTCTTTTCCCTTCCAACTTTTTCAAGCATAATTGCCAGTGAATGTCTTTTCATAATAAGCCACTGCTATTGATGTCGCTATAATGTTGGAGAACCATTAAAGCGAATCTGTCAGTAGTTCTGAGCTGCTTCCAGCGTGATGGCTCTAGTGGTCTCCGGATTGGACGCTAGAGCTGTCACTTAGAGTAGAGGGAAAAGTCTGGCAGCGTTCAGTGAGGAGAGCTCGGAGCACTTGCGGCGCTGGGGGCATTAAATGTAAATTTCTCATCGATGCAGCTTGAATGAGCAACACAACAGGTATCGTTACATTGCAGCCCCCCCCCTTTTATAGCACTGTCAGATTCACTTTAAAGGTTGTCCAACATTATATTGACATCAATTGATCATTCACAGAATTGTAAATGATTACTCATATCTTTACTAACTATGAAGGCCACACTACTGTCCAGACTGAAAGTGTTCTAGTCTAGTTCATTTTAATTTGCTAATGCTTAAAAAGGTTGTTCCACCATTAAATATTATTTTTATTATATAGATTTTAAAAAATAACAATGTTTGTCATTTACAGTACATTCGGTTAATAAGGCTGGGTTCACACAACCTATTTTCAGGCGTAAACGAGGCGTATTATGCCTCGTTTTACGTCTGAAAATAGGGCTACAATACGTCGGCAAACATCTGCCCATTCATTTGAATGGGTTTGCCGACGTACTGTGCAGACGACCTGTCATTTACGCGTCGTCGTTTGACAGCTGTCAAACGACGATGCGTAAAATGACTGCCTCGGCAAAGAAGTGCAGGACACTTCTTTGCAACGTAATTTGAGCCGTTCTTGATTGAAGTCAATGAAAAGCAGCTCAAGATTTACGAGCGTCACAGACGCCTCGCATAATGCGAGGAGTAGCTTTTACGTCTGAAAGAGGCAGCTGTTTTCTCCTGAAAACAGTCTGTCTTTTCAGACGTAAAAGGTAGCTAGCGTGTGCACATACCCTAAGAGTCATGACATTTACTTACATAGTATGACACCACCTAGTGTTCAAAGTGTATAGCAAAGTACACGTCTACCAAATGAGCTGAGCACTGGTGGACACACATACTTAGTCACTCTCCCCACAGGCAGGTCTCTATATAGTGATCCTCTGTTCACTGAAGAGCGGCCAATAGAAATAGCTTTCTGCCGTCCTTGTCAGGGATGGAGCAGAGTAACTGCATGTCTTTCTGCAGCGGAAATGAGAAGGGACTATATAGTCAGCTGCAAGAGAGGGCAGGAGACTGATTCTACAAGTAGTCCTGCCCTCAGCAGCAAAGAATATCAGCAGCACCAGAGGGACACATGGAATCAAAAAATTAGGAAAATAAATATTTTTCTTGTTATGCTAGAAATACCTCAAATTATTTTTACAATAGCTGTCAACAGCATTTCAGGACTTTTGTTAAAAAAAATTATATTCATGGGATAACTCCTTTAAAGAGGCTCTGTCACCACATTATAAGTGGCCTATATTCTACATGATGTAATCGGCGCTGTAATGTAGATTACAGCAGTGTTTTTCATTTAGAAAAACAATCATTTTTGACGGAGTTATGACCTATATTAGCTTCATGCTAATGAGTTTCTTAATGACCAACTGGGTGTGTTTTACTTTTTGACCAAGTGGGCGTTGTACAGAGGAGTGTATGACGCTGACCAATCAGTGACCAATCAGCGTCATACACTTCTCCCCATTCATTTACACTGCAGATAGCGATATAGCTATATCGCTATGTGCAGCCACATAAACACACTATAACGTTACTGCAGTGTCCTGACAATAAATATACATTAACTCCAGTCAGGACGTCATGTGTATTCAGAATCCTGACAACTTCTGTAGCGTCTGCGTGAGACTACAGCACAGCACAGCGAGATCTCGCTGTAAATGACCGCTTACAGCGTAATCTCTCGAGACTACACCTGCTATGCTGTAAATCACAGAGAAGTGCAGAGAAGTGGTCAGGATTCTGTCACTTCTCTCCACAACGCCCACTTGGTCAAAAAGTATCGTTTTTCTAAATAACAAAACACTGCTGTAATCTACATTACAGCGCCGATCACATCATGTACAATATAGGCCACTTATAATGTGGTGACAGAGTAGGGATACTGAAGGCCTCTTCTTGCAGCTTTGGATTCTCACATGGTTATTTCAGCAGTCAGCTGGCGAGAAAGTTTTAGTCTAACTACAACTTACACAATAACTCATTCTGGGGAGTCCCTAGAGCTTTCTCAAACATGTAGGAATCTTCTGACCTTAACCCTTAAGGACACGGCCAATTTTAGTTTTTTCATTTTAAGATTTTTCCTCCCCTCATTCCAAAAGCCATAACTTTTTTTATTTTTTTGTTGACATAGCCATATGAGGGCTTGTTTCTTGCGGGACAAGTTGTAGTTTTTCATAGCAGCATTTATTGTACCACATAGTTTACTGGGAGGCTGAAAAAAAAATATTTGTGGGGTGCCATATTTTGGGAGATTTTGTTTTTACGAAGTCCATCAGGCGGTAAAAACTACATATTTGCCTTATTCTACAGGTTGATACTATTACGGCCATACCGAATTTATATGTTTTGTTTTATGTTTTACCACTTTTAAAAAAATAAAACTATTTGCGAAAAAGAAAAAAAAATTGTGTCGCCATATTTTTAGAGGCATAACTTTTTTATTTTTCCATCAATTTAGTGGTGTGAGGGCTTACATTTTGTGGGGCGATCTGTAGTTTTCACTGATACCATTTTGGGGTACATGCCACTTTTTGATCACTTTTTATTCTATTTTTTTTTTAGAGTTAAGGTGACCAAAAAGCAGCAGTTTGCATGTTTTATATATAATTTTTTTTACGGCGTTCACCAAGCGGGTTAAACAATGCTATATTGTGATAGTTCGTACTTTTACGGACGTGGTGATACCAGTTATGTTAACGTTTTAATTTTTTTTTAACATTGCTCTAGGGGGAAAATGGGAAAAGGTTTTTTTTTTTAACTTTTAATAATTTTTTTTTTTTGGAACAAACAAAACTTTATTTAACAGTTTTTTAACTTTTTTTTAATTAGTCCCCCAGGGGACTTGAAACAGCGATCATTGGATCGCTTGCATGATATACTGCAATACTAATGTATTGCAGTATATCGTAATTCTGACAGTCTCCTGTGAAGCCAAAAGGAGTACAAAGATGGCAGACCTGGGCGCCATCATTCGTACCCCATGCTGCTATGACAACCATTGTCACCAGCCCATCGCGTTGTGGGGGCGCCATGGCGTGTTGGAGGGGCCGCCCCCCCCCCTGATTCTAACAATTTAAATGCCGTGGTCGCGATTGACCGCGGCATTTAAGGTGTTAGAGGGGCAGAATCAAAGTGATCTTTGATTCCGCCCGTTGCAGTGGGGTGTCGGCTGTATAACACCCGCTGAGTATGGAGCGAGCTCAGCCCGTGAGCCCGCTCCATACTTCCCCTAAACGGCTGTCACGTATTAGTACGTGACGTGTCGTTAGAGGTTAAAATATTTTCTACTGTCACTATACCAGCATTTCTTCTGTTTCTCCTATACACATGATTTTCTGGTATCCTTTAGAAATATTGCACTTCTCCATGTAGCTTTAACTAATTTTGCCTGTGTGATCTAGTGTTGCACGATGCATAGAAATATCGATACTATTTCGATGGCGTGCCCCCTGAAACGGTTCAATACCGTTAATGCATGTATTTCGGCCGCACAGCTTAGTATTGTAACACATGAATGTATTCAGAGTGGGGCTGCGGCTGCGTAATACAGCCATTGGCCCCCTCCTGACAACAAGTGTGCACGCGCAGTCAGCATGAGGTGATGTGGCCGGCGCTGCACTAATCAGCGACGGCACTGAAGACAGAACATAGCGGGCAGACTGCAAAACAGCCCAATGTTCTCTGTCTTCAGTGCGAATGCCACCGCTCACTAGTGCAGCGTCGGCCGCATCACTTCATGCTGAACCCGCGCGCAAACTTGTTGTCAGGGGTGGGGCAATGGCTGTATTACACAGCCACAGCCCCGCTCTAACGAGAAACCTCTGATCTCTGCCACTATTCCCTTGAATTCTGCGATCAAAGCTGGCTGCAGCATTCAAGGGGAAAATGAGAAGGGGGATGCCACTTGGATCGCGTCATAGGGACATAGCATATATGGGCAGACAGCCAACAGTCCATTGAAGGACCCCAGGGCTATCCGACCATATTTCCTGTTGTTCGGGCATACTTAGGTAAATTAAAACAATGTAAAAAAACACACACACATAAAAATAAAATTAAGTTTTAATACATAAAACATACACACATTCGGTATCGTCGCAACCGTAATAACCTGAACAAATTTATATTGTCATTTACGCTGTAAGAAAAGATCAAATAAAAATTTCTTTTTTTCACTTATTAATGTGAGGCACGAGGTGTTATGAATTTTGAACCTCCATGTTCCTCACATTAGCAGTAATTAACCCCATCATGTACCTTACACATTAACACAATGTTGTCCATTATGACTGTGAGAAACATGATGGCGTTAATTACTACTAATGTGAGGCACATGGAGGTTCATCACACCATGTGCCTCACATTAAAAAATGGAAAAGTATTGAGAATTGCAATACTACACGAAGTATCGGTATCGAAGTCCAAATTCTGGTATCGTGACAACCCTAGTGTGATCATCTGCTGATACTGTCCTAACTTTCTGCGATATACCATATTCTGTAGCTTGTAGTCTTCTTCTGGCATTTCTGCAAGCCATCTTGCCCCGATAAGACTTAGGCTGGGTTCACACGACCTATTTTCAGGCGCAAACTAGGCGTTTTACGCCTCGAATTACGCCTGAAAACGCGGCTCCAATACGTCGGCAAACGTCTGTCCATTCATTTCAATGGGTCTTACGATGTACTGTGCCAACGACCTGTCATTTTACGCGTCGCTGTCAAAAGACGGCTCGTAAAATTACAGCCTCGTCAAAAGAAGTGCAGGACACTTCTTGGGACGTTTTTGGAGCCGTTTTCTCATAGACTCCAATGAAAACAGCTCCAAAAATGGCCGTAAAAAAACGCTGCGAAACGCTTCGTTTACGCCTGAAAATAGGTCGTGTGAACCCAGCCTTACTGTACAGAACATGCAAAAATCCTTAGAAATGCTCCGTGTTTGAAATCTTAGGGGTGTATAGTGCTGGAGAGCTGTAATGATCAGTTCATTACATTATTGTTATGTTCTTCTGAATTGTAGGTGCAAAAATATCATTTTCTCCATGAAGCAGCTGGATGGCCTCTGACTGTGTCCCAGGAGATAGCCGAAATCCTACAGTATGGACCAAAAGCATTTCACCAGATGTGGAAGCAGAGCAACCTAAGACAAATGCTTCGACATGACCTTCCTTTGTACTTGGAAAAACTCAACAACTTAGTTCAGCAAATGCAAATTGAACTGCAAAGTAAGAAAATGGATCTATATCAACAGTAATTTTATTTGTATGTGATCTAACCACATAGCTTTTTAAACCAATCAATTTATGAAGTCAAGGAAACACATTTAAAACATTTCGAAGTATTGACTCAGTGAGCTTACAATGATATATACTGTTAATAAGAGCAATATGTAGTAGTAACCGTTTTTTTTAATAGCAATCAGAATGTGGATATTTTGTGAAGTCCATGATTTATTGCAGTATGTGTTTATAATAAATAATTTGAGGTTTTACTTGGAGAGCTCCTACACAAGCAGGATTATTGGATTTCCTAGATTTTCAGAGAAATACGAAATAAATGTAATCTAATAAAAATAAAAAATAAACACAAAATTCTTCAGCAGTCTAGAAAAGATTAAATATAAAATTCCAGTAGTGTTTTGTAATCCTTTCCACCACTCAGCAATTATTATTCAGTGACTTCTTAACACCTTTCCTTGCGTTCTCCACCACCAGGATTCCCAGCTTCTCTGGTTTTGTAATCTTATATATTGAAGCATATAGCAAATGTGTAATCTTATGTAATCATTTAAGCCACTTAAAAATAAAGGATTTCTTCTCGTAATACTTTAATCAGGGTATTTCTGAATTATTTTTAATAATGCAAAGTAAAGATACAAAAATAAATAAAAGGTTGTCAGATGCTTTCTTAATTTTTAGGAATTCCTTAAAACAAAAATTTTGTACAATATAGCTACACTATAATCTTATGTCAAGAAAATTATTTCTTTACCAAATTTGCAGAAAGCAATCCAGTAAAATAGTACTACCAGAATAAGGGTATGTTCACACGGCGGGGGTCCGTAACGGCTGAAATTACGGGGATGTTTCAGCCTGAAAACATCCCCGTAATTTCAGCCGTACCGGCATGTGCAGGCGCTTGAACGCCGCGTCAATTACGGCCGTAATTAGCGCTGCTATTCATTGGAGTCAATGAATAGCGGCTCCAATTACGGCCAAAGAAGTGACAGGTCACTTCTTCTACGCGGGCGTCTATTTACGCGCCGTCATTTGACAGCGGCGCGTAAATATACGCCTCGTGTGAACAGACGAACGTCTGCCCATTGCTTTCAATGGGCAGATGTTTGTCAGCGCTATTGAGGCGCTATTTTCGGGCGTAATTCGGGGCAAAAACGCCCGATTTACGTCCGTAAATAGGCCGTGTGAACATACCCTAAGGGTATGTTCACACGGCGGGGGTCCGTAACGGCTGAAATTACGGGGATGTTTCAGCCTGAAAACATCCCCGTAATTTCAGCCGTACCGGCATGTGCAGGCGCTTGAACGCCGCGTCAATTACGGGCGTAATTAGCGCTGCTATTCATTGGAGTCAATGAATAACGGCTCTAATTACGGCCAAAGAAATGACAGGTCACTTCTTTGACGCGGGCGTCTATTTACGCGCCGTTATTTGACAGCGGCGCGTAAATTTACGCCTCGTGTGAACAGACAAACGTCTGCCCATTGCTTTCAATGGGCAGATGTTTGTCAGCGCTATTGAGGCGCTATTTTCGGCCGTAATTCGGGGCAAAAACGCCCGATATACGTCCGTAAATAGGCCGTGTGAACATACCCTAACACTAGACCATATATCGCCCACCATATACAACCCAAACATTAATAACATAAAGAGCCAAGATATCCCCCCCATACATTGTTATAGTAATTAGTGATACAGTGTTCAAGTAATACAATAATAGAGAGCCCAAGTAATACCTCCAAAAGAGGCAACATAATGCTGTCATAAAGAGCTTAAATAACGGCGTTCAGTAATAAAATAATACCTCCATACAAACCCCAAATAATGCTGACATACAGAGACAAATTATAGAGCCGAATAAAACTGTAATAGCACCAAAGTATTACTGTTATAAAAGCTGCTTTCACATGTATTTGTAGGCCAAAACCAAGAGTGGGTCTAAATAGGGAAGAGGTTCTAAAGAGGTACATCTTTCCATTACATTGTTTCTCTGTTTATGTTCCACTCCTGGTTTTGGCTTACAAATATTAATGGATAATACTGACCAAAATACTGCAGTGTTAATGAGGCCTAAGTGTCTTCATTAAAATCAATCAATTCCATAAAACACTTATATACAGTAAATAAAAAAACATAGGAGGTGAGCAGGAAAGGTCAGGGTGTGTTTAACACACAGATTATATTTTTTCTATAAAAACTTGTTTTGTTGTAGCACCTGGCTTCCGTCTCTATCCTCATGTGCATCGTTGGCATGGCTCACTAAACTGCTTGAAGACTAATGAACAGTATGCTCATTATAAGCAGTAGGCAGCAGCCGCATCATTTTGAGCATTCTCATCATGCTCATGACTGTGGGATAAACAGAGTACGGTTCTGTAACCCTTGAAAACATTAACTGTGTGTGACATTCCCATCTCCCTTAAGCTACCCTTTACCTTTCTTTCACCAAATGATGACACTGAGACTTAGGCGGGATTCACACGACAGGGTTTCCCGGCCGGGTGCCGGCCGTTCATAAATCGGCCGGCACCCGGCTGCATTAGGAATAATAGACCCCTAATGGGGCTATTCACACGACCGATTTTTTGACGGCCGGGAAAACCGGCCGTCAAAAAATAGGACATGCTCTATTTTCGGCCGGGTGCCCGGCCGCCCGGCTCCCATAGAAGTCTATGGGGCCGGGTAATACCCGGCCATCACCGGAATGTTTCCCGAGTGATGGCCGGGTCTACCGTCGCTCGCGCACTCTCTCTCCTCCTCCTCACAGTGCAGAGTGCATGTGAGGAGGAGGGTCTTTTATTGCTCGCTGTAGGAGTCGGAATCCCCAATCCCCGGCCGGGGATTGGGGATTCCGCTACAGGAGAAGTGCGTGACTACACTGTCCAGATATGGACACAGCGAAGTCACTCACTTCTGCAGCGGAATCCCCGACTCTATGGCCGGGGATGCCGCTACAGGAGAAGTGCGTGACTACACTGTCCATATATGGACACAGCGAAGTCACGCACTTCTGCAGCGGAATCCCAGACTCTATGGCCGGGGATGCCGCTACAGGAGAAGTGCATGACTACACTGTCCTTATATGGACACAGCAAAGTCACGCACTTCTGCAGCAGAATCCCCAACTCTATGGCCGGGGATGCCGCTACAGGAGAAGTGCATGACTACCCTGTCCATATATGGACACAGCAAAGTCACGCACTTCTGCAGCGGAATCCCCGACTCTATGGCCGGGGATGCCGCTACAGGAGAAGTGAGTGACTACACTGTCCATATATGGACACAGCGAAGTCACGCACTTCTGCAGCCGAATCCCCGACTCTATGGCCGGGGATGCCGCTACAGGAGAAGTGCATGACTACACTGTCCATATATGGACACAGCAAAGTCACGTACTTCTGCAGCGGAATCCCCGACTCTATTGACGGGGATTCCGTTACAGGAGAAGTGAGTGACTACACTGTCCATATATGGACACAGTGACGTCACTCACTTCTGAAGCGGAATTCCCGACCTGTGGCAGCGAATTCCTCTTCAGGAGAAGTCAGTGACTACACTGTCCATATATGGACATTGAAGTCAGTGACTTCTCCTGGAAGGGGGGGGGGATGTGTGCAACCTACAGGGGGCTGTGTGGGATCACCTACAGGGGACTTGGTGGCATCACCTACAGGGGGCTGGGTGGCATCACCTACAGGGGGCTGGGTGGCATCACCTAAAGGGGCAGGGTGGAATCACCTACAGGGGGCAGGGTGGCATCACCTACAGGGGGCAGGGTGGGTGGCATCACCTACAGGGGGCAGGGTGGGTGGCATCACCTACAGGGGGCTGGTGGGTGGCATCGCCTACAGGGGGCTGGGTGGCATCACCTACAGGGGGCTGGGTGGCATTACCTACAGGGGGCTGGGTGGCATCACCTACAGGGGGCTGGGTGGCATCACCTACAGGGGGCTGGGTGGCATTACCTACAGGGGGCTGGGTGGCATTACCTACAGGGTTCTGGGTGGCATCACCTACAGGGGGCTGTGTGGCATCACCTACAGGGGGCTGTGTGGCATCACCTACAGGGGGCTGTGTGGCATCACCTACAGGGGGCTGGGTGGCATTACCTGCAGGGGGCTGGGTGACATTACCTACAGGGGGCTGTGTGGCATTACCTACAGGGGGCTGTGTGGCATCACCAACAGGGGGCTGGGTGGCATTACCTACCAGGGGGGCTGTGGCATTATCTACAAAGGGCTGTGTGTGGCAACAAATTTAAATGAAATTCATCCGATTTTAAAACGGACAGGGAAAAAAACGGATGCAAATCGGGTCCAAATCGGCCGGTAAAAACGGCAACTCGGCCCGGAACGGAATCGGAACGGATGCAAATCGGATGCAAACCGGCCGGGAAAATCGGCCAAAAACTGCCGATTTTCCCGGCCGACACTCGGACCCTGTCGTGTGAATGAGGCCTTAGAGCTGGATTGAATTGACCACAGCAGCCATTTTATTAACAGGAAACAGAAAAACAACACAATAATAAATACCAGTAACAAATACCAAATAAATAACCATAACTTAATAATAACCTTTCCACGCAAACCCCCCATACAAACATCATTAACGTGAAAAACCATATAACCCCATACAGAAAATTGGGAAGGTCCTTGGAGCTAATAAGAAGGATCTGGCTCCATTCTGCCCATATCTGTATTTTTTACCCCCAGTCGTCCTGCTACAGGCTCAGGGGCACCGTGCAAACCGCAGATGGCTGAAGCATTTCCATTTTGCTCCCTGGGACCCCACCCAGCAGGAACCCATATAAGCCAGATCCCCCACCATGTATAATCTGGGAGGGACCATAACCAGTATGAATTCCTCCCCCACCAATTTTAACCAACTCCAAGGACCCCCCAAAACTCGCCACAATGAGCATACCTTGACCACCTCAAGTATGCAAGTTCCCCCTCAACAAAATGGCACGTTCGATTCCCTCCTGAATCCGTAATGCCCACAGGTCAATTCCCACCGCAGTCAAATGCACCCCATCAGCCAGCCAAAAATTGCCCGTACCTTCCTCAAAATCATAATGTCTCAAAAACACTCCACCATTCCTCACCACAAATGCAGACACAGCCCTGTTCACTTTCACACGAGCCCTGTTAATACCCACCACCGACCTCACTGATCTCCACGTTTGTCTATGCACCATCTCCGACCACACTACAGTTACCCAAGGGAACACCGCCCACAACCACAGTAGATCATACTTTATGTCCTGGATCAATTCCCGAAACGGACGTACCCCCAGATCATTCCCCCCAATATGCAGTACTAAGACATCAGGAGCACGGTCTAACATCGCACAGCTATGAAACTCTGGCAGAACCCTCCCCCAAGACATACCACGGAAACCAAGCCAGCAACGACAGCCGCCGCCCTGGAAAGCCCCAGCTGCCGCCCCTCTGGACGAACGTCGGGCCGCAACGCACCCCAATGGACATAGGAATTGTCACAAAGCGGGTTAGTGGACCCACTAGGCCGTACCGCCGTAGCGGGGAGGCAGCTGGCCAAACAACAGGAAACCCCAGCAATACAATGTCTCGCACAAGGGTACCTGGATAGTCCGGACAGTGGCAGCAGCTCTGGCACTGATGGAGATGGATGGAGCAGGTAACGCCAAACTTGGCGGATGACACAGGTGCCGCAGGTTGCGCCAGACGTGGCAGATTCCTCCGGACGTGGCAGATGACACAGGTGCCGCAGGTTGCGCCAGACGTGGCGGATTCCTCCGGACATGGCAGATGACACAGGACGTGGCGTATTCCTCTGGACGTGGCAGATGACACAGGACGTGGCAGACTCAATACTAAAGGCACAACACGGGAAACAGGAACAGGAACAAGGCATGGGTAACAACTGGAATGGGAAACACTAAGGGACCATTTGTAAGAAAACTAACAACGCTCAGGCAAGGATCAGAAGGCCTGGGGCCTTCTTATAGACCAGGAAATCATGGCAGTTGATGATGATGACGATTTCCTAAGTGACCCAGTAGAACGGAGCGGAAGTGAGCACTGGCGTCTCCTAGGAAAGAGATGGGGACCAGCGCTCACGGATCCATGGCTGCGGGCGTCGGGAGGTGAGTAAACCCGACGGCGCGCGGCCATGGACGCTACAGGAATGCCCAAAAATCCAAACCAGACAGGGTGAGGGATCTGAAAGAAAAAATCAGCAACCGTTAATATATACGTAATTATAACACCTAAGAATTGTCCCGCGCAATCCTAACTAAACATAACACCCCCTCAACAACACTCCCCCCTCTCCTACGCTCAAACAAGATGGGGGCGAACATACAGCCTGAACCGTTGGGACTCCCACCTTCTTATATGACGGACTGCATCAGGCACAAGACCCCACCCTACCGCCTCCGTGGCGGCCCTGGTCTGAAACGAATGCGGCGCAAAAGCCTTCTCATCCAGACCCACGCATGACAGACATTTTCGGAACACCATGATGAATTGATACCTCGACAAAAACTTACCAACTTCATGACATAACAAAGGCCCACCCCTAAACCGGCCATGCCTGAAAAAAGCCCCCAATGAGCGAACCGGACACATAACCGCGCCCACGACTTCCTTCATTATCATTCGCCGCCCCCTCCCCCTTTGATCCGTTTTGGAACGACGAATCCAAAACTCAACCCAATCTCCGAAGTGCACCACATCGTCCGTCAATAATCCCCCCGGCCGCACCCCACTGGGTGACACCAATTCCCCTACCCGTTTCGCACCAAAAAAAGGCCCATGAAAACTCCAACTGAAATAACACCGATTCATACACCAACCTGCACACCACATTCACCGCAATCCCTAATTTTTCCAACAGCCAAAACGATACCTATCAGGCGCCACCCGCCCCCAGCTAAACCCCCTCAGGGACTGGCCGTCCCTTAAACCTCTCCATTTAAAACCAAATGCTAGGGCCGCCACAAAGCAATTAACCTTCGCCACCGACCATCCCGCAGCAGACACATGACCCAAAAATGCCAACAATGCAACCACTTGATCCCCATAAGAAAACACTCCATCCTACACATCCAGCCAAGCCTCTCATTCGCGCCAGGCTGCCTCGTAAGCGGTCCACGCCCCCGGAGCCAATGAAGACCGGATCAGTCGATTCGCTCCCTCTAGACCAGCTCCCACAAGTGTTGGGTGCATGTGAGCCCTATCGCATCTGCCTCCGGGACCAACTGCCAAAACCGATCCCACTGCAGGCGAGAAAGAGAATCCGCAATTGAGTTATCCACTCCCAGGACGCGAACAGCTGTAACCCAAGCATTCAGTAATAGACACAGTAGGACCAACTGTCTTAACAAACAAACAACAGAGAGAGATGACACCGAAACGTTATTAATTGCCATCACCAACCCAATGTTATTGCAATGGAAACGCACCTTTTTATTCCTAAAGCTGTCCCCCCAAATAGCCACCGCCACCACAATAGGGAACAACTCCAAAAATGCAAGGTTACGTACCAAACCCACTTTCATCCACTTAACTGGCCATTGACCCACGCATCACTGCCCCCCCAATAGGCCCCGAAGCCCACGCTCCCTAACGCATCCGTGAACAAATCCCAATCAACATTCTCAACCACCGGGGCTATGATGATCGACCTCCCATTATACTGCCCCAGGAAGTCACCCCACACTCTCAGATCCTCCCGGTGTTCCTCCCCAACCTAATAAAATTATGTGGGGCCTTCACGCCCGCCGTCGCCCTTGCAAAACGTCTACAGAAAACCCTCCCCATAGGCATGATGCGGCAAGCGAAGTTAAGCTTCCCCAGTAGAGATTGCAAGTCTTGCAACTTAATCTTCCTCAAGTGGCACGCCCTGCCCACCAACAACTTCAAATCCTCCAATTTCTCCTGGGGGAGACGGCATTCCATACTCTCGGAATCAATAGTGATTCCCAAAAACACTAGGACCGACCTCGGACCCTCCTTTTTTTCAGGGGCATTGCAAAACGACCAGCCACCCACTCTGCCATTGCCAACAAGTTCCCGCAAACAGGTGAGCCCGTCGGCCCCACGCAAAGGAAATCATCCAAGTAATGGATGAAGGAGGCAACTCCCGCCACCTCACAAATCACCCATTCCAAGAATGAACTGAAGGCTTCAAAATAGGCGCAGGAAATGGAGCAGCCCATTGGAAGAAATCTGTCCACAAAATACGAACCTTCCCAGTAACATCCCAACAACCGAACACTTTCGGGATGCACTGGAAGAAAACGAAAAGCTGACTCCACATCCGTTTTTGCCATGAGAGCAACCCGAATATACTGCCTAACCCACTCGACCGCCGCGTCAAAGAAGGGGGGGATATGGAAACTGACGCGAATCCTCCCTTCCAACAAACTCGCCTTCTCCCTATCTAGGTACCTATTTAGATACGGCAGCATCTCTCCAACTTCACCGGCGTCACTCCCATGGCTACCCGCTGCGCTTCCTCTCACCTTTCCTTTCTTAAAACATCCCGACGCGCCATGGGATGCCCCACTACAGACCGAACAGGAGTGTTTAAATTTGCAGCCTGCTCCAAACTTACACTGACCCTCATTGAATTGCCGACAAAGGCCCGACCTACCCCCTGAGGAAGTATCTGACTGTCCTCTAGCCCCTTGCTGACTATACTGGCCGGACCCCCCGGCCGCCTCTGGAAAGGACTCCCTCCCAAAACGCATCGGCGCCATAACCCTCAACCACAATCCAATATCCTTCTGGTCCCACCGAATATGCGGGCGGGCGGAACTGCTCATCATACCTAAGCCACATCATATACACCCTATAAGCCTCCCCAATGGAGTCCATATAGGAAAAAAAAGCCCGAGCAATTATCCGGTGCCTTCTCCCCAATCACACTCGCCAAGATGGCAAACGCCTGCGACCAATTAGGAAACGTCTGAGGTATAAGCCTATACCTACGTTTCTCCTCCTCCTCCTTTTTGCTCTCAATCCGCTTGGGCTTATCTAAATTGGACTTCTCCAAGGGGAGCAGTGAAAAGATCTCTACATACTCATCCTTCCAGATCTTTTCCTTAATTTCTGATTTTAAATGAGCCCCCAATGGCCCCTCAAAACACACATACACCTCCCCCTTGGTCCTATCATCCAAACGCACCCGATCCACCTCCCCATCCTTTTCTGTCTAAACTGAAACTGCAACACCCGCTTCACGAGCCCCTGGCATGCCCGCCACCACTGGGACACCTCCCATACCCTGCGGAATCCCACCACCACCGCCCCAAGCAGCCACCGGGGATGGCTCCCCCAACAAACCTACCTACTCGCACCGTGACAGCAACTCTTGCAAACTGCCCAATAACCCTCGCACCACTGACCCATCCCCCGATCCTACCCCGCTACTACCTGACTCAACCACCCCACCCCCCACAGATACACCCCCAAACCTGGGGACCTAAAAATGGCAGGGATGTGATAAGATAAATGCATAGACTCACTGGGCTGCGATCCCACCAGCCAGAAGAACCGGATCATCCAGCCGACTTGCACGATGGCCTCCATATTCCTCCTGAATCCTTGATGACGATGAACCTGGAGGGCAACTCCTGTCACCCTCCAGCCCAGGCAAGCCGTGGAAGGTCGTCGACCATCAGACACACAACCAGCGGGACGCCGCCCACCGCTGTTACCCCACCCCATCAGCCGCCTCGCAGTGTTAGGACATCCATCTTGGATACAGGTGGGCCGTCCGACTGGGCCATCGCCAGGCTGTCCCAACGCCGATCCAGGAGAGACTGACCTGGAGCCAGGTGGCGTCCCCCACCTCATGGGGACCGAACCACCTGATGCCGATGGATCCGGCCGGGAAGCAGGATTCCTGCCAGACCGGGGCCTGCAGCCTGCAGGTGAGGGCCAAGCACCCTGGTCCCCAGGGTCCCTGGAGGGGCTCCCAACCCTGCGCCGGATCCAGGGAGTGTCATCCGGGCTGAAACGGGACGGCGGCCGTGCCCTCCTCGACCGACGCTGCCAACCGCCCTGGGGAACACAATCCTGCTACTCAGGCGCTGGGCAACAGCTTTTACATGTAACCACATGCCCGCTCTTTCTCCGGATGTCATAGAAACCCCTGATCTCACCCGTTTAACCCCAATGCTGATCGATGTGAACAAAGGTAGAGTTTAAGGCAGGGACCTCCCTCTTCGATTGTGTTACAGGGAATCCTTGTGACGTGATCTGGGCCAGTACCTTGTACCTGGTCCAGCCCAGCCCAGGATTGATTAAAGGAGCCCAGGGCTATCTGAACATGTTAGGGAATACTTATGCCAGTACATTATTTTTTAAAAAAATCTACATTAAAGAATTCCCCCTGTGGTATTAAAAACAAAAGTTAAATACATTTTCAAAAAATAAGTTGTTAAAAAAAATCAGTTAAACAGAAAAATTAGCACAAATTTTTTGATAACAAACTGTATTAAACATAAATCCTAGGGCATAAAATGATAGACATATTTGGTACCCTCAAGACTGTGCAATAAATATAACATCATTTCTGATAATAAGTGTATGGCATAAAAAAAATATAAAAACACCATCAGAATTGCTTTTATTTGGCATTTTTGCAAAATAAAAATTTATATAAACTAAACGCTAATGCATTTGTACCAAAAAATCTCACGTAAATAAATTACAATTAATCCCGCAAAAAACAAGGGTTTTTACAGCCACATAAACCATAAAATAAAGACTTTATGAAAGCTTGAATGCAAAGAGACAAAATTAATAAAATGCTCATGCCCTCAAGACCAAAATGGGTCCTCAAGGGCTTAATAGACCGTGAGGTTCGGCATGACCAATTGGGGCACGCAAACCACCAACAGTTAAAGATTAAGTAGAGGCCTCTCACTTAATCTCTAACTTGTTGTGTACTATCTTGCCAGCAGCAACTGGGGCCTCTACCAATTTTGCGCCCTCATGATATGTCTGAATGCCCAAACAGTCAGTATGCCATGGGAAGGGCATTAAAAACTGCAGGCATTCACCTACTGTAGTCTTCACTGCAGGAATATCACTTGAGGTATATGTTTGTTATTCACATCAGCATTGTCTTTCCGTTGAGGGGTTCCGTCTGAGGTTTCCGTCAGGGGAATCCCTCAATGGGAAGGCAAACGGAAACCATTAGCAAAGTGTCCGTCACCATTGAGATCAATGGTGATGCAAACGGAAGCTAAGGTTTCTGTTAGTCACCGTTGTGCCAGGGTTCTGTTGTTTTGACGGAATCAATAGCGCAGTCGACTGCACTATCGATTCCGTCAAGAACAAAGGAACCCTGGCACAACGGTGACAAACGAAACTATTAGCAACGTTTCTGGCACCATTGAGATCAATGGTGATGCAAACGGAAGCTAAGGCTTCCGTTTGCCTTTCCGTTGACGGAAACCTTCGACAGAACCCTTCAATGGAAAGGGCAACGCTGATGTGAACAGGTCCTTAAAAAGATTTTTACCGTAGCTCATTTTAATGCAAGCCATTAGATTTTCTTTGTATTTTGGTCACTTCATCCCTTATTTTTATATCTTGTCATTATGAATTTGGTACAGCCTAACCTATGTAGCCTATGAAGTGAGGTATTTTTTTCTAAATACATCTGCTAAAGTGATAACGTACTATTGCATAAAACAGTGCCCATCATAATATTATACTGTGTCATTTTAGAGCCTCTTTCTACATTAAAAGATGCTTATTACGACGCCACCTTAAAACCATTGGATGATGTTTGGAAGGAAAAGACGGAGACTAGCCTTCACCAAATCAGTGCATATCTCCCAAGTATTGTTAAAGATGAATGGTTAATGGAACCTATTAGACACATTCTACACGGCATGAAGGCTTGTGTCGATTTGGTGGGTATAACAACAATATCAAGTCTGAAATGTGTGTGTTCAGAAAGTGTGTAACACATAGTAATTCTCTTAAATGCGCCACATACCATTGGAAACTATTCTACATGTGAATTCTGGATCCAGAACCCATTTGAACTTTATTTGCCCTATTACCAGCTTTACTGTTCAAAATCCTTATCTACATATGTAAATGATATTTAGGAATGTTCAACTTTAATGTATGGACAAGTTAGTTTTCTAAATTTATCCTGCATGTGATATATTAATGAACAACCCCCTCCTGCCCACCATCTTTTGTATGACAATAATGAGTGTGTTACATTACAAATTGCTGTGATGGCTGCCTTTATTTTTTATGATGACATGAACTACATTTACCTACTGAAGTGTTTTGCAAAGTAATTTGGAAATAATGAGCTTGATTAGTACAATGGATAAAATTTATTTCCATAGAATTCAAGTATTATTCTGCTTTAATTTGAAATTAGGGAATCCATCAGATACTGAAGTGGACAGAGAACAAGCTTTCCAGGGCAGTGAGCAGGATTCGGAAACCTCTGACCGGACTGTTTCGTTACTCCAGGTACAACGATTGGCACCTTTGTGGACTGTGTTTAGATGAGTAATTATTTTATCTGAAATAATTAGTCCCTTCTTAGTGCAAATTTTTAGGATTTGTTTTGTTGTGAAATAATTTACTCTTCATGGTCATATTGAGATGAAATCTCAACCTAAATTTTTCCTCACGTATTTTGCATATGGCTTGGGCCAAGACCAAGATCAATCCCAGTCCACCGCTCCTCCACAGGCATTACAGCAATCATCCCAAATGTGATGGACTGGGGTGGGCAGCAAACAAGAATGGCATGAACGAAAACCAGAATATTGTTTCCATGTGGCCTCATCTCCTCTGTATATTATACGATATTATTATATAGAAAAAATTTACAAATGCATTACAATGTATAGATAGAGGACATTGCCATGTTACAGCGGTCATACGCTGTCTTCACAAGTTAGTTTATTTATGTGTACGAAGTTTACAGAATCATCTGCTTCCTCTTACTTGTTTATATCTGATTTCCAAAAAATGTCTATTTTCATATAACATCATGCGGATTTGATCTTGCACTTGTCTTTCTTCCTCAATCTGCTTCTATAGAATATTTCACAGGCCGATGCCTTGACACCCATGGCCGGATTCTTACTTAGACCTGTTCTTGTTGTGACACCTTGTTATGTCTTATCGCATACATAGCGGCACTCCTCTGAATTATGGTCTAACATTAAACAATGTTTCCCAGAATGTTTCAAGCCTTCTCTTGAATTACTTTCACATAAACAACTGTTTTAGTAACCGGAAACGTCTAAAATACATTTGAATGTATTGCCAGGTTCTCCGTAGATATAAACACTACATCAGTCATTGTTGGTCTTTCCAAGAAAAGAGGAAAACACTTCCACATAATTGTAGACTGACAAGAATTAGCATTCACTTGCATTACCCGAATCGAAGGTTATTGTTCTGATGTGTTTTGCTTGCTGGCATTTTAACTACTACCAAGCAATTCATTTGTCTCTTTCTTGTACTTTGCAGTAACTGCTCTGTCACACTGAGTTTTCCTGTGCTTCCAATGGAATACCACTTAACAGACCTTGCAAATGTCACGCACTACATCATTGAGGAGAAGCTCATGAAACCACTAAAAGAGCTCTACAGTGTAAATCCGGTAGCGGAGTACTACCGATTCAAACGAAGGATGATGGAAAGTCCATTTGAGTGTAGGTGAAATGCAACCAGCCGTTATTTGCAGAGTTCCACATATAAAATGGCAATATTTGTAATGTGGTTATTCTATAGTAAAGTTACATTTTTTGGATGAATTCACCAACTCTTTCTCCGCTAAGAACTACCACTAACACTATTATTAACTTAGTTTACAATGAGTAGTATAATCAGGTCTGGTAATATTGATGGGAAAACCATGTTCATAACACATGTTGGAAAAATCACATTGAACACGTTGGGATGTGTCGGATAGGATCAGGGTATTGAATTGGTCTATGTAGGCTAGCTTAACCTCATAACCTACCATAACCATAGGAATAATGAAAATTAGAATTGCTCTGACCATCAACAACAATTATTTATGATAGACACATTTTCCATTGGATGGAATTAATATTGGACTTGTTCTTGGTCGCTACTTATTGAAACATTTCTCAAATATGCATAATTAGGAAATTTTTTAATTTCTTCTCTAATTAAATTATAAAACCTCTGCCCCTTTAAGAAATGGAGGCTAGTAGTGAGCAGTTTCAGGAGATTTTAACTTCTCTATGAGACTTTCTGCATCTAAGCTGAAAGAGTCCACTGTGAGGGGAAGGCTTTGAGTGTGCAGCGTGTGTACAGGAAACAACATTGCTGCTATCTTACGTCATGCTGAATGTTCTTATATTACAAGGAATGTAAGATGGATTCCTATGTATTATGCGGGAAGAGGAGGGTAAAAGAAGCAGCAGAGGTAAATCCTGTCACAGCTTTCTCCTCAGTGTGTGGCTGCTGGTGGCTCTGTATTGAGAGACCCAGATTAACCTATTACAAGCAGCTGTCTCCTCCTCTAGCAGATTAACCCATTACTAACAGCTATACACTCCTCATGTACTTGGGCTGCATAATGCAGAGGAAAATCATATTATATGGCATATTAATAGCAATATCCCATATGGGAAAAAAAGTTCAAGCTCCAGGCTAGAGGTGAGGACATTTTTCACCCAGTTTTCATTTTGCTGCCCATTACGAAGCATTAGGGAATTAATTCAGGTTTGAGATTCCCTTTTGGCAAATTTATGAGAAAAATAGTGGAATCGATTCTTCCATTGTATTCTATAGACTATAGCAAATCGACAAAATTGTGAAATAGGTGAATTGAGTTGCTGACACCTACTGCAGATCAGATCTGAGCATTAGGCTTCACTTGGTTGGTATTTCTCAGAGATGAAGAGAATTTCAAGAGATTTGGACCTCACTCGGCTGAAATGAAAGTAAAAACTGTGTTCTGTAAGGGTTAATTCACACCCTGCAGATTTGGTTCACATTTACAGTACAATACATGTGGATTTTAGAAACCTCCATCCACATGAAGTGAAATTCAAATGGAATTGAGGATATCCTGCAGATTTTTTAATCATGGATTTCCCCTTTTGCAATGCGTAGAGACGGATTCGTCCACAAAATCAATAGTGAAAATACTCTGCATCATTTGGGTTCCTACTACTGTAGGAAATCCATTGTCCTGCTGATGACATATAGTTCAGAAAACTCTTATAATTTAATCTGTCACTTTTTATCATTTTCTCAGAACCAATAAATCGTCTTTAAATGCTATGATTATTTCTAACCCTAAGGCTAGATTCACACGAGCGTGGGGAAACTCAGATGTGACAAACATGAAGTTTTTCCTATCTGAGGTGCCCCCGTGCAGGTCCCGTTTTAACGGATCCCCATAGACTTGAGCCTATGGAGGGGTCCGTGAAAACAGAAGATATAAGACAGGTTCTATTTTTCAACCGACCCTTCACACGATCTGTTGAAACAACGTCCGTGTGAATGGCCCCATTGAAAAACATGAGTCCGTGTGATATTTACAACACTAGGAATGATGGTCAACATTAAATATAATTCCCATTGTTGTTAATATCTTTTATGATATGTCCATTTAATTACCAGAATCCCCATAGTAACGAATATTTTGGTCAATGTGGGCAAATCTTATCTTTTACCAGCTTTAGATGTTAGATTGGCCTGCGAATGATATGATATCGTCAGCAGATTCCAGCATAATTGGCTGGATCCACCTACAAATAGCCAGTGCCTATAGCCATCTTAAGAAGTACAAAACTTGGGGAAGATATACATTTAACGTGATTGCCTTGTGACTTGCTCAACTTTAGTTAAACTATGCAACAATGAATTCACAAAAATGTAAGAACAAACCTGTAGGATAAGGCACAACTCCACTATCCTCCGCTATCTCATCAGTTGATAGGCTTCACAAATGTTTTCTTCTCCCTGAAAGGGTGACACCATGTACACTAAAGAAATACGTCTGACAGAAATTATTATCATGAGTTTGAGATGTCCAATTAGTCGTCAGAAACTGACAACATGTAGTCAACATCAGAATGATCACGGACTTTAGAAAAAAGTAAATCCTGTGATCAGTTTGTCTTCTCTATGTAGTTTTATACTATTGCATCTGTCCCTTTTGCCACTAGATCACGCTGTTTTGATTGGAAACAAGCACATTGTGACCTTTGATGGAAACCTTATTGACTTGTCTTCAAAATGTAGCCTCCTGTTGGCTAAGGATTTTCTGCACAATACGTTTACCGTAGTACTAAACCAAGGTACTGGTGGCCAGAGATCATTACACATAGAAATGAATCAAGTTGCCATTGACATCTATCCTGGACTAAAGGTAAAACTATAAATCTCCATACGGCTATTTGGCTATATTCATAAAAATTATATTTTTGGCAAATTTTGCACTTATAACGTTCTTTATTGTTTTTAATATTTCTCCATAGATAGAAGAAAATTGCCAGATCCTCGATCTTCCTACATTCAAATATGGAATATCAATAAAGAAAGACGCTACTAAAATAGAGGTGTCGAATCAAGATGGAATAACTGTACAATGTGACAATAACTATGACGTCTGCAGTATTACCCTGGAAGGATGGCATCATGGTATTTTTCAAATATGGCAAATTGAATCCATTCGGGATACGGGGTGCCGTTAAATATCCATTTATACATTAGATCATTAAACATGCATAGAGTTGTAGTTCAGCAAACAAAGCCAAGTAAAATTATGATCTGGCATGCTTGAAAGCTGCCATATTGTCACACATTCAGGACCGCTAGCAGTTGACATGATTCTTCAGCAGTTTAGCAAGGTGAAATATCAGATCTTAAAGGGGTTGTCCAGCCCTCCTGCGGAAAGGCCATCAATAGCTGATGGGTCTGGGTCTGACTCCCGGGAACCCTGCCAATCAGCTGTTTTGAAGGTGGTGCAGCACTTGTGCAAGCTATGCTTAACTTTAACTTCTACTTGCACACTGAGAATCGTCAACACGGATGTAACGGCGAATCACAGGTATTGTAGCCTTTTCTTATATTGAAGTGAATGGGAGAAAAGGCTGCAATACCTGAGAATCGCCACTATATCTGTGTTGATTATTCACAGTGAGCAAGTAGAAATAAAGGGGAAGCACCGCTCGTATGAGCGCTGCACCACCTTCAAAAAAGATTATCGGCAAGGGTCCCGGGAGTTGAACCCCGACCCATCAGCTATTAAATTTTTAGGGACTGAACAACCCTTTAAAGCAGTACTCCCATTAAATTTTGTATTGCTTTGCCCATTTGTAATGGGCATCTTGTACATGTATATGCAATTTATTTGCTCACTGAGTGTCTAGTTTTGAACACAGGCTCCGTTCGGCTCCCCCATGCGGTCACGTGATCTCTATTCTAGCTGGCCGATTCACCTTGAGTCTTATGTGTGGATCGGAAGCCAGTTTCACATTCTGAGTCTCATAGACTTACATAGAGAAACTGGCTTCCGGTCACACCTGTGCTCACCATTCTGTATTTCTGCCCCATCAGGGGAGCAGAACAAGGTAACAACCTGAAGCGCCGGTTCAGTTGCACCACAGACGGCACCAACGGCCGACCAAACCCATTGACTTAATGGATTCCATCGGGTTTACGTCGCAGTGTCCGTGGTTTTACTGGAAACATTAGCACAGCATAATGTGTAAAGAGGACATTTTTAGCTCTTTTGAAATGTCTGACTTCTTATTTTATTCTTGCTGGAAATGTATGACTAAATTGACAACCGGGTGTTCCTAGTTGGGAGGTGTCTTTACACTGTCCAATCAGTGCTGACCGTGTCAAAATATGTAGTGACACATCCCTTTGACAAGAAGAATGGTAAGTCTTGACAATTTATTCATACATTTCCAGTAAGAATAATAGAGGAATGGCACAGTACAGAGTTCTAAGAAAAGATGTTCCAGCCTCGTTATTCCACAGGAAATACAAATAAATATATATATATATATACTAAACAGACTATCGGGAGAGCTGAAAGGTCCTTTTTAAAGTATTTCTAAAAAGTTTTAATAATGTGTGGCGGTAACTTGACTTTCCTTTTATATTTTTATTTAAATTCTAGGAGTTTCTGCTGGACTTTTTGGAACTAATGACAATGAAGCTGGAAATGACCTGCTGCTTCCAGACCATACTCGTGCAAACAGCACACACGACTTTTCACTAAAATGGCAGGTAGTTATCAATTTATTTATTTTTGTGTTTTTTTAATACAATATTTGAAACACAGATGTTTAGTGTGGGACTACATTACCTAATCTCATAAAATAAGCTATAAGTAGTATTAGTACTTATTGTTTTAGCCTGTCTCAGGCTGTCTATACCCTTACAAACTGAGATTTCTGGGCAATTTCAGAAGAAAAAAAAAATAAGAATATTTTATTATTCTGTACATATACCAAATAAGTAGAATAACTACTTTTGTGTGACTGAATCAATATTAATTCATATGGAACCAAAGGCATTATTTTGGAATAAGTTACGATGTGACCAAGTTGCCCCCTCCGATTGAGTGGTGAATGTTTATTTCACTGTGACAGGTTCAAGTAATTAACCAATATCAGTAATAATAGCTGATTATAGAAACCTGACAACATATGAACATATATTTACTATTTCATTTTTTACCTAGGTTGACAGTCAGTGTAGTTCTGGAAGAAAGAGGGTGAAAGCCTGTACTACTGCGCCCCATCAGAAGTTATGTAAAGCCCTCTTCCAAGGGGGGCAGTCTGTGCTCAGGAACTGCTTCAAAGTTGTAAGAAAAACACTGGAATCATTACTTCAGCATTTAACAAAAAATGTTTTCATGTTTTTATATTTTATATATGAGTGTATCTCTAATAGAGCATTGCTTATGATTACAAAAAGGCTCAGACGTGTGTGACTAGAAAGGGTTAAGGTGCCGATACACATTAGATGTACGTCGGCTGAATCCACCGATTGCATCTGTACAGACTGACCATCTAATGTGCATGGAGGTGTTCGACTGTCCCCCGTCGGCAGATGTCGGGGAAAGAAGGTTCAAACATGTTGGAATTCAACATGCCTGATCTTTTGTTCTCACAGTAGATAGCCCTCCCAGAGCTGTCTGGCACGGCTTAATCCCCTTTACCCATTGACAACACATGAACACTCCTACAGATTCACAGTAGCCGGGCTGAATTTGACATTTAATGCTTTAAGGCTGTCTTGTTAAAGGGGATCTGTGACTAGTTTATTAATGCCCTATCTCCTTACTAATCTAATAGGCACTTTGCTGCTGATAACTACAGTGAGATTTGCTTAAAAAAAAAAAAAGTTTATTATTTGCAAAGTTATGAGCATTTTCCTACATATGATAATGTGGCTCTAATGGCAAAATAGGAGGTGACTCTTTCTTTTCACTCTGGGCGGTGTAATGTTTTCTGTATGACGCTATCCAATCAGCATACAGCTTCTCCCCCTTCCCTGCCCAGCAACACAGCCTGATCATATAGCATACAACTTCTTCCCCTTCCCTGCCCAGCATCACAGTGTGATCTTATAGTATACAGCTTCCAATCCTGACTGTGTAGTCAGCTGGCGATATCTCCAGTTGTGTCATAGCTAGAACTGCAATCCTGGTGTCATATAAAAGATTAGAATCTCCTCTTTCATATGCCACCTGCTGTTCTATTTGAAGTGATCCCCGCCCCCCCCCCCCCCAGCCTCAGTCTCTCATACTGTGTGAAGCAGCTTCATGCTGATAGGACAGTGTCAGAGGCTGTGAGGAAGCTCCACCTCAGGAGAATCGCTGCGGTTGCCTTCCACTTGTCTAATAAAGGCTAATTTACATATTTAGAAAAATTCTCATAACTGTGCAATTAATAAACGTTTTTTTAAAACAAATCACACCGTAGTTATCAGCATCATAGCGCCTATTAGACTAGTTAGGAGATAGGGAATTGATGAACTGGTGACAGAGTCCATTTAATGATTCAAGATAATGCATCAGCTTTGACTGTTGTCCTATGTTGCTCATGATATGTTATCTGTGGTTTTACAAAGGCAAACTCAGCTTTACTACATCTGTACTATCAGTCCCACACCATGATAAATGTATGCGCATCAAGTACTCATAGGGATGAATCACACTGACTTTATCATAATACTTATCTGATACTAATCCAGTACCAGACTTGAGGTGAGCCAGTGAATACTTTTGGTCTTTTTGACAATACCCGACTAATGATGCGGAGACATAAAGAAATTAGTAATTTGCTAAGGTTACCAACTTTGTAGACAGAGGGTACTGAGCGGGGAAATCAGTTATGAGGAGTTTCCACATTTCAGTTCATGGAAATAAATCAGTAATGGAATTGGGGGAAAAAGCAATGAAGATACTATAGTTAGATGAAATGTAGGAGAAGGGGTTCCGGCCTACAGGAGGCAAAGAAGTGGGAGATTAATGTGCAGTGGGGGTGAGGACCCGTGTGCTATAGGTGACTCATAGTGAGATTATGTGGAAAATCTGGTTATCACCAAGGATAATATTCTTATATATCACTGCAAATATTATCCTGTGTGGGGTTATTTCTCCCCAGCATCTCACAGATTGGAAGGGAAAGCAACAAACTTCAGTTCTTTCTAAAGGTTACCATATAATTTAATACCGAGTCTGGTCCTAACAGGCTTGTCACATCAGGAAAACCCAGGTCCATATGCCCTATTAAGACATATGAACATCATAGAGGGAGATTGCCTGCTCAGGAACTCCCTCTATGAGCTCTTGCAGATCTGGCCCATCAATAGACGGCTATTAATTAAAATGGCTGCCATGTAATACTACATTTCCTCTGTAGTGGCCGCTACAGGGTCAATACATGGCTTGCCGCAAATTCCATGATGAGACAACCCTTTTATTTTTTTTGTTACCTTAAACTTGCAGCAACTTACATCTTTTATTTTCAATATTGGTCTTCAGGTACAACCTGCTCCATTTTACAGAATGTGTGTTGAAGATATTTGCGATTCACATGAGATTAAGCCCATCTGCAACTTGGCAGCTGCATATGTCCATTTATGCAACAGAAACTTTGTTCCTATAGAAATACCTTCCCAATGTGGTAAGTACATTAAAGCCATACTAAAAATGTAGCGGACATGTAAGGGTATGTTCACACGATGAGAGGCATTTACGTGTGAAAAGACAGACTGTTTACAGCTGCCTCGTTTCACACGTAAATGCTCCTCCTCGTATTATGCGAGGCGTCTGTGACGCTCGTAAATCTTGAGCTGCTCTTCATTGAGTTCAATGAAGAACAGCTCAAATTACGTGGCAAAGAAGTGCCCTGCACTTCTTTGCCGAGGCAGTCCATTTACGCGTCGTCGTTTGACAGCTGTCAAACGACGACGCGTAAATTACAGGTTGTCTGCACAGTACGTCGGCAAACCCATTCAAATGAATGGGCAAATGTTTGCCGACGTATTGTAGCCCTATTTTCAGACGTAAAACGAGGCATAATACGCCTCGTTTACATCTGAAAATAGGTTGTGTGAACCCAGCCTTAGACTGTGAGTGTTCTGTAGATACTTATTTGGATGCAGGTTTATAAAAGAGAGTGCAAAGATAAACACCCCAAAAAGCTAATTATTTCCACAATAAAGCGCGTTGTGGTGTTGGTGGTGGCGGCAGCTTCATTCTGTGGGGGTGCTTCTCCATAGGAAAATAAAGGGCGGATGAATGCCAAAAAATTCAGGCAAATCATACTGGAAAAAAAGCTGCAGACTACAAGAGAACTGTGACTGGGTTGAGGATTAATCTTCCAGCAAGACAATGACCCCAAACTTAAATCCCAGGAATGATTTAAAACACCAATAGTAATGTCCTGCAGTGGTAAAATCACAATCCAGACCTCGAGCCAAAAGAATATTTGTAGCTTGAATTGAAAATAGCTGTTAAAGGGAGCCTGTCACAAGCATTTCACCTATTAAACTAGCAATACCAGGTGGTAGTGGGTGAAAAATCATTTCTATATAACCTATAATTATCCTCTTAGTCGGTTCTGTAGCTTTAGTATTTAGTTTTTTAGTGTTCCCACACCGTATGCTAATGAGCATAAAAGAGTCAAATCTTCATTTGAAAAGAGTCAAATCTTCGTTTGAAAAGAGTCAAATCTTCATTCCTCAAGTCTTTCTGAGTTAACCCCGCCTCCTTACTTATGATTGACAGCTCCTTGCCTTCCCCCAGCACACAAAATCCCGTGCTTGTGCATTGAGGTCCTCTTCTGGTGTGTGCGCACAAAGGGATTATTACGTTAAAAGGCGCAACATTTTTGCAGACCGTTATTTACAGTCAGAGGAAGAGTTTAGGGGAGGGGACAACGGCAATGAACTTTTGATAGCAGCGGTCAGTGAGGGATAAATAAAGTTCAATAGGTAAAATGGCGTTGACAGGTTCCCTTTAAAGGGAATGTGTCGCTAGAATTTTTTTTTTTTTTTTAGTTAAACAGTTAGTGATTACACATTGTTCTAATTTTTTTAATTTTTTCACAAGTCAGGAAATATTATAAATTAGATTCAAATTTATAACATTTCCATGTGCTGGTCACTAGAGGAAGCAATTCCCAAAATTGCAGCATTGGCATGTGGTAAAGCAACCTCATTGCTTTATGCTGCAAAATTGGAGAAGACACACTCGCTCTAGTGTCCTCACACAATCCCCCCTCCTTTATCCTGGCTAGTGCCAGGAGAAAGGAGGGGGTTGAATGTTCAAACCTCCTACACTGTGTGCCGCCATTTTTGAGCGAATGCACAGGGTAGGAGGATTAGATACAGTGGTAATCACACAGTTTAACACGAACATACACACACATCACATACACAAACATAACTTACCTGCTTCTGCCGCCTCCACCGCTCCCTCCGTGCCTAGTCCTTGCGTCTGAACATATGGCCGGAAGCCGCGACCGGAAGTAGTCATCTTACTGTCCGGCCGCGGCTTCCGGTTCACATGAAAATGGTGCCGGATATCGCTCTGCCGAAGACCTTCCTTTTGGTCTGTGTGGGAGCGGCGGCGCATGCGCTGTTCCCACACAGACAGCGTACGCTATAGTGAATGGAATGGCTCCCGTTCGCATTCTCTATGGGGATGTATGTGCCGTATTCCATCTCTGTATGTGTCGTTAATCGACACATACAGAGATGAAAAAAAAATGACAGCCCCCATAGAGAAGTAAAAGAAAGAAAAAAGAAAAAAGTAAGACACAAAAACACAAATAAATAACATTTATTTTAATAACATACTAAAAGCAATAACATATAAAAAAATAATTTCCGTGACACCTTCCCTTTAAATCACAGTCCCTATACAACTTTACAGAGGTTGCATTGAAAGAAGTTGCCAAAGTTGAGTCCTGGGCGTCCCTCCCGTTTTCATGACTTGCTTGCGTCTCTCTATTGAAGTCTATGGGTCTAACAGAAAAAAAGTGTCACTTTAAATCACGAACAGTTATCCAGTTTTCCTGTGGGATATGTAACAAATGGGAAATTGAATGTTGGACAGTATGCTCAATAAGAGAGTACATTTTATAGTCAATGTGATAGATTTTGTGGCAACACAGTGGTTAGCATTGTTGCCTTGAAGCTCTGGAGTCCTCGGTTTCAATCTAACCAAGGGCAACATTTTCATGGAGTTTATATGTTCTCCCTGGTTTTTGTGCGAGCTTCCTCTTGGTTCTCTGGTTTCCTTCCACACTCCAAAATCATACAGATTGGTTAATTGACTACCAATGAAACTGTCCCTAATCCTAATGTGTGCGTATATAGGGGAGTTAGATTGGGACTGATGTGAATGATGACATTATCTGTACAGCGCTGTGGGATTTGTGGGCGCTATTTAAGAAACTGGAAATAAAGAATCGAAATTTGTCCATCTGCTACATATCCTGCTGGAGTATCTGTTGTCCCTACTAAGTCTGCAGTGTCTGGCAGTTATGGCTATAATGCTGCGACAATGTCCAGATCTTGTTACCGTAGATGTTTCGCACACTACTTATTGTGACATCCTTGATATATCACTAGCGTTTTAAGATGGAGGATGCTGTAATCTTTGTTTTGTTGTTAGTGCAACATTTCTGACATCAAGGCCATTCACCAAGTCATAAAAACATAATGGCTTTCCCACAGTTTGTTTTTCCCCTAAGCTGTGCAGCATTTACTGAAAGTAATAGATTGAAGTACATAGCCGTGCCAGCTGCTGTAGTGATGGAATGGGCACTTCATTGTGCTGCGGTAATGTGTCTGCCCTCAGTGCTGCTCTTATTAATGTGCGCCGCTGGCTTTCTGGTTGGATGATAATAAAATTAAATCCTATTTACTGACATCTCTAATCTAAATCATCACATTGTTAGAAGATTAATTGTTTGGGATCAGTTTACTTTGTATATTGTTATGAATACTGAACAGTTTGGTAAGAGAAGCAGCTAATGGGACATAAATTAAAGGGGCATTTACATATTGCGGTTGTCGGCAAGATTTAAACTAAAGTGACCAATTTTATCTATTTAAAAAATGTAGCAAATATAGCAAGAATATAAAGCATAAATAATCAAATGATAGACAACGTCCTGATCTTCATTCTAGAGGGTAATCTTTCTACTTAAAGGGATTGTCTAGGTATTGGGTGGTTTTTCATATTGAAGACCTATCCACAGGACTGCAACTCTGCTCCTATTCAAGAGAATAGGAGCAGAGCTGCAGTACCGCAGCACGGCCACTATGCCACTATGCAATGTTCGGAGCCAACTGTTCTCGGCACCGGCGACCACTGCAAAACTTCCGATGCCAGAGGCAGCCGGAACAGCTGATCGGTGCGGGGTCCCATCGATATACTAATGACCTATCCTGTGGTTTGGTCACTCGTATGAAAAACCGCTCCATGCCCGGATAACCCCTTTAATCTGAAACGATACTAATCAGCGACAATTTTGTGTAAAGAGACCTTTAGACATAAGCAAAAAAGATTACAGCTATAGTCAACATGCCACCTGTGTAAAAGAATATCTAAAACAATATGGGTATATAGGGGAGGGGTAAGTATTAATTATAAGTTATAGCTAAATTACCCTTCAAAATATGTACAATTAAATGAGTTGTCCAGCTTTATGTAAATAAAACTTAAAGGGGTATGCCATCCAGAATCATTTATCACTTATCCACTACATAGGTGATAACTGTTTAGATAGGTGGGGATCCGACCGCTATGCTATGGAGGGAAGAGGAGCGGTGAGGCCTTTTTTTATTTTTTATTTCCGATTGTGGAGAGGGGGAGAAGGATGGGGCACTTGGCCAGCAGAAAGATGCAACAGATTTATTATAGAGGCATGTCGTGCCTTACTCCAGCGGAGCAGAAAACGAAAACTAACGTATGAAACCCAAGTGTTAGTAAATCTGCCACTTTGTTTTTCAATGACCTCTGTTTGCTGTCACTAAATGGAAACAAACGTAGACCAATGATGGGTTCTGCAGTACGAGGGTATGTAGCTCTGATTCCTATGACCTCAACATACAGTACATGGGTATTTTACTAGGCACGTCTCGTAGTTTTTATTAGACTAGGTCTACACGTCCGAGCAAAAGGGCCAGACTAGTGTCATCTATATTCAGGTTATCCTGGCTGTGTGGAGATTTTGTATACTGTGCCCTAGTGCTGAATGTTCTTCCAACTGGCATAAAGATAACATGAAATAATGACAGGTTGTCCCATTGCCTCAATAATATTCTCAGAGCAATACTAACCCCCGGGGCATCAGTAAAGTGGGATATAAGGAAATGCTGATATTTTTACATTTTGCATATTTATTTTTACATTTCCAGGATAATCTGTAGCACTTTACAATTCACAATCCTCAGTCCTAGCCACACTGGATGCTGGGATCAATTTCCTTCAATATACACGTAGAGGGTGATCTGTTCTAATCACACATTGTGCTATTCATATAACCTTCCAGAAGATGTGACCAGAGGTCACAATAAGTTCTGGAGTCATGTGAATGTATTGTAAGGATAGCACAACTATCCATAATACGGCACGAATTGTAAGAATGTGGATCAATCACTACAATGTTTTAATTTGGACTGGTTTTTTTTCTTGCAGTGTGAATTGCACCCAAACCACGGGAGCAGTGATGACTGACACGTCCATGTTGTATAGTATCTGAGGGGCGATAACACACTAAGTGCTTATAAATGACCTTCAGAAAAACTTGTACTCACCTGAGCAGATATCAACTGGTTTTGAATGTATGGAGCATGTACACACTTCTCCGTGTTCTGCTGTAACACTATTTTATTTTTAATAAAGAGGGTTCTTGTTTCATAATAAAACAGTTTTTTCTTTATTGTCAGCCTATTAAAGAGCGTCTATAAATTAGATTCCCTTTTACCTTATAACATATTCTCATGTCTCTTTCTTTGTGTCCTGTTGTGCCATTTTTCTAGGAAGTTTTTTTTTATATTGGAACAAGTTACAGGGGTTTATCACTGAACATGTCTTTGGGGTCGAGCTTGTAGACTTTTTGAGTAAGGTCTTTGACCAATCACATTCACAGTATCTCAGCTCAGATTATTTTAGAATCCATTTTCAGTATTTAGATAAATCTACTTAATAAGTATTATGAGAGCTGAACAGGGCTGGAGTATTAAAGGGGGTTGTCTGGTTTGAAAATAAATGGGATAGGGTCCCTCTCTTTTAGCAAGAGCTACAAAGAATGTCTCTACGACTGGAGGACTCAACATGTCCATTCATTACACAGAGAGCCCACTAATTTTAATAGGAACTGTGTAATGCTTCATTTCTCCTGTGGTGGAGCTGTACAGAAATGTAACAATTACTGCTGGATTCTCCTGCAGAATACAGATGATCGCTAGTGGTTCTAGCAGTGGAACACTTTGTGATCAGGTTATTGTCAGGAGACCCTTCTCACAAAAAGGGATTGCCCAAACTAAAGAACCAATTTAATCAAAATTGCTACAGAAAACATACAGGAGGCTCATGATTGTAGGTTGTATATTGAAAATAACCTTCATATTGTTCATAATTCATGCTAAAACATACACAAACACTATTTTGATGACAGACGCCCTTTAACATGTCTTAAAATAATGATTTCAAACAACATGATCTCTTAAAATGATGCATTTAAAACAAATGTTAAAAAGAAATCCAAGAAGTGTTCACTATAAATTATTCCCAAACCCATAAAATGTTGTTTGCTGTTCAGAGCACTCTGAATCATTGAACTGTTATACACATATATTTTCTGATGTCTCAACTGTTTAATAAAGACATATTGAAACAGAAAGTCATATTTGGCTCAATCTCTAAATCATACTGTAACTATATCAGTCAGATTTACAACAAGGCGGGTGGAGCGATTATTATCACACACTCAGGTAGTAGAGTAGCAGTTTTTCCTCTATTGAAGTCAATAGGGGGGGGGGGGGAATCCTCAAACTGTGAAGATAGGCAGGGCCGGCCTTAGGTTGGATGGCGCCCTGTGTGGGACTCTCTATTGCCGTCCCCTACACAAACCAAAAATTAACCACATATATAGACAGGCACATACTGGAACATACTGTAGATATTACATTAAAAAACAGACGTTTGCAGCTAGAATAGTCATTTAGCACATTAACAATGTATAGAGTGTATTTCTGATTAATTTAATGTTATCTTCATTGAAAAAAACTGTGCTTTTCTTGCAAAGATAAGGACATTTCTAAGTGACCCTAAACTTTTGAACGGTAGTGTATATACTGTACATACATAAAGATATATATTTAGACATACAAGCAAATATACATACACACATCTGAAATATATACATACAGGTAAATATGTAGACATATATACACACACACACACACACACACACACACACACACACACACACACAGGGCCGCCATCAGGGGGGTATTAGGGGTAGTGGTGTGAGGGGCCCGGCCAAACCTAATTGAAAGGGGGGCCCGGCAACTGCCGCGACATTCTTTTGGTAGGAAAAAACGGGCCCCTGCAATGGGGCCCGTTTTTTTCACCAAAAGAATGTCGTGAGCTACTGCTGCTGCTGCTGCTGCGGGCCCCCTCCCCTCGTCATGGGGGGCCGTCAAACCGTCCGCCCGCGCGCGCGCACCCGATCGCGCGCACAAGGAAACTCCCGCGCGTGCGCACCCGCGAGTGCGCACCCACGAACGCCCGCACTGGAGACCGCGCGCGCACCCGCGATCGGCGCAGCCGCGGACACACATGGACAAAACTTACCTGGAGCCTGGCTGGAGGTGAAGGACTGGACGTCTGGACCGAAGACCTCGCCTGGAAGACATCGCCGGAAGAGGACTGGAGTGGGAGCAGCAGCTCTTCTGACACGGTGAGTAAATTATCTCAAAGTGCTGATCATGTATGGCCCTGTTCACACAGTATTTTGCAGGCAAAAAAAAATCTGACTCAAAATTCCTTAAAGAATTTTGAGGCAGATTTTGACCTGCCCACACTATCTTGACGCGTTTTTTGCCCGCGGCGATTGAGGACAGCAGACAAAAACGCAGCGAAAAATGCATTTTCTGCCTCCCATTGATTTCGATGGGAGGTCAGAGGCGGAACCGCGGCAAGAAAGGACGTGCTGCTTTTTCTTTTTTCCGCGACTGGCTCCCATTGATTTCAGATTAAATCAATGGGAGGCGGTTTTGGAAGTTGTTTGGTGCTGATTCTGACGCAGTGTCCGAGTCAATATCAAGGCCCAAAAACTCTGTGAACTTGGCCTTATTGTTAGGGCTTATTCAGACAAACGTGTAATACGTCCGTGCAACGCGCGTGATTTTTACGCGCCTCGCACGGACCTATGTTACTCTACGGGGCCGTGCAGACTGTCAGTGATTTTCACGCAGCGTGTGTCCGCTGAGTAAAACTCACGACATGTCCTATATTTGTGCATTGTTCGCGCATCACGCACCCATTGAAGTCAATGGGTGCGTGAAAATCCCGCCCAGCACTTCCGCAGCCGTATAAACTATGAATGAAAACAGAAAAGCACCACGTGCTACAAACATACAAACAGAGTGTCATAATGATGGCGGCTGCGCGAAAATCACGCAGCCACGCATCATACGCTGCTGCCACACGGAGCTGTTATGGACCTTTTGCATGCGCAAAACGCCACGTTTTTTGCGCGTGCAAAAAGCACACGCTTGTGTAAATCCGGCCTTAGGGTAGGAACACACTAGGCATGAACACTGCGGATTTTATGCAACACATTTTATTGTGGAAAATCCGCAGCGTATCACAGTCGCAGCCGAGTGGATGAGATTTTAACAAATCTCACCCACACGCTGCAAAAATAATTGACCTGCAGTGTGGCTTTTTAAGCCGCAGCGTGTCAATGTATTCTGTGGAATCGCTGCTCCTCTGTTGCGGAAATGCTGCGGTTCTGCCGCAAAAATCACACATGAGAAGAAAAAAAAGGTACTTTTTTAAATTGATAAAGTTTAGACTTACCCCGGCCGTAGTCCTGGTGACGCGATCCTCTATTCCTAGCGCAGCTCGGCCTCCTGTCATGATGTTTCATCCCATGTGACTGCTGCAGCGGTCACATGGTCTACAGCGTCATCCCAGGAGGCGGAGCTACGTTCAGAAGAGAGAGACGCGTCGCCCTAAACTACGGCCAGGGCAAGTCTAAACTTTTTTTTCCCTGCAGGATTCCCGCAGCGGACAAGCCTCACGAAACCTGCGCCACTATTTGGTGTGGTTTTGCTGGCAGAATTCCCTGCGACTACCGGGGCGGATAAGCTGTGTAGTTTTACTCAGCATATCCGCCTAGTGTGTCCCTTATGATGTCGCTCCTGGAGCTGCTGCCGGTCTCTAAATAGGCAGTTGGTTCAGTAGAATTTGGAATTATTTTTTTTTGTGAACCAGCTTAAAAAAATACAAAACTTTTGTGTTAGGGCCTGTTCACATCACTGTTCCCCTCCGCTCCGGGGTTCCGTCTGAGGTTTCTGTCGGGTGAACCCCGCAACGGAAAGTGAAAGTGATAGCACAGCTTCCGTTTCCATCACCATTAGCGCAGTCGACTGCGCTATTGATTCCGTCCGAAAACCAGCCGGAATGGTGACGAGCCACCGCTCCGGGGTTCCGTCTGAGGTTTCTGTCGGGTGAACCCCGCAACGGAAAGTTAAAGTGACAGCACAGCTTCCGTTTCAGTCACCATTGATCTCAATGTTGACGGAAACATCACTAATGGTTTCCGTTCGTCACCATTCCGGCTGGTTTTCGGACGGAATCAATAGCGCAGTCGACTGCGCTAATGGTGATGGAAACGGAAGCTGTGCTATCACTTTCACTTTCCGTTGCGGGGTTCACCCGACAGAAACCTCAGACGGAACCCCGGAGCGGAAGCGAACGGTGATGTGAACAGGCCCTAACACAAAAGTTTTGTATTTTTTTGAGCTGGTTCACAAAAGAAAATAATTCCAAATTCTACTGGACCAACTGCCTATTTAGAGACCGGCAGCAGCTCCAGGAGCGACATCATAAGGGACACACTAGGCGGATATGCTGAGTAAAACTCCACAGCTTATCCGCCCCGGTAGCCGCAGGGAATTCTGCCAGCAAAACCGCACCAAATAGTGGCGCAGGTTTCGTGAGGCTTGTTCGCTGCGGCAATCCTGCAGGGATAAAAAAGTTTTAGACTTACCCCGGCTGTAGTTTAGGTGACGCATCTCTCTCTTCTGAACGTAGCCCCGCCTCCTGGGATGACGCTGTAGACCATGTGACTGCTGCAGCGGTCACATGGGATGAAACGTCATGACAGGAGGCGGGGCTGCGCTAAGAATAGAGGATCGCGTCACCAGGACTACGGCCGGGGCAAGTCTAAACTTTTTTAAAAATTTAAAAAGTGCCTTTTTTTTTTTTCTCATGTGTGATTTTTGCGGCAGAACCGCAGCATTTCCGCAACAAAGGAGCAGCGATTCCACAGAATACATTGACATGTTGCAGCTTAAAAAGCCAAAAAGCCACACTGCAGGTCAATTATTTTTGCAGCGTGTGAATGAGATTTGTTTAAATCTCATCCACTCTGCTGCGACTGTGATACGCTGCGGATTTTCCACAATAAAATGTGTTGCATAAAATCCGCAGTGTTCATGCCTAGTGTGTTCCTACCCTAAGGCCGGATTTACACGAGCGTGTGCTTTTTGCGCGCGCAAAAACGTGGCGTTTTGCGCTTGCAAAAGGTCCATAACAGCTCCGTGTGTCAGCAGCGTATGATGCGCGGCTGCGTGATTTTCGCGCAGCCGCCATCATTATGACACTCTGTTTGTATGTTTGTAGCACGCGGTGCTTTTCTGTTTTCATTCATAGTTTATACGGCTGCGGAAGTGCTGGGCGTGATTTTCACCCACCCATTGACTTCAATGGGTGCGTGATGCGCGAACAATGCACAAATATCGGACATGTCGTGAGTTTTACGCAGCGGACACACGGACACACGCTGCATGAAAATCACTGACAGTCTGCACGGCCCCATAGAGTAACATAGGTCCGTGCGAGGCGCGTGAAAATCACGCACGTTGCACGGATGTATTACACGTTCGTCTGAATAAGCCCTAACAATAAGGCCCAGTTCACAGAGTTTTTGGGCCTTGATATTGACTCGGACGCTGCGTCAGAATCAGCACCAAACAACTTCCAAAACCGCCTCCCATTGATTTAATCTGAAATCAATGGGAGCCAGTCGCGGAAAAAAGAAAAAGCAGCACGTCCGTCCTTGCCGCGGTTCTGCCTCTGACCTCCCATCGAAATCAATAGGAGGCAGAAAATGCATTTTTCGCTGCGTTTTCTGTCTGCTGTCCTCAATCGCCGCGAGCAAAAAACGCAGCAAGATAGTGTGGGCAGGTCAAAATCTGCCTCAAAATTCGGTGCGCGGTTCCAGGCGGTCGCCGGTGCGCATGCGCGGGAGTTTGCGGGTGCGCGTGATCGGTCGCACGGGCGGCGGTGTTTGACGGCCAACATGCTACCCAGGGCCGCCATCAGGGGGGGGTATTAGGGGTACTGATGTGAGAGGCCCGGCCAAACCTAATTGAAAGGGGGGCCCGCAGCTCATGACATTCTTTTGGTGAAAAAAACGGGCCCCATTGCAGGGGCCTGTTCTTTTTCTACCAAAGGCAAGTCGCCGCAGTTTGCCGGGCCCCCCTTTCAATTAGGTTTGGCCGGGCCTCTCACATCAGTACCCCTAATACCCCCCCTGATGGCGGCCCTGGGTACCATGATATAGTGCTGGACGGAGTACCGTTAACAGGCGGTGCCACGGTAGGGGGGCCCAGAAAATTTAGCTGTAGGGGGCCCTGAAATTCCTGATGGCGGCCCTGCACACACACACCCACACGTACACACGCACACACACTCACCGATAAATACAGATAAATACACAGACAGGGAAATGTACAAATACATAAAAGGCACATATATACAAGCACAAAGACACATTCACAAACTGACCGATATATACCAAGTACAGATAATTTCGTAGATGTCACGTGCAGCCCTATGTAACACCACATTTAACACTGTGATAACTCTCTGAGTACAGATAATGTAGTAGATGTTGCCTGCAGTCCTATGTAACCCCACAGATAACACGGATAACTCTCTAAATACAGATAATGTAGTGGATGTTATCTGCAGTCCTATGTAACACCGCTGATAACACAGTGATAACTCTCTGAGTACAGATAATGTTGTAGATGATAACTATACCCACAGACACATATAAACACACACACAGAGGCATATATATATGGGCAGCAGAGTATATAAGGGGTAGCAGGGTTTATAAGGCACTGCAGAGTATATAAGCGGCAGCAGAGTATATAAGGGGCAGCAGAGTATATAAGGGGCAGCAGGGTATATAAGGGGCAGCAGGTTATATAAGGGGCAGCAGGGTATATAGGAGGCAGCCGAGTATATAAGGGGCAGCAGGATATATAGGGGGCAGAGGGGTATATAGGGTCAGCAGGATATATAGGGGGCAGCAGGGTATATAGGAGGCAGCAGGATATATAGGGGCAGCAGGATATATAGGGGCAGCAGGGTATATAGGAGGCAGCACAGGTATCTTTGTTTTATGAACACACACGTTTACAAAGACATAAACACATGCAGAGGCACACACACACTAACATATACACATACAAACACAGACACACACTGTGTACACACACAGGGAGACACACACACTGTAACATATACACAAACAAACACAGAGATGCATACTGCATTCTGTATAAACACAGACACATACTGTATACACACAGAGACACACACTGTATACACAGAGACACATACTCTATACACACAGACACACATACTGTATACACACATATACACAAAGAGACATACTGTATACACAGACACTTACCATCTCTCCATGCTGACAGGATCACAGGCTTCGTGCAGGGCGGGCTGTGGGCGGAGCTTCCTCCACTTCTCTTGTTCCTCGGCTCTTAGTCCGTGTGTGTGTAACTAAGAACAGAGCACAGTGTAGAGGCAGAGCCCAGTGGCGCCCCCTTCATGCTTGGAGGGGGCGCACAGCTCGCACACCCTTAAGTCCGGCCATGCAGATAGGTCATAGGCCATGTAGCGGCCACGGACTGCCGGCATTCCCCTCTAACCTGCGACTGCAGGACTGTGTCTCTTCACAGGCGTCTCCGTTCCCAGTTGTCGCTCTCCCCTGCTGTCCCATAGAGTGCGCCGCACCAGTAAAACCCCCAACCTATCCCTGAGCACCATGAGCTTTAAAAGCAACCCTGCCCCTTTCCTCAGTGCCTGAGCAATGTTGTGTCTTCCCAGTGTTTGTCTAGCAAATGGTTCGTTAGCTGTATCCAGGATCCCATATCCAGTATCTGTGTTCAAGTCCATTGTCTGAGACGAATTCTATGTTCAAATCCATTGTCCATGGCGACTTCACCACCTGTGTCCGGTGTCCTTGCCAAGTCCATTGTTTGAGACGACTTCTGTGTTCAAGTCCAGAATCCGCGACAAGTTCTGATTATCCGGCACAAGCCAGCAACCCGGGTGCTTTCTCCCTAGTGACTGTCATTGACATTTTGTTTGACCAGCTGCTACTCCACTACGGCGGAGCGGCCCAGTGGGTCCACATACTCCATAGCCGTGACAGGCCAGTTGCAGTTTTGATGTGTTTCCTTAGCCAAATTCAGAAGTGAGTCCTGGGGAGATATATGAAAAATGGTTGAAAAAGGTAGAGTATGCCAGTACAGCTTATGTAATATGACAAATATAATTCTTAAAAACTGATAAATGTAGACAATATTACAGATACTAAATATGGCATCCTATAAGGCAGAGCCTTCACTCAGTCTCCTTTTCTTCAGTGGTTAACGGAACAGACTTGAGCAGGTCCATGGTGCAGTTCAAGGACAATCAGCTAAAGACATATATTATGAAATGTTGCATCTGGGTGAGTCCTGTGCCCTATTCATTTAATAATACAACTTGAGGTAACCTTTAACCCTTCCCCGACCGCCCACTGTCTTTTGACGGCAGGCAGTGCAGGTCTGGAGTCTACAAAGACGTTTTTTGGTTGATGCTGTAGAAAAGAATAATGAGCGCTCCAGTAAGTGCTCATTATATAGGCAGGAGCCGTAACTAACAACTGCTGGGCATAGAGAAGCCTCCTGAAAATGGCCGGGATTGGGGGAACCTCTGATCCCGGATGTTTAACCCTTTGCTGCGGTCCGTGAGCGCAGCATGATCAAGGGTGACACGATAGGAGACTGGCAGAGCCCTCTGCAGTCAGCTCTGGGGACCTAGAAAGGAACCCAGGTCTGTCTGTTCTGTAAGCCTTCTGTTAGAGTTCCCTTTATGGGATTTAAAAAAAATAAAAATTAACAACAAAAATAAAGAAAGAAATGTCTACAAAAAAGTCATTATGTAGCATAAAATAAATTACATAAAAGCAAACAATCTACACATATATTATGTATCTACACAACAGTAATAACCTGAAGAATTGATTAAATGGGTAATTTAGTGTGAGACATGAATTGTGTGTGTATATACACTACCGTTCAAAAGTTTAGGGTTACTTAGAAATTTCCTTATTTTTGCAAGAAAAGCACAGTTTTTTTCAATGAAGATAACATTAAATTAATCAGAAATACACTCTATACATTGTTAATGTGCTAAATGACTATTCTAGCTGCAAACGTCTGGTTTTTAATGCAATATCTACATCGGTGTATAGAGGCCCATTTCCAGCAACCATCACTCCAGGGTTCTAATGGTTCATTGTGTTTGCTAACTGTGTTAGAAGGCTAATGGATGATTAGAAAACACTTGAAAACCCTTGTGCAATTATGTTAGCACCGCTGTAAACAGTTTTGCTGTTTATAGGAGCTATAAAACTGACCTTCCTTTGAGCTAGTTGAGAATCTGGAGCATTACATTTGTGGGTTCGATTAAACTCTCAAAATGGCTAGAAAAAGAGAGCTTTCATGTGAAATTCGACAGTCTATTCTTGTTCTTATAAATGAAGGCTATTCCATGCGAGAAATTGCCAAGAAACTGAAGATTTACTACTCCCTTCAGAGGACAGCACAAACAGGCTTTAAACAGAGTAGAAAGAGAAGTGGGAGGCCCCGCTGCACAACTGAGCAACAAGACAAGTACATTAGAGTCTCTAGTTTGAGAAATAGACGCCTCACAGGTCCTCAACTGGCAGCTTCATTAAATAGTACCCGCAAAACGCCAGTGTCAACGTCTACAGTGAAGAGGCGACTCCGGGATGCTGGCCTTCAGTGCAGAGTGGCAAAGAAAAAGCCATATCTGAGACTGGCTAATAAAAGGAAAAGCTTAATATGGACAAAAGCACACAGACATTGGACAGAGGAAGATTGGAAAAAAACTGTTATGGACAGACGAATCGAAGTTTGAGGTGTTTGGATCACACAGAAGAACATTTGTGAGATGCAGAACAACTGAAAAGATGCTGGAAGAGTGCCTGACGCCATCTGTCAAGCATGGTGGAGGTAATGTGATGGTCTGGGGTTGCTTTGGTGCTGGTAAAGTGGGAGATTTGTACAAGGTAAAAGGGATTTTGAATAAGGAAGGCTATCACTCCATTTTGCAACGCCATGCCATACCCTGTGGACAGCGCTTGATTGGAGCCAATTTCATCCTACAACAGGACAATGACCCAAAGCACACCTCCAAATTATGCAAGAACTATTTAGGGAAGAAGCAGGCAGCTGTATTCTATCTGTAATGGAGTGGCCAGTGCAGTCACCAGATCTCAACCCCATAGAGCTGTTGTGGGAGCAGCTTGACCGTATGGTACGCAAGAAGTGCCCATCAAGCCAATCCAACTTGTGGGAAGGGCTGGCTTCTGGAAGCATGGGGTGAAATTTCTCCCGATTACCTCAGCAAATTAACAGCTAGAATGCCAAAGGTCTGCAATGCTGTAATTGCTGCAAATGGAGCATTCTTTGACGAAAGCAAAGTTGAAGGAGAAAATTATTATTTCAAATAAAAATCATTATTTCTAACCTTGTCAATGTCTTGACTATATTTTCTAGTCATTTTGCAACTCATTTGATAAATATAAGTGTGAGTTTTCATGTAAAACACAAAATTGTCTCGGTGACCCCAAACTTTTGAACGGTAGTGTGTGTATGTATATATATATATATATATATATATATATATATATAAAAACAATGGCTAAAATCTTTTTTCTATAATTTCGCCGCAAAAATAAATGACACAGTAATTTATTTGTAGCCCCAAATGAACAAAAAAAAAATTCTCCCGCATAAAACAAGGCCTCATAGAGCCACGTCAATAAAAAAAATATTAAAAAAAGTTATGGCTGCAAAGAAGGGAAAACGATAAAAAAAATATATATACCTGGTCATTTAGAGGTTAAGGTATTCCAAAATGAAAGCAATTTGGTGAATAATACAAGAGGTAATGCCCATACAAGTCAAGTGCCACCGAGGATGTGAAATGCCCTGTGTCATGGTAATCGTTGCTATAGGAGGGGTAGGAATGGTGTGGAATTAGGGAAGAGGATGAGATTCTTTATAGAGGTTAGGCTAAGGTAGGCTGAACGTATCTGAAAACCACATGCATTTTTATTGCAATTTGGTGCGTTTTTCAATTCGGTTACTGTAAAAAACACATAAAATTCATGCAATTGTCAAATACAGTTCTAACTGCCCCTCAACTGCAACGTGTGAATGGACCCTTAGGCACTGTTCACACGGTGGAATTTTTGCAACGGATTCCGCTGCAAATTCTTTGTGTGAACAGATCCTAAGAGGTTTTGACTGGTTGGAGACCATAAGCAGAGGATCTTCCCCATCTCCCAAAAAATATCCAGCCCAGGTGTGTGAAGATGTGTTCAGTGTATATTTTATCTGTCAGAATCTAGAAGTGAATCCAGTCAAAGCAAGTGCTGAAAACAGATGGAAAAATGTATTCAATAAATGAAACCTTGGCATCAATATTTTACTCATATTTCATGTTACTAAACAAAAAAACTGCGGAATGAATGACAAATCGGTCTAAACAGAGGCTTCGTATGCTATTTCTAGACTATTCTCTATTTATGGGCAGCTGCACACTACGATTTCTATTATTCTGGTATAAGGTGTAATTATTCTTAGAATTTTCGGCATATGTGGTCCACTGCACGCAACCATTTTTCTTGTTATGTAGACGTAATGCAATTCTTAGAAAAGGTTCTCATAGATGCAGAAATAAGAACAAATGCACTAAATGAGGTTCTTAGTACACAAGTAATCGCTTTGTCAGTCAAAACTTACAGGAACATAGACTATCTGGCCATCACACCTGCAGTATATAAGCTTGTTGGACATCCCATTCCAAAACCCTGGTCATTAATAAGACGTTTGGTTCAGTTTTGAAGATATAACAGCCTTTATACTTCTAATTTTGGAGTGTGTCTATGGGATTTTGTGCCCATTGAGCTAAAAGATCATCTGTGAGGTTAAAGAGGCTCTGTCACCAGATTTTGCAACCCCTATCTGCTATTGCAGCAGATCGGCGCTGCAATGTATATTACAGTAACGTTTTTATTTTTAAAAAACGAGCATTTTTGGCCAAGTTATGACCATTTTTGAAGTTATGCAAATGAGGCTTGCAAAAGTCCAAGTGGGTGTGTTTAAAAGTAAAAGTCCAAGTGGGCGTGTATTATGTGCGTACATCGGGGCATTTTTAATACTTTTACTAGCTGGCCGTTCTGATGAGAAGTATCATCCACTTCTCTTCAGAACGCCCAGCTTCTGGCAGTGCAGACACAGCCGTGTTCTCGAGAGATCACGCTGTGTCGTCACTCACAGGTCCTGCATCGTGTCAGACGAGCGAGGACACCGGCACCAGAGGCTACAGTTGATTCTGCAGCAGCATCAGCGTTTGCAGGTAAGTAGCTACATCGACTTACCTGCAAATGCCGATGCTGCTGCAGAATCAACTGAAGCCTCTGGTGCCGGTGTCCTTGCTCGTCTGACACGATGCAGGACCTGTGAGTGACGACACAGCGTGATCTCTCGAGAACACGGCTGTGTCTGCACTGCCAGAAGCTGGGCGTTCTGAAGAGAAGTGGATGATACTTCTCATCAGAACGCCCAGCTAGTAAAAGTATTAAAAACGCCCCGATGTACGCACATAATACACGCCCACTTGGACTTTTACTTTTAAACACGCCCAGTTGTACTTTTGCAAGCCTCATTTGCATAACTACAAAAATGGTCATAACTTGGCCGAAAATGCTCGTTTTTTAAAAATAATAACGTTACTGTAATCTACATTGCAGCGCCTATCTGCTGCAATAGCAGATAGGGGTTGCAAAATCTGGTGACAGAGCCTCTTTAAGTACTGATGTTGAATGAGAAGGTCTGTCTCATTATCGGCATTCTAGCTCATCTCAAAGGTGTTCAAAGAGGTTGAGGTCAGGGCTGTGTACAAGCCACTCAAGTTCTTCCACACCAAACTCACCACATCATGTCTTTATGAACCTTACTTTGCACACAGGGCCATAGAAATGCTCGAACAGTTAAGGGCCTTCCCCAAACTGTTCACACAAAGTTGAAAGTGTGCAATTGTCTAAGATGTTTTTGTATGCTGTAGCATTAACACTATTCTTCAATGGAAATTGGCTTGTGTGGAGGTGCTCAACCATGGAAACCCATTTTATGATGCAACTGCCACACAGTTTTTGTGCTGATGTCACTTCCAGAGGCAATTTGGGAGTCCTATTGAGTGATACAACAGAGGATAGGCAATTTTTATGCGACATGCATTTCAGCACTCTGGGACACGCACTATGGGTTTGCCCTGTCAACCGCTTTGTGCCTGATCTATTGCTACCACTTCACTCTATAGCACTGTACAGGGGAAGGGGGCTGTATAGCACTGTATACAGGGGGGCTGTATAGCACTGTATGGGGAGGCTGTATAGCACTGTCTACAGAGGGGGGCTGTGTAGCACTGTCTACAGAGGGGCTGTATAGCACTATCCACAGGGGAGGCTGTATAGCGCTGTCTACAGGGAGGTTTTATAGCACTGTCTACAGGGGAACTATATGGCACTGTCTACAGGGGCTGTATAGCACTGTCTACGGGGGGGGGGGGGCTGTTTACAGGGCCGGCCTTAGGGGTGTGCGACCTGTGCCATTGCACAGGGTGCATCACTCCAGAAGGTGGCTCCCTTCCCCATAAATGGACAGCGACGTCAGGGACTTCTCCTGGAGTGGAATCCCTGATGCTGTGACCGGGGATTTCACTCTAGGAGAAGCCCATGACATCACTGTCCATAAATGGACAGTGACGTCGGGGTCTTCACCTGGAGTGGAATACCCAGTCACAACTCCTTGGACGGGGATTCCGCTTCAGGAGTTGCCCCTGATGTCACTGTCCATATATGGACAGAGACATCAAGCGCTCCATCCAGTAGCGGGTAGCAGAATCCTTGCAGTGGTACTATCTACAGGGGGTGCTACCTACAAGGGGGATGTGTGGCACTACCTATAGGGGGCCTGTGTGGCACTACCTATGAGAGGCTGTGTGGCACTGTCTACAGAGGGCTATGTGGCAATATCTACAGGGGGCATCTGTGAGTAGTGGGCTGATGGTCATTTTACTGTAAGTGGGGGGCTGATGGTAATTTTACTTTGAGTGGGGGGCTGATGGTCATTTTACTGTGAGTGGCAGGGTGATGGTGATTATACTGTGAGTAAGGGGGATGATTTTTTGTGAGTAGGGGGCTGCATACAGGGCCTGCCTTAGGGGTGTGCGACCTGTGCCATTGCACAGGTCGCATCACTCCACTTGGTGGAAGAGGGCGCTGCACATGCTCACTTGCCCTGCTTGTTTCAGAAGCACCCGGGCCTAATGACTCAGCACTGCCTTTCCGTGCGGGCGCTACTCTCAGTGTCGTCACTAGCGGCTGCTAGCAGTGGATTCCGCTCCTGGACGGAGCGCTTGATGTCTCTGTCCATATACGGATGGTGACATCTGGGACAACTCCTGAAGCGGAATCCCCGTTCACGTGACCGCGGATTCCACTCCAGGAGAAGCCCTTGTCGTCACTGTCCATAAAAAAAATCATACTTACCCGGAATTCTCTTCTTCCTCCTGCAGTCTGGCCTCCTGGGATGACGTTTCACCCCATGTGACCACTCCAGCCAATCACAGGCTACAGCATCACATGGCCTGCAATGTCATCTTATGAGGTCGGACTATGTGCAGAGAAGACGGAGGCGATAAGTAAAAGCGGTTTCTTCCGCCCTGGCAACAACGGTATGGTGCGGTTTTTTTTTTGGGCGCAATGTACTGCGGCTTCCAGGTCGGACACGCTGCGTGATTTTTACCGAGTGTATCCAACCCGTGGGATCCGCCCTAAAGATTTGAATGGCCACCATGCGGTATTACAGCACCAGCCTGAGAGGTTTTCACTGGGGGTTTTAGAAGCTAGTATTGAGGCCATCAACCGTTCACCAACTTTATAAAAAGGTGTTCCTAGTAAGTGAAATAGCAAATATGCTCTCATACAGGAGGGATAGGATGTATCACTGGACCTATCATATTTATAGAGTAGTCACTCACATCCATTTTTGCTCTCACTGTATCTCATAATCTAATCTCCTTATCTCTGACATACACCTGAATATTTTAATAGTAAGCCAATTAACAATAGTTCGTCCTCATAAATTCCGATGATTGCTCCATGTAAATGGAGCTAAAGCCGAATACCGTGCTATATCATTGATCGGCGCTTGTTACCGGCCAAGAAAGCTGGCAGTGTAAAACTGCCCTTACTATAATTACGTTTATATTCCAGGTCACCTGTGCTGATCTATATGGGCTCAGTGATATTGTTCTTAATTATTTGATGATAAATTTTACATTATATATATATATACAGTGAAGGAAATAAGTATTTGATCCTTTTCTGATTTTGTAAGTTTGCCCACTGTCAAAGTCATGAACAGTCTAGAATTTTTAGGCTAGGTTAATTTTACCAGTGAGAGATAGATTATATAAAAAAAAAAAAAGAAAGTCACATAGTCAAAATTATATATATTAATTTGCATTGTGCACAGAGAAATAAGTATTTGATCCCCTACCAACCATTAAGGCTGGGTTCACACGACCTATTTTCAGATGTAAACGAGGCGTTTTATGCCTCGTTTTACGTCTGAAAATAGGGCTACAATACGTCGGCAAACATCTGCCCATTCATTTGAATGGGTTTGCCGACGTACTGTGCAGACAACCTGTCATTTACGCATCGTCGTTTGACAGCTGTCAAACGACGACGCGTAAAAATACAGCCTCGTCAAAAGAAGTGCAGGACACTTATTTCAGATGTAATTTGAGCCGTTCTTCATTGAACTCAATGAAGCACAGCTCAAAATTTACGGCTGTCAGAGAAGCCTCCCAAAATGCGAGGAGGAGCATTTACGTCTGAAACGAGGCAGCTCTTTTCTCCTGGAAACAGTCTGTCTTTTCAGACCTAAAAGCCTGCTACCGTGTGCACATACCCTAAAAGGGTATGTGCACACACACTAATTACGTCCGTAATTGACGGACGTATTTCGGCCGCAAGTAGAGATGAGCGAACTTATCAAAAGTTCGGTTCGGCTAGTTCGCCGAATTTCACAAAAAAGTTCGGTTCGGACCGAACTAGTTCTGACCGAACCTGTCACTTCCGTGCGCCGAGCATGCTACCGTCCAGGGTGCTGATGGAGTTAATGGGCTGCACTAACTCTTTCAGCAACCTTGACAGTACATGCTCGGCGCGCGGAAAATACAATTTAAATGTAATAAAAAAATAAAAATAATACGTTCGTACTTACTTTCCTCCTGTCCGGCCTCCAGCGATGACGTTTCATCCCTTTCGCCGCTGCAGCCAATAACAGGCTGTAGTGGCGGTCACGCACGTCAGGATGACGCTTCATCCCACGTGACCGCCTCTGCAGCCAATCACAGGCTGCAGCGGCGACATGGATGAAACGTCATCGCTGGAGGCCGGACAGGAGGAAAGTAAGTATGAACGTATTATTATTATTTTTTGGCATGTATGTATGTTGGCATGTATGTATGTATGTATGTATGTATATATGTATTTTGGCATGTATGTATGTTGTCATGTATGTATGTATGTATATATGTGCATGTATGTTTGCATGTATGTTGGCATGTATGTATATATGTGCATGTTTGTATGTATATTTGCATGTATGTATGTATGTTTGCATGTGTGTATGTTTGCATGTATGTATTTTTGCATGTATGTTGTCATGTATGTATGTATGTTGTCATGTATGTATGTATATATGTGCATGTGTGTATGTATATTTGTATGTATGTATGTATGTTTGCATGAATGTATGTATGTATGTTTGCATGTATGTGTGTTTGCATGAATGTATGTTTGCATGTATGTATGTATGCATGTTTGTATGTATATTTGCATGTGTGTATATATATATGTATGTATGTATGCATGTTTGCATTTATGTACACTACCGTTCAAAAGTTTAGGGTCACTTAGAAATGTCCTTATTTTTGCAAGAAAAGCACAGTTTTTTTCAATGAGGATAACATTAAATTAATCAGAAATACACTCCATACATTGTTAATGTGCTAAATGACTATTCTAGCTGCAAACGTCTGGTTTTTAATGCAATATCTACATAGGTGTATAGAGGCCCATTTCCAGCAACCATTGCTCCAGTGTTCTAATGGTACATTGTGTTTGCTAACTGTGTTAGACGGCTAATGGATGATTAGAAAACACTTGAAAACCCTTGTGCAATTATGTTAGCACCGCTGTAAACAGTTTTGCTGTTTAGAGGAACTATAAAACTGAACTTCCTTTGAGCTAGTTGAGAATCTGGAGCATTACATTTGTGGGTTCGATTAAACTCTCAAAATGGCTAGAGAAAGAGAGCTTTCATGTGAAACTCCACAGTCTATTCTTGTTCTTAGAAATGAAGGCTATTCCATGCGAGAAATTGCCAAGAAACTGAAGATTTCCTACAACGGTGTGTACTACTCCCTTCAGAGGACAGCACAAACAGGCTCTAACCAGAGTAGAAAGAGAAGTGGGAGGCCCCGCTGCACAACTGAGCAACAAGACAAGTACATTAGAGTCTCTAGTTTGAGAAATAGACGCCTCACAGGTCCTCAACAGGCAGCTTCATTAAATAGTACCCGCAAAACGCCAGTGTCAACGTCTACAGTGAAGAGGCGACTCCGGGATGCTGGCCTTCAGGGCAGAGTGGCAAAGAAAAAGCCATATCTGAGACTGGTTAATAAAAGGAAAAGATTAATATGGGCAAAAGCACACAGACATTGGACAGAGGAAGATTGGAAAAAAGTGTTATGGACAGACAAATCGAAGTTTGAGGTGTTTGGATCACACAGAAGAACATTTGTGAGACGCAGAATAACTGAAAAGATGCTGGAAGAGTGCCTGACGCCATCTGTCAAGCATGGTGGAGGTAATGTGATGGTCTGGGGTTGCTTTGGTGCTGGTAAAGTGGGAGATTTGAACAAGGTAAAAGGGATTTTGAATAAGGAAGGCTATCACTCCATTTTGCAACGCCATGCCATACCCTGTGAACAGCGCTTGATTGGAGCCAATTTCATCCTACAACAGGACAATGACCCAAAGCACACCTCCAAATTATGCAAGAACTATTTAGGGAAGAAGCAGGCAGCTGGTATTCTTTCTGTAATGGAGTGGCCAGCGCAGTCACCAGATATCAACCCCCTAGAGCTGTTGTGGGAGCAGCTTGACCGTATGGTACGCAAGAAGTGCCCATCAAGCCAATCCAACTTGTGGGAGGGGCTTCTGGAAGCATGGGGTGAAATTTCTCCCGATTACCTCAGCAAATTAACAACTAGAATGCCAAAGGTCTGCAACGCTGTAATTGCTGCAAATGGAGCATTCTTTGACTAAAGCAAAGTTTGAAGGAGAGAATTATTATTTGAAATAAAAATCATTATTTCTAACCTTGTCAATGTCTTGACTATATTTTCTAGTCATTTTGCAACTCATTTGATAAAAGTGTGATTTTTCATGGAAAACACAAAATTATCTGGGTGACCCCAAACTTTTGAACGGTAGTGTATGTATGTATGTATGTTGGCATGTATGTATGTTGGCATGTATGTATGTATGTATGTTGTCATGTATGTATATATGTGCATGTATGTTGGCATGTATGTATATATGTGCATGTGTGTATGTATATTTGCATGAATATATTTGCATGTATGTATGTATGTATGTTGTCATGTATGTATGTATATATGTGCATGTATGTTTGCATGTATGTTGGCATGTATGTATACATGTGCATGTTTGTATGTATATTTGCATGTATATATGTTTGCATGTGTGTATGTTTGCATGTGTGTATGTTTGCATGTGTGTATGTATGTTTGCATGTTTGTATGTATGTTTGCATGTATGTATGTTGTCATGTATGTTTGTATGTATGTTGTCATGTATGTATGTATGTATATATGTGCATGTATGTATGTTTGCATGTTTTTATTTTTGCATGTATGTTTGCATGTATGTTTATATATATGTGCATGTATGTAATTATGTTTGCATGTATTTATGTTTGCATGTATATATTTGTGCATGCTTGTATATATGTATGTATGTATGTATGTATGTATGTATCTATCTTTGCATGTTTGTTTGTATGTATGTATGTATGTATGTTTTCATGTGTGTGTGTATGCATGTATGTATGTATGATAGTTTGCATGTATATATGTGTGTGTATGTTTGCATGTATGTATATTTGCATGTATATATGTGCATGCTTGTATGTATGTTTGTATATATGTATGTATGGCCATGTATGATACTGTCTGCTGGCGCCCTGTATCTAAGTCAACTTCACGGCAGGCTTCTATACATGGTATAACAGTCAGTATCACACATTAAACTGAATCTAAGCCTACGACATGTTTTATTTCATTTTTTTTACAGGTTTGGTGTTTGGACTACGTCGGTTTCGAGGACTACTTAGATGACGTTTTTTTTTCTACAATAAAATGGTTAATGAGGGTTGTGTTGGGGGTGCTTTATTTCAATAAAATATTTTATCTATATCTTTGTCTTTTTCTTTTTAAATTTTATTACTACCACTTTAGTAATGGCCGCTGTCTGAGTGACAACATCCATTACTAAGGCGAGGCTTAGTGTTAGCCGGTGCAGAGGCTAACACTAACCACCATTATTACCCCGGTACCCACCACCACCAGGGGTGCCGGGAAGAGCCAGGTACGATCCAGTACCCGACCATCTGTTGTGATGGTCGGGCTCTGGGGCGGCCGCAGGCTGGTATTATGAGGCTGGGAAGGGCCAAAAACAGTGGACCTTCCCACCCTTGTAATGCTAGGCTGCTGCTGCTGTGTTGTATCTGGCTGGTTATAAAAGTGGGGGGGGCCCCACGTCATTTTTTTAAATTATTTATTTATTTTTTTTTATTTTTTTTAAAAAGACATGGGGTTCCACCCAATTTATCATAACCAGCCACATACAACAGTGTTATTAGCCTGGGAATGGACAAAACCAGTGGCCCTTCCCACCCATGTAATGCCAGACTGCTGCGGCCTTGTATATGGCTGGTTATTAAAAATGTGGGGGACCCGTCTATTGCTAAATTTGTTAAATTCAAAAAAAAAACGACGTGGGGGTCCACCCCATTTTTATAACCAGCCCGATACAACACAGCAGCAGCAGCCTAGCATTACAAGGGTGGGAAGGTCCACTGATTTTGGCCCTTCCCAGCCTCATAATACCAGCCTACGGCCGCCCCAGTACCCGACTATCACAACAGATGGTCGGGTACTGGATCGTACCAAGCTCTTCCCGGCACCCCTGGTGGTGGTGGTTACCGGGGTAATAATGGATGGTTAGTGCTAGCCTCTGCACCGGCTAACACTAAGTACCGCCTTAATAATGGATGCTGTCAATCAGCCAACTGCCATTATCTAGGCACTAATAAAGTTTAAAAAAAAACACAAAGACAATTCTTTTTTATTGAAATAAGAAATCCCCAACAAAACCCTCGTTAACCATTTTATTACAATTTGAAAAAACGTAGATCTACGCAGTAGTCCAACGAATCGAAGATGTAGTCCAATCGGTACATCAAAATCTGCAACAACATAAAAAAACAGTTATCAATGTGAACAATACCAATACTTCTACTCACCTACACACATATATACACGCACGCACACACAAACAAACAACCATACACAAACACACACATATATACACAAACACAACAAGATATACACACACACACAAACAGACAAACACACGAACTCACACATATACAAACAAAAACACACAAATCCAAACACACACACACACAGTTATACACACACGAACACATATACACAAACACATATACAAACAAAAACACACATACCCAAACACACACATATACACAAACACACCCATATATACACACAAACACACACACATAAACACACACCCATATACACACATATACACAAACACACACATATACAAAAACACACACAAACATCTACACACAAACATATACACAAATACACCCATATATACACAAACATATACACAAACACATATACACAAACACACCCATAGATACACAAACACACATAAACACACACACACACACACACACATATACACAAACACATATAAAAACAAAAACAGACAAAGTCACATACCCAAACACACATATATACACAAACACACACATACACAAACACGGTTTCTTTTAAATGCTGCTGGGGAACCCGCTCGATCCACTATATAAGGCTGCGCTACAGTGCAGCATTTAAAAGAAACAGGATCCTGACCTGTCCATAGAGTTTAAGGCAGCACAGAGTATTTCAGGAGATGAGCGTGCAGATTCAGTGCTGTTGTGAACTCTGCTCTTACCATTACGTAGCTCTCAGTCTGTTACCTCTCCTCCACTCCTGTCCTCCAGAACACCTTCACATGATTGGCAAGTCACCACGTAATGGTAAGAGCAGAGTTCACAGCAGCACAGAGTATTTCAGGAGATGAGCGTGCGGATCTTGTGCGGGGTGGTGACTTGCCAATCATGTGAAGGTGTTATTGAGGACAGGAGTGGAGGAGAGGTAACAGACTGAGCTACGTAATGGTAAGAGCAGAGTTCACAGCAGCACAGAATCTGCACGCTCCTCTCCTGAAATATTCTGTGCTGCTGTGAACTCTGCTCTTACCATTACGTAGCTCTCAGTCTGTTACCTCTCCTCCACTCCTGTCCTCAAGAACACCTTCACATGATTGGCAAGTCACCACCCCGCACAAGATCCGCACGCTCATCTACTGAAATACTCTGTGCTGCTGTGAACTCTGCTCTTACCATTACGTGGTGACTTGCCAATCATGTGAAGGTGTTATTGAGGACAGGAGTGGAGGAGAGGTAACAGACTGAGCTACGTAATGGTAAGAGCAGAGTTCACAGCAGCACAGAATCTGCACGCTCCTCTCCTGAAATATTCTGTGCTGCTGTGAACTCTGCTCTTACCATTACGTAGCTCTCAGTCTGTTACCTCTCCTCCACTCCTGTCCTCAAGAACACCTTCACATGATTGGCAAGTCACCACCCCGCACAAGATCCGCACGCTCATCTACTGAAATACTCTGTGCTGCTGTGAACTCTGCTCTTACCATTACGTGGTGACTTGCCAATCATGTGAAGGTGTTATTGAGGACAGGAGTGGAGGAGAGGTAACAGACTGAGAGCTACGTAATGGTAAGAGCAGAGTTCACAGCAGCACTGAATCTGCACGCTCCTCTCCTGAAATACTCTGTGCTGCTGTGAACTCTGTTCTTACCATTACGTAGCTCAGTCTGTTACATCTCCTCCACTCCTGTCCTCTATAACACGTTCACATGATTGGCAAGTCACCACCCCGCACAAGATCTGCACGCTCATCTCCTGAAATACTCTGTGCTGCTGTGAACTCTGCTCTTACCATTACGTGGTGACTTGCCAATCATGTAAAGGTGTTCTTGAGGACAGGAGTGGAGGAGAGGTAACAGACTGAGAGCTACGTAATGGTAAGAGCAGAGTTCACAGCAGCACTGAATCTGCACGCTCATCTCCTGAAATACTATGTGCTGCCTTAAACTCTGTGTACAGGTCAGGATCCTGTTTCTTTTAAATGCTGCACTGTAGCGTAGTCTTATATAGTGGATTGAGCGGGTTCCCTAGCAGCATTTAAAAGAAACAGGATCCTGACCTGTCCACAGAGTTTAAGGCAGCACAGAGTATTTCAGGAGATGAGCACGGGCAGCCGTTCGTTTTTCCGAGCCGTGCTCCCATTATGCACACGACCGTAAAAACACCCGTTATTGCGGGTCGTAATTACGACCCGCAATAACGGGCTCATAGACTTCTGTTACCCACGGGTACCTTTCCGTTTTCTCACGGGAAGGTGCCCGTGCCGTTAAAAAATAGAACATGTTCTATTTTTCTATTTTACGGGCCGTGCTGCTATAATTATAATGATAGCACGGTTCGCAAAAGCGGCCGGCTGCCCGTGGCCGGCCGTGCTCGTAATTACGAGTCGTAATTACGAGCACGGCCCGTAAAATAAAAAAATAGAACATGTTCTATCTTTTTAACGGCACGGGCACCTTCTCGTGAGAAAACGGGAAGGTACCCGTGGCTAACAGAAGTCTATGGGCCCGCTATTTCGGGTCGTAATTACGACCCGTGATAACGGGTGTTTTTATGGTCGTGTGCATGAGGCCCCGTAATGATGGGTGGCTACATGTGTGCACCCGTCATTACGGCAACGTCAGTAAGGGTATGTGCACACACACTAATTACGTCCGTAATTGACGGACGTATTTCGGCCGCAAGTACCGGACCGAACACAGTGCAGGGAGCCGGGCTCCTAGCATCATACTTATGTACGATGCTAGGAGTCCCTGCCTCTCCGTGGAACTACTGTCCCGTACTGAAAACATGATTACAGTACGGGACAGTTGTCCTGCAGAGAGGCAGGGACTCCTAGCATCGTACATAACTATGATGCTAGGAGCCCGGCTCCCTGCACTGTGTTCGGTCGGGTACTTGCGGCCGAAATACGTCCGTCTATTACGGACGTAATTAGTGTGTGTGCACATACCCTAAATAGTCACTGTCCAGGGTGCTGAAAGAGTTAACTGATCGGCAGTAACTGTTTCAGTACCCTGGACAGTGACTACCGATCACAGTACCTGTAAAAAAAAAGACGTTCATACTTACCGGGAACTCCCTGCTTCCTCCAGTCCGGTCTCCTGGCCGTTGCCTTGGTGACGCGTCCCTCTCGACATCCGGCCCGACATTCCTTGATGACGATGCAGCCCATGTGAGCGCTGCAGCCAATCACAGGCTGCCGCGGCCTCTGCAGCCAATCACAGGCTGCAGAGGCCTCTGCAGCCAATCACAGGCTGCCGCATCAGAAAAGGTCGGACTGGAGGAAGAAGAGGGACTCGTCACCAAGACAACGACCGGGTACGTATGAAATGCTTTTTATTTTATTTTTAATCAGCAGCCTCTTTTCTCTATCAGTGATTGATAGAGATAAGTGGCTGCCGATTTGTATAATGTTTTTGACCGGGTTCGGTCAAAACGGGTTCGGCCGAACCCGGTGAAGTTCAGATTCGCTGCGAACCGAACTTTTCCGGAAGTTCGGACCGAAACCGGGTTCGGTTGTCCCGGTTCGCTCATCTCTAGCCGCAAGTACCTGACCGAACTCAGTGCAGGGAGCCGGGCTCCTAGCATCATAGTTATGTACGATGCTAGGAGTCCCTGCCTCTCCGTGGAACTACTGTCCCGTACTGAAAACATGATTACAGTACGGGACAGTTGTCCTGCAGAGAGGCAGGGACTCCTAGCATCGTACATAACTATGATGCTAGGAGCCCGGCTCCCTGCACTGAGTTCGGTCCGGTACTTGCGGCCGAAATACGTCCGTCAATTACGGACGTAATTAGTGTGTGTGCACATACACTAAGAGTTCAGCCTCCTCCAGACCTGTTACACGCTCCAAATCAACTTGGTGCCTGCATTAAAGACAGCTGTCTTAAATGGTCACCTGTATAAAAGACTCCTGTCCACAGACTCAATTAATTAGTCTGACTCTAACCTCTACAACATGGGCAAGACCAAAGAGCTTTCTAAGGATGTCAGGGACAAGATCATAGACCTGCACAAGGCTGGAATGGGCTACAAAACCATAAGTAAGACGCTGGGTGAGAAGGAGACAACTGTTGGTGCAATAGTAAGAAAATGGAAGACATACAAAATGACTGTCAATCGACATCGATCTGAGGCTCCATGCAAAATCTCACCTCATGGGGTATCCTTGATCCTGAGGAAGGTGAGAGCTCAGTCGAAAACTACACGGGGGGAACTTGTTAATGATCTCAAGGCAGCTGGGACCACAGTCACCAAGAAAACAATTGGTAACACATTACGCCGTAATGGATTAAAATCCTGCAGTTCCCGCAAGGTCCCCCTGCTCAAGAAGGCACATGTACAGGCCCGTCTGAAGTTTGCAAATGAACATCTGGATGATTCTGAGAGTGATTGGGAGAAGGTGCTATGGTCAGATGAGACTAAAATTGAGCTCTTTGGCATTAACTCAACTCGCCGTGTTTGGAGGAAGAGAAATGCTGCCTATGACCCAAAGATCACCGTCCCCACTGTCAAGCATGGAGGTGGAAACATTAAGTTTTGGGGGTGTTTCTCTGCTAAGGGCACAGGACTACTTCACCGCATCAATGGGAGAATGGATGGAGCTATGTACCGTCAAATCCTGAGTGACAACCTCCTTCCCTCCACCAGGACATTAAAAATGGCTCGTGGCTGGGTCTTCCAGCACGACAATGACCGGAAACATACAGCCAAGGCAACAAAGGAGTGGCTCAAAAAGAAGCACATTAAGGTCATGGAGTGGCCTAGCCAGTCTCCAGACCTTAATCCCATCGAAAAGTTATGGAGGGAGCTGAAGATCCGAGTTGCCAAGCGACAGCCTCGAAATCTTAATGATTTACCGATGATCTGCAAAGAGGAGTGGGCCAAAATTCCATCTAACATGTGTGCAAACATCATCATCAACTACAAAAAACATCTGACTGCTGTGCTTGCCAACAAGGGTTTTGCCACCAAGTATTAAGTCTTGTTTGCCAAGGGATCAAATACTTATTTCTCTGTGCACAATGCAAATAAATATATATAATTTTGACAATGTGATTTTCTGTTTTTTTTTAAAATATAATCTGTCTCTCACTGGTAAAATTAACCTAGCCTAAAAATTCTAGACTGTTCATGTCTTTCACAGTGGGCAAACTTACAAAATCAGCAAGGGATCAAATACTTATTTCCTTCACTGCACAGTTCCTGGTGTAAGGACAATACTTTCAAGAATCCAGATCACTAAAGGAAGATCCGTGCAAACATTCAGACAGAAAAAAATGCTGGAAGCTTTCAGCCCTGAAGCCAGCAGAATTGTGAATCCAGCTCTGAATTATAATAGAATCTGTAAGTCAAGATCATTTCAAGATAAGCAATATTAAGTCCCTGCACTTTATATGTAGATTCATTTTTCTGTAAAAATTAGAAAATGGTTGGTAGGAATAACCTTTTTTTAAGTAAATGGGTCACAAAGGAAATTCCTGATTCTCTCTAAAGAAAACACTGAGGCTATTTGCAGATGGATAACACTGACATGGAGGAAATGACAACGTATATATGTTTCAGCTCTCTCCTTTATGAATTGTGAACGTTTCTTGAGAAATGAGCATTTATTATTATACACGATGACAGGCCATTGCTGTGTTTGTCTTGTTTGTGGTGAGGTCTATCATAATATCACAGGTCAGATGGATAATCTTTCCTAGACTTCACAACCGTAATTAGTGTAAAGGTTTGACACACTCCAAACTTCACACGTATAGACATATATTTCCAGTTCCTGGGAAGTATTCTAATTCTGGACTTCTCCTGAACACTTATAGGTGATCAGTCAGAGTATATGTTTACTGTAAAGAGACTTTTTTCTTTGATAAGGATATCAAACTGTAAATCCATCCATATAATAAATCACCACCCTTAGGCCTAATTCACACGAACGTGTCCGTTTTGCACACGTAAAAAACGCAGCGTTTTGCGCACGTTGCAGTTCCGTGTGTCATCAGTGTTTGGTGCGTGTCTGCGTTATTTTCGCGCATATGGCATCCTTATGTCAAGTGGTTTTGACGTTTACAAAATGAAATGAAGGAGGTGGTTTTATTTTTCCCATCATTTCTTGAGCATCTGTTGAGCGAATCACGCACAGAAAACGGATGTGCTTCCGTGTGCTGTCCGTGATTTTCACGCACCCATTGACTTCAATGGGTGCGTGATGCGCAAAAAATGCTCAAGTATAGGACATGCAATGAGTTTCACGCAGCGGACACACGCATAAAAACGGCCGCATAAAAAAACACCCACAAAAAAGAAGTGCAGGTCACTTCTTGAGCCGTTTTTGGCTGTAAAAGACGCCGCGAAAAACACGAGTTTCTTAAAAAACAGCTCCGTATTTTCAGACGTTTTTAGCTAAGCGTGTGAACATACACATACAATGAAAGCCAAATCTTCACCAACACAAAACTACAATTATCGAGCACAAGAGAGAAAGGAGTCAAATACTATTGTACTATTGAAATATGGATTGCCAAAGGCATAGAAAAATACAAATTTTATTGGACAGTACAAAATACATGGTTAAAACGGACTACAATTCGAAAACACTGTATATCTCCAAATGTATAGGAGGAGAACTAGGATCACAATAGTTATGAGTAAATGCACAAAAAAGAGAAGATTTCTCTAACGGGAAACATGTCAGTCACTCTAAGATAGTTTAAATATAAATGTACGGCAAGAACCAGAATATACATATATTCATGTCCAATACTCTATCATGTCACCAAACCGGTGAGTCATATAGCAAGTGGTGGAGAATAACAACAATGGTAAATAAGGATAGTCTCCTTTCACCAACACTCGCTATATTTAAGAGACATTGAATATTCAGCTTAGCCTGTCTGAAACTCAGATGGAAATAAAACAAGTTTATAGAGTGCGGAAGGCATAACAAGTATTTAAATTGAACTGAAGCCTACATAACTACTAACCCATGTGGTTCCTCAGATGTAGTAACTCCCAGGTGTGGAGAGACCCCAACGCGCGTTTCGCGTGGATGGCTTTTTCAAGGGGTGTTCTGAGTCATTTAAATTAGACCTCTTAAATACAATAGATAGAGAAATCAGCTGATCTTACCGGCCAATAGCGGCCTGGATGTGTTCAGCCGTGCGTGTCAGAGTCAGGCCATCGCGAGATTCCCCCATCGAGCCGTCGAGACCCGACCACGCATGCGCGGCTCCGGAAACCGCGCACGTGCAGACGGGTACGATCGACAGTCCGGGCGAGGTCCAGAGATGACAAGACCGGCACGCATGGATGAAGGAGAGGGGATGAGGTAAAGAAACAATAAAATTGCAAATTTACCAGAAAAGTTCAGGGATCATAAATCCGAAAGATGTGGCAATTGAGATATGGGCCAGTTTATAGAGATATCACGGCAATCCAAGCACAAGGAGCGATCCACCGTAAAAATACATAAATACATCATAATGATATAATCAAATTCAGTACTGTAATTACATAGACATTTTCCACAAATAAAGAGTAATAATAAAAAGTAAAAGAGTATACCCTAATGAAAGAAATTTATTACTTACGAGTGTTATATAAACACATAATAAAATAATATAATAATAGTTAGACAGAATAAAATAAAAGGAAAAAATAAATAAATAAAAAAATGTGATGTAGACATCAAAAAAATATTGATGATAAGATGCTGACAATTAATTAAAAGAAATGTCAGCAATTACATAATGTGAAAAATAAAGAATAACCCCAAATCTATTTAAGAGGTCTAATTTAAATGACTCAGAACACCCCTTGAAAAAGCCATCCACGCGAAACGCGCGTTGGTGTCTCTCCACACCTGGGAGTTACTACATCTGAGGAACCACATGGGTTAGTAGTTATGTAGGCTTCACTTCAATTTAAATACTTGTTATGCCTTCCGCACTCTATAAACTTGTTTTATTTCCATCTGAGTTTCAGACAGGCTGAGCTGAATATTCAATGTCTCTTAAATATAGCGAGTGTGGGTGAAAGGAGACTATCCTTATTTACCATTGTTGTTATTCTCCACCACTTGCTATAAGACTCACCGGTTTGGTGACATGATAGAGTATTGGACATGAATATATGTATATTCTGGTTCTTGCCGTACATTTATATTTAAACTATCTTAGAGTGACTGACATGTTTCCCGTTAGAGAAATCTTCTCTTTTTTGTGCATTTACTCATAACTATTGTGATCCTAGTTCTCCTCCTATACATTTGGAGATATACAGTGTTTTCGATTTGTAGTCCGTTTTAACCATGTATTTTGTACTGTCCAATAAAATTTGTATTTTTCTATGCCTTTGGCAATCCATATTTCAATAGTATTTGACTCCTTTCTCTCTTGTGCTCTATTCAATGTTAGTTGGAGTTTCTATTTCTACTGGGGAGCATAATAACCCGCACTCGCTGGTGACTTAGCCCATATACCTTATAGTCCCATGAGACATATGTTGACATTATTGTGTTTCTGTGTATCTTTCACAGCTGCTGGCTCTGGGCCAAAAATGGACTTCAGGACATGAGATCAGTCCTGGATCTCACAGTTAAATGAGATTTTTAAAGAAGACTCAAATCTGGTTTTAACTATTAATGGTAGAGATATAAGGGAATCTATTATCAGATTCAAAGAATTACACAAAAAGAGAACCAAAACTTGGTGGAATAGAGCCTTTTTGGAAAGATATCTTTCAAAGGGCCTAATACCAAGGGGCCTAAGGGTTCAAGTTTTTCCCTCCTTCCCGATTGGTGATGAGGTTTTTAAAACCAAATGGGAGGGTTTTGCAACTGACTGCTCTAGGGGTTTTATGAACCTTCTGTCTCAAGCCAATCAAGTAACTCTATGTGATTTGGAAAAATAAATTGAGGAATTACAAATCACTTTGAAAAATGATCTTTCCAACACAGAGCTTGAGAAACTGAATGATGACCTTGATAGGGATTTCTTGAAATGGGAGCAGGAAATTCTCTCTGTGAAATCCTCAAAATTTCAAAGAGATAATAACGACTCCCTGGAGGGTAGAATGTACAGATGGCGTAATCCGAGATCAAGATCTATATCGAGATCAAGATCCACGTCTTTCTCATCTGTGATATCCAGTGATAATCTTGTAAGATCGAAACAAAATGATGAGACAGCCAATCCTCAAGAAACCACCTACCCTCGTAGAAACAGGGAGAGACAGGTGGCAAGACGTAAGGATGTCCCGACATACCAACAGGGGAAGAAATCCAGGAATATATTAGAGGTGACTAATCTATCTAAACATTCCCTCTCGGAGACACAACGTGATGTATTGAGTAAGGGACTGACGTTCTCACCTAGTAACCCTTTTAACTTCTTTGCAGCTATGAAGGACCTATATCTATTCTCACGAAAACTAATTTTAAAAAAGTTACATAGTAGACCTGGAGTAGACCTGGGACTAAATAGTTCTCTGGAGAAAGAAGCACTTAAGGCCCTTGAGGACTTATTACAGGAGCAAATTTCTACTGATCAAGGTAGGTTTCCAAAATCGGTTATACCCAGATCACTGAGGTTCCCACCTTTGTCCATATGTCCACAAGTGGAGATTTTTACCAAGATGGTAATAAATGATTTTAAATGCATTTCCTCAAATAGAAAATATGATAACTTAACCAAAAATCAACGTAATGCATTAAATGAATTAAAAGGACATGAGGATGTTGTGTATAAGGCGGCGGACAAAGGTGGGAACATCGTGATCTGGCCAACTGAAGTACGAAAAGGAGGCCTATAGGCAACTTAGAGATAAAAAAACTTATCAGAAGTTAACCTATAATCTTAATGTATTTAAGAGGTCTAATTTAAATGACTCAGAACACCCCTTGAAAAAGCCATCCACGTGAAATGCGCGTTCGGGTCTCTCCACACCTGGGAGTTACTACATCTGAGGAACCACATGGGTTAGTAGTTATGTAGGCTTCACTTCAATTTAAATACTTGTTATGCCTTCCGCACTCTATAAACTTGTTTTATTTCCATCTGAGTTTCAGACAGGCTAAGCTGAATATTCAATGTCTCTTAAATATAGCGAGTGTGGGTGAAAGGAGACTATCCTTATTTACCATTGTTGTTATTCTCCACCACTTGCTATAAGACTCACCGGTTTGGTGACATGATAGAGTATTGGACATGAATATATGTATATTCTGGTTCTTGCCGTACATTTATATTTAAACTATCTTAGAGTGACTGACATGTTTCCCGTTAGAGAAATCTTCTCTTTTTTGTGCATTTACTCATAACTATTGTGATCCTAGTTCTCCTCCTATACATTTGGAGATATACAGTGTTTTCGATTTGTAGTCCGTTTTAACCATGTATTTTGTACTGTCCAATAAAATTTGTATTTTTCTATGCCTTTGGCAATCCATATTTCAATAGTATTTGACGACTTTCTGTCTTGTGCTCTATTCAATGTTAGTTGGAGTTTCTATTTCTACTGGGGAGCATAATAACCCGCACTCGCTGGTGACTTAGCCCATATACCTTATAGTCCCATGAGACATATGTTGACACAAACTACAATTATGCAGCCGGGAAATCCAGCTAAAACTGACCTTCAGTAAAATTTATGGTGCGGATTTTGCTGCGTTTTTCTCAATGCTGGGAGATGGTGATATCTCCTCTACAAAACGCAGCAATTCAGTCCACTTTCCGCAGCACGAATTGACATGCTGCGGTACAAAAAATACGCACCGCAGGTGAATTGGAAATTTTACGCAGCGTGTGGATGAGATTGGTTAAATCTTACCCACTTTGCTGCTACTGTATTCTGCTGCGTATTTTACGACTGCAATTCCGCACTGAAAATACGCAGCAATTCCGTTACGTGTGGGCTAGCCTTAAGGGTCGGTGCACTGGGATAACTTTGAGAACAGCTTGACTTTCATCGGAAAGAGGTGCAGTCATCATCGACATTATAGGGTTTGTTAGTGGTAGCTTGTAGTCAATGAATGGAGTAAGGATAGGTTGTAATGATGTCTCCCAGCATATTGGGAAAGCCACTCTATGGAGAATACAGGTTGCTGCAGGTTGGAGCCTTTTTCTGCTGCAGTCCATTTTAATATTACTATTACACTACACTAGTTTTAGTTTTATACCTCTTTTATACATATTACAAAATAGATTTTCACGCCTGCATCGACTTTGTTTTGTCAGTGTTTCCTCTGGTGTTTAAAGGTCACCTCTGGGCACATTGTGTAAGCGATTAGTCCTGGTGCAAAGTAATTTTTTTAATCTACACAGACTTCAATTAGAAGAATTCAGTTACATAATTGAAAAAGTTTTTCTTTTTATATCCTTTAACTCTCTAAGGTACCTGGCCTGGATAACCATTTAGAAAAGTATTCAATTTTTTATAACTATTATTACACATGACATCGGCCTTGAGCACCATTTATCAGTTTACATATAGAATTATTCTACTTTCTTGAGTAAGTTTAAACTGTTTAAAGCATATGTTCAAGGATGAAAATGTTTTATCTGTAAACGCGAGACTTTGATTTACACTGTATCTACTATTTCTATAGGCTGACATGTCAGAAGTTGTCATTGGTTGGAGTCCAGGTCCTGAAACCCCCACTTATCTCTATGTGAAGCAGCACAAATGCTCAGGTACTTGGCCCGACACAGACTTCATCTGAGGCCTACCGGAAGACAGAGGAGGGATGCAGAATTGACGGCAACAAAGCAAATTAAACTTTGGATGGTGTGGAGCTCCAAAGCTCAGAGACTAACTTTTCACATTATAATAATGATATAATTTCCTACGTTTTCTTATATACTAGTAATATCAAACTAGATAGGGGAATCTATACCAAAGAGATTTACATTTTACAACACATCAGCTGTTTGATGGGGCTGTAGTGGTCATGCGAGCGCTGCACCTCTCCATTGTTTACCTCGGATTTCGTTCCTGTTCGTACTTGCACACACCGTTATTTTCGTAGCTGCTGTTCAACATATTGCAGCACTGCCCTATTCACTTCAATGGAACAACGCTTCCATACCATGCACAGCCACTACGAAAGTTACAGCGGGTATTAGTACAAACCAGCATGAAACCAATGTAAACATATAAGAGATTTTTACAGATTTAATATCGATGGCTTATCCGAAGGATAGATCATCCATTTTAAAATCCTTGACAACCCCTTTAATGTTTTATTAATAGTATTTAATATAATCCGTTTTCATGGAAGACATGGATTTATTCTTATATTACTTGTGACTTTTTTCCTAAACTTGATTTCACTTTTTTTTTGCCCCACTAGGGAACTTTCACTGATAATTATTACTTTTGCTATATAATGCGGTAGACTATGGATTTCAATGCATTATAGTCTGTGGGTATAAAACTTACTGAAAGTAGCTCTAAGGGGTTTTGTAAGGTCTAGTCGGCTGGTGATGGTGTGGGCACAAGTCGTGACCGTGCCATCACTGCATCGTTAATGTATGGCACAGTGCGTTAAAGCACTGGTGCCTACTCCATATTTCTATGGAGCAGGAAAAGGTTAAACAGTGGTTCTGACCAATGAAAATCTGCTCCATCAGTAGGATCAGTATTTTAGCTAGTCATTCTTTAGCGGTAAGCTAAAAGCACTTCACTATTGCCTGAAAAATATATCTGTGGGGCAATGCAAGAGAACAATGTTTCACACTATACGTTTGTGTAAATGGGAATTTTTTTTTGTATTTTCCCTTTCACAACAAACATTCTGAAAAAATACTGAAACATTTGTCGAATCCAAGCAACTTTAATCTCAGATAGATTAAAGAGCTCTAGATAAGAAATCACAGATTGATATTTGTATAAAATTAGATTTATGTTTAGGCAATGAATAGAACTACTCTTTAACGTTTTCATAAAATCACCAGAAGGTGGCAGTGTTCACAAGTCTGGGCTCTAAATTTACTTTCGAACCGGGTCTCACGGAGACAAATAATTGTCAGTGCTGCCCATAGCAACCAATTAGATCACGTCTTTATCAAATCTACTATGGAAACATAAAGATTGGTTACTATAGACAACGCCGGTCAGCTTTAGAGAATTAGGGTCCTTTTACAATATTGACTGTAAAAACCAGCTCCTCTCAACGAGACACAAGGAGCTATGTATGGGGACGAGCGCTCATTACTACAATCGTTCGTCCAAATACATTTCTATCATGTCAGCTGCACATCTCCGTTTACATAGGGAGATGTGCTGCCGACAGCGATAATATTTTGCTCTGCATCATGGCCGGCCTTAGCTATGTTCGACCAGTGCGGTCGCACAGGGCGCCAGCCGCCACACGGCAAGAGGGGCGCCAGCGGGTGTGTGTATCCCCGCGCCGTTGCAACTACCAGCGGGGATACACACACTAACTGCAGTCGCCTTTCCACCCGGGTGCTTCTTCACTTTGTGGCCGTCGCTACCGCTGTAGCAGCCATAGCGGCCGCTAGCGGTGACACCGAGCATGAGGGCGGTGGCGCCGCTGCGGCTGCTATAGCGGTAGCGACGGCACTATAGCAGAGCAGGGAGATATCTCCCTGCTCTGCTGTCTACTAGCGCCACTGTAGCTCCCTGAAGGAGCGGAATCCCCGTGTGACCGGGGATTCCGCTTCAGGAGTTTTCCCTGATGTCACTGTCCATATATGGACAGAGGCATCAAGCAGCGCTCCAGGAGCGGAATCCCCGGCCACACAGGGATTCCGCTCCTTCAGGGAGCTACAGTGGCGCTATCTACAGGGGGGCACTATAGCAGAGCAGGGAGGTATCTCCCTGCTCTGCTGTCTACTAGTGCCACTGTAGCTCCCTAAATCAGCGGAATCCCCGTGTGACCGGGGATTCCGCTTCAGGAGTTTTCCCTGATGTCACTGTCCATATATGGACAGAGGCATCAAGCAGCGCTCCAGGAGTGGAATTCCCCACACGGGGATTCCGCTCTTTCAGGGAGCTACAGTGGCGCTATCTATACTGGAAGGGGGGTGGGGTTGCTATCTACAGGGGGGCACTATAGCAGAGCAGGGAGGTATCTCCCTGCTCTGCTGTCTACTAGCGCCACTGTAGCTCCCTGAAGAAGCGGAATCCCCGTGTGGCCAGGGATTCCGCTCCTGGAGCGCTGCTTGATGTTTCTGTCCATATATGGACAGTGACATCACGGGAAACTCCTGAAGCGGAATCCCCGGTCACAGCATTGCAGACTCTATGACCGGGGATTCCACTCCAGGAGAAGCCAATGACGTCATGGACACAGACGACAGGAGCTTCTCCTGGAGTGGAATCGACAGTCACAGCGCCTGCAACACTGTGACCGGGGATTCCGCTTCAGGAGTTTTCCCTGATGTCACTGTCCATATATGGACAGAGGCATCAAGCAGCGCTCCAGGAGTGGAATCCAGCTTTTTTCCAACGTCTTTTGCAGTCGCTTCAACAGCTTAAGAAAAAACAAATAAAAGGTCACCCAACGCTGTCAGTTGCTGAAGGAATTTTGAGGTAGATTTTTTTTGCCTTACAAAAAAACATGTGTGAACATACCCTACGAGTGTAGTGCTTGTTCTTAGCCGTTTTCTGTCTTTCTCAAAACAATTTTTGGTAGGGGGGCCCTGAGGAAATTTTGTTTTTCCAGTGCTACCTCGAGTCTGAAAAGGTTGGGAAATTCTGTACTAGGCTACAGGGTCCCGTCATGGAGCAGCTCAGTTCGTCATGGGAACGGGGCCTAGGTGAGTACAATTTTTGTTTTTGTTTGGGGGCACTGTCTACAAGCGGGAGGTGCGGGGACTGTATGGCACGATCTACAAGGGGGAGGTGGGGGACTGTATGGCACTGTCTACAAGGGGAAGTTGGGGGACTATATGGCACTGTCTACAAGGGGAAGGTGGGGGGCTGTATGGCACTGTCTACAAGGGGGAGGTGGGGGGCTGTATGGCACGATCTACAAAAAGGAGGCGGGGAATTATGGCACTGTCTACAGGGAGGCTGTATGGCAAAATCTACAGGGGGGGCACTATACTGTGTGGGGACCACTAAGCGGACATTATACTTTGTAGGGGTACTACAGATGTCATAATACTGTGGGCACAATTAGAGGACAAAATACTGTGTGCTTGAAGGGGTTGTAATATATTATATTATTAAATATTATTATTATTATACTGTATGGGGGCACTAAAGGGGCATTATAATTTTTTTATGGGGCATTTTTTTTTAATGATGGGGTGGGGCGCCAAAATATCATTTCGCACAGGCGCCATCTATCCTAGGACCGGCCCTGCGCTGCATAAACGATACGATCAGCCAATGAACGAGTGTTTGCTCAGTTTACACAGAGCAATGATCGGAAACGAGTGTTTATATGAACGCTTATTTGCCCGATCATTGGCCTGTGTAAAAGGGCTTTAAAGAGGCTCTGTCACCACATTATAAGTGCCCTATATTCTACATGATGTGATCGGCGCTGTAATGTAGATTACAGCAGTGTTTTTTATTTAGAAAAACTATCATTTTTGACGGAGTTATGACCTATATTAGCTTTATGCTAATGAGTTTCTCAATGGACAACTGGGCATGTTTTACTATATGGCCAAATGGGCGTTGTTGAGAGAAGAGTATGACGCTGACCAATCAGTGACCAATCAGCGTCATACACTTCTCTCCATTTATTTACACAGCACATAGCGATATAGCTATATCGCTATGTGCAGCCACATAAACACACTATAACATTACTGCAGTGTCCTGATAATGAATATACATTACCTCCAGCCGTGATGTGTATTCAGAATCCTGACACTTCTCTGCACTTCTCTGAGATTTACAGCACAGCAGGCGTAGTCTCGCGAGATTACGCTATAAGCTGTCATTTAGGGTATGTGCACACACACTAATTACGTCCGTAATTGATGGACGTATTTCGGCCACAAGTACCGGACCGAACACAGTGCAGGGAGCCGGGCTCCTAGCATCATAGTTATGTACGATGCTAGGAGTCCCTGCCTCGCAGCAGGACAACTGTCCCGTACTGAAAACATGATTACAGTATGGGACAGTTGTCCTGCAGCGAGGCAGGGACTCCTAGCATCGTACATAACTATGATGCTAGGAACCCGGCTCCCTGCACTGTGTTCGGTCCGGGACTTGCGGCCGAAATACGTCCGTCAAATACGGACGTAATTAGTGTGTGTGCACATACCCTTACAGCGAGATCTCGCTGTGCTGTGCTGTAAATCACAGAGAAGAGCAGAGAAGTGGTCAGGATTCTGAATACACATCACGTCCTTGCTCTCCACAACGCCCACTTCTCTCCACAACACCCACTTGGCCATATAGTAAAACACGCACAGTTGTCCATTGAGAAATCCATTAGCATAAAGCTAAAATAGGTCATAACTCCGTCAAAAATGTTAGTTTTTCTAAATAAAAAACACTGCTGTTACCTACATTACAGCGCCGATCACATTATGTACAATATAGGCCACTTATAATGTGGTGACAGAGCCTCTTTAAGACATCCTAAATAAAATACAAAATACATTCAACTATCTAAAAATACAGAGCTGTTCTTAAGTTCCCAGAAAATTACCTTTTGTTCTAATTTTATTTGTTTTGCCATAATCTGTAGTACATGTAAATACAGGATATATTGTAATTTATCTTAGGCCGGGTTTACACGAACCTGTCTGCACGGCCCCTTAGACTATTATAGGTCTGTGCGACGCGCGTGAAAATCACGCGCACTGCACGGACGTATAACACGCTCGTGTAAATGAGCCCTTATGTGGAAAAAATTGCATCTTCCTCACCTTCCAGCAATCTGTAATTCCCTTTCCCTGCTGGCAAACTCAGAAACCAGCTCAGTCACTAAAAAAAGAAATCCATCTGCATTAAAAGCCCTTTTACACGGGCCAATTATCGGGCAAACGAACATTCACAGAACGCTTGTTCCCGATCATTGCACTGTGTAAACAGGGAACAGGGCAACGATCAGCCGATGAACGTGCAAACACTCGTTCATCAGCTTATCGTATCGTTTATGCAGCAAGAAATATTATCGTTGTTAGCAGCACATCTCCCTGTGTAAACAGGGAGACGCGCTGCCGACATGATAGAAATGTATGAGGACAAAGGATTGGAGTAACGTGCGCTCGTCCCAATACATAGCTCCTTTTGAAAGGAGCAAACGAGCGCCGATCAAAGAGCTGTCTGTCGGTGCTCGTGTACACGTCGGGTCGTGTAAGAGGACCCTAACACAGTAGAATATTTATAAGGCCTAAACCCTTTTTTCTAACACTTGCAATGCAACTTAGGCTAGGGCTACACAGAAACTTTGGCAGCAACACTGGTCGCACTGCTGTGTTTTATCGCAGTGTTGCGCTGGCTGTGTCACAGTAATAAAAGTGAATGTGGCCACATTGTGACCTACAGGTTGATAGGATATGGTTTCTTTCTAATGTCATATCACAGTCACAACAACCTGTGGGTCGCAAAGCACTACCTTCACTTTCAATACTGTGAAGCAGCCAACACAACACTGCAGTAACACAGCGATCTTTGGTCACGCGGCCAAAGTCGCCATGGCGCCCTAGCCTAATTTAAAAGAAAATGCTGCATCTTTTTTGCTCTGAGATTTACGACATGTAAGACACTTTTCGTAGCTGGTTCTATGATGATCTAAGCTCTGTTCCGTAGAAGTGAGATAACTGGGTATTCCAGCCATAACGCAAAGGCTAAAATGTGGCTACGGTACAGTTAACTCAAGGCAGCCGAAGGCCGAGTCCAGACATCACATTTTTGCAGTAGCTTTGTAAAATTTGGCAAGACACAATATATAAACACAACGTCGCCTAAGGATCTGGCGTCCTGGGGGTTGTACCCGGTTATAGAAACATCCCTGCTCACATTCAAAATAAACAACTTTCAAAATACTTTTTTATTAAAAAATGTTTTTTACTTTTTGAGATACAGCTGCTTTGTATTCTGTATACTGAGCAGCTGAATCATGCACTAAGAGCTGACTTTCTGGCGGTGAATACTTATGCACATTACAGTTCTCTGTTTTTTGTCTCAATTATTATTTTGTTACTGTAAAAAAATATTTTGGACCTTCAAAGTGGAAGGCATGTTGTATAAATCAAATGGCACAAACCCCCCAAAAATTATTTTAATTCAAGGTTGTAATGCAACAAAACAGGAAAACACCTAGGGTTGAATACTTTCGCAAAGCAGTAGTGTACTGGTCTGTAGTGTTTTTATCAAAATGCAGCATGTAGAAGGGATGGCATTATTTTTATGACGCTTGTACAAAAACTATTTAAAAACGCCATAACAATTCTTTAAAGAGGCTCTGTCACCAAATTTTGCAACCCCTATCTGCTATTGCAGCAGATAGGCACTGCAATGTAGATTACAGTAACGTTTTTATTTTTAAAAAACGAGCATTTTTGGCCAAGTTATGACCATTTTTGCATTTATGCAAATGAGGCTTGCAAAAGTCCAAGTGGGCGTGTTTAAAGTAAAAGTCCAAGTGGACGTGTATTATGTGCGTACATCGGGGCGTTTTTACTACTTTTACTAGCTGGGCGTTCTAACGAGAAGTATCATCCACTTCTCTTCAGAACGCCCAGCTTCTGGCAGTGCAGACACAGCCGTGTTCTCGAGAGATCACGCTGTGACCTCACTCACAGGTCCTGCATCATGTCGGACGAGCGAGGACACATCGGCACCAGAGGCTACAGTTGATTCTGCAGCAGCATCGGCGTTTGCAGGCAAGTCGATGTAGCTACTTACCTGCAAACGCTGATGCTGCTGCAGAATCAACTGTAGCCTCTGGTGCCGATGTGGCCGACACGATGCAGGACCTGGGGCAGGAAGTGAGTGACGTCACAGCGTGATCTCTCGAGAACACGGCTGTGTCTGCACTGCCAGAAGCTGGGCGTTCTGAAGAGAAGTGGATGATACTTCTCGTCAGAACGCCCAGCTAGTAAAAGTAGTAAAAACGCCCCGATGTACGCACATAATACACGCCCACTTGGACTTTTACTTTAAACACGCCCACTTGGACTTTTGCAAGCCTCATTTGCATAAATACAAAAATGGTCATAACTTGGCCAAAAATGCTCGTTTTTTAAAAATAAAAACGTTACTGTAATCTACTTTGCAGCGCCGATCTGCTGCAATAGCAGATAGGGGTTGCAAAATCTGGTGACAGAGCCTCTTTAAACTACAGCATGCAATTTAAAAATCCACACAGAAACCTTGTGTGAACTCGGCCTAAGAGGAGGAGACTGCAAGACCGTGTCTGTATACTTCAAAGAAATTAAGTGATCAGAAAGTCTATAGGAGGAGCACATGGTCTCTAAAAAGTGGAACATTGCATAGATTAAGAGAACAGGCACAATCTGGACGTTACTTGGGTGGAGAGGCAAATAAAGGATAACATTTAAAACTGCATTCCTTCTGTACACATTTCTGAGCTTAGATTTTTCTATATAAGGCAGAGCCTTCATTTGGAATATTTTAGACCAAAGGCAAAGAAATTCCAATCTGTCCTGCAGCTCAAAAACAATACTGTGAACTAAGCACAGCTACTGATCTGAGTGTGGAAGGAGTGTTTCACTCAGTAGACCGCAGTGAATAAATCCACTACAATGTCCCTTAGCGTTGAGGTAGCGTAAGATCATTAAAAGGGGTTGTCCAGTTTAGAGAACCCATTTTTTTTATGTATCCTATTAAGGAAATCTGGAATAATAGAAATGAGTCTCCTGTTCAGGATCCTCATCTATTAGTCAGTCTGGAGAGTGGTCACAAATAGCGCCTCTCTCTATGTCGGACCTGTCCTGTCTTGCATTATACAGACAACCAATTGAATACGTACTGTGTAATGCTTAATTTCCCTGTGGTGGCGCTGCATGGAAATGGAAAACTTACTGTCTGATTTCCCCACAGACTAGGGCTGGGCGATTATAACCTAAAAAAATATGTTGCCATTAATTGAACATGTAACCTCGATTATGATAAATGAACAATCCTTTAGGCCCTTCCCACCTTGGTAATGCTAGCCTACTGCTGCTATGTTGTATCTGGCTGGTTATGAAAAATGGGGAGGACAATACGTCATTTAAAAAATAAATAAATAAATAATTGGAAAGAACGATGAGGGGTTCCCCCATTTTCATAACCGGCCACCTACAACATAGCAGCAGGCTAGCATTACCAGGGTGGGAAGGGCCTCTGTTTTTGGGCTTTCCCGCCTAATACCAGCCAGTGGCCGCGCCAGAGCCCAACCATCACTACAGGTGGTCGGGTACTAGATCGTACCCAGCTCTCCCTGTTACCCCTGGTAGCAGTGGGTACCGGGGTAATAATGGGGGTTAGTGATAGCCTCTTCATGTCTAACATTAAGCCACGCCTTAGTAATGGATGTTGTCAATCAGCCAGCGGCCATTATTAAGGTGGTAGTAATAAAGTTTAGAAAAATACAAAAACATAGAAAAAAATATTTTATTGAAATAAAAATCCCACACACAACCCTCATTATCCATTTTTTTAAGAATAAAAAAACGCCGTTATCTAAGTCGTCCTCGAATCCGAAGTAGTCCAACAACCGAACCTGTAAAAAAACACAAACACAAAAATAATTAGTAACACATCAAAAAGCAAAACAATTATTATTCTTACCTTTCCTGGGTCCAGCGCTGGAGCCACAATGTCCTATATCTAATCCTATCATGTGTGATACTGTTTGCTGAGCCACTGTAACTAATCCGTTCATGTGTGATACTGTCTGCGGAGGCACTGTATCTAATCCTATCTGCAGCCATAGGGTCGTAGTGCTATAGATATGCTGTCCCATATATATATATATATATGAAAGCATAGAACACAGTGTTGGCACCAAGACTTCAAGTCAGATGAAAGCAAAGTGGATTTATTCACCTCAAAAAAACAGCAACGTTTCGGTTCAACAGGAACCTTTCTCAAGCCAAGTTCCTGTTGAACCGAAACGTTGCTGTTTTTTTGAGGTGAATAAATCCACTTTGCTTTCATCTGACTTGAAGTCCTGGTGCCGTCACTGTGTTCTATGCTTTCTTCTATTTAAAAAAAAAAGGGGGAATTGATTCATCCCCTGGTGACAAGCACATGGCCTGATTTTTTGCTATTGTGGAGTGCTGTGTTCATCTATTTGCTGGACTGTATGTATATATATATATATATATATATATATATATATATATATATATATATATATATATATATATATATATATATATATACAGTGAAGGAAATAAGTATTTGATCCCTTGCTGATTTTGTAAGTTTGCCCACTGTCAAAGACATGAACAGTCTAGAATTTTTAGGCTAGGTTAATTTTACCAGTGAGAGATAGATTATATATATATATATATATATATAAAAAAAAAATAATAATCACATAGTCTAAATTATATATATTTATTTGCATTGTGCACAGAGAAATAAGTATTTGATCCCCTACCAACCATTAAGAGTTCAGCCTCCTCCAGACCAGTTACACGCTCCAAATCAACTTGGTGCCTGCATTAAAGACAGCTGTCTTACATGGTCACCTGTATAAAAGACTCCTGTCCACAGACTCAATTAATCAGTCTGACTCTAACCTCTACAACATGGGCAAGACCAAAGAGCTTACTAAGGATGTCAGAGACAAGATAATAGACCTGCACAAGGCTGGAATGGGCTACAAAACCATAAGTAAGACGCTGGGTGAGAAGGAGACAACTGTTGGTGCAATAGTAAGAAAATGGAAGACGTACAAAATGACTGTCAATCGACATCGATCTGGGGCTCCATGCAAAATCTCACCTCGTGGGGTATCCTTGATCCTGAGGAAGGTGAGAGCTCAGCCGAAAACTACACGGGGGGAACTTGTTAATGATCTCAAGGCAGCTGGGACCACAGTCACCAAGAAAACCATTGGTAACACATTACGCCGTAATGGATTAAAATCCTGCAGTGCCCGCAAGGTCTCCCTGCTCAAGAAGGCACATGTACAGGCCCGTCTGAAGTTTGCAAATGAAAATCTGGATGATTCTGAGAGTGATTGGGAGAAGGTGCTGTGGTCAGATGAGACTAAAATTGAGCTCTTTGGCATTAACTCAACTTGCGGTGTTTGGAGGAAGAGAAATGCTGCCTATGACCCAAAGAACACCGTCCCCACTGTCAAGCATGGAGGTGGAAACATTATGTTTTGGGGGTGTTTCTCTGCTAAGGGCATAGGACTACTTCACCGCATCAATGGGAGAATGGATGGAGCCACGTACCGTCAAATCCTGAGTGACAACCTCCTTCCCTCCACCAGGACATTATAAATGTCTCGTGGCTGGGTCTTCCAGCACGACAATGACCCGAAACATACAGCCAAGGCAACAAAGGAGTGGCTCAAAAAGAAGCACATTAAGGTCATGGAGTGGCCTAGCCAGTCTCCAGACCTTAATCCCATCGAAAACTTATGGAGGGAGCTGAAGATCCGAGTTGCCAAGCGACAGCCTTGAAATCTTAATGATTTACAGATGATCTGCAAAGAGGAGTGGGCCAAAATTCCATCTAACATGTGTGCAAACCTCATCGTCAACTACAAAAAACGTCTGACTGCTGTGCTTGCCAACAAGGGTTTTGCCACCAAGTAATAAGTCTTGTTTGCCAAAGGGATCAAATACTTATTTCTCTGTGCACAATGCAAATAAATATATATAATTATGACAATGTGATTTTCAGTTTTTTTTTTAAATATAATCTATCTCTCACTGGTAAAATTAACCTAGCCTAAAAATTCTAGACTGCTCATGTATTTGACAGTGGGCAAACTTACAAAATCAGCAAGGGATCAAGTACTTATTTCCTTCACTGTGTGTGTATATATATATATATATATATATATATATATATATATATATATATATATATATATATATATATACAGTGAAGGAAATAAGTATTTGATCCCTTGCTGATTTTGTAAGTTTGCCCACTGTCAAACACATGAACAGTCTAGAATTTTTAGGCTAGTTTAATTTTACCAGTGAGAGATAGATTATATATATATATAAAAAAAAAAAAAAAGAAAATCACATAGTCAAAATTATATATATTTATTTGCGTTGTGCACAGAGAAATAAGTATTTGATCCCCTACCAACCATTGAGTTCAGCCTCCTCCAGACCAGTTACACGCTCTAAATCAATTTGGTGCCTGCATTAAAGACAGCTGTCTTAAATGGTCACCTGTATAAAAGACTCCTGTCCACAGACTCAATTAATCAGTCTGACTCTAACCTCTACAACATGGGCTTTCTAAGGATGCCAGGGACAAGATCATAGACCTGCACAAGGCTGGAATGTGCTACAAAACCATAAGTAAGACGCTGGGTGAGAAGGAGACAACTGTTGGTGCAATAGTAAGAAAATGGAAGACATACAAAATGACTGTCAATCGACAACGATCTGGGGCTCCATGCAAAATCTCAACTCGTGGGGTATCCTTGATCCTGAGGAAGGTGAGAGCTCAGCCGAAAACTACACAGGGGGAACTTGTTAATGATCTCAACGCAGCTGGGACCACAGTCACCAAGAAAACCATTGGTAACATATTACGCCGAAATGGATTAAAATCCTGCAGTGCACGCAAGGTCCCCCTGCTCAAGAAGGCACATGTACAGGCCCGTCTGAAGTTTGCAAATGAACATCTGGATGATTCTGAGAGTGATTGGGAGAAGGTGCTGTGGTCAGATGAGACTAAAATTGAGCTCTTTGGCATTAACTCAACTCGCCGTGTTTGGAGGAAGAGAAATGCTGCCTATGACCCAAAGAACACCGTCCCTACTGTCAAGCATGGAGGTGGAAACATTATGTTTTGGGGGTGTTTCTCTGCACATTAAGGTCATGGAGTGACCTAGCCAGACCTTAATCCCATCGAAAACTTATGGAGGGAGCTGAAGATCCGAGTTGCCAAGCGACAGCCTCGAAATCTTAATGATTTACAGATGATTTGCAAAGAGGAGTGGGCCAAAATTCCATCTAACATGTGTGCAAACCTCATCATCAACTACAAAAAACATCTGACTGCTGTGCTTGCCAACAAGGGTTTTGCCACCAAGTAATAAGTCTTGTTTGCCAAAGGGATCAAATACTTATTTCTCTGTGCACAATGCAAATAAATATATATAATTTTGACAATGTGATTTTCTGTTTCTTTTTTTTATATAATCTATCTCTCACTGGTAAAAGTAACCTAGCCTAAAAATTCTAGACTGTTCATGTCTTTAACAGTGAGCAAACTTACAAAATCAGCAAGGGATCAAATACTTATTTCCTTCACTGTATATACACACACACATATACTGTACATACATAGACACACACTGTTTTGGGGGTATATGTATTGGGGCTATTTCCCCTGGCATTTTAAGACCTTAGTGACTCACTGAAGTGTTTAGACAGTGAATAGACATTCCACGGGATGTCTATTCACAATCTCTGCACTTTGTTACTGTTTCTATGGTAGTTACAGCAGAGGAAGCGTGATCTCGTTGTAACCTGTCATTTTCCGCGTAATCTCACGAGATTACGCGTCCTCTGCTGTAACTACCACAGACAGAGTAACGAAGTGCAGAGATTGTGAATAGACATCCCGTGGAATCTGTCTAAACACTTCAGTATTGTTAATGTGTTAGTATAAGACAGCGCATAAGGATCTAACAGGATCCCTATGCGCTGGGTAAATGAATGGAGAGGAGTGCATGATGCTGATTGGTCAGCGTCATACACTCCCCTGTACAATGCCCTCTTGGTCTAAAGTAAAAATACGCCCACTTGGGCATTAATAAACTCATTAGCATAAATCTAAAACCGCTAATAAATTGGTAAAAATAGATCGTTTTTTTAAAATAAAAAGCACTGCTGTCACCTACATTATAGCGCCAATCTCCTTATGTAGGAGATTGGCCACTTATAATGTGGTGACAGAGCCTCTTTAAGACCTTTTCAGGCCCGGTCATTAAGAAGTTAAACAAAACACAGTGGCAGGGCTTTTAGGCTTGTAAGTATTTATGTATAAGTTTTATGTATACTTGAAGGTTGTGAACATGCATATGGTTATTTATAGTTTTAGTGAACTGAGAATATGTACATCATCTAGTTCTCAGAATCTTAGTGGTGAAAAAAAAATTCACCACTTTATCTTGCTGCCATCTTCACATGTAACGCAGGAAACTTGTGTAATACCCTACTTAAACCCAAAAAAATAATAATTTTGTTTTCCTCACAGGTGAACACGAAATATAAACTGCAAAATAACTGTACATTTTATAAAAAGTTCTGCAATACGAAACTCTCAGATCAAGTAAGGCGCTTGATACTGGTCATTAGATAGTGGTCATTAAGAAATCACTTCATGACTCAAATATGTCGAGCCGTGTACCATTATATGCATCCTACCTTTTACTAAAGCAGACACCGAAACAGAGTTGGATTTTAATGGCCACAGCAGCCGTTTATTATTTATAATAATAAGAATTTATTGATAAAAAATTAAAATAACCTTGAATTCCCACAAAGGAATTCTTCATATAAATAAATAACAAACCGCGACCCCATCAGGGTCATGACATTAACATTTCACAAACAGAATGACAGGGGCAAGTCCTTGAAGCCACCGATATTTAATTTACTGGTCATCTGCCCACCAAAACCTTACCCCCAGCCGTATCCCGGCTCGGGGGCACCCATTACCTTTTGCAGATGACCTCCACAATATATAACCAAGACTTCAAAAGGGGTAACACCCTAAGAAGCCGTCTTCCAACTAATTGGGTGGTGCCTCCCGTGAAGCATTCCCCCCACCACTTTTTACAACCTACTTCAAGGACTTCCTCCGCCATAGAGAAATAGGCCTTGACTGCCTGAAGCCTGTGAACTCCTCCACACACTCACCACTCGTTCAATTCCATCCATTGAAGCCAGACTCCACATATCCATTCCGACATCGTTCAGGTGCACCCCATCCTCTCTCCAAAAGTTTCCCGACCCAGACTCCAAGTCCCAATGTCTAACAGCAACAATAGATATGCTACAAAGCCAGATATAGCCCGGTTGGCCTTAATACGAGCCTTATTGACCCTTTCTATGGAGCGAGCCATACGCCAACTCTTCCTCTGGACCATTTCCGACCAAACATTCACCAGCTTGGGATGTAAGGTCATGCTTGATATCCCGCAACAGTTCCCGAACAGGGCGCAAGCCCAACTTTACCTTTTCAGGATCCATCTTGAGACCTCTATTCAAGATAATGTAGCCAAGGAAGGGCAGAGAATCCTTTTCAAACACGCACTTCTCCAACTTAGCGTACAGTCGATTTTCTCTTAACCGCAGCAAAACTTGACGAACATATTTCTGATGAGTCACAGGATCTGGAGAAAAAATCAAGATGTCATCAAGATAGACCACAACACAAACATAGAGGAGGTTACGGAAAATGTCATTAACGAACTCCTGGAAGACCGCGGGAGCATTACACAGGCCGAAGGGCATTACTAGATACTCATAGTGTCCATCACAGGTGTTAAATGCAGTCTTCCATTTGTCACCCCGGCGAATCCGGATTAGGTTGTGAGCCACACTCAGTTTGGAAAAAATCTTGGCACCAAGTATACGATCAAATAATTCAGAGATCAGCGGAAACGGATATTTATTCTTCACCGTGATTTGGTTGAGACCCCGGTAGTATGGACAAATTAGACGGGAGTCCTTCTTTGCCCAAGGTTGTCTCTCCTACCAACTCTTGGCTTTTGGGCTTTTGGGGACACAGACGCACAAGATGGCCTCCGAGGCCGCAATAAAGACAGAGTCCCAAAGTGCTTCTGCGTTGTCTCTCCTGGGTAGATAGCTTACATTGATCCATCCTCACAGACTCCTTAGGAGGATCGGCAACTGAGGATGGTAGGGGTTGCTGTAAGGTAGGAACCAGACTAGGAAGGCCTCCCTCCCGACGAACCTCTTGGAGCCGTTCTCCGAGCCTTCTATCAATCCGGGCAGCAAGATGGATGAGGTCATCCAGGGTAGATGGCAGGTCTCAAGCGGCAAGTTCGTCTTTAATTTTAGGAGACAGTCTATGGCAGAATGTAGCCACCAGGGCCTCATTGTTCCACAACAGTTCTCCCGCCAGGGTGGGGAAGTGGATGGCGTACTCGCCCAGAGAGATGTCTCCTTGGCGTAGGTTCAGCAAGGAAGCCGCTGCAGAGGTGACTCGTCCAGGCTCCTCAAACACTGTGCGAATTGTCCGGAGGAACCCCTGGAAGTCACGGGTCTCTGGTCCTTGTCTCTCCCAGATAGGGCTCGCCCATGCAAGGGCCTTGCCAGTAAGAAAAGAGACGATGAAAGCGTCCCTCGCGTCATCAGACGAAAATGCCCTTTAAAAGCAGGCATGAGCATGCGCACGCACCCTACGGGACCCGGCCGAGGCGAGTGAAAGTGAGCGCTGGTGTCTCCTGAGGAAGAGACTAGGGCTACGCTCGCAGACCCATGGCTGCGGCCTTTAGGGAGAGAGTGAACCTGACGGCCCGCAGCCATGAACATGACACCCAAATCATTACCCCCGATGTGCAGTACCAGTACATCCGGTGCCTTGTCTAACAGCACATAATTATGAAACTCAGGCCACACCCGACTCCAGGTCATTCCACGGAAACCCACCCAATGCGGGACCGCTGTGTCCCGAGGAATCCGGAGCTGTCGATTGTCCGGCTGTACGTCCGAGTGAAGGGCAACCCAGTACACATACGAATGCCCCATAATCCCCACCATATAGGGGTTTCCGCCTGCAATAAAAAGTAAAATACATACACGCACACCAACGCACACACGAGCAGAAATCACATCACGGGCGGAACGCACACACCCAGAACACTGTTACACAGACACAGATCATAACATATGAGGGCGAACATAAGAACGGAAACGCGCCGATTCCCACCGCCCTATACGCCGCACACCTTCTTCGTCTAATCCCCACCTCACCACTTCCGTCGCAGCTCCGCACGCACGTGACATGCCACCAGACAGATGGAGACAAACTGAAATCGTGACAAAAACTTACCATTCTCATGTCTAAACAATGGGGAATCCAACAGACCAACACCCACTAAAAACTCCCTTAGGCAAGAAAACGGACATACCAAGTTCCCAGGTAACGCGAACAACACCACCCTTCTGCCCCTTCCGGTTTGATCAGTTTTTGAGTGACGGAGACCTATCTCCACCCTATCCCCATATAAGTCCACATTGTCCTGCATCAATTTCCTGATCTAGAAGAGCTAGGCAAAACCAATTCCCCAATCCGGAAAGCCCCAAAGAAAGCAAGCGAGAAAGACAAACGAAACAGCTTGCTCTCATAAGGCGAATGACACACCAGCCACACAACATTTCCCATGTAACACCACAACTGGAACGACACTGGACGCCTCTGGTCCCTCACAACCACAGCCCGTCTCAGTCCCCACAGTGCCTGACCCACCATGGAATGCTTTGTGACGTCCACAAGCACCCGGAGTTTAAAACCGAAAGCAATGGCCGCCACAAGGCGATTGACCTAGGCGACTGTACAACCAGCAGAAAAGGTTTCCCCCAACCAAAACAATATTGCAATCATCCTATCATCAGATACAACATCACCCAGAGATCTCAATCAATCCTCTCATTGACGCCATCCAGCAGAGTACGCCGCCCACTTCGAGCTGGCCAGCGACCGTTCGATCAGGCCGCCTGCCGCCCGGATACCAGCTCCCAAAGATGACTGGGACAGTCCACACCAGTAAACTCTGCATCCGGAACCAGCTGACGAAAACTATCCCACTGCGAGCGAGAAAGCGTGTCAGCAATACAATTCTCCTCCCCTGGAACATGCAACGCCACCACCCACGCGTTCAATTTCAGACAGACAAGCACTAACTGATGCAACAAACGAACTACTGGAGGCGAAGTTGCCGAAACTTTATTTATTACCATCACCACCCCCAGATTATCACAATGGTAGCAAACTTTCTTGTCCCTGAGGCTGTTGCCCCAAATGGTAACAGCTACCACGATGGGAAACAGCTCGAGCAGGTCCAAGTTGCGCATAAGATCTGACTCCACTAAGAAGCCGGCCAAGGACCTGCGCACCATTTTCCCTTACAAAAAGCGCCAAAACCCACCGCCCCCGACGCATCCGTAAACAACTCAAGATCAAAAGACTCCAACGCCTGAGACATCCATAGTGTGTGCCCGTTATACATAGCCAGAAAATGAAGCCAAACTCGCAAATCGTCCCGATAATCGGTAACTAAACAAACAAAGTGATGTGGTTCATGAACCTCTTCCGTCACACCGCCCAAACGACGGCAAAAAACCCTGCCCATCCGCATGATGCGGCAAGCAAAATTACATTTTTCTAGCAGTGACTGTAACTCCCGCAGAGTAATTTTCCGAAGAGGACAGGCCCTGTCAACTTCCAAACGCAAAGCAGGAAGCTTGTCGTCAGGCAATCTGCACTTCATGGCCCCTGAGCCGATCGTAACACCCAAAAAACAAATAGACGTCGATAGGCCTTCAGTTTTTTCTGGGGCCAATGGGACGCTGAAATCCTGCGAGACCCGTGTAACCGTTTCCAGCAGGTTCGCACAAACTCTGGAACCCCTCGGACTGACGCACAAAAAATCATCGATATAGTGGATGACCGAATCCAGCCCGGCGACAACCCTAACTATCCATTCCAAACACGAACTAAAAACCTCAAAGTAAGCACATGAAATAGAACAGCCCATAGGTAGGCACGATCAACATAATAACCCCCAACCGAGTAACATCCCAACAGCCGCTGGCTGTCCGGGTGCAGCGACAGTAATCGAAAGGCCGCCTTAATGTCAGTCTTCGCCATGAGGCTGAGCGATCCAGTATTGATGTCCCCCAACCCTTATCTGCCGATCTCACAACAATTTGGTGATTAGACCTTAAAGTTTTTATGGCTGATCTTTCTTGGACTGATAGATTATTCTGACTGACCCGTTGTTTGAAGGGTGAAAGGGATAAAATGAAGATTTGGGTTTGACATTCACATGGCATGGATCAATACCCAAAGTAACGGTGGGATCACCACCGAGAGAAGACTCCTTCCGAGAGAAACAATCTTCAGAACTAGCAATCCCTAGAGAGCGATCAACAGGAACTTCCAATATTGGTTTCACCAATTTCTTTTTATCCATCAAACTAAAATGCCGAGTGAGAGTGAATTTCCTCACAAAATTATTTCAATCTAAAAAAAGTTCAAAACCATTAGGGGCAGAAAAGGGACTAAGTGATAACCCCTTAGATAAAAGTAATTATGCATTATCTTTAAGGATGTGAGAGGACAAATTGAATATTTCTATATTTTGCTATATTTGTAACCCTACTGGGTGAGACCTTCTGTGGTTTCCCCTATACTTTCCTCTTCTAAAGCCTCTGGGTTTCCCTTTCTTTTGCCTGATGTTATTTTGTTGCACAGTAGGTTTTGTCAATTTGTTTTAAAACGGTTGAAAAATTCAGTGATCTTCCGAGATTTTGGACTTGGAAGTAAATGAGGTATCAATGCAACATTAGCATTGTGTGGTCGGGAGTCTAAATAAAAAAAGGGAAGAGCCCACAGGAGGAAAAGAGTTGGCCGGGCTCAAACTATCTGATTGGGTTACAGAGTTGTTAGGACAAAGAACTAGTTCTTCTCCCGTGGAATCGTTTTTGGCGCTGGTAAATTGAAACACCTTACTCCGGACCTCGGAAGTCGAAACTCTGACCAGTGTACAATTTAAGTAACTGGATGTCGAATCATCATGTGAGAATGGACAAATCTTCTTCCATGTCCATGATGTGATAACCTTAGATCTCTCTTCCACCTTCCTTGCTTTATCTGAATTGAATCCCCCCCAGGTGTTAACTGATGGGGTAATGAATCTAATTTACAAGTAGCTGCATCATAATATGGATCCCTCTTTTTATAATAATTGGAATTAACAATGGTTCTAGTTGGCTATTAGGTTTTCTTTTCCCCCCTTTTAGAGATCCACTTGTGAGGGTAATATAACAATACAGGTATCTGACTTAGCAATTTCACTCTCAGATGAAATAACATTGGCCCTCAGAATTGGGTAAGGGGAGGGTTTAACAGAGTTAGAAAGATGGTGTTGACCTGGAATAGAAGTCTTCTCTAAATGCTCAATAGGTACATTACGCTTGGGCCATTTATGGATTTGATTAGTCAAATAATCTTCCCGATCACGCCCAAACTTTTGTGCTTTTTTGTTAATAATCTTAATTTCTAATCTATTTAACCTGGACATGGGGGAGCTGTCAAGTTTTTTGTATTCAATAAAGTCACTAAAAGGACTTAATTTGACCAGAAAATCTCTGGCAGTGTGTAAAACCTTAGAGAGCATTGTTCCATAAAGAATTTCCAATCAGCTGTAAACACTAAGTCCTCTTTAACCCTAGCGATCGCGCTGTTCCTGGCTGTTTAACCCCTGAAAAGCTGCGGTCAATCGTGACTTCAACATGTGAGGCATTGAAAAGATGGAGCGGCCCACTACGACAGCTCATCACGCCCCGCAAAGAGATTGGGGGTGACGACAGTTCTCATGGCAGCCCAGGGGCCTAATGAAGGCTCCCTGGACTGCCTTTACTCTGCCTCTATAAAGCCCTGCCTGTGGCAGGGCTTAACAAAAGAATGTAAAAATTACAATATACTGTAATATATTAGTATTGCAGTGTATTGTACAAGTGATCCAACGATCACTAATTCTTGTCGCCTAGGGGGGCTAATAAACTGTGTAAAAAAAGTGAAATTAAGTTTTTAGTAGTGAAAAAAACAAATATTAAAAGTTAAAAAAAACCTCTTCCCATTTTTCCTCTAAAGTAATGTAAAAAATAAAAAAAAGTAAACAAAATTGGTCACTGTGTCCATTAAAGTCTGAATTATTACAATATAGTATAATTTAACGTGCATGGTGAGCGCCGTAAAAAATAAAAAACTGAAACAGCCAAAATCGCTGTTTTTTGGTCAATTTAGCTCTTAAAATTGTTTTACTAAAAAGTGATCAAAAAGTTGTATCTACCAATAAAAACTACAGCTCGTCCTGCAAAAAGTAAGCCATCCCTCTGCTCAACCGATGAAAAAATAAAAAAGTTATGGCTCTCGAAATGTGGCGACACAAAACTATTTTTTCTTTAACAAAAAGTTAAAGTAAAATATAAAGAACCTAAATAAATTTGGTTTCACTGTAATCATATTGAGCCACAGAATAAAGTTAAGTTGTCTTTTCTAACAAACGGTGAAAGCCGTAAAAACGAAACCCAAAAAACAATCGAGGAGTTACAGTTTTTTCTAATTTCAGGCCGCAAATAACTTTTTTCAAATAGAAACTACAACTCCTCCCGCAAAAAATAAGACCTCACACCACGCTTTTTTTTATGAAGAATAAAAAAGTTATAGCTCTTGGAAGGCGGGGAGTGAAAAATGAAAATGAAAAATAAAAAAATAGCTCAGTCCTGGATGGGTTAAAAGAGAATGCAAAGCGCATACGTAAGCCTCGATGTGCAATTTTTTCTTTCAACTATAACTGTGCTAGATTTCAATTTTAAATGCATCCTCAAATTTCAAAAACAGATAAGTCATCAACGTAAATCGTGATCAAGCAAAGAGTTAGCTGAAGGTACAGTTATCAATGGTGATTGTCCCTTGAGGACCGAACCAATCAATTGTGAAATTAGTTGGTCACGGACTGTGTCTTTTTTATTTAAGAATGCGATTACAGAATGTGGTCAAATAGTTCTCTTCGTCTGAAGCAATCGCACAAGTGCAGCCCTTTCCAAAAGCACGGATCTAAGATCCACCGAGTCAGCTGGGCACACAAACTCACTTGTATCTAGAACAAATTAACACAAGAAGCGCTCCATAGTACAGTAAAATAGGGAAGGCTAAGAAAATCAACTGGGCCGACTGAACCGCACTCACCAGACAGAGTTGTGCAAAACAGCAGGCACAACTCTTGGATGAATGTTTAGAATATTCTCGGCCCTCTGATCAGCGTGGTTGCTGCTCCGCCTGCAGACCTCAATCCCAAGATCTTAAACAATATAACACCGAGCAAAAAGGAAAAATGCAGGAACCACCAAAATGAGAAGGACAGGAGTAAAATCTCTTCCTCAGGTACATACAAATGTTCACAAGCAACAAAACCGCACAGTGCCGGAAGTGATGCAAATGATTTAACAAACGGTGAAAAATACATAATTAAAACAATAAAGCAAATTGGATAAAAAGTATTAAATGAAAGATATATAGTCCACTAAACAGCAGGTGTGATGATATTATAATATGTAATATAACATATACAAAGGAAGGAAGGATAGGATCCAGCGCTGGGTCGAGTTTAAAATGGATTTTCTGTTCCAAGTTTAATGGCATCGGTTTAAAAGGAAGTCCAGTTGTATATGTCCTGGGTGTGTAAGAAAGTGGAGGTATTGTCCTCGGGGCCTACGCGTTTCGGACGACTGCCGCGTCCTTAAACTTGGCTGTAGTGATTTTGAAAAGCGCGCGCTGTCAGATTTTGTACTGAGTCAGTGAGATCAGCTGATAACTCGTTGCGTGTCAATGTCTGTATTACTTTGGAACGCAAGCCGGAAGTGAATGTCGGGTCCCGTGTTTTGATCTCGGCTATCTGGTAAGTATTGAGGTTGTTCAAAGGACTCGCTTGATCTAGATTTTAATAATTTGTATATTATATGTGTCCATATCTGAACCATATAATTTGTTTAACACCATACTCGATATAAACAAATTTATCCGAAACTTGACTGTCCAAAAACATTTTTTTCGTCATGATGAAACAACACCAGGGGACACCGAGGCAGTATTACCATCCCTAACGTCAGATAAAGAACACACTGAAACATCATCTCCAGATACAGCTGTCCAGTTGTCCAAATTCTCTTTTGAAGAACTAACAACCCTCGTAAGCCTTGATCACTTACGATGTGAAACCCCGAACCAAACAGTGACCACAGCTCTCAATTTTAGAACCACAAATCCAAAATTCTATCCCACCAGCTCACGCACTGATTCCATGGATCGGTTTCAAATGATCATAGAAAAAGAACTTCATCAACTTGCTGACAGCCTCAAAGGCCAACGTCCAACGAAAAATATGTCAACCAAACTCAAAGAAGCCACAAAATCGCTACAAGAAAATAAACAACTCATTATAAAAATGTCGGACAAAGGGGGCAATGTTACAGTTCTGAACAAAGAAGATTACCAACAATCTATTTTGGACATGTTAGCAGATGTCACAACGTATAAAAAACTGGACAGAGACCCAGTAGAAACAATTAAAAATAATATGAAAAAATTACTCAATGACGGTTATCAGGGTGGGTTTATTAGCCAAAAACAAATGGACTTCATCTATATTGACCAACCAATCACTCCAATCATCCATGCACTCCCGAAGATTCACAAACAGATTTTTCCTCCACCAATGAGACCGATTGTTTCAGGCATTGGATCGATTCTAGAGAGATTATCAGAATGGCTAGATACATTATTACAACCACTGGCACAAACAACACCTGGCTTTCTTAGAGACACCAAACACGTCCTAAATCTGTTGCATAACAAATTTTGGGACAATAAATATAGCTGGCTCACATGTGATGTTGTGGCATTATACACATCAATTCCACACCATATAGCCCATGCTGCCCTCGATTATCATTTGACAAAACACAGTACCTATGATAAACAATTTCAATTATACATACTAGACGTACTCATGTTTCTCCTCACTAATAACTATTTTCAATTTGATACAAAATATTACTTGCAACTCAAAGGCGTATCCATGGGGGCCAAGTTTTCCCCCTCAGTGGCAAACCTGGTCATGGCTTGGTGGGAACAATTCCATATTTTTTCAACCGAAAACTCATACAGCCACAACATTGAATGGTACGGTAGATATATCGACGATATATTGATTATTTGGAAAGGAGACACAGAAATCATCCCTAAATTTGTGGAAACTCTTAACATTAATGATTGTAATCTCAAATTCACTTATCATTTTGATGACACCAATATAATTTTCCTTGACCTGGAGCTGAAAGGTGTCAATGGTCAAATCATCTCGACCAAAACACATCGCAAACCTACAGCCACAAACAATATATTACATGCAAACAGCAACCATACCAGGCATACCATCAAAGCCATACCGGTGGGTGAAATGCACCGGGCTAAAAGGAATTGCACCTCTCAAAGTCAATTTGAGATAGAACAAGATGCAATCAAAACAAGACTCCATGAGAGAGGTTACCCCCAATGGTCACTCAATCGGGCCTGTAACATCATGACAAAAAAATCAAGAGCCCAACTTCTGAGTCACCACAACAGAATAATAGATACAATACAGAATACTGAAAACCAACCCACGTTAATTTTGCAACAGAGCAATCAGTTTACACAAATTAAGAAAATAGTAAACAATTACTTACCTATCCTCATGGAGGATGATACTTTGCGTACTGTGTTAGCTGGAGGCTGCAGAATAGTGGCAAGAAAAGCCGCATCTCTGGGAAATGCTCTGTCTCCATCCCTGTTCACGGCCAATGAAAAAACAAAAACAACATGGTTAGAGACCACAGGTTTCTACAAGTGTGGCCAGCATCCATGCAAAGTTTGTTCCCATGTCAAGATTACTAAGACCTTTAATGATTCCACACAAACTAACAAATTTAATATACAAAATTACATCAATTGCAATTCTGAATCGGTCATTTATATCATCGAGTGCATAGAATGCAACTTAAAATACGTAGGCTGCACCAATCGGAAATTTAAAATAAGAATTCTGGAACATCTGAGCTACGTGAGAAATGAAAACATCTTGAACATATCAAACGTGTCCAAACACTTTATCTCCAAACACAATAGATCAATCAAATCCTTCCGGTGTTACGCCATTGAAAAAATCCATCCGTGTAAAAGAGGAGGTGATATAAAACATAAAACCCATCTTAGAGAAGCCTTTTGGATCTATAGATTAAACACAAGATTTCCAAAGGGTTTAAATTTAAGAAAAGAATTAATGTACTTATATTAGATGGTCAATGATTAAAAGCACCTTCAATTTTACACGTAAAACGCAGGACACAGGCACGATACCTATACAAATAATTATATAAACCTATATCATTTATATATTTATATATATTTCTAAAAAACATGATATACCTACTCATGCATTATCTTCCAAGGTACATAATCCACTTAGTGCTGCATGCATAATATTTGCTTTTTGCCATGTACACATTTTAATGTTCACACCACCCAGCCTCGTTTGTTCAATACATGTTTCCGAATCCCCGTATAGATTCAGTTGTGTCCTTTCCTGCACTTTCCCCACGAGATCCTCATCCTTTCATATAGCGCGCTGCCACATTCATATTCGACAGTCAGTTGTTTCACATTCTCATCAATAATAATTGTAACCATTACATCTTGGTCCTAACGGGTTAATGTTATAATTGTTATTACTCAACTAAGACTTTACTAAAAACATTCCCAGTACCTAGATACATACAAAATACACTCACAACCTTCACACAAGATGAGTGTTCATCACCTTCGACTTACCCTCAATTAGGACGTTCATGATGGTTCTCGGGTGACATACCAGGCTCGAGTAATCCAACCAAGCCGGCCACCGCTGCTGTCTGACATCCCCAACAGAAATCTGAAACGTCAAAACTAATTAAAATATAAACACATTTCATTATATGGTTCAGATATGGACACATATAATATACAAATTATTAAAATCTAGATCAAGCGAGTCCTTTGAACAACCTCAATACTTACCAGATAGCCGAGATCAAAACACGGGACCCGACATTCACTTCCGGCTTGCGTTCCAAAGTAATACAGACATTGACACGCAACGAGTTATCAGCTGATCTCACTGACTCAGTACAAAATCTGACAGCGCGCGCTTTTCAAAATCACTACAGCCAAGTTTAAGGACGCGGCAGTCGTCCGAAACGCGTAGGCCCCGAGGACAATACCTCCACTTTCTTACACACCCAGGACATATACAACTGGACTTCCTTTTAAACCGATGCCATTAAACTTGGAACAGAAAATCCATTTTAAACTCGACCCAGCGCTGGATCCTATCCTTCCTTCCTTTGCTACTACACCGTGTGCCGACACGAGGATCCGAGTGCTACTCTACAAACACACTGGAGTGTGTTAGGTGAGCTGGAGGTTCCCTCCCCAGTTTCTTTAATATAACATATACATACAGATGTATTTAAAAACATGTTTGAATAAAAAAAAATAAAACACTTGTGGGAAAAAGAAGCGACATGTCCTTTCTTCGGGTGTTTCCGTCTCTGATCTCCCATTGACATCAATGGAAGGCAGATAACGCGTTTTTCGCTGCGTGTTTCGCCCACGGTACTCAATGGCCGTGGCTGAAAAATGCGGCAAACAGCGTGCAGGCAGATTGAAATCCGCTACATGCACCCGTTGCAGAATTTAATGCACAAAATCTGATTCTGGCGATACCAGATATGTATCGTTTTTTTATGTTTCACTACTTTTGCACAAAGATAACACATTTCATGCAAATAAAATAATTTTCATGGTCGCTGCATTCCAAGAGCCATAACTTTTTTTATTTTTCCGTCAATGTAGCTGTGTGGCCTTGTTTTTGCGAGAGGAGTCATTTTTTATTATCATTATTCTGTGGCTGCATATAGTTAGCTTTCATTTAATTTTTTGGAGCGGAATGAAAAAAAAAGCTGCTGTTTACGTTTTTTTTACATCGTTCATCATGTGGTTTAAATAATGTCTTAACTTTCGATCACAGCGATACCAAATTTGTGTATATATATATATATATATATATATATATATATATATATATATATATATATATGTAAAAAATAGTTTTATTTTATTTTTACTGTGAACGCTTTTTTTGTTTCTTCATAAACTTTATTAAACTGTGATCAACTATTTTTTTTATTCCTTTCTAGGGGACTTTAAAAATGTGATCTACTAATCGCTCCTATACAGTTTTGGTATGCGCAGTATACCCAAAGCATTATCGCCTGTCAATATTATTGCTTTATAGGCATATAGCCATGGCAAGCCTGGGGGCCTTTATTAGGCCCCCGATTATCATGACAATCCATCGACTCAGGGGCACTGATGGGTGACAGAGAGAGACTTGTTCCTTTGTAGCCACTTAGATGCCACTGTCGCCATTGACCGGGGCATCTAAGTGGTTAAACAGCCTGCATCAGAGGTTACTCAAATCGTTGCTGTGGGATAGCAGCTGTATATTACAGCCAGCACCCGCTGTGGATGGCTCAGGCGCAATAGACTGTAATTAGGACATAATAGTATGCTGGGTTCACACTTGTGTTTGTTTTTCAATTGTTGATAGAACCCATTGACTTTAATGGGTTCCATCATGTTTCCGCCAACATTTCGGACCCGATCTGCTAAGGAGGCTCCTAGCGGATCCTCCATCACAGATGTGAACAGAGACTTACAACTTTACTGGAAACTACTCAACAGGGAAGTGGAGATTAAGGAATATGCATCTGACACAAAGATACGCAAGTTGGTTCGTTCTATGCAAACTACAATTCAGATAGAAATTCAATATACACAATGTATAATGTACGCTTTCCTGGAATTGTCCTGTGTTCGTATAACAGGATGTAAATAGTATGTAACACATATGAGATTTATGGTTTCCAGACAACTAACCAAAGTCCAAGTAGTTTATAGTTCACAAGATAAAGAAAGTGAAAACAAAATCTTTTAAGAGGCTAAAATAAAAAATGCATGTACATAATGGTATAATATCTTACACATTGCTGCACTGCATGGAAAATGTTAGGAAAAAAAACAAAACTAAGTTTTCTACTTTAACCCTTGACAGGTTTACCATGTTTGTAGTATATTCATTTTGTGTTGTGAATATGTAATACTAAGCATTACCCAAAAGCGTTGTTGGTTGTTGGGGGGGCTGAACATCCGCCATCATTGCCAGAAATTTTCAGCCCTGGGAAGCGCTCTAACCAGGGACTCTGGCTCTGGAGAATCCTCTGACAGTGACTCCCCCAGGGGCGGAATGCCCGACCAGAGCTATGCGAGCACTCTGACTGGGGATTCCAGCCTCACAAAGCTCCTAACGTTACTGTTCATATATGGAAACTGACGTCAGGGGCATCTCCAGAGCTTAGACCCCGTCCTGGGTGATTCCGACTCTCTGGCCAGGGACCCGGCATTGAAAAGCTCTTGACATCAATGTCCAACTATGGACAGTGATGTAAAGGGCTTACCCAGGACCAGAGTCCCCGGCCAGTGCATCTAAAGCCCCGCTAGAAGGCAGAAGGGCGAATCCCAAGGTCAGGCTGGTATTGTTCGGCGTGCCGTGTTTTTAAACTTTTATGATATGTTTAGAACTTCTTATCTTTTGTAAGTATGGAAATAAACTGCGTGGAGTGATATGTCCAAAAAGTGTTGCACTGTACTTTTTTTTTTTTTTAAATCTATAGAAGTATAGACTCCGTAACCTGTGGAGACTACTCGTAGTGGCAAGTTTTGGAAGATTGTTGACAGCCCTTGTGGAACTACAGGTCTCAGGATGAACTCGTATCATTTGGACTTTTATTTTATTTCCTATCTGCATACGTGCCGGGGAAAGTGACATTATCTAAGGATATTTCACTAGATTGTAGTTCTAAAAAAATCATCAGAGTGGTATATTTATTGCTTTTATATTTATATTTGGGTTTTGTGGATTTAACCCGTTTTTATACCTGATCCGGTTTTGTGATTCTTAAGAAGTTACATAGTGTCATGTCCCTGGCTGCGGGCCATCAGGTTCACTCACCTCCTGGCGGCCGCAGCCATGGGTCTGCGAGCGCTGGCCCCAGTCTCCTCCTCAGGAGTAGCCAGCGCTCACTTCCACTCACCTCGGCCGGGTCCCAGACTATAAGAAGGTCCCAGTCCCTTGCTTCGATGCCTGAGCGTTGTTTGTTGTATCCTAGTTTGTCTAAGCATTTGGTCTCCCAGTGTTTTCCAGTTCCCAGTGTTCCCTGTTCCTGTATCCTGTGCTATCCTGGTCAAGTGCCGTGCTGTGCTGTAGTCGTGCTGTGCTGTATTCCATGCCTGTCCTGCTACTCCACGCCTGACGTCTACCCGGTGCCTAGTCCCAGCCGAGCCTGCCTTGCTACTGTCCGAACTGCCACAGGTACCCTATAAGAACTATAGACTGTGAACTGCGCCCTGTTGGCCAGCTGCCATACCGCCAAGGCGGTACGGTCCAGTGGGTCCACGAACCCTACGTGACACATAGTTACATAGTTAGTATGGTTGAAAAAAGACACATGTCCATCAAGACAAGTGTGCAAGTAGAAACCATAGAAGTCCATATATGGATAGTGATGTCAAGAGATTTTCAATGCCGGAATCCCCAGCCAGAGAGTCGGAATCGCTGTGGCCTGAGTCTACGGCTCTGGAGATGCCCCGATGACTTAAGAATCTTCCCCGGATACAGCTCTTTAGGTAGCGCTCTTCCAGGGGGGGGGGGGTTGGAACAATGTATTTCACTATGTACCTATACTGTGGGATAAGATTCAGCCTTCCGTCGGGAGTATAAGTGAGGGGGTCCTCCCGCATATACCTCCGAGGGAAGGCTATAAACGTTATGTGAATGGGGCCTTAGTGACATCTTTTGTGACAACACAGAGTTTCCCGGTCAGAGAAAAATGGATCATAAAAGATCATTTAGGGATCCTGTAAAAACAGAATCCATGACACCATAGTGAACAGAACCTAACATAGAAAAGGTTTTAATATTTCCGTCTGCTGGTATTAGTCCAGAGAAAAAAAACTGAGGAAAATAGGAACATAAAAATTCTTGTGTATATCCTAAACTTATAAGAACTTTGTAATCTGCAAATGCTGGATTTAACAATGTGCCCCCATGTTAAAACCATCATTGTGATTGTGATAATTCCCAATTCATTTGTTGAATATGTTGATTCTTTGAAGTCAAGGCAATTTACAAATATACTTAGGGAAAATTGGGTATTTTCACCAGTTTCCATTGCAGGGACTTTCCATCTGTTCTCTAGTTTCTAGTAATGTCACTACCTCCCTTCTTGCACTACAGTAATTGCAGAAGTAAGATAAGTGATTATCTGGAGTAAGCTCTAGCGTATTGTAGAGCATCTTTGGGGCTGTAAAAATTCTGCATAGGAACTAATATAGTTTATCATAAGGGGGTTCTGAAGAAAAGCTGCCCCATAGGCTGTAATAAGGATGGGGTGCAACTTTATTATACTGTACAGCCAAACCCAGACTCAGCACCGATAGCTGGTCTTGTGGCGAGCAGTAGCAGTACATGTTCTTTGCACTGTATACAGGAGGGGGGTAAAGGCACAAGCTGATCAACCTCTTTAAATCTCGCCTATGGTAAGGATACATTGCAGGGCAGGCATGGTGTGACTTATAGTCCCAGACTACAGCTCATCAGTACACCCCAGATCTGTCTGTCCCTACACCACTGGCAATACTGAGCAATTATAATTTTTTTAACAATTTGCCCTAAATTGCCCTAAATGGGCACAAGTACAACTGTAGTTAAAGCGACTAGACACCAGAATATTTCTTTGCAGGTCCCAGAAATATTCTGAACAATGGGCTAGCTATCATTGAACATCAGACCACCACAATTACCAGAGTATCGGGTGACCATGACAGTTATGCCTGGTTCTCCAAATATCGCCATTTTAGGAGTAACAAATCAAAATTTTTAGCCAAGCGCTTTGCTTCTGGCACTTGGTATGCAACATTGGATCAAACGTAAAAGTTGCTTTCTGACTGCTTTCTATCAGACCCCAATTATCCTAGCACTGATGTAAGTGCACGTCTACCATGAGACTCTGTGGCTGGCGTGCCTTTAAGGAGGAGGGGCACTCTGTAGCAGGCACGTCATCATGGGGCGGTGATCTGCAGCTGGCACGCTGTCAAGAATGGGGGCCCCTGTGGCTGGCACACTGTCATGGTCGGGGCTTTCTTTGCAGATTAGTGGGTGTCATCAGTGAGGTACAGTGTAGTTCCACTTTCAGGTCACACCTGTTTGACAGTGCCCGGCATCCACACAACACTAACCTACAGCTCACTGCCACCACCGGACCGGTCCAGCCAGAATGACGTGGCACCCCTGACCGCTTTTTACGCTGCCGGCATTTTCACTAGGGAAGTTCTGAACTGTCTGCCCCCAGACTGGATGATACTCACGTCCGCCATGTTTAAAACCTATCGCAGCTTCAAATAACCATACTGTATTGAGGAGGACACATGGCCGGCCTTAGGATAGATGGCGTTGCAAAATTTTCTTTCGCCCCACCCTACCCAATCATAAGAAAATAAGCCCCATAAAAAAAATCTATCTTCATTAATGTTCCCCTCAAATTATTAAAACAATGCAGCACACGCTAGGTTTTCGATCTCTATATACTCTGTGTCTTCAACATGTCTTTATTGTAAAATAAAAAAAGTATACCTTAAAATGAAAGTGTATTTTTTTCACATTATTCAAACCAGAACCATAGTAAAATATTATCTTTTTTTCTGATCTGTTTTTATTTTTTAAATTGTAGAATTTTTTTAATTCTATTTTTTGTACATGGTTATGGGGGCAGCCATCTTGCCTGAGCTGCTGTTAACAGCATTTAGGGATATGCTTTACAGCAGCCGCATGGTCTATAGGAACCTGTGAACAGCAGGGGACCCATTGACTTCTATGGGAGAGTTTTCTGCTCTGTGACCTGTGCAGAGATCATTGTGCAGGACAGAAGCTTTGTCCATCATATTGTCAATGGTGGATCATGTGTTATCTATATATATATAGGTATTCCCTTTCATTATAATCCGAGCTGTGGTGATAATGAGATAACTGCTGAGAAGTGATCTCTACAGAACAGGAAGTGTCAGTTTAGTGTGAGGTTCAGTGGGCAGAGTAAAAACTGCAAGAATTTAGGATACCGTATTTATGCTAATTAGTTTCTTAATAGACAACTGGGCGTTTTTTACTTTTTACCAACTGGGGGTTGTGCAGAGGAGTGTATGACGCTGACCAATCAGTGTCATACACTTCTCATTGTTCCAGCCCAGCTTCTTTCACTGCACAACGTGATTGTGCACAGTGTGATTGTGCAGTGAAAGAAGCTGGGCTGGAACAATAAGAAGTATATGATACTGATAGGTTAGCGTCATACACTCCTCTGTACAACGCCCAGTTGGTAAAAAGTAAAAACACGCCCAGTTGTCTATTAAGAAATGAATTAGCATAAATCTAAAATGGTTTATAACTTGGTCAAAAATGATCGTTTTTCAAAATAAAACCATTGTTGTTATCTACATTACAGCGCCGATCAGATTATGTAGGAGATAGGGCACTTATAATCTGGTGACAGAGCCTCTTTAAGTTAGTGGTAAAATTTGGTCGATACATTCAGTATTTAATTGTGGAAAACACCAAAATTTGGCGGAAAATTTGCATTTTTGTAAATTTAAATGTATCTGCTTGTAAGACAGATAGTAATACACACAAAATAGTTGCTAATTAACATTTCCCATACGTCTACTTTATGTTTGCGTCGTTTTTTGAACATCCTTTTATTTTTCTAGGACGTTACAATGCTTAGAACTTTAACAGAAATTTCTCACATTTTCAATTAAGTTTTACACGGCGCTGTCGGGAGGTGCTTCCCGCAAAGCGCCGTATAGGTACTGCGCAACGGGAAACGGTCATCGGTGCTAATTGCACCGTGACAAAGTAAAGATGGCTGCTGTCCCTGACAGCAGGCCATCTCTACTACTCGCCCAGCATGCCGTTTTGGCCCCCCCGCATCGGCGATCGCTGCTTTGGGCTGTCAATTCTGAACGGCCAATAGCAGGGATTTTTGTTAAAACTGCGCCCTGGAGTCACAGGGCACAGTTAGACAGTGGCGATTGGTGCTGTCTAAGACAACACCCATCACCACCAACGTCACCTAGGGACGTGGCAGTGAGGCCACCTCTAGGAGCGCTCTGACTGGTCGGTCTGTAATGACCGACCAATCAGAGCACCGGGGAGTGTTGTGAGCATCGATACCGCTCTGCACTCCGCCATTCCAGTATGAGGCAGCGTGCAGAGTGGTTGAGAGATTGTCTGCTGTGGCTTTGCTGGAATTTGTAGTGCGATCTGCACTACTGTGTAAAAAATAAGAGAGCCCTTTTTTGCTACTTCTGTCTTTTTTTTTTGTGATCAGACAGATTTTTTTGGCCCTTTCCCTGTCCTTGGGCCTGTCCTCGTTCCTGTCCCAATCCACCCCCTCCCTGTCCCATTCTACCCCCCCTTTCCCACCCCACCTCCTCCCTGTCCGAGTCCTGTGCCCACTGAGCGCTGATCAGTGACCACCATCACTGATCAGCATCTGTGCTCAATTTTTGGCGCAGGATTTTTTTTTTAAATTTGCACCATCTCCCTGTGTGCGCCCTGCGGCCACGAAATGCTGGTTAGTGACCGCCATCACTGATCAGCATCCGTGTTTTTTTTTCCCGCAGGTTCTTTCTTTGTGCCTTTTTTCACCCACACCAATTACCTGTGTGTGTCCTGCGACCGCTGAGCGCTGATCAGTGACCGCCATCACTGATCGGCATTTGTGCTCAACTTTTGTCCAGGAATTTTTTATTTTTGTCATTTTTTTCCAATTATAAATTTGCACCATCTACCTGCGTGCACCCTGCGGCCACAGACTGCTGATTAGTTATCAGCATCTGTGGTAATTTGTTGACGCAGGTGTTTTTAGGTCTTTTTTTCACCAGCACCTTTCCATAGTGTGCGTCCTGCGCTGCGTGCTGATCAGTGACGCACATCACTGATCAGCATATTTTCTGGCGCAGGTTTTTTTCTTTCTAATACAATATAACATTTAATAGTGGTAAGTGTAGCTAGTAGGTAGGGAGTTAGGGTAGCATATGCCAACGTTAGAAACGTTAATTTAGTTTTAGATCTAGATAGATATATCTAGCAACTTTTTTCTGCAGTTTTAGTAGAAATTTCCCGTAGTTCAGTTAGACTACAGGTTTTTTTAGTAATAGAAAGCGTCAGTTACTGACGGACGTTCAGTTTTTTTTTTACTGACGTTTGTCGAGTAAATTTTTAGAGCCTAGTTTTACTGTAGCACGTTAATTACACTACAGGTTTTTTTTAGTAATAGATAGCGTCAGTTACTGACGGCAACTGCCCTAAAAATCTTTTTATCAACCCTGTATGTCTTTCATGCTAAGTAAAGAAAACAGGCATTTATGGGAGAACCTCTTGAAGTAAATAACTACTGAAACAATACAGATTAAGGCGGGATTCACACGACAGGGATTCCCGGCCGGGTGCCGGCCGTTCATAAATCGGCCGGCACCCGGCTGCATTAGGAATAATAGACCCCTAATGGGGCTATTCACACGACCGATTTTTTGACGGCCGGGAAAACCGTCCGTCAAAAAATAGGACATGCTCTATTTTCAGCCGGGTGCCCGGCCGCCCGGCTCCCATAGAAGTCTATGGGGCCGGGTAATACCCGGCCATCACCGGAATGTGTCCCGAGTGATGGCCGGGTCTACCGTCGCTCGCGCACTCTCTCTCCTCCTCCTCACAGTGCAGAGTGCATGTGAGGAGGAGGAGGGGCTTTTATTGCTCGCTGTAGGAGTCGGAATCCCCAATCCCCGGCCGGGGATTGGGGATTCCGCTACAGGAGAAGTGCGTGACTACACTGTCCAGATATGGACACAGCGAAGTCACTCACTTCTGCAGCGGAATCCCCAACTCTATGGCCGGGGATGCCGCTACAGGAGAAGTGAGTGACTACACTGTCCATATATGGACACAGCGAAGTCACGCACTTCTGCAGCGGAATCCCCGACTCTATGGCCGGCGATGCCGCTACAGGAGAAGTGCATGACTACACTGTCCATATATGGACACAGCGAAGTCACGCACTTCTGCAGCGGAATCCCCGACTCTATGGCCGGGGATGCCGCTACAGGAGAAGTGACTGACTACACTGTCCATATATGGACACAGCAAAGTCACGTACTTCTGCAGCGGAATCCCCGACTCTATGGCCGAGGATTCCGCTACAGGAGAAGTGAGTGACTACACTGTCCATATATGGACACAGTGACGTCACTCACTTCTGAAGCGGAATTCCCGACCTGTGGCAGGGAATTCCTCTTCAGGAGAAGTCAGTGACTACACTGTCCATATATGGACATTGAAGTCAGTGACTTCTCCTGGAAGGGGGGGGGGATGGGTGCAACCTACAGGGGGCTGTGTGGGATCACCTACAGGGGACTTGGTGGCATCACCTACAGGGGGCTGGGTGGCATCACCTACAGGGGGCTGGGTGGCATCACCTACAGGGGGCAGGGTGGAATCACCTACAGAGGGCAGGGTGGAATCACCTACAGGGGGCAGGGTGGAATCACCTACAGGGGGCAGGGTGGAATCACCTACAGGGGGCAGGGTGGCATCACCTACAGGGGGCAGGGTGGGTGGCATCACCTACAGGGGGCAGGGTGGGTGGCATCATCTACAGGGGGCAGGGTGGGTGGCATTACCTACAGGGGGCTGGTGGGTGGCATTACCTACAGTGGGCTGTGTGGCATCACCTACAGGGGGCAGGGTGGAATCACCTACAGGGGGCAGTGTGGAATCACCTACGGGGGGATGGGTGGCATCACCTACAGGGGGCAGGGTGGGTGGCATCACCTACAGGGGGCAGGGTGGGTGGCATCACCTACAGGGGGCAGGGTGGGTGGGTGGCATCACCTACAGGGGTCAGGGTGGGTGGCATCGCCTACAGGGGGCTGGTGGGTGGCATCGCCTACAGGGGGCTGGGTGGCATCACCTACAGGGGGCTGGGTGGAATTACCTACAGGGGGCTAGGTGGCATTACCTACAGGGGGCAGGGTGGGTGGCATCACCTACAGGGGGCAGGGTGGGTGGCATCACCTACAGGGGGCAGGGTGGGTGGCATCACCTACAGGGGGCTGGTGTGTGGCATCACCTACAGGGGGCAGGGTGGAATCACCTACAGGGGGCAGGGTGGCATCACCTACAGGGGGCAGGGTGGCATCACCTACAGGGGGCAGGGTGGGTGGCATCACCTACAGGGGGCAGGGTGGGTGGCATCACCTACAGGGGTCAGGGTGGGTGGCATCACCTACAGGGGGCTGGTGGGTGGCATCGCCTACAGGGGGCTGGGTGGCATCACCTACAGGGGGCTGGGTGGAATTACCTACAGGGGGCTAGGTGGCATTACCTACAGGGGGCTGTGTGGCATCACCTACAGGGGGCTGGGTGGCATTACCTACAGGGGGCTGGGTGGCATTACCTACAGGGGGCTGGGTGGCATTACCTACAGGGGGCTGGGTGGCATTACCTACAGGGGGCTGTGTGGCATCACCAACAGGGGGCTGGGTGGCATTACCTACCAGGGGGGCTGTGGCATTATCTACAAAGGGCTGTGTGTGGCAACAAATTTAAATGAAATTCATCCGATTTTAAAACGGACAGGGAAAAAAACGGATGCAAATCGGGTCCAAATCGGCCGGTAAAAACGGCAACTCGGCCCGGAACGGAATCGGAACGGATGCAAATCGGATGCAAACCGGCCGGGAAAATCGGCCAAAAACGGCCGATTTTCCCGGCCGACACTCGGACCCTGTCGTGTGAATGAGGCCTAAGAAACCTCATATGGGTGGACTTACTTGCTGCTTTAAAAAATCATGTTGGAAATGCATATCGTGAAAAATACATGAAAAATTGCATGCAACTTTGGCATATGAAAAGTTTTTATGCGCATATGTCGTAAATTACAAATGTTTTAACAAAATTCAGTAAAAGTTATATTCTATATATACACTCCGGATCTATCTCTTTTTTTGCTAGTTTTACTGTAGTAAGTTAGTTAGACTACAGGTTTTTTTTAGTAATAGATAGCGTCAGGTACTGACGGACGTTCAGTTGTTTGTTTCTAACTGACGATCGTACAGTAAATTCTATTCTTTTTTTTTTTTTCCCTTTTCTTCTCTTCTCTTCTTTCTTATCTTCTAATTTCTGTTCACTATACACGTGTAAAAACACTACACACACACACACCCCCCTGTGTAAAAATAAAAGTTGATTACACGTGTAAAAACACCACACAACCCCCTGTAATAAATCAAAATATCTCAATCGTCCAGAAGGATGTATTCAGTCGAGGAGGCATACACCATCATTGCCTCTGACTCTGATTCGGCCAGCGAGGGAGACGAGGAATATGCCCCACTCCTTTTAGTTTCCTCTTTTTCCTCCTCCTCCAGTGATGAGGAACCCCCCCAAAGGCGATCCAGGAGAGCAGCTGAGGCAACCCCAATGATTGATCCCATGTGGACTCCACTCCCTGAAAATTATGAGCCTCAAATTCCTGATTTTAAAGGCAGCTCAGGAATTCAGTTTGAGACTGAAGGCCTCACAGAAATTGACTTTTTCAAGGTCTTTTTCTCTGAGGAGTTTGTTAATTTAATGGTGGCCCAGACGAATCTGTACGCCCAACAATTTTTAACCCAAAACCCCACTTCATCATTTGTGAGGTGGACCCCAGTAGATGCAGCGGAGATGATGACATTTTGGGGCCTTGTTCTGCATATGGGACTAGTGAGGAAGCCAGAGGTTAGGCAATACTGGAGTGTGGATATTTTGTACAACACACCAATTTACCGCATGGCCATGACCCGGACTCGCTTTGAAGCGATTTTAAAATTCTTGCATTATAATGATAATGCACAGTGCCCGGCCCTGGACGACCCAACATTTGACCGTCTATTTAAAATCAGGCCACTCATTGATCATTCCTGCACCAAATTTTCACAAGTGTACACCCCCGATAAATATATTTCCATAGACGAGTCCCTTGTTCATTTTAAGGGGAGGCTTAAATTCCGCCAATACCTGCCCAATAAGAGGGCAAGGTATAGAATTAAATTGTACAAACTGTGTGAGCGAATACATCTGGGTATACACACAGGTTTAGGGTTTACGAAGGGAAGGACTCTATTATTGAACCCCAAGAATCCCCCCCCCCCGTCCTGGGAGTTAGTGGGAAAATAGTGTGGGATTTAATACACCCATTGCTGGACAAGGGTTATCACCTTTACGTGGATAACTTCTATACCAGCATCCCACTATTTAAGTGCCTTTCTGCCAGAAGTACTGTAGCATGCGGTACTGTGCGCAACAATCAGAGAGGCCTCCCTAAAACACTGCTTAGCCAAAGCCTCAGAAGGGGTGAGAGCAAGGAACTATGCAGCGAGAACATGCTGTTCGTCAAATATAAGGACAAGAGGGATGCCCTTATATTGACCACAATTGATGGCAGTGGCAGTACCCCTGTCCCTGAACGAGGTACCACCACAGTGACCCAGAAGCGAAATTGCATCCGGGGCTACAATAAGTACATGGGCTGGGTTGATCTCTCTGATCAAGTACTGAAGCCTTATAGTGCGTAAAACAAAGGTGTGGTACAAAAAACTGGCCGTGCACATTATACAGATGGCATTGTATAATACTTACGTACTATCCCGATGTGCAGGCCGGACAGGGACATTCCTTAACTTTCAAGAGGTGGTGATCAAGGCACTTCTATTTGGGAACCAGGCAGGCACAAGCACATCTGCTGGTAGCGATACTCCACGTATTATACCAGGGCAACATTTCCCCAATGAAGTGCCCCAAATTGCAAAGAAGGGAAGGACACAAAAAAGGTGCAGAGTGTGTTCCAAAAGGGGAATAAGAAAAGACACTATTTACCACTGTGAAACCTGCCCCGAAAAACCAGGCCTGTGTATCAAGGATTGCTTCAAAGAGTACCATAAATCCATAAATTAGTAATTTCATGCTTCATTAATCCCTTTATTATGCCAAAAGCAACATTGCGTCCACACACATATCCAGCTAAATCATAGTTCCAAAAGTCAAGTGGCGCTTCTGAGCCCTGTCGTGTGTCCAAACAGCGGTTTATGACCACATGTGGGGTACTGTTTTGCTCGGGAGAAATTGCTTTACAAATTTTGTGGAGCTTTTTCTCCTTTAGTCCTCGTGGAAATGAGAAAAAATTAGCTAAACCTACATTTTCTTTGAAAAAAATTTAGATTTTAATTTTCACTGCCTACTTACAAAAATTTCTGCAAAAAAACTGTGGGGTCAAAATGCCCACTACACCCCTAGATAATTTCCTCAAGGGGTGTAGTTTCCAAAATGGGGTCACTTTTGTAAGATTTGCTCTATTTTGGCCCCTCAGGTTCTTTGCACCTGTGACATGGCCTCCCAAAACCATCCCTGTCAAATTTGAGCTCCAAATGGCGCTCTTTCTCTTCTGAGCCTGCCATGTGTCCAAACAGCCATTTATGACCACATATGGGTACTGTTTTACTCGGGCGAAATTGCTTTACAAATGTTGTGAGCTTTTTCTCCTTTAGTCCTCTTGGAAATGAGAAAAAATTAGCTAAACCTACATTTTCTTTGAAAAAATGTAGATTTTCATGTTCACTGCCTACTTCCAATTGTTTCTGCATAAAATCTGTGGGATCAAAATGCTCACTATACCCCTAGATAATTTCCTCAAGGGGTGTAGATTCCAAAATGGGGTCACTTGTGGGGGGTTTCCACTGTTTTGGCCCCTCAGGGGCTTTGTAAATGCGACATGGCCTCTGCTAACTATTCCTGCTAAATTTCAGCTCCAAAAGCCAAATGGCGCTCTTTCCCTTCTAAGCCCTGCCGTGTGTCCAAACAGCTGTTTATTATCACATGTGGGGTATTGTTTTACTCAGAAGAAATTTCTTTACAAATGTTGTGGAGCTTTTCCTTCTTTAGTACTCGTGGAATTGAGAAATAATTAGCTAAACCTACATTTTCTTTGAAAAAATGTAGATTTTCATTTTCACGGCCTACTTCTAATAATTTCTGCAAAAACCTGTGGGGTCAAAATGCTCACTATACCCCTAGATAATTTCCTCAAGGGGTGTAGTTTCCAAAGTTGTGCCACTTGTGGAGGCTTTCCACTGTTTTGGCACCGCAAGAGCCCTGCAAACTTGACATGGTGCCTAAAATATTTTCTAATAAAAAGGAGGCCCCAAAATCCACTAGGTGCTCCTTTACTTCTGAGGCCTGTGCTTCAGTCCATAAGCACACCAGGGCTACATGTGGGATATTTCCTAAATCTGCAGAACCTGGGCAACAAATATTGAGTTGCGTTTCTCTGGTAAAACCTTCTGTGTTACAAAAAAAATTGATTAAAAATGAATTTCTGCAAAAAAAAATGACATTTGTACATTTCACCTCTACTTTGCTTTAATTCCTGTGAAACGTCTAAAGGGATGATAAACTTTCCAAATGCTGTTTTGAATACTTTGAGGGGTGCAGTTTTTAAAATGGGGTGACTTGTGGGGGTTTGTATTGTGTAGGCCCCTCAAAACCACTTAACAACTGAACTGGCCCCTGTAAAAATAGCCTTTTGAAATTTTCTTGAAAATGTGAGAAATTGCTGCTAAAGTTCTAAGCCTTGTAACGTCCTAGGAAAATAAAAGGATGTTCAAAAAACGATGCCAATCTAAAGTAGACATATGGGGGATGTTATTTAGCAACAATTTTGTGTGTTATAACTGCCTGTCTTACAAGTAGATACATTTAAATTGAGAAAAAAGCAAATTTTTGCTATTTTTTTGCTAAATTTTGGTGTTTTTCACAATTAAATATTGAATGTATCGAGCAAATTTTGCCAGTAACATAAAGTCCAATGTGTCACGAGAAACAATCTCAGAATCGCTTGGATAGGTAAAAGCATTCCGACGTTATTACCACATAAATTGAAACATGTCAGATTTGAAAAATGAGGCTCTGTCAGGAAGGTCAAAAGTGGCCAAAGCGGGAAGGGGTTAAAAGGCCATTTTTACAGGGCCCAGTTCAGTTGTGAAATGGCTTAGAGGGGCCTATACAATACAAACCCCCCATAAGTCACCCCATTTTAAAAACTGCACCCTTCAAAGTATTCAAAACAGCATTTAAAAAGTTTCTTAACCCTTTAGGCATTTCATTATTAAAGCAAAGTAGAGCTGAAATTGACAAAAAAAAATTTGGGCAGAAATTCATATTTAATAAAAAAAAGTTTTTAGTAATATCCCACATGTGGTCCTAGTGTGCTAATGGACTGAAACACAGATCTCCGAAGCAAAGGAGCAACAAGTGTATTTTGGGGCCTTCTTTTTATTAGAATATAAATAAGGCACCATGTCAGGTTTGAAGAGGTCTTGTGATGCCAAAACAGAGGAAACCACCCAAAAAAAGACCCATTTTGGTAGCTACACCCCACAAGGAATTAATCTAGAAGTGTAGTGAGCATTTTGACCCCACAGGTGTCTCATAGATTTTATTGGAATTTGGAAATGAAAATGAAAAATGTAAACTTATTCCAAAAAGATGTAGTTTTAGCTGAAAAAACCCCCCAAAAAAAACAATGTCCACAAGGAATAAAGAAGAAAAAGCCCCCTGACATTTGTAAAGCAACTTCTCTGGAGTATGGAAATACCCCCCCATATGTAGTCATAAACTGCTGTTTGGGAACACGGCAAGCATCAGAAGAGAAGGAGCGCTATTTGGCTTTTGGAGCAGAGATTTTGCTGGACTGGTTTCTTGACACCGTGTCGCATTTGCAAAGCCCCTAAAGTACCAGTACAGAGGAAACTCCCCAAAAGTGACTCCATTTTGGAAACTTCACGCCTTCAGGAATTCATCTAGGTGTGTAGTAAGAATTTTAGCCCCACAGGTGTTTCATAGATTTTATTATAATTGGACAGTAAAAATAAAACAAATCCTTTTCTTCAGTAAGCTTTAGCTCAAAGTTTTTCATTTTTTTTAACAAATAAAAGAACAAAAGAACCCAAACATTTGTAAAGCAATTTCTCCCGAATACGGCAATACCCCATATGTGGTCATGAACTGCTTTTTGGACACACGGCAGGGTTCAGAAGGGAAGGTGCGCCATTTGGCTTTTGGAGTGTAGATTTTGCTGGATTGGTTTCTGGTTGCTATGTCGCATTTGCAAAGTCTCTGTGGAACCCAAACAGTGGAAACCCCCCAGAAGTGACCTCATTTTGGAAACGACACCCCTCAAAGTATTCACCTAGGGGTGTAGTGAGCATGATAAGCCTGCAGGTGTTTTGCAGAAATTAGTGTGCACTCGATGTTGCAGAGTGAAAATTTAATTTTTTCCCATAGATATGCCAATATGTGGTGCCCAGCTTGTGCCATCATAACAAGACAGCTCTCTAATTATTATACTGTGTTTCCCGGTTTTGGAAACATCCTACATGTGGCCCTAATCTTTTGGCTGGACATTCGACCATGCTCAGGAGTGAAAGAGTACCATGCGCAATTCCTAATTTGGCGATTTACAAAGTATTGGTTCACAATTGCAGGGTTTTGATGTGAAATAATAAAAGAAACCCCTGAGAAGTGACCCCATTTTGTAATCTACACCCTCAAGGCATTTGTTAAGGGGTGCAGTGAGCATTTTCACTCCACACGTCTTTCTCATAAATTAATGTGATGCGGATGGTGCAAAGAAAAAATTGCAATTTTTCCCTAGGTATGCCATTTCAGTGGCAAATATGTAATGCCTAGCTTGTGCCACTGGAGGCACACACCCCAAAAATTGTTAAAAGAGTTCTCCCGGGTATAGCGATACCATATATGTGGAAGTAAACAGCTGTTTGGGCACACAGTAGGGCTCAGAAAGGAGGGAGCGCCATTTGACTTTTGGAGCGTGGATTTTGCTTGGTAGTAGTTTTGTTTGGAGTTTTACTGGTATTTCAGTTAATAATGTGGGACATATGTAAGCTGGGCAGAGGACATCAGGGTATAATAAGGTGGTATAATAATGGGGTAAAAAAAAACAATAAAATAATGCACAGATATGTGTTACGCTGTGAAGAATCCTTTCTGCATAGGCCAGTGTCGCACTGATAGATGGTGTCCTTTCTTATCCCCCTTTTGGTCCACACTCTGCACCTTTGCAGTTTGGGGAATTTTGCTGGGAAGTGTTGTCCTGGTATAATACGGGCACCCTCTCTTCCAGAAGATATGTTTGGGCCCTACCCTTCCTGGATCCCTAATTGTAGGGCCTTGATAAATCGCCTCTTGAAACAGAAGAAATGTTCCCCTCGGGCCTGCACAAATGCAGATTTTTTTATTTCCTGACTTATTGGTATGAGGGCTGTTTTTTTGCGGGACGAGCTGTTGTTATTATTGGTACCATTTTGGGGTACATGTGACTTTTTGATAAATTTTTATCCTATTTTTTGGGAGGCAAGGGGACCAAACTACAGCAATTCTGGCATAGTTTGTTAGTTTTTTTTAAACAGTGTTCACCATGTGTTATAAATTACATGTTAACTTTATTCTGCGGGTCAGTATGATTCCGTCGATACCTAATTTATAGCACTTTTTTATGTTTTACAACTTTTTGCAACTTTTTGCACTATAAAATTACTTTTGTAAAAAGAATGTATTTTTTCTGTCGCCATGTTGTGAGAACCATAACTTTTTTTATTTTTTTTTTGTCGATGGAGCTCTATGAGGGCTTGTTTTTTGCAAGATGAGCTATAGTTTTTATAAGTACCATTTTTGGATACATGCGACTTTTTGTTCACTTTTAATTCCAATATTTGTAGGGCAAAGTGACCAAAACCGGAAATTCTGGCATTGTTTTTATTATTACGCCGTTCACTGCGTGGAATAAATAATATAATATTTTTATATTTCAGGCCGTTACGGATGCAGCGATAGCAAATATGTTTGGTTTATTGTTTTTTTGTCAATAATAAAGCTTGTGATAAGGGAACAGGGCGATTGTGTTTTATTTTATTACTTGAAACTGTTATTATATTTTGTACAACTTTTTTTCACCTATTTTACACGTTTTTTTTTGTTTCAATTTTTTTAGCCCTACTAGGGGACTTAAAGATCCAACTGTCTGATTTTCACAGGTAGTGCAATGTCTTAGATCTGTCAGTTGTTCACTGACAGCAAGCCGAATAGGCTTCGCCTCAGGGCGGGGCCTAATCGGCTTCCGTAATGGCAGAGCAGGAGGCCATTGTTAGGCCTTCTTTTGCCTTAGCAGCAGTCGGCAACTCTGCCGATCTGCTACCAACCTCTAAGATGCAGCGATCGCCTTCGATCGCTGCATCGATGGGGTTAATGGCAGGGATCGGAGCTAGCTCCTGCCGTTACAGGTAACATCAGCTGACATCCACCGCTGATGACGCCATCCTGCCGACGGCTACGGAAGCCTTTTAGGCCCCACCGCCGGGCGGGTCCTGGACGTCTCTCGTACAAGGCAGACCGGGAGGCCAGTATTAGGCCTTCGGTTGCCTTTGAAGCCACCTGTGCCCCGGCAAATTTGGCGACGAGTTGCAAACCGGTTGAAAGCAGCGATCGCTTTTGACCGCTGCATTTAGGTGGATAATGGCAGGGATCTAAGCTAACTTCGGTCCCTGCCTTACAGCAGGGTGTCAACTGTAACATTCAGCTGATACATGAATATGGTGGCACCGACCTGAACCTGAAATTCCCTTAAAGTTTAGCTAAACGTTTGACAAACTTCTGACATGTCATAGTGACATGACAGAAGTTTGGATTGGTGGGGCTCCGAACACTGAGACCCCCACCAATAGCTATAACGAAGCAGCTGAAGCACTCGTGTGAGCGCTCAGCCGCTTCGTGTCTGTCCGGCTTTTTCCGGAAAGCCGATGTATTGGAGTACGGGCTCATAGACTTTCTATTGGGTCTGCACACGATACATTTATTTCTGGAAAAAGGCAAACAGACACGCGCTCACATGAGTGCTTCAGCTGCTTCGTTCTAGCAATTGGTGGGGGTCTCAGTGTTCGGACCCCCACCAATCCAAACTTCTGACATGTCACTATGACATGTCAGAAGTTTGTCAGAAGTTTAGCTACACTTTAACATATTTTCCTTCTAAAAAGTCATAGTCAATGTTTTGTTAAGTTAAAAGAGAGACAAAGGCATTTATTGTTTCTTTCTATACTCTGCAAGATGTGTAAGAGATACTGCATATGGAAACACAGGAGTCATTTGAGGACACTTTAACTGAAAGGGGTTGCTTTAATGTGTTGCCAAATACATTAAGCTTTTCATTTGTGGAAAAATGCAACAGACAAATATTGTATGGAAGGAAGTACATATGGAAATGTGGTCATGGCCCCCAAGTTGCATAGCCCTACAGACTAATCTGAGAATAGGGATAATTCACAGATTGGAGCAATTTACCCCCATTACTATCAATCTTGGAAGTCCGGGACCCTAATAAGGGAGACTTGGTGTGAGAGATCCAATCTCTAAACCGAGTATTCAGTTTTTATGTTGATATTCCCTACAGATCTAAGGAATAATAGGGTACCAATAGGCAGATACATATATATATATATATATATATATATATATATATATATATATATATATATATATATATATAGGCAATGTTCTTCTCGGAAATCTTGAGTCCTGGCATTTATGTGGATGTTACTTTAAAACGTGCCGTCTACCTAAACATTGTTGAAGACCAAGTACACCCATTAATGGCAATAGTATTCTCTAATGACAGTGGCCTCTTTCAGCAGGATAATGCCCACTGACACTCTTCTAAAATCGCATATTACAGGACTTAAAGAATCTGCTGCTAATGTCTTAGTGCCAGATATAATACGTTCAGAGTTGCAGTTCATGCTTCGACAGGTCAATAATGTTTTGGCAGTACAAGGGTGACCTACATAATATTTGATTCAGTACGGCGTGAAGCTCGTTTCAGGCATGGGGATAGGAGGCCCAGAGCCTCTACCGGTGCGTCCTGCAGCAGACAGGTCACTCGTGTGGCCAAAATGCAGGGGTAGTGATGCCCTGCCCCCTGATAACCGCTTCTCTCACGAGGAAGCTAATAGCCACTGCAGAGAAATGCATGCACAAGCTCCGCCCATGGCTCCGCCCACAGCTTCCTCAAGACCGATGCACCAGGGCTCTGGTTGTGGAGAATGACGCGGTTAGGGATGCAGCTAATCAGCCCATCAGAAGTTTCGGCTCTTCAATCAATGTCAGCTCATCTGAACACTCCAGAGTAAAAGATGATCCTGCGTTGTGATCCAGTGTAGCGGCTGTTCTAGCGATCGCCCAGAGTCAGCCAGATGAGCCACAATCTTCCACATCTGTTTCTTTTTTTTCTGTTAGGCTGGGTGGGAACTCTTTAGGACCTTTCCCCCCTTCAACTGTCCCCCCGCCCCCCCCCCCGGTGTGCAGGTGTGCATGCGCAGACGGATGTTGTTTCTCATTTCCTTGTAGGAGTTCGTCAATTCCTTACTCAATGTGTTGGCGCCCCCACTTTTCTCTCAATCCCAAATTAACACTTGGGTAGGTGATCGTCTACAAGAGACTCCTGTTTGAACGGTTATAGCTCCCATGGTCTAGTTGCCCACCGCACATATGCCCTATCTAAGTCACTTAGATAAGTAAGTAACACTTGGCAAGATGGCGGGTCCTTTTGCGGACCCATCATGGTCTCATTTGCGGGTTTCCCCTTTGGGAGTGGTACCAAAAAAGGAAGCTAACAAGTTTAGGTTAACCCATCTTCTTTCACCCCAAGGGATACTCCGTCAAAGATGGTAAAAGCGATAACCTTTGTTCTGTTTCATATGTTGCCTTTGATAGGGCAGTTGACTGGGTGCGCTCGTGCAGTTTGGGGGCCCTTATGGCCAAGACAGACATTGAAGCCGCTTTCCTCCTGCTTCCAGTGCATCCAAACAGTTTCCATCTTTTAGGTTGTGTTTGGAATGGACAGTATTTTGTCGATCAATGTCTGCCAATGGGGTGTTCTGTATCCTGCGCCTACTTTGAATGTTTAGTTCCTTTGTTTAATGGGTTGTGAAAGAGGAAGCAGGTTTACACTCTATCTTACGTTAGACATCTTCCTTTGTCTGGGCCCATCACAGTCAGATATTTGTTCAGTTTTGCTACACACCCTGAAGCAGGTGGCACGTCGTTTTTGCTTCCCCATTGCCCCAGACAAAACAGGGGGTCCAGTTACGCTGATTAGATTTTTGGGGAAAGAGATTGACTCGGTCGCCATGGAGTGTCGGTTACCAATGGTCAAATTGGAAGACTTGAGATCTTCTATAACTGCTCTCTGGTCCGCCAAAACAGTCACTTTGCAGAGGCTTTAGTTAGTCTTAGGCAAACTAAATCCCACATGGTAGGCTTAGATACATGGCCCATGTGTGATCCTGTCTGATGGGCCTGTATCTAAGCCTAGCATATAGTAGGCTTAGATACAAGGCCCCAGCAGTAATCTTATACAGTATAGGCTTAGATACATGGTCTAACAGTCAGTATCACACATGGGCCCTGTATCTAAGTCTACCACCTGTGTTACTAATTGGTTTTTTGTGGGTTTGTTGTTTTTTACAGGTTTGGTTGTATGGACTATGTCGGATTCGAGGACTACTTTGATGACGGCTTTTTTAATTTTCAATAAAATGGTTAATGAGGGTTGTGTGTTTTTTTATTTCAATAAAATATATTTTTTCTATGTCTTTGTATTTTCTTTTAAACTTCATTACTACCGCCTTAGTAATGGCTACTGGATGATTGACAGCGTCCATTACTAAGGCGGGGTTTAGTGTTAGCCGGTGCAGAGGCTAACAATAACCCCCATTACTACCATGGTACCCACTGCAACCAGGGATACCGGGAAGAGCTGGGTATGATCCTGTACCCGACCATCTGTAGTGATGGTCAGGTACTGGGGCGGCCGCAGGCTGGTATCAGGCGGGGAAAGCCCAAAAACATTGGGTCTTCCTACCCTGGTAATGACAGCCTGCTTCTTCTATGTTGTGTCTGGCTGGTTATCAAAAATGGGGAACACCCCATGTAATTTTTTTTCTTTAAATGGAATAAATGTTGTGCGACCCCCCCCCATTTTTCATAACTAGACAGATACAGCATAGCAGCAGGCTAGCATTACCAGCGTGGGAAGGGCCACTGTTTCTGGGCTTTCTCAGCCTACTAATACCAGCCTGCAGCCGCCCCAGGGTCCGACCTACACTACAGATGTTCGGGTACTGGATCGTATCCGGCTCTTCCCGATACCCCTGGTGGCGGTGGGTACCGGGGTAAGAATGGGGGTTAGTGTTAGCCTTTTCACCGGCTAACACTAAGCCTCGTGTTAGTAATGGATGTTGTCAATCAGCCAGCAGCCATTGCTAAGGCGGTAGTAATAAAGTTTAAAAAAATACAAGGAGATAGAAAAAAATATTTTATTGAAATAAAAAACCCACACATCTCTCATTAACCGTTTTATTGAGAATAAAAAAGCCGTAATCGAAGTTGTCCTTGAATCCGACGTAGTCCAACAACCAAACCTGTAAAAAAGCATAAATACACCCAAAAAATTAGTAACACATAAAAAAGCAAAGCAATTCCTGTACTTACCTTTCCTGGGTCCAGCACTGGAGCCACAATGTCAGCGAGCTGGGCCCCATATCTAATCCTATCATGTGTGATACTGTCTACTAATGTTGTTTTAATGCACAGCACACGGACGAGAATCACGCTAGTCTGAATGAGACCTAAATCTATCATGTGTGATACTGTCTGCTGGGGTCATGTATCTAAGCCTATCATGTATGATACTGTCTGCTGGAGCCATGTATCTAAGTCTATCATGTGTGATACTGTCTGCTGAGTCAATACATCCAATTCTATCCAGTGGTACAGCTATAGGAGCTTTAGTCTTATAGATATGCTATCTCCAATATGTATGTAAAAATTTATTTATTTTTCAGGGGGGGTAAATATATGTCTTGGGGCTTGTGCCCCTGATCATTTAAGACCCTAGCAACGCCCCTGGGGGTCTCTATTGGTTCACGCCAACGGCAAAGCGCTTTCTCGTTACCAATTTATCGCTGTTTTCAAGAAGGTGCTTCTATATCTGGGCCTAGCAAGGGATTCCAATCACGCTCATTCCAGATATGTGCAGCAACAGAAGTGGCTCGGTGGGGCTTGCCTGAACAGGTTGTAGTGAAAATTGGTAGGTGGGAGTCCAAGCGATACCTGATTTATATTAGACCACAACTATTGTAGACCCCTCCCATCCCGATTCTTTTTACCCCCCCTTGTTTCTCAATTTTACTTTCGCTTACACCCCCTTTTTGCACACTACTATTATCCTTTATTACTTGTTTCTTAGATGCTGAGCTTTCTTTAACCCTTTCATGACCAAGGGTCATTTATGCCCCCCTGTCCAGGTCAAATTTTCCATTTTTGATCTGCACCTCTTTAAACGATGATATCTTTGCAACCGCTTTGAATATCACAACTATTTTTACTTTGTTCTTTTACAAGACATACGAGGTTTTAATTTTCTAGATTAGTTAAATTAATTCAGTGTTTTTAATTTTTAAAATGTGCAGACAAATCCCTAAAAATCTGAAAAAACACGCATTGAGCGGATAAGAGAGCTACAAGGCTATATACACATAACAGTGAAAAAAATAAAAAATGGCAGTCAACAACGGATCAACTGTCCGTTTTTCATGGCTGTTTTGCATCATGTGTCTCAAAATTTGAATCCATTTCCCGGCCTACTGACCATTTTTAACCACCATTTGCCATCCGTTTTTCATGGACGTTAAAAAAATGGATGAACTTTAATCGTTAGGTTTTTTTTTTGTCCCAACCCTCTGAAAACACCACAGTGCCCATGTAGCTAGTGATGCAATACCACTGTAGATAGTGCCACATTGCCCACATAGATAGTGCCAGTGCCCACATAGATAGTGCCCACTGTACATAGTGCCACAGTGCCCACATAGTGCCACAGTTCTCCCTGTAGATCATGCCCACATAGTGCCACACACAGTGCCCATGTAGATAATGCCAGTGTCCCCTGTAGGTAATGCCAATATAATGCCACAGCACCCCTGTAGATAGTGCCACACCCCCTGTATATAGCACCCCCTTGTAGATAGCACCCCCCATCCTGTAAATGGCAGCACTGTAGTTACCTGTAGGAGCAGAATCCCTCTGGCCATATATTGACAGTGACATCAGGCGTTAACTATAAAAGCGGAATCCCCCGCCATAAAGGGGATTCCGCTCCAGGAGTAGCCCCTGACGTCACTGTCCATACATTGATAGTGACACCAGGGGCTTCTCCAGTAGCAGAATCCCAGGCCAGAGTGCCAAATGGACAGTGACGTCAGGGGCTCTCTCTATAAGCGGAATCCCCGGCCAGTGCGATCTGGTTCAGGTGAGTTCAGGTGGCGCTATCTACAGTGGGGGGTGCAATGCTATCTACAGCGGGGGGGGGGGGGGTGTTGCTATCTGCAGGGGGGGTGGCACTATCTACAGCCGGGATGGAGAGACAGTAGGGGCTCACTTAGTAAGTATGGCCTTTTTTGTGGATATGGGACAACTGCATGGGGCATCGACAGTTGGAATGTATATAGCCGTATGGCAGTCGTGAAGGGGTTGATATGGATTCTAGGACATTCTCATGTCTATTGGAGTGCCTTGAGAGTCGAGGTCCGACCAGATGGGAGACAACTGGGCTTCCACAGGATTGAGGCACTACTTCGTTGGATAGGCTTGCATGACTTTGGAGTAGTATGCTTCCCAAGCTTCATTTTTATTGATGGTTGGACTAGCTCTCCGAACATATTGGTTCTGCATATTGGGGGCAACGCCCTCGGCATTCGGTCTTCTAGGGAGCTAGCCCGTTATATAAAATTTGACCTCCTGTGTCTTTGGTCATTGTTCTGATGTGTTGTATTTGTATGGTCAGAGATCGTTGGACATTTACATTGGAGCACCTGAAGGTGCAGTTTTTTATGCATTTTTTGTTGCGGTTTTTATGTTATGATGGGTAAATCGCTGCGTTTTCCTGCTGCGTGTTTTCGTTCGATTTTCCTCTGCACTAGGCAGATAGAATTCGCAGGTGGAAAGGCAAGATAAATTGACATGCTGCAGATTTTAAAATCTGCAACGCTGGTCAATTTATGTGCGGGAAAATACCGCAGTGTGTACATGAGATTTCCTAGAATCTCACTGTCTATGCTGATACTGTATTATGCTGTGGTTTTGCACATGAAAATGCACGCGACAAAACCGCACATAATACATAATACGCATTGTGTGTCTATCTATCCATCCATCCATCCATACATACATACATCCATCCATCCATCCATCTGTCTAGGAATTCAAAGAATAGGCAGCACTCCACATCGGATGTGGAGTGCTGCCTATTCTTTGAATTCATACATTTTTGGACTGTTGGTCGTGGTCTGGAGGCTTGCACACACAAAACCTTTACAAAGGTGATTTTTTTATCTTCTTTGTACTATCTATCTATCTATCTATCTATCTATCTATCTATCTATCTATCTATCTATCTATCTATCTATCTATCTATCTATCTATCTATCTATCTATCTATCTATCTGTCTTTTCAAGGCTTCTTTGTTCAGCTACAATCTATGCGTTGGCTTAGGCATTAACTTCTAAACTCTCATAGCAAAGACTTTTATGTTTTTTCTTCTTTTTTAGAAGCTGAAGTCTCCTTTCCCCTGCATGCGGACTCTATCAACAGATCACTTTCTTGTCTTACAAGTTGGAATGTACATAAATAGTTCCAGATGCCAGACCACGTGACTTCAGGGAAACAGCACCATTTACTGGAGATGGTATGAAAGCAAATAATTACACGGATGAATATAATAGCTGTAAGAACTGAGGCTGTCGCTGTCCTCATATAAACAAGAGCTTTGGGATTAAGTTCATTCCTATTCAATCTTCCATTAACCCATTCAGCAATGGCAGCATGTGACAAGGCATTGCAAAGGGAGAAGATAAGGAACAGTTTGTTGGCAGGACAGTACAAATATAGACATGTCAACTCCCAAGGTTTTATCGGGAGTCACCCTATATTTAACCTACCTCAACAGGTCATAAAGTTTATACCTGGAAGCCGGGGAGGGGGGGACGGATTACGAAATATATATATATATAGGTGGTCTGGTCTGGGGTCTAAATATATTTCTGAGGTCTGGTCTGGGGTCAGATTTTAAAGAAGTATCGTGGGGAAATCTTCCCTTTCTGTTTGTAAACTAGGTTAGGTGATAGGTAGTGAAATTTATCATCTTACCGGTGGTTTTATTGTAAAGTTTTGGGCTCTGTTGCGGTCACGCGACCCATACTCTGACACTCTGATTCCTTAGCGTCTGCTGAATCTCTCTATGCAAGTCTATAAAACTCACATCAATGCTCTCATAGACTGGCACAGAGAGACTGACCTGGTCCACAGAACAGATGGTGTAAGACTCAGAAGGTCAGAGTGCGGGTCCCGTGATCTGATGGCGGCCTGAAACAGAGTGGATAACTTTAGAATAAAGCCACTGGTAGGAGAATAAGTTTCACTACTTTTACGTAACCTAATTTACAAATGTAGGGGGGGGGGGGGGAACATATCACCGTGGTGCTTCTTTAACCCCTTAATGACCAAGTCAGTTTTAGAATATCTGGTATATTTGACTTCATCAGAAAATAACTCTGCAATAGTCTTGCATATCCAATTCATTCAGAAATTATGTTGTACTTAGGTGGTAAAAGTAGGCTGATACAATTTGCGTATATTAATGAAAATTGTTAAAAATTCTCTTTTTTCCTATTTTTAATTGCATTTGTACATACATACATACTGTACAAATTTTTTATTTAAATATGTATTTCCATCTCTTTACTCACTTTTGAAAAAAAATTAAAAATGTGAGCAAATTTAATACAAATTTTTATACATTTTGAAAAACATTTGGTCTTCCTCCACCAAGCCAAGTTTGCAGATGCTTATAGGTGTCAGAATGATGGAAACCCCCATGAATTACCCCATTTTGAAAACTGCACCCCTTAATTTATTCATTAAGGGGTGTCATAAGTATTTGGACCCTACAGTTTTTTGTAAGAATTCATGCAAAGCAGGTGAAAAAAAATTAATTTCTCTTTTTTCACAAATTTGTCATTTTATAGTCAGATTTCTTTGTAAAGCGAACATGAGAATGAAGACATGCACCCCAAAAATGTATCACCCTGTTTCTCCTGTGTTCCAAAAGCGCCCCCATTGTGGCTTTAATGTGCTGTCTGGAGTCACGGCAGCTGTCAAGCTGCTGTGGAGGAGGAGCGGTAGGCATTATATGAACAACTTTTTCTCCAGTGGCCCGTTATGGTTTTACTTTGGTGCAAAGGATGGGCCCCGGCCCCGTGATGATATCTGTTACTTTCACGAGAGTGAAATCATAAGACCCACTGCGGTTGGCAAATAAATTCCAGGGGCGGAAAGCAGGCCTCTTTTTTTATTTATACCCCGGACCCTGACGGCAGTACCACAAGTACTGCCCTGATGGTAGCCATCTTTATCTTGACTTTTACTGCATTAAATACACAGTGACAAGAATCTTTAACTTTACTTTTTCAATGGCTTTTCAATGGCTTTTGTTGTGTGATATTATGCTCAACATAAACTTGGCTACATCCGTATTCATCTAGGGCAGGGGTCTCAAACTCGGCCAGGTAAGTGGGCCGCATATAGAAAAAATGGGAAGTTGACGGGCCACATTACTTTCAAATTTGATACAATACAAAATTATTGTTAATCAATTAGTTATTTGAACTACTATAACACTATATTACTATAATAATAATACTACATTACTATAATAATACCGCTAGGTTTAAAATTTGAGATATTTCTCCATGTGCTTATTTCAACAATCCAGACCCTTTTTAGATGGTGCCACAGTGCCCTCGGTGGATGCTGCCACAGTGCCCTCGGTGGATGCTGCCGCTGTGCCCTCGGTGGATGCTGCAGCAGTGCCCTCTGTGGATGCTGCCGAAGTTCCCTCTGTGGATGCTGCCTCAGTGCCCTAATTGCTGTATTATCTATTGCAGGGAGCTGAGGTATCAAACACTTCTTTAGGACAGAGGTCCCCAAATTTTTGTACGTTGCCATCCACTTTTGAATGTAATAAACAATGTTAAAATACACTGAATATTAAAAGGGAAAAGTCTCTTACAGTTATGACCAAGGGATAGGACTCTTAGGCCCTGTTCACACAGAGCTTTTTGCAGGAGGAAAATTCTGCCCCAAAATTCCTTTTGGAATTTTTAAGCAGATTTTCATCTGCCTGCACGCCATTTGGCGCGTTTTTCGCTCGCGCCCATTGAGTGCCACGGGCAAAAACACAGCGAAATACGCTTTCTCTGCCTCCCATTGATGTCAATGGGTGGTCAGAGGCGTAAACGCCCGAAGATAGGTCATGTCGCTTCTTTTTACCGCAAGCGTTTTTTACCACTCGCAGTAAAAAAAACGCCTCCGCCTCCCATTGAAATCAATGGGAGGCATTTTTGGCCATTTTTTGGCGCGTTTTCCGAGTCAAAAAACATGTAAAAAAACTCAGTGTGAACAGGGCCTTACTCTAGTGCTAATTGCCGGTGACATGGCTTTGACTTTTGTACTAATTTCTAGCAATAACCTCCCTGGTACCAATAGGATGTGGAGCATTGAGGAACATGCCATCAGACTTTATTTCAAAAGGACAGTATAGAAAACAATATTTTTAATAGAAGATAATGGAAAATATATTATTGGCCACAGACATATTATTTGGTGAATGTTCCATTTTCAGATGCATGTTCCAATTTTATTATAATTTCCATCGATCAAAACGAATAATTTTGTCACCAGAGATGTACTACTATTTTCCATCAGGTCATTATTGGAAGGATCAACTGAATTGGAATAGCAAGTAGCTCACTTCCAATATCCAATTGGTATATATTACAGCATGCGTACAAACGGCTGCAAGTTGCCGCTGATAAAAATATTTCCAATGATATAGTCATACACACTTATTCTTGCAGTATATTTCACACTTTATACTAGTATCAAAGAATAAAACTTTCCATTTGTATACCTCTAGCAAGCTTTTTCAGTTTTGTGCTTACAGTCAATGCCAAGGCAATCTCCCCTTAGTGATTTTCCACGACCTCAAACCAGGGCACGTCGCAACGTTTCAGAGGTCCTCCCTCTTCCTCAAGTGTAAAAACCTGTGGGAGGATCCTCAATGAATTGTCCATTAATTGTTACAGGTGTGTATGGACAGTGTCAGATACCCAGACGCTATGAACATACACACTTTTGTTACTTTCTCCCTATTGCATCTTCCCTATAACATATCAATTATTAAAGCTTTTGCATAAAATTCATGCTGCAATATTTTTCTTTAAGACCATTATTAAATACATTCTATATAAATATATGAAGATAAATATAATGCCCATACTGGCACACCACATACATTTTATAGTTTTTCAAGAAGTTCGTTTATTAGAGCTAAAAGCTAGAATTTACTTATGCAATTCATTGAGTTCAATGAAGTACGGCTCAAATTACGTCTGAAAGAAGTGTCCTGCACTTCTTTGACGAGGCTGTATTTTTACGCGTCGTCGTTTGACAGCTGTCAAACGACGACGCGTAAATGACAGGTTGTCTGCACAGTACGTCGGCAAACCCATTCAAATGAATGGGCAGATGTTTGCCGACGTATTGTAGCCCTATTTTCAGACGTAAAACGAGGCATAATATGCCTCGTTTACGTCTGAAAATAGGTCGTGTGAACCCAGCCTAAGGCTGGGTTCACACGAGCACATTAACGTCCGGAATGGACGGACGTATTTCGGCCGGAAGTCCCGTACCGAACTCAGTGCAGGGGAACATGAAAACATGATTACAGTACGGGACAGTTGTCCTGCAGAGAGGCAGGGACTCCTAGCATCGTACATAACTATGATGCTAGGAGCCAGGCTCCCTGCACTGAGTTCGGTCCGGGACTTCCGGCCGAAATACGTCCGTCCATTACGGACGTTAATGTGCTCCTGTGAACCCAGCCTAATAGTTAATGGGCTGTTTTTCAGAGTTTTGGCTAATCCCCTTATTTTAAAGTGAATATTGATACAGCATACAAAGACAGTTTAGACAATTGTATGCTTCCAGTTTGCGACCCAGTACAAAAAAGCAAGGTTGGTTGAGTTTGGTGTGAAAGAACTTGACTGGCCCGCACAGAGCCCTGACATAAACCCCATCAAACACCTTTGGGATGAACTGGAACGGAGATTGCGAGCCTGACCCTAGGACTTATTGGAGATACATTTATGTATACTGTATATATATTCTCTGTGTCCTTTCTTCCAAAAGATGTGGCGGGGGCCCACCCATTTTTTTGCGCAAGGGCCTCCACCAACATTGATTGGAAACACTATTAACATCTTGGCTGTTTAACCCCTTAGAAGTTATTGACATCTAAGTGATCGAGTTAAATAAAGGTTATAAAAATGGACAGACAAATAAAATAAAAAATGAACACATTTTTCCCATAAAAATAGCATTTATTGAATAAAAGTGATCAAACATATTTATATCCTCATAACTGTGTTTGTCCCTGCTCCACAGATTTTACTCATTGTAACCTGCCCGGGCTCCGCTACACATTTCTGTATTCTCTGTAGTTAGTCTTTTATATGTCCATTAAAGGCTGTGTACACCTTTTAAAAGTGATTTTTTTTTTCAGTGTGTTTGGTGCAACTTTATAATTATTGTTTTTAAAAACTTATTTTTTCTTTTTGAGATACAGCTGCTCTGTATCCTGCATACAGAGGAGCTGTATCGTTCGCTGAATACTGTACCTGTCGGGTCCGCGGGACAGATGGATTCAGGTATTAGCGAAAGATACAGCAGCTCTGTATACAGGATACAGAGCAGCTGTGTTAGGGATCTGCCAGGTACTACGTCTAGGTATACTTCTGGGATTAATCAATCCACACCTGAGGCTGACACCATCTCCCACCAACCAGGGTGGCAGGCTCAGGAGTGGGAGAGCCTATCGCGGCCTGGTCAGTCGGAGTTAGCTCCGCCCCCTGTCCTTTATTACCTGCCGTGTTCTCTTCCTCAGTGCTTGTAATTCTTCTGTATTCCTGGCCTCACTGCTGCTTGCTCCAGCCTGCTTCTGCCGTGCTTCTGCCTTGCTGCAGTTCCGCTTAACCTGCTTTGCTTTGCCCCTGGCTTGCTTCCTTCTCCGTGCTCACTTTGGTATACTCCACTTCATCCTGGTCCTGACTACTCATTCACCGCTCCGTTTCCTCGCGGCGTTCCGTGGCTACTGCCCCTTCCCTTGCGTGTTCCCTGTTTGTTCTCCCGTGCACTTAGACAGCGTAGGGACCGCCGCCCAGTTGTACCCCGTCGCCTAGGGCGGGTCGTTGCAAGTAGGCAGGGACAGGGCGGTGGGTAGATTAGGGCTCACTTTCCCTTCACCTCCTTCCTGCCATTACATAATTACAAGCCCATACCTAGTCTATCATTTCTCCTACGCTGACGCTATCATGGACCCCCTTGAGACCCTGACCCAGCAGATGCAGGGCCTCTCCCTACAGGTCCAGGCCCTGGCCCAGAGGGTCAACCAGGGTGACGCTGCCTTAGTAGTACCCCTCACCTCACCTCTAGAACCCGACCTCAAGTTACCTGACCGGTTCTCAGGGGACCGTAAGACGTTTCTCTCCTTCTGGGAGAGTTGCAGACTGTATTTCCGCCTAAAACCCCACTCCTCAGGTTCCGAGAACCAGCGGGTGGGTATCATCATATCCCGACTCCAGGAAGGGCCCCAAGAGTGGGCCTTCTCCTTGGCTCCTGACGCCCCTGAACTTTCCTCTGTTGATCGTTTTTTCTCTGCCCTCGGACTCATTTACGACGAGACTGACAGGACTGCTTTAGCCGAGAGTCAGCTGGTGACCTTACGTCAGGGTAGGAGACCGGTTGAGGAATACTGTTCTGATTTTAGAAAGTGGTGCGTAGCTTCTCGGTGGAACGACCCGGCCCTAAGGTGCCAGTTTAGGTTAGGATTATCTGACGCCCTGAAGGATCTGCTGGTTAGCTACCCCTCTTCTGACTCCCTTGACCAGGTTATGGCCCTAGCAGTACGACTTGACCGACGTCTCAGGGAACGTCAGCTTGAACGCTTCAATGTGCTCCCCTCTGACTTTTCTGCGATCCCCCCGAGGTCCCGTCTCCTCGCCCCTCCACGGAGGACTCGGAGGTACCTATGCAACTCGGGGCCTCCATGTCCCCTCGACAACGTAGGGAGTTTCGCAGAATGAATGGTCTCTGCTTCTACTGTGGGGACGACAAGCATCTACTGAACACCTGTCCCAGGCGCAAGAATAAGAAGCCGGAAAACTTCCGCGCCTAAGTGATCATCGGGGAGGTCACTTGGGCGCACAGGTATTTCCCGTTAATGTGAAACGCAATAAAATTTTGCTTCCATTTCAGGTCTCGTTTGCTGGCCGGTCTGCCACGGGCAGTGCTTTCGTGGATTCTGGCTCATCTGCTAATATCATGTCTGTGGAATTTGCTATGTCTCTAAAGATGCCTTTTATTGATTTACCTTATCCTATCCCTGTAGTAGGTATCGACTCAACCCCCCTTGCTAATGGTTATTTTACTCAGCATACTCCTGTTTTTGAACTCCTGGTTGGCTCCATGCATTTGGAGCAGTGCTCTGTACTGGTGATGCAGGGATTATCGTCTGATCTGGTATTAGGTCTTCCCTGGTTGCAGTTGCATAATCCCACGTTTGATTGGAATACTGGGGATCTTACCAAATGGGGTAATGAATGTCTTATGTCATGTCTTTCTGTTAACTCTATTTCTCCCCGGGAGGAGGTAAACACGCTTCCTGAGTTTGTTCAGGACTTCGCCGATGTGTTTTCTAAGGAGGCCTCCGAGGTGTTGCCCCCCCATAGAGATTACGATTGCGCCATCGATTTGGTGCCTGGTGCCAAGCTTCCTAAGGGTAGGATATTTAATCTTTCATGTCCTGAACGTGAAGCTATGAGGGTGTATATCCAAGAATGCCTGGCCAAGGGTTTCATTCGCCCCTCGACTTCTCCTGTAGGTGCTGGCTTCTTCTTCGTGGGGAAGAAGGATGGTGGTCTTAGGCCGTGCATTGATTATCGTAACCTGAATAAGGTCACCGTAAGGAACCAGTACCCACTTCCTTTGATTCCGGATCTTTTTAATCAGGTTCAGGGAGCCCAATGGTTCTCTAAGTTCGATCTACGGGGGGCATATAACCTTATCCGCATCAAGGAGGGGGATGAGTGGAAAACTGCGTTCAACACACCCGAGGGTCATTTCGAATACCTGGTCATGCCCTTTGGGTTGTGTAATGCCCCTGCTGTCTTCCAGAATTTTATTAATGAAATCCTGAGATATTACCTGGGTAATTTTCTTGTTGTGTACCTTGATGACATACTGGTGTTTTCCAAGGACTGGTCCTCCCACGTGGAGCATGTCAGGAAGGTGCTCCAGGTCCTTCGGGAGAATAATCTGTTTGCTAAGACTGAAAAATGTGTCTTTGGGGTACAGGAGATACCATTTTTAGGGCAAATCCTCACTCCTCATGAATTCCGCATGGACCCTGCCAAGGTTCAGGCTGTGGCGGAATGGGTCCAACCTGCCTCCCTTAAGGCGTTAGTGTTTTTTAGGGTTCGCCAACTATTACAGGAGATTTATTGCCAACTTCTCGGTCGTCGCTAAGCCTCTTACGGACCTTACTCGCAAGGGTGCTGATGTCCTCCATTGGCCCCCTGAGGCTGTCCAGGCCTTTGAGACCCTCAAGAAGTGCTTTATCTCGGCCCCCGTGCTGATTCAGCCCAACCAAGAGGAGCCATTTATTGTGGAGGTTGACGCATTCGAGGTGGGAGTGGGGGCCGTCTTGTCCCAGGGTACCAGCTCCCTCACCCATCTCCGCCCCTGTGCTTACTTCTCTAGGAAGTTTTCGCCCACGGAGAGTAACTATGATATTGGCAACTGCAAACTTCTAGCCATTAAATGGGCTTTTGAAGAATGGCGGCACTTCCTGGAGGGGGCCAGACACCAGGTAACGGTCCTTACGGATCACAAGAATCTGGTTTTTCTAGAATCGGCCCGGAGGCTTAATCCTAGACAAGCTCGGTGGGCACTATTCTTTACCAGATTTAATTTCTTGGTTTAAATTCTTGGGTCCAAGAATATTAAGGCTGATGCTCTGTCACGTAGTTTCATGGCCAATCCTCCTTCCGAGAAGGATCCTGCTTGTATTTTACCCCCTGGTATAATCGTTTCTGCCACGGATTCTGATTTAGCTTCTGATATCGCGGCTGATCAGGGTGCAGCTCCCGGGAACGTCCCTGGGGACAAACTGTTTGTTCCCCTGCAATACCGGCTAAGGGTACTCAGGGAAAACCATGACTCCGCTCTATCTGGTCATCCTGGCATCTTGGGCACCAAACACCTCATTACCAGAAACTATTGGTGGCCTGGGTTGCCTAAAGACGTTAGGGCTTACGTCGCCGCTTGTGAGGTTTGCGCTAGGTCCAAAACCCCTAGGTCCCGACCTGCGGGCCTACTACGTTCCTTGCCCATTCCCCAGAGACCTTGGACCCATATCTCCATGGATTTTATCACCGATTTGCCTCCATCTCAGGGCAAGTCGGTGGTGTGGGTGGTAGTAGACCGCTTCAGCAAGATGTGCCACTTTGTGCCCCTTGAGAAGCTACCTAACGCCAAGACGTTAGCTTCTTTGTTTGTGAAACACATCCTGCGTCTCCATGGGGCCCCAGTCAATATCGTTTCTGACAGAGGGGTACAATTTGTTTCCTTATTTTGGAGAGCTTTTTGTAAAAAGTTGGAGATTGATCTGTCCTTCTCCTCCGCCTTCCATCCCGAAACTAATGGCCAAACGGAAAGGACTAACCAATCCCTGGAACAATATTTAAGGTGTTTCATCTCTGACTGTCAATTCGATTGGGTCTCATTCCTTCCCCTTGCTGAATTTTCCCTGAATAACCGGGTCAGTAACTCGTCAGGGGTCTCCCCGTTTTTCTGTAATTTCGGGTTTAACCCAAGGTTCTCCTCCGTTTCCCCTGGTTGTTCCAATAATCCTGAGGTAGAGGATGTTCATCGGGAACTGTGCACTGTCTGCGCCCAGGTTCAGAAGAACCTAGAGGCGTCCCAGAGCGCACAAAAGATTCAGGCGGATAATAGACGTTCTGCTAACCCCCGGTTTGTCGTCGGGGATTTGGTCTCGTTGTCGTCCAGGAACTTGCGCCTTAAGGTCCCATCCAGGAAGTTTGCTCCCCGATTTATTGGACCTTATAAGATCATTGAAGTCCTCAACCCTGTATCCTTCCGTCTGGAGCTGCCCCCATCCTTTCGCATACATGACGTCTTCCATGCCTCCCTCCTTAAACGCTGCTCCCCGTCCTGGTCCCCCTCGAGGAAACCTCCTGTTCCCGTTCTCACCCCTGAGGGGGTGGAATTCGAGGTGGCCAAGATTATGGACAGTAGGATAGTCCAGGGCTCCCTCCAGTACCTGGTCCATTGGAGAGGATACGGGCCGGAGGAGAGGACTTGGTTACCTGCCCGTGATGTTCACGCTGGGGTATTGATCAGGAGGTTCCACCTTCTCTTCCCTACTAAACCGGGTCCTCTTAGTAAGGGTCCGGTGGCCCCTCATAAAAGGGGGAGTACTGTTAGGGATCTGCCAGGTACTACGTCTAGGTATACTCCTGGGATTAATCAATCCACACCTGAGGCCAGACCTGTTCGACTGACACCATCTCCCACCAACCAGGGTGGCAGGCTCAGGAGTGGGAGAGCCTATCGCGGCCTGGTCAGTCGGAGTTAGCTCCGCCCCCTGTCCTTTATTACCTGCCGTGTTCTCTTCCTCGGTGCTTGTAATTCTTCGGGATTCCTGGCCTCACTGCTGCTTGCTCCAGCCTGCTTCTGCCGTGCTTCTGCCTTGCTGCAGTTCCGCTTAACCTGCTTTGCTTTGCCCCTGGCTTGCTTCCTTCTCCGTGCTCACTTTGGTATACTCCACTTCATCCTGGTCCTGACTACTCATTCACCGCTCCGTTTCCTCGCGGCGTTCCGTGGCTACTGCCCCTTTCCTTGCGTGTTCCCTGTTTGTTCTCCCGTGCACTTAGACAGCGTAGGGACCGCCGCCCAGTTGTACCCCGTCGCCTAGGGTGGGTCGTTGCAAGTAGGCAGGGACAGGGCGGTGGGTAGATTAGGGCTCACTTTCCCTTCACCTCCTTCCTGCCATTACAAGCTGTATCTCAAAAAGTTAAAATAATTATAAAGTTGCACCAAACACACTGACATTTTTATTAAAAAAAATAAAAAAATATCCCTTTCAAAGGTTTACATAGCCTTTAAGGCAAGAAATTGTGAAAGGAAACTTGATGCTCTAAAAGTATAGCTTCCACTATACTTTTCTCTGTTTAGTGTAATAAATGAAAATAAGTTATAAAGAGAGCTGGATACGTAATAACAATATTCACTGTAATTTTCTTTATCAAAAATCAAAAGGGCACTTTATTGTCTTAAAAAACATTTATTTTACAGTAGAATTATGAACTGTAACAGAACTTCAGTGCAACAAATTTTTATAGGAAATGTAGAGTTCTTGCTAGAGGCGTTACTTGAAACTCCTTGGCCCCAATACTAAGTTTGTAACAGGGCCCGCAACCTACTATTTACCATTTATTATACTGGTGTCTCTTTATATGTCAGAGAAGCCTTTGGGTCCCTCAGGCACCAAGGCCCGGGTGCAACTGCTACCTCTTCACCCCCTATATCCATGCCCCTGGTTCTTGCCATCTGGTCAACTCTTTTGCTAACTTTCATATAACGCCTATCTCATGATTAGCTCATCACCTTCGTAACATTATCACCTTTGTATGTAAGGTACAACTTGTGGACCTATTGTAGAAACAAACACACAGAGGTAGAGTTTCCTTAGGGGATTTGCAATCACCTTGTGATGATAACATAATGGACCGATGTTAATAAAGCTATCTGGAATCCAAGAAAATGAAAAAATTAGCAGCACATCAGATATCCCAAAAATATGGAAGGATAGTTTTAAATGGTATGCAGGTATGGTGCAGGCGGTGTCAAGCTGTAGCCATTCCAACTCCACTATATCGCAAACTCTAGAAAAACCGCTGCACTTGTTCTTGATGTCTTAAAGCTAAAAAGCTTTATTTCATCACAACATTGCGATGTTTTGACCCAAGCATGGGTCTTTCTGGAATTCAAGTATTTTTTTAAAACTCCTGTAACCTGTATTAAAATAAAATAAAATTGAATACGTCCGAATTCTTCTTTTTTCTCCTGTTGCAGTTCTTCATCCAGTGTTGTCATTATAACATGTCAGAATTCTATTCATTGCCACCGATCTCCCTCCATGTGGTGTGTTCACTATGCAACAATGATGTTGCATTTGTAGTCAAGGAACGTCACTTGAACGCATCGTGCTTTGGCTCTAGGCCCCAGTGATATTTCATCCATAGTGACCAGTGTCAGACTGGCTTGGGCCCACGCTCCATCTATACAGAACCTATGCATGTTCACTGTTAATTATATTGTGCACACCCAGGTCATCAATAAGGTCTAATAGGTTAGTTGTGATCCAGCCCATAAGAAATAGACTCTAGTGGCAAATGATTGTCTCCAAAGCCAGCTCAAAATGCTGTTATCTTCTGCAGGAACTTTGAGGCCCTGTTGTTTTAGGGGCCCATTATTGTGCCGGGACCTAGGCCAACCACAAGATCCTCTGATACTCTGGTGGGCAGTCTAAGGCTATGTTCACACAGAGTTTTCTGCATGCAGAATTTCTGCCTCAAAATTCAGTTTGGAAGTTTGAGGCAGATTTTCCTCTCCCTGTACGCCGTTTTTCACTGCGTTTTTCGCCCGCGGCCATTGAGCACCGCGGGCATAAAACGCCGTGAAATACGCTTTCTCTGCCTCCCATTGAAGTCAATGGGAGGTCAGAGGCGTAAACGCCCGAAGATGGGGCATGTCCCTTCTTTCTCCCGCGAGACGGTTTTACCACTCGCGGGAAAAAGACGCCTCCGCCTCCCATTGAAATCAATGGGAGGCATTTTCGGGCTGTTTTTGACAAGTTTTCCGCGTGAAAAAAAACTCGTCAAAAAACTCAGTGTGAACATAGCCTAACCCTGACAGTGGTGTAAAGTCCCACAGCAACTAAAGAGGTAGCAGTCAAATGGCTCATAGTAAGTGGGGGCAGTAAGAGTTTTGACAATAAGCATATTGCTAAAAAAAACAACTATTTTTACAGGTTTCATGGGATTTTGAAAAAATGTCCACATAAGTCCTGTTTGAAGTCAGTGTTGATGAAATTTTAGTAACCCGATGTATTGAAAACAGTACAGGGTCTTTTTCTCAGGCAAGGAAATGTGCTTTCTCGTTTACAATTCTGGAGAAGGAAGCATATGACAGCACATGACACATGATGCAACATGTAATGTGACAGTGTTCCTAAGCTTTGTGGACCCTGTCATGAACCTTCGCAGATATCCACTGCTGTCATATGATGTTTACACAGGAAGGATTTTGTCATCTATTTTTATCTATGTACATTAAACAAAGCGTCTGGAATACTGGAAATTGCATTGGAAATGTCTATTTCATTTTTGGTGAATATGCTATTTTGCACAGCCATAGACTCCTAAATGTTCATTTAGTTCTGTATAAAGATGTATCCTGCTTAAATTATTTACAAAAACCTTTTCTCAAATTTTGGCCCCCTTTGTGACATCCTTAATCCTGACAGACCAAATGAGCTTTATTCCCTCAGATAACATTCGTTTAGTAGTCAATATTCTCCATCAAGCCATCTCCAACAAACAGGAATTAATTTTGCTCAGCCTAGACCTAGAAAAAGCTTTTTAGCCCTTTATCCCCTCTACTTTTCGCCATTGCCATTAAGCCTCTTTCCCTTGCAATCCGTCAAAATGTAGACATCCAAGGTTACAGTTTGGTATCGTCTTCCATAAAACTTTATGGAAGACGATACCATCTCTCTCTAAAGTTTGTCAGGTTTTCGCTAAATTTGAGTTTTGTTCGGTACTCCCAGTCAACCCTTCCAAGTCGGAGGCTATGGGTCTACATATGATATGGAACGAATAATTTCACAGTACTATGGTGTTAAGTGGAAACAGGTTCATATGTCATACTTAGTGGTGATGAATGAGCCCTAAAAACCTTGCTTCCATTTACTTATGGAATTACCCCAAATTGTTCTCAGAATCAGAAAACTTCTTAAGTCTTAAGGAATGCTCCAGCAGCTCCCGCAGCTCCCGCTATCACATATCTTGGCAGTGGAGACTATCAGCTATACATATGACTACCCTACCTGAGTTGTTATATCTCTTTAGGTATCTACCTGTATCTGCACCAAGGTGTGCATTCCTACACAATCAGAGTATAATGGATAAATGTATCTGGTCCAGATGCAGACCCAAGGTTAGCAGGCAGACCTTCTGTCGATCTCCTATATCTGGGGGCTTAGGATTGCCAAATTTAAGACTATTCTATTCCGCTGAACAAGTCTCAAAAATTGCAGTATGGAGTGATACACACTTGAAACAAAATAGGCCATATTTGAATTCCTCTTAAAGGGAATGTGTCGCTAGAAATATTTTTTATTTTTTTTTAGTTAAACTGTTAGTATATAAATGATTACACATTGTTTTAATTTTTTTATTTTTTCACAAGTCAGGAAATATTATAAATTAGATTCTAATTTATAACATTTCTATGTGCTGGTCACTAGAGGGAGCAATTCCCAAAATTGCAGCATTGGCATGTGGTAAAGCAACCTCATTGCTTTATGCTGCAAAATTGGAGAAGACACACTCGCTCTAGTATCCTCACACAATTTCCCCTCCTTTATCCGGGCTAGTGCCAGGAGAAAGGAGGGGGTTGAATGTTCAAACCTCCTCCCGGCGTACGCTATAGTGAATGGAATGGCTCCCGTTCCCATTCTCTATGGGGATGTATGTGCCATATTCCATCTCTGTATGTCTAAAAGCCATAATATATAAAAAAAAAAAAATTGTGACACCTTCCCTTTAATGACTCACTCTTCTCCCCAAGCCTTAATGTGGTCCCCTCAGCTAGGCAACGACATGAACTTGGTTAAGAATAACGTTATAGCGCACTCCCTACGTCTCTGGTATACTAACAGACATTTTTTAAATACATTTTCAACCCTTACATGTTACAAAACATATTACATAACCCTGTTTTCCGTCCAGGTCAAACACCTACCACTTTTCAATGGTGGATAGATCATCACCTTATCATCTTTCTGCATGCTTCAAGCACACATAAAAATTAGGAATCGTGTGCCCTTTGAAGACTTAAAGGGAATGTGTCGCTAGAGATTTTTTTTTTTTGTCAAACAATTATTATTTAAGTGATTACACATTGTTTTAATTTTTTTAATTTTTTACAAGTCAGGAAATATTATAAATTAGATTATAATTTATAACATTTCCATGTGCTGGGCACTAGAGGGAGCAGTTCCCAAAATTGCAGCATAGTCAATGTGGTAAAGCAACCTCATTGCTTTATGCTGCAAATTTGGGGTAGACACACTCGCTCTAGTGTCCTCACACAATCCCCCCTCCCTTATTCTGGCTAGTGCCAGGAGAAGGAGGGGTTTGAATCTTCAAACCTCCTACACTGTGCGCCGCCATTTTCTGAGCGACTGCACAGTGTAGGAGGATTAGATACAGTGCTCAGCAGACAGTATAACTCAAACATACACGAACATAATACACACATCACATACACGAACATAACTTACCTGCTCCTGCCACCGCTGCCGCCTCCGCTCCTATTCATTGCGCCTTCGCTTCCTTGAACATATGGCCGGAAGCCGCGGCCGGAAGTCGTCATCTTACTCTCCGGCCGCGGCTTCCGGTCCACATGAAAATGGCGCCGGCTTTCGCTCCGCTCCCACACAGACGGCGTACGCTGTAGTGAATGGAACGGCTCCCGTTCGCATTCTCTATGGGGTTGTATGTGCCGTATTCCATCTCTGTATGTGTCGTTAATCGACACATACAGAGATGAAAAATGGCAGCCCCCCATAGAGAAGTAAAAGTAAGAAAAAAGTAAAAAGTAGTAACACGAGAATATAAATAAATAAAATGTATGTTATTATCATATTAAAAGCAATATGCTAAAAAAAAAAATTTCATGACACCTTCCCTTTAGGATTAGATCTAGATATTCCCCTGAGGGAACATTATGTTATGACCAGCGGGTTGTGGACCCACTGTGCTACTCCACCGGATTACTTAGGGCCACCTCCAAGGGTGTGGATGACTTAGGGCCACCTCCAAGGGTGTTATCTAAGTAGCCTCCACGTTTTTCACCCTTTAACCCTCATACAGGGATATGGACTTCGCTACAGGTCGCTACCTCTTGAGTTGGTCCCGGAGTGAGTGGTGCCAATGGACTATGATACAACAGTGTAGTACACTGAGGGTACAGGCAGATAATACCTTGGCAGATGGCTGAGGATCAGAAGTCACAGTTCGTAACAGGTAGAAAGCCTCAGGCTCGTCTCAGGTAGTTGGATACAGACTGGCAGTAGACAGCAGGATGCAGACTGATGGCGGGTAACAGACTGGTAGCAGATAGCTTGATACAGGCAGATAACAGATAGCAGGTGCGAACTGGAATCAGGACGCAAACAGGAACCTTTGCTGGACACACTGGGTTGCACCAAAGTTGCTCAGGCAATAGGTGATCTGAGGAGGTGCCTTAAATAGTCCCGGAGCAAACAGAGATTGGACAGCAGGTCTGACAATGTGCCCTCGAGGTGGACAGAACTTGCGCGCCCTAAGGAGAACGCGGCTGTGAACAGAGAGAGAGGCAGGCTGAAGACGCCGGTAGTCACGCAGGGCAGGAAGACCTGGATGCTGGCAGGTGTGAGACCCAGCGGCAGGAGCGACACTCGCCGCCGGCATTACACACTAACACTATAGGTATATGCAAATTTCTCATTTTATTATATCATCCTTTAAAGTCCATCTTGGGATTCGCAGTTCCACGTTCGAGAATTTATGCAGAATAACCCTTAAAAATAAAGGAATGCTCTCACAGCTATATTCTGAATTCCAGAAATTGAGTTCTGATAACACCCTATATATCAGCATTGGAAAATGAGAAAGGCCCTGGCCTTGGTGGCATTACTTGGCAGCGAATATGGGAGAATACTCACACTTGTTCCCGTTCTTATAACATTAAATAGACATCTTGGAAACTTCTGAACAGTTGGTATCTGACCCCTGTAAGCCTAGCTAAAATCTTCCCATCCCAAACAAATCTATGTTTCCGCAGATACGAAGAAATAGGCTCTTTAAGTCAAATTTGGTGGACATTTCCGATAGTTCAAATGCATTGGAGACTGCTTGTGAGATGGATATTTGCAAAACTGAAGCTCTGTGTCAGATTGTACCCATGGTTGGCATTACTTAATGCCCCAATCCCAGATGTTTCTACAAAACAATTTAAATAAATTACTAATTTTATTTGCGCTGCAAAGTTGAGTATTGCTGTAAACTGGAAATCACAATCAATCCCTTTTCAGAAAACTATTAGTAGACATATGGAGCTTTAAGCATATGGTGACAACAGTGGCGGATCCTCATATGGGCGGTTCGGGTGGCCGCCCGGGGCCCAAGGCTCCCAGGGGGCCCATAGCTGCCCAAACCGCACACAAGTTAAAAAAAACTCTCCAGGGCTGCTGCCGGCCGCATTCTAGCGGTCATCGGTTCCACGTGCTCATGAAGAGGAGGAGGGGGGAATGTGCAGGGGGAGTCAATTGCGGCCAGGGAACAGAGGCACAACACATCAGCTGTAGAGGGCAGACTGTCAGAGATTGTGATGGGCAGGTGCTGGAGTCTCCCTGACAGTCTGCTCCTCTGTGCTGCTGTGCACTCTCCCTCCTGTGTAAACCTCCAGCAGCTGCCTGATAATGGCAAAACTGAAACTAGAGGGTGAAGGACCTGTGGTGACGTCACAGTCACATGATTAAGGTCCTGGAGGCTGCCAGAGACAAGCACCGCAGAGGAAGAGACGAGATAGAGAGAGAGAGAGAGAGAGAATGAGTCTATATAGTGTGTGCTGTGTATTTAGTGTGTGCTGTGTATATAGTCTATATAGTGTGTGCTGTGTATATAGTCTATATAGTGTGTGCTGTGTTTATAGTGTCTATAATGTAAGTCTATATAGTGTGTGCGTGTAGTGTGTGTGGTTTGAATATATAGTGTGTGGTGTTAGTGTGAATTGTGTATAAGGTGTTTAATTTCACATTTTTTGTGTGTGAAATAACTTCCCACCCATAGAGCCCTCTGCAGTAAGTCAGATGCTCAGAACCCCCCCCCCCCTGCAGTTTAATCTCCCCCATAGAGCCCTCAGTAGTTATTATACTGCAGGGGGGGGGGGGTCAGAGGGTTTGATTGACTGTTGAGGGTTCTATGGGGGAATAACTCCTTCCCCTCGAGAGCCATAGGGGCGGATTTACACGAACGTGTATTACGTCCGTGCAACACGTGTGCTTTTCACGTGTGTCGCACGGACCTATGCAAGTCTATGGGGCAGTGCAGACTGTCAGTGATTTTTGCGCAGCGTGAGTCCGCTGCGTAAAACTCACGACATGTCCTATATTTCTGCGTTTTTTGCGCATCACGCACCCATTCAAGTCAATGGGTGCGTGAAAATCACGCATGCCACACAGAGGCACCTCCGTGGGACGTGCGTGATTTGCGCAACAGCAGGCAAACTGTGATTGCAAACAGAAATGCACCAGGTGCTTTTCTGTTTACAAACATACAAACAGAGTGTCATAATGATGGCGGCTGCGCGAAAGGCATGCAGCCGCGCATCATATGGTGATGACACCCGGAGATGTTAAGTGCCTTTTGCGCGTGCAAAACGCCGCATTTTTTGCGTGCGCAAAACGCACACGCTCGTGTAAATCCGCCCTAAGTGTCAGACGCTTAGACCCTCCCATAGGGCACTCAGCAGTCAGTCAGATGCACTGGGGAGGGGTGTCTGACTGCTTAAAGGGTAACCTACGAAACTTTTTTTTAAAAATACATGTCATAGTGACATGTCAAATGTTCTAATCGATGGGGGTCTGGGCACTGAGACCCCACCAATCGCTGAAACAAAGTGGCAGAAGCGCTCAGGTGAGTGCTGTGCCACTTTGTTTCTGATCGTCTTTCATCTGATAGCCGAGCATGCGGTGTATGGGCACAACAGAAAGTCTATGAGTCCGTACACCGCGCCGAGGAAAGACAATCAGAAATGAAGTGGAACAGTGCTCACCCGGGCACTCCTGCTGCTTTGTTTTAGTGATCGGTGGTGATCTCAATGCTGGGACCCCCATCGATCAAAACTTCTGACATATCACTCAGGCGAAGTCGCCATAACGGTCTGTGTCAGATGGAGAAGAAAAGAGAATGACCCATCAGTGAAGACATCACCTGTGAGTCATTGCATTTATAGATCTGTCACCTCTCCTAACATGTCTGTTATCTGTAATCCTTGTATTCCACATAAAGTCTTTGTGTACCCAGGACTAATAAACAAATACGTGTTACCATTCTCCTTGTCAGGAGGATGTGTCCCTACACAGTGTGATACTGTCAGCGATGGTTGGAGACTGTCAGTATGTAGGGACACAGCCCTTTGACAAGGTAAATCGTAGCACTCATTTGTCAATGCTCACACAGAAAGGTGGTTTTTAATATAGACATGACATGGCAGGGCGGTGGTGGAGAAGGGGGCCCAAGCTTGTGGAACAGCCCAGGGCCCATGGTTTACTTAATCCGCCACTGGGTGACAATCATAGAGCACAAGGTTACTCGATATAAGGCTATATGGTCGCAAATTACAAGATTTGTCCTCATAGTATAAATCCTGGGGAGTATTATATCCACCTCTGACAAAGGGATTGAATGAATAATGATTTCCATTTCCATCATGCACCCAGTGCCAGCCTTAGGGGTGTGCGACCTGCGCGGGTGCACAGGCCGCTGCAGTCCACCCGCATGAAGGAGGCACCACTGGGCAGGCCATTTGATCTCTATATCCCCTGCTCCTGATTACACACACAGGGGAAGCAGAGGTAGCAAAAGGGGAGAAGGAAGCTCTGCCCACAGCATGCCCCTGCAAGTAGCCTGTGAGCCTGTCAGCAAGGAGAGATGGTAAGTGCCTGTGCGTATATGTTCCAGTATGTATGTGCCTGTGTGTCTATATATGTGTATGTATGTGTATATATGTCTCTGTGTAATTGCATATTTTTCTGTGTGTCCGTGTATTCATATGTGTGTTATCTGTGGTGTTACATAGGACTGCAGGTAACACTAATACATTATATCTAATCAGAGAGTTATCACCGTGCGTTTTCTGTGATGTTACATAGGACTGAATGTAAGGCTTCATTCACATCTGCACTAGGGCTCCGTTCCGATGTTCCGTCTGGGCTTTATGTCGGAACCTTTGGTTTCCATTTGTGTCAGTCAGGGTCCCTTTCCGACGGAAAGCTCAGACGGAACGTCAGAATGCGACCCTGGTCTAGATGTGAACGAAGCCTAACATCTACTACATTATCTGTACTCAGAGAGTTATCACTGTGTTATCTGTGGTATCACATAGGACTGAAGATAATGTCTGCTACATTATCTGTAATGTGTATATGTGTGCCTGTGTGGGTATATATGGGTCTGGTCTGTGTGTGTGTGTGTGTGTGTGTGTGTGTGTATGTCTATATATGTGCCTTTTTGTATTTGTTTATTTTCCAGTATGTATGTATGTATGTATGTATGTATGTATGTATGTATGTGTGTGTGTGTGTGTGTGTGTGTGTGTGTGTGTGTGTATTTGTCTGTATGTTTATATATTTGCCTATATGTCTAAATATGTATTTATGTATGTACAGTATATATCTTCCAGTATGTGCGTGTCTATTTATGTGGTTATTTTTTTATTTGTGAATGGTAGCAATGAAGAGTCCCACACAGGGCACCAGCCAACCTAAAGCCGGTCTTGCACGCACCCATGGGCCCTATATTTAAATATATGAATGATGCTGAATAATTGATATGACTACAGTTATTGCTGTTTATTAAGCATGTCCTTCCCCCTCCCTTGTTTCCCATGTTTGCTTTCTGTTCTCCCTATATTCCATCCTTTTTTTTTTTAATGCAAGTCATGTATATTGTCAGGCACTGTATTGCCCATTTGATTTGCATCATATTTATTTTTTTTCCTGAAAGATTCATGTTTTTTTTTTCTTTTGTAGTGGCAAAGTGAAAAGATCTAAGATTTAAAAATATTTTTTTTTTATATCCTTCTCATGTGATAGACAGCACAGTTTTTTTATCGGGTCTTGTACCTTGTACTGAAGTCATTGCTCATAAATGAAATGAATGAGTGCTTTGATGATAAATACAGTAATATACAACCACATTTTAAAGGGCAAATCAGGAGAAAACAATACATATCTTGCCAGTAAAAAAACGTAACTAATCACAAGTTTAGATTTGTGGAGGAGAGCCCAGACATTGCACACAGACAGGCCACAGAAATAACTCCAAACCGTAGGTAGTCAGCCAAATCAATCAAATGTCATTGACATTATATTATCTGTGGGCTTCGTACAAGTATTTTTTAATAAAGCAATAGAAAAGTTACAGGTTTTTATTATTGCAGTAGAAAAAGTGGTCTGCAACCAGATACCCACCATTGAATTAAATGAAAAAGCCTTCATTAAGAATATGGCTTATATTCACAGACTAAAATTACATTTGCATGACAAGCTTTGCATAGCCTTAGGGCTCATTCAGACGAACGTGACTAACGTCCGTGTGCTGCGCAGGGAAATCACGCGCAGCACACGGACCCATTGATTTCAATGGGGCCGTTCACACATGCAGGAGTTTTCACGCAGCGTTTGTCTGTTGCGTAAAACTCACTGCATGTCCTATATTGGTGTGTTTTTCACGCACGTTTTGCCCATTGAAGTCAATCGGTGAGTGAAAATCACGCAAAGCACACGGATTCACATCCGTGTGCTGTGCGTGATTTACGCATCAATTCAATTGAAAAAAAAGTGTTTTGCGAGTGCGTGAATAACGCATGCCCTCGCAAAGAACACTGATGCATAAAGGACCAGATTCACACGCGTTTTTCACACCCATGAATCTGATACGCTCATGTGAATGTATATATTTAAATTTTATTCAATTACCTGAATACAGATTATTACCGTATATCAGTTTCACATGTTCAGCTGTTGGTCTGAGTTAAATGTTGACTGAGACCCATCTAGAGTTACATGGTAGCACAGACCCCACTGAAACATTTACCAACTAAAAAAAACTCAGACAACAAACTTTCTAGATAATAAATGGCCACAAAGTTTATTAAGGGTAACAGAAAATCAATAATAATTCAAATAAAAATATCCACAAATTCATGGACAGTGACATCAGGGCTTCCCTCTAGGAGCAGAATCCCCGGCCTATGCTCAGGCTGGGAATTCCATTCCTTTAGGGAGTCCCAATGGCGCTATCTACAGGAGGTGGTAGCGCCATCTACAGGGGGGTGGCGCTATCTTCAGTGGGGTGGTCTATCAACATGCACACTGTGGCATTATATAGGGGTACTATCTACATGGGCACTAACTACAAGGGTACTGGCACTTTATATGTGGGCACTGGCACTAGGGGCAGCTTTGGCGGTGTTATACTGTATAAGGGCAGCTAGGGGGCATTATACTGTATGGGGCAGCTATGGGGCATTAAGCTGTATGGGGCAGCTGTAAGGCATTATACTGTATGGGGTATCTGTGTGGGCATTATACTGTATGGGGGCATTATTCTGTATGGGTCAGCTATAGGGGCATTATACTGCATTGGCGCAGCAATGGGGCATTATGCTGTATGGGGAATTTGTTTTGGCATTATACTGCATGAGGGAATCTGTGTGGGGATTATACAGTATGGGGGCATCTGTGTGGGCATTATACTGCATGGGAGAATCTGTGTTGGCTTTTTACTGTATGAGTGCATATATTGGGACATTATACTGTATGGTGGCAGCTAGAGGACATTATACTGTGTGGGGTCAGCTATTTGGCATTATACTGTGTGGGAGGCACTATGGGAGCATGATACTGTGTAGGCTGAACCGGGTGTGTATGGGCGGGGCATGGGTGGGATTAGAGGCGTTGCTTAAAATATAAAAATGTTGTCTTTCTTTGTGATACTTGAAAGTTAGTGTAAAGGATCTGCCAGGCACAGCTTCGGGGTTAACGCCCATAGATAATCAGTCTGCACCTGCTTCTATGTCTGTGAGACTGACTCCATCTTCCACCACTCAGGGTGGCAGGCTTAGGAGTGGGAGAACCTATCACAGCCTGGCCAGACGGAGCTAGCTCCCGCCCTCTGTCTATTTATACCTGCCTTTCCTGTTCCTCCTTTGCTTGTGATTCTTCTCGTTTGGTTTCCTGGCCCTGCTGCATCTTCTTGTACCATTGTCCTTGCTTCATATTGACCCTGGCTTGCTGACTACTTTCCTGCTCTGCGTTTGGTACCTCGTACACTCCTGATTTGACTCGGCTTGTTTACTACTCTTCTGCTCTGCGTTTGGCACCTCGTACTCTCCTGGTTTGACTCGGCTTGTTCACTTCTCTTGTTGCTCACAGTGTTGCCGTGGGCAACTGCCCCTTTCTCCCCCTAGCTCTGTGTACCCTTGTCTGTTTGTCTGTCGTGCACTTATTGAGCGTAGGGACCGTCGCCCAGTTGTACCCCGTCGCCTAGGGCGGGTCGTTGCAAGTAGGCAGGGACTGAGTGGTGGGTAGATTAGGGCTCACTTGTCTGTCTCCCCACCCCCGTCATTACAGTTAGGAGGTATGTTTAAACCAATAAAATATCAAGCCCCCCTCTAAAAACATTGCGACAAGAAGGAAATGAAAAACATTAGGAAGGGAGGGTGGCCGTAGGTCCGATCTTCAAAACTACTTGACCTCAACGGAACCACTTCTTTTATAGCACATTTTCCCGCCTTTGAAACTCAAATGTCCAATCAGCTGATGCCAGGAGAGAATCTGCCTGGAGATAGAAAGATCTGGAACCAGCTCAGGCAACTACACAGCTGACCAGGGATCAATTAGCTGTTACTAAGGAATAATTTGCCTGTAGATAGAAACATCTGGAACTGGCTCGTGCCACCCGCACAGCTTACATGGGGGACGCCATCATGGTAGGTATAATTCTAAAAATATATGGAAAAAGGGGGGGGGGACATACCAAAAGAAAGACAGTCCTCACAAAAATTATAATAATACTGGGGTTCATGCGACCATGTGTCCCCAAGCAAATAGCTTGGGGGGCCCCTGTAATTACATACAGTACATATGGGGTTTGAAAAGTCTCGTAGTGGAAGTGGTTTTACAGAAGAAGGGGTCGGAGGGGAAGAAATTTCTGATGACAACATGTCCTGCGTTGAATTCTGTCATGTAGAGGTTCATGGAAACCTTGTGTAAATTCAAATCAACAAATGCATCAATATCTACCGATTCTGTCCAGCAGCCCAGTTTTCCCTAGAGCCTGTTTGCTGCCACCTAGTCGCTGTATTGTATATCAGCACACCAACTCTAAGGCCGTATTGACAAGAGCGAGTTCGGTCCGTGATTTACGGACCGTATGTCAGCAGTATTTCGCGGACTGAACACACTGCAGGGAGCCGGGCTCCTAGCATCATAGTTATCTATGACGCTAGGAGTCACTGCCTCGCTGCGGGAAAACTGTCCCGTATTGTAATCATGTTTTCAGTACAGGACAGTATTTCCGCAGAGAGGCAGGGACACCTGGCATCATAGATAACTATGGTGCTAGGAGCCCAGCTCCCTGCACTGTATTCGGTCCGGGAAATGCAGTCGACATGTGGACCGTATATCACGGACCGAACACGCTCGTGTGAATCCGACCTAAGGAAGCTCAGGATGGTGGGCAGGATATCTCTCTCTTTTTGACGATGCAGCATTTGTTTCTTGCTTGCTGCCAGTGGCGTAACTACCGCTGTAGCACGGCCCCCCATGCCCGGAGGCTCCGCTAGCAGCCGCTATGGCTGCTACAGCGGTAGCGACACCACACTCAATAGTGTCTGCATCCTTCAGAGGCAGATGCCATTGAACACTATGACAGAGCAGGGAGGTATCTCCCTGCTCTGCCATAGGCTACTGTTAACAGTGGTGTAACTCTTGGGGTCACAATTGTGACAGGCCTCTAAGCCTGGGTGGCCCGCTGGGCCCCCGTAGCCACACAGTGCTAACCACGCTGGTCCCGCTTCCTGATACAGTTTTAATGCTGGAGCATGGAGCTAACAGCTCCTTGCTCCAGCATTCACTCTGCCGTGAGCGGCTCGGCGCAGGCAGGCATGATGTAGTGACGTCACCGCGCCTGTCTGCTCTGAGTCACTCACAGCACAGACCGGAGGAGAAGGATCCGCCACCTGTCGTGGGAACGGGGATAGGTAAGTAATTATGTTATTATTTTTCTATTAGGCACTATGGGGCATTATACTGGGTAGGGAAGGCGGGCTAATATGGTGGCTGCTATAGAAGCATTTTACTATAAAGGGGGCATTATACTGTATGGGGGCATTATACTGTATGGGGGCATTAAACTTTGGGGGCATTATACTGTTGGGGCAGCTATGGGGGGCATTATACTGTGGGGGCAGCTATGGGGGCATTATACTGTGGGGGCAGCTATAGGGGGCATTATACTGTGTGGTGCATTATACTGTGGATACAGCTATGGGGGGCATTATACTGTGTGGGGAATTATACTGTGGGGGCTGCTATGGGGCCATTATACTGTATGGGGCAGCTATTAGGGGGCATTATACTGTATGGGGCAGCTATGAGAGGGAATTTTATTGTGTGAGGTGCAGCTATGGGAGCATTATACTGTATGGGGAAGTTATGGGGGGCATTATACTATGTGGGGCAATATACTGTGGAGACTGCTATGGGGGGCATTATAGTGTGTGGGACAGCAATGAGGTGCATTATACTATATGGGGCAGCTATGGGGGCCATTATACTGTGGGGACTGCTATGGGGGGCATTATACTATTATACTGCGTGGGGTATTATAATGTGGGGGCAGCTATGGAGAGCATTATACTGTGGGGGTCAGCTATGCGGGGCATTATATTGTGGTGGTTAGCTATGAGTGGCATTATACTGTGGGGGCAGCTAGGTTGGCATTAAACTGTGTGGGGCATTATACTGTGGGCAGCTATGGAGAGCATTATACTGTGGTGGTCAGCTATGGGTGGCATTATACTGTAAGGCAGCTATGGGGGGTATTATACTGTATGGGGCAGCTAAGGGGGTATTATGCTGCATTGGGGCAGCTATGGGGCATTATGCTGTATGGGGGAATTTGGGCATTGTACTGCATGGGGGCATCTGTGTGGGCATTATACTGTATGGGGCATCTGTGTGGGCATTATACTGTATGGGGAATCTGTGTGGGCATTATACTGTATGAAACATCCGTGTGAGCATTATACTGTATGGTGGCAGCTATGGGGGCATTATACCATGTGAGGGACACTATAGGAGCATGATACTGTGTGGGCTGAACCGGGTGTGTATGGGTGGGGATTGGGTGGAATTAGAGGTGTGGCTTAAAAGGAAAAAAAATTCTGCTGAGCTCCGCATCGATTGTCCCGCTTTGTCATACTTGAAAGTATAGCACTGTCTACAGAGGGCGCTGTATAGTACTGTCTACAGAGGTGTCTGTATAGTACTGTCTACAGGGGGGGCTGTATAGCACTGTCTGCAGGGGGGCTGTATAGCACAGTCTACAGGAGGGGGCTGTATGGCACTATTTACATGGGGGCACTATCTACAAGGGCGAGCTGTGTGTGGCACCCAGGGGAGGGGGGCCCAGTCAAAAGTTTGCTATGGGGCCCAGTGTTTCCTAGTTACGCCCCTGATTGCTGCTGCTGTAACTGTAAATTAAAAATGATGAGTGCATACTATTCACTTTCTGCAGGAATTCAAAGATTAAAGGGGTATTTCCACCATAGACATTTATGGCACCACAGCGACCCATACCTATATCGAGAACAATGGTCACCCGACCCCCATTTTGCCTAGCCGCAGATTCCAGACAGGGACAAGTAGAGAGAAGGCTGTGCATGCACCCAACTCTCTCTATTCTGTTGTAAAAACAAAACTCCCAATAAAACTGGTGTAATCTCTGTGTTTTGCCCATTTCACCCCACAAATATATTTTTTTTCAGTTTCCCAGTAAATTATGCGGTACAATAAAAGATGCCATCAAAAACTAAAACTTGTCCCACAAAAAATAAGCACTCATACGGCTATGTCGACATGTTGCCTGTCAGCATTATGGTCGCAGGTTTAAGTTCCACAAAGTGCATCATCTGCATGTATTTGCATGTATTTCTCCCCACACTCTAAAAATACTGTGTACTGTTAAATTAGGGGTGGTTCGCATATATCCGACTTAGTAGAAGGACATCGGAGAGAAACGAATTCCATTGTTTGCTATGGGGTCAGTGTTGTGTCCGGTGGCATAAGTGTTGCCACCGTACATTTCTCTTAGGCTAGATTCACACGAACGTGTGTAAATCTGTCCGTGTACGTTGCGTTATTGCATCAGTGTGTTTTGCGTGTGACGTGTTTCACGCACTTGCAAAGCACATCTTTTTTTTATCAATGGAATTCATGCGCAAATCACGCACAGCACACGGGTGTGCTGTGCGTGGTTTTCACGCACCCAATGACTTCAATTGGCGTGTAGGTACGTGAAAACGCACCAATATAGGACATGCAGTGAGTGTCAAGCAACGGACTCTCGCTGCGTGAAAACTCCTGCATGTGTGAACAGCCCCATTGAAATGGGTCTGTGAGCTGTGAGTGATTTCCATGCACAGCACCCGGACGAATTAAACGCTTGTCTGAATGAGGCCTTAGGGTATGTGCACACACACTAATTACGTCCGTAATTGACGGACGTATTTCGGCCGCAAGTACCGGACCGAACACAGTGAGCAGGGCTCCTAGCATCTTACTTATGTACGATGCTAGGAGTCCCTGCCTCGCTGCAGGACAACTGTCCCGTACTGAAAACATGATTACAGTACGGGACAGTTGTCCTGCAGCGAGGCAGGGACTCCTAGCATCGTACATAAGTATGATGCTAGGAGCCCGGCTCCCTGCACTGTGTTCGGTCCGGTACTTGCGGCCGAAATACGTCCGTCAATTACGGACGTAATTAGTGTGTGTGCACATACCCTTAGACAGACAGATGCACAAAATGCAAACACAACTGTCAAGAATAATTGTTTGATTTATGCCTATGGAGACTGCATGGAAGTTGGCTTGATGTTATGCACCTGTTTGCAATGGATGTGGCTGAAATATCTGAACTCAATATTTACGAGAGGTGTCCACATACTTTTGGACATAATGTGCACCTAAGTTAGAACAGATCGAATATAAAATTCTGTTGTTTTTTGTTTACGCCCTTAAATACAGAGTTGTTGTTTTTTTTAAATGACTAGTACTTGCGTAGTGCTTAACACATTGTATCTCCAAGGGAAAGATCTGAAAACTCCTTAAAATGTTTGCCTGTCATAAATAGGTTATGTTCTTAGTGTAGTAAAGGTGTTACGTGAGTACTATTTGTGTTTGCAAACTGCCAGTGTAATCCTGATACGCCTACCTTAGTAGAAAACGAAACAAGCAAGTAATTATCTAGAAAACAGAAGTGAAAGACTGTGTTGCTTAGGGCTTGTTCACACAGAGTTATCTCTAGGTAGAAAAAAATCAGCCATATGCACTAACTGCATGTATTCCTATTAAAGTCGATTGGAGGCTATAAATATGTTTTTTTTTATCATGGATTTTGCCGAGTAAAAAAGTGCCATAATAAGTCTAAAAAAAAAACAGAAAAACAGTGTGAACATAGTTTAATCCACTACAAAGCTTACTTGATGATGGATTATACAATAGCTTTAAGCATACCTCCCAACCGTCCCGGATCCGGCGGGACAGTCCCGGTTTCTCACCGCTGTCCCGCCATCCCGGGCGGTCTGCAAAATGTCCCACTGGGCACTGCATCAAAAAAGCTGATAGCTTCTGACTCCAGCAGCAATCAGAAGTAGTCAGGAGTCCTGCGGCGGTGTTCTCACTGGGATCGATGCCGACACGGGAGTGGACCTGTCTAGTCACCTGACCTGTCATCTGACCTCACCGATCAGGTGACTGGACTGGTCCACACTCGACACTAGTGAGAACGTCGCTGCAAGACTTCTGCCTTCTTCTGACGGTGAGTGACGTCAAAGTAGAGCGGAGAGTGGCAGCAGTAGGGCCGGCTACCGCTCTGGCGGCATTGTGGCACAATGTATAAGGGGGTTGTGTTGCGTTACCTACAGGGGGGCTGTGTGTGGAGCTATGTACATGGAGCGGTGTGTGGAGCTATATACAGGGGAGCTGTGTGTGGCGCTATCTACAGGGGGGCTGTGTGTGGAGCTATGTACATGGGGGCTGTGTGTGGCGCTATCTACAGGGGGGCTGTGTGTGGAGCTATGTACATGGGGGCTGTGGGTGGAGCTATCTATAGGGGGCTGTGTCTGGAGCGATCTACAGGGGGGCTGTGTGTGGAGCTATCTACAGGGGACTGTGTGTGGGGCAATCTACAGGGGACTGTGTGTGGAGCAATGTACATGGGGGCTGTGTCTGGAGCTATCTACAGGGGGCTGTGTGTGGGGCTATCTACAGGGGACTGCGTGTGGAGCAATGTACATGGGGGCTGTGTGTGGAGCTATCTACAGGGGGGATGTGTGTGGAGCTATCTACAGGGGGGCTGTGTGTGGAGCTATCTACAGGGGGGCTGTGTCTGGAGCTATCTACAGGGGGGCTGTGTGTGGAGCTATGTACATAGGGGCTGTGTGTGGAGCTATCTACAGGGGGGCTGTGTGTGAAGCTATCTACAGGCGGCTGTGTGTGTAGCTATCTACAGGGGGGCTGTGTGTGGTGCTTTGTACAGGGGGCTGTGTGTGGAGCAATCTACAGGGGGCTGTGTCTGGAGCTATCTACAGGGGGCTGTGTCTGGCGCTATCTACAGGGAGCTGTGTGTTGCGCTATAAACAGTGGGGCTGTATCTGGAGCTATCTGGAGAATGATCTTTCCATTGACCGCTAGCAGAGTTGCACAACTGGAAAAAAATCCCCATCATGTAACTCTGCTACCTGTCAATTGAAAAGTCATCCACCACAGGGTGACTTTCATTGTTCTCAGCCTTCTGGTTTGTCCTGCAGCTGCTGCCGTGATGAGCAAATGTTATACCCAAGTTAGAAAAAGTAACATAAAGACGATATAACCGGATCCATAATATCTGGGATATCCAGACAGTCTAGAGAGCTGCAGTGAGTGCATTTGTTATTTGCAGAAGGATCTGGCCGTGATTTGATGTGTTTATGCGGGATATTGGGTTGGTTAGGGGCGTGGCTTAAAATGTCCCTCTTTTCCGAATTCAAAAGTTGGGAGGTATGGCTTTAAAGAGTCTCTGTCACCACATTATAAGTGCCCTATCTCTTACATAAGGAGATTGGCACTATAATGTAGGTGACAGCAGTGCTTTTTATTTTAAAAAACAATCTATTTTTACCACTTTATTAGCGTTTTTAGATTTATGCTAATGAGTTGCTTAATGCCCAAGTGGACGTATTTTTACTTTAGACCAATTGGGCGTTGTACAGGGGAGTGTATGACGCTGACCAATCAGCATCATGCACTCCTCTCCATTCATTTACACAGCGCATTTGGATCCTGTTAGATCCTTATGTGCTGTCTTATACTAACACATTAACAATAATGAAGTGTTTAGACAGTGAATAGACATTCCACGGGATGTCTATTCAGAATCTCTGCACTTCGTTACTCTGTCTGTGGTAGTTACAGCAGAGGACGCGTAATCTCGCGAAATTACGCGGTAAATGACAGGTTACAACGAGATCACGCTTCCTCTGCTGTAACTACCATAGAAACAGTAACGAAGTGTAGAGATTGTGAATAGACATCCCGTGGAATGTCTATTCACTGTCTAAACACTTCAGTATTGTTAATGTGTACCAAGTCTCTACAAAGTCCAAACACAAGAGTTCCTGTAATAGAGACAGCAGCAAGGCTAGGCTCAGATGGTACTTTGACGGCAGGTGATGCAATACGTGGCAGGAGGTACTAGGCATGGCAGATGACACTAGACATGGTGTAAGACCTCAGGCGTAGCAGACGGCACAACACGACTCCAGCACTAGAGAGGGCACAGGAACAAATATAGCACGGGATGTAGGACACAGGTAGCAGGACACGGTAACACTGAGAACGCGTTACGACTCTGGGACCATTTACAAGACTAACATAGGAATACAAACAACGCTCAGGCAAGGAGTGAAAAGGGCAAGGCCCTATTATAGTCCAGAGTGATCTGGAAGTAATTAGTAAATTCTTTACATGTCTGCGCGCTGGCCCTTTAAGGCCGGGAATGAGCTTGCGCACGTACCCTAGTGGTCACTGTAGGGCAGGACGAGATGTCAGCAGGATGAGAGGGGTCTGCGGTCCGCGACCGCAGCCATTACAATTACAGCATCAGAACCAAGCTCTGACATATATACAGTACGAAAACCAAGCTCAATACATATACACAGCACCAGAACAAAATTCAGTACATTTATACAGCATCAGAACCAAGCTCAATACATATATACTGTCACGTTGGGTTCGTGTATCCACTGGGCCATGCCTCCTTGACGGTAGGGCAGCTGGCCAACAAGACACAGGTCACAGTCTATAGTTCGTATAGTGAACCTGTCTCAGCTTGGACAGTAGCAAGACAGGCTCGGCTGGGACTAGGCAGCAGGTAGACGTCAGGCGTGGAGTAGCAGGACAGCACAACTACAGCTCAGCACAGAACTTGACCAGGATAGCACGGGATACAGGTTACAAGATACAGGTACAGGAACGGGGAACACTGGGAACTGGAAAACACTAGGAGACCATTTGCATAGACAAACTTTGGGTATGACAAGAACGCTCAGGCATGGGACGAAGGGGCACAGCCCTTCTTATAGCCCAGGGTGCTCTGGGAGCAATCAGCTCAATCTCCCACCTGCATGCACTTTGGCTCCTTGAGTCTGGACTGAGCTTCGCGAGCGCACCCTGGTGGTCACTGTGGAACAGGACGGCCATATGTGCAGACATCTCTGGAGAGAAGGGTGTCGACTGGATGGAAGGAGTTTGTGGTCAGCGACCACGGACGTTACATATACAGCTCCAGAACCAATCTCAGTTCATATATACATCACCAGAACAAAACTCAATACATAAATACAGCACCAGAACAAAACTCAGTATATAAATACAACATCAGAACCAAGCTCTGCACAAATACAGCTCAATTTAGTGCAACCCCTGCCGTATATGTTTGTACGGTGTAAAACTGCAGCTCCCAGCATCACCCGAACAATGGTAATGATATGCTGCGAGTAATTTCACAAAATAAATCATACCGCCCATCATCTCGCTGCAGATCATATAGTGACTACAGTACTGATTAGAGGCAGCATAAACATTTACATTAAGTGACTCACCGGTGATGATCTCAGATTCTAGTTGTTCTTTTTCTCTTTTCTACTCCATCTGGTCCAGATCTCTATTATGACTACTCCCGTCCACAGCCCATTTCTGCAGTTTGCTGCTTAGAGGTCTTCAGCTTCTCACTTTTCAAACATTTCTGTACGTATATACGAAGATAAAATTCTCATGGTGACACACACTGTACCCCTAAATATAATTGCACCATACATTGCACCTCTAATTATAGTAGCACCATACACTGTCCATGATTATAATAGCAACATACACTGTGTCCCTGATTATATTAGCATCATACACTGTGCCCCCCCACACACACAGTGACCCCGGTAGATAGTGCCCCCATAGAGCCCTCTTTAGATAGAGCCCCCCATAGAGCCCCCTGTAGATAGTGCCCTTCATATATTCCCCTGCATATAGTGCCCTGTACAGAGTGACCCACATATAGCCTCTCCTGTAGATTATGCCCCACATATAGCTCCCCCTATATATAGTGCCCCATATATAGCCCCCCTGTAGATAGTGTCCCACATATAGCCTCTCCTGTAGATTGTTCCCCACATATAGCTCCCCCTGTATATAGTGCCCCACATATAGCTCCCCATGATATAGTACCCTAACTCCCCTCTGTATATAGTGCCCCACATGTAGCCTCCCCTTTATATTGTGCCCCACATATAGCTCCCCCCCCTGTAGATAATGCCGCTCACACATTTAAGTGGAAAAAGAAAACTTTACATACTCACCTTGATCCTGTACCTGCGCCGTCCTGTGTCAATGCAGGCCTGCTCTCTTCTGAGCAGGTCTGCTGGTGCTGAACGATGGAGCTAATTAGCAGGGCAGAATGACTTGCCTGTCAACAACAGAAGCGACACTGCTAGCATCGTTGAAAGGCGCTGATTGGCAGGGCAGAATGACTTTCCCTGTCAATCAGCGCCTTTCAACATTGAAAGCAGTGCGATGACGCCATCGCGCTGATAGCATCATTGAAAGGCGCTGATTGGCGGGGCAAGTCATTCTGCCTTGCCAATCAGTGTCATTGTAAAGCGCTGAATAGTCGGGCATGGAACTTACCTGGCCATTCAGCGCTTATGAATGTAATTGTATGTGTCCTAATATAATTGGTCACCCTATACGTTTCTAACGCATAAATAAAGCAAATGCAATAACTTTATTTGCATTTTATCTTTTATACAGTCCCCATATCGCAATGCGCTGGCAATCTATCTCTTTTCTGCACGTTCCCACTACACCTCCTGGCAACTTTCACTTCCGCCATGTACACTTCCTTGCCTCCACCTTCCCTAACTTTTGGTCACATGAATAAAAATCCCCTGGCGCCTTCCTCCTGCTAGGACCCCATGTATGTCACTTCCAAGTGCTATTCTTATTGCTGTTGTGATATCGTTCAGGGGGGCTGGGCTAGCAGAGATCAAGTCAACGGCGTATGCATGGTTTTTCATTTTTGCGCATGTGCTGTGGTCAAACTGTGGTAGACACCATCCATGAACGTTCATGGTGACGTACTTAGGCTGGCAGAGACTAGGTGAGCATAGAACGGCACCTGATCGAGAAGCAGACAAGAAGAGAGCTGGATGGGTCATATGATGCTGAACTGAAATGTTGGAACAGCGGGATATTTTAATGCCTAATTCACATTGAGTTTTTTGGAACTGATTTTAATGCAGAAATTGCGTTGGAATTAGTGGCAAAAAATGCCCTAAGTATCCTTCCATTGATCTCAATTGGAGGTAGAGCAAATTTTTTTTTCACAGCATTTTTTGACAGCTCATGGAAAAAAAAGCTTCCTGCCCTATCTTGAAGCGGCCGCTTGTTTGGAGCGTTTTTTGACCAAATGAAAACATATACAAAAAAACCTTCAAAAAAAGTGTCAAAAAAAAGCATCAAAAAACGCTTGCATTTCAAAATCTGCCTCAACTGGGCCTAGATGATAAACTTGTACATTTTTGCATTGGGAGACCATTTAAATATAAAAATGTAGACTTGGAAAACCCCTGTGAGAAAAGTTGTATAGAGGGACTCTGAAATGCTGTCTTCTAAATCAAATCAGAAGGAATATTGCACCCACTGAACAGCTCATGCTAATGCAAATTAAAGTGCGTGATTGGGTGAGAATCGCCTCGTTGTTGTGGCCGCATCTGATTTCAGCACATGGCTGCAACCAAAACCCTCATTTACATACAGTCCATGCATTAAATTGGCGCTCCGTCCTCCCTTTCAGTGGACGCTTTATAGCAGCTGCTGATTAAAAAGCACATCTAAAAGATATTCTTTCTTGTAGGGGTCTGTCTAGTGACACAGTTCCTTTGACTCATTTTAGGGTATATATCTGGTAGTGTTTAATTCATATTTATTTTCTTCTTTTTAAAATCTGTTATAATGTAATTTATTGTATGTGATTGCCTGTGTATTTAAAATGCACAGGCATCTGTTATATCTAATGTATGCTCTTATAGGCATCAATACTGGACAGCACTGGGGGCCTGTGCTAGGTAAAGACTGTCAGTATACTACCACTTTCCCCAGTTATCACGATACCGGGTCTGAAGTTGGGGAAGCCTCCTCCCTCTGTGCCACAATTGTAGCGCATGGCCAGCCAAAAGGTGCAAGATATTTATTAGGAGGCCTTTGCATCTTACTCCAACAAAATTATTTATAAATTTCCCCGAACGACAGTATTTATTATGGAAAAGAAAAAAATCTAAATGGTAGGCAGCACTTTCTGTGCTATTGGAGAGGCTGGGACCATGCCCCTGGTTTGGCATGCACCACTATTCTACCAGGTAATATAAGGAGTGCTGTTCCCATCTCTGCTTCTACTGGTATTTGTTATGAAACTGTCTGTATGGCACTACTTACTATGGAAGCACTATGCGTTTGATACTATTTACTGTGGGGCATTGTCTTTTACTATTACAGCATTTGGGGCAAAATAGGCATATTATAGAGGGCAGGCAAAGTATTGAGGGCAGGAACAGTATTTGGGGTAGCAGCAGGATGGCAAATATGGGTTGCTATTGAGGATGGAAATGCGCTTTTAAAGCAAGGAGGCAAAAAACTCTGCAGAGGTGAGTCGTAGCTGGAAGAAGCCATAATGGTGTTCTCGGCCAGATGAAGAAGACTGGAAAAGTGAGTGAATGTCACCTGTGAGTCACTGGATGTAATAGTTTTTTCTGCCTTTGACTAGGTCTGATCAGTATTTATTAATTTGCCCAGTCTGCAGTGTGGTGATACTCTGCAGACTGCTTTTGTGGTGGCAATATCGGTTTTTGCAGTTTTCATTCAGCAACAGTATGGTGATATTATTCAGTCACTGTATGATGGTATTATTCTGTCACTTTATGAATATTATCACCATAATGTTACCATTCACTGTGTGGTGGTATTTTTTCAGTATGGTTTGGTATCTTTATTTAGTAACTATATTTAGGGATATTCCAGCCAAAAACATTTACCAAAAATATTTAGCAACATTTATAAACTGGAGCACATCATGGCTGTTTCTGTCACTCCCATGGTTTTTGAATTGAGCAACAGCACACATTCTCGACCGCTGCTCCATACAAACTCATCCTTGCTGCGGTTATGCAGCTGGAGGAAAGTTCCTTGGACCAGGGTCCTCCGCTCTAGAGATTGGTGTCCATCCCTGTATTTAGACCCCCACTGATATAACATTTATCACATAGATAAAAAAATGTTTTGGGCTGGAATATCCATTTAATTATGTATACAGATTTCGTTACAGCATAGTATTCACTGTATTCCCCAACAGAGCACATGACTCGATACTAAACCCCAGAACCCAATTGGCACTGTTCTTCTCTGTTTTTCTAATATCAATTCTCTTTATGATAGCTCAGAAATTAGAAATGAGCGAATCATGACGATAATTGACCAGTATAAATGACTCTTTAATGGGAATGTATTTAGGTTTGGTGCATGGGGCAGCGTGACCTGTAAATATGCTCCTGATGCCCTATTCTCATCTCCCTTAAAATCTGCCATGGGAGTAGCAAGGTCTCCATACACATTGGATTGTTGGTGCATTAAAGCGCATCTAGACTTTCGTAAAAAAAAAAAATTTGCTATTATGTCACTCTATGTTAATACATTACTCCCAGCCATATTTTTTTTTCACTTCAAATAACCTTTTTTCAGATTTTTTCCATGTGCTAGAGTCTATTACAATCTTTACTCTCACACTTCCTGCTTCTGGCCAGTTGCTAGGGGCATGTCTTACAGTGTGTGATGTTTGCCAGTACTGTATGACAATGGTCAGCAACTTTTTGCACTCCAGCTGTTATAAAACTACCACTCCCAGCATGCCCTGACAGCCAAAGGCCTTATTATTCCAGCCAGATCTGACAGAGCATGCTGGGAATTATAGTTTTACAACAGCTGGAGCGCCAAAGGTTACTGACCCCTGCTGTATGCTATATTCAATCTGCCCATAGTTCCCATCATGCACCTAAACAGCCAACTAATCAGAAAAACCCCAGGTCCTTGTGCATTACAGTTGTCTCTTGCATCTGACATCTTGGACTTACTTAAGGTGAATAAGTGCAAGTCTGGAAATGCCTCCCTGTAACCCTCTCCCCTCTCCATACACTCCGCTTAAGAAGGGAGCCGGTACAAGGAGGCAGCGCCAGACATGCTCTTATTCTCCTACACACGGCGCCTTTGCTAAACACTATAGTTCTAGAGTAGCAGCAGAGCAAATTACAATCTCTTCCTTGCATTCTGCTGATGCTGGTTCCAAAGTGTATAGAGAGGGGAGAAGGTTACAGGGAAGTGGCGACAGAATTGCACTTATTCTCCTACACTAGCCCCTCTGCTACACACTATGGAATGGGCAGCAGCAGAGTGCATCACATTTACTTCCCTGTGCTCTGCTGCTGCCGATTCCATAGTGTATAGAGAGGGCACAGGGAGGAGAGGGTACACGGGGTTTGCGCCAGATGGGCGCTTATTATGCTACATACTATGGAACAGGCAGCAGCAGAGCGCAGAGAAGTGAATATAATGTGCTTTGCTGGCTGCATGCAAAACGGTGTACAGATTTCTGCTAGCAACAAGAAACAGCCAAGAACTATGTAAAATGTTCTAAAGAAGGGTCAGAGTGGCTATTTCACCCACATAATTACACAAAAAGGAACCTAAATTCATTAATATAATACATTATAAAATGTATTTATATTACACAGGCTGACAGAAAATAAAAAGTTCATTGAGAGTTTAGTTACACTTTAATCTATAATAATACATAATAATGTGTGTAAAAGCTTAAAACTAGTTTAGACCTGTGCCGTACTGCCTCCTCTTCTTAACTGTAGTGTTGGATTGTTTAGTACACAGGCCCTTGTGGCATTGCTAGTAGACTGAAAAGACCTTTATTTCGAGTGGCAACAAGCGCAAGCTCTGTCTGAGAAAGCTGTCAAACAGACATCTGTTCGTTTACCATGGCTTGGAAAACTGAAAGCTAACTGCACTCGTGATTTACAAGAAAATGAAACCTGCTGCTTTAGGAGAACTACTTTGCAAGTCAACTAGCCAATAGTAATGCAAATGATAATCTAATTACAGTGCGGTGTCTGATGACCACAACATATTCAGTTTAGACTCTGTTCACATCTGTGTCGGAGGCTCCATTAGGGGTCTCTGTCGCAGATCCTGCAGGGTTTACTTTAGAGTACCAGAGACAATAGCGCAGGATGCAGTAGAATCACGGACACCCCGACGGAAAGCCGACCGAACCCATTAAAGTCAATGGGTTCTGTCGGCAACCGGCGTTGTCTGTTGTGCAATGGAACCGTTGGATCTGTTATTCCCTTGTTCTGCTCCTCTGACGGAGCAGAACAACGGAATGGCATAACGCAGATCTGAACACAGCCTTACCTAATGCATGATCTGAGAGTTATTTAACTAAGGGTGAAATGCTGCAACAAATAGAAAAGGCAGAAAATAATAATAATAATGGGGTCCTTATTATGGGGGATTTTAACTATCCTGACATTAATTGGGACATAGAGGCTGCTGGAAATGCTATAAATTTTGATACACAATTCAAGACAATTATTTCACTCAATGGGTTGATAAATAAATCAGAGGAGATAATGTGCTGGATCTGGTCTTATCTAATAGATCAGACACAATATCAGACGTGGAGGTCCGAGCAGGGCCGCCATCAGTGGGGAATTAGGGGTACTTCTGTAAGGGGCCCGGCCAAACCTAATTGAAAGGGGGGCCCGGCAACTGCCACGACTTGCCTTTGGTAGAAAAAAACAGGCCCCTGCAACGGGTCCTGATCTTTTCACCAAAAGAATGTCGTGAGCTGCGGGCCCCGCTCTCGTCATGGGGGCCGTCAAACACAGCCCGCTTGCACGCGAGCCCACTCGCTCGCGCCGGCCCGCTAGCGCCCGCCAAGTGCGCCCGCCCGCTCGCGCACGCCCATGCGCGCACCCGTTTGAACGAGATGCACCGACGGGCAGACAAGGGCAGACAACTTACCCGGGCCTCCTCCTCCACCTCCACAGCATAGCTGCATAAGGAAAGGGGGAGGAGTCAAGTTCTAGCGCGGCGGCAGGCGTTCTACGATCCCCACCATTTTCTGGAGCCTGGCTGGAGGTCAAGGACTGGACGTCTGGACCGAAGACATCGCCTGGAAGACATCGCCTGACAATGAGGACTGGAGTGGGAGCCAGCATCTCTTCTGACACAGTGAGTAAAGTGTCTCAAAGTGCTGATTATGTATGGCCCTGTTCACACAGAGATTTTGCAGGCAGAAAAAATCTGCCTCAAAATTCCTTAAAGAATTTTGAGTCAGATTTTGACCTGCCCACAATATCTTGCCGCGTTTTTTGCTGCGTTTTTTGCCCGCGGTGATTGAGGACAGCAGACAAAAAACGCAGCGAAAAATGCATTTTCTGCCTCCCATTGATTTCGATGGGAGGTCAGAGGCGGAACCGCGGCAAGAAAGGACATGCTGCTTTTTATTTTTTCCGCGACTGGCTCCCATTGATTTCAGATTAAATCAATGGGAGGCGGTTTTGGAAGTTTTTTGGTGCTGATTCTGACGCAGTGTCCGAGTCAATATCAAGGCCCAAAAACTCTGTGAACTGGGCCTTATTGTTAGGGTAGGAACACACTAGGCGTGAACACTGCCGAATTTATGCAACACATTTAATTGTGGAAAATCCGCAGAGTATAACAGTCGCAGCAGACTGGATGAGATTTGAACAAATCTCATCCACACGCTGCAAAAAAAATTGACCTGCGGTGTGGTTTTTTAAGCTGCAGCATGTCAATTTATGCTGCAGAATCAGGATGGGACATCAATAGTTTATGGGTCGGTCCGAGCGCTGCTTCCTCTTCATTTTCACTTGCTCACTGTGAATCGTCGACACGGATGTAGCGGCGATTCACAGTATTGCAGCCCTCTCCCGATGAAGTGAATGTGAGAAGGCTGCAATACTCTGAATTGCGCTACATCTGTGTCGACGATTCACAGAGAGCAAGTAGAAATGAAGGGGTAGCATGATCTAGTGCTGGACGGAGTACCGTTAACAGGCGGTGCCACGGTAGGGGGGCCCAGACAATTTAGCTGTATGGGGCCCTGAAATTCCTGATGGCGTCCCTGGGTCCGGGAGCACTTGGGCAATAGTGACCACAATATCGTAAGTTTTAATATAATATTCAATAAAACAATAAGAAGGGGAGCAACAAAAACCTGGAATTTTAGGAAAGCAAAATGCAATCGACTGAGGGAAACACTTAGTCTTGTAGACTGGGATCATGTAATGGTAAATAGGAATACTGAAGATAAATGGGGAGCTTTTAAAGATCTATTACATGAATCGTGTAGTAAGTTTTTACCCTTTGGTGACACAAGGTCTAGAATTAGAAGAAGATCAATATGAATGAAAAGGGAATTACTGAATATAGTAAGACAAAAATAAAAAGCATTCAAAACATTGAAGGCTGAGGGCTCAGCAAAAGCATTCCGGACATACAAAGATCTCAATAGAAAATGGAAAAATGAAAGTTGATTTAAGTTAGCAAAGTTATTTACAGAAAAATAAATCGCTAACTACATTAAAATGAATAAAAATATTTTTTATAAATATATCGATGCCAAAAAGAACAAATCTGATATTAATGGCCCTCTTAACCTGTTGCTGACACAGGACGAGAATGCTCATCCTGAGCGGCGGGTGCTTCGCGCATTAGGACGAGCATTCTCGCCCTGTGTGACATCCGTCTGTGCGCGCGATCGAGAGCAGGGCAACGGCTGTAATACACAGCCACGGCCCCGCTCTAACAGCGGAGAGAAAATAAACATCCTCTCTCTGCCGTTAACCCCTTGAATGCCGTGATAAAAGCTGATCGTGGCGTTCAAGGAGGGGGGACTGTACTTTGATCGCGTCACAGAAAATAACTGTGACGCGATCAAAGCCCATAACTTGTACGGCCAGACAGCCCAGGGTCCATTGAAAAATCCCAGCGCTGTCTGAACATATTTCCTGTTAGGGCATACCTCAGTATGCCCTAACAACTGCCTGTGTACTATCAGTACATGGGCTAATGTACTGGCATATAGATCTATGCCAGTCCATTACAGTTAAAAAATCTAAATCAAGATGAAAAATCCCTTTATGGGATTAAAAAATAAGTTAATTGAATGTAAAAAAAAATAATGATAAATAAATAAATAAATTAAAAGTAAAAAATAATACACAGATACACACATTTGCTTATAATAAATAAACTTTTTAAAATATAAGTCCCAAAACATGAAATAATATAGACATATGTGGTATCGCCACGACCATAACAACCTGTACAACAAATGTATGATATTATTTATGATGATCGGTGTATGGTGTAAAAAAAATAAATATTAAAACTGCAGCGAAACTGCTTTTTTTCTGCATTTTCATCAAAATACAAATTTATATAAATTAATCGATAATGTATTTGTACCAAAAAATGGTACCTACATAAAGTACAACTTGTTCCACAAAAAACAAAGTCTCATACAACTACGTCGTACAAAAAATAAAAAAGTTATGAGCGTCGGGATGCAAACAGGGAGATATAAAAAAAAAAATTCGTCCTCAAGGCCAAAATTGTCCGTGTCCTTAAGGGGTTAAAGATATGGGAATATAAATGTAGAGGAAAAAGGCAGGGCTGAGATATTAAACACGTACTAATAAAGATTCTCCACCCAATATTACCAGCTTAACACAGGAGGAAGTACAGCTGCGCCTAAGCAAATTACAAATGTATAAATCCCCTGGCCCAGACGGCATTCATCCACGGGTATTAAGAGAATTGGGCCAAGTAACTACCGTTCAATAAGTTTGACATCTTTGGTATGTAAAATATTTGAAGGTACTCTAAGAAATGAACTGCAAAATTATATAGCGGCGAATAATCTAATAACTGATAAGCAGCATACATTCATGAAAGACAGGTAATGCCTTCTGCTTAATCTCTTTATTAATGACCTCGTGGATTGGATTGATAGTAAGGTGTCAGTTTTGCTGACATTACAAAACTTTGTAGGTTACTAAAAGGGGTTTTCCAGCCAGTAAAAATTGATGGCCTATCCTCAGTATAGGTCAAGAGCTGATGGCACAGGGTCCGACTCACGGGACCCCTGCCGATCAGCTGTTTTGAAGGTGTGCTTCCCCTTCATTTCTACTTGCTCACTGTGAATCTTCGACACACATGTAGCGGCGATTTACAGGTATTGCAGCCTTTTCTCCTATGGAAGGAATGTTCGCCTGTGCATATAAAGGGAACTGTAAATGCTACTGAATCCAGGAATATGAAACAAAACTACTTAGAAATGTTTATAATGTGCTTAGCAGAAAGAATACAGAGAACGAATGTGAGACCAATGTCCAATGCTGGGCCGGGTGGCATGGACTCCCTCATGACCAGTGATGCCCTCTGCTAGCAACTTCCAGATTTAATTGTTTCTGCGTCCTCAGGACGCAAATACAATTGAACACTGCGGCGAAGCAGGGAGCTAGCACCCTGCACTGCCATTCACTAGGCTCCCAGTCAAAAATTTGGTATGAGGCCCAGTCTTTCCTAGTTACGGCCCTGCCCACAACCTGCCTACATTTAGTACTTCTTACCACCTACCTACATATTATCTTAAAACAATAGCTTTCATTATATCCTATATGGCCAAAGGTTTGTGGACACCTGACCATCACACCTATATGAGCATTTTGGACATTCCATTCACAAACCATGGCCATTAATATGGAGTTTTGTGGCATTCCACAAACTTTTGGAGTGTGTCTGAGGGAATTTTTGTCCATCTAGCCCAAAGAGCATTTGTGAGGTCAGACACTGATGTTGGACGAGAAGGTTCGGCTCGCAATCAGTGTTCATCCCAAAGGTGTTGGATATAGTTCAGGTCAAGGCTCTGTGCCGGCCTCTCGATTTCCTCCACACCAAACTCATCACACCATGTAATTAAGGACTTAACTTTGTGTACAGGGGCAAAAACATGCTGGAACAGGAAAGGGGCAAACAGAATTGACCAAATGTGTTTGTCTGGATATAATTAGAGTCTCCACCGACTCCTTTTAACAATATATATCCAAGCATTATCATATTTCAGAATTAAAATTGATCCTCTCAAGATGTGATATACTTTCTATTTATTGGTTAATTATTGCCAACATGGAAAGTATTAACAATAGTAGAAAAGACAGACCATTAGTCTATGGGTTTTCATATGCAAATGACCAATTGCTGTGTACTTTTACTTTATGACCATCTTAGTGTGTAATCACTAGTCATTGAGTCCCACCCTAATCGCCATAATGCCTTTTACTTAGCGTTCGGGCAGAAAACCAAACGCATTTTGGGGGTGTCATGCCCCCTTTCTCAAGCTGACTTTATCCCGTACTTCACATATGGTAGTTTTGCTTGTACGAATAACATTTTGGAAGATGGTGGCCTTATTGCTGAGTTCTTGTACCCACTAGGGTCAGAATCAACCCTAGTAGAGGAAACAAAGAAAACCATCCCTGTGGAATGGTTTTCCTTCTCTGCTCAGCTAGGATCTGTTTTGTACAGTGCAATGGGTCTGACAGTGTAATTTATGAAAGTTGTTTGCACTAAAAAGCTATGCAGAATTATAAAACTAGTTTGAAATAATACTTCAGGATGGTACGGGCCACAAATCCTTAGTGCTCTTTGAGTCGCATTTGATGTGGCTCAGTCAGGCTATTCCCTATCTATTCACTGACACAATTGTTTGATTACCGAATATGTCTTCGTTTACTTTGGGTAAATTAGAGAGGGACATGGAAAGGTATGTGTTCTGCTAATACTATAAAACATCTGGAGAAGATTAAAACATTTTTTGCAGACTTCAAATGAACCCAATCCCTCCGATAGAAAAATGGTCACATGCCACATACATACTGCTAACATGTATATTTAGTACATTTTAATGCTATTTCTGGGAAAATGAAACATTGTATATCAAAACAGTCTGAGAAGGATCATGTGAGGATAAAGATTTGAGCTGTGTCTGCAGAACCTCCAGATATCTTCACAGCTGCAGTTGCTTGGGTTTGAATAAAAAGCATATTCCGACATCTATGATCTGTGAATGACAAGTGATTGACGACTAGCATGTATTATGGACTGTATTGTGAAAATTGGTTATATCAATAAACATTAGTCCACATTTTTGTGGGTATTTTTTTTTTTTCACTCTTCCTCATCTCTTTTTTTTATAGTGAGCTTAAAGGGGTTTGCCCATCTTGAAAATGTATGGCATATCCACGGGATATGCCACAAGTGTCACATAGATGCGGGTCCAACTCTGGCACCTATCTGTAGAATGGGGCCCACTAAACCCTGTTCTACATTTCTCGGCGCCCGCTGCCTCCCGGCCACTTCCTGATTAGATGGTCGGGAGTTCCAAAAACAGCCGAGAGCTCGCTGAGCTACGCTGTTTCTCTAACTCCCATAGAAGTCAAAGTCAGTTATGGAAACAGCGTAGCTCGCGTGCTACGCTGCTTCCGTAACTGCCATTCACTTCTATGGGAGTTACGAAAACAGCGTAGTTCAGTTAATCTAATCAAGAAGTGGCCAGGAGGCAGCGGGAGCCGAGAAAGGTAGAACAGGGTTTAGGGGGCCCCAGGGATGGGATTCAAATTTTCAAAAACAGGTTCCCTGTTTTTCGGACGAAAACATGCGTGTTCACTGTGTTTTGCGGTGTATCGCGCCATTGAAAATGTATTCTAATAATAAAATAAAACAATTATGGTATTCCAAATACCCAGCGGTATATTCCAAATACTCATCGCGCCGACTGCATCATCACTAAAGTGACCGATGGCGAGGCATCATGTGCCTTGCCAGGGCAGCGCTAGGCGACTCAATTGGATACAATTGAGTACAGGGGACCGGACCGGTCCCGGCTTCCCGCTTCACCCGGTTCTGCGAACCAGCTGTCATTTTAACAACCAGTTCGGGAGAATCGGCGCGAACCAGTCGGATCCCACCCGTGGGGGGCCCCGTTCTAGAGATAGGTGCGGGTTCCAGAGGTGAGACCTACATCTATCTGTGTTGATATTGCATCAATTTTGAAGATGGGAAAACCCCTTTAATATTGCATGTGTGTATATTATTTTATATATTTATATTATATTTTTACATATTTTCACATTTTCATATCATAATATATCTATTTTAGCAATGATGTAAATTTTTCACTTTATGTCAGCATCACATCATTATTGAAAACAGATTTTATGAATTATAAATATGTATTTATTTTAACACTACAATTGTATTTTCACGTGTTATAAATATTTTTTTTTGGGTCTTATGTGCACCATAATTATATTATTTGGGTTTATTCGCTATGTCTGCCCATACTAATACATGCCAATACTAACACAATTATGGACTATGGTCCTTAACCCCTTAATGACCAGCGTATTTTAAACCTTAATAAGGCTGGGTTCACACGTGGCGGAATTTCACTTAAATTCCGCTGCGGACACTCTGCAGCGTTAATCCGCAGCGGTGCCGTTTGTCCATTGACTTACACTTTAATTTAGCAGTGTTCGTTTCAGCATGCTCTGTCTGTTGCGGAGCAGTGGCGGACTCATGGCGGAATTTCTCCATTGACTTCAATGGAGAGTCAAAATTCCGCAATGAAGTCCGCAGATCTTATGTGTGCTGCGGAGCGTATTGGTTTTACTACCATGACATTTCTTCATTCTGGCTGGACCTATGTATTTCTAGGTCTACAGCCAGACTGAGGAAGTCAATGGGGCTCCCGTAATGACGGGAGCGTTGCTAGGAGACGTCTGTAAATAGTCACTGTCCAGGGTGCTGAAAGAGTTAAGCGATCGGCAGTAACTGTTTCTGCACCCGGGACAGTGACTACCGATCTCAATATACATGTATCTGTAAAAAAACATATAAGTTCATACTTACCGAGAACTCCCTGCGTCTGTCTCCAGCCAGGCATCCCAGGATGACGTTTCAGTGTAAGTGACGGCTGCAGCCAATCACAGGCCAAGCACAGGCTGCAGCGGTCACATGGACTGGCGCGTCATCCAGGGAGGTCGGGCTGGATGCCAAAAGAGGGACGCGTCACCAAGACAACGGCCGGTAAGTATGAAAATCGTTTACTTTCACTAGGGAAAGTGCTGTCCCTTCTCTCTATCCTGCACTGATAGGGAGAAGGGAAGCACTTTTCCCGCAGTCCGCAGCAGCTAGTCCGCATCAATGTACTGCACATTTTGTGCAGATCCGCAGCAGAATCTGCAACGCAGATTCTGTGCGGCATTGATGCGGACAGTTGCGGAGGAAATCCGCCACGTGTGGTCATGCCCTAACCAAGCTATTTTTTGTGTTTTTCCATCGTCGCATTCCAAGAGCTATAACTTTTTAATTTTTGCACCAACATAGCTGTATAAGATCTTGTTTTTGCAGGACAACTTGTATTTTTTAACAGCACCATTTTGGGGTACATATAATTTATTGATCAACTTTTATTAACTTTTTTGCGGGTTAATGGAAAAAAAACATAAATTTCACCACTCTTTTTTGCGTCTTAGATTTACGCCGTTTACTGTATGGTATAAATAACATAATAACTTTATTCAGTGGGTCATTACAATTGTGGCGATACCAAATTCATATAGATTTTGTGTGTTTTACTACTTTTTTTCAAAATTATTTGTTTTTGTGTCGCCATGTTTTAAGAGCCATAATTGTTTTACTTTTATGCCAATGCAGGTGTATGAGGGCTTGTTTTTGCGGGACGACTTCTAGTTTTTATTGCTACCATTTTTTGATCATTTTTTATCAATTTTTATTGAAGGCGGGATATATGAGGTCTTGTTTTTTGCGGAACGACTTCTAGTTTTTATTGCTTCCATTTTGGAGTAAATGCGACTTTTTGATCACTTTTTATCACATTTTATTGAAGAAAACAGCAATTCTGGCATTGTTTTTTATTATTATTATTTTATTTTGTACGGCGTTCACCGTGCGGATTAAATAACATAAACACTTTATAGGTGGGGTTGTTACGGACGTGGCGATACCAAATATGTGTAATGTTTTAATTTTTGTTTTTTCATATTAAAGTATTTTATAAGGGAAAAAGTGGGTTTTTAATTTTTTTTTATTTGGGATTTTTATTTATTGATTATTAACTTTATTAAACTTTTTGATAACTTTATTTTTAGTCCCACTAGGGGACTTCACTATGCGATCTTCTGATCGCTTTTATAATACACTGCAATACTTCTGTATTGCAGCGTATTATTGCCTGTCAGTGTAAAACTGACAGGCACCTGCTATAAATGTGTGACAGGCACCTGCTAGTCCGTGTGACAGGCACCTGCTATGGCTTAGAAGGCATCCACTACAGCCAGACCTAGAAACCATTGGCACACTGCGATTGCAATTGCAGGGTGCCGATGGGGTGAGAGAGGGAGCACCCTCACTCCAAAACCACTTGGATGCGGCGCTCACAATTGAGCGACGCAACTAAGGGGTTAAATGGCTGAAATCAATGTTGAAATCGATCCTGGCCGTTAGTGCAGGTGTCCGGCTGTCTTTAGACCGCCCCACACCCGCTTTAGCCGGCACAGGACACCCGTGCCGGGCTTATTTCAGAGCGCCGTGAAAAGGCGGCACTCTGGCATAAATATCCTTAACGGCCGCCGTGAAAAGCCGTATTGGCGGTCGTTAAGGGCTTAAGGGGCTTGAATATTTGTGTTTGGTATATTATTGGTCGATTTTTGGGCAATTTGCCCATTCTAAATATGGCCTCTGCTTTCTCCAATACATTGGAGTATATGGTCGCGAGTATATGGAGCGCATTCTTGACTACGTCGGCACGGCGCCTCACTCTGGGATTGGGGCGAACGTGTTGATGTGGATGGCGCAAGTCGTGTGCACTCCGGGTCTTCCAGACGCCGGACACGGAGGATGGCGTATGTGTACTGTGGGACACCCATGCACCATCTAAGTAAAGAGGATGGCCTTGTTATTATTGAATAGCAGCCTTCAATCAGCTGAATGCATATTTATGCATATATATATATATATATATATATATATATATATATATATATATATATATATATTAATGCAGGTATAGATCTTCTCTATTATTTTATTGGTCATTTCTGGACTCTCCTACAGATTTTGGGACTATAAAATGTCCCCATTATGCCCTCCACCTCAGAACCCCTTGAGAAAGCTGAAGTTGAAACCCGCGTTGGAGTCCTGAGGTAGTGATCTCTAGTGGTACACTGGTATTTATTTTACTATGGGTCAGTAATATGTTTTGGCCTTATGTTTGGTTTGTGCTAATTTTGTGTGGTATACCACATTATGTACTAAGAGGGACTTTAGGTTTTTGGATTGTTTTAAGTGCAAGGTATGTAGGGAAGATTACAACATCTGGAGAAGATTGAAGCATTTTTTGCAGACTTCAAATGAACCTAATCCCTCCGATAGAGAAAAATGGTCACATGCCACATACATACTGCTAAAGTAAATTTTAATGCTATTTCTGGGAAAATGAAACATTCTGAGAAGGATCGCGTGAGGATACAGACTGGAGCATTGTTTGCAGAACCTTCAGATATCTTCACAGCTGCAGTTTGCTCTCCGAGCCTATTTTTGGATGGACTGTTTTTTCTATACATCATTTTATATATATATATATATATATATATATATATATAGCACACAAGAAGACAGCAGCACTCACTAATGAATAATCGACCAGGTGCCCAGCAAAACGTCCCGATCCTAGGACGTATAATGATATGTAGCAGAAGAAAATTTGCAGCACTCCAACATGAAAAAAATGGTGGTTTATTCAATCCAAACTAACAGCAACGTTTCAATCCTACAATAGGATCTTTATCAAGCCATATCAAGCTTGATAAAGATCCTATTGTAGGATTGAAACGTTGCTGTTAGTTTGGATTGAATAAACCACCATTTTTTTCATGTTGGAGTGCTGCAAATTTTCTTCTGCTATATATATATATATATATATATATAGACAAATCCAATACACAGGTCAGCACTCCAAAGTAAAGTGAAAAATAAGGATCCTTTATTCACCACAAGCGCAACGTTTCAGCCCTGCTCAATGGGGCCTTTCTCAAGCGATACATTTCAGTGTTAGAGTGCACATATAAATACATAATTTGTGACATCCTTGTAATCATACAATAAAATTCCAATCATGTATAAAATTTAAAACCTAGTGTAGAACAATGTGATCAAAACATCACCCTGAAGTGATTACATATTGGCATTGAAAATGCGTGCAATTAATAATAAGGGCAAATTGCCCAAATAGTTGAAAAGATTAAAAATACGATCTAATTGGCAAACTGCCAATAGAGCTAATGCAGGTGTAGAATATTTCAATATAGCGCACAGAATTAGTTCAATAATAATGAATCAGGCTCACCGTTGTTTGAATCCCCCTTCCTCCACCATGCTTGTTGATTATGCCGATACTTCCGGGTACCTTTGCGCATGCGTCAGATAGGGTGTCAATCTTTTCAAACTCAGAGTGAGTCGTGACACGCAAACACTCAGATGACACGCATCATGTGTCTGCTCTGTCTGTCAATATGTCAGAACTCGTAGCGAGCATGATACATTCACTATGCACTTCATAATAGTGTGCATCTTGAATGATTGTCACAACTATAAAGAAGCCTGCTTAATCATGCAAAAAATATTTTGATATTAAACCCATTAACTATGGGGAACGTTATCCTCGATAATATTTGCAAGCTAGTTGTATCATAACGATGAAAAAATAGAGAAGTGAATGCAAAGCTACATTGATTTAATCATAACATACAAAATTGACATATTACATATAATTTGATCTATATAGTGCAAGTCAAATTCCAAATTCCGGAGCATGGCATCAACTCTTTTTATTGTTATAGCATGGGATCAGGATAAGGGGATCCATAATAGGTGGGTCTTCACAATTTGTCTGAAATAAACAAAAAACGTATATGTTAGTATAACAGTATGTGCACATCGTCTAATCATACTCCCTAACATGTAGAATTACCAGCAAGACTAAGGGCAAACCACCCCCTATCTTATCCCACTCAATTTGAAATCAACGTTTAGTCCATAAGGACGTAGTGTATTCAACCTATAGATCCATTCTAATTCCCGTTTTTTCAAAAGGGATATTCTATCGCCACCACGTCTCAATTTCGTAATATGATCCAAAATTCTAAACCTTAAATCCTTCTCTGAATGATTAGCTTCCGCAAAGTGCTTTGATACTGGTAAGTCCAGTCTTTTGGAACGTATACTGTGTCTATGATTGTTGATACGTGTCTTGAAATCTAGCGTTGTCTCTCCTACATAGAGGAGATCACAGGGGCACTGCAACAGATAAATGACATAATCTGAGGTGCAGGTGAGAAATTGATTAATTTTAAATTCCATGTTCGTTATAGGGTGAATAAATGATTCACCTTTATTCATATATTTACAATTGACACAATTCAAACAAGGAAAGCAGCCCAATTTTTTCTTACCCAGAAAGGTTTGTGTCACTTTTTTGTTTGAACCTATGTCTGCTTTCACCAGATTATCCTTCAGGTTTTTTGACCGTTTATATGACATTAATGGGGGTACTGAAAATTCCGGGACATATTTGAGATTGCTCCCCAATATGGACCAATGTTTGTATAGAATTTTGGCAACCTTATTGCTAGTTTCATTGAAAGTGGACACAAACGGTATCCTGTTGGCCATATTGTTTTTGTTTTTGTTTTTTTGAGTGGACGTTGCAGTGGATAACAGTGTCTCTCGATCTATTAATAGTACCCTATCTCTGTGTTTCTGGATCAACTTTTTGGGGTATTTACGAGAGATAAATTTTGCACCCATTTCATCGAACCTCTTTTCTCTTTTCTCATCAGTGTCCACAATCCTTTTGACTCTCACTAATTGACTGTATGGAAGAGCTTTAATGAGACCCCTCGGATGGCTGCTATCAAAGCGTAGAAGGTTATTCCTATCCGTGGTTTTGGTAAAGATGTCTGATGTCAATTTTGAGTCTGATTTGGTTATAGTGGTGTCTAAAAATTCAATGGATTGCCAATATGTAATCACTTCAGGGTGATGTTTTGATCACATTGTTCTATACTAGGTTTTAAATTTTATACATGATTGGAATTTTATTGTATGATTACAAGGATGTCACAAATTATGTATTTATATGTGCACTCTAACACTGAAATGTATCGCTTGAGAAAGGCCCCATTGAGCAGGGCTGAAAAGTTGCGCTTGTGGTGAATAAAGGATCCTTATTTTTCACTTTACTTTGGAGTGCTGACCTGTGTATTGGATTTGTCTGTGGATTTGTGACACTGGTCGTGTGTCTGAACAGGGACTTGCACCCCACACTGGAAGAACGGTGCTGCTTTCACTTTACTAGCTTATATATATATATATATATATATATATATATATATATATATACAGTGAAGGAAATAAGTATTTGATCCCCTGCTGATTTTGTACGTTTGCCCACTGTCAAAGACATGAACAGTCTAGAATTTTTAGGCTAGGTTAATTTTACCAGTGAGAGATGGATTATATTAAAAAAAAAAAGAAAATCACATTGTCAAAATTATATATATTTATTTGCATTGTGCACAGAGAAATAAGTATTTGATCCCTTTGGCAAACAAGACTTTAATACTTGGTGGCAAAACCCTTGTTGGCAAACACAGCAGTCAGACGGTTTTTGTAGTTGATGATGAGGTTTGCACACATGTTAGATGGAATTTTGGCCCACTCCTCTTTGCAGATCATCTGTAAATCATTAAGATTTCGAGGCTGTCGCTTGGCAACTCGGATCTTCAGCTCCCTCCATAAGTTTTCGATGGGATTAAGGTCTGGAGACTGGCTAGGCCACTGCATGACCTTAATGTGCTTCTTTTTGAGCCACTCCTTTGTTGCCGTGGCTGTATGTTTCGGGTCATTGTCGTGCTGGAAGACCCAGCCACGAGCCATTTTTAATATCCTGGTGGAGGGAAGGAGGTTGTCACTCAGGATTTGACGGTACATGGCTCCATCCATTCTACAATTGATGCGGTGAACTAGTCCTGTGCCCTTAGCAGAGAAACACCCCCAAAACATAATGTTTCCACCTCCATGCTTGACAGTGGGGACGGTGTTCTTTGGGTCATAGGCAGCATTTCTCTTCCTCCAAACACGGCGAGTTGAGTTAATGCCAAAGAGATCAATTTTAGTCTCATCTGACCACAGCACCTTCTCCCAATCACTCTCAGAATCATCCAGATGTTCATTTGCAAACTTCAGACGGGCCTGTACATGTGCCTTCTTGAGCAGGGGGACTTTGCGGGCACTGCAGGATTTTAATCCATTATGGCGTAATGTGTTACCAATGGTTTTCTTGGTGACTGTGGTCCCAGCTGCCTTGAGATCATTAACAAGTTCCCCCGTGTAGTTTTCGGCTGAGCTCTCACCTTCCTCAGGATCAAGGATACCCCACGAGGTGAGATTTTGCATGGAGCCCCAGATTGATGTCGATTGACAGTCATTTTGTATGTCTTCCATTTTCTTACTATTGCACCAACAGTTGTCTACTTCTCACCCAGCATCTTACTTATGGTTTTGTAGCCCATTCCAGCCTTGTGCAGGTCTATGATCTTGTCCCTGACATCCTTAGAAAGCTCTTTGGTCTTGCCCATGTTGTAGAGGTTAGAGTCAGACTGATTAATTGAGTCTGTGGCCAGGAATCTTTTATACAGGTGACCATTTAAGACAGCTGTCTTTAATGCAGGCACCAAGTTGATTTGGAGCGTGTAACTGGTCTGGAGGAGGCTGAACTCTTAATGGTTGGTAGGGGATCAAATACTTATTTCTCTGTGCACAATGCAAATAAATATATATAATTTTGACTATGTGATTTTCTTTTTGTTTTTTTATATAGTCTATCTCTCACTGATAAAATTAACCTAGCCTAAAAATTCTAGACTGTTCATGACTTTGACAGTGGGCAAACTTACAAAATCAGCAAGGGATCAAATACTTATTTCCTTCACTGTATATATATATATATATATATATATATATATATATATATATATATGTATACATATATATTTATATATATATATATATATATATTATATATATATATATTTATTATTATTATTTTTTCATTTTATTTTTCTCTATGATTGCTTCTATTGTATTTATGTATCTGAACTGTTCAACCACTCTTTTTTTTTTTTTTAAATCCTTAAAAGTGCTAATATTATTGGATAAGATTAAAACATACATATCTACTGCCTGAATATAAATCCCTAAGGGTTCAGTCCTAAATGATGCTATCGGCTGCACTAAGACATTGTTTGTTAAAAGGCGGTACCTGCAAGAATCAGGAAACTAGAAACACCCATACAGTCTGAAATGGAACATATAATATTTCTACCTACAGTCTCAGCCATGACGTCATTTAGGGGCTGCATCTTAAAGAGGCTCTGTCACCAGATTTTGCAGCCCCTATCTGCTATTGCAGCAGATAGGCGCTGCAATGTAGATTACAGTAACGTTTTTATTTTTAAAAAACGAGCATTTTTGGCCAAGTTATGACCATTTTCGTATTTATGCAAATGAGGCTTGCAAAAGTACAACTGGGCGTGTTGAAAAGTAAAAGTACAACTGGGCGTGTATTATGTGCGTACATCGGGGTGTGTTTACTACTTTTACTAGCTGGGCGTTGTGTATAGAAGTATCATCCACTTCTCTTCACAACGCCCAGCTTCTGGCAGTGCAGCACTGTGACGTCACTCACAGGTCCTGCATCGTGTCGGCACCAGAGGCTACACTTGATTCTGCAGCAGCATCAGCATTTGCAGGTAAGTAGCTACATCGACTTACCTGCAAACGCCGATGCTGCTGCAGAATCATCTGTAGCCTCTGGTGCCGACACGATGCAGGACCTGTGAGTGACGTCACAGTGCTGCACTACCAGAAGCTGGGCGTTGTGAAGAGAAGTGGATGACACTTCTATACACAACGCCCAGCTAGTAAAAGTAGTAAACACGCCCCGATGTACGCACATAATACACGCCCAGTTGTACTTTTACTTTTCAACACGCCCAGTTGTACTTTTGCAAGCCTCATTTGCATAAATACGAAAATGGTCATAACTTGGCCAAAAATGCTCGTTTTTTAAAAATAAAAACGTTACTGTAATCTACATTGCAGCGCCTATCTGCTGCAATAGCAGATAGGGGTTGCAAAATCTCGTGACAGAGCCTCTTTAAGGACTCAGCTTAAAATGCCTCTGTCAGGTTTGGTTCAAACGTTGCAGTCAAAAAGTTTTTTTTTAATGTCCTGTACGCTGAACACTTAGTTATCGCTTTTCTCCCCTTTCCACCTCTCTGTAGTGTACCGGAAGTTACACATCACATGCCTCTTCTTCCACTGCTCCCTGCTGGTCCACCACTCTTATATCTGGAGGCATCGTTTTTCATATGCTGGGCAGCAGATAATGCAGTCAGTGAGAAACAGAATAGCTCTCTTACACCTGGGCCTGAATGAGATTACATTCATAGTCATACCACTGGGGGCAGCCGCAGTATCAATAAAACAAAACAATTCCTGCACACTACCACATAGTGCCAGTTGCATACATTATCAACCACACCATAATAGTGCCGGATACACTGCCCGCTAAAGTGCCAGCCATAGGGTAGACATAAGTTCTTTCTACAATGACCAAATAAGAGTACCATAGTGCTCATAAAAATGCCAGCTACAGTGTTCAGATAACCGTGTCATCCACAGCAGGCATATACTGTAGTATCACACTCTCTTCAGTGAGAGACAGGAAGTTACAGGAAGAAAGACAAGAAATAGCTTGTCACATCTTCCTCTTCCTCCACCGGTCCCTTTGTTTTGACACCACTGTTTCCTGATGATGACTTCTCTTGTAGGGCTTTCACTGGGAAGCAGAATTTTGAAAATGACTAAATTTAACATTTAAGTGTATCCACAAAGCTGGTACATGATTTCAATGCTTCTAGGACATTGCACAGTTCCTATATAAGATGATTTTGTTTCATAACTCAACATGAAGTTGGATTTTGGCCAAGGTCGGAAGAGTATCCCAAATATTTTAGGCAAAATGGAATTTATCTAACTTATGCGAGTACTAATGACTTTTCGTTAATTTGTTTTACAGAGGGTTTGGAGTTTTAAGGATATTAAAGAAGGAAGAAAGCATCCAAGGCTAAGGGTCCAGACTTGGATGATGTGATGGGATGAAAATGACTGATTGTATTCTAATACAAAGCTACAAGTTAGTCATTGCTGAAAATCAGGATCAACTAGAATAGAAATTGGAACTAAAGCAGATCTGCCTGAGGCAGGGCTTAATAGGTGCACAAAGATGGCGGACCCGGGGGCCTTCATTAAGTGCCGCTCATTACTCTGAAGTGTCGGCTGTAACAAACAGCCAACTCCGCATTGTATGGAGCGGGTTCACTCCGTGAGCACGCTCCATACTTCCCCTACCCGGCTATGATGTAACTGTATGTCATATGTCGGGAAGGGGTTAAAAATTACAACTTGTCCCGCAAAAAACAAGACCTTATACAGCTATGTCGATGCAAAAATAAAAAAGTAATAGCACTTGGAATGCAACGATGGAAAAAGTTAAAAAACAGCTTGGTCATTAGGGTTTAAAATAGGCTGGTCGTTAAGGGGTTAAGAGGATATATGTGTATTTTTTTATGTTTTATGACTTTTATTTCATAAAACAGTTGCTATTTTAAATAATCATGTCTATTATTTTTCTAGTTCTAGTTTCTTTTTGAAATGTATTTTTTGGAAATCATAATACCGTAAATACCTGGATCAACGCCCCATCTCCAGAAATCTGTTGGGCGAACTTTATGTGTGTTTACACGAACAATGTATTCTTTATAGCAAAAGGACAGATGTGCACTGATCTTATAGAGACTTTGACCAGCCAAGGTTTTCTTTTTCCCTGACAAGGCACCTTGTTTGTATGCCCCCTACTCCTGATATAATGTAACTCCATTTGGGAGTGGAGAGTTTTATGGGATGAGGCAGCAGGGCCAAAATACTGCAATGCTGGAAGTTTGCAATATCGTCATATAGTGACAATCCAATAAAGAGATATGCTGGCCCCACTATTATCACACCCGACCTTATATACACTCTACCAAGTGTCATTAGCAGAAGTCCATCTATGTTAGTTATACAATATGCACGAGTTCCGCTCAACAAGATAATGGGGCAGATTTACTACTGTTGCCCTAGAATTCTGGTTTATGTTGCGTAAATCAGACAACTTGATCTGAGCCAAGAAGAACAGATGTTTGTTCCTCACTAGACACTTTTTAAATATGGCTAGAAAAGGGTGTGCGGCTAAGCAGAAAGGGGAGTGGTTTAAATGAGCTATCATTTGCCAAAATTGCATCAAAATGTTGGCCCAAAAACTGGTGTAAACATAGCCACCTAAGAGGTGGTAAAAGGCAGAGAAAAAAGCGTCAAATATGTCTAAAAAGACGTGCCAAATTTATCATACACCGTGCGTCGCTGTGATAAATATGTTGCATGTTCTGACTGCCTGGTCTAAGTTTACACTGTCTAAATTTTAGACTGCATTAGTAAATCTGCCCCAATGCACTTTATTTCCTTAGTTGGTAATGACTTAAGCTATAGAACAGCAAAAAAGCTGCCATTCAATTTCCTCCTTTCAGTTCCTGCTAATGTTATCATTACCGCCCAGTTTCAGGCATTATCTTAAACAAATAGAATCAAGCTTTTGTCTATTATATTAAAAGCAGTTTTGTCTTTTTCCAGTAGTGTTAGAAGCAGAAATTTGGTTCAAAGTAAATAACTTGTTGATGTCCCACTAAAATGGTTTTATGAACACAACGCCTCCAATCACAGTTTTATATGTTTGGTTGACATGTCATAAAACATTTAAATGCGAAACCCTTTATAGCTAAATGTCCGATAGACGTGGGACCTTAACCAGTCTCTAGAACGGGCCAGCCTGACCCTTGTCCTACCTTCTCCTGCTTTCGCTGGGAATCAGCCACTGTGTTATGAGGTGGCCAGGAGTACGGAATCAGCCAAGCTAGCTGTGCTACGCTGTTTCTGTAATTCCTATTCACTTCTATGGGAGTTTCAAAAACAGAGTAGAACAAAAAGCTCATTGGAAGGAGAGCAGCGACAGCTGGAGAAAGTAGGACAGGGGGCCCCGTTCTAGAGATAGATGCAGGTCCCAGAGGTGATACCCGCATCTATCAAACATTTCTGGCATATCCTGTGGATATGTCATAAATGTCTGAGATTTAAATACCCTTTTAACTGCTTCCCGACCGCCCACAGTAAATTCACGTCGGCACTTGCTGGGCTCTGTGCAGCGCCAACGTGAATTCACGTTGGGTGTTAAAAGCGCGATCCGGGTGTCTCAGAGTAGCGCTGACACCCGGATCGCGCTGCTGTCACCTGCCTCTGGTCCCAGAGACATGATCGGGACCTGATTGGTTCAACAAAATTTCCGCCGTAACCTACTCTGTCTCTCCTCTGCTGTTCTATCAGAGAGCAAACAGAGGAGAGACAGTGCCTCTGGTCCCGGAGACATGATCGGGACCTGATTGGTTCAGGTCTCGTTCATGTGATGGTCATGATAACCAATCATGGCCATCGCAGGGAATGTTTGTTGTAGCAACAAACTTTCCCCCGTAACCTACACTATCTGCCCTCTGCTGTTCTATCAGAGAGCAAACAGAGGAGAGACAGTGCCTCTGGTCCTGGAGACATGATCGGGACCTGATTGGTTCAGATCCTGGTCATGGTAACAAATCATGGCCATCGCAGGGAAAGTTTGTTGTAGCAACAAACTTTCCCCCGTAATCTACACTGTCTCCCCTCTGCTGTCCTACCAGAGAGCAAATAGAGGAGAAACAGTGCCTCTGGTCCTGGAGACATGATCGGGACCTGATTGGTTCAGATCCTGGTCATGGTAACAAATCATGGCCATCGCAGGGAAAGTTTGTTGTAGCAACGAACTTTCTCTGGGACCAAGTATATATAAACACTGTCTCTGCCCTGATGCTCTGTCAGAGCGCAAACAGGGGAAAGACAGTGTCAGATCTGTGAATATCACAGTATAAGACAGTAAAAAAAACACCATATAACAAATTCCCCCAATCCCATTAATCTGCCTTGTTGGGTAGGATATAGGGTTAGGGTATAGTGCTAGGTTTTAGTATTAGGGTAGTTATTAATAATAATTATTAGGGTATAGATAGTAATAATTTAGGGTGACGGTTAGGGTAGTATAAGTTACATTGTCAGGGTTAAACTTCCTTTTCCCTGTTATTTCACACCGAATAACCACCTCCGTAAGTTGAAATCTGAGTGCATGCGTGGAAGAAATATACCAGAAGACAAGTTGGTACACATCCTCCCTCAGTGAAGTAGGAAGTGAAGACTAAATTTTTATTGAACAAAGAAGCACAAAAGTTTCCTCCCTAGAGATGTGGGACGTGCTTAAGCCCTATTGGCTCTATTCAGCTGTAAGCCCATCTGTACACTCCTCTTGCATTCCAGGAGCGGTGTCTCCATAGGCGTATTCCTCATACAGCCTCCATCTTGTTTCATTTACAAATCTTTGTGGAATATACTGATATAAAGCAATAATGTTTTTGCAAACAATATACAGGCTAATGATCCCTGACAGTCCCCCCTAAAAACATTATTACTCTATCCCTGAGTCTTGCCTATCAACCTACCACTGACCACTCGAACCAGGCGGGTAGGGGTTTTGGATTTCTTCACCAGCTTGAGATGTGCTACTCCTTATGAGTAACACCCCTTTGTACCTGGACTTCCAAGGTTTCGGAGTGGTCCTAACTTTCCCTATTCTCCTCAGGATACAGAATGGTTGTCTTGGTATAATTTACAAACCGCTGCTGGTTGTAATATATATAATTAATCCAGTCTACATTTTTATTAATGGTAATAATTGTCACACTGTCACTTACTGTCCTAATGGGACTTTTACCCCTGCAGACACAACAGGTCATGGGCAGCATCTTCCCCAAACCTAAAGACACCCGGGTAACATAACCTCCGGGCTGTCATTGCTGCCATGTACTTCTTACATATGAGTGACAACAAACAGTGACCTTCACCTCATAACGCCACATAAAACTCCTCAGATTGTAATTTGCAGCACCGTAGCATATTTACACACATTATAATTATAAACCTCAGACAATATAAACAATAGGGCCTCAATTAATAATATAATGCTATCACCAATCTCATGCTATCACCCTCAGGTTTTGGGTCCCATCAGTTCATTGCCAGTCCTGTACATCATCGTTCTCTTCTTCTCCTGTCTTCTGTGGAGTCAGACTGCACAGTGGTGTCCAGTGGGGGATTTATTATTACCCCCCCCCCCCCGTCACTTACTTATTAAAACACTTGATACTGCTGACGGATTCACTCAGGTCTTTGGTCTTTACTTTGATCTTTGCTGATGTCATCAGGACTTGGTTTGGTCCTTCTCATCTGTCTCCTTTAGTATACGTCACCGGGCTGTACACAGCACCTCATGCTGTGAGCCTGGGGTGAGATCCCACGTAGACAGAGTAGTGGAGTCTTATTGTGACTACCACAAACCCTCCGCATCAGTCCTCTTCCTCCGGTAAGTTACTTGTCTGGGCGGCTGCTTAGAATTGTGACTTCCATCAGTTCATGACAAACGCGTTGTACTGGCTCAGGCTGCGCCTGCCGCATCTCAGTGATGGAGTTCATCATATTAAAAGTCTTCTAGTTCATGTTTACTGGCACTTGCCAGGGACCCAAACCTTGTCAATTGTTAAAATAAATACTAATCTGGTGATAACATCATCCGCATACACTATAAACGTTGTTCTAAGTACATACAATAATAATGAGAGGCCCTTAAATGACATCAAACAAACACTTTTATGTAAGAAAAACTTCTCTGTTCCACTCGACAGGGCACCTAGAAGACGTGTAATTACTGGGTACATTGTATTTGATCTTGGTGTTAAACTTTCCAGCAGGATTTATACATTATTCTCAGCTGATTACCTGGAACATCTCCTATTCACAGAAATATACACGGATTCCACATGTTTATCTGACAAGTGTCTCAAACCAATTTTTCTCCCCCTACTCTGGTTTGTTTTACCTGGGAAGGCATCTCATGGTCGGTTCTCTTCGTGGGAGGCGTGTATGATAAGGTTGGCACCGGTCTGCCAGGACTGTTCTGTAGGCAAATCAAACAGCTCTAACAGAATTTAGCAGCACCAGCTGTAAAGCCTGGGACATACCAAATAGATCTTACCACATCGATCCTTGCAGTCTTGGGGCATATGTGATGTCACACCATCAATGCAAGAGCCATCAAGAGTGCCTTGGGTGCTACCGGTTTACTTTCCTTTATCCGTCCACATTCTGTCAGAATCTGGTTCTCACGCCTTCCGCTCACAGTTGGACACTTCCTGTGGAGAACAAGTTTTCCATCGCATAATCAGTAATTGATCTTAATCAGACAATTAATTTTAAGAAAAACATTAACAATGACAGATTTATGTTAAACGTTCACACTGGGAAGTAACTAAAACTGATACCTATAAACTGATTCTTCTTCTTTTATATATATATATATATATATATATATATATATATATATATATATATATATATATATACATATACACTGCACAGAATTCTCTGCTCTAAAATTTTCACAACAAAAATATTTTCAAATGGGAATCTACTTGCACTGAGAAGTTCTCATTTACACAAACATAACACTGACGCCTCCAATAGTCCAATGCTAAGGCTGGTCCAGAACTTTACATAAAACTTAACCTCAGTATTTAATTTTCCCACAACACTTCTTGAATATCGTTATTAAACAAACTAACTTTGGAATAACATCTGGAGAACTGCTGACATCTTATCATTGTACAAACACCAGTTCAATACTTGGGTCAGCACTGTTCCCATCACTACACACAACGTCTGCAGTGGGGAAGATACTGGCCGGGCTTCAGGCCCCCCTGAGAACAGGTCTACAGACACGAGCACCGCGTCATACACTTCTACCTCGGGTAGTTGTATGTTCTGCAGTCGCTGGGACGGGTAATCTGGCCGGGCTGCACTTTTCACAGGTACCTTTGCTGTTTTACCTATGTCACGCCGTGCGCACATCATGCAGGCTGCTACAAACCTAGTGGTGGCATTATTGTATCCAGGGACAAGCTAATTTACTGACACCTGGCTGCACATTCTCTTGTTGTCAGTTCTGTCTTCTCTTGCTCTGTCAATTGGCTTACCCGATGATCCAATAAAGTTCCTACTACCAATGGGCCCATAATTGTGGGCGATGCCAAAAGCGTACCTAGAGTCAGTGTAAATGTCGGCCGTCTTACCTTCTGCCAGGTTACAGCCTCAGCGAGCACCTCCAGCTCCGCTCCTTGAGATGAACAAGAAGGTGAGAAGTATTTCTACATTACAAATTTACTGTAATGTCGGGGTAGGGAAACAGACAAGTGAGCCCTAATCTGCCCGCCACTCAGTCCCTGCCTACTTGCAACGACCCGCCCTAGGCGACGGGGTACAACTGGGAGACGATCCCTACACTCAATAGGTGCACGACAGACAAACATACAAGGGTACAAAGAAGCCAGGGAAATGGGGAAGTTGCCCACGGGAACACCGTGAGCAACAAGCGAGGTGAACGAGCCGAGTCAAACCAGGAGATGAGCGAGGTACAAAAACGCAGAGCAGAAGAGTGGTCATTAAAGCCAAGGTCAATCACAAGCAGAGGATCAGTAGTTCAAGAAGCTGCAGCAGGGCCAGGAAACAAACAGAGAAGAATCACAAGCAAAGGAGGAACAGGAAAGGCAGGTATAAATAGACAGAGGGCGGGAGCTAGCTCCGTCTGGCCAGGCTGTGATAGGCTCTCCCACTCCTAAGCCTGCCATCCTGGGTGGTGGAAGATGGAGTCAGTCTCACAGACATAGAAGCAGGTGCAGACTGATTACCTATGGGTGTCGACACAGAAGTTGTGTCTGGCAGATCCTTTACATTTACATTAAAAACCCATGTCACATATAGATAGAACATTTCAAAGGGGTGGCGTCTTCATTCTCTAAAAGAAAACCAAATGTTATACACTTCTCCACACTCATCTGATAATCCAGAACACTGAGAATCTCACTTTTATCAGGTTCTGTAAATACTTGATGAATACAAAAACAAATAAAAATTACTAAAATCTTTACATAAAATTAACAATGTTCAGATAATTTTCACCTCCTTCCCTACTAAATCTGTAAAGACTCATCTGTGAGTGACCTCGGCCTCTTGTGTAAATTTGCTGGAGGGGGATGGTCTCTTACCCAATTCCTCATATTGGGTGGAGACTACAGCACAGCATACCCAGTGCCATATTTACTGTTCTGGAAGGATCTACACAGAAAAACCTCAACATTTAGGTTACTCTTATACACATTTAATCTGGATTATTCATTGGGGTCTCATACACATTTTGTAGATCTCCTGGAACCAAATTCATTAATTCAAAACAAACCAAAATTGTACCTGATCAGTTCCTTCATCATTCCCCCCTTTGTGGACTCTGCGAAAGTAATGTAGCAGGGTTCAAAATGACATCTCAACATAATAAGGTCGGGCACTCTATCTGGGGGGCGCTAGTTTGGTCCCCTGTAATACACAACAGCCTGGAACAAAAATGACTTTCTCCTGACAAAAATAAATTTTATCTTTAAAATGACTTGCAACCATTTACCTGTAAAACATCTCACATTTTCCAAAATAACAGTTAGGCCGCACTGTAGCACGCGCCTCATGTGTAAAAACAAAAACAAAACAATTGTAATTAGTTATTCTATAACACAGAAAATAATATATCTGGTAATATTAATTACTGCAAACCAATAAACTGTATATAAGAATAGGGAACAGTGGGGGCACATACATTTTCAAGACCCCGTGTCTCACAATATCTGTAGTTTAATACATTTGAATTAACATCAAAACACATTAAATCTTATCACATCATAACACATAAATATGCAGCGTAACTTTTATCGTTTTGCAGACATATCCAGCAAGCTGTAATATTTTTCTCGCTGGGTGAAGTTTAGCACAACAGCGCATGCGCAAAGATAAGAAACTTTCCTTTACACAGAAAAAAAAGAAACTGATTTTAACCCCATACACAAAACACTAAGAATTTTTTTTTAGACATTACTGCTGTTAAAAATGAGAGCATACAATATAGATCTAAAAGCAGTGCAATATTGTAATCACTTGTCTCATCGGTCCACGCCCTATATACAAGCTTACACCAGTCTGCTTTTCACACTGCACACATCACACAGCCCCCCTCCCCCACACAATCGATATCCCTCATCACATTCTACAGGAGGGGGTCACGCACCCACTCCTCCCAGCCTCTGTTCTCACAATCTTAACAATTTCAATGCTGGCAAAAATTCTCCCATACAATGAACCTCCAAGAGTCACACATCTGTAACAGTGTCCAATCTGTCGGCCACTATCTCTATGTTATGATGACGTGTCTATTCACCAGTGCACAGCATCCTGCACCCCTGGGACGGAATCAAGAATAGAAGAAAACACTGCAGCATGTGTTACTGGCAACTCTTTACTGAGGGAAATGACAAAATTAACAAGGCTATCATTTCATACTGAGTTGATTGGGTCGGGTGTGACCTCATAAGGGGGTGGGGGGCAGCCTCTCCCACAGGAAGCATATTGCTAAGCTGTGAGGGGGGTTTTGGTGCCCACAATGAGGACACACCCAACATGAGGGACTGTCGCCATTACAGGGCGGCGGCTGGTCCTGTGGTTTCTAATACATATAACATACAATACCTTTCTTATTTCCAACTTCCCTTCGCTTCACCAAATCATACGAATAGGATCATCTGGGTACGGGTGATCCTGATGATTTGAATATGGACCGTAAACCATCTATTCTAACCGTCTATATTCTTCACGTAATTTCTATAACACCTTTTGGTCTGCAACCTTCTAGTGACCGGTTCACCGAGGTCTGGCCAAAATATTACAATTCCTCAGTCTGTAACTCATTAATTCTCGCTGGAATGTTAAAATTTCGCAGTCTGCAATTTATTAAATCTGGCTGGGATATTACAATCTCCCAGTCTGCAACTCACAGGTCTTGCTGGAAAATTACTCACGACTTATCGTGCCCCTGTATAAAACAGGTTATATTTTCTATCACGTCCCTAATTACCCAGAGGATGGTTAGTCGGGCGCGACTAATTTCTTACGGGTTTGTGACCACACAGCGGGGATGTCGCTCCTGTCGCCTGAGAGCTAATCCAGGCAACCGACCAGGGTTCTACAGACTACCAAAAGACCGTCTACTAACACAGATAAGTGAAAGATTTATAAAATCAACTGACATACCGTGTTATTGTGGAGGTGATCAGGCTCCTTCAGTGGGCAGTCCCGGGTCGTCTGTTTCACCCTGTGATTGTCGGTTGTCCGGATTCCGAGATCCCCTCGAGTATGCCCTTTTATGTTCTGACAGCGAAGAAAGTGTCTTGTCAGATGGCGATGACTATTTTGAGGGTTGTGCTCTTAGCGAAAGTGACAGCTCTGAGTCTAGTGGTCATTCTGGTTCATCCTCAAAAATGACAAGGACCAGTACAGGACAGGTAGAGAGGGCTGTTGGAGAAACATCTCCAAATCAGGGCACGATACCCAGTACAAGCGACATGCCTCGTTTTAGTGAAGAGGCGCATGCCAACCTACAAAAGAGTTTGCCACTAGATGTAGCATTTATGAGATGGGAGGCTTCAAATTCTGGTACGCCATTCATCCCTGACTTTAATGCCACCCCAGGTTCAAATGTGGAGGTGGAAGGTTTTGTACCATTAATTTTTTTTACTTATTTCTAACAAATGATTTGCTGGAACATATTGTTTTCCAAACTAATTTATATGCTTCCTAATTCATCTCTCAGAATCCCCGTTCTTATTATGCCAGGCAAAATTCATGGAGGCCAACAGATATTGATGAAATAAAGACATTTATAGGCCTCACATTTGCCATGGGGCTTGTTAAAAAACCGAGCATTCGATCATACTGGTCCACCCGTCTTGTTCTAACCACCCCTGCCTATTATGCCATTCTTCCTAGAGCCACTTATGAAATGCTCATGAGATTTTGGCATTTCAACGATAACCGTCAGTGCCTCCCTAGAAGTGCCCCAGATTATGACCGACTCTAACAAAATCAGGCCCATCATCAAAGCGTTGTCAGACACATTTCTATTACTTTACACCCCCACGCAAAACATTTCCATCGATGAGTCCCTAGTAAAATTCAAAGGGAGACTGCAGTTCAAACAATTTATTCCATCTAAAAGTGCAAGGTTTGGAATAAAGCTCTATAAAATGTGCGAGAGGGCAACAGGGTACACATCTGCTTTTCGCATTTATGAGGGCAAAGATAGCCAACTAAACCCACCAGGATGCCCCCCCCCCTTATCTAGGGACTAGTGGAAAAATTGTTTGGGAACTTATTACCCCTTTTCTAGAAAAGGGCCATAACCTGTATGTGGACAACTACTACACAAGCATACCCCTTTTTAAAAGTTTGGTCAAACATAACACAGGGGCTTGTGGGACCATTCGTAAAAACCGCCAGGGGTTTCCACAAACGTTGGTGAATGAAAAGTACAAAAAGGGGCAGTCAGGCGGTGTTCGCAGCCGAGAGCTGCTTGCCCTAAAATACAAAGACAAAAAGGATATTTTTATCCCTAGCTCGATCCACACTGATGCAACAATGGATGTTGTAGAACGAGGTTCTACTACCCAAAAGCAAAAACCTGTGTCAATCATTGATTACAACAAATACATGGGGGGGAGGTAGACCTTGCTGATCAGGTTCTACAGCCATACCAGGTATCAAGAAAATCATATACCTGGTACAAAAAATTAGTTATTTACCTATTTCAGGTTGCCACATGCAACTCGTTTGTGTTATACAAAAAGGCAGGAAATTCAAATACTTTTCTTGATTACCAGGAAATGGTCATTGAAGATCTTGTTTTAGCAAATGTTGGCCCCTATCAACCATTAGAATCTGAATCTGTCAGAAGACTCACCGAGCGACATTTTATTGCTGTAATTCCCTCAACTGAATCAAGAAAGTACCCCCAGAGAAGATGTTGTGTATGTACCAAGAAAGGAATGAGGTGTGATACCCGTTATTATTGCCCAGATTGCCCATCACTCCAAGCCTTGTGTCTCATTGACTGCTTTAACATTTTCCACACAGAGCCACGTTTTTAAACTCTTTATTAATTTGTCCCATTTAAGACATTCAAGAATATAATTTAGTTTATCTTTAGTGTGCCAAAATGTTCTTGGATATTTTTGTTCTTGCCATTCTTGTCAAAAACCCATCTTCATAAATGAACCATGGCCAAAGTATACCCAAAAATAAAAATTAACCTAATGGGGCTGTCCGATGAAAAGAAAAACTATTTAGCATTTTTCTTTTGTGAAATAAAGAAACATTCTAATATACTCTATTTTTAAAACCTGCACGGATTGCAGGTTTTAGTCCCCATTGTGTCGACCCAGAAGTGTGGAGCTGCGATTCTTGCTGTGACGCGTCAACACAATCTCCGGGAGAAGGAGCATCCCCCTCCTCTCTGTGTGTTGATAATGCGAATGAAGGGGCTGGCTGCCTGGCTCAATTCATCAGTTATCCAGCCCCTTCGACCCCCTTGAGGCTTAGCTGATGAATTGAGCCAGCCCTTTTATACGTGTCATCGACAAACAGAGAGGAGAGGAACTCCTAAAGTCTGTGTCGAAGTGTGGCAGCAAGAACGGCCGGGTCTATGCAATGGGGAATGAAAACCTGCAATCCATGCAGGTTTTAAAAATGAAGTATATTAGAAAGTTTCTTTATTTCAAAAAAGCAAAGTAATATATTGTTAAAATGCAAGCTGAAAGCCAAAATGCACACAGTCCACTTGAGGCCCTGAAAAATGTCCAAGCTGTCGGTAATGTACACGTATAAGGTAACTACACATTCCTTGAGGGTAAACTTTCCAAAATATGGTTGCTTTCGGGGAGTTTCCACTGGGGCTAAGGGGCTTTGCAAATGCGACGTGGCCTGTGCACACCATTCCAGATAAATTGGAGCTTCAAAAGCCAAATGACGCTCCTTCCCTTTTGGGCCCTGCCGTGTGTCCAAACAGCAGTAAATGACTGCATATGGGGCTTAACTATACTCAGAAGACATTTCTTTACAAATATTGGGGTGCTTTTTCTTCTTTAGGAACAAAGAAAATAGATGGGACCCCTAGTAGTTGGCGGGCACATCAACAATTGCAAAAAGAAAGGCTGCCTGCAAGCAGCCAAGCCCTATTTCCCAACTACAATTTTAGTGGAATAAAAATAAAAAATACCTTTATTGGGCTACGTATAGCCAGACAGACCTAGGGGGGGCTGTTAGAATTTTAATACCTGCCGCTGACCGGACTCATTGTCTAATATTAGCTAGTCTAACAATTTAACTCGCTAGGGAACTGCACACTATTCCTAAGTCTAATACCACTTATGCCTGTAATTACACAGGTACTCTACATTCAGTCCGGCTCCTAGGTAGTGACAATTTTAACTCAAATTTATGTGGTCTGTCTGGCTATACGTAGCCCAATAAAGGTATTTTTTATTTTTATTCCACTAAAATTGTAGTTGGGAAATAGGGCTTGGCTGCTTGCAGGCAGCCTTTCTTTTTGCACTTTTTCTTCTTTAGTCCCTATGGAAATTTAAAAATATGTTCAAAACCTATATTTTATCGGCCTAATTCCAATAATTTATGCAACAAACATTCTAGGGTCAAAATGCTCACTATACCCCTAGATAAATTTCTTGAGGGGTGTAGTTTCCCAAATGGGGTCATTTTTTAGAGGTTTCCACTGTTTTGGCCACTTAATGGCTTTGCAAATGCGACATGGCCTCAGCAAACAATTCCAGCTAAATTTGAGCTCCAAAAGCCAAATGGTGCTCCTTCCCTTCTAAGCCCTGTTGTGGGTTCAAACAGCCGTTTCTGACCACATATGCGGTATTCCGTGCTCAGGAGATTTTGCTTTACAAATGTTTGGTGCTTTTAGTCTATCTATTGTGAATATGGAATAAACTGAGGTAAAACTTCATTTTATTTGAAAAAAAACACGTAGATTTTCATTTCCATGACCTAATTACACTAAATTCAGCAAAAATCTGTGGGGTCAAAATGCTCACTACATCCCTCAATAAATTCCTTGAGGGGTGTAGTTTCCAAAATGGGGTCACATTCGGGGGGTTTCAACTGTTTTGGTCCCTCCAGGCCGTTGCAAACGTGACATGGCACTGAAAACCATTCCAGCATAATCTGCGCTCCAAAATCCAAATGATGCTCCTTCCCTTCTGAGCCCTGCCGTGGGTCTATACAGCAGTTTATTACCACATATGGGGTATTGCCGTAATCAGGGGAAATTGCTTTATAAATGTTGGTGTGCATTTTCTCCTTTATTCCCTGTAAAAATTAAAAAATTCTATGTTTTTTCAGGAAAAAAATTAATTTTCATTTTTACAGACTAATTCAAATAAATTTAGCAAAAAAACTGCAGGGTCAAAATGCTAACTATAGCCCTAGATACATTCCTTGAGGGGTGTAGTTTCCAAAATGGGGCCACTTTTTTGGGGTTTCCACTCTTTTGGCACCACAAGACCTCTTTAAACCTGACATGGTACCTAAAATATATTCTAATAAAAAGGAGGCCCCAAAATCCTCAAGGTGCTGCTTTGCTTCTGAGGTCGGTGTTTCAGTGCATTACCGCACTAGTGCCACATGTGGGATGTTTCTAAAAACTGCAGACTCTGGGCAATAAATATTGAGTTGTGTTTCTCTGGTAAAACTTTCTGTGTTACAGAAAAAAATGTATTACAAATGAATTTCAGCAAAAAAAATAAAATTTGTAAATTTCACCTTTACATTGCTTTAATTCCTGTGAAACGCCTAAAAGGTTAAAACACTTTCTGAATGCTGTTTTAAATACTTCAAGAGGTGCAGTTTCTAAAATTAGGTGTTTTTTTAAGGTTTTCAAATATATGGGCCCACTTCAGAATTTAACTGGTCCCTTAAAAACAGCGTTTTGAAATTTTCTTGAAAATGTGAGAAATTGCTGCTAAAGTCCTAAGCCTTGTAACGTCCTAGAAAAAAAAGAACTTTCAAAAAACAATGCAAACATAAAGTACACATATGGAAAATCTTGAATAGTTACTATTTTGGGTGGTATTACTATCTGTTTTGCAAGCAAATGTCAGGTCCGTATTTCAGGGTAGCTTCCTTCTCCCTGTTATTTCACACCGAATAACCACCTCTGTAAATTGAGAGCTGAAGGCATGCCTGGAAAGAAGTAAACCAGCCAGAGATGTTCGTACACAGCTTTCCTCAGATAGGACAGGAAGCGAACTGAACTTTATTTTAGAACAAAGAACACAGAGAAAGACGCATGCCCCCTCCCTAGTGACGTGGGACGTGCCCAAGCCCCACCGGCTTCTCAGCTGCAAGTTCTTCTGTACACTCCTCTTTCATTCCAGGGGGCGGTGTCTTCCATAGGCGTGTCCGACATGAACAAAGAACTTATTATATATCAGTATATTACACAAAGAACTGAAATGTATATACATATGTGTGAGGATAATATTTTTGCAAACAATATACATGGTAATGATCCCTGACACAGATACATTTACAGTTCGAAAAATCATAATTTTTGCAAATTTTCTCCAAATGTTGCCATTTTTCACAAATAAATACAAAATTTATCGACCAATTTTTTTCACTAACATAAAGTGCAATATGTCACGAGAAAAAAATCGCGGAATCGCTTGGATAGGTATAAGGATTCCAGAGTTATTACCACATAAAGTGACACATGTCAGATTTTAAAAAATATGTCTGGTCCTGATGGCCAAAATGAGCTTGGTCCTGAAAGGGTTAAATGAACTGAAAAATCTCCAAACTGGACAGCCATTATGGGTTCTTATTGGTGTATATTAATTATTGGTGGGGGCAAAAAAAAATAATATTTATTTAACTCTACTACGTTCCCTACGTGTCCTCGTCCAGGTCCGGGGTTCAAGATGGAGTGGGTGAGTGATGTCACCAGCTATGCCCGCTCGCTCTATTCAGATAAATTGTGCTGCCACCTTATTAATATGTATCAAAAATCAGCACAATCTAACACTCAAAAAACAGGAGTTTAAAAGTCATGGCTACATGATTATCGTCAAGAGCGTGATAGCGACTAAGAATCATTATCGCAATCCTATGGAAAAAAGGATGTTGGGGCTAAATATATAGCTATCCAGCCCAGACATCATATTTAAAGTGAAGGTCACACTGGATAATTGCTTTAAAATATCTTTTGAAATGTCCCTGAGACATGTCAGAAGATGTAATCTGTGGGGGTTTGTGTCCTGTGACCCCCGCTGATAATTAGAACAAAGGGGCCACAGCAGAGCACTGTCTGTACCTCTTTGTCTTCTGACTCTTGGGGCTGCAGATGCTGTCCCATTACAATATATGGGAGATTCTGACTACAGGCTTGGCGACACAAATATATCCAAGTCAGTAGATTACGGGGCATGGTGCTCGGAGTGTTGTGGGTCCTTTCATTCTAGAGATCGGTAAGGTTTACAATGCACGGAGCCCCACCGATGACATCTGACACCTCTCAGTGAAATGTCAGAAGATGTTTTAAGGTGAAACTTCCCTTTTAAGAGAACTTGTCACCTCTCTTGACGTGTCTGTTTTAGCAACTACCTGCATTCCTCATAAAATAAGAAAGCTTAAGCATCTTTATTTTGAATAGTTCCATCATTATTCCTCCTGGAAATGTATGAACAAATTGACAACTGGATGTTACCATTCCCTTTGTCAAAGTTACATATCCCTACACACTCAGACACTATCCAGTCATTGTTGACATTGTCAGGCTATGAAAGAACACACCCTATTGTCAAAGGGAATGGTAAGATCCAGTTGTCAATTTATTCATACATTTCCAGGAGGATTAACAGAGGAAAAGCACAATGCAGAGTTCTAAGAAAAGAAGCTCCAGAATTGTTATTTTATGTGAAATGCTGGTATTTACTAAAACAGATATGTCAGGAGAGTTGATGACAGATACTCTTTAAGGATTTAAACAAAAAAGGTTTCACACATAGCATTTTTGGGAAAAACAACACATTTTTTTGTGCCATTTTTCGTGGCTTGTTTTTTTTCTGCAAATTTCTTTTGCCCAAAATGCTGCATCCAGTTGTTAGCTGAAAGTCTATAGTGAAATGTAAAACGCACTATAAACAATGCTTTTTTGCTTGTGGCGTTTTTCTGGTCTTTTGGCGCACTTTTTGGGATCATTGGTGATTTTATAAAAACACAGCAGGCTCTAGTTACATATCTCGTTATTTTCTGTAGTTTTCCAGTAAGCTACTCTAGAGGACATGAAAAATGACAGGAGAAAATACATGCTATGAATGTAATGGGTAGAAAAAAACGCCACCAAAAACGCTTGTAAAAAACAAAATCACAATTTTTAAAAAGCAAAAAAAAAACACAAAAAAAGTTTGTGTGAAGGAGGCCTTACAACTACTTTTAAATTATATTTGCGTTTTTTGCTACTTTTACGGAAGCAAATCTGACACTGAACTTAATTAGTACATAGCAACAGTCAAACTGGTTTAATTTGGGTCACCAAAATAAATACATGGTCGAATTTTTTTAAAACTGGCATTTCATATGACTGTCTTAATCTAAAGTGTGATAGAGTAAGGTGCACCCAATTTATTAAGATACACAAATCCGACGCATCTCTGCCATCTGTGCACCTGAAAATCAAATCTACGGAAGCTATGATCTGGCGTAGATTTGCGCTTTAATCTACGCCAATTTCTGTCAGGATGCAGGTGGCTCTGCCCCTCCACTAAGCCCCACCCACTTTTTTTTTTTTTCTATTTATAATTGCTAATTTTTTACACGTAGATTGTATGATAAATTACCCCCATTAGGTTTTTTCTCATAGGAAAAGGAATGGCGGAATCCGCCCTAGAGGCTCCAAATGAGCCTTTGATGCAGATGTGAATAGAGCCTTATATAGCACTAATATATTCTGTAGCTCTATGTTTTTGAAGTGTGGGAGGAAACCAGAGTACCCAGGGAACACACGCAAACACAGGAATACCATACAAACTCCATGTTAGACTTATTTGGATTTGAAACCCCAGTTAAGTTGACCACTGTAATATAATTTTAGCACTGTATTGTATATCATATACAGATCTCCATTTACTCCTCTAAGCAAAAAATTTTCTCTAATGAACTTGGTCTTCTTGTTGGCCCACAGGCGTATAGGGAATGGGTGCAAAGCCTCTCTATGCTCAATCAATTAGAACTGGTTGAGAAGCCCGGGCTTCAGGGGCGTAGCTAAAGGCCAATGGGCCCCGATGCAAATGTCCTTCTTGGGCCCTAACTTCTTCCCAGTGACCCAACTATGCAGCACTAGCAGCCAGGGGAGTCACTAAGGTCTTAAAACGTCAGGGGCAATAGCCCCAATATATATGCCCCCCCGAACAAAAAAATAATATGTGTGTGTGTGTTTTACACACTCATATATATATATATATATATATATATATATATATATATATATATATATATATAAAATGTAATATATTTTATATATATATATATATATATATTTATATATGAGACAGCATATCTATAGCACTACGACCCTATAGGATTAGATACAGTGGCTCAGCACTCAGTATCAGACATGATAGGATTAGATACATTGGCTCAGAAGACTACATCACATATGACAGGCTTAGATACAGTGGCTCAGCAGACAGCACCACACATGATAGGATTAGATACAGAGCTCAGCAGTCAGTATCACACATAATAGGATTAAAAACTTGAATATCCAGCAGCACGACTAGTATGCCAACTTAATGGGGAGTGCATGCAGGTAAGTATCCCCGGTCCAAAAGGGATCACGAATCCACACAGAGAGAAGAGACCGCAACACTCAGGGTATGTTCACACGAGGTCATTACGTCCGTAATTGACGGACGTATTTCGGCCGCAAGTACCGGACCGAACACAGTGCAGGGAGCCGGGCTCCTAGCATCATAGTTATGTACGACGCTAGGATGATTACAGTACGGGACAGTTGTCCGGCAGCGAGGCAGGGACTCCTAGCGTCGTACATAACTATGATGCTAGGAGCCCGGCTCCCTGAACTGTGTTCGGTCCGGTACTTGCGGCCGAAATACGTCCATCAATTACGGACGTAATGACCTCGTGTGAACATACCCTCAAAGTGAAAAAAAGTTAGATGCTCGAGAAGGACCCTAATAGGGTTGAAACGTTGCATGTCCATGTTCCGATGAATTAAATAAAACGACTTTTTTTCACTTTGAGTGCTGCGGTCTCTTCTCTCCTTGTATATAAATGGATTAGATACATGGCTCAGCAGACTGCATCACATATGACAGGCTTAGATACAGCGACTCAGCAGACAGTACCAGACATGGTAGGATTAGATACAGTGGCTCAGCAGACAGTATCACGCATGATAGGATTAGATACAGTAGCTCAGCAGACTGTATCACATATGATAGGCTTAGATACAGCAGCTCAGTAGACAGTATCACACATGCTTGGATTAGATACAGTGGCTCAGCAGACAGTATCTCACACATACCTCCCAACTTTCAAGTATCACAAAGAGGGACAATTTTTTTTATTTTAAGCGACGTCTCTAATTCCAGCCAATCCCCGCCCATACAGACCCGATTCAGCCCACACAGTAGCATGCTCCCATAGTGCCTCCCACACAGTATAATACAAAATAGCTGCCCCGACACAGTATAATGCCCTCAAGCTGCCACCATACAGTATAATGTCCCATAGATGCACCCATAGAGTATAAAGCCAACACAGATGGCCCCATACAGTATAATGCCCACACATATTCTTCCATGCAGTATAATGCCCATACAGATGCCCCCATGCAGTATAATGCCCAAACAAATTCCCCCATACAGAATAACGCCCCATAGCTTACCCCATACAGCATAATGCCCCCATAGCTGCCTCCATACAGTATAATTCCCCCTTAACTGCCCCTAGTTCCAGTGCCCTTGCAGATAGTGACACAGTGCCCATGTAGGTAGTGCCACAGTATATTGCTCTCTTGCTGCCACCATACAGTATAATGCCCCCATACAGTATAAAGCCAACACAAATGCCCCATACAGTATAATGCCCACATAGATTCTCCCATGCAGTATAATGTCCAAACTAATTCCTCAAAGAAGCATAAAGCCCCATAGCTGCCCCATGCAGCATAATGCCATCATACAGTAAAATGCCCATAGAGATGCCCCCATACAGTATAATGCCCCCCATAGCTGCTCCATACAGTATAATGCACCATAACTGCGCCATACAGTATAAAGCCCCGTAGCTGCCCCCCATACAGATTAAAGCCCCCCTACAGCATAATGCCCCCATAGCTGCCGCATACAGTATAATGCCCCCATAGCTGCCCCATACAGTATAATGCCCCCTAGCTGCCCTTATACAGTATAATACCCCCAAAGCTGCCCCTAGTGCCAGTGCCCATATATAAAGTGCCAGTGCCCTCTCGACAGTGCCACAGTGCCCATGTAGATAGTGCCCCTATATAGTGCCGCAGTTTCCATGTTGATAGTGCCACCCCCTGTAGATAGTGCTACCCCCGCCCTGTACATAGCGCCTTTGAGATTCCCTCTAGGAGCGGAATCCCCAGCCAGTGCATAGGCCGGGGATTCCGCTCCTAGAGGGAAGCCCTGATGTCACTGTCCATATATGGACAGTGACGTCAGTGGCTACTCCTTGAGCGAATCCCTGTTGCCGACTCTGCCCGGGGATTCCGCTCCAGGAGGAGCAACTGACGTCAATGTCCATATATGGACAGTGACCTCAGGGGTCTCCTCTAGGAGCGGAATCCCCGGCCACATCATCGGCAATGGGTATTCCGCTCAAGGAGTAGCCACTAGTTCTGAAGTAGGGAAATATCAGCTCCCTGCTTCAGAATTAGTTCAGAGCGGAGGGAGCTCCTCCACTCGCCGAAGACTCCCCGGCAGGGTTTCCAACCTCCACTTCAGAAATTTCTGGACAACTTAGCTAAATATCACGGACAAAATCAAGAGTAATCACGGACAAAATCAAGAGTAGGGCCCCATGCACACGACCGTAGATTTCGTCCGTAATTATGAACCATTCATTTCTATAGCCGTAGAAACCTTACGTAAAAAATAGGACCTGTCCTATTTTTTTATTTTATGGGCTATGCTCCCATACTTTATAATGGGAGCACGGTCCGCAAATGCGGATGACCGTCCGCGGCCAGCCGTGCCCGTACTCACAGATTGTGATTACTTACACGGTTGTCTGCATGGGACCTCAGTGATAATAAAGAGCATAACTAACACCTTTTATAAGTGATCACACGAGTGGGATAGTAAAAAGAAGAGTACGGGCACAACTGAAGTTGAATTCAAAAACTATTAAAGTAAGGCTTCTATAGTAACTAGTGTTACTATACATTTACCTCTCTTCCATCAGAGGAAGAGAGGATCGATACATTAAACGGAAAGCAATGGTTCCGTTAGAATTACCATTGATTTCAATGGTAATTCTTTTGTATCAGTTGATTTCCATTTGTCTCCGTTCGCTAGGTTTCCGTTTTTTTTAAAGGAAACAGAAGTGCAGTTTGAAGAACTTTTATTTCCGTTCAAAAGAATGGAAACCTAGCGAACAGAGACAAACGGAAAGCAACTGATACAAAAGAATTACTATTAAATTCAATGGTAATTCTAATGGAACCATTGCTTTCTGTTTAATGTATCGAACCTCTATTCCTCTGATGGAAGAGAGGTAAACGTATATTAACGCTAGTGTGACCTTAGCCTAATACAATTAAGATATTAATAATATTTAAAAGACAAACCCTGCCGGGCTTTGAACCAGTGACCTTTCAGATGTAAGGCAAACAAGCTAACCAATACACTATAGAAGCATTCAAAGTCAGTATCTGCCAAACAGTAGTAGTTGAGGGTCCATTCAATATCGGCGGCACTGTCCCAGTTTTTCCTACCGGCACCGTCTGTCTGCTGCATGGGGGTGGTAACTGGTCAGAGACTCAAGTCAAACTGGCTGCTGCTGCATGCAGTATGCACTGGGAGTGACTGTGAGACTCACAAGTCACAGCCCCGCTTGTAGCTTTCCCAAACTAATTAAGCATGGGAAAGCTACAAGCGGGGCTGTGACCAGTGAGTCGGACACTCAATCCACCCCCACCCCCCTGCCTGGTCTCTGGACATGAGGTCAGGACCAGGTGACTGACACGTTACTGGTCCCAGCACCAACCAAATGACGGTCTGTGCGTGTCTGACTGAGGTCACCTCAGTCAGAGACTGTTGGCAACCCTGCTCCCCGGAAACAGCGCTACTTTAAGCGCTGTGTTCAGGGAAGCCCTTGATGGTACTGTCCATATATGGACAGTGACGTCAGTGGCTAATCCTTGAGCAGAATCCCCGTTGCCAACGCTGGCTAGGGATTCCGCTCATAAATGGACAGTACCATCAAGTGCTTCCCCGAGCACAATGCTTAAAGTAGCACTGTGCCCGGGGAGCCCTAAGCGAGCGAAGGAGCTCCCTCTGCTCCTCCGCTATGAGCTAATTCTGAAGCAGGGAGTGATGGTTCCCTGCTTTAGAATTAGTTTGAAAGCGAGACATAACCCCGGCCGCCCGGGAGAGCGGTACACAGCCTGGAATCCGGGACTGTCCCGCTGAATCTGGGACGGTTGGGAGGATTGTCACACATGATAGGCTAAGATATAGGGAGCAGCTTGCTGACATTGCGGTTCCAGCGCTGGACCAGGAAAGAATTGTTTTGCTTTACTATGTGTTACTAATTTTTTTTGTGTTTGTTTTTTTTTACAGATTCGGTTGTTGGACTACCTCAGATTCAAGGACTACTTTGATTATGGCTTTTTTATTCTCAATAAAATGGTTAACAAGGGTTGTGTGGGAGGTTTAATTTCAATAAAATATTTTTTCTATGTCCTTGTATTTTTTTAAAACTTTATTACAAGTGCCTTAGTAATGGCCGCTGGCTGAATACTAACGCGGGACTTAATGTTAGGCGGTGAAAAGGCTAACACTAACCCCCCATTATTACGCCGGTACCCACCACCACAAGGGGTACCGGGAAGAGCCGGGTACGATCCAGTGCCTGACCATCTGTAGTTATGGTCGGGCACTGGGGCGGCCGCAAGCTGGTGTTATTAGGTTGTGGAAGCCCAGAAACAGTGGCCCTTCCCACCCTGGTAATGCGAGCCTGCTGCTGCTGTGTTGTATCTGGCTGGTTATGAAAAATAGGGGGGCATGTCGTTTTTTTAAAAAAATTAAATTTTTTTAAAATAATGTTGGCCCAATTTTCATAACCAGCCAGATACAACATAGCAGCAGCAGCCTAGCATTACCAGGGTGAGATGACCCATTGTTTCTGGCCTTTCCCAGCCTACTAATACCAGCCTGTGGCCGCCCCAGTGCCCGGTCATCACTACAGATGGTCGGGTACTAGATCGTATCCAGCTCTTCCTGGTGTCGATGGGTACCGGTGTAATAATGGGGGGGATAGTGTTAGTCTTTTCACCTGCTAACATTAAGCCCGCCTTAGTAATGGACGCTGTCAATCAGCCAGCGGCCATTACTAAGGCAGTACTAATAAAGTTTAAAAGAAACTACAAAGACATAAAAAAATGTTTTTTATTAAAATAAGAAAAAAAACACAACCCTTGTTAACCATTTCATTTCAAATAAAAAAAAGCTGTCATCGAAGTAGTTCTCGAATCTGACGTAGTCCAACATCTAAACCAGTAAAAAAAAGCACAAACACAAAAAAAAAACATTAGTAACACATGTGGTAGGCTTAGATACAGTGCCCATGTGTGATACTGTCTGTTGGACCCTGTATCTAAGCCTACCACATATTAGGCTTAGATACAGGGCCCCAGCAGACAGTATTCTTATACAATATAAGAATAATGTCTGCTGGGTGGCTCTTGGAAGGCGGGGGGTGAAAAACAAAAACACAAAGAATGGCTTAGTCATGAAAGGGTTAAAGGGGTTGTGCCAAAATTAAAAGTTATCTCCTAACCACAGAATAGGTGATAACATGCTGATCGGTGGGGTGCGACCACTGGGACCCCGACCGATCGTGATCATGGGGCTCCATTCAAATAACTAGAGCTGCAGGTCCCGCTTGCGCCCTGCTGCTCCATTCATTCTCTATGGCACTGCCAGAGATAGCTGAGTGCTATACTCGGCTATCTCCGGCAGTCTCATAGCCAGTGAATAGAGCTGCAGGGCGCAAGCGGAATCTGCCGCTGCATTCATTCAGAGGAACGGGATCCCCATTCTCATGATCAGTGGGGGTCCCAGCGGTCAGACTCCCACAGATCAGCATTTTTTCACCTATCCTGTGGTTAGGAGATAACTTTTAATCTTGGGACCCTTTAAGCAGCAACTTGTCTTCTTCCTAGTTCCTTAACACTAAATTGCAGGCCGTGCAGGTCAGGACTGCAGCAGACCCTCTCCAGTCACCACAATGAAGAGGAGGTGGAGCAAGCTGGTTAGCGCACAGGGACATCATGTACATCATGTACCCCTTCCTCCCAGACTCTCATGGCCAGCTATTGTCCCTTAGCAGTTTGACACCCCCAGGAGCCGCCCCCCGGCAGCATTTTCAGAAACGTGGGTGGGAAATGGGCAGGCTCTTCTGACTCAAAGAAAGTGCAGACATTCGATTGGCCATGAATTGTCCGAGCATCACTGACTCCGCCCCCCGGCAGTACTTTCTAAGAGTTAGGAGAGAGAGAGTCCGCCCACGTCCTGTAATCCTCCGCTGTTGTTCCCCCTGCCGACTTCCTCTGCTTTTGGTCCCCCTTACAATCCACCACTCTTGGTCCCCCCGGCCAAGTTAGAGACTTGGCTGCACTGCACAGTGTGGTATGGGGGGCCTCTGGGCCCCTATGGCTTAGGGGCCCAGTCGCAACTGCGACCACTGCGACCCCTATAGCTATGCCACTGCCGGGCTTATTGTGTTGGGGGTGGCTTGGGGGTGGTTCGAGACTTCCCCTAGATAATAAAAGTAGTGTTTTCCTCATGCTCTCCCTTTTTGGCCATAACTTGTCCCTCCCTCCCCCTTTTTACCATTGTTCTTGCTCCAATTTTTGTGTAAATTGATATATATAAAAAATCTGGTTGAATTTCTTTGTGTTATTGTGTAATTGTAATTGCAATTGTCACAGCTGGCGGTCTAAAGAAAGTGGTTTTACCTATATGCCCTTTCAATTGGTAGGCTGGTACTCGGGTTTTCATGGTATTTAGTTTATATTTATATGTTATTTAATTTAAATAAAACTGTGGCCGACCCCGAGTCAACCCACGTTAAAAAGACATAATGTGCATAGTGTGTTGTTCAAAAATTACCCTAGCCTACCTATTGTTCAAGGTTTAGTCATGCATATAGTCTCATAATATCTCCAAATTTCCCAATTTTTTTTTTTACGGTGCTTCAAGTGGAACATGCTGTTCTAAGTTATTCCAAGATGTCTTAGATGTGATTCATGATGACCATGGAAACAGTGTCATAATCACAATTTGACCTAGTTTTAAGATGCATAAAGTGTTACAGAGTACTATAGAAAGTTTAATAAATAATAAACTCTGTTGTAACCATATATTAATTTATAGGTCTAAGAAAGTATAAGTAAAAATCTGTGAAGAAACCAAAAGTGGGTTGCAGAATACCGCTAATAATTATTTTACTTATTGCTAAACTTTTTCATGATCTTGAAGTGCATGTGTATATTACATATTGCACTAATCACAAAAAACTTTTTTAATCTCATTGACTGGGCAGGGTCACTTGTTTGTCACAGAAATGTATTTAACAATGAAGACATGTCAGTTTTGCAGGCATCTAATGCAGGTACCTTGTGTTAGTGCTAAGAAGCACCACTATGAACTCCAGTATTCATGATTATGATTAAAGGGGTTTGCCCATCACATCGCTAGGATATGCCTTCACTTTTTGATCCGTCTGACCCCACCTATCCAGAGAATGAAGGGTCCGCAGAGCTGTAGCGAAGTGGCAGCTGGCCAAACAGTAGTCTATACAGTCTATGCAACAGTCCTTTAGCTCGAGAGTACCTGTATGAGTCCAGACACTGGTACAACTTGACGTGGCAGATGGCACCAGGTGTGGCAGATGACAGCAGACGTGGCCGATGACAGCAGACATGGCCGATGACAACAGATGTGGCAGTTGATATACACGACTCCAACTAAAGGCTTAGGTACAGGAGACAATACAGCAACAGGATAAAAGATATGGAATACGGGAACACTAGGAGCAGGATATGACTAAAGGACCATTTGCAATACGAACATGGGAGGACAACAAAAACAACGCTCAGGCAAGGAATGAAAGGGTAGGGCCCCTCTTATAGTCCAGGGTAAACTGGGGCTAATTAGTAATTGTTTCCATGTGCACGCGCTGGTGCTTTAAGGCTGGGCGCAAGCGCGCACGTGCACCCTAGAGGACACTACAGGACAGAGTAGCCGCATGTGCTGACATCTCCAAGGAGGGAGATGTCGGCCAGAAGACAGGAGTCTGCTGTCGCGGCCATCAGAGGATAAGGCGAGGCGGCGGTCCGGACGTTACACCCTGCTCATCAGTGCTCCTGACTGCCGGCTGTGCGGGGACCTACAGCACAGTCGCATTCACTGATCAGAAAGGGATGGCATTGCCTTGCTTTTTTTTATTGGTCTAATGCATTTAAAATAAACAAAATATAAAAAATATCCTACTGTTTTGTGTATACATCTCCTGTGCAGGCATATATGATCACAGTCTATAAACAAGCCCTTTTTAGTTTGATCCTGCAAGCTTGTATATAACTCTATGACCCCTGTACCCTCTCCCTTCAGATGGTAGGACAGGGGGCAGATAGAAGGAAACAACACATGACTACACAAAGGTTTTGTTTGTAGTCTGTAACCATGGAGATATACGTGTGTGTGTGTGTGTGTGTGTGTGTGTGTGTGTGTGTGTGTGTGTGTGTGTGTGTGTGTGTGTATATACTTAAAGTACATCTGAGTGTGTCTCGAAATATATACCAGAGCCACTCAAAGTATTTCCCATTAAAAGTAAAGGGCAAGCTGAAAATACTACAAGCTTTTTTGTGCAAATTTGAGGTCTTTCTACAGGCAAGTTGATATGTACCATTATGCAGTTTTCAGACAGTTGTTCAGTAGAACTGTGGAAGGTCCCGGTATTGCAACCATACTGTAATATGGATGCTAATATGTGCGCTCATTTTGGCAATCTGAATGCAGCCTGAGCATGGCCCCATCTATTTAGTTGTTTCTTTTTTAATGAGATGCTAACAAAACTTTTATTTCATCAGTTTATGTGAATCTATGAGAACTAACACTTGTAGGCAATGGTCATCCTAAATCTGCTATACACAACCAGCGGGTTGTACTGCATGTAATTCTTAGTATGATCCATTCGTCTGCCCACCAAGGTGTGAAACTTGCACACATACCGCCACAAACAACTGCTTGGAGTTTCTTTGAAAAAACAAGAAAACTTTCTTGGAATTTAAATATTGAAAGAGATATAAAAGAACAATTCTAAAAATTTTCATTTTGTAATTGTGAAAAAACCTTTACCCTGAAACAATGACTTGGTCTATTGTACAATTCCCTCCAAAAATATGTAGTCTAATATTCTAGCATTATAATGATGGCAGAAAATGGGCCATATGTCCCATGAATTGTTTTCTGGAATCAAAAAATAAAAAGTAATTGTTAATAGTTTTAACGCTAATGTGTGTTATGTATTATTATTATTAGTATTATTACTATTATATTTTAAAAGTTATTATAAACTACCCGACTGTTTATATTATAAAATGTATATGTTGTGGCTCATGCATCAATTTGTCAATGACTTGATAATTGTGTATTTATGTGGCATAACATGATGATTTTCTTAGTCTCCTGTCAAGTCTGCTCAGCTTTTTCCATGAAACCCCCACCGACAAGACATTGATGGTTAATGAAATGCAATCCATGTTTTTGCAAGACAATCCCTTAAATCGGTTTAATGTATGTACTACATTTATGAAGTGTGACTTTTTTTTTTATGGAGTGGACTCTCTCGTTCCTTAGCAAAGTGACCTAAAATACAAAACTGACTTCAGCGATCACAGTAAGAGGAGTAATTTGAAGCTGTAGGCAAGTGTCGATGGTATTCACAGAAAATGTTATATTCCTGAGTTCTTTAATTTACAGGATTCAGACAGAGGTATTCAAGTGGTGCTACACTCAGGCTTGCCATTCTAGCAGAACCATCACACTTTTTAAGGGCACCAATGATTATTCCAAAGATCCTCACCACTGTGCTTAACTACCATGCCCACACATGAATGATGTTACAATTGCCCTATCCTTCAGGCTGGCAGATCCCAAAGTTTGGCCTGATTACCCGCATGAGGTCTATTAGTTAAAATTAGTCCACAATACTTTGCCTGCAACTTACACATGTCTCTTTAACCCCAACTTTATAACTGTGACAAATTTAAATAATAAGATAAAAGAGACAACAGCATCCAATGCAAAAACACACACACCACATGTGTCAATAAAACGTTTTGACTCTATCTGGAGGTTTCCCAAAATTTGTAGTCCAGAATTGAGTAAGGAACAAGCAGAAGTCTGTGTATACTTTAAAGCAGGTTAGTGGACTAGCGAGCTACGCTGTTTTCGTAATTTCCGACCATGTAATCAGGAAGTGGCCCGAGTGGTAGCAAGAACCGAGAAAGGTAGAACAGAGTTTAGGGGACCCCGTTCTATAGATAGGTGTGGGTGCCAGAGGTGGGACCCGCATATATCTGACATTTATGGCATATCTTGTGGATATGTCATAAGTGTTCCTGATAGTAAAACTCCTTTAAATACTTCTAAAAAATTATTGACTCTCCAGACAAAGGCTATGCACACCTCTGATCAAAATCAGAAATCAATGTTTTATGTGTTTTTAAACAACTTTTAAACTGACTTTTATTAAAAATGTTTTTTACTTTTTAAAATACAGCTTCTGTGTATCCTGCAAACATAGAAGCTGTATCACTCTGTCAAAGTTCAGGCACAGCTGAAACTTGTCCTGCGTGTCTCTTACAGCTAATAATGATCATATTTAAGTTTATACCTCAGATGTGATCGTTATTTGCTGGATCATGTGTGTCAGAAACACTCAGGACCTGCTCTTATCCAATCTGTGAGTTTAGCTGAAATGACGGAATCGGCTTTGATTGAATGATACAGCTTCTAAGTATACAGGATAAATAGAAGCTGTATCTTGAAAAGTAAAAAACATTTTTAATAAAAGTACATGTAAAAATAGAAAATATTAATTTATTTAAATAATTTGCTTTCAAAGGCGCACATAGCCTTTAAGTTTAGTTGAAAAAGATATATAAACATTCTTGTGTATAGTTGAATATTTAATAATGACCCCCCAACAGCACCAATTAGTAATACTTTAATTCATAAAAGATAATAAAAACTAAAAATAAAACAATGGCAATGATACCTCAATCAATACCTATTACAAAAAAATATATATAATCAATATTAATGCAAAAATATTAATAAAGCTATGATAAAAACACAAAGCTAGAAATTTCAAGTTCAGGGGATATAGGACATCAATACTTGCTATGGGGCCCTCACGGCAAGACATGGAATCAATATTTCAATATGATTAAAGGGAACCTGTCACTAGGTTTGGAGCCACTAAACCACTAGCATGTCGTTTTGCTGCTGGGATATAGTGTTGCAAACCTGCCCACGTCTAAACCGTTAGTTTAGGCAATATTTAGTAAAGTAACTGAGAGGAGTCCGGGTAAGGAGTCTGGCATTGCGCACATGAAGACGAGGACAGTACAATGCACATGCGCAGTAAAGCAAGTTGTACTGTCCTCGGCAGGGCCGCCATCAGGGGGGTATTAGGGGTACTGGTGTGAGGGGCCCGGCCAAACCTGATTGAAAGGGGGGCCTGGCAACTGCCGCGACATTCTTTTGGTAGGAAAAAATGGGCCCCTGCAATGGGGCCCGTTTTTTTCACCAAAAGAATGTCGTGAGCTGCTGCTGCTGCTGCTGCGGGCCCCCTCCCCTCGTCATGGGGGGCCGTCAAACCGTCCGCCCGCGCGCGCGACCGATCGCGCGCACAAGGAAACTCCCGCCTCCTGGGATGACGCTGTAAACCATGTGACCGCTGCAGCAGTCACATGGGATGAAACGTCATGACAGGAGGCTGGGCTGTGCTAAGAATAGAGGATCGCGTCGCCTAAACTACGGCCGGGGGTAAGTATAAACTTTTTTATAAATTTAAAAAAAGTACCTTTTTTTTTTCTCATTTATGATTTTTGCGGCAGAACCGCAGCATTTCCGCAACAGAGGAGCAGCGATTCCACAGAATACATTGACACGCTGCGGCTTTAAAAGCCACACTGCAGGTCCATTTTTTTTGCAGCGTGTGGATGAGATTTGTTTAAATCTCATCTCCTCTGCTGCGACTGTAATACGCTGCAGATTTTGCACAATAAAATGTGTTGCATAAAATCCGCAGTGTTCATGCCTAGTGTGTTCCTACCCTAAGGCCGGATTTACACGAGCGTGTGCTTTTTGTGCGCGCATAAAAAGTGGCATTTTGCGCATGCAAAAGGTCCTTAACAGCTCCGTGTGTCAGCAGCGTATGATGCGTGGCTGCGTGATTTGCGCGCAGCCGCCATCATTATGACACTCTGTTTGTATGTTTGTTTCACGTGGTGCTTTTCTGTTTTCATTCATAGTTTATACGGCTGCGGAAGCGCTGGGCGTGATTTTCACCCACCCATTGACTTCAATGGGTGCGTGATGCGCCAACCACGCACAAATATAGGACATGTCGTGAGTTTTACGCAGCGGACACACGCTGCGTGAAAATCACTGACAGTCCGCACGGCCCCATAGAGTAACATAGGTCCGTGCGAGGCGCGTGAAAATCACGCACGTTGCACAGATGTATTATACGTTCATCTGAATAAGCCCTAACAATAAGGCCCAGTTCACAGAGTTTTTGGGCCTTGATATTGACTCGGACACTGCGTCAGAATCAGCACCAAACAACTTCCAAAACCGCCTCCCATTGATTTAATCTGAAATCAATGGGAGCCAGTCGCGGAAAAAAGAAAAAGCAGCACGTCCTTTCTTGCCGCGGTTCCGCCTGTGACCTCCCATCGAAATCAATGGGAGGCAGAAAATGCATTTTTCGCTGCATTTTTTTGTCTGCTGTCCTCAATCGCCGCGGGCAAAAAACGCGGCAAGATAGTGTGGGCAGGTCAAAATCTGCCTCAAAATTCGGTGCGCGGTTCCAGGCGGTCGCGGGTGCGTGCGGTCGCTGGTGCGCGCTGGGGGACGCATACACGGGCGGTCACGGGTGCGTGCTTGCGGACGCACGGGAGTTTGCGGATGCGCACGATCGGTCACGCGGGCGGTGTTTGACGGCCCCCATGATGAGAGGAGGGGCCCCGCAGCTCACGACATTCCTTTGGGGAAAAAAACGAGCCCCATTGCAGGGGCCTGTTTTTTTTCTACCAAAGGCAAGTCGCGGCAGTTGCCAGGCCCCTCACATCAGTACCCCTAATACCCCCCTGATGGCGGCCCTGGGTAGCATAATTTAGTGCTGGACGGAGTACCGATAACAGGCGGTGCCACGGTAGGGGGGCCCAGAAAATGTAGCTGTATGGGGCCCTGAAATTCCTGATGGCGGCCCTGGTCCTCGGCTTCATGTGTGCTATGTGCCGTACTCCTCTCAGTAAATTGTAAGTTATTTTACTAACTATTGCTTAAACAGACGGTTTGAACGTGGGCTGAATTAAAACCCAGCTGCATAAAACATGCTGGTGGTTTAGTGTCTACAAACCTAGTGAAAAGTTCCCTTTAAGTCCAACCACGTTATACCCCAGTTATCACTTTCATGTCCGGATGATAGATAGTAATTTGTAATTATTCTTGAGAACTTTGTGTGGTATTATAGTCTATAAAAGCACAAGTCGTGATAATATACAGTATATCTCACCATTCCTGGGATTAATATTGTGGGCATACCTGTGATTCTATTCTTTGTGCATGCGTCGGTGAGATGGTAGGAGGTGGAGTCGTCAGAAGCTGCTTCTTGAATCACTTGTACTGGTGTGCACTAGATGTATATTTATGTAAGGCTATGTTCACACGCTTAACAAAAAACGTCTGAAAATATGGAGCTGTTTTCAAGGGAAAACAGCTCCTGATTTTGAGCTGTTTTTTAATCAAACTCACATTTTTCGCAGCTTTTTTTACCACCGTTTTTGCAGCTCTTTTTCCATTGAGTCACTGAAAAATGTCTCCAAAAACGACTCAAGAAGTGACATGCACTTATTTTTAAGGGGCGTATTTTTACGCACCGTTATTTGAAAATGAGGCGTAAAACAGAACGGAACAAAAAGTCGTATTTCCCATTGAAAACAATAGGCAGATGTTTGTAGGCGTTCTGCTTCCGATTATTCAACTGTTTTTCGGGACGTTTACGGACCGAAAAACGGCTGAAAATAGCCTGTGTAACATACCCTAAGACCCACGGACTGGACTCTTTCCAGGAGAATGTGGCGCTTTCCAGGATGCCTGGGACTTCATACTGATTATTAACTGCTTCATTTCAGAAACTGGAACTTTATTTTATGTTTATGTATTGAAAACCTAAGGATTCAGTCGGTTGAAGCAAACTGTATATTGAATGTAGCTTACTGACTATTTCATGGTGGACTAAGATGTGGGGTTTGTTTTTCACTTTTTTTAGGATGTTTTGAATTTAACTGCTCATATCTAAAGTTACAAAATATCTTAACATCTGACCAAACATATTTGGAGCAACAAAACAATTCTTTAGAAATTGAAGCAATAACTTAGCTGAACAAAGTACAAATATGCTCAAACGTTCCAAAATGTCAACTTATATGTAACAGAGTCATCATGTTTTACTTAACAAACACTAAGGGCACATTTAGACGTGGCGTAATTGCTGTTGAATTCGGCTGCGGACAGTCCGCAATGGAAATCTACAGCAGCCGGTTTTTTAATTGGTTTCTATACATTTTTAGGTAACTTAGTTCAGACGATGTGGAAAAACAGTGCAGAATTTAGGCCGTGGTGCAGAATTTTCGCTTCACAGCTTACACATTCTATTGCGGAGAAGCAGCGGAATTTCACTGCGGATTTCAGCCTTTGCAATGCAAAGGCTAAAATCTGCGGCAAGTCTGCTGTAATATCCGCAACATCTGAATTGCCTATCAAATATGAAAATGTTGCTGCAGATTAGTTCGAATTTACAGCAACATTTGCAGCGGAAAAATTCTGCCACGTCTGAACATGCCCTAATTGCTCAGATGTTCTGTTGTCATAAGCTGCATTTGTATTTCCTCTGGATTCTTTCCATTGCTGAAAATGGAATATATAGTTGGGAAGGATGTACCTTTTATAGCCGGAAAAATAAAATATTTCCGGCAGCAATAACTTTATCACAAAGCAACATAATGTCTATACAGGAAATTAGGATTTTGTTAGTACAAAATGAACCATAAATTAAGTCTTTGTTATTGATAAATAGGTTTGAAGATTTTTTTTATAAAAGACTAAAGATGTAAATCAGTGAGTCAGACAGAGTGAGAGCACTTGTAGGTTTCTGTAAGGTCTTGTTTACACGGCATGTATTCAACACATTTGTGACACATTTTACGCATCAAAAAATGCGTTATAAATGCGTCAAAAACGTATGATTTAAGCTTCCCATTGAGATCAATAGGAAAGCGCATTGTTAGTCCATACGACGCCTAATTCCTATTATCAATGGGAGTCCTAATTACGCACCAAGAAAAATGCACCCAAAACACGCAAAAAACACGTAAAAAAAACAAGCCAAAAAGGCCTATATTTTAAAAAACACTTTACAAAAACGCTAGCATTTTTGACACGTTTACACATCATTTTTTTGGAGCGCCATGTGAACAAGGCCTTACTGGTAAAGCAAAAACCTTACCACACATGGATGCCAATCTCTCCATGGAGTCCACCATTGTGAATCCTTAATTCCCTACATCTGTGTAAGTCTAAGTGTCTCCCCCGAATATGACTCTAGTGACTTGTCTGATAGACGTGACAATGGTCTTAGTCAGAAAACCTCCTAAAAGGGTTTTTCAACCCTATTGGGGAATTTTTTGTAAAAAAAATTGGGGTGGAGGCCCCTATTTAGGACCATCATTAGCCAGAGTGGAAAATGACAAGCAAAAAAAACCTCTCTCTCTTTTTCTGAAGAAACCAGCAGGAAGTAATCAGAAAAAGACTACCTCGGAAGTGTTATGTAACCCCATACAACAGAAGCATGGTAAATACTGTGACCGACTATGTACTCCATCATATTATGTATCTATGCCGCACATCAGATGTTATTACTACCTTAATGCTGATGATTTGAAATAGATCCTAAAGCTTCACTGAAGGTCCCGCCATAAAGAACATGCAAAATTGATGTTTTGGCCAAATAGGTCCTATACTAAAAGGGTAGTCTCATAAAAACAACTGCTTTTTAAATTGAAGCAGTCTCGACCATCAGCTGAACGCCGCATATCTGGCTTCTCTTACCTCCTGGGGAAGCTGTGTCTAGGCAGTAGATGTTGCAGGGTAAATGTAGCAAAACATGGAAGAGATTCAAATGAATGGCCATCCATGTAATGCATGGACAAGCTAAGAGGGCCCCATGAACATTTTGTTCATAGTCTTCTGATATCTATACAGTTAATTAAACATCATGAAAAAAATTATCTATAGTTAAAAGGGACAATCTTTTAGACACATTTATGGAAAAGGCTTAGACTCACAGGTGACATTTTCTCTGGATGTAGTCATTCACTCTCCGTTCTTCTCTATCCAGCCCAGATCGCCATGTAGGCTGCTTCCAGTCATAACTCATCTCTGCAGAGTTGCTTTCCACTACCCTTCCGATCAACTGTATTAATTACCCTCCACACAAACTCCCCATACTGCTGCTACCACTAATCCTGTGCCTATTGCTGGCCCCTTTTTCATCTATTACTGTACCTGTTGTGTTGCACAGTGCCCCCAAATACTGTACTTTAGAAATACATAATAGTGTCACAACAAATAGTGAGACCAAAATAACAGTGCCTGACAAATAGTGCCCCTGAAAACAATAATGACCGAGACAGTAACAGTGCTCCAGATGATAAGAGTGGCACAGATAGAAACAGTCTGCCCCTCTTTGTGCCCCACACACTAAAATTTCCCCCTTTGTGCTTCCTATTGGAAAAGTACCCGCTTTATGCACCACACAGTAAAAATTCCCACTTTTAAGCCACAGTAAGAGAGCCCAGTTTTAGGTTTCCAACTGTAATAGTCCCCCATTAGGCCCACACTTTAATGGTGCTCCTTTTAGTCCCTACACAATAATAGTGCCCCCATTAGGCCCACACTTTAATAGTGCTCCTCTTAGCACCTCAGACAGTAATAATACCCGCTTTTAGGCCTCACACAACTATAGTGCCCCCTTTAGGGCCCACACTGTAATAGTTATTTTCTTAATGCCCCACACAGTGATAGTGCCCAAAACAGTAACAGTGACCCCACACAGTAATAATTTGTGCCCTCTACACAATAGTAATGCCCACTTTGTGCCTCACACAGAATTATTGGCCCACTTTTGTACCCTCCTACACAGTAACCCAGAAAATAATATGACACGTACTCACCTAACCCAGTTCTCATGACAAGCGGAGTGGCTGAGGCCTCTTTCAGCTTTTGCCTTCAGCGGCCGGCGCATCTTACTGCCTTCGCTGGACGTCAGCAGCCTACTGCAAGTTTACCCAGAGGCGTAGCTAGGCTCTCCAGCACCCGGGGCAAAGATTCAGTTTGCTGCCCCCCCCCCCCTGAACCTCTTTCCCGATATTTCCTTCCCCCTCACCATGTTTGCTTTCTCTACCAATCAATGAGATGTAATTTTTTTTTTACATTTTTTTTTATGTAGCTCAATCAATAAAATAATTTGTATATTTTACAAGCAATATAGCTATATAAAGTAGTTAACATAAAAATAAATTAAAAAACATAAATACAGAGGTCAGTGCCTGACTAAAACAGATTGTATAGAGTATAATAAATATTGGGATGCACTCCTCTATAGTATGGTATGGTGCTAGTAGGGTTGGGAAGAAATCCCTAAATATGTAGACATGGAACCCCAGCACACACTGAAAGGACAAGTAGATTTAAATGTATTTTTTTTTATTTTATTACTATAGCACAAACAGCTGCATAGTATATATTTATATATCGGGCGACTTGGTTGATGTTTCGGCCAATCCATGGCCTTTGCCAATGTCGCTGTAACAAGAAAAAGGGGGTTCAACATTAATACAGTGCAACAATAGTCAATAATAAGATAAATAAAAAAAAAGAAATAAAAATAAATGCATCAAAAAATAGATGACGGCTCTGATTTGAGCATTAATGCCACAGAAGTATATAATCTTAAGTACTATTATATCATATGTAATATATGTAATGAACAATAGCGATGAGACTAGAAACATGCAACTTAGTATAGAATGACTATATGGTAATGAAATAATTCAGTACCAAAAATAGCAGAGTAGGTAAGACATGACAGGCAAAATCCTATTATAGTAGATAGGGGTAAGCATTTCCAGAGGGAACAGTAGAGCCCTCTTAGTAATAGACCATACCATAAAATACCGGGAAAGACAATAACATAAACATGGATGGTATATAAATGAAGTGTTACCTGATGATGGAGTGAGATTTGTATTGGATGTCTGCCTGACCTGCCAGTGTGTGTAGAATCTGAGCGTGTTACGCTCCTATGTATCTGACAGATCGGAAGTGCGTAAGTCCCGAGAGGCGGAGATTGCATTCTGAGAATTAATGTGGCAGGAGGGGAGTTTGTGTAATGTAGTACGGTGAGTGAAATGATTGAGGGGAAGAGTATGAATTACTCCCATAATATTTCTTAAATTAAATACAATGTAAAGAAATGTGAAAAAATGTGGATTGGAAATAACGGAAGTGACGTAATTGGGAATATACAGTCGATGAGGAGTAGTAAGATGGAGGTGACTATTGCTTCCGAAAAACGGAAGTGATGTCTGAGAAACAGTGTGTGTACATGGTTGTCATGGCAATTCTTGTAATGTGTAAGGAATGAAAAAAGGACATAAAGATGAGACAGTACAGCCGGTTTTATAATATTGTTACCTGGTCCACTGTGAAGAGTAATTCTAGCATGTCTGAAAGAGGGGAGAAACATTCTTGATTAAAATCATATTTCATATCTTTAGCAGGTATCGATACTGAGTTATAAATTTATGATGAAAACATAGAATACTGAATGCGTAATAGAATGATGTACACACTCATCAAAAATAGATAGGTCTCAATCAAAATGAATGCAGTAAATCAATGATGTCATTAAATCAAATTCCCTATTTAATCCCTTTGGAGTCAGGGTTTGAAGTGTATGGATCCAATAGGATTCTCGATCTTTTAATCGGTGGATGTGGTTACCACCCCTGCGTGGTCTTTGAATGTGTTCAATAACCTGAAATTTAACTGGGATAGGTTGTGGTTGGCCTTGTGGTAATGTTCTGGTATAGGTAGCCAAGTCTTATTGCATCGGATGGTAGATTTATGACTGGCTATATGGTCCCTTATGTGTTGTGTCGTTTCTCCAATGTATGCAAGTCTGCATGGACATTTGATTAGATATATTACGAAATTCGTGTCACAGGTGTAGAAACCCTTGATGGGGGAAGTTTTGTTGGTGTTTGGATGTTGGAATCTATCACCCTTGATTACATTGGAACAACTTGAGAAATTAAGACAAGGAAACATATCATTACGTCTAGACTTTAGGAAGGATTATGTTGGTAATTTTTTGCTGCTGCCTATATCCGCTCTAATCAGTCTGTCTCTAAAATTAGGGGGACGTATGAGACACATCATAGCAGGGAGTGCAAATACCTTTATCATTGGATAAGCCGTGTATAGAAAATGCCAGTGTTTTTTGATTACCTGTTGGAGTTTAGGGGCGAGAAGATGATATGTATGAATAAATGGAATCCTGCTAGGCAGGGCCGGAGTCAGCACCCGGCGAACCACTGCTCTTGTAGGGGCCCACTCGGCCGCTGGCTGCTTTACACCGCCCTCCTGCTTAAAAGAACTGTAGCCGTCCATGGTGTGCGGAAGAGCTGAGCGGAGGCCCCGCCTCTCTCGCTTCCATAATAACCTAGCGTTGAGACGCTATGTTATTTTGGATTCGAATGGAGCCAAGTGCCAGTGAGAAGACAGTGACGGGAGTCGGAACCATTCAGCTCGTCGTGGGACCGTGTTAGGTGAGTTTGTTTTAATTATTTTTATTGGAGCAAAGGCACCAAACTGACCGGGGACACAAACCTGTGATCTAAAACGTTCACATGGGGGCATAAACTGGGGCAGAGTAGAAACTGGGGAAACTTGACTTGACTTTTACATGGGAGAACAACAACAGACTAACTTCTATATGGGGACATGTATGTAAGTAGCAGGCTTAGATGCAGGACCCCAGCAGACTGTAATCTTATACTGTATAAGATGTCTGTCTGCTGGGGGCCCTGTATCTAAGCCTACCTTGTGGTAGGCTTAGATACATGGTCTAACAGACAGTATCACACATTGACTCTGTATCTAAGCCTACCACATGTGTTAGTAATTTTTTTTGTGTATTTGTGTTTTTTTACAGGTTTGGTCGTTGGACTATGTCGGCTTTGAGGACTACTTCGATGACGGCTTTTTTTATTTTCAATAAAATGGTTAACGAGGGTTGTGTGTTTTTTTTTATTTCAATAAAATATTTTTTCTCTGTCCTTGTATTTTCTTTTAAACTTTTATTACTACCGCTTCAGTAATGGCCACTGGCTGATTGACAGCGGCCCTTACTGAAGCAGGGCTTAGTGTTAGCCAGTGCAGAGGCTAACACTAACCCCCATTATTACCCCGGGACCCACCACCACCACCAGGGGTGCCGGCATGAGCCGGGTACAATCCAATACACGACCATCTGTAGTCACGGTCGGGCACTGGGGTGGCTGCAGGCTGGTTTTATTAGGCTGGGAAAGACCAGAAACAGTGTCCCTTCCCACCCTAGTAATGCTAGGCTGCTGTTGCTGTGTTGTGTCTGGCTGGTTATGAAAAATGGGGGGGACCCCACGTAGTTTTTTTTCTTAAAGGAAAAAACAACCCCCCATTTTTCATAACCAGCCAGACACAACACAGCAGCGGCAGACAGCATTACTAGGGTGGGAAGGGCCACTGTTTCTGGCCTTTCCGAGCCTGATATTACCAGCCTGCGGCCGCCCTAGTGCTCGACCATCCCTACAAATGGTCAGGTGCTGGATCGTATTCTGCTTTTCCCGGCACCCCTGGTGGCGGTGGGTACCGGGGTAATAATAGGGGTTAGCGATAGCCTTTGCACCGGCTAACACTAAACCCTACCTTAGTAATGGATGTTGTCAATCAGCCAGCGGCCATTACTAAGGCGGTAGTAATAAAGTTTTATAAAATAGAAAAAATATTTTATTGAAATAAAAAAAAAACACACAACCCTCATTAACCATTTTATTGAGAATAAAAAAAGCCGTCATCGAAGTAGTCCTCGAATCCGAAGTAGTCCAACATCCAAACCTGTAAAAAAAACACAAACACACCAAAAAATTAGCAACACATAACAAAGCAAAGCAATTACATACACACACACACACACACACACACACACACACACACACACACACACACACACACACATTTTTTTGGGGAGGTGGACGTATGTTAGTACAGGGATACTTACTGCTGGGGCCCTGTATCTAAGTATATCATGTGTTATACTGTCTGCTGGGCCATGTATCTAAGCCTATCATGTATGATACCGTATGCTGAGACAATGCATTGAATTCTATCCAGCGGTGTAGCTATAGGAGCCTTAGTCTTATAGATAAGCTGTTTCTAAAATGTATGTCAAAATGTATTTCTTTTTTGGGGGAGGTGGGGTAAAAATATGTCTCGGGGCTTGTGCCCCTGATCTTTTAAGACCCTAGCAACGCCCCTGGGCCTAACTAATATATGAGGGCACAAAGGAGACCTAAAAAATATATAGGGACACAATTGGTGACTTACTAATATATAGGGACACAACTAATATATGGGGGCATGAAAGAGAACTATTCTTTAGGGGCAAAAATGGGACATTACTATCGTGTGGGAGCACATCGGGAGGTATTACTGTGTAGGGAGTAGAAAGGTGGCACTAAAACTGAACCATAACTATTTTCTAAAAGGTCGTCTTTTTTGGGGGAGTTGGTGCCCTGTAAGGGACAGTATACGTGGTATTGGTAGAGACAGTTTATCAACATCACGTTTACCTCTAATTCCTCCAGGTACTGAAATACTGAAGCCTACAGATACCAGGTCTTCCGGAAATCACAACCTCCGTGTAAGAGGTACAGCGAGATTCACACATCGCAGAAACTATCTGGATTCATTGGCCCATGACTTACATGTGAATGGTAAGTGATCCATGGTTACATCCTTCTGGCATAATGTTTCTGCCTTTATACTGCCGCCGCTCGAGTTGCACCGCAAAGGGGCCCACTAAGGTGCTGTCGCCCAAGGGCCACATAAACCTGGAGCCGGCCCTGCAGCTAGGTTTAGTGTTGGTATGAGTGGTACGTGGTGTAGAATCTTCCTGTAATGTTTTGATGAGTTCCTGATTGAGTATTCGTGGTGGATAACCTCTTTCTTGAAATTTGGCTGTCATCTCTTTAAATCTGGTATCTCGTGTGATACTGTCTGTCACTATTCTCGAGATGCGTTTGTACTGTGATTTGGGTAAAGAGGTTTTTGTTTTTAATGGATGGTTGCTCTGAAAATGTAAAAGACCATTTCTATCGGTAGGCTTGGTGTAAAGGTCAATAAATAGATGACTCATGTCGTTCTTTTTGACTAGAGTATCCAGGAAGAAAATTCATGGGAGTCAATGTTGAATCTGAATTGTAATCCCTCTTGTATCATGTTGATTCCATTGAAAAATTCTATCAGAGAGTTCTCTGTTCCTCTCCATATACAAAAAATATCATCTATAAAGCGAAACCAACATGTTGCGTGTTCACTGAATTTTAAATTAGGACATATATAGGTGTCTTCGAACGCTGCTATATAGGCATTTGCATAGGAAGGGGCCACCTTGGAGCTCATTGCAGTACCACAAATCTGTTTATAAAAATCATCCCCAAAGAGGAAGTAATTCTCGTTGAGTACTAGTTCTATCATTTCTAAACAGAGAAGTTTCGAATTAACTGTCATGTTGGTAGAATCGAGTAATCTTTTAGTTGCTAATAAGCCATCCTGGTGTTGGATTGATGTGTAAAGACTATTTACATCAAGTGTAATGAGAATACTTTATGGCTCAATCTGGGTCAGATTTTCATATTGTGCAGGAAATGTGTAAATGATCTGCCAGACACAGCTTCTGTGTCGACGCCCGTGGTTAATCAGTCTGCATCTGCTCCTAGGTCTGATAGAGTAACTCGATCTGCTACCACTCAGGCTGGTAGGCTGAGGAGTGGGAGAACCTATCACAGCCTGGCCAGTCGGAGCTAGCTCCCGCCCTCGGTCTATTTATACCTTCATTTCCTGCTCTTCCTTTGCCTGTAATTCTGTCTGGTTTCCTGGCTCTGCTGTTCCTGCTAGTACTATTGGCTTCAAATTGACCCTGGCTTTACTGACTACTCTCCTGCTCTGCGTTTGGTACCTCATACCCTCCTGGTTTGACTCGGCTCGTTCACTACTCTTGTTGCTCACGGTGTTACTGTGGGCAACTGCCCCATTTCCCTTAGCTTCTGTGTACCCTTGTCTGTTTGTCTGTCGTGCACTTATTGAGCATAGGGACCGTCGCCCAGTTGTACGCCGTCGCCTAGGATGGGCCGTGCAAGTAGTCAGGGACTGAGTGGCGGGTATATTAGGGCTCACCCAGTGACGTAACTACCGCGGCATGAGGGGGCCCATGTCGCCCGCCGGCACGGGCCCCCAACATGGCTGGAGGCTCCGCTAGCAGCCGCTATGGCTGCTACAGCGCGACGCCACTGAACACAACTACGGCAGAGCAGAGAGGTATCTCCCCGCTCTGCCATTAAACAAGACATGTATCCCCTATCCACAGGACAGGGGATACATGTGTGATCGCTGGCATTGATAGGGAGAACGGGGGACTGAAAGTCCCCTGAAGTTCTCCATCACAAACCTCTGACTTCCAGGGTCTGTGTCGGCAGCTCCGTAGAAATGAATGGAGCGCCGGTCACGCTTGTGCGCATGCGTGACCAGCGCTCCTTTCACTTTTATTGAGCTGCGCAGATGCCCGAAGTCAGAGGGTAGTCATGGAGAACTTCAGGGGACATTCAGTCCCCCGTTCTCCCTATCGCTGCCAGCGATCACACATGTATCCCCTATCCTGTGGATAGGGGATACATGTCTTTTGTAGGACACACTGTAGGTCGCATTTTTTTGGGAGAGGGGACGCTGTATGGTGTTCCCTACAGGGCGGGGCTGTGTGGCGTTCCCTACAGGGGGGGTGGCTGTATGGCGTTCCCTACACGGGGGGGGGGGGGGGTGGCTGTATGGCGTTCCTTACAGGGGGGCTGTATGGCGTTCCCTACAGGGGGGGCTGTATGGCGTTACCTACAGGGGGGCTGTATGGCATTCCCTACAGGGGGGGCTGTATGGCGTTCCCTACAGGGGGGGGCTGTATGGCGCTCCCTACAGGGGAGCGCCATACAGGGGGGGGCTGTATGGCGTTCTCTACATGGGGGGGCTGTATGGCGTTCTCAACAGGGGGGCTGTATGGCGTTCTCTACAGGGGGGCTGTATGGCGTTCCCTCTGTAGATAAGATCATACAGCCCCCCCTGTAGGTAACGCCATACAGCCCCCTGTAGATAACGCCATACAGCCCCCCCTGTAGATAATGCCATACAGCCCCCCTGTAGAGAACGCCATACAGCCCACTCTGTAGATAACACCATACAGCCCCCCCTGTAGAGAACGCCATACAGCCCCCCCTGTAGAGAACGCCATACAGCCCCCTGTAGATAACGCCACACAGCCCACCTGTAGAGAACGCCATACAGCCCCCCCTGTAGAGAACGCCATACAGCCCCCCTGTAGATAACGCCACACAGCCCCCACTGTAGAGAACGCCATACAGCCCCCCCTGTAGGGAACACCATACAGCCCCCTCTGTAGATAATGCCATACAGCCCCCTCTGTAGATAATGCCATACAGCCCCCCCTGTAGATAACGCCATACAGACCCCCCTGTAGATAACACCATACAGACCCCTGTAGATAACGCCATACAGCCCCCTGTAGATAACGCCATACAGAGTCCCCCCTGTAGATAACGCCATACAGCCCCCTTTGTAGATAACGCCATACAGCCCCCTCTGTAAATATTCAAAGTGGTGCTAAGATGGAATCGGTAGAGGCTACTATAGGCCGTCTTGGAGGATTAATGAGGGATTTATGAATTTTGGGTAAGATGTAAAAGACTGGAGTAATAAGGAAAGGATTCTGTAGAAATTTGTAGGTCTTCTGGTCTATTGTGTTTTCTTCAAGATGGTGATGTAATATAGAGCTGAATTTTGTGCGTATGTCTGTGATCGGATCTTTAGCTATTTTTTGATATGTGCAAGTGTCTGCTAATTGGCGATTTACTTCCAAGACATAATTTCTGCGATCAAGCACAACAATAGAACCTCCCTTGTCAGCTGTTTTTTATTATTATCTCTTTATTTTGTTCTAGACTTGTTAGTGCTTCAATTTCTATAGTAGATAGATTTTTTTGATGGGGATATTATCCTAAATTGTAGTTGTGTAGAACAACATTAATGTCTCTTTGAATGAGTTCTATGACTGACTCAGTGGCATGGTAAGTTTTGGGAGGAGAAAAATTGCTTTTATTACGTAAACCTAAGGTGGAAATTGAAAGATGAGGGGGGTTATCGACAGGTTGTTGGGGAATTGGCGGGATGGCTAACTCAAAGTGCGTCTTTAAAGGGAAGGTGTCACGAAAAATTTTTTTTTTATATAATATTGCTTTTAGTATGGTATTAAAATAAATTTGATTTATTTGTGTTCTTGTGTTATACTTTTTTCTTTTTCTTATTTTTACTTCTCTATGGGGGCTGCCATTTTTTTTTTCATCTCTGTATGTGTCGATTAACGACACATACAGAGATGGAATACGGCACATACATCCCCATAGAGAATGTGAACGGGAGCCGTTCCATTCACTATAGCGTACGCCATCTGTGTGGGAACAGCGCATGCGCCGCTCCCACACAGACCAAAAGGAAGGTCTTTGGTAGAGCGACATCCGGCGCCATTTTCATGTGGACTGGAAGCCACGGCCGGACAGTAAGATGACGACTTCCGGTCGCGGCTTCCGGCCATATGTTCAAGGCAGCGAAGACTCAAGGTGTAGGAGCGGAGGCCGCAGCGGCGGCAGGAGCAGGTAAGTTATGTTTGTGTATGTGCTGTGTATATTATGTTTGTGTTATACTGTCTGATTACCACTGTATCTAATCCTCATACATTGTGCATTCGCTCAGAAAATGGCGACACACAGTGTAGGAGGTTTGAATATTCAACCCCCTCCTTCTCCTGGCACTAGCCAGGATAAGGGAGGGGGGATTGTGTGAGGACACTAGAGCGAGTGTGTCTTCCCCAAATTTGCAGCATAAAGCAATGAGGTTTACCACATTGCCAATGCTGCAATTTTGGGATTTGCTCCCTCTAGTGACCAGCACATGGAAAGGTTATAAATTAGAATCTAATTTATAATATTTCTTGACTTGTGAAAAAATTAAAAAAATTAAAAAAATGTGTAATCACTTATATATTAACTGTTTAACTGAGAAAAAAAAAATTCTAGCGACACATTCCCTTTAAGCGCAATGACCTATAAAAGTTATTTCGTTCTTGTTAAAGGATGATGGTGTTACAGGGGGCAGTGGGGCAAAAGAACAGTTATTTTCTTAATGCCCCAGCAGCCCCACACAGTGATTGTGCCCAAAACAGTAACAGTGACCCCCCTTTGTACCCCCACACAGTAATAATTTGTGCCCTCTACACAATAGTAATGCCCACTTTGTGCCTCACACAGACTTATTCACCCCCTTTTGTACCCTCCTACACAGTAACCCAGAAAATAATATGACACGTACTCACCTAACCTAGTTCCCACGACAAGCGGAGTGGCTGAGGCCTCTTTCAGCCTTTGCCTTCAGCGGCCCGGCGCATCTTACTGCCTCCGCTGGACTTCAGCAGCCTAGTGCATGTTTACCCAGAGGCGTAGCTAGGTTCTCCAGTTTTTTTTCACATTTTTTTTATGTAACTCAATCATAAAATTATTTGTATATTTTACAAGCAATATAACTATATAAAGTAGTTAACATAGAAATAAATGAAAAGAACATAAATAAAGAGGTCAGTGCCTGACTAAAACAGATTGTATAACTGAGGCTAATGAGACTATATGGTAAAATAAGGAACAGCTTCCTTCTGTAGATAGCACCATACACACCACTGTAGATAGTGCAAGACTCCCCCCTTGTAGGTAGTGCCCCACAGCCCCCCCAGGAGATAGTGCCACACACACCCCCTTGTAGATAGTGGCACATACGCCCCCTTGTAGGTACTGCCAGCCCCCCTGTAGATAGTGCCACACACGCCCCCTTGTAGATAGTGCCACATACGCCCCCTTGTAGGTACTGCCAGCCCCCCTGTAGATAGTGCCACACAGCCCCCCCTTGTAGATATTTCCACCCTCCCCCCTTGTAGATAGTGCCATTCACAACCCCCCTGTAGATAGCACTACACCTGTTCCTCCCTGTACATAGCGCCATTGGGGCTTCCTAGAGGAGCCCCTGAGGTCACTGTCCAAATATGGATAGCGATGTCAGGGGCTTCTCCAGGAGAGGAATCCCCGGGAAGAGCATCGGCAACCCTTTGGCCGAGGATTCCTCCATACCTCCCAACTTTCAAGCATCACAAAGAGGGAAAACCGATGCGGCGCAAGTAGCAACACAGTATAATGCCCTCTAGCTGCCCCCACAGAGTATAATGCCCCCATAGCTGCCACTATACAGTATAATGCCCCCATAGCTGTCACCATACAGTATAATGCCCCAATAGATGCACTCATACAGTATAAAGCCCACACAGATGCCCTCATACAGTATAATGCCCACACAAACTCTCCCATGCAGTATAATTTCCACACAAATGCCCCCATACAGCTTCCCCATACAGTATAATGCCCCATAGCTGCCCCATACAGTATGATGCCCCTAGTGCCAGTGCCCATGTAGATAGTGCCACAGTGCCCATGTAGATATTGCCCACAGTGCTCATGTAGATAGCGCCAGTGTCCCCTGTAGATAGTGCCACTATATAGTAACACAGTGTCCATGTAGATAGTGCCACACCGCCATTGAAGATAGTGCCACCGTCTCTGTAGAGAGCGCTACCCCCTCCCCCCTGTAGATAGCAACATTGGGACTACCTCTAGTAGTGGAATGCCCAACCAGAGCATAGGCCGGGGTTTCCGCTCCTAGTTGCCACTGTTCATTTATGAACAGTGACGTCACTGATATCACTGTGCATATATGGACAGTGATGTCAGGGGCTACACCTGGAGCAGAATCCCGTGCCAGGGCATCGGCAACGAAGATTCTGCTTCAGAGAAGCCACTGAAGTCACTGTCCATATATGGACAGTGACGTTAAGGGCTTCCCCGGGCACAGTGCTTAAAGTAGCGCTGTGCCTGGGGAGTCCTCGGTGAACGGTTAAGATCCCCCTGCTCCTCCGCTCTGAACTAATGCTGAAGCAGGGAGCTTATACAGCAGATACAGTTGACTGCGGGACATACCCCCGGCAGTTGGGGACAGCGAGAGGTATGATTCCTCTCCTAGAGGAGGAGCCCCTGACATCACTGCCCATGTATGGATAGTGACGTCAGGGGGATTCCGCTCCATTAAGAGTATTCAATTGTATCTGAGCCCCCTTACCTTCTCTCTTAATTGTGCCCGGGGCACATGCCCCGCCTGCCACACCCCCCAGCTACACCTCTGGTTTACCCTATGGTTAAAACAGTTTTGGCTCTTACCGACCCTCCTCCATGATGTCCATATGCCCTAATAGGGTGTATGGTGGACAGGTGTTGTCGTCCTGAAACAACCCCTATCAGTTAGCCCTGCATGGACAAATTGTCAACATGTTTGTGTTTGCACTTTGCCATTAATACTTCAAGGATTTATATAAATAAACCAAGGATTCATTCAAGTATTTTTCTTTGGATCTAATCACTCAGCCAAAATGACCTCTAATTTGTGGGAAAGCTTTTATCCAAGTAGTATGAGCTATGTAATTGTTGCTAATGGTGACATTTGCCTACTCCTTTTCACAATCTATGCTATATGCAAAATGACTGTAAATAGTGAATGCAATTTTCTACATGCTAAACACACTAACTGAATGACTTCCTACCTTGTAGCAGTCATACTGACACCTCTTTTAAAATCTATAGTTTCCCACGTAGAAAAAATTATATATATATTTTTTTTTTTTGCTGAAGCGTATGATGTTTCATGGTAAAATCTCTCTACTGCCTAATAATATAACTGTGAAATTGTTTTAGGTCTTTACAGCTCATTCATAGTCCACATTTACAGTTCATTATTTCCACATCTATAGACACACCCACTCATATGGAACTTTGCAGAACTACACCAGACAAAATTAGATTTTGGAGGCGGACAGACAGATATACTTTTTAGAACACTAAAATTGCATATACAATTAGTAAAACAAGAGGCGTATCTAGGTTCTCCAGCACCCAAGGCAAAGATTTTGTTTGGTGCCCCCCCCCCCCGAACCTCTTTCCCGACATCTCCTTCCCTCTCGCCATGTTGGTTTTCCCTAAACAATCAACGAGGTGTCATTTCTTCCCACTTTTCTTTGATGTAACTCGGGCATAAAGCTATTTGTACATTTTACAAGCAATATAGTTCTATATAAAACACCAGAACCAGGCTCATTACATATATACAGCACCAGAACCAAGCTCATTACATATATACAGCACCAGAACTAAGCTCATTACATATATACAGCAACAGAATCAAGCTCATTACATACATACAGTACCAGAACAAAGTTCATTACATATATACAACACCAGAACAAAGCTCAATACATATATACAACACCAGAATCAAGCTCATTACATATATGCACCAGAACCAAACTCATTACATATATACAGCATCAGAACCAAGATCAGTACATATATACAGTGTGAGAACCAAGCTCAGTACATATATACAGTGCTAGAACCAAGCTCAGTTGATATATACAGCACCAGAACAAGCCCAGTACATATATACAGTGCCATAACCAAGCTCAGTACATACATACAGCACCACAACCAAGCTCAGTACATATATACAGTGCCAGAACCAAGCTCAGTACATAAATACAACACCAGCACAAATACAGCTCAATTTAGTGCAACCCTTGCAGTATAGGTTTGCACTAAATTGTATACAGCTCACAGCATGGCCCAAACAATGATAAGGATATGCTGGGAGTTGCTGTTTCACAAAAAATCATACCACCCATCATCTCAATGCAGATCATACAGTGCCTACAGTGCTGATTAGAGACAGAATAAACATTTACATTAAGTGACTCACCAGTGAGGATCTCAGATTCTAGTTGTTCTTTTTCTCTTTTTTTCTCCATCCGGTCCAGATCTCTTTGATGACTTCTCCCGACCACAGCCCATTTCTGCGGTTTGCAACTCAGATGTCTACAGCTTCTAACTGTTCAAACATTTCTGCACCTATAAACAAAGATACAGTTATCATGGTGCCAGACACTGTGCACCTAAATATAATAGCACCATACACTGCATCTCTAATTATAATAGCACCATACACTGTGACACACACACACACACACACACACACACACACACACACACACACACACACACACACACACACACACACACACACACACACTGTGCCCCCTGTAGATAGTGCCCCCCCATAGAGCCCCCTGTGGATAGTGCCCTACATAGATCCCCCTGTAGATAGTGGCCCCCTGTAGAACCCCTGTAGATAGTGCCCCACATACAGCCCCTGTAGATAGTGTCCCACATATAGCTACCCCTGTAGATAGTGCCCACATATAGCCACCCCTGTAGATAGTGCCCACATAGAGCCACCCCTGTATAGTGCTCAAAATATAGCCCCCTCTGATACAAGTGCCCCACATGTAGCCCCACTGTAGATAGTGCTCCACATATAGCCCACTCCTGTATATAGTGTCCAACATATAGCCCATCCCTGTAGATAGTATCCTACATATATCTCCCCCTATAAATAGTGCTCCACATATAACCTACCCCTGTATATAGTGCCTCACATATAGCTCCCCTTATAGTGCTCCATATATAGCCTACACCTGTATATAGCCCCCCTGTAGATATAGCCCACCTCTGTAGATAGTGCCCTGCATATATCGCCCCCTATAATTAGTGCTGCACATATAGCCCACCCCTGTATATAGTGATACACATATAGCTCCCCGTATAGTGCTGCACTAAAGCCCACCCCTATATATAGCCCCCCCTTGTAGATAAAGTCTATAGCCCCCCTTGTAGATGGAGTCAACCTCTGTATATAGCCCCCCCCATAGATAGAGGTAACCTCTGTAGATAGAGCACCCCCTTGTATATAGAGCCCCACCTGTAGATAATATCACTCACATTTTTAGTAGGATACAAAAAAACAAAAACCTTACATACTCACCTTAATCCCGTTCCCACGCCATCCGGTGGCAATGCAGAACTGCTCTCATTTGAGCAGGTCTGCTGGGGTTAAACGATGCAAACGGCGCGATGATGTCCTTGAGCCGCTTGTTAACTATGAAAGGCGCTGATTGGCAGGGTACTATGACTTGCTCTGTCAATCACCACCTTTCAACGACGCAAGTGGCACAAAGAAGTAATCGCGACGCTTGAGTCGTTGAAAGGCGGTGAATGGCCGGGCATGTAACGTACCCGGCCATTTATCGCCTTACAGTGCAGGAGGGGGTGGGGGATTCAGTGCCGCCGCCGTCATGGACGGTGCGGTCCTGGCGCCCCCCCTATCTTCCCTCTTAGTTGCGCCCGGAGCACATGCCGCGCCTGCCCCCCCTAGCTACGCCTCTGAATAAAACCACAGGCAAAGCCCCAATAAGACCAATGTTTTACACAGTAATAAGCTGTGTTAAAGAAAGTGAACGTTCCCACAATGCGACTTCTAGCACGATTACAGCAAAATTCCATCAAATGCTGAGATTTTGTCTTGGTTTTGGAAAAACCGTTGCGTTTTGTGGTAATCACAGTAATTGACCATGATTTGACTGCATCGCGCTAGCGTACCCTAACACTGTATGGCCAGAGTATGTGGACACCCTCCTTATTATTGAGCTCAGAAAATGCAAACAGGTGAATACAAGAAGCACACAGCCATGCAATTGCCATAAAGTAGTATGGGTTGTACTGAAGAGTGACTATAAATATGGCACTGTCATACGATGCCACCCTTGCCACAAACCAATTTGTCAAATTTCTAATCTGCTAGATTTTCCCAGGTCAACTATTTAAGTGCTATAACCATGCAGACTCAAAGAGCATACATATTTCCTTTTCTCTATTGCATCACTCACTACAGTGTTACAAACTGCCTCCCGAAATGACATCAGCACAAGAACTGTGCGTCAGAAGCTTCATGTTACCATGTTTCCATGGTCGAGCAACTGCACACAAGAACAAGAGTGTCCTTTTCGGCATCCATGAGGCTGGTAAATGTCGGTATCTATATTTTTTCAACTGTATGGAATCCAGTTCCATCTTAAGGTATCCCAAAAAGAAAAAACATACAGTGTAGTATACGTTTTTATTTTCAACATGGGAGCCTATTACAGTAGAATCCATTAGAGTAAATCTACCCAACACATAGACCCTAATAGGGTGAAATCAGACTCTAATGGGATAGTTGAAAGTAGGGTTGCAATAGGCAAGGACAAATGTAAAGTCACTATAAATGTATCCGGAAGGGTAGACAGAAAATGGGAACACATAAGCCTAACTACGGTAAACCTAATCCCTTTTATGCATGCCTTCGCTGGCATCCCTGATAGCCTCGCCACAAGACTCATTGAAGTAAAGACTCATTGAATATGTAACAATTTTTCTCCTCTTCACACAGCTATAATTAAAAATACTTACTGCCTAGTGATTTTTTATTGAATTCAGTCATAACTGTAAAAATCTATATATAGTACTCTCCCCAAGGGCATAGCTATTGGCGGGGTAGTTCACACTGCATTTTTTTGGCACTGATTTTGACACATAAACTGAACCGAAATCAACAAACGCACCAAATCGCCCACCATTGATTCCAATGGGAGGCCGAGGCGTTTTTTTTTCCTGGGCAGCTTTTGGCCACTCGAAGAAAAAAAAAGCGGCATGCATTTTCTTTGAGAGTTTTTTGTCTCTGAACTCTCGTTGAACTCAATGTGAGGCAAAATAACTGCTCCGCTCGTTGGGAGCATTTTTTGTGGCGGTTTTTGCATTACATTTATAGGGCTAAAATAAAAGCGTTTCAAGAAACACATAAAAAAAAAAAGTTAAAAAAATAGCTTAAAATTTTTTTTATGTTTCAAACTCTGACTCATAATTCCTGATGGAGTTTGGGACAGATTATTTCTTCCAGACAAAAAACTTCACGTGAACTATGGGCCATGCTGCAAAAGTCAGCCGGACAACTTCTTTTGTCGCTGCTCGCATCCCGTCCCTAACTTTCAGCTGCATCGTTGGGTCTCTTAAGTGACCCATCGATGCAACACTAGCAACCAGGGGCAATGCTAGAGTCTTAAAAGATCATATGTCTCGGGAGCTGGACCCCCGATTATCTGCTGATTGCAGTGACAGTGTTGTCTTATCTATTGACAGCGCGCGGTGCTGATCTGGAATATGCAGCAATGTATCTTGGCATCGCTTTAGAAAAGGCTTCTGAGCGCTCCATTAAGCGCTCATTCCATAAGCAGGAGCTGTTACTAACAGCTCCCGTACTTAGAGAAACCTCCTGAATACAGCTGGAATCTGAGGAAACTCCAATCCCAGCTGTTTAACCCTTTTATCGCTGCGGTCCGTGACCGCGGCATGATCAAAGGGGAAAACTGGTGATGCAATCAGAGACTGGGGAAACTCTTTGCAGTCATCCCTGGGAATAAAGAAAGAACCTCAGGGCTGTCTGCTCAGCAAGTCAGCTGTTTGGGTACACTATGTTTTGCCCTAACAGCAGCCAGTATCATAATGACACTTTATAATGTATCATCAGACACAAAAAAAATAATCAAAAAATCACTTTTTTTTATATTCCCGCCGCAAAAATAAATTATATAAATTATACAGTATTTTATTTGTATCCCCAAACTGTGCAGGAAAAACTAATTCTCCTGCATAAAACAAAGCCACGTCATTGAAAAAAAAATAAAAAATTATAGCTGCTAAAAGGCAGAGGCAAAAACTAAAAAATGTCATAGAAGAATGAAGGCACTCTTTTATACATAAAACTTGAACATAAACATGGCAAACGTTTTGCAATAGTTGTTCAACACAATTTCAAACAGTTAAAAAAAAAGGAAATAGAATACCAGTTTCTCAAAAACATTGGTGTAAAAATGACTTCTCTTTGTAACAATGTAACTGGTCACTACTCTCCCATTATTGGTAAAATATGTTCCTGCTAATTTTAGCAGCTATGCAATGACTTCACCACTAGATAAGCGAGTTCCCAAGAATACACATTCCAAAGAAGTCTTTATACATTTGTAGACGGGTGTTTACTTTGATTGTATAAACCATTTTATTATGTACTGACATGTGGATAATTCAAATTAATACTCTACTCTTGGAAATTAGAGAAATGTAGGCCAGACCGCCAACCAGGGTTCCAAATCAGAACAATGAAGATTTTTTTTCTGCATCATTAATTATATGTCATCATAGTGACAGTGGCATTGACATAGTTTCATTACAGAGGATTATTCACGTCCCACACTTGTCGTCTGCAGTTGAATGGCTAATATACATTCCCAATAACATGAAAACATCAACACCAACTTCCATGTAGTGCCTAGATATTTTAATAATTGCAATGAAATCTTCAAGGGACTGCCAACCCACTTTATGTTGTGCTGTGCTAATTAATTTTAAATGATATCTTCATAGGGATCTGAATTCCATTTCCTTGATAAAAAGTTCCAAATTACCAGTATAGCCTTAAAGTTAAATGATAAAATTTATCTGTATGCCGCCAACACTAGGTTAGAAACTTATTGAATGATGTTATATTATAGATTTGAATGTGTAACTCCTGCTGACAGGTACAGTCCCTTTGAACATTACAAAAGATAATGGCGGCAATGCGGGCAATGGTGGCTCACCATTTTTACTTCCGTACATAGCTTTCAACTCCTCCCTGATGCAGGGGTAACGTCCTCTTTGTCTCCAGGCCCTTTCTCTCGATTTGTTCTTTTTCGATCTCTATTTGTGGCGAGGATCACTTGCAACTCAACCACCACACAGCAATTTTCTCTTGCTGGAAGGCTCCCTGGAAACTCCACCCGCCGAATCCCTCATACTTCTTGCAGGGAGGCTCCTTAAGCAATGCAACCCGACATCAATCAGCCACTCCAGCTTCAGGGTCTCTCCTCATCTTGTAGTCGCCAGTACCAACAGCACTCCACTGCTCCCCAGGGCCGTAACACGGGCACTGAACCCCATTAGGAACAGTCGTCTTTTATCAATTAAGCATTGTCCCAGTGTGAAGCATACAGCATACCTACACTGGTTGCATCCTCACACTGTTGCTGGTGTAGTAAAATACGCTAGAAGATGGCGTCCGGGTCCTTTCTCCTGTCACCGATTAAAAAAGTACAGCGAGCCATCATTACATGAAAATAAAGACACATTACAATACAATAAAACAAGCACAAGCATAACATGTAAAATAAAGCAACAGCTTTTGTTCATGATTAGAACCTGCAGGACAAAAAAACAGCTAAACATGAATCTATAATTTTAAAGAGACAGTAGCATCTGTAACGACGAGGGACTACTCTACATTTCTCTGAGGTTTAAACCATTGACAAACTTGAGTTGTCATTTTTGATGCTAAGGCTGATATTACAAGACACAAAAAGAGACCAGACATCCTGCCAAGTTTGTTTAACTGTGGTCTTTAAGCTGCCCACACACTTAGATAGCAGTTAGCCTAACGCTTGATCTGCCCACAGCTCTTCCTCCCAACTCTCGCAAGCCCATGCACACTCAGCTAAGCATGCATGAGTTTTTAATGGGGAGAAGAGAATAATCCACTGCCAAACGTCTCTGGCTTTTCTCCTGTGGAAACAAAGGATCGGGCATGTTAAAATGTAACATTCACAATTTTTCTTTCCCCCAACAACTTCTGTTGCACCCTGCCACTCCATCCAAATGCTATGGCACTGACGGAATCTACCGATCTATCAGTTATCACCTATCCAGTGGATAAGTGATAAATTTTAGGAACTGGAAAACCCCTTTAACCTTCTTCCACATGTCCTAGTAAGGCACATAGATGTAATAGGGGGTCCCCACTGGCACAGAGAGGAAGGTCCCCACCCTAGGCTACTCTCTATAAGCCAGACTGTAGAGTCACGATGTAAGAGCAGCTCCCGCTCTTCAGGATTTGACCCGTTCATGCATTACATGCTTGGCCATTCATTGAAATGTATTGCCAGTTGTGGCTTAGATCAGCCGATTACCTGGCCAGCTTCTATTTAAATCTTTAAAGGCGTTGTTTAGGATTAGAAAAACATCACCACACCTCTCTAGAGGTTTAGTGTATGGAGATTACCGGGCACAGCCTATGGACAGGTATGGCACTGTTTTTAGAAGAAACCAGCCATGTTTCTCTAATACTGGACAACGCCTTTAACCCCTTAATGACCAGCCTATTTTAGACGTTAATGACCAAGCCATTTTTTACGTTTTTCCATCGTCTCCTTCAAAGAGCTGTACACTTTTTATTTTTGCGTCGACATAGCTGTATAAGGTCTTGTTTTTTGCGGGACAAGTTGTAATTTTTAATAGCACCATTTTGGGGTACATAGAATTTATTGATGAACTTTTATTAACTTTTTTTTGGGGGGGAATAGAAAAAAACTGCAATTTCGCCACCCTTTTTTGCATCCTAAATTTACGCTATTTACCGTGTGGTATAAATAACACAATAACTTTATTCAGCGGGTTGTTGTGATTGCAACGATACCAAATTTGCATAGTTTTTGTATGTTTTACTACTTTTACACACTGAAAAAACTTTTTTCAAAATTATTTGTTTTTGTGTCTCCATATTTGAAGAGCCGTAACGTTTTTATTTTTTCTCCGATGCAATTGTAGGAGGGCTTTTTTTTTGCGGGACGACTTGTAGTTTTTATCAGTACCATTTTGGAGTAGATGCGACTTTTTGATCACTTTTTATAAAAAAAATTTTTAAGGCTGGATTAAAAGAAAACAGCAATTTTTGCATGTTTTTTTTATTTAATTTTTTACGACGTTCACTGTGCGGGTTAAATGATGTAATAAGTTTATAGTTGGGGTTGTTACAGACGCGGCGATACCAAATATGTGTAACTTTTTTACCTTATTTTGTTTGTTAATAATAAAGCAGTTTGTAAGGGGGAAAAAGTGGGTTTTTCATTTTTATTTTTTCACTTTTTTTTTCCACTTTTTATTAAACTTTTTTTTAAACTTTTTTACTAGTCCCACTAGGGGACTTCACTATGCGATAATCCGATTGCATTTATAATACACTGTAATACTTCTGTATTGCAGTGTATTATGCCTGTCCGTGTAAAACGGACAGGCATCTGCTAGGTCATGCCTCCGGCATTCACTACAGGCAGACCTGGGGCCTTTATAAGGCCCCCGGCTGCCATCGGAGACACAGACACTCGGCGATCTTATCGCCGGGTGTCGGTGGGATGAGAGGGAGCTCCCTCTCTCCAAAACCACTCAGATGCGGTGCGCGCTATTGTGCACCGCATCTGAGGGGTTAAACGGGTGAGATCGATACTAATATCGATCTCACCCGGTCGGGCAGGGACGCCCCCAGCCCTCAGCTACCTCTGGCAGCTGAGAGCAGGGAGATTTGACAGCTCCCTGCTCTGTTTACTTATTCCGATGCAGCGACGTAAAAAGTCTATTGCATCGTACTAAGGCCCGTTAGTGACCGACGTAAAAATACTATGGGCCGGTCACTAACGGGTTAAGGACTATACCATTTTTGGGCCCAAGGACAATACACATCTCTCATTTTTTTATCTCAGCATTTTGGATCATATACATTTTTTATTTTTGTTTTGGCACAGCTGAATGAGGCCTTCAGAATATAAATATTTATACAATTTTGCAGTATTTATACCATAGCGCTTAATTTTTTAAATGTAATTTTGGGGATACAAGCAAGTAAAAAACCTCCAGTTCCTCAATGTTTTTTTTACTTTCTTTTTGACTCTCCTCATCACTCACCTGAACAAAGTGTATACAGGTCCTTCTCAATGAATTAGAATATCATCAAAAATTTTATTTATTTCAGTAATTTACTTCAAAAAGTGAAACTCATATATTATATAGATTCATTACACACAGAATGATCTATATGCAGCATTTCCTTTCTTTTAACCCCTTCCCGCTCCTGGACGTACTATTAGGTCGTTTGCGCTCCATGACCTAATAGTACGTCTCGGGAGCAACGGCCGTTTCGGCCGTCCTCCCGACACATACAGGAGCTGTGACAGCTGCTGTCTCGTACAGAAGCTGTCACAGCTCCTACAGCGGGGACCGATCGCTGTGTCCCCGCTGATTAACCCCTTAAAAGCCGCGTTCTATAGAGATCGCGTCTTTTTAAGGGTTAAGCTGCCATCTCCGGCCTGCTACGCGATAGCGGCCGGCGATGGTGACTATGGCAACCGGACACCAAACAATGGCGTCCGGCTATGCCATAGACGGAAGCCTAGTGGGTCCTGACAACGTCAGGACCCACTATGCTTGCTGTCAGTGAGTAGCTGACAGTTCTAATACACTGCACAACTTTCTAAATGCTGTTGTGAATACTTTGAGGGGTCTAGTTTCTAAAATGGGGTATTTGATAGGGGTTTCTAATATATGGGCACCTCAAAGCAACTTCAGAACTGAACTGGAACCTAAAAAAATAAATAAATGAGGCAATACTTCGCTTCTTACATTATACTGATAATGAGCCGTGCCCACCCCGAGATGACCCCAGTTTTGACCGTTTGTATAAACGGAGACCCCTATTAGACCGTTCCAGTGCCCGGTTTTCCAAGCATTCACCCCCAAGAAGTGTATTTCTATTGATGAGTCCCTGGTACATTTTAAAGGGAGGGTTCAATTCCGCGAGTACCTGCCGGGTAAGAGGGCAAGGTATGGCGTGAAGATGTCTAAGCTGTGCGAGAGTCCATCAGGGTATACCTACAGGTTTAGGATATATGAAGGAAAGGCCACCCCCAAACCAGACTGCATCCTAGACTACAATAGGTACATGGGAGGGATGGACTTGTAAGATCAAATCCGGAAACGCCCTACAGCGCCATGCGGTGTGGTATAAGAAGCTGGCCGGGCACATCATACAGATGGCTTTGTACAATGCGTACGTGCTACGTCGATGTGCAGGCCAGACGGGAACTTTCCTGGAATTTCAAGAGGTGATTATCAAGAACCTAATCTTTAGGGACCAAGAAGGGGGGGGGGCACCCAGTACTTCTGGAAGCGGGGCCACACGCATCGTACCAGGGCAACACTTTCCAGGAGAAGTTCCCCAAACTGGCAAGAAGGGAAAAAGTAAAAAGAAGTGCAAAGTCTGCTATAAGAGGGCGATAAGGGATGACACAATATATCAATGTGACACTTGTCCCGAATAACCAGAGCTCTGTATGAAAGAGTGTTTTAAAATTTATCATACATCCCTTGGTTTATAATTTACCCCAATTTTACTTACCCTGATGTACTCCGCACAGCTTATCCCCCCTCGTCTTTCCCCTCTGGGCCCTGCTGTGTGCCCAGGCAGCTGATAACAGGCACATGTAGGATATTGCCATACCCGGGAGAACCCACATTACAGTTTATGGGGTGTAGGTCTCCGGTCAAAATGCTCACTACACCTCTAGATGAATGCCTTAAGGGTGTAGTTTTTAAAATGGGGTCACTTCTTGCGAGTTTCAACTGTACTGGTACCTCAGGGGCTTCTGCATACATGACTTCGCACTAGAAAATCCCCAGTAGGCCAAATGGTGGTCCTTTCCTTCTGAGCCCTCCCATGGGCCCAAAAGGCAGTTTATCACAACAAATGGGGTATTGCGGCACTCAGAACAAATTGCGCAACAGAATGGGGTATTTTGTTTCTTGTGAAAATAAGAAATTTACAGCCAAAATTACATATTATTTGAAAAAAATAATTTTGTTTTCATTCCCAGCCCAATTCAAATAAGTTCTGTGAAAAAACTATGGGGTCAAAATGGTGACAACACCCATAAATGAATTCCTTGAGGGGTTTAGTTTCCAAAATGGGGTCATTTGTGGTTGGTTTCTATTGCTTTGATACCTCTGGGGCTCTGCAAATGCGACATGGCACCCGAAAACCAATCCAGCAAAATCTGGACTCCAAAGAACACACAGCGCACCTTTCCTTCTGAGCCCTCCCATGGGCCCAAACGGCCGTTTATCACCACAAATGGGGTATTGCCGCACTCAGGACAAATTGGGCAACAAAATGGAGTATTTTATTTCTTTTGAAAATAAGAATTTTTTAGCTAAAATGACATATTATTGGAAAAAAATATATATTTTTTTAATTCCCAGCCCAATTCAAATAAGTTCTGTGAAGAAACTATGGGGTCTAAATGGTCACATTACCCATAAATGAATTCCTTGAGGGGTGTAGTTTCCAAAATAGGGTCACTTCTGGTGGGTTTCCATTGCTTTGATACCTCTGGGGCTCTGCAAATGCGACATGGCACCCGAAAACCAATCCAGCAAAATCTGGACTCCAACAAACATATAGCGCTCCTTTCCTTCTGAGCCCTCCCATGGGCCCAAACGGCAGTTTATCACCACAAATGGGGTATTGCCACACTAAGGACAAATTGGGCAACAAAATGGGGTATTTTGTTCCCTGTGAAGATAAGAAATTTTGATCACAAATGACATTTTATTGGAAAAAATGAAATTTTTTTCATTTCACAGCCCAATTCAAATACATGCTGTGAAAAAACTGTGCGGTCAAAATGGTAACAACAACCATAAATTAATTCCTTGAGGGGTGTAGTTTCCAAAATGGGGTCACTATTGTGGGAATCCTACTGTTGTGGCACCTCAACACCTCTTCAAACCTGGCATGCTGCCTAAAATATATTCTAATAAAAAAAAGAGGACTCAAAATGCACTAGGTGCTTCTTTGCTTCTAGGGCTTGTGTTTTAGTCCACGAGCGCAGTAGGGCCACATGTGGGACATTTCTAAAAACTGCAGAATCTGGACAATACATATTTAGTAGTGTTTCTCTGGTAAAACCTTCTGTGTTACAGAAAAAAAAATGAATAAAATTGAAATTCAGCAAGAAAAATGAAAGTTGCAAATTTCACCTCAACTTTGCTTTAATTCCTGTGAAATGCCTGAAGGGTTAAAAAACTTTCTAAATGCTGTTTTGAATACTTTAAGGGGTCTAGTTTTTAAAATGGGGTGTTTTATCAGTGTTTCTAATACATAGGCCCCACAAAGCCACTTCAGAACTCAAGAGGTACCTTAAAAAAAAAGCTTTTGAAATTTTCTTAAAAATATGAGAAATTGCTGTTTATGTTCTAAGCCTTGTAACGTCCAAGAAAAATAAAAGAATGTTCAAAAAACGATGCCAATCTAAAGTAGAGATATGGGAAATGTAAACTAGTAATTATTTTGGGTGGTATAACCGTCTGTTTTACAAGCAGATGCATTTAAATTCTGAAAAATGCAATTTTTTCAAAATTTTCTCTACATTTTGCAATTTTTCACCAATAAACAATGAAAATATCGACCAAATTTTACCACGAACATGAAGCCCAATGTGTCACGAGAAAACAATCTCAGAATCGCTTGGGTAGGTTTAAGCATTCCGACGTTATTACCACATAAAGTAAAAGTGAGCCTTAAGGCCAAAACTAGGCTGTGTCCTTAAGGGGTTAATATTGAAGATTATGGCTAACAGTTAATGAAAACCCCAAATTTAGTCTCTTAGAAAATTAGAATATTGGGTAAAAGTTCAAGATTGTAGACTCATCGTGTCACACTCTAATCAGCTAATCAAAACACCTGCAAAGGTTTCCTAAGCATTTAAATGGTCCAACAGTCTTGTTCAGTAGGCTACACAATCATGGGGAAGACTGCTGATTTGACAGTTGTCCAGAAGACAGTCATTTACACCCTCCACAACGAGGGTAAGCCACAAAAGGACATTGCTAAAGAAGCTGGCTGTTCATAGAGGGCTGTATCCAAGCATATTAAATGGAAAGTTGAGAGGAAGGAAAAAGTGTGGTAGAAAAAGTTGCACAAGCAACAGGGATAACCGCAGCCATGAAAGGATTGTAAAGAAAAGGCCATTCAAGAATCTGGGGGAGATTCACAAGGAGTGGACTGTGGCTGGAGTCAGTGCTTCAAGAGCCACCACACATAGACGTATCGAGGACATGGGTTTCAACTGTCGCATTCCTTGTGTCAAGCCATTCATGACCCAGAGACAACGTCAGAAGCGTCTTACCTGGGCTAAGAAGAAAAAGGACTGGTCTGTTGCTCAGTGGTCCAAAGTCCTGTTTTCAGATGAAAGTAAATTGTGCATTTTATTTGGACATCAAGGTCACAGAGTCTGGAGGAAGATTGGAGAGGCATCAATCCAAGTTGCTTGCGGTCCAGTGTGAATTTTCCACAATCAGTGATTGTTTGGGGAGCCATGTCATCTGCTAGTGGTGGTCCACTGTGTTATATCATGTCCAGAGTCAACGCAACAATCTACCAGGAAATTTTAGAAAACTTCATGCTTCCCTCTGCTGACAAGCTTTATGGAGATGCTGATATCATATTCCAGCAGGACTTGGCACCTTCCCACACTACCAAAAGAACCAATACCTGTTTTAATAACCACAGTATTACTGTGCTTGATAGGCCAGCAAACTCGCCTGACCTAAATCCCATAGAGAATCTATGGGGTATTGTCAAGAGGAAGATGAGAGACACCAGACCCAACAATTCAGACGAGCTGAAGGCCGCCATCATAGGAACCTGAGCTTCCATAACACATCAACAGTGCCACAGGCTGATCGCCCCATGCCACACCGCATTGATGCAGTAATTCTTCTAAAAAAAGCCCAGACCAAGTTTTGAGTGCATATACTGTACATACTTTTCAGTAGGCCAACATTTCGGTATTAAAAATCATTTTTGAAATTGGGCTTATATAATATTCAAATTTTCTGAGACACTAAATTTTGGGTTTTCATTAACTGTTAGCCATAGTCATTAACATTAAAAAAAATAAATACTGGAAATAGATCAATCTTTGTGTAATGAATCTATATAATATATGAGTTTCACTTTTTAAATTGAATTACTGAAATAAATGAACTTTTTGATGATATTCTAATTCATTAAGTAGGATCTGTATATTAACCCCTTCCCGCCATTTCACGTACAGTTACGTGATGGGAGATGGTCTTTTCCCGAAACTCCACGTAACTGTACGTGAAACAGATGGAGCTGGCTCAGGAGCTGAGCCAGCGACATCACCGCTGGGTGACAGCTGCATGTTACAGCTGGCACCCTGAGGTATCGGCCAGGACTGGAGCTAGCCTCCGATCCGTCTGATTAACCCCTCACATGCTGCGTTCAATAGAGATCGCAGCAAGTGAGGAGTTTATAGCCACCGGCACCCCAGCAACGTGATCGCTGGGTTGCCGGTGGCTGCAAAGGCGATCGGCGGGGTAATACTTACCTCCCGGTCTGCCAGTAATGAAATCCTCCTATGCCCCTTCGTCGGCGGGGGCCCAGGAGGCTTCCGGTCCCATCGGCAAGATGGCGCCGGCTCAGCTTCCGGCTCAGAAGCTGAGCCGGCGTCATCAGCAGTGGGTGTCCGCTGTATGTTACAGCGGACACCCCGATCTATCGGCAGGAACTGGAGCTAGCTCCGATTTCTGCCATTAACCCCTTCAATGCAGCGATTCAATGCAATCGCTGCATCAAAGTGGTTTGTATAAATCGGCAGCCCTGCCATGCGATGGCAAGGCTGGCGACTGTTACTATGGCAACAGGATGCCTAACAATGGCTTCCTATCTGCCATTACGGAAGCTGATTAGGCCCCGCCCGGAGGCGGAGCCTGATCGGCTTGCTGTCAGTGAACAACTGACAGTTCTAATACATTGCACTACATAGGTCATAGAAAAATAAAAGGATGTTCTAAAAACAATGCCAATCTAAAGTAGACATATGGGGGATGTTAATTAGCAACAATTTTGTGTGGTATTACTATCTGTCTTACAAGCAGATACATATAAATTTTGAAAAATGCTAATTTTTGGAGTTTTTCGCAAAATTTTGGTGTTTTTCACAATTAAATACTTAATGTATCGAGCAAATTTTTCCAGTAACATAAAGTCCAATGTGTCACGAGAAAACAATCTCAGAATCGCTTGGATAGGTAAAAGCATTCCTAAGTTATTACCACATAAAGTGAAACATGTCAGATTTGAAAAAATTGGCTGTGTCCTGAAGGCCAAAACGGGCTGTGTCCTTAAGGGGTTAAAAGTGTAGGATGTTACACTAATGGGGCTACCAAATATGTGGGAGTTATTTTATATTATATGTATTTTATTAAATAAACTATTTTTTAAAACATTTGTTTTGTTTATATTTTTTTATTTTTTTTTACCAAACTTTATTTTTGTTTATATTTTTGTCCCATACAGGAACTTTAACTTTACGTTTTTTTTTTTGCATTAACAATATTCCTGAGCATACAAATATGTATGCCCTAATAGGCGCACATATTTTAAATATGTCCTTCAAGTAGTAATATGCATACAGTATACTAGGGACAGCACTGGGGACCTCTTAGGTTATGCTGCCAATACTGGTGAGCACTGTTAGAAGGAGGCTTTTTCCCTTGTACAGTGCTATGATTATGTTGGATCGAAGCACTGAAGAGGTCACTTGTCTAGATTGCACTTTTCAGTGCCCAAAACCATTGTCACGATCCATAGGCATGTGTGCTCACTAGGCCGCACCGCCGTAGCTGAGTAGCAGCTATCCAAACAACACTCCTAGTACAAGAGTACCTTTGATAGTCCAGACAGTAATGTAGATCAACTTGCAGACACCAGACGTGGTGTATATCAGCCGGCGTGACAGATGGCAGAACACGACTCCAACAGTCTAAGGCACAAGAACAAATATAGCACGGGATACAGGATACAGGTAGCAGGGCACGGGAACAACGAGAACAGGATTACACTAAGGAACCATTTGCTAAGACTGACAAGGGTAAACACAACAATGAGTGAAAGGGCAGAGCCCCTTTTAGAGTCCAGGGTGATCATGGGCTAATTAGAGATTCTTTTCATGTGTGCGAACTGGCCCTTTAAGGCCGGACGAGAGCGCACGCACCCTACGGGACCCAGTGAAGCAAGGCGAGGGTGAGTGCTGGCGTCTCCTAGGAAGGAGATGCCAGCCAGCACTCACAGAGTCATGGTCCCGGTCGTCGAGGGGTGAGTAGGAACGACGGTCCGTGGCCATGGCCGTTACAGTATCTTCCCTCTTACGCCCCCTCTTCTTAGAACCAGAGCAAGAGAGAAACTTTTTAATGAGGGTAGGGGCATTAAGGTTCTCTTCTGGCTTCCAGGACCTCTTCCCAGAAAGAAACCCTCTCCAGTCCCCAAATAGAAAGTTCTTCCTCCTACCCTCTTGCTGTCCAGGATCTCCTGCACCTCCAACACGTCAGATGAACTGCTGGGAGCCACTTGCGGGACCAGGAGTCTTACTATAGCAGTTCAGGACCACAGGCTTCAGGAGGGAAACATTAAAGGAGTTGGGTATTCTGAGGGTAGGAAGCAGCCGAAGCTTATAGGAGACCGGGTATATTTGTTGTGGTATCTCAAAGGGTCGTAGGAACCTGGGAGCAAACGTGTCGAAATTATAAAGAGCGTAATAAAATCTGTAAAAATGTAATAAAATTAGGAAAAATACAAAATGAAAGGCAGGTGGCCAAGGATAGTAAAACAAATCCCAAAAAATTATTTAAGTATATAAATGCAAAAAAGCCAAGGTCTGAACATGTAGGACCCCTAGAAAGTGGTAATGGGGAGTTGGTACCAGGGGATCAAGAGAAGGCAGAGTTACTAAATGGGTTCTTTAGCTCTGTATATACAACAGAAGATAGAGCAGCTGACGTAGCCGTTGACAGTGATCTTAATATATAAGTTGATATACTGAATTGGATGAATGTAGATATGGTCGAAGCTAAATAAAATAAAATAAATGTGCACAAGGCCCCGGGACCAGATGGGTTACACCCTAGAATTCTTAAAGAGCTTAGTTCAGTTATTTCTGTCCCCCTTTTCATAATATTCAGAGATTCTCTAGTGACTGGTATAGTGCCAAGGGACTGGCGCAGGGCAAATGTGGTGCATATTTTCAAAAAGGGCTCTAGGTCTTCCCCGGGTAATTATAGACCAGTAAGCTTAACATCCATCGTGGAGGAAATGTTTGAGGGGATATTGAGGGACTATATACAGGATTATGTGACAAAAAATAGTACTATAAGTGACAGCCAGCACAGTTTTACTAAGGACAGAAGTTGTCAAACTAACCTGATCTGTTTTTATGAAGAGGTGAGCAGAAGCCTAGACAGAGGGGCCACTGTGGATATAGTGTTTTTGGACTTTGCAAAGGCATTTGACACTGTCCCTCATAGACGTCTAATGCGTAAATTAAGGACTATAGGTTTAGAAAATATAGTTTGTAATTGGATTGAGAATTGGCTCAAGGACCGTATCCAGAGAGTTGTGGTCAATGATTCCTACTCTGAATGGTCCCCGGTTATAAGTGGTGTACCCCAGGGTTCAGTGCTGGGACCACTATTATTCAACTTATTTATTAATAATATAGAGGATGGGATTAATAGCACTATTTCTATTTTTGCAGTCTATGTTCGTGAATTGCAAGCGGATTTAAACAAACTAAGTGTTTGGGTATCCAGTTGGCAAATTAAGTTTAATGTAGATAAATGTAAAGTTATGCATCTGGGTACCAACAACCTGCATGCATCATATGTCCTAGGGGGAGCTACACTGGGGGATTCACTTGTTGAGAAGGATCTGGGTGTACTTGTAAATCATAAACTAAATAACAGCATGCAATGTCAATCAGCTGCTTCAAAGGCCAGCAAGATATTGTCGTGTATTAAAAGAGGCATGGACTCGTGGGACAGGGATGTAAGATTACCACTTTGCAAAGCATTAGTAAGGGCTCATCTAGAATATGCTGTTCAGTTCTGTGCTCCAGTTCATAGAAAGGATGCCCTGGAGTTGGAAAAAATACAAAGAAGAGCAACGAAGCTAATAAGGGGCATGGAGAATCTAAGTTATGAGGAAAGATTAAAAGAATTGAAATCCTGTTCCATGTAAAACCCCCTCAAAAAACAAGGGGGCACTCCCTCCGTCTGGAGAAAAATAGGTTCAACCTGCAGAGGCGACAAGCCTTCTTTACTGTGAATCTATGGAATAGTCTACCGCAGGAGCTCGTCAAAGCAGGGACAGTAGATGGCTTTAAAAATGGCTTAGATAATTTCCTAGAACAAAAAAATATTAGCTCCTATGTGTAGAAATTTTTACCTTCCCTTTTCCCGTCCCTTGGTTGAACTTGATGGACATGTCTCTTTTTTCAGCCGTACTAACTAAGACACCTTTAGGCAGACAATTCCTTGATGACCGCCAGACTTTGGTACCCGGCAGATACTGAGGCGGCTCTCTTCTCCTAGTATCCTCCTTTCACTTCATGTGATCGACTGCCTGAAGAATAGAGGACCGGGTTTTCTGCCAGACTTCAAATGCAGAGTCCGCTGCGGTTACCTGGAATGTAGCCGGAACAGGAAGAGGGATTCGTGGATGTTGGCCGTACACAATGTAGAATGGCTGTACACAATGTAGAATGGGGTGGAAGTGGTGGACTCACTTGTACGGTTGTTGTAAGAAAACTCGGCCCATGGAAGAAGCTATACCCAGTCATCATGCTGCGTGGAGATGAAGTGGTGAAGATAATTCTCCATGATTTGGGTTATCCTCTTAACTTGGCCATTGGACTGGGGACGGTAGGCTGAAGAAAAGAACTGAACCCCACGATCAAATTCACGTGTAGGAGTTTACAGAGGGCTCTCCAGAACTTCGAGGTGAACTTAAAAACTCGATATGAAGAGGCAAGCCATGCAAACGGAAGATGTGCTGGTTGAAGAAGTTAGCCAGTCGAGGAGCAGAAGGTAGACCGGTCAGCAGGATAAAATGAGCCATCTTCGAGAATCGGTCCACCACCCCCAGACCATATTACATCTTGCAGAGGAACGAAGGTCTGTGACAAAAACCGTTGCTCTATGCTGCCAGGGAGCATTGGGCACAGGCAGAGGTTGGAGCAGGCCAGCAGGCTTAGAGTGAGCAACTTTGTTGGAAGCACACACAGTGCAGGACGAGACAAAGTCCACAATATATTTGGGCAGCGTGGGCCACCAGAAGTGACGGGCAATTATATCTCGGGTTTTACGACCACTAGCGTGTCCAGCCAGTTTGGAGCTGTGCCCCCAGCGAAGGATTCTCCTCTTGTCTGCCAACCGCACAAAAGTCCTCCCCGGAGGGATGTCTCTAACTTGCAGAGGATTAACAGAAACAATACGGGACGGGTCAATGATACTTTGCGGGGATTCCAGTGTGTCCTTAGTCTCAAACGACCTGGACAGGGCATCGGTATTTTTGTCAGCAGTACGGGAATGGAGCACAAATTGGAACTAGGTGAAGAACAGCGACCATCTGGCTTGACGGGGGTTCAGCCTTTGGGCCGACTAGAGATAGGTGAGGTACTTGTGGTCGTAATATATCAGGATGGGGTGAGCCGCGTCCTCTAGTAGATGTCTCCACTCCTCCAGAGCCAATTTGATGGCCAGTAACTCCCGATCTCCAATAGAGTAATTGCGCTCTGTGGGAGATAAAAGTCTAGAGTAATAGCCACATACCACTGCCTTCCCTTTGAAACCTCTCTGGAACAGAAGTGCACCTGCACCAACAGAGGAGGCGTGCACCTCCAACGAAAACTGTAGAGACACGTCAGGATGATGGAGGGTTGAGGCTGACGTGAAGGCACTCTTAAGGCTATTGAATGCAGATTCTGCCTCTGGAGTCCATACTTTGGCAATTATACCTTTTTGTGGTGAGGGTAGAGATGGGAGTCGTCAGTGAAGAGAAGTTTGGGGTGAACTGCTGGTAGAAGTTGGCGAATCCGAAAAAATGCTGTATGGAACTCAGGCCTTGAGGACGTGGCCATTCCAAGACGGACTTTACCTTCTCAAGATCCATCTTGAGGCCTTGATCTGAGATGATGTAGCCCAGGGTAGAGAATTCTTCTAAAAAATGAACTTCTCCACCTTGGCATACAGACGATTCTCCCTTAATGGTAGCAGAATTTGACGGACATGCCTCCGATGAGTCAAGGGATCCGGAGAAAAAAAATCGAAATATCATCGAGATAGACCACAACACAGACATAGAGGAGTAATGGAAATTAAAATTTAGGACTCTTATTGCTTCCAATTTTGCCCTGATGTACACCAAACTAAATTTAAACATTTGGAAAAGGAGTGGGAAGAAGTAGGAAAGAGAAGGGTAAGAAGCATAAAAATCAATGGATCTCTTAAAATAGGAAAAAATAAAATTGCCACCTTAGAAAGGTATAGTATACCTAACAGGGATGGGGTGAACGGTCCCTCATTTGAGTACACCCCATAAAATTAACAGATCCCATACAACATATATATGATTGAAATAGTTGGATGGGAATGGAGAGGGAAAGGTGCATGCATCAAGTATCAGATAAATACAGTGACGTTCACAGAGGGGCAAACCATGGGTGATGTTTGTATCCCCGGAGCACGCCACTATATTATATTCCGATACTAGGTTATGCTAATGGAATTAGTCAATTTCTGACTATGTAGACTATACTTAGTGATGTATTGGTTATATCTCACTAGATGTCATTATGCAGCCAGTTGCACACATTAGTGTAGTAAAGTGTGTCATAGACAACAGACTAAATTCAATTGTCAGTGCTAAATATCAATATGTGCCTTGTTTATTTAATTATCAGCAACATTATTAATTGTAGCAATCTGGCAGGATGAATTGCAAGGCAAACTGAGCCAGTACTTCCTGGAAGCCCTCAGGCGTATTAGCCGCTGGGCTCATGACTGTGCGGCACAACGGGGGTTAAAGGATTAACAGGAAGGCCAGGGCGGGTAGAGCAGGGAGCAGCGTGTGTGAGGAGTCGTGATGGGGACATAGGGATCCGCCCCTATGGGCGACCCTCCCTTCATGGCAGGGGTTCTTAAGTCAGCGGAGGGCGGCCATCTTCCTCTTCTGGCCGTTTGCTTGTCCGCGGTGGTGAGTAAACTTACCTCGGGAACATGAACCGGCAGGAGTTAGAGGAAATTATCCGCCTTCGCCTGCATAGTGAGGGTACGGTATGGCTGCAGTCTCTGTTAGATTAGACCGTGGCACCCGAACTTCCTGGAAGCAGTCAGCTCCCCGCGAGGCGTTCTGGGCGTCGCTCTAGGCCGCCAGTGCGGTTGTCCCCCTCTGGTACCCAGCGAGTTCGAGCAGAGGCCTCTAGTCGGGTGGCGCATGCACAGTTAGGTCCCGCGCAGCACCTATCGCAAGACCGGCAGGAGGACGTGATCCCCCCGTCTCCAGGCCCGGCTACTTCCACTGGACTGGGAAGGGCTCGGCCTAGGGCATTAGCACGGCCGACACTGGGGTGTACACAGCCTAATCCGGCAGCGACTCTCCTTCCAACAGGTCGTGGGATGGGAACTAGAAGCAGCACCAGAGGGTCAGTCCCGCAGCACATCCCACCTAGCGCTGCTACGGGAGGGTGGCATGAAACGTCACCCCCCCCCCCCCCATTGGATGTGGCGGACAGCGATTCATTAGGTGACAGTGAGGAGGACTTCTTCCACAGCGGGCAGGATCCGCCAAGAGTGACGCAACCGGCACCACTACCGCCGCCTCTTCCCACGACAACCGGGGATGCACTGGTCGTTCCTGCTGCCGGGGGTCCTAGTCTTGCGGCTACGGACGTTATTGAGCGGGCGTCGTCAGTCGGCTCAAGGGGCACCAACAGGACTAGGCGATCCCGCTCACGGCGGTCTTCCAGACGCCGCTCCTCCAGGCGCAGCAGTCGGCGATCGCGACGTAGACGAACTCCCTCATCCTCAAGTTCTGGATCGTCGAGCTCTTGCACTGGGTCGTCGCATCAAGGCAGGCGCCGCAGCCATGACGGGCGTCGCCATAGCACACGGACATACAGTCGCCGAAGGTCCGCGAGCTCCAGGATGGGAGAGGTGCCAGTAGCATCCTCTGCACCTGCCCCTCCCCCACCGCCGCCTTCAATGGCTCTGGTCCCAGTGCCAGCTTCTGGACGCAGTGAGTATGATTGCCTTCGGGCTTGGGGTTCGGGGGCTACATCCGATGTTGAAATTGTGAATGTGTTGCGATCCCTGTTGGCGGGTGGCACCGCTGGAGGTACCAAAAACGCTAGTGGAAGCGTCTACGTCTATGACCGGCCCTTCCTTACCCGCCTTCAGGGATACGTATTTTTGTGGTATTCCCCCCCATTGGAGCTCATTTATCTGATGATACCCGGGAGAAAATAGCGCTTAATGAATACGTGGATATTTGGTCCCTGGTGTCCGTGGATTCGGCTACCGTCGACAGGGAACGTCGCTTTGAAAGAGGGGTCCCGACCAAGCCCAAAGTAGCGAGAACTTTTAACAATTGGGTGCAGGCGTTCGCAGTGTTAGGATGCGTAGCTTCTCAGAATAACCCGGAAAAATCATTCCAGCTGTTCGTGTATTTAGATACGGTTTTTAGTGCTTATAAGGCTGTGTTCACACGAGCACATTAACGTCCGTAATGGACGGACGTATTTCGGCCGGAAGTCCCGGACCGAACTCAGTGCAGGGAGCCGGGCTCCTAGCATCATAGTGATGTACGATGCTAGGAGTCCCTGCCTCTCTGCAGGACAACTGTCCCGTACTGTAATCATGTTTTCAGTACGGGACAGTAGTTCCACGGAGAGACAGGGACTCCTAGCATCGTACATAACTATGATGCTAGGAGCCCGGCTCCCTGCACTGAGTTCGGTCCGGGACTTCCGGCCGAAATACGTCCGTCCATTACGGACGTTAATGTGCTCGTGTGAACCCAGCCTCAGTCTCATGGGGGTACGGCCTGGTGGCGTTATGATGAGGAGTTTTGCAGGCGCATGTCACAAAAACCGGAGGTGGGTTGGGACACTAAGGCAACTGATGTGTGGCTCAGACTTATGATGTCGCAACGCCCCTTTCAGTCCGGGGCCCCTCCCCCACCAGCATTTGCTGCCGCGGGGGCCGGGGCCTTCAACAATAAGCACAACGGGTCCTGCTGGCTTTTCAATGAAGGACACTGTAAATTTTACGCTTCCTGCAAATTTAAGCACGAATGCTCATCCTGCGGCGCCGCCCACCCAGCCGTGCGGTGCAATCGACGGAGCGCCCAAGGCCCACGTCCCAATAGTACGGGTAGGATCGAGGACCCCAATCCGCGTGTTAGAGATGTTGCCATGGCTAGACCGGTACCCCAAGATGGGGGAAGCCGCCCTGCTTAGGACGGGTTTTTCATTTGGTTTCTTTATCCCTTTTGTTTTCAATCCGGCTCCCCTTTTTTCGGGAAATTTAAAATCGGCGTCCGAGTTCCCAGAGGTCGTTAGGGCCAAGGTGGACAAGGAGTTGGAGTTGGGCCGGATGGCTAGCCCCTTCTCGGTCTTACCATTCCCTAACTTACGGGTTTCCCCTTTAGGCGTAGTTCCCAAGAAGGAGCCCGGCTAAGGACGCAGCCTAGTTTGGGCCTTAAGGCTCAGAGCCCATTTTTCAAATCTGACATATTTCACTTTATGTGGTAATAAAGTCGGAATGCTTAAACCTATCCAAGCGATTCTGAGATTGTTTTCTCGTGACACTTTGGGCTTCATGTTCGTGGTAAAATTTGGTCGATATATTCAGTCTTTATTTGTGAAAAATTGCAAAATTTAGAGAAAATTTGCAAAAAATAGCATTTTTCAGAATTTAAATGCATCTGCTTGAAAAACAGACGGTTATACCACCCAAAATAGTTACTAGTTTTATTTTTCTTGGACGTTACAAGGCTTAGAACATAAACAGCAATTTCTCATATTCTTAAGAAAATTTCAAAAGCCTTTTTTTGAAGGTACCAGTTCAGTTCTGAAGTGGATTTGAGGGGCCTATGTATTAGAAACTCCCATAAAACACCCCATTTTAAAAACTAGACCCCTTAAAGTATTCAAAACAGCATATAGAAAGTTTTTTAACCCTTCAGGCATTTCACAGGAATTAAAGAAAAGTGGAACTGAAATTTGCAAATTTCATTTTTTCTGCTGAATTTCAATTTTATTCAATTTTTTTCTGTAACAGAGAAGGTTTTACCAGATAAATACTATTAAATATGTATTGTCCAGATTCTGCAGTTTTTAGAAATGTCCCACATGTGGCTCTAGTGCGCTCGTGGACTAAAACACAAGCCCCAGAAGCAAAGAAGCACCTAGTGCATTTTGAGGCCTCTTTTTTATTAGAATATATTTTAGGCAGCATGCCAGGTTTGAAGAGGTGTTGAGGTATCAAAACAATGGAAACCCACCAGAAGTGATCCCATTTTGGAAATTACACCCCTCAAGGAATTCATTTATGGTTTTTGTTATAATTTTGACCGCACAGTTTTTTCACAGCACCTATTTGAATTAGGCTGTGAAATGAAATAAATTATATTTTTTCCAATAAGATGTCATTTTTGATCAAAATTTCTTATTTTCACAGGGAACAACATACCCCATTTTGTTGCCCAATTTGTCCTTAGTGCGGCAATACCCCATTTGTGGTGATAAACTGCCGTTTGGGCTCATGGGAGGGCTCAGAAGGAAAGGAGCGCTATGTGTTTGTTGGAGTCCAGATTTTGCTGGATTGGTTTTTGGGTGCCACGTCGCATTTGCAGAGCCTCAGAGGTATCAAAGCAATGGAAACCCACCAGAAGTGACCCCATTTTGGAAACTACACCCTTCAAGGAATTAATTTATGGTTTTTGTTATCATTTTGACCGCACAGTTTTTTCACAGCACCTATTTGAATTGGGCTGTGAAATGAAAAAAATGATATTTTTTCCAATAAGATGTCATTTTTGATCAAAATTTCTTATTTTCACAGGGAACAACATACCCCATTTTGTTGCCCAATTTGTCCTTAGTGCGGCAATACCCCATTTGTGGTGATAAACTGCCGTTTGGGCCCATGGGAGGGCTCAGAAGGAAAGGAGCGCTATGTGTTTGTTGGAGTCCAGATTTTGCTGGATTGGTTTTCGGGTGCCACGTCGCATTTGCAGAGCCCCAGAGGTATCAAAGCAATGGAAACCCACCAGAAGTGACCCCATTTTGGAAACTACACCCCTCAAGGAATTCATTTATGGTTTTTGTTATCATTTTGACCGCACAGTTTTTTCACAGCACCTATTTGAATTGGGCTGTGAAATGAAAAAAATGATATTTTTTCCAATAAGATGTCATTTTTGATCAAAATTTCTTATTTAAACAAGAAACAACATACCCCATTTTGTTGCCCAATTTGTCCTTAGTGCGGCAATACCCCATTTGTGGTGATAAACTGCCGTTTGGGCCCATGGGAGGGCTCAGAAGGAAAGGACCACCATTTAGCCTACTGGAGCTTTTCTGGTGCTAAGTCATGTATGCAGAAGCCCCTGAGGTACCAGTAGAGTTGAAACCCCCGAGAAGTGAACCCATTTTAAAAACTACACCCCTTAAGACATTCATCTAGAGGTGTAGTGAGCATTTTGACCCCACAGGTACTGTGTAAAAGATAATGCGCAGCAGATGGTGCAGAGTGAGATTTGCAATTTTATATATATATATATATATATATATATATGGCATGTCAGTGTCCGATATAGTGTGCCCAGCATGCGCCACCGGAGATATACACCCCTTAAATTGTAATGTGGGTTCTCCTGGGTACGGCAATACCCTACATGTGGCTGTTATCAGCAGCCTGGGCACACGGCAGGGCTTAGAAGGGAAGGACCACCATTTGGCCTACTGGAGCTTTTCTGGTGCTAAGTCATGTATGCAGAAGCCCCTGAGGTACCAGTAGAGTTGAAACCCCCGAGAAGTGACCCCATTTTAAAAACTACACCCCTTAAGACATTCATCTAGAGGTGTATTGAGCATTTTGACCCCACAGGTACTGTGTAAAAGATAATGCGCAGCAGATGGTGCATTGTGAGATTTGCAATTTTATATATATATATGCCATTTCAGTGTCCAATATATTGTGCCCAGCATGCGCCACCGGAGATATACACCCCTTAAATTGTAATGTGGGTTCTCCTGGGTACGGCAATACCCTACATGTGGCTGTTATCAGCTGCCTGGGCATACGGCAGGGTTCAGAAGGGAAAGATGAGGGGGGTAAGCTGTGCGGAGTGCATCAGGGTAAATTAAAAATCAAGGGATGTATGATACATTTTAAAACAATCTTTTATACAGAGCCCTGGTTTTTCGGGACACGTGTCAGATTGGTATATTGTGTTCTTCCTTATCCCCCTCTTATAGCAGACTCTGCACCTCTTTTGACTCTTTCCCTTTCCACCGGTTTGGGGAACTTCTCCTGGAAAGTGTTGCCCTGGTACGATGCGTGTGGCCTCGCTTCCAGATGTACTGGGTGCCCCCCCTTCCTGGTCCCTAAAGATTAGATCTTGAAATTCCAGGAAAGTTCCCCTCTGGCCTGCACATCGACGTAGCACGTACGCATTGTACAAAGCCATCTGTATGATGTGCCCGGCCAGCTTCTTATACCACACCGCATGGCACTGTAGGGCTTCAGGACTTGATCTGACAAGTCCACCCCTCCCATGTACCTATTGTAGTCCAGGATGCAGTCTGGTTTGGGGGTGGCCTTTCCTTCATATAGCCTAAACCTGTAGGTATACCCTGATGCACTCTCGCACAGCTTATACATCTTCACGCCATACCTTGCCCTCTTACCCGGCAGGTACTGGCGGAATTGAACTCTCCCTTTAAAATGTACCAGGGACTCATCAATAGAAATACACGTCTCGGGGGTGTATGCTTGGGAAAACCGGGCACTGAGACAGTCTAATAGGGGTCTCCGTTTATACAAACGGTCAAAACTGGGGTAATCTCGAGGTGGGCACGACTCATTATCAGTATAATGTAAGAAGCGAAGTATTGCCTCATTTATTTATTTTTTTAGGTTCCAGTTCAGTTCTGAAGTTGCTTTGAGGGGCCCATATATTAGAAACCCCTATCAAACACCCCATTTTAGAAACTAGACCCCTCAAAGTATCCACAACAGCATTTAGAAAGTTTATGAACCCTTTAGGTGTTTCACAGAAATTTAGAGCAAAGTAGAGGTGAAATTTACTTTTTTTTTTGTCAGAAAATCCTCTTTATACCATTTTTTTTATAACACAAAAGGATTTATCAGAGAAATGCAACTTAATACGTATTGCCCAGATTCTGCAGTTTTGAGAAATATCCCACATGTGGCCCTCGGGCTGTAATGGACTGAAGCACCGAAGCAAAGGAGCGCCTAGAGGATTATGAGGCCTCTTTTTTATTAGGCACCATGTCCGGTTTGAAGAGGTCTTGTGGTGCCAAAACATTGGAAACCCCCCAAAAGTGACCCCAATTTGGAAACTAGACCCCTTGAGGAATCCATTGTAGTTTTCTTGGGGTGCATGCGGCTTTTTGATCAGTTTTTATTCTATTTTTAGGTGGCGTGGTGACTAAAAAACAGCAATTCTACTATTGTTTTTTTATTCTATTTTTTTTACAGCGTTCACCGTGCGCTATAAATGACATATTCACTTTATTCTGCGGGGCGATACGATTATGGAGATACCAGATGTTTATAGTTTTTTTTTATGTCTTATGGCGTTTGCACAATAAAATACATTTTGTAAACAATCATTCACTTTTTGTGTTACCCTATTCTAAGAGCCAGAACGTTTTTATTTTTCAATCAATAAAGCCGTGCGAGGACTTATTTTTTGCGTAACGAACTGTAGTTTCGATCAGTACCATTTTTAGGAACATGCGACTTTTTTATCTCTTTTTATTCCATATTTTGGGAGGTGAAGTGACCAAAAAATTGTGATTATGGTACGGTTTATTAATATTTTTTTTTACGGTGTTCACCGTGCGGGATAAATAACAAAATAATTTTGTAGTTCAGGCCGTTACGGACGCGGCGATACCAATTATGTATAATTTATTTGTTTGTTTATATATTTTTATTAATAATAAATGAGTGATAAGGTAAAAAGTGGGACTTTTACTTTTATTACTTTTAAAACTTTTATTTTCTTATTTTTACACATCTTTTTTTAACTTTTTTTTAACTTTATTACTTTGTCCCACTACGGGACTTGAGGTCAGGAGGCCCTGATCGCTATTCTAATACACTGCACTACATGCGTAGTGTAGTGTATTAGAACTGTCAGCTACTCACTGACAGCAAGCATAGTGGGTCCTGACGTTGTCAGGACCCACTAGGCTTCCGTCTATGGCATAGCCGGACACCATTGTTTGGTGTCCGGTTGCCATAGTCACCATCGCCGGCCGCTATCGTGTAGCAGGCCGGCGATGGCGGATTAACCCCTAAGAAGCCGCGATCGCTATTGAACGCGGCTTCTGAGGGGTTAATCGGCGGGGGAGCTCCGCGATCGGTCCCGGCACATTGAGCAGTGATAGTCTGCTGTCGGAAACAGCAGCTATCACAGCTCATGAACGCGCCCCGCGCGAACGGCGCGGTGTTTACTCCATGACCTACTATTAGGTCACTGAGCGCGAACGCTACAGTTAGCATGACCTAATAGTAGGTCATGGAGCGTTAAGGGGTTAATACACCACTTGTCGTACCCCAAGGGGCGTTCGGTTAACGACGGTATAGATAAGGACCTAGCGGCTGTCTCCTACGTATCTTTTGATAGAGCAGTTGAATTAGTATGCCAGGCGGGCCAGGGTGCTCTCATGGCGAAATCCGACGTGGAGTCCGCGTTCAGATTACTGCCTGTCCACCCCTATTGTTATCACTTACTCGGCTGCCAGCTGCAAGGGCAAGTGTTTTACGATATGTGCCTACCCATGGGATGCTCCATTTCCTTTTATTATTTCGAGGTTTTTAGTTCTTTCCTAGAGTGGGTTTTGAGAGACATTACGGGTTGTAAGTACACTACACACTACCTAGACGATTTTCTTTTCGTAGGCCCCGCCGGTTCGACACGTTGCCAATCGTTGCTTGATTAGTTTCGCAGTATATCGTCACGGTTCGGCGTTCCCCTTTCGGAAGAGAAGACTGAGGGACCTACTACGGTTTTGTCTTTCCTGGGAATAGAGATTGATTCGGTACAGATGGTGTTCCGTTTGCCGGCGGACAAGGTCTCAAAATTTAGGTCTCACCTGTCCGCGGCCATAGCGGCCAAAAAGTTGCAGCTACGGCAGGTTCAGTCATTATTGGGTTTGTTGGTGTTTGCAAGCAGGATCATGCCCATGGGCCGTATTTTTTGCGTCGTTTGTCGTTAGCCACGGTTGGGGCACGGTCCCCTACGCACCATGTGCGCATTACTGTAGAGCTGAGGAGTGACTTACAGGTGTGGGTCAATTTCATAGCTGATTACAACGGGCGAACGTGCTGGCGTAGCCCCCCGGTATCCAGCCACGAGATGCAGTTGTTCACTGACGCCGCCGGCTGCGCCGGTTTTGGCGCCATACTCGGGCCATCTTGGTGTGCTTCTCCCTGGCCTCCAGTGTGGCATGATCGGGGCTGGTGCAGGAATTTGACGCTCCTTGAAATGTTTCCTATCATAGTTGCTGTTGAGCTTTGGGGTGAGAGAATGGCTAATTCCTCAGTGGTATTCTGGTCAGATAATGCTAGTGTTGTTCATGCTGTGAATCACTTAACCTCTTCTTCCCCCCCGGTGGTTGTGTTGCTCAGGCGTCTAGTTTTAAGATGCCTCCAACACAACATCCATTTCAGGTACAGGCATATTCCCGGTATTTGTAATAAAGTTGCTGATGCTTTGTCGCGTTTTAATTGGCAGGCGTTCCGTTCACTTTGCCCACAGGCGGACTTGGTGGGGGCCAGCTGCCCGGACTCGTTGTGGAAGATGATGGACTTCAGTTGATCCCCCTTGTGAGATCATTGCTCGCACCATCTACTTGGGCGGCATATGGTAAGGCGTGGAACGAGTGGCTGGAGGTGGTGGGTGAGCACCCCTTGGGGCCGGATGCGGCTAATCTTAGCTCTTACGTGTTGTCATACTTGTCTAAATTATTACAGCAAGGGGTTTCGGGAGCGATAGCGCAGCGGCGACTCTCAGGTTTGGCCTTCTTTTTTAGGTTGCGCGCGTGGCCGGATGTTACCAAGTCCTTTTTCATAACACAGGCGTTAAAGGGATGGAAGAAGTCCGCGGTCAGGCGCGAGTCGAGGCGCCCAGTCTCTTACCCAATTCTAATAAAACTGTTACAGGAGTTGCCTGTCGTCTGTTCTTCTCCGTTTGAAGTTAAGTTGCTCACTGCGGCGTTTGCGTTGGCCTTTTTCGGTGCCCTGCGCATTTCCGAATTGGTGGCCATGGCGGCCACCCGCCCGGGGGGCCTGCTTGCTGACGACGTGGTATTGTCTAGTGTCGGGGTCCGTTTCCGCATACGGAGGTCTAAGACAGATACGTTTGGGAAGGGTTGTTGGATTTCCCTGCGGCCGGTACCCGGGCCGGCTTGCCCGGTACAAGCCATTACACAATACGCGCGGGCCAGGTTGCCCGGGGCCCAGTTCCTAGCCCATGCAGATGGCAAACCTCTTACCAGATTCCAGTTCACGGCGGTGTTTAGGTCCGCCTTATCCAGGGCTGGGTTTCCCCCCAAGGAGTTTGGTACTCACTCTTTCCGGATAGGAGCTGCTACTACGGCCAGCGAACAGGGATTACCTGATGGGGAGGCTCGGCGCATAGGGCGCTGGCGTTCTGAATGCTTTGCTGGTTATATTCGCCCGCATTTGATTCTACATCAATATTATGTTTATTGCAGGTCCTCGTCCGGTTATTTGGATTATCGGCCATTCCTATGTCTTTTGGGCTGAACGGCGGGCTTCTATACGGCCAGGAGGTCTTTCGTTGGGGATCTTGGGATCGGATGTGCACTGGAGAGGAGTTCGTGGGCTAAGATGGCTGGATGTCTTGCCTGAAGTGGTAGCGATTAGTAGGCAGCGGGCGGTTCCCACCGTGTTGGTGATACATGTCGGAGGGAACGACCTGTGTTCGGTGCGGTTGGGCGAGCTGATAGCGTTGATTCAGTCCGATTTGGAAAGGTTTACGTCGTTCTTCTCCCAGTTGGTTTTAGTATGGTCTGAGGTGATTCCTCAGGCGGAATGGGCGGGAGCACGTGATCTTAACGCTATTGAAAGGGGGAGGCGCCTGTTGAACACCAGGGTCTCGAGGTATGTCAGAGCTGGTGGGGGGGTGGTTATTCGGCATAGGCAGTTGGAAGGGGATAATAGGTGTTTACTTTTGCCGGATGGGGTGCACCTCACGGATATTGGGCTGGACATATTTTTGTCCGGTCTCCAGGATGGCATGGAGGAGGCTTTGTTCAGGTTGACCGGGGGTCGTGGGGGAGGAGGGGTGCGCAGTTTAGAATGTGCATCCTCCTCGTGGCGATATTTTGTTATAAAAGAAGGGACCTACATGCCCTGCCCTAGGCAGGCTGGCATACGGGTATGAAACGGTTAATAAGTTATGTGGAAATTGGATAATAAATAAATAATAAATAAAGCTGTGGCCAACCCTCGAGTCAACCCACGTTAAAAGGGAAAATTGGTGTCGGTCTAATTATTTAGGGGTCATAGGTAAACCCCCCCCCCTGTCCTTTGCGGGATGGGGAATGCGCACCGTCCTGGAAGCCCTCAGGCGTATTAGCCGCTGGGCTCATGACTGTGCGGCACAGCGGGGGTTAAAGGATTAACAGGAAGGCCAGGGCGGGTAGAGCAGGGAGCAGCGTGTGTGAGGAGTCGTGATGGGGACATAAGGATCCGCCCCTATGGGCGTTCCGTAGGCGGGCCGCGGTCGGGGGACCCTCCCTTCATGGCAGGGGTTCTTAAGTCAGCGGAGGGCGGCCATCTTCCTCTTCTGGCCGTTTGCTTGTCCCACCCTCCCTCCCTAATTTTTTGGGTTGTGAGTGTCTCACGTGATAAAATGGTTAAAAAAAAAAAGCTACCAAGAAGGTACTTAGGACAAGTTACCCTGTTAATTTCATGAGCGGTTTATGACGATTGGTGCTATTCTAGGGATTTTGTATTACGTATGATGGAGATGTTATGGTTATGGCTATGTGGTGGTGGAGATGGTGGAGTGTTGGGAAGATCCTATGTCACAGCAGGCGGTATTTTGTTATAAAAGAAGTGACCTACATGCCATGCCCTAGACAGGCTGGCATACGGGTATGAAACGGTTAATAAGTTATGTGGAAATTGGATAATAAATAAATAATAAATAAAGCTGTGGCCGACCCTCGAGTCAACCCCCGTTAAAAGGAAAATTGTTGTCGGTCTAATTATTTAGGAGTCATAGGTAAACCCCCCCCCCCCCCTGGCCTTTGCGGGATGGGGCATGCGCACAGTCTGTTAAGATTAGTACCAGTAACACTTTAATATTTATTGTGAATATCTGGCAACATAAGCAACAATGAGACTAGCTTGAGGAACGCTGCCCCTCTCTCCAGTGATTACACTGTACAAGCACTGTGAGCAGCTGAGCTGATATTCAGCTGTAAGTTTAGATCACTCGTGTATGTATACACGTAACTCCGTGAGCGGCGTCCAGCAGTGCCACTACAAAGAATTTATTTCCCTACCAGGCGATCGTTCACCAGCAGGTATTGTACCAGTTTACTCTTTCCCTGATCTAAGACCCCTAGAAGAAGCTGACTGACGTCAGCGAAACGCTCGTCGGGACTTAGCCGGTCTTAGATCAGGGAATGATAATAGAAATCTGAAGGGAAAGATTAAACTGGTACAATACCTGCTGGTGAGTAGTTATCTGATACTTGATGCATGCACCTTTCCCTCTCCATTCCCATCCAACTATTTCAATCATATATATGTTGTATGGGATCTGTTAATTTTATGGGGTGTACTCAAATGAGGGACCGTTCACCCCATCCCTGTTAGGTATACTAAACCTTTCTAAGCTGGCAATTTTATTTTTTCCTATTTTAAGAGATCCATTGATCTTTATGCTTCTTGCCCTTCTCTTCCCTACTTCTTTCCCCTCCTTTTCCAATTGTTTAGACATAGAGGAGATCTCGGAAGATATCATTGATGAATACCGCGGGAGCGTTACACAGACCGAAGGGCATTACCATGTATTCATAGTGCCCGCCTCGAGTGTTAAATGACGTCTACCATTTCTCACCCTGGTGGATCGGGATCAGATTGTAAGCCCCACGCAAGTCTAGTTTAGAAAAAATCTTGGCTCCTCGTATGCGGTCAAATAGTTCGGAAATTAGTGGCAACGGATATTTGTTCTTGACCGTGATTTGATTGAGACCACAGTAGTCAATGCAAGGTCGAAGAGATCCGTCTTTTTCCTTGAAAAAGAAGAACCCTGCTCCGGCCAGGGAGGAGGATTTATGTATGAAACCCCTCTCCAGATTCTCTTTGATATAGGCCAACATGGACTGAGTCTCTGGCAAGGAGAGAGGGTATACCTGTCCACAGGGAGGGGACGCATTTGGATCCAGTTCAATGGGACAGTCATAAACCCGGTGTGGTTGAAGCGTCTCAGCCTCCTTCTTGCTGAAGAAATCCACAAACTGAGAGAAATGAGGGCATAATCCTGCCAATGGCATTGGAGTTTTTTGGTTTTTGAGGACACAAACGCACAACATGGCCTCCGAGGCTGCAATACAGACAAAGTCCCGAAGTGCGTCTGCGTTGTCTCTTCTGGGCTGACAATTTGAGCCGGTCCAACAGCATAGGCTCCTCTGATGGAACAACTGGTGAGGGCAACAGGGATTGCTGGAAAGTAGGAGCCAGTCTGGGGAATTTCCTCTCCCAACGAACCTCTTGGGATCACTCCCGGATCCTCATGTCAATCCGGGTGGCAAGAAGAATGAGGTCATCCAGGGTAGGTGGCAGATCACAAGCGGCAAGCTCATCTTTAATCTCGGAAGACAGTCCCTGCCAGAATGTAGCCACCATGGCCTCGTTGTTCCAGGACAGATATGCCGCCAGGGTGCGAAACTGAATGGCGTACTCGCCAAGGGAGATGTTTCCCTGACAAAGAGTCAGCAGAGATGCAGCTGCTGACGAGACTCGTCCAGGTTCCTGAAATACCGTGTGAAAAGTCTGTAGGAAACACTGGAAGTCACGGGTCTCTGGTCCCTGACGTTCCCAGATAGGATTCGCTCATGCTAGGGCCTCGCCAGTAAGGAAAGAGATGATTAATGTGATCCTTGTGCCATCGGAAGGGCATGCTCTGGCATGTAGACTGAAGTGGATCTGGCACTGGTTCAGAAATCCCCTGCTGGTACTCGCGTCTCCGTCGTAGTGGGGAGGTAGTGGCCGCGAGAATCGGGAGTTGGCACTGGTACTGACAGGAGGTGTAGAAGGAGGAACAGCCGGGGCAACAGGAACAGGTGCCGTAATGGCTGCAGCTTGTGCATCCAGTCGCTGTGCAATGGAGTACACTGCCAGGAGGAGTTGGTCTTGTCATGACCGAAGGTGTCGCAGGTCTGCCTGCATGGCTTGTGACATCATCATGGTCTCGGGTTCACCCGCGGGGTCCATAGCCTGAGGGTACTGTCATGATCCGTGGGTATGTGGACCCACTAGGCCGCACCGCTGTAGCGGAGTACCCGCTGGCCAAACAACAGTCCTAGTACAAGAGTAGCTTTGATAGTCCAGACAGTAGCAGAGGCTAGGCACAGTTGAACTTGCAGACACCAGACGTGGTGTATATCAGCAGGCATGACAGGTGGCACAACACGACTCCAACAGTCTAAGGCACAGAAACATATATAGCACTGGATACAGGATACAGGTAGCAGGGCACGGGAACAACGGGAACAGGATAACACTAAGGAACCATTTTCTAAGACTAACATGGGTAAACACAACAATGCTCAGGCAATAAGTGAAAGGGCAGAGCCCCTTTTATAGTCCAGGTTGATCACGGGCTAATTAGAGATTCTTTTCATGTGCACGCACCCTATGGGACCCAGTGAAGCAAGGCGGAAGTGAGTGCTGGCATCTCCTAAGAATGAGATGCCGGCCAGCACTCACAGAGTCATGGCCGCGGCAGTCGAGGGGTGAGTAGTGCCGTTACAACCACCATCATGTTGTTTTTTTTAAACATATTTGTTCAATTCAAGAAATGCCAAACTTGACGGACATGTCTCTGATGAGTCATAGGATCTGGAGAAAAAAATCAAGATGTCATCAGGATAGACCACAACACAAACATAGAGGAGGTCATGGAAGATGTCATTAATGAACTCCTGGAAGACCGTGGGAGCATTACACAGGCAGAAGGGCATTACTAGATATTCATAGAGTCCACCAGGGGTGTTAAATGCAGTCTTCCATTCATCACCCCGGCGAATCCGGTCATAGGTTGTAAGCCCCACGCAAGTCTAGTTTGGAAAAAATCTTGGCACCACGATAAAACAGTTCTGAGATCAATGGCAACGGATACTTATTTTTCACCATGATCTGGTTGAGACCCCGGTAGTCGATACAAGGACGCAGAGAACCATCCTTTTTCTTGACGAAGAAGAACCCGGCTCCTGCCGGGGAGGAAGACTTCCGTATGAAGCCCCTCTCCAAGTTCTCTTTAACATAGGCGGACATGGACAGAGTCTCTGGCAAGGAGAGAGGATATACCCTACCACGGGGAAGGGACGCACTAGGAATCAGCTTGATAGGACAGTCATACGCCCGGTGTGGGGGCAGCGTCTCCACCTCCCTCTTGCTGAAGACGTTCGAAAATGCAGCATAATGACCAGGCAATCCTGCCAATGACCGAGGCAGAGTAGGCTGAGCTGAATGAATCTGTACCAGGCAATGGTTGTGACACTCAGGGCCCCACTGGAGAACCTCTCGAGTTCCAGCCTAGGACTGGGGCATGTAGTCGGAGCCAAGGCAGGCCCAGCAGCACAGGGTTAGCGGCCTTGGACAAGACAAAAAACTAGAGAAGATTGGAGTGGAGAGCTCCTACTTGGAGCATCAGCGGCTTGGTCACAGCTATAACTGGGTCTGGCAGAGGTAGTCCATTTACCGATGCAACCATCAATGCCTCTCCAGAGGGGTTGTGGGCAATTGGAGAAGATCCACCAGGTCTCTACGAATGAAATTAGCAGCGGATCCAAAGTCCAGATATGCAGAGACCCCATGCGTTTTCTCGCCGGACACTATGGTCACGGGTATGAACAATTTAGACGGAAGTCCTTCTTTACCCAAGGTTGTCTCACCTACCAACCCCATGCTTTGGGGTTTTTGGGGACCCAGACGCACAAGATGGCCTCCGAGGCCGCAATATAGACAGAGCCCCAAAGTGCGTCTTCGTTGTCTCTCCTGGGTAGATAGCTTAAACTGGTCCATCTGCCCCGAATCCATAGGAGGATCGGCATCTGAGGACAGCAGGGTTTGCTGCAAAGTAGGAACCGGACTAGGAAGGCCTCCCTCCCGACGAGCTTCCTGGAGCCGTTCTCGGATCCTTATATTAATCCGGGTGGCCAGAAGGATGAGGTCATCCAGGGTAAACAGTAGATCTCAAGCGGCAAGCTCGTCCTTAATCTTAGGAGACAGTCCCTGCCACGCTGTAGCCACCAGAGCCTCATTGTTCCACAACAGTTCTCCCGCCAGGGTGTGGAAGTGGATGGCGTACTCGCCCATGGAGGTGTCTCCTTGGCGTAGGTTCAGCAAGGAGGCTGCTGCAGACGAGACTCGTCCATGCTCCTCAAATACCATGCGAAATGTCTGGAGGAACCCCTGGAAGTCACGGGTCTCTGGTCCTTGTCTCTCCCAGATAGGAAATGCGCCCATGCAAGGGCCCTGCCAGTGAGGAGATAGATGATGAAAGGGACCCTTGCGCCATCAGACGAAAATGCCCTTGCATTACAGGCTGAAGGGGATCTGGCACTGGTTCAAAAATCCACTACAGGTCCCTGCATCTCCATCATAGCGGTCAGGAAGTGGCAAATAAAATCAACGATCCACACCGCCAGACGGTGTAGTAGGAGGAACGGCAGCTTGTGCCTCCTGCCGATGTGCGAGAATGTTCAAGGCCTGGAGGAGTTGGTCCTGTCGAGAGCGGAGATCCAGCATATCCGTCCGCATCTCTTGTGATGTCATCTTGGTCTTGGATCGACCAGCGAGTTCCATGGCCTGAGCGTACTGTCACATTGGGTGTGTGGACCCACTGGGCTGTCCCGCCTTGACTGTATGGCAGCTGGCCAACAGGACGCAGGTCACAGTCTATAGTTCGTATAGTGTACCTGTAGCAGCTCGGACAGTAGCAATGACAAGGGCGGCTGGGACCTAGGCAGCAGGCAGACGTCAGGCGTGATGTAGCAGGACAGGTGTGGAATACAGCACAGCACGACTACAGCTCAGCACGGCACTTGACCAGGTAGCACGGGATACAAGATACAGGTACAGGAACGGGGAACACTGGGAACTGGAAAAAACTAGGAAACCATTTGCTAGATAAACTTGAGGTACGACAACAGCACTCACACATGGGAGGAAGGGGCTGGGCCATTCTTATAGTCCAGGGTACTCATGGGCTAATTTTGACATTACGGGACCCGGCCAAGGTAAGCGGAAGTGAGCGCTGGTGTCCGCTGAGGAGGAGACTCGGCCAGCTGTATCTCAAAAAGTAAAAATAATTTTTAATGAAAACTATTTATAAAGTTGCACCAATCACACTGACTCACCTTTTTATATAAAAAAAAAAAGCCATTCAAAGGTTTACACGGTCTTTAAATAGTTAAACAGTGCATCATCACAGAATCATGCTTTACTAATGCTGCAGGAAGAGCATAAATTAAATGACAATAGAATGATTTTCTGGATGATCTGTCTGTTACATTTAAGAAATGTGTTGAAATACTTGTCTATATACTGAATGAGTCAGTTTTTCTAGGAAGTGAAACTTATTGTAACATTCAATTACTGCAGATTAGATGGTTTATATTAACACTACTATGTTAAACTCTAGGGGGGGCAGTTACAACATAATTCTTCTGCACATGGAAATCTTAAAAACTGAAACCAGGGTGCATAATTATTTCTTCAAAAGCTTTGTTAGTCTGCAAAATGGACCAATGGCTAATGACCTGACCCAGCATAATAATGTGTGCACTAATTTTGCCATGGTCACTACAGTACAAAACCCATGACCATATGTAAACAATATGACCATGTGCAAAGGTTGAAGAGATGTTAAATACAAAGAAATGTTAGCGCCATGCAGTGTCCTAATAATACTGCTATATAGTGCACACACAATACTACCATACTGTGCTTAAAATAACAGTGCCAGATAGTGCAGAAATAGACATCACATAAACAATTCATCCCAGACCCTTGAAACAGAGCAGGTACCTTAGTGCAAGTTTATCTGCAAAAAGTATATGATACTCATAATATGGGTTAAAAAATGCTCGTTAATAGAGCTGGATTATTAAAGTTAGTCTGTAATGAGATTTAAGAGTAACAAATGACACAGCTAGTTAACAAATGGGTAAAGTAGTAGGAACATACCAGTGTTGAAAATTTTAGGGCTTGCATCAGGCGCACCATATGCAAATTAGGTTTTGGTGTTCAAAAAACCACTAAGTTTCTGGCATCTAGAGCTCCATCCATTCCCCTCTTCTCTGCAGTTGACTGACGGCTCTGCTTGTATGACGCTGAAGACAAGCAGAGCCGTTGATAAATTGAAAAGGGTTGTTTGCATACAATGCGTGGCAGAATAAAACTTTTTTTACCCTGATGCAATCGCTAAGATCTTCAACACTGGTATGTTCCTACCTCATATATATATATATGACCAAGGGCATGACGGACATAGAGAGGAGAAAAGAATAGCAAAAGAGGAGGAAGAAGAAAAAACAAGAAAAAAATGGGGGGGGGGGGCAGGAAACCTAGCATGATGGAGAGCAATGGAATTTGGTGGTGAACGCCATATGACTCGAAAAAGGTCTCCAGGGCAGAGGATCGGAAAAAGGAGTAGAGCTGCTGATACTTCATCCACAAGAGGGGTGTCTCAGCATCCCGGAGGGCTTCGAATGATGGAATGGAACATCCTCCAAGAATATAATGGAATCTGATATCGTAGGACCCTGGTGAATGACAAACCTGGGTGAAGGCCAAATTGTGAAAAAGCAGGGTTAATGCACCATTCTTTACAGATTAGTCCCCTCTAGTGAAAAGTCTTTGCCAAGAGTCCAGTAAACTGGAAGAAAAGAGCGAGTGAGCTGTGCCATTGGGTCTGCTAATTACTAAAAGATATTTTTATATTGGGATTGTACTATCCCAACTTCTATATACACCCATTGTTTTGTCAATGTATAAAAGTGCCAGTCAAAGAATGTAAAGAGGACCGCTGCTGAATAATAAACCTTAGGGTCCAGTAGGACCCTCATATGGTCTTCACACGGATAATGTTCGCTGGCTGATTCTACTCCTCCAACTGCCCCACACAAACTTATTAAAAGCTGACTGCAACTATTTAAAAAATAAACATGGTAGTCTAAATGGAAGGATTTCAAAAATAAACAAAAATCAAAGTAGAACTTCCATTTTTAGGACATTTATCAGACCGAACCAACAACTCCAATGACCGTTCTAAAAGAGGATGATAGTTTAGTCGATAGAGCTGAGATAAGTCGGGGGGTATATAAATACCTAGGTATTTATTTGAAGAGCTCTTCTATTTAAATGGAACAGATGGGACAAATGCTCTACTACACTACCGGGGAGTGGCACATTTTAGATCTCTATTTTCGTGAGGTTTACCTTAAACTTACTTAGATCGCTAAATCTGGTAAACTCCTGTAGAATTAAAGGAAAGGAGATATGGGAATGGGAGACATACAAATTTAGGTCATCAGCAAAGTGTGTGGTTTAAATTTGGTGAGGACATACCTGTAGACCGTGCACACTGGGGTTATTACGAAGAGCCAACAACCGCTAAGTGTTCCATGACTAGCACCTAAAGTAAGGTAGATAAGGGACCATTACTAATGGAGGAATGCCCCAAATATAATCCCATTTATCCTAATGTTTCCTGTTGGTTTGTGGAAGAGGAATCAAATTTTACCAATAAAATGTTCTAAAAAGGCCCTGAGAAACCCCCAGTGTAAACGGTTAAATGCCTTTTCAGCATCAACCATAAGGAGACGGGGGGGGGGGTGCTTAAGGATTTTAGCCCTGACCATTAATGAGAAGGCTTGATTTGTGTTCTTCCTAGCCTCTCTCCCCTGCAAGAACGTTACCAGGTCATTATGAATCAAAGACGGAAGAACTAGACCCAACGTATTTTCCAGAATTTTACAAAACAGTTTAATGTCTACATTGATCAACGAAATAGGCCAATAGTTCACACGGAGGGAGGAATCCTTGTCTGATTTGGGTATTAGCATAATTTGGGCCGTTTGTGATTGGTGTGTAAAGGGCTAGGAAGGGGAGACCTGATGAACAATGTAGAAGAGGAAAGTAATATGGATTCTCTGAATAATCTATAAAAGTGAAGTGTGAAGCCATCACACCCAGGAGATTTATCAGAAGATGTAGACCTTATAGCTGAATCTACTTGATTTTTGGAAAAGGCATGCTCAACAGAGGATTTATTTTCCTCAGAAATCAAAGGAAGTGCCATTTTCTCAACATAACCTATTATCTGTTAGCCTGTAAAACAGTGGGGCCATATGCCTAAATTGCCCTTTTATATTATATAGGTATTATTTAAATGTATCAGCTATTGTGATAGAATAATGTACATCCTGTCCCGTGGTATTCTAAACACATGGGATGAAGATTCGGGAATGGAGAGGTCTAGTTAGTGACCTGTCACATTTATTAGACTACCCATAGAAAAAACATATTTCTCACTGTAAAGAGTTTTGCGTTTCTCCCTAGTTTGAAGTAGTTTGTTTATACTGAGCTGAGAGCAGTCACATTTCTTGATTGCCTCCAAGGAACAAATCTTAGAGAGCAAACAGATAACCTTGAAAGCTCTTTCCTTTTTCAGATGAAACACCCCCCCCCCCCCAAGAGAATGCACTTAAATGCCTCCCATTGCATAGGAAGAGGAGTGAAGTCAGAGGAATGGGTACCAAAAAGTCACTGATAAGGGATGTCTGCAAAGCAAACTGCATTCTTCAACAAGTTATCATTAAGCCTCCATTTTCATGGATGGATCGGGGAATCCGACACACCCACTGAGAAGTAGACTGGGGCATGATCGGACCATAGCGCAGACCCTATAGTGGAGGAGGGATGCCAGAACAGAGCATGATGGCTCTCGAAAAATAATAAATGTCTGTATGATTGGTGCGCCAGAGATAAATAAATGTAATCCATATCTCTGGGATTAATAATCCTCCAAACGTCCACTAGTTGGAAATTGTGAAGGGAGTGCTTGAGGATGGGAGATTGCTCCTATCGGAAGTGGTATCTAGGGCCGGGTCAAATAAATAACTAAAGCGTCCTACAATTTGGTGGTTGAGTTTGTGCTGTGGAACCAAGTGGTAAAATATCTGTCACGCATGGTAGGAAAATGTCCAGTCCGAAAGTGAGTCACCTGTAAGAAAACTATATGAGCCCCTTATAGTTGGTATCAAATGTGACTACATTTCTGTGGAGTATTCAATACAATTGCATTGAGGGTGCAAAAATTTAGTGGAGCCATACTGCAGGTATGACAAGGAGGGGAGGGGTGGAAAGGGAAGAAAAAAACAAACAAAAGAAGGCTTTAAAGGAGAAACAAGGAGACGACAAGTAGAATGTGCTATGTAAGCGCAAAGGAAGAGAGTGACCACAACTCGGAACTTGCCAGAAAGGTAAGGTCAAGCCTCTTGTGTTGGGGAGAAAAAAAGCTTACACTCCAGTCAGTAGAGTGTAGAACCCTAAGCGGGTAACAGGCTTTCTACAAAGGAGTCTCCCTCTGGCCACAACAGTACCGTCCAGGAAAAAAAAATGTATTAACCATATTCGTTAAGGTAATTTGTGAGAACATTACAATACCATTGAAGGCCAATTAGAAATCGAATTAAATAAGTACATCGGCGCTTTTCATTAACAAATCAGTAGGTTATCCCAGCCTTTGTGTAGAGAAAGGAGAGTGGGAACTCGTACCTGGCCCTACAATCTATAAGAGGGAAAGGCTGTGTCTGTAGCTCCAAACCACACCACAGAGGGTTGTTTCAAGTATAGCTTGTATGAATCCTATAGAGGATGGCGACAACTAATATGAGTGAAGGCCGAGCACACTGGGCCTATAGGAGATCTGGGGAGGGAAGATTCAGGAGTGGCATAACTCAACGAATGCCGATTTACCTCCAAGAAGCAAATAAGCAATAGGGAGATCAGAAAGTAACAAGCATCTCCTTACACAGTTATGATCGGGAGAGGTGTATAAGTCTCTCATCTCTTGGCTGTCTATTGAGTAGGGAGACATCAGCTCAGGAACAATGACTATGTCATGCGTGCCCAACAGCAGGTAGGTATAAGGTAGCTAGTAGGTAGCAAGGTGTCTCAAAAAGCAAAATGCACAGCATCCGCAACGTGTTCGGTAACTAGATAAAAGCTAGGACACTGGTCATGTCAGAAATATTGCATGTCTCCTTGTACCACCTAGACACCAAGACCATACACAGATTTCCACCCTATGGGCAAATTTTCCAGAGGAAAGGACAATCAGGGGCCTACCTCGATATCTTGACATAACATTATTATCCCCATACGAATGCAAGTAAATATCAGGCATATAAAAGAAGGGGAAGAGGTGGGGAGAGATATAGAGCAATAGGATTATCCCAATGAGTTTACGGGGTTTATATATTGGTGCCAACATGAGTCTCATTGAGGATGGTGACACCTAATTTGAGAGAATGGCAATCAGAGTGGGCCAACATGGGACCTAGGAAGGTATAGTTCAGGGATGCATACTTCACCCAACGCCCAATTATCTGCAACATACAAATAAACAATGGGGAAATAAGAAAGAAATAAACATCTCCGTACACATTTATTAGTGGTAGAGGGGTTTTATTCTCTCATTTACTGCCTGGCTGTGGAAACAGGGAGACATCTAGAATTGCAACAATGCTATGCGTGTCCACTGGAAAGTAGGTATAACGCAGCTAGTCGACAGGCATGCAAGTGATAAATGAACAACATCTGAAATAGCTTCGGTATCTGGCCCCATTAGGCTAAATCAATGTCACTGGCTGAAGGAGTATTCTATGTCTCCATATACCATCTCGACACCAGGACATCCTATCCTGTGAGCAAACCTTCCTTAGGAAAGGGCTCCGAGAAAGGGTTTGGAATATACCACTGATCCCCAGGGACTATGTACTGAATATCCCCACAGATTGCTCTGTAATGCAAGGCTTGTTGGGGACATATTACACCCCTGATTATATTATTACACTAGGCAGCACTTGAGCAAAAAAAAAAAATTCTGTTTGCTGTCCTAGCCCTACCCTGGCCAAGGCATAAAGTCTTGTTGACACCCACCCTGACAGACCTTCCCATTCCAGCTACGCCCCTGAATTACAAGCCTGTGAACAAAAAATGCAAATACTTCCAAAATGCAAGTTATAAAACCATCTTATGGTCCTCTGCACACACTGCAGATTTTCTTTCTAAATTTTCTGCAACTGTAAATCAGTACCATTTATCTGAATGGGGTGTTTCTGCAGCATACACAAAGTCTGCACCAACATCTGCAGCTTGCGCAGGCGGCCTATAGGATGGGTGTTAAAGGGGTGGTCCAGTCCTAAAAAATTGATGGCCTAACCTCAGAATAGGCCATTAATATCTAATCGGTCAGGGTCCAACTACCAGAACCCCCTGCCGATCAGCTGTTTTGTAAGGGGCCGCAGTGCTCGTACGAGCGCTGCTTCCCCTTCTTTACCTTTACTGCTCACACTGTGAATCGCTGACACACTTGTTGTGGCGGTTCACAGTGTGAGCAGTAAAGGAAATGAAAGATAGGCAGCGCTCATATGAGCGCTGTGGCCCCTTCAAAACAGCTGATTGTCAGGGGTGTCCGGAGTCGGACCCCGGCCGATCAGATATTAATGGCCTATCCTGAGGATAGGCCATCAATTTTTTAGGACTGGACAAGCCCTTTAATGTTCCCATAACCTTTAGTGGTCAGGGACTATACCAATCTTAGTCTCCCTCTGCATGCATGTCTGTAATACTCAGTTATTAAAAAGAAATATGAACAATACCACAAGTGCCTTTGGCAAATGTACTATAGAAAAGGAATCCTTGTGAATTCAGGGAAATTGAAACATGCCACATCAAAGGTAGAATAGCACAGTTTATCTATACCGATGATTTTTACAACTTTCGTAATGTGGTACAACTTCTGCGAAATCAACACTAAAAAAAACACTGTCTCTTGGTGGGATCAGAAACTAGTTTCAGGAACTATAACCAACTTGATAGTAAATGGAACTGTTTATTGAAAGTACGTGTTTATTAAGAGAGAGCTAGTGAGATACAGAGACCTCTTTTCTCTGCTTCACTTAAAGTCACATAGTAACGCATGTTGCTGTGCCGCTTTATACCAGTCCATTTAATGCATATTCTTTCAAACTATGTATTGGTCAATGTTATCAGTAGATCTGCAATGAGCTTCAAACATTGGTATAAGCTAATGCAATTCCATCAGGAACATTGTTTGGGGAATTATATAACTAGCAATGCATTAAATGGGTTTTCCTGCCAGGATATGCCATAAATGTCTGATAGGTGGGGGCTCTAGAGGGGTCCCTATCTGGAGAACAGGCATCTCTTGACCCCTGTTCCACAAGATTCTGTGTGACTCTCTCCATTCAAGTTTATGGTAGTTACGTAAACAGTTGGGAGTGATCAATTCTTTACCTATAGACTAAGTTATTTTTATACAAGAAATGATAATAAATGTTAGTTGCCAATAATGGCATTTGGGGTGAAATGCTTTTTAAATTAAAGATTGAATGCCATTAATTTTGTAAATAATTCTTCTATATTATATGGAAGAATTGATTATCAGTGAGGAAATAGTTACGTAGTGTCTCCTCCTACTTGGGTTTCAATATAATTAAATATAGCGGTCAGCCTAGGAGATACAGTATATGCAGAAAACAGGAAAAGAAAAGCATGGGGGATTTTAACGTAAACAGTTAACAGTTTCTGTTCAAAAATTCTGGGAATACCCTTTTTTTTTTTAAAGAAAATGTTTTATATTCTTTTTTTTATTTCTTGAGAATATTGATGATGAAGAGGAGCCCATAGACTGTAAGGTTAGAGGTTCATTTAGCAGAAAATAAAAAAACGCCCATTTGTCACAGAAGTGGTTAGATGATGAAAGTGAGATCCTTAGATCTTCCTCTTGCTAATGCTTAGTAAAGCCCAAAAATGGGGCAAATACAGCGCTCTCCTAGGGTATTAACGTTTTAAACGTGAGTGATTGATAAATGGTGAAACATGAAGGCTCATTTGGTAAGGTTGTGCTGGATGGTCGGCACAACTCAACTTTTTCACATATCAGGTCGTAGTGGACCTCTATAAACTGTGGTTTGCTGGCCTTCGCAGCTGACTCTGGATGTCTGTTCTCTGGGAATAGGGATCCTCCCAGCTTCCATGCAGAGTAGAATGAAGAAAAAAAGCTCCTATATGGGGCACTCCTGTTGGTGATATATACACAATCACGATAATGGAGAATTTGTTTATTTTTCTTATTTATTCTGAACGAACATATAATATGACAGACACTAATAAAAATAATTGCAAGTGGTTTCAACCTAGATCTTCATCAGGCTTATAAGGCTTATAATTCTCTTCAGAATCTTAAAATACTTAGTAAATTCTATTTTTTACAATAAAAATTAGTTGCAACTATATGCTTTATTGTTCCTCTGTAACTCTGAGTAATTCAGTGGCAGAATCATACACATTTTATTCTTATCATTGTTTAGAACCAAGAGATTTCTTAAGAAAAAATGTTAGCCAGAAATAGAGAAGTTATGAAATGTCACAATTTAACTAAGAAAATGTGTCAGAAATTATGAATGTCAGAACTAATGACTTACTAAATATGGACTAACTAATATGAACTGAATAATGTACTTATCTCCCATGTCTTCCCATGCAACGCTTCTGAGGTCCCCTGATTTCCCTACGACTTTTTGCAGATTTCCTGAGGAAATTTTCCACAGCAAATCTGCTAAGTGTGAACTTAGCCTAAGGGTCTGTTCAAACAGACTTTTTTGGTGCTGATTTTTGACGCGGAAACCATGCAGAAATCAGCACTAAAAAAAGGCCCAAATCGCCCCGCCATTGATTTCAATGGGTGGCAGAGGCGTTTTTTGTACTGGTCGACTTTCGGCCGCTCACAGTAGAAAAGCTCTTCTTGGAGTGGTGTTCACCTCTGACCTCTGATTGAAAACAATGGAAGGCAGAAAAAACTTGCGGCGCTCGATTCTTAGCGTTTTTGTGCAGCGTTGCTTTTGCCCCCGGTCCCTGCATTAGAATTAGTGTCCGCAGTCAAAAAAGACGTGAAAAATACAGCACAGGCAGTCAAAATTATGCCTCAAAATTCCTGAAGGAATTCTGAGGCAGATTTTTTTCTGCCTTCAAAAAACTCTGTGTCAACTAGGCCTTATAGTGTTAGAGCAGGGGTCTCAAACTCGGTCGGGTAAGTGGGCCACATATGGAAAAAATGGGAAGTTGACGGGCCGTATTACTTTCAAATTTTATACAATACAAAATTATTGTTACTCAATTCGTTATTTGGTCTACTATAACATTATATTACTATAATAATACTACATTACTATACTAATGCCGCTAGGTTTAAAATGTGAGATATTTCTCCACGTGCTTATTTCAACAATCCAGTTTTCCAGTTTAAGTGTCGCTAAATGCAGTCTGGCGGCTCAGTTAGCAGCCCCTTTTTAGATAGTGCTACAGTGCCCTCTGTGGATGCTGCCACAGTGCTGTCTGTGGATGCTGCCACAGAGTCCTCTGTAGATGCTGCCACGGTGCCCTCTGCAGATAATGCCACAGTGCCGTCTGTAGATAGTGCCACAGTGCCCTCTGTAGATAATGCCACAGTGCCCTCTGTAGATAATGCCACAGTGCCCTCTGTAGATAATGTCACAGTGCCTTCTGTAGATAATGCCACAGTGCACTCTATAGATAATGCATCTATATGGACGTCACTGTCCATACACAGTGACGTCAGGGGATCTTTCTGGACCAGAATGTGATAACAGGGGCAACCCCAGAGCTGGAGTCCCGGAGCAGAGCACTAGTATAGGCTCTGCGCCGGAACTCTTGGGAATCCATTAACATCAGCGTTCATATATGGACAGTGATGTCAGGGGCTTGCCCAGAGCTGTAGTCCCGGAGCAGAGCCGCTACTAGCACTCTACCTGGGATTCCAGCTCTGCTCCTGACATCACTGTCCAAATATGGACATGAATGTCAGGGGCAACCCCAGAGCTGGAGTCCCGGGCAGAGCGCTAGTAGGCTCTTCCTGGGACTCCAGCTGTGCTCCTGACATCACTGGGACTCCTGCTCTGGGGAAGCCCCTAACATCACTGTCGATGTATGGACAGTGCTGTCAGAGGCTTCCCCAGAGTCCCGGAGCAGAGCCTATACTAGCAGTGTGCCCGGGACTCCAGCTCTGGGGAAGACCCTGACAACACTGTCCATATATGGACAGCAAGATCAGGGAATTCCACAGAGTCCCGGAGCAGAGCCTATACTAGCGCTCTGCCCGGGACTCCAGCTCTGGGAAAGCCCCAGACATCGCTGTCCATATGTGGACAGCGATGTCAGAAGATTCCACAGAGTCCCGGAGCAGAGCCTATACTAGCGCTCTGCCCGGGACTCTGGTTCTGGAGAAGCCCCAGACATCATGTGTCCATACATGGACACCGATGTCGGGGAATTTCACAGAGTCCGGGAGCAGAGCCAAAACTAGCGCTCTGCCCGGGACTTCGCTCTGGGGAAGACCCTGACACACTGTCCATATATGGACAGTGATGTCAGGGAATTCCACAGAGTCCCGGATCAGAGCCGATACTAGCGTTATGCCCGGGACTCCGCTCTGGGGAAGACCCTGACACACTGTCCATATATGGACAGCGATGTCAGGGAATTCCAGAGTCCCGGAGCAGAGCCTATACTAGTGCTCTGCCCGGGACTCCGCTCTGGGGAAGACCCTGACACACTGTCCATATATGGACAGCGATGTCAGGGAATTCCACAGAGTCCTGCAGCAGAGCCTATACTAGCGCTCTGCATGGGACTACGGCTCTGAGGAAGCCCCAGACATTGCTGTCCATATGTGGATAGAGATGTCAGGAAATTCCAGAGTCCCGGAGCAGAGCCTATACTAGCCCGCGGGCCGCGTGCTTGAGACCCCTGTGTTAGAGCATGGCTAGTACCCTGTTAGTTTAATCGTCCTATATATGTAAATAATTAACACCTTAAGAGATTTGACTGGTTTAGACAACTCATTTTCAAATACCCTATTTGGGAATTTTGAGTCATTAGATGAGGGTCCCTTTTTTGGGAGTTCTATCAATTAGCCAATACCGGATACAAAGACCATCTTTTTCTCTCCGGAGGACCTGACATGTTTGTGCATTACACGTATAGCCCATTGATTTCAATAAGCGCCCTGTAACGCATCATCACATGGCACTGGCACTGCATGAGATTTGTTCCTTGAAGATAACAGGTGATCGCTGTGAGGGGGGGGGGGTGCCAGCAGTGGGACAGCTTATTTTTGGGGGAGACTGCCAGATAGTGAATCATGACACATCACTCCAGAAAGAATGTTTTTACTGCTCCAGGGCAACTTCCTTTACACCCCTCCAGCCGACGCTTGGCATAGCGCATGGTGATCTTAGCCTTGTGTACAGCTGCTTGACCATAGAAATCCATTTTTTGCACCTACTGAAGCACAGTTCTTGTGCTGATGTCACTTCTAGAGGTAGTTTGGGACTCTAAAGTGAGTGACGTATCAGAGGATAGACGATTTTTACACCCCATATGCTTCACTCTGTGACTTTGCGAGTTCTACCGCTTCGTGGCGGAGCTGTTGTTACTCCTAGATGCTCCCACTTCACAATATTTGTACTTACAGGTGATCGAGGCAGATCTAGCAGATTAGAAGTTCCACAAACTGACTTGTAGCAAAGGTGAATTCCTATGACAGTGCCATATTTAAAGTTAGTGTGCTCTTCAGTGTTACCCATACTTTTACCTGTTTGTCTAAGGAGAGTGCATGGCTGTGTGTTTGATTTTATGTACCTTTGCAATGGATGTGACTTAAATACTCGAACTCAATAATTAGGAGGGATGTCCACATACTTTTGGCTATATAGTAGATAGATAGATAGATAGATAGATAGATAGATAGATAGATAGATAGATAGATAGATAGATAGATAGATAGATAGATAGATAGATAGATAGATAGATAGATAGATAGATGGAGTACACAAGAAAATGGCGACAGCACTCTGCGAAAACGAATGACACCTAAGCGCTATTAATAAATAAATATGCATTACTGCTAAATGTACTTACAATAGTGAGGTTCTTAGTGTACATTTTGATCAAATTGTGTGAGCCTACCTGCCACTGACAAGGCGTCCTCAATAGGTGGGTCCCTATGCTGCACATACAACCAGAACTGGGACTAAGCCTACATATACTTGGGGATGGTAGGAACCAGCATTAAACTAATTAAAATCACCCAGGGCAATATGGGAGGAGTGCAAGATCAAAAAATGGAGGCAGTCACTAACCCCACATGTATGCAATACATAAGAGACAAGAGAGTTTGATCATCACAATCCAGCAAAGTGAAACAAAATGTATATACATGTGCAAGAACGCCTGTGACTGCAAAACAATTCAGTACACAAGAAAATGGCGACAGCACTCTGCAAACACCAATGGCACCTAACAACTATCAATAAATAAATATGCATTACTGCTGAATCTACTACAATAGTGAGGTTCTTAGCACACAAATTAATCAAATTAAAATCACGCAGGGCAAAATGGGAGGAGTGCAAGATCAAGAAATGGAGGCAGTGATAGATGATAGATAGATAGATAGATAGATAGATAGATAGATAGATAGATAGATAGATAGATAGATAGATAGATAGATAGATAGATAGATAGATAGATAGATAGATAGATAGATAGATAGATAGATAGATAGATAGATAGATAGATAATAAGTTGGGTGTATGTGCAGCATAGGTTCCCACCTTATTGAGGACCCCTTGTCGTGGCAGGTGGGCTCACACAATTTGATCAAAATGTGCGCTTAGAATCTCACTATTGTAAGTAATGCATATTTATTTATATTTAGTGTCTTAGGTGGCATTAGTGTTCGCAGAGTGCTGTCGCCATTTTCTCGTGTGATAGATAGATAGATAGATAGATAGATAGATAGATAGATAGATAGATAGATAGATAGATAGATAGATAGATAGATAGATAGATAGATAGATAGATACATTAGGGAAGACAGGCATTACAGAGAAAGATTCTGGAATTAGTTATTAACTGATGCTTCCTAATTTACTGAGAAATTCTTCCTAATGCTCTACAATCCTGTTTGTAATACATTAAAGTTATTACATCATGATCCATCATAAAAATCCCTGTATTTTCTCATGAAGCCCACATACTGTGTGAAAGATTCCACTATTTGCTTAGCTATAATAAGGTTTGTAGTCTAATTCGCTTTGTATAGTGATCACTTTGTATTTTTGGTTACAGTGATCTGAAGATTTGAAGTTACCACTCCTATAATACTATAATTATCTCTATATATATTTTTTTAATTCTTTTTTTATTTTTTCAGATGTTAATAAGACAAGGCAGGGCAGTGCCTAGATACTAATTATTGTAAAAGTACAATGGACGTCATCAAACAGAAGAAAGCAAAAAGAATGTGTTCAAGCATGTAGGACCTCCAAAGAATAAAGAGCTGTATATTTAAAGCTGTTATGTATGGAGTGGCAGACGAGAGAGAGAGAGAGAGAGAGAGAGAGAAAGAGAGAGAGAGAGAGAGAGAGAGAGAGAGAGAGAGAAAGAGATAGAGGTAGACTGGTAAACTGATCTAGCATCGGAAATGTGAGAAAACCAGCACATTCCATTTGGTAGTTATTGAAAATTTTCAGATAATAAATTCTACCTGCAAAACATGCAGAGCAGAACGTACTGGTGCCTCATCAAGACCATTGCGACTTATAACAAATCTATATTGTGCTCAGGAGAATGGACTCACGTGACTTCATTTACAGCCCTGGGCGCCAATGTAGTTGCTGTGTCTGCTACAATGAGTCATAAGCTGCTGTCCAATTGCCTGGCAATAAAAAGAGTAGATGCGGCAATTATACCATATGTGTCTGGAAGGTATCATAGTCTTCACTGAAACAAGAAAAAATGTACAACAAAAAGTGGGTGGTGTAAACAAGTCATATATAAATTTAATTACGCAAAGAAGTAATCGCAAAAATTGGAGCAGTACGATATAATGTGCCTTCATTTCTATAATATATATCAAATTACACACCAAGGCATCATAATATACTGCAATGTATCTTATCTTTAAAACTTAGGTAATATATAGGTTTTTCACTGGGGTCCAGGTTGTTCCAACTATTCCACAGCTGCTGGTTGTGAAATCACGGAATTTAGACGGTCATTCTGCTTTTATTGTGCTTTACTAGTGTTAGTTCTTAAGAAACACTAAATATAGCTGTTTAGTGTGTTTTAAATATACTAGATTGTGCAGCTGAGTCTCGTAAACATCTGTACATTCAGTAAGACACAGTATAAATAGATAGATAGATACATTAGGGAAGACAGGCATTACAGAGAAAGATTCTGGAATTAGTTATTAACTGATGCTTCCTAATTTACTGAGAAATTCTTCCTAATGCTCTACAATCCTGTTTGTAATACATTAAAGTTATTACATCATGATCCATCATAAAAATCCCTGTATTTTCTCATGAAGCCCACATACTGTGTGAAAGATTCCACTATTTGCTTAGCTATAATAAGGTTTGTAGTCTAATTCGCTTTGTATAGTGATCACTTTGTATTTTTGGTTACAGTGATCTGAAGATTTGAAGTTACCACTCCTATAATACTATAATTATCTCTATATATATTTTTTTAATTCTTTTTTTATTTTTTCAGATGTTAATAAGACAAGGCAGGGCAGTGCCTAGATACTAATTATTGTAAAAGTACAATGGACGTCATCAAACAGAAGAAAGCAAAAAGAATGTGTTCAAGCATGTAGGACCTCCAAAGAATAAAGAGCTGTATATTTAAAGCTGTTATGTATGGAGTGGCAGACGAGAGAGAGAGAGAGAGAGAGAGAGAGAAAGAGAGAGAGAGAGAGAGAGAGAGAGAGAGAGAGAGAAAGAGATAGAGGTAGACTGGTAAACTGATCTAGCATCGGAAATGTGAGAAAACCAGCACATTCCATTTGGTAGTTATTGAAAATTTTCAGATAATAAATTCTACCTGCAAAACATGCAGAGCAGAACGTACTGGTGCCTCATCAAGACCATTGCGACTTATAACAAATCTATATTGTGCTCAGGAGAATGGACTCACGTGACTTCATTTACAGCCCTGGGCGCCAATGTAGTTGCTGTGTCTGCTACAATGAGTCATAAGCTGCTGTCCAATTGCCTGGCAATAAAAAGAGTAGATGCGGCAATTATACCATATGTGTCTGGAAGGTATCATAGTCTTCACTGAAACAAGAAAAAATGTACAACAAAAAGTGGGTGGTGTAAACAAGTCATATATAAATTTAATTACGCAAAGAAGTAATCGCAAAAATTGGAGCAGTACGATATAATGTGCCTTCATTTCTATAATATATATCAAATTACACACCAAGGCATCATAATATACTGCAATGTATCTTATCTTTAAAACTTAGGTAATATATAGGTTTTTCACTGGGGTCCAGGTTGTTCCAACTATTCCACAGCTGCTGGTTGTGAAATCACGGAATTTAGACGGTCATTCTGCTTTTATTGTGCTTTACTAGTGTTAGTTCTTAAGAAACACTAAATATAGCTGTTTAGTGTGTTTTAAATATACTAGATTGTGCAGCTGAGTCTCGTAAACATCTGTACATTCAGTAAGACACAGTATAAATCTACAACACAAATACAACAGTTGTGTGAAAACACAAAACTGGGGGTTCATTACCAATTTCTTATTTTTCCACTATTTCTCTATGCCATGCATTTACTTAAAACTCCAAGCACAGAGCTAAACCTGTACAGCATCATACAAAGCGCCCATGGCTACAGAGCCGTGTGCCACCATATGGTGCCTCCATACGCCAATGTGTTCACTCCAGGGGAAAAAAAATCCATAATACGGCATCTTATGGAGCATGCCACAATTTTTTGGGGGTCGGATAACATATGAAATTATAGGCTTACAGAGGTACAATAAGGGTACATAGACTTGGGGGCAATAGTATGACAAGCTATTGCTTGGGGGACACATGGTCACATGAACCCCCTATAGTTTCTGTATGGTGTGGTTTGTCTTTTTGTTGGTATGTTTCCCCCTTTTTCTGTATTGTAGAATGGTACTTACCATACTGGTTTCCCCTATGTAAGCTGTGCTGTTGGCACGAGCCGGTTCCAGATGTTTGTGTCTCCAGGCAAATTATTATTTGGTACCAGCTGATTGGACCTCGGTCTGCTTTGCAATTGCATCAGCAGGTTCCAGGACTTTCTATCTCCAGGCAGATTCTCTCATGGCATCAGCTGATTGGACATTTGAATTTCTAAGGGGGGAAAATGGGCCATAAAAGAAGCGGTTCCGTCGTGCTCAAGCAGTTGTTTTGGAAGAATTGGACTGACATCCCTAATGTTTTTCACTTTCCTTCTTGTCGCAATGTTTTTTTCACCTGACTTGGTATTGGATTGGTTTAATATTGATATTTTATTACTTTTCATTATTTCAATTTATGGTTATTTTGATTTTAATATGTTACCCTTAAATAAACATCATGGCCATTTTATCCAATGACGTTTTTTGTCTGATTTATTTTAGTTGCTAAGTATTTTGTGGGGTCTGTGCTACCATGGCTCTGTACAACTGTGAGAGCAACAATACATGACTAGTAAAGCAGACACAAATTAATATGGATAGCCGGTGGGAAAAGACCCTTTTTTTTCTCCCTCTTAAAAGCTATATATTTGATCAGTCAAAAAAAAAAACAGGCTAAAATGACCCTCTGCCATGTCATCCATACTTATATTCAGAGGATTGCCTCATCAGAAACAGCCGCGAGCATCCCTGGAAAACAGCTGATTTCGTGTTGTTTGAGCCTCGTCTGGCCAGACATTGCTCCTAAAGTCGCCGCTGCACGCGAAATGTTGTATTACATGGCGGCCAGTCAGATGACAGAAACTTCTGGCTCAAAGAGGGAACTCCGAGTAGAGAACCACCCCTCTTTCATGTCAATTTCCCTAATAAAGCATATGGAAAGGGGTTGTCTTGATGAGGCAATTCCTTGAAGGAAATAGATATTGTGAACAAACAAAGCCTAGGTTACGTGTGCATTTATTGTTTTATTGGGTCTATAAATACTGTGTTTTGTCATATATAGAGAACAGCGTAGGATTTGATAGGATATTTCTAGAAATAAGTTTACGTTTTAAATGAGAAATTGATAAAAAAAAATAGGTATTTCTCTGACCAGGCAATGATTAGGTTAACATTTCCATGAAAATGTATTTTAAGTTTTCAGAAAATTAGGAACTGATCCCTTGCCAGCTGCTTTTATTTTACAGTCCTGCAGATGGAACAAAGAGTTTTGTAGCTTCCACGGAATCGCAAAGCAGAAGACTTGGCCCAAAACCGAATGCTGATTCTAAGCCAGTGATATCAGTTGTGCTAGAAACAGACAAAGCCACAGGAAAATCTGCAGACTACATAGCAAGCATTATAAGTTTTCCAGTGAACAAGTCTACAAATGACCCTGCAGTGCACAATGGAGTCAGTGTGAATGCTTATGTTTTATTAGTATCAATTGTATGGTCAGTTCTGCTGAAAGGATGTGACTTTTGGATGAAAAAAAACAACTTATTTTGGCATAGTTTGTAATATACAGTCGTGGACAAAATTGTTGGTACCTTTCTGTTAAAGAAAGAAAACCCCACATTGGTCACTGGAATAACTTGAAACTGACAAAAGTAATAATACATTTCAATTTACTGAAAATCAACTAATGTAAATCAGACATTGGACTTGAATTGTGGTTCAACAGAAAAATAAAAAATAAAATGAAACTGGCCTGGACATAAATTGTGGTACCCTTAACTTAATATTTAGTTGCACAACCTTTTGAGGCAATCACAGCAAATAAACAAATTCTGTAGCTGTGTGTTTTGGGTCATTATTCTGTTGAAGGACCCATGACCTGTGACTGAGATCAAGCTTTCTGACACTGGGCAGCACATTTCGCTCCAGAATGCCTTGATAGTCTTGAGATGTCATTTTACCCTGCACAGATTCAAGACAACCTGTGGCAGATGCAGAAAATAAAAAAAACAAAAAACGAATGAAACTGCCCTGGACAAAAATGATGGTACCCCTAACTTAATATTTTGTTGCACAACCTTTTGATGCAATCACTGCAAACAAACGATTTCTGTAACTCTCAATGAGACTTCTGCACCTGTCCACAGGTATTTTGGCCATTTCTCGTGAGGACACTGGTCCAGGTGTCTCAGGTGTGAAGGTTCCTTCTCCAGACAGCAGGTTTCAGCTCCTTCCACAGATGTTCAATAGGATTTAGATCAGGGCTCATAGAAGCCACTTCAGAATAGTCCAATGCTTTGCTCTTAGCCATTCTTGGATGTTTTTAGCTGTGTGTTTTGGGTCATTATCCTGTTGCAGGACCAATGACCAATCGCGGATTATCATAGGGGCCCATGGCCGCCTAAAGTACATTGTAGTTGTGTCACGTTTTTGCGGTGAATCGCGGCAAAAACCATTACGAAATTGCATTATGTATGTCCTGCAAAAGGACCTTTAGACATAAGGTCACATGACCTCATCTCTGAAGTTCTTACTACTGCTTAGAGACCTGCTGGTCACATGACCTGATCTCTGAAGTTCTTACTATTGCTTAGAGACCTGCTGGTCACATGACTGCAGGACCTTGAACAGCAGCAGCAGCAGCCAAAATTCCACAGGGAAGACTGAGGAGAGCTGCTATGTAAGTATAAGGGGATGGATTTGTTTAAGGGGTCTGTATATAGGGGGACTGTATTTAGGGGGTCTGGTGTGAGGTCTGTATTTAGGGGGCCTGGTTTGGGGACTGTATTTAGGAGGTTTGCTGTCTGTATTAGTTTAAGGGGTCTGTATTTGGGGTGTCTGGTCTGGGGTCTGTATCAGTTTAAGGGGTTTAGGGTCTGTGTATTTAGAGGACTGTGTTAGTTTAAGGGGTCTGGGGTCGGTATTTAGGGGGTCTGTATTAGTTTGAAGTCTAGGCATACCTCCCAACTTTTGAATTCAGAAAAGGGGGACATTTTAAGCCATGCCCTTAACCACGCCCAATATCCCGCATAAACACATCAATTCATAGCCAGATCCTTCTGCAAATAATAAGCGCACATTCTCACTGCAGCTCTCTAGACTGTCTGGATATCACAGATATTATGGATCCGGTTATGTTGTCTTTATTTTACTTTTCCTAACTTGGGTATAACATTTGCTCATCACGGCAGCAGCTGCAGGACAAACCAAAAGGCTGAGAACAATGAAAGTCAAGAGGGAGACCCTGTGGTGGATGACTTTTCAATTGACAGGTAGCAGAGTTACATGATGGGGATTTTTTTTTTCCAGTTGTGTAACTCTGCTACCGGTCAATGGAAAAATCATCCACCACAGCCCCCTGTAGATTGCTCCACACACAGCCCCCCTGTACATAGTGCCAGACACAGCCCACCTGTAGACAGCTCCAGATACAGCCCCCCTGTAGATAGCTCCACACACAGCCCCCCTGTAGATATCTCCACACACATCCCCCCAGTAGATAGCTCCACACACAGCCCCCTGTAGATAGCTCCACACACAGCCCCCCTGTAGATTGCTCCACACACAGCCCAACTGTACATAGCGCCAGACACAGCCCCCCTGTAGATAGATCTACACACAGCCCCCCTGTAGATAGCTCCACACACAGCCCCCCTGTAGATTGCTCCACACATAGCCCCCTGTAGATAGATCCATACACAGCCCCCCTGTATATAGCTCCACACACACCCCCAAAGTAGCTAGCTCCACACACAGCCCCCAGTAGATAGCTCCAGACACAGCCCCCCTGTAGATAGCGCCAGACACAGCCCCCCAGTAGATAGCTGGCAGGAGTCTTGCAGCAGCGTTCTCATTTGTGACGATGCCGGCCCAGGAGTGGATCAGTCCACTCACCTGACCTGTCACCTGACCGGTAGTATGTAGCATTTCTTATAATGCTTGAGACCCCTGTCCCAGTAGAATGGTATAGCCCACAGATTAGTCCCGTGTAATGCAACCACAGGCTAACTGAATATAGCTAAACATGGCGTCAGTCACATGACCCCCCCCACACACATCATGTGACCCCCCACACACACACACACATCATGTGACCCCCCCCCCCCACACACATCATGTGACCCCCCCCCCACACACACATCATGTGACCCCTAGCATTAAGTTAGCAACAGGGTTACCTGACATACATGTGTTAGGACCACATAGAGGACACATCAATGGACTAAGTGAATAGGACTAGTGGTAAACAACTGCTGGACTGTATGTGTATTTACTGTTTCTAGATAATTTTTCCAGTGGTTGTCTGTCTGTAAGGGATGTTGTCATGTTGTTAAAGTTAAAAAAAAACATAAATAACACAATATAAAAACGCAACACACAGAGGAGACAGTGAGAAGAATGCAAGGACTTGTTTTTGTTGTGTTTTACGGGCCGAAAAACACGTCAAAAACGCTTGCTTTAAGCTTCCTATTGACATAAATGGGAGAATGCATTCTAGTGCATACGACGCGTTTTTTTTTACACTTGTGTGTTTAGAAAACGCGTTGTGTAAAAAAAAGAAGCGTCAGGTCAATTCTTGGCTCGTATAAAACACCTGTAAACGCGCCGAATTCCCATAGTCAATGGGTCTTAATTACGCGCCCAAAATCGCGCCCATAATGCATAAAAAAACACAGCGAAAAACACGTAAAAAACGCCTGTACTTTAAAAAGCGCTTCGCAAAAACGCTAGCATTTTTGACGCGTCACTTTTTTTGAGCACCGTGTGAACAAGGCCTAAGAGCTGATCCTCACAGGCAATGACAGATATGATGAGATGTTGCAGTAGGTAGAAATAGTTTATAATCTTTACTCCTCAATAACCTATTATTAACCTGTTATATACATGTGTTACCTGAATGCCAGGGGTCACATGATGTGGGTCACATGGCTGCCACAATCTTAAGTCAATTTAGTTATCCTATATATGCATTTTCTATGGACTAATCTGTGGGCATAACTTTTTTATTTAATTTTTTTTAGACAAAGTCAACGTCTGTACACTGATATAAGAAAAGTATGTGATCTGAATTTCAAATACGTATATATTATAAATCTGTATGATTTTTTATTCTATAAATTAATTAATAAAACAAATTAAAAGTGGACAACCCCTATAAAGTGGTTTACCCATAATCAGTATTTATCACCTATCCACAGGATAGGTGATAATTATCTCATCGGTTGGGGTCCGACTGCTGGGACCCACACTGATCAGGAGAACAGGCTTTCCTTGCCGTTCCTGGGAGCCCCATAGGAATGGAGCGGTAGTGAGCATGCTCGGCCACCGCTCCATTCATTTTTATGCGGTTGCTGAAGATAGCGCTGAGCAGCCCCATAGAAATGAATAGAGTTGTGGCTGAGCATGTTCCAAAACGGCTTTTTTTTTTAGAAATGCAGTTTTTTATTGATGGCCTATCCTTAGGATAGGTCACAAGTCAGTGACATTTCGATAGCACTGCCTGGTCATCTGTAACTGCAACTGCTATTATTGTGAAGTGGAAGCTTTTAGGAGTAACAACAGCTCAGCCACAAAGCGGTAGACAACGCAAAATCACATAGCAGGGCGCCGAGTGCTGAAGCGTGTGTGCTTCTGGAAGTGACATCAGCACAAATACTGTGCGCCGGGAAGTTTCCTGAAATTGATTTCCATGATCGACCAATTGCACACAAGCCAAAGATCACCAAGCACAATACCAATCGTTGGCTGGAGTGGTATAAAGCATGCTACCATTTGACTCTGGGTCTGGGGCTATTTTTTAAAGGGTAACTAAATGTGCAACAAACTTCTGACATGTCATAGTGACATGCTAGAAGTTTTGATTTGTGTGGGTCCGAGCACTGAGCCCCCCACCAATCGCTAAAACGAAGCGGCAGAAGCGCTTGTGTGAGCTTGTGGAGTTTGGCTTTTTCCGGAAATCTATGTAGTGGAGTACGGGATCAATAGAAAGTCTATGAGCCCATACTCCGATACATCGGCTTACCGGAAAAAGCCGAACAGAAACTAAGCGGCTGAGCGCTCATACGAGCACTTCTGCCAATTCGTTTTAGCGATTGGTGGGGATCTCAGTGCTCGGACCCCCACCAATCAAAACTTCTGACATGTCATTATGACATGTCAGAAGTTTGTTGAACGTTTAGTTATCCTTTAAAGTTTGGGTTAAGCTCCTTATTTCTAGTACTGCAAAATTAAACTTAGCACAATGGGGCAGATTCACTAATATTGTCGTTTTAGACAGTATAAACATAGAGAAGGCAGTCAGAAGATGCGCCAAATTTGTTAAAGTTACGCACGCTATATGATAAATTTGGCATATCTAGTTAGACAGGTTATACACTTTTCTCTTCCTTATACTACCTCTTGATTGGCTTAGTTAATGTCAGCTTTTTGTACCCAAATTTTGGCACACCTTTGAGCGACAGCCCTTTCCCTCGATTATGCCACCTTTTTTACTTGCGAAGCGCAGCGCAAAAAGTATCTAAAATAATTAATAAATGTGGCAAATTTGAATAGTAAATGGCGCATTTTGAATAGTAAATCTACCCCAAAATCCAGTGTCCAGAGGATGCAACTGTGACAGGGCCCAAAGGGAAAGGGGGCCGCTGTGGTACTGCAACAGATCTCAGGCTGCCTTATCAGGCGATCTGTGCAACACTGCATACAAGGTCCTGATGCCGGGCAGCGTCAGGACGTTATATGTGACGCAGCACACAATGTCCTGACGCTTTGTATGTCTTGAGGCACAGACCCGGCCTGGTTTGAATTCCTGAGGGGATCCGGGACGAGAAGAGATGAGTAAAAACATTTTTTTTAAATATATAGATCAGGGGTCTCAAGCACGCGGCCCGCAGGCTGCATGTGGCCTCTGGGGCTGTCATCTGCGGCCCGCCGGACACAGAGCCGCTAGTATCGGCTCTGCTCCGAGACTCTGGAATTCCCTGACATCGCTGTCCACATATGAACAGTGGTCTGGGGCTTCCCCAGAGCCGGAGTCCCGTGCAGAGCGCTAGCATAGACTCTGCTACGGGACTCTGTGGAATTCCCTGACATTTCTGTCCATATATGGACAGTGTGTCAGGGTCTTCCCCAGAGCGGAGTCCCGGGCAGAGCGCTAGTATCGGCTCTGCTCCGGGACTCTGTGGAATTCCCTGACATCGCTGTCCATATATGGACAGTGTTTTAGGGTCTTCCCCAGAGAGGAGTCCCGGGCAGAGCGCTAGTATCTGCTCTGCTCCGGGACTCTGTGGAATTCCCTGACATCGGTGTCCATGCTTGGACACATGATGTCTGGGGCTTCCCCAGAGCCGGAGTCCCGTGCAGAACGCGTGCGCGCGCGCGCGTGTGTGTGTGTGTGTGTGTGTGTGTGTGTGTGTGTGTGTATGTGTGCGTGTGCGTGTGTGTGTGTTGTCATCTCATAGTGACATGTCAAAAGTTCTGATCAGTGGGGGTCCGGGCACTGAGACCCCACCAATCGCTAAAACAAAGTGGCAGAAGCGCTCAGGTGAATGAGGAGCCACTTTGTTTCTGATCGTCTTTCCTCTGATAGCCGAGCAAGCGGTGTACGGGCTCAATAGAAAGCTGCCGCTTTGTTTTAGTGATCGGTGGGGTCTCAATGCTCGGACCCCCATCGAACAAAACTTCTGACATATCACTATGACACGCCAAAAGATTTTTAAAAGTTTAGTTACCCCTTGGGGACTGAATTTATTGGTCTTAATTAATGTATGGACCTGGGGTCTTAATTTGCTTAGGAGTTTGGTCTGGGGTATAAATCAATTTAGGGTGTTTCGTTTCTGAATTTTTGTGTTGCTATAGATGCTGAAAATGGCTGCAGAATCAAGGGGCAAAGATTTCTCATCAGGAAACTCTGGAGAAGTCGCCATAGCGGTCTGTGTTATATGGAGAAGAAATGAGAACGACTCCCATCGGAGAAGACATCACTTGTGAGTCATTACATTTATAGATCTTTCCCCTCCCCTGACATGTCCATTATAGGAAATCCTTGTATTCTATAAAAAGCCTTTGTGTACCCAGGACTAATAGACAAATGTGTGTTACCATTCCCATTGTCAGGAGGATGTGTCCCTACACAGTGTGATACAGTCAGCAATGGTTGGAGACTGTCAGTATGTAGGGACACAGCCCTTTTGACAATCGTAACACCCATTTGTCAATGCTCACACAAAAAGGTGGTGTTTAATATAAACACGACATGGCAGGGCGGTGGTGGTGGAGAAGGGGGCCCAAGCTTGTGGAACAGCCCAGGGCCTATGGTCTACTTAATCCGCCACTGGTGTCAGGGTCTTCCCCAGAGCGGAGTCCCGGGCAGAGCGCTAGTATAGGCTCTGCTCCGGAACTCTGTGGAATTCCCTGTCATCACTGTCCATATGTGGACAGTGTGTCAGGGTCTTTCCCAGAGCGGAGACCCGGACAGAGCGCTAGTATCGGCTCTGCTCCAGGACCCTGTGGAATTCCCTGACATCGGTGTCCATGTTTGGACACACGATGTCTGGGGCTTCCCCAGAGCCGGAGTCCCGGGCAGAGCGCTAGTCTAGGCTCTGCTCTGGGGAAGCCTCTGACATCGCTGTCCATACATCAACAATGATGTCAGGGGCTTCCCCAGAGCAGGAGTCCCAGTGATGTGAGGAGCACAGCTGGAGTACCAGGAAGTGCCTACTAGCGCTCTGCCCGGGACTCCAGCTCTGGGGTTGCCCCTGACATCTCTGTCCATATATGGACAGTGATGTCAGGAGCAGAGCTGGAATCCCAGGCAGAGTGCTAGAAGCGGCTCTGCTCCGGGACTCCAGCTCTGGGCAGCATCTGCGTAGGGCACTGTGGCAACATCTGCGTAGGGCACTGTGGCAGCATCTGCGTAGGGCACTGTGGCAGCATCTATGGAGGGCACTGTGGCAGCATCTACAGAGGGCACTGTGGCAGCATCTACAGAGGGCACTGTGGCAGCATCTACCGAGGGCACTGTGGCAGCATCTATGGAGGGCACGGTGGCAGCATCTACGGTGGGCACGGTGGCAGCATCTAAGGAGGGCACGATGGCAGCATCTGCGGAGTGCACTGTGGCAGCATCTACGGAGGTCACTGTGGCAGCATCTGCAGAGGGCACTGTGGCAGCATCTGCGAAGGGCACTGTGGCAGCATCTGCGGAGGGCACTGTGGCAGCATCTGCGGAGGCACCTGTGGCAGCATCTGTGGAGGGCACTGTGGCAGCATCTGCGGAGGGCACTGTGGCAGCATCTATGGAGGGCACTGTGGCAGCATCTACGGAGGGTACTGTGGCAGCATCCACGGAGGGCTCGGTGGCAGCATCCACAGAGGGCACGGTGGCAGCATCTACAGAGGGCACTGTGGCAGCATCTACAGAGGGCGCTGGCAGCATTTACAAAGGGCACCTTGGCAGCATGTACAAAGGACACTGTGGCATTATCTAGAGATGTGTTGCATTATCTAAAGAGGGCACTGTGGCATTATCTACAGAGGGCACTGTGGCATTATCTAGGGGTGTGTTGCATTATCTACAGAGGGCACTGTGGCATTATCTACAGAGGGCACTGTGGCAGCATCTACAGAGGGCACTGTGGCAGCATCTACAGAGGGCACTGTGGCAGCATCCACAGAGGGTACTGCAGCAGCATCCACAGAGGGCACTGTGGCAGCATCCACTGAGAGCACTGTGGCACTATCTAAAAAGGGGCTGCCCAATCTTGACATGTGTGTCTGCCAAACGCTGCCAACTGAGCCGCCGGACTACATTTAGCGACACTTAAACTGGAAAACTGGATTGTTGAAATAAGCACGTGGAGAAATATCTCAAATTTTAAACCTAGTGGTATAATTATAGTAATATAGTGTTATAGTAGTTCAAATAACTAATTGATTAACAATAATTTTGTATTGTATCAAATTTGAAAGTAATGCGGCCCGACCACTTCACATTTTTTTTTATATGCGGCCCACTTACATGGCCGAGTTTGAGACCCCTGATATAGATACTGTATGTCTGGGGAACTGATCAGGGGAAGTCTTGTCCAACATCAGTGCCTGGCCTGAAAAATGCTCTTTTGACTGAATAGGCACAAATTCCGACAGATACACTCCAAAATTTTGTGGGGAAACCTTCCCAGAAGACACTGATATACTGAATGTGCAAAAGTGGGCTCTACTCCATATTATCGGCCATGCTTTTTAAATAGGATGTACAGTAAGCTCATATAGGTGTAATGGTTAGGTGTCCCCATACTTTTGGCCATATAGCATAGGTGTGTTCTGGGAACATAGGTGCTTTACATGTATAATAAAAACAGAAAGAACATACACCCTGCAGAGTATCATCATTAGACCTACTTTCACATTTCTGTTCTCGGTATAATGATCTGGTTCCTTGTCTGAGATTCTGTGGGGACTCTTTTCAGAGAAATACTTGGCTATTCCTGTAGCCTGAACACATGGTTCAGCGCCTTTACTGCAGACATATCTGCTTCAGTCTCCCTTTCCTAGAAATGAAACTCTTATCACTAGCAGATATTGAAACCCTCTGCCGGCAGCTTGTTCTCCTGCTGCTCTTCACTTCTCAGTGTTAGATTCTGCAAAGGATGATAAAATACTGGATTAGGTTTATTGGCTTCCTTTAAAAATTAATTCAGGGTGTTCTTAAACTAGGGCAACCAGATTGTGTGACCCTACTGAGGACAGAGGCAGGTGTAAGCTCAATCTGTGTACAGTGCTGGGAGTATGTCAGTGCTATATAAAAAACAAAAAGTTGCTAAATAATAGCAATAATAATAATAATAATAATAATAATAATAATAACAACAATCAAATCAATATTAGTATTAATAATAATAACAATAATACTATCATGATAACAACTTTAATAAAATAATAACAACAACAACTATAATAATAATAGTAATAATAATAACAACAACAACTATAATAATAATAATAATAATAATAATAATAATAATAATAATAATAATAATAATAATAATGGCTTTTTGTTCATCTTCTCTTCGCATCCATGGCTTCTTTTCCTAGAACTTGGCTCTGGAATAGAAAGTGAAAGTAGTAGTTGACGTGTTCTCAGAGAAAAGGAGGTGTTCTGTGATTGGGAGGAGGCCGGGCTCTGTACAAAAGAGAACGTGTCACAGACTGGAGACCAGAGGCAATAACAGCCCAGCACAGCACTGGTGCACTCACTTCTCCTCCTCCTCCTCCTCCAAGCATTACACTCTATTATCCAGATACCTGGATTGCCCTGTGCAGGAGATTATGGTTCATATCACCGCTGGATTCCCAAGGACTTATATACCGGTGATTGTATCTGTGGAATACAGCGGTGACCTCTCTGGACACACAGACTGTGGGGGATTTGTGTGTTGCGGATTGTCTGCTGTCATACATACATCAGGTAAGGGCCTCGGTATACTTTGTCCAGTCTAGCCATGGATGCCTCTTTTGGTGTAAGACCTCCTTTGCAAGCACTATTTTTTTCAACGTTTTTCTATTTCATTGTGTTTTGCTGGCGTTATTTATTTTGTAACATTTTGTTCATGTCTTTTTGAAGTCCTTGAGAAGCCTATTGAAAAATGCCAGGAAAAACACCATACCCAATGCATGCTGTGTTTTAAAATAAACCAAAAAAAACCCTCTACTGATTCCAGAAAAAGGCACAAACCAAAATGCTTTGTATGTAGCCAAAAAGCTGTGTGAATCCAGCTGTATGACAATTCCCATGCGATGTCTCATAATCTGTATGCTCTACCTAACACAATGAAACGGAAATAAAGATGCAGCAGTTGTCATTTAACCCCGCATCTTGATAACTCTCAAAGTGATGATATCGTGGTAGGTTTACTGATACAACTATAAATGTAACCCCACAGATAATATTCTGATTTCACAGTGTGTATTGTGCCTCATTTCTCCTACATCTGACAATCTCGGCACTGGTATAACTGTACTTACAATATGGGATAATAGTTCTCCCAAACAATACGTTTACTATTTCCTATTACCATCATTGCTTTATATTATCCGTTGATTATGTGACTTCACCATATAGAGAATCCATTCACACCAGTCCCTGACACAATTGAGGCTCACTCACACTCACTCATCTTATGTCATAGAAAGCCTATTAATATAAGCAAGACCGAGAACATCCAGACCCCATGCAGATGTTGCCCGTGTCGTTTTTAATGCTGATGCCCATATGTCACCCCTTACCTTTGGTTCTCAGTTTTATAAGCATATATAGTTTTATGCAAGCGTTATAAAAAAGATACAAATTTTCAGATGACTCAAACTTCCCTCGTGCCATGCCTGCATTTATTACGACCAAGGGTGAAGCTCTATTTGTATAACTGAGCGTTTGAAATATTTCACTTGAACATCTGTTTTTTTTATTACAGATCTAGCAGATATGAGTTTGTCAGCGCAGCAGTACCGAGTTTGTCATTGGCACAATTTCACAATGTGCTGTCTGTAGCTTTGTATAGGGCTGCAATCCATTTTACTGAGTTATCTTTATCTTAGCGAGTTCTCTTGACTCACAAAAGGAATAGTTACATAACAAATTCAGCTCTGCCACATCTGTGAATTTTTTTCTCGAGAATTCACTTGGAAGCTAGAGCATCCTGTACTAGTTTAGAGATCCTGCTGTGACATAGGTGTGAACAGATTGACCGTGCATAGCAGTAAAATCCTGCGGCAGAGCTGGCTTGAGAATGTACTGAAGGATTCTGTAGTGTATCATTACTGCTGTGCTTTGTATCTCTGATCAAGAACTGTGCTAGCGATATTTCCTAATAATGTATTTCTTATAATTCTGTACTGTAACACTGGAAAAACAGGATTAAGGGGCGTCTTCATGTTGTGTATTTGTGCCTGGCCCTGAGGCATAGGCTTTGTACCATAATTACAATCGATTAATCTGTAAAGGAACCGATCTGCAAGATTTAGTTGTCATGTGTCCTTCCATTTAATTTCGATACAATGGCGTGTCCATCCTAATTGTATCTGAGCTCATCCTGCAGTAAAACTGGCGGATTTTTTGGGGGGATCTAAAATGCTTTTGTGATATGGAAGCCTGATCTGCAGAAATTCGGAACAAGTCCGTACATAAGACACTAATAGCAGATTAATAAAATATCTAACAATTCAATTGAAACCTACCTTAGGCCTATCAGCCCAAAGTGTTGTAAATCTTATGCCAAGATTGATTTCTAAAGTTGGACATGCAGCTCAGCATCTGTAACCTAGCTAGCATGCGTCTCCACTGACATAAGGGTCACCAAGGAATACAGTAAAGCTGTATGCAACTGTGGCAGCAAAACATAGCAACAAACATGGGTATTTCCAGGACAGACGTGGTGTATTACATTGGAAGAAATGATTGTGTTTGCATGTTTAATTGTTGGTTTACTCTGCATACACTAAATACATAAATGACAAGGGTGAAATCAGACTGGTCACTATAAATGCCATGTATTATAATAGGCAGTAGGGGTAGAGGTTCTACAATATGACAAGACGGGTGTAGCAGAGTTGTTCCACACATAAATTTGTCATTTTACTCAACACATTGTGATATCATGGTGTGGCACAGGGGCATTGCTAGCACCGGGCACCAGAGTAACAGGTTCTGGGTCTTTTGCCCAGTGCTCTAAATCTCCAGGCACCAGTGATTGCCACATTCAATTGCATATGCATCCTCCTCCAATACCCCGTGGGAAACCTCAGTCTACCAACATCTCTTATGCATTACCTGTGGTTTTATAAAGGACTGAAAGAAACGTTAGTATTTTTATTCACTGTTTTCTGACAAATGGAATGACAAACTCAGCTCCTCTACATCTGCATTCAGTGAAATGCACTTTTGTGAATTGCCAGAGTGGACCTTTTTTGATACTTTGAGTCTAAGTGCCATATATACAGCTAGTCTAGGGTTAAGTCACATAGGCGGGCTTTACATCCACAGAAAGCAACTTCCAATAGACAAGCAGAGCTGCCACTGACCGTCCAGGGAAGCAGCAATCATCCTAAATGCTTGTTTTTAAATCAATGCCTGTGCGCTAAAGTAGCTGTAAAAAATGGCTGTGGGGAATTGTTTTCTGAGAATGCCTGCTTGCTGCTCAACCATTTACTGAAGCAGTCAATAAGTGGATACTACTTCTACCAGAAAGAGCTGAATTCTAAAATCCCAGCCAGAGATAAGGTCAAGTCAATCATCAAAGATTTATTGAACCATGCTGTGTGTGGAGAAGACTTTAAAACTATTATTTGGTAGGAAGCAATTTAGTGCCAACCATTTTCTAAGGTATAGACTGTAAAAGCTGAGTAACAGGAAAGAGGGGTAGCGGAGACTTGCGTTGTGCACTAGACATTGAGTGTTTGGCTTTACCAAGAACTCGTCATTTACGGCAAGCAGAGTAAAAATAGAAAGAGTCTTTTCGTGATGTCTATGATGAGAAATGAAGGTTTGAGAAGGAGTGTGGTGGTGCACAGGATCACTTGGAGGTACAATAGTCAAGGTGCTAACTGTAGATGCACTTTATCTTATGATAGATAGATAGATAGATAGATAGATAGATAGATAGATAGATAGATAGATAGATAGATAGATAGATAGATAGATAGATAGATAGATAGATAGATAGATATGCACTTTGACACAATGGATTATTTCGGATTAATACCAATGTTTTATGCTTGGTTATGAATAATATTTTTTATTAACCATTTTTCTTTCTTGGTATTTTCAGAAGAACGACAAAGGACGTGCAGCACTGCCACTAGGAGGGACGCTATGGAAGACCACATAGGTTGGTCAAGTCTATAGGATGGTAGCACACAGCAAGGTGGAAGCAGATAATGCAGTTTCAGACAGAAGACCTCAGCACCTGGATGCTTCACGCTCTGATCGTTCCCAGATTCAGCCTGCCAGAGCTATTCATAACAGCCCAGGACGTCCCATTCCCACATCGCAGCTCAGTGACACACACTTTCGGACCTTCCGATCCCAGTCGGATTTTACTGTCATCACCAAGACCAGCAGTATGCTGGATACTTCTGGATTTTACTGGGGACCTATGACGGTTAATGTGGCCCATGAGAAACTAAGATTGGAACCGGTGGGCACTTTCCTCATCAGGGACAGTAGACAGCAGAATTGTTTTTTTTCCGTCAGTGTTAAAACAGCTACAAGACCCATCAGCATCAGGATTCACTTTCAGGCTGGGAGGTTCAGCCTAGATGGCAGCAAAGAGTCATTCAATTGCCTTTTCCAGCTGCTGGAACATTATATATTGTCTCCTAAAAAGATGCTTGTTGCTCCTCTAAGAAAGGTCAGATTAAGACCACTACAAGAACTCTGCCGAAAAAGCATTCTGGCAACATTCGGAAGACAGAACCTGGATGGATTACACGTCAACCGGGTCTTAAAGGACTATTTAAAGTCGTTCCCATTTCAGATCTAGCGACACAGGGCATTAACAACCAACACGAGAAGGACACACGTTTTACACATTCAGCTTCCTGGGATTATTTTTAAATATCTTATTTAATGGTGGTCAAGTTTATTTTTGTAGCAATTTAACTGTATTTTGGGATGAAACTTGAACACTTGCCTTTTAATGTTTACAGAAACAGATTATTTGCACAAACTAAAAGGGGTCATCCCCTTTTTGAATTGTTTTTTCTGCCATGCAGATCATTTATTTTATTACACTTTAAAAGTAATAAATGTTATTATAAAATATTCAAAAACAGCTTCACTTGTATCTGGTTATTTCTTTAGTGCTCTCATTGGGGTATATTTCAGGTTGGATACAATTTTGACAAAGAAACGCTTTAAATTTAGCTACATTTTGCATACAGGTGTTGCAGAGCTGAGTTTGTCATTTGGCACCACACATTGTAATATTAATTTATTTTATTAGTGGTTACAGGTAGACCTTCTATAATATCTTATCTGATCAACAATGCAACCCTAGTGAGACACAAATTTAGCTCTGCTACAGATATATGTGGGCTAATTTGGCTTAAAGGATATGTAAACCTTTGAAGGCTTTTTTTTTCTACTAAAACAAGGTATTATAGTGCTTAATGCAACTTTGTAAATGTTTTTTATTTAAAAAAAAACTCCTTTTTGAGATACAGCTTCTATGTATCCTGGATAGATAGAAGCTGTATATTGCAGTGAAACTTAGATGTGATTGATAACAACTCGATTGACACGCAGGACCCGCTGTCATCATAGCCGTCAGTCCCGCTGACCTGACGGATTCCGGTTTCAATGCAAGATACAGCTTCTATGTACCCAGGATACATAGAAGCTGTATCTCAAAAAGTAAAAATAATTTTTAATAAAAAACAATAAGAAAGTTGCACTAAACACTATAATACATTGTTTTAGTAAAAAAATAAATTAAAAAGTCTTCAAAGGTTTCCATAGCCGTAAAGCATCAAGATTTAAATATTGGAGTTAAAGGCAGAATTGTATTCAGGTTTTCCTTTACTTGGGACAATGATTCAATTTGCTGCCCTAGCTCTATATCTAAATACCCTGGCCAAGAAAGAGTGGATTATTTCCCCCTCACATGCTACACTAGCCCTACCCACTAGCTATGCCCCGGGTTAAAAGGCCCCTAGACCCAACCATGCATCTTAAAACAGTAAAGCGTCCCAAATATAATTCTCACTTATAGTTGTAAATGTTTCTTGAGGTTATTACAATTAGAGATAAGTGAGATCACATAGTTATCACGGTGGCAGACGTTTTTTCTGCACTTCCTCACTGCTTTCTCATTGACGAAAATTAGAGTCAACCTCTACCTAGCCTGAAATGGCTGATACCAGGCTACAATAGATTGTATTGAATTGCACTGCAAATTTAGATAATATAAACTTTAGCTATAGTGTCCCTTTAAAAATGAAACAAAAAAGTTCATTCTCAAGTGAAAAGCGGTGGTTTCATTTGTTTTTTACAGAACTGGCATTGGGTCAAAGTCAGCAATGGAATAAATGACTTAGGCATTCGTTCACATCTGCGCTAGGGCTCCGTTCCGACGTTCTGTCTGAGCTTTCCATCGGAACGGAGCCCTGACAGACACAAACGGAAATCATAGGTTTCCGTTTCCATCACAATTGATTTCAATGGTGACGGGTCCGATGGAAATTATTTCCGTTTGTGTCAGTTGTGCAAGTGTTCTGTCGTTTTGACGGAATCAATACCATAGTCGACTACGCTATTAATTCCATCAAAACGACGTAACCCTTGCACAAAGGAGACAAATGGAAACCATTTGCACCGGATCCGTCATCATTGAAATGAATGGTGTTGGAAACGGAAACCTATGGTTTCCGTTTGGGTCTGTCAGGGCTCCGTTTCGATGGAAAGCTCAGACGGAGTGTTGGAACGGAGTCCTTTTGCAGATGTGAATGAAGCCTTATTTCCCCGATCAGACCAGTTGCCCCTTAAATTCCACAGAAAATCCCAGGATGAGCAGCTCTATGAACAGAAAACATGCACAATGTGAGTTCTGCTCTTATGCTATGTCACTTTGCTCACTACCAGAAATCTTTATATAAACGACTTCATACATTTCTGGTCAGTGAGAAGTTTCTGGAATATTTCAACAACACAGAAAACCCCTAGTACAGAATGCCACATCCGCTTTAGCTGAGTTTCTCGCTTGTCTGTGGTTTGCAAATTAATAATCATTGTAATGTAAGTGTTATTGTTTGCTCCATATGACATCAGAGATTTTTTATCATGTACTGTGGCTGCACTGTTCGGTTTACAATACTCAATAAGGAATATAATATGTAGATAAGCAGCTATGAAAAGTTTCCGGGTGATTGCAATATTTATGTAAATGTATTTAAGGCAATCATTACAGCTTCCAAGGAAAAGTTATTACTTACTCCGAATTTTATTGGTTCTGAGTTGTAAAGCAGAAATTTATAGAAATTTACAAATAAGCAAGACTGGTTTAATAATATTACTAATGGGTTTTATCCAGTTACAAAAAAAACAAACAGTCTACTATTATTAGAATCCGCGCCACTCCTATTCATGGGCTGTGTCTGGTATTGCAGCTCTGCCGCATTCACTTTTTTTCAAATGCGGTCTACCACTTTAAAATGAGGGTTATATTATACATGCATCATTGTAGAAAAACGGTGGGGGAAGGGATAAAGTAAGACCTGCTTCACACGTCCGTGTTTGGTCCGTAAGATACAGACCGTATGTCAGCCATATTTCCTGGACCGAACACAGTTCAGCGAGCCGGACTCATAGAATCATAGTCACCCATAACGCCATGAGTCGCTGCCTCCTCAAGGGAATATTTTCTTGTACCGTAAACATGATTACATTATGAGACAGTAATCCCGCGGGGAGGCAGGGACATCATGCGTAATGGATTAATATGATGCTAGGAGTCCGGCCCCCTGAACTGTGTTCGGTCCGGGAAATACAGCCAACATACGGTCCGTATCCCACGGACTGAAATTGTGTATACAATAAGGGTATGTTCACACGCAGTGAGCAAAAACGTCTGAAAATATGGAGCTGTTTTCAGGCGAAAAGAGCTCCTGATTTTCAGACGTTTTTTTAACAACTCGCGTTTTTCGCTGCGTTTTTTACGGCCGTTTTTGGAGCTGTTTTTTAATGGAGTCAATGAAAAACGCCTCCAAAAGCGTCCCAAGAAGTGTCCTGCACTTCTTTTGACGAGCCGTCATTTTATGCGCCGTATTTTGACAGCGACGCGTAAAATAAAGGCTCGTGGGAACAGAGCATCGGAATTCCTATTGAAAGCAATGGGCAGATGTTTGTAGGCATATTAGGGGCTTTTTTTTTTAGTCTGAATTACGTCTGAAACCACTGCGTGTGAATATACCCTAATAAGAAAGCAAAAAATGTCAAGGTAAAAAAAGGACACAACAATCAATCAGTTCCTTAAAGGGGTTTACCAATAATCGATATCTATCACCTATCCACAGGGCAGGTGCTAAATATCTAATTGGTAGAGGTCCGACCTCTGTGACCCCCACCGATCACGAGAGCGGGCTTACCTTGCTGTTCCCGGGAGCCCCATATGAATGAAGCTGTACTGTGCATGCTCGGCCACAGCTCCATTCATTTCTATAGGGCTACCAAAGATATTTAAGTAGTAAAATTCACATTTCTTTTTTTTTTTTTTTTTAGTGGTACTCTTATTTTTATTTTTTGTTATCCAACAAAGAAGTTTTAATTTCTGATCTTTATTTCTTGACTATAATGTGATAGCATATGTAAATATACTGTACTAGATACACAAGCATTTGTTATGGCATACCTAAGCATGCCCTAAAAGCATGCAATATTGGTAGACAGCCCTGGGGTTCTATAACGGACCTTGAGCTATGTGCGGAAGATTACAGGTATGCCCTAAGACATAATCTAAGAAGGGCTTTGTGCCCGCTCTTGTATGCCACAAACAGGTTTAATTGTGTTAAACAGAAGAGATAAGAGATTTTTCGGATCACAATTAGAGTGGGAGTCTAGCTGTGTATAAAGGGCCTTTTACACCGGCCGATATTCGGCCGGTGCAGCGAGCGCCGATGAACGAGACATCGCTGATTGGCACTCGTTTGCTCCTGTCAAACGGATCTATGAATGGGGACGAGCAGTCGTTACTCAGATTGCTTGTCCCCATATGTTATTATCATGTCGGCAGCGCATCTGCCTGTTTACAAATAGAGATGTGCTGCCGACAATGATATTTCACTTTTTTTAAATGATACGATCAGCAGATGATCGAGCGTTTGCTCTTTTATCTGCTGATCGCTGCATTCTATAAACGCTTGTCTGCCCGATAATCGCCGAGTATAAAAGGGCCTTTACTCCTGCGCTCGCACTACTGATTGCATGGGCACGGTGGCAGTACTCCCTTGGTAACCATGATGTACATTCTCATCACGGGTCATTAAGGGGTTAAAACATAAGAGTTATAGCTATATAACCTGTATGTATGTAAAATGGCAAAAAAAAATGTCACGTCATTAAGGGCCAAAATATCTCTTCCAAAAAGGGGTTAAAAGTAAAGGACATTGCTTTTCCATACAAATTTTTTAATGCATCAGTCACAATTTTTAACCCTCAAATGGCCAATCTGTTCACTATTCACTATCTATACTAATTAGTTGAATTTAGGCTGGTTTCACATCCATATGTGGGACACTATATACAGGGGTGAGTAACCTGTGGGGTACTATCTACAGGGGGGCTATATGTGAGGCACTATCTACAGAGGTGGGCTATATGTGGAGCACTATCTATAGGGGCAGCTATATGTAGGGCAGCACGGTGGCTCATTGGTTAGCACTATTGCCTTGCAGCTCTGGAGTCCATATGTGGGCACTAAATGCGGCTTTGGGGCACTATTTACAGGGGCTTCTATGTGGGGCACTATCTACACAGGCTCTATAGTGGTCACTATCAACAGGGGGCTATGGGGGCACTATCTACAGGGGACACGGTGTGTGGGACACAGTGTATGGTACCATTATATTGAGGGACACCATGTATGGCGCTATTATAATTAGAGGTGCAGTGTATAGGTGCAGAAATGTTTTAAAAGTGATAAGCTGAAGATATCTGAGCGGAAAACTACAGAAATAGGTTGTGACTGGGAGAAGTCATCATAGAGGTCTGGACCGGATGGAGAAAAAAAGAGAAAAAGAACAACTAGAATCTGAGACTTCACCGTTGAGTCACTTAATGTAAATGTTTATTCTGCCTCTAATCAGTAATGTAGTCACTGTACGAGCTGCAGAGAGATGATGGGTGGTTTGAATATGATCCTTTTTCCTGTGAAACAGCATATCCCAGCATTTCCTTACCATTGTTCGGAACATGCTACGGCAGGGGTTGCACTAAATTCTGGTGCTGTATATATGTACTGAGCTTGGTTGTGATACTGTATATATGCACTGAGCTTGCTTCTGTTGCTGTATATATGTACTTAGCTTTGCTCTGGTGCTGTTTATATGTACTGAGCTTGGTTCTGGTGCAGTATTTATGTACTGAGCTTTGTTCTGGTACTGTATATATCTACTGAGCTTGGTTCTGGTACTGTATATATGTACTGAGCTTTGTTCTGGTGCTGTATATATGTACTGAGCTTTGTTCTGGTGCTGTATATATGTACTGAGCTTTCTCTGGTGCTGTATATATGTACTGAGCTTTGTTCTGGTGCCGTATGTGTCAGAGCTTGGTTCTAATGCTATAATTATATAGGATATATTTATAATAACAAAATTGCCGGGCAGATGGAGTTGTTTTCTATTCATTGTATATTTAATGGGAACCTGTTTGGGGAACCTGTCTGGTAGTTTTAACCCCTTGAACCGCCACCATGCAGTAATACATGACCTGACAATATTTCCAAACATTCCCTTGTATGTTTTTTTTCATATGCAGCAAAATCTATAAAATCAACTTTTAAACCGGCGCACACTATATGCTGATTACTCATTAAAGGGTCATGGGGCATTGCCGCTATCCTTAAGTGTCACATAGTCCTGCCTCCAAACACACCTTTCCATGCTTGAATGACATACCCCTGACTGATACAACTTTCTCGGATGCGCCATTGCCTTGTACTATTTGGGCATGCATCTTGCAGCGAGGTGTTCTCTTCCCGGTTTCATCGCTGCACTGCACAGGGGAGCACAAAGCAACAGAGCATCCACAAGAGTTTGAGGAGGCTGGTAGTGATGTAGAACAGCCTCCCCCTGATGTCAATCAAAATCTGGGGGGCACCATTAAAATTTTCACCTCAGGCAGCAGAAAAGCTGGAATCGGCCCTGAGGCTGCAGGCCACTTTAGGCCTGCAGCCCATAAGGCGCTGGGAAGACACCCTGCGCAGGCCGGCGTGATGACGTCACTGTATCACGCTGGTCTGCGCATGGGTCCCAACCAGAGCCCGTGCAGTGCTCTGTCCGTGGCGGGAACAGGGCAAGGTAAGTACAATATTTTTTTTGGGGGGGGGGGGCTGTGTGGCACTATGTACAAGGGGGGAGCAGGGTGGCACTATATATAAGGGGGGCAGGGTAGGACTAAATACAATGGGGGAACAGGGTGGCACTATGAAGAAGGGGGAGCAGGGTGGCACTATATACAATGGGGGAGCAGGCTGGTACTATATACAAGGGGGAGTAGGATGGCACTATATAAAAGGAGGGGAGCAGGGTGGCACTATATACAAGAAGGGGAGCAGGGTGGCACTATACACAATGGGAGAGCAGGGTGGCACTATATACAAGGGGGAGCAGGGTGACACTATATACAAGGGGGGAGCAGGCTGGTACTATATACAAGGGGGAGCAGGATGACACTATATACAAGGAGGGGAGCAGGGTGGCACTATATACAATGGGGGAGCAAGGTAGCACTATATACAAGGGGGAGATGGGTGGCACTATATACAAGGGGGGCTGTGTGGCACTATATATAAGGGGGAGCAAAGTGGCACTATATGCAAGGGGGCTGTGTGGCACTATATACAAGGGGGAGCAGTGGGGCACTAAAAAAGGGGCTGTGTAGCACTATCTACTAGGGGGGCTGTATGGCACTATTTACAAGGGGAGGGCTGTGGCGCTTTCTATAGGGGTCTGTGTGTGGCACTATCTACAGGGGGCTGTGTGGCACTATCTACTAAGGGGTGGTTGAGTGGCACTATAAACAAGGGGCCCTGTGTGGCACTATATACAGGGGGAGCTTTTTGGCACTATCTACAGGGGGGCTTTATGGCAATATCTACAGGGTGTCGGCTGTAATGCACTATCTACAAGGGAAAGTGGGGGGCACTATCTACAAGTGGGGTGTGACGCTGTTTACAGGGGGTTGTATAGCACTGTCTACAGGGGGCTCTATGGCACAATCTACAGGGGGCACTATGTATAAGGGGGGCTGTGTGTGGCACCTAGGGGGGCCAAGCAAAGGTTTGCTACGGGGTCCAGTCAGCGTCATCAGCGGTGGATGTCAGCTTTATGTCACCTAGCTCCAATTCCTGCCATTAACAACTTAGATGCAGCGATTGAAAGCGATCGCTGCATCTTAGTGGTTTGTAGCAAATCGGCAGCCCTGCAATACGATCGCAGGGCTGCCGACTTCTACTTTGGCAACAGGAGGCCTAAAAATGGCCCCCTGTTCTGCTTCCCGGATGTGAAGCCTAATCGGCTTGCTGTCAGTGAATGACTGACAGTTCTAATACATTGCACTACATAGGTGGTGCAATATATAACCAAAACGAAAAAAATATATGGGAGCATGGAAACCTTGAATAAAAATATATTATATTTTAAATAGATACAAAATCAATAGACATACAAAGAGTTAAAAAAAGAAAATGGATTATTTTATTTTGTCTTTTTTTACCCCATTATTATGCCACCTGCCTATGATGTACTCCGCACAGCTTAGATTATTAACTGAAATACCAGTAAATCTCCAAACAAAACTACTACCAAGCAAAATCCTCACTCCAAAATCCAAATGGCGCTCCCTCCCTACTGAGCCCCACAGTGTTCCCAAAGCAGTGTGTGTCTCCAGTGGCACAAGCTGGGCACCTCATATTTGCCACTGAAATGGCATATCTGGGGAAAAATTGCAATTTGTACTTTGCACCATCCGCAGCGCATTCATTTATGGAAAAGACCTGTGGGGTGAAAATGTAGGAATATAGGTAGTGCAATGTATTAGAACAGCAATCAAACAGTTGGACCCTCAAGTGTAAAAAAAAGTTGTAAAAAATAACAAACATGTATGGTTTATTTTATTTTGTATTTTTTTTACCCCATTATTATGCCACCTGTCTATGACCCTGATGTACTCCGCACAGCTTACATTATTAACTGAAATACCAGTAAATCTCCAAACAAAACTACTACCAAGCAAAATCCTCACTCAAAAATCCAAATGGCGCTCCCTCCCTACTGAGCCCCACAGTGTGCACAAAGCAGTTTACTTGCACATATATGGCATCATCAAACCATATAGAACCCTTTAACAATTTATGGGGTGTGTGTCTCCAGTGGCACAAGCTGGGCACATCATATTTGCCACTGAAATCTCATATCTGGGGAAAAATTGCAATTTGTACTTTGCACCATCCGCAGCGCATTCATTTATGGAAAAGACCTGTGGGGTGAAAATGCTCACTACACCCCTTAATAAATGCCTTGGGGGTGTAGTTTCCAAAATGGGGTCACTTCTCAGGGGTTTCTTTTATTATTTACATCACTGTCCTGCCATTGTGAACCAATACTTTGTAAGTCACAAAATTAGGCCTCAATTTCGCATGGTAGTCTTTCACTCCTGGGCCCTGTCGATAGTCCAGGTAAAAGATTAGGGGCACATATAGGGTGGTCCTAAAACAGGGAAACACAGCATAATAATTTGGGAGCTGTCTTTTCATGGTGGAACAAGCTGGGCACCACATATTGGCATATCTATAGGAAAATTGTCATTTTCACTCTAACATTGAGAGTACACTCATTTCTGGAAAACACATGCAGGATTACCATGCTCACTACACTCCTAGGTGAATACCTTGAGGGGTGTATGTTCTAAAATGAGGTCACTTCTGGGGGGTTTCCACTGTTTTGGTCCCAGAGATTCTTTGCAAATGCGACATAGCGCCCAGAAACCAATCCAGCAAAATCTGCACTCCAAAAGCCAAATGGCGCTCCTTCCCTTCTGAGCCCTACTGTGTGCCCAAACAGCAGTTTTTGACCACATATGGGGTATTGCTGGACTCCAGAGAAGTTGCTTTACAAATGTTGGGGCTCATTTTTTTCCTTTATTTGTTGGGAAAATTTTAATTTTTTAGCTAAATTTACATCTTATTGAAATCAATTAATTTTTTTATTTTCACTGCCCAATTCTAATACAAACGATTAAACACCTGTGGGGTCAAAATGCTCAGTACACCCCTTGATAAATTTCTTCAGGTGGTTTAGGTTCCCAAATGGAGTCACTTTTGGGGAGTTTCCACTGTACTGGTACCTTAGGGGCTTTGCAAATGTGACATGGTGTTGAGACACCAATCCAGCAAAATCTGTGCTCCAAAAGGGAAATGGCGCACCTTCCCTTCTAAGCCCTGCCAAGTGCCCAAACAGCAATTTATGACCACATATGGAGTAATTACATACTCTAGAGAAGTTGTTTTACAAATGTTGGGGGACTTTTTCTTCTTTATTTCTTGTGTAATTTTTTTTTTTTTTTTAGCTAAAGCGAGATCTTATTGGAAACATTTTTTATTGTCCAAATTCTAATAAAATCTATGAAACACCTGTGGGGTCAAAATGCTCACTACACCCCTAGATGAATTCCTTGTGGGGTGCAGTTTTCAAAATGGTGATTTTTTTTTTTGGGGTGTTTCCTTTGTTTTTGCAGCACAAGACCTCTTCAAACCTGACATGGTGGCTAAAATATTTTCTAAGAAAAAAGGAGGCCCCAAAATCCACTAGGTGCTCCTTTGCTTCAGAGGCCGGTGCTTCAGTCCATTAGCCCACTAGGGCCACATGTGGGATATTACTAAAAACTGCAGCATCTGGGCAATAAATATTGAGTTGCGTTTTTCTGGTAAAACCTTCTGTGTTACAAATGTTTTTTTATTACAAATGAATTTCTCAAAAAAAATGTATTTGTAGATTTCACCTCTACATGGCTTTAATTCTTGTGAAACGCCTTAAGGATTAAGAAACTTTCTAAATGCTGTTTTGAATACCTTGAGGGGTGCAATTTTTAAAATGGGGTGATTTGTGGGGGGTTTGTATTGTATGGGCTTCTCAAAGCCACTTTGCAACTGAACTGGCCCCTGTAAAAATAGCTTTTTGACATTTTCTTGAAAGTGTGAGAAATTTCTGCAAAAGTTCTAAGGGTATGTGCACACGAGAACTGACTTTTACATCTGAAAAAACAGACTGTTTTCAGGAGAAAACTGCTGCGTCGTTTCAGGCGTAAAAGCTCCTCCTCGCATTATGCGAGGCGTCTTTGACGCCCGTAATCTTGAGCTGCTCTTCATTGACTTCAACAAAGAACGGCTCAAATTACGTTGCAAAGAAGTGTCCTGCACTTCTTTGCCGAGGCAGTCAATGACAGGTCGTCGGCACAGTACGTCGGCAAACCCATTCAAATGAATGGGCAGATGTTTGCCGACATATTGTAGCCGTATTTTCAGACGTAAAACGAGGCATAATACGCCTCGTTTACGTCTGAAAATAGGTCGTGTGAACCCAGCCTTAGCCTTGTAACGTCCTAGAACATTTTTGAAATTTTTTCCTCAATTTTGGGGTTTTTCCACAATTAAATACTGAATGTACCGACCAAATTTTACCAGTAACATAGAGTCCAATTGTCACGAGAAAACTATATCATAATCGCTTGGATAGGTAAAAGCATTCCAAATTTACCACCACATAAAGTGAGACATGTCAGATTTTAAAAAAAGGCCCCGTCAGGAAGGTCAAAAGTGGCCGCAGCGAGAAAGGGTTAAAGTTGATGTGTTGGAAGCAGGAAAATTGGGCAAGTGTAAGGATCTGAGCAACTTCGTCAAAATTGTGATGGCTAGAAGACTCCCTCAGAGCATCTCCAAAACGTCAGGTCTCGTGGGGTGTTCCCGGTATGCAATGGTTAGTAGCTACCAAAAGTTGTCCAAAGAAGGACAACCGGTAAACCACGGACAGAGTCTTGGGTACCCAAGGCTTATTTATGCACGTGGGGACCGAAGACTCTGCCTGGTCCAATACCACAGAAAAGCTACTGAAACAAATATTGTTAAAAATGTAAATGCTCACTACGATACAACAGGTGTCAGAACAAGCAGTGCATTGTAGCTTTAGGGCCGCGTAGCAGAGATTAGACAAGTGTCCATGCTGAACACTGTCCACCACCGAACGTGTCTTCAATGGGCAAGTGAACATCAGAACTGTACCATGAAGCAATGAAAGGAGGTAGCCTGGTCTGACGTTTATGTTTACATCATGTAAATGGGTGATCAGGGTGCATAATGGAAAGAAGGCAAGTCGGTGGAGGAAGTGTGATGTTCTGGAAATGTTCTGCTCAGAAACCTTTGGTCCTAGCATTTATGTGGATGTGACTTTGACACATACCACCTACCTAAACATTGTTATAGACCAAGTACACCCCTTTATGGCAACGGTATATCCAAATGGCAGTGGCAACAGCAGGATAATGTGCGCTGCCATACTGCAAGTGTTGTTCAGGAATGGTTTGAGGAATATGACAAACGGTTCAAGGTGTTGACTTGGTCTCCAAATTCCACAGATCTCAATCTGATTACACATCTATGGAATGTGCTGGAAAAACAAGTCCGATCCATGGAGGCCCTACTTCATAATTTACAGGACTTAACATTCTAACTTAATAATAAAACAGAAATTAATTTAAAAAAATTAATAAGTACTGAGATGGTGTTAAATTGTGAAAATTCACTTTAAATTATGCCATGCAAGTACTTGAAGACAAGGAGAATAGCAATAGCTATACTTTATAGCTTGTTGTGACAGGATATTATACCAAATTTATCTGAAGTGAACACAGACACTGGTAAGACAAGGTGTTTTGGCACATGAATCAGAATTGGATAACTGGCAACTATCCACAATGCCCACAAAAAATGCCCAACAATAAATTGCATATTCACTATTCTTCATTTACCAATTACTGGGTGAGTCCCATTGAGTCGGAAATAAAACTCTATCAGTGACTGTCCTGAAAATGTATTTCCGTTTCAGCTTCTTTTCCTCTTTTCTATTTTTTTATTAATTTGTCCTTTATTTGCAAAATATCCCTTTGTCTGTTAACGCTCTGTATTCATGTGATTTTCTTATGTTTTTCTTTTTGTGACCCTGAAGTTTACCAGATACACTTAAAGGGGTTGTGCCATAATCAAAAATGATCACATATACACAGGATAGGTGATAATTTTCTGATAGCTGTGAACCCCACCGCTGGGAACTCCACCGCCCCACCGATAGTTAGAACGGGGATACAAAACTCCATGTTACCCCTCACTGCTCGACTGCAGTGAGGAGGACTTTGAATGGAGTGGCAGTCGAGAATGCACGCTGCTGCTCCATTCAAAGTCTAAGGGAATGACGGAAACAGCCGAGTACAGCACTTGGCTGTTTCCGTCATTCTCATAGACATTGAATGAAGCGGCGGGCGAATGCTTGACCGCCGCTTCAGTGAAGTTCCTCCTCACTGCGGGATGTGCCGTGAGGAGTAACGGCTGTGATGGAACCTCCATTCTAATTATTGGTGTGGGTACCAGTGATCAGAAATGTGTCACATATTCTGTGGATAGGTGATAATTCTAGATTCTGGGAATACCCTTTTAACCCCTGTTTTTTGTTTGACTTTTTTATTATCATTTTGCAATCATTAGATCGAGTATAGTATTAATAGCACTCTTCATACAGCTGTATATTATATGTAAAGGTTTACTAACATGGATGTTTGTGATCACACATAAGAATCCATTGTACATAGGCAATGGCGTACCTACCAAAAAGGCATCTCATGCGGCTACTAATGGGTCCTTGGCGAGAGGAGGCCCATCCTTGGTTGATCCCATCTCTTTGCTATTGGGTGGTGAGAATCTGTTCAGGATTTCTCTTTGCAGAGGAACTAGATTTTTAGCGAGCAAGAGAGTGGGGAATTGGCCCAAGGGTCAAGAAAAGGATGGAGGGGGGGTGATCAGGTTATTTTATTCTCGAGGCATAATTCGGAACATTAATGGGGTCCTAGTTTAATATTTGTTATGTGCCCCCTCTCTTATATGTATCTTCTGTCTATGAAGATCGTGTTAAAGATGACCATTCACATTAGATTAATGTCGGCAGGTGCAGCTAATTTTGGCAGGATCTATTGACAATCTAATGTTTATCCGCCTGAGTGTTCCCTGATGACAGATGTGGGGGAAATGAAAATCAGGCTTGTTGGATTTCAACATACCTAATCTTTTGTCCTGATAAGGGATAAGTCACTGTCAGAGGTGTCTGACAGTGGCCTATCTCCTTCTTCCAATTGAAATATACATACACACTCAGTCGAGACAAGTGTGCATGTTCATGGGGAGGTCAAGGGTGATAACTGTTAGCCAAACACTCGAATAGCTATTTTAGATGGATGGTCAGTTTGGATGGTCAGTTTGACCCTTGGGCCAATTCCCCACTCACTGTCAAGAAATTAACTTAACTGGACTGGAACTCTGGGCTGCCCATTCATACTTTGCAGCCTGAAAGGGGTTGGAAAAACATCCAAAAAGGCAATAAACTGTTGAGCTGTGATGTTACAAGTATAATTATCTTGATCATACCCCCGCTGTGCAAATAAAGGCCTAGGCTGGCCATCTCTGTGTTGTGTATTTACTGGATGACAACGATCTCCTCATCCATATGAGGTAAGATGGTGAAGGTCATGTGATTTTCTTGGCTGTCCCCGGCTGCTTCCTCTTGTGCGTAGGCCCTGAACAGTAGCTAAATGCATTCCTATTTGATTCCAGATCTGAGAACCAGCATTGTTACACTCACTATGCATACCTCCCTACTGTCTCAGATTCAGCGGGAAAGTCCCAGATTCCGGTCAGTGTCCCGCTGTCTCAGGCAGCCGGTGGCATGTCCCGATGTCAACTGTATCTGCTTCCTCAGGATGCCGGATACAGTTAAATCCAATGCTGAAGCAAGGAACTGTCAGTTCCCTTCTTCAGCATTAGTACAGAACAGAGGAGCAGAGGGATCTCCTCCACTCGACGAGGACTCCCTGGTCCCAGCGCTACTTTAAGCGTTATGGACAGTGACGTCAGGCAGAGGCGTAGCTAGTTTCTCCAGCACCCGGGGCAAAGATTCAGTTTGGCACCCCCCCCCAACCTCCTTCCCCCTCGCCATGTTTGTTTTCTCTACCAATTGACGTGTCATTTTTTTCCAACATTTCTTTTTATGTAACTCGAGCATAAAAACATTTGTACATTTTACGAGCAGTATAGTTCTATACACAACACCAGAATAGTGCTCAGTACATAAATACAGCTCCAAGCTCCAGAACCAAGCTCAATACATATATACAGCACCAGCACAAATACAGCTCAATTTAGTGCAACCCGTGACGTATAGGTTCAGACTAAATTGTTTCCAGCTCCCAGCATGGCCCGAACAATGGTGAGGATATCCTGGGAGATGCTGTTTCACAAAAAATAAATCATGTCATAATCATACCCCCCATCATCTCGCTGCAGATCATACAGTGACTACATTACTGATTAGAGGCAGAATAAACATTTAAATTAAGTGACTCACCGGTGACGTCTCAGATTCTAGTTCTTTTTCTCTATCCGGTCCAGACCTCTATGATGACTTCTCCCGGTCACAGCCAATTTCTGCAGTTTGCCGCTCAGATGTCTTCAGCTTCTCACTTTTCCAACATTTCTACACCTATAAATAAAGATAAAGTTATCATTATACCACACACTACGCCCCTAAATATAATAGCGCCATACACCGCACCTCTAATTATAATAGCACCATACACCGTGTCCCCCCCCCACACACACACACACACACTGTGCCCCCTGTAGATAGTGTCTGCCATAGAGCCCCCTGTAGATAGTGCCCCCATATTGCCCACCCCTGTATACAGTGTCCCACAAATAGCTCCCCCTATAGTGCTCTACAGATAGCCCACCCCTGTATATAGCCCCCCTGTAGAAATGGCCCAGCCCTGTATATAGTGCTTCACGTATATCCCAACCCTGTATATAGCCCCCTGTAGATATAGCCCACCCTTGTATATAGTGCTCCACAGATAGCCCACCCCTGTATATAGCCCCCCTGTAGATATAGCCCTACCCTGTATATCGTGCTCAACAGATAGCCCACCCTTGTATATAGCCCACCTGTAGCTATAGCACACCCCTGTATGTAGTGCTCCACAGATAGCCCACCCCTGTATATGCCCCCCTGTAGATATAGCCCAGCCCTGTATATAGTGCTCCACATATAGTCCACCCCTGTTTATAGTGCTCCACATATAGTCCACCCCTGTATATAGCGCCCCTGTAGATACAGCCCACCCCTGTATATAGTGCTCCATAGATCAACCACCCCTTTATATAGCCCCCCTGTAGATATAGCCCACCCCTGTATATAGTCCCCCTGTAGATATAGTCCACCCCTGTATATAGTATCCCACAAATAGCTCCAACTATAGTGCTCCACAGAAAGCCCACCCCTGTATATAGCCCCCCTGTAGATATAGCCCAACCCTGTATATAGTGCTCCATAGATCACCCACCCCTGTATATAGCCCCCCTGTAGATATAGCCCACCCCTGTATATGGTGCTCCATAGATAGTCCACCCCAGTATATAGACCCCCTGTAGATAGACACCCCCCGTAGATAAAGCCCCCCATAGATAAAGTCCCCCTTGTAGATAAAGCCCCCTACCGTGTAGATAAAGCCCCCCCCCCTGTGTAGATAAAGCCCCCCATGTAGATAAAGCAACCCCGTAGATAAAGTCCCCATTGTAGATAAAGTCCCCCCGTGTAGATAAAGTTCCCCTTGTAGATATAAAGCCCCCCCTGTAGATACAGCCACATACTTTTTTATTACAATAAAAAAAACCGATTCAAACTCACCTTAATCCCGTTCCCACGCTGTCCGGCAGCAATGGAGATCTCCTCTCTTCTGTGCAGGTCTCCTGGGGGTTGAACGAAGCGTCTATGAAAGGCGCTGATTTGCTGGGCAGGATGACTTTGCCTATCATTCAGCGACTTTCAGCGACAGAAGCGCGACTTGTACAAAAGAGCTGAATGGACGGGCACGGAAAGTACCCGTCCATTCATGCTTCTAATTGTACCTGTGTCCTATAGACACAGGTACAATTATAGTGCAGGAGGAGGTGGCGCTGGCGCCCCCCTCTAAGTTGCGCCCGGGGGCACATGGCCCGCCTGCCCCCCCCCTAGCTACGCCCCAGACGTCAGGGGCTCCTCCTGAAGCGTAATCCCCTGCCAGAGTGTTGCCGACATTCTGGTTAGTGATTCCCCTTCCAGATGGAACCCCTGACGTCACTGTCCATATAGGGACAGTGACATCAGGGGCTAGTCCTGGAGTGGAATCCCCGGGCCACAGCGTGGCCGATGCTCTGGCTGGGGATTCCGCTCCTAGAGGGAGACCCAATGGCATTATTTATAGGGGGACTAGCGCTATATACAGGGGGGGGTGGTGCTAACTTCAAGGGGGTGTGGCACTATCTACATGGGCACTGTGGCACTATATGGGCACTATCTACAGGGGATACTGTGGCACTATCTACAGGGGCACTGTGTGTGGCACTATCTACATGGGCATTGTGGCACTATGACTGTCGACGTGGGCACTGGTACTTTATATGTGGGCACTGGCACTAGGGGCAGCTAAGGGGGCATTACACTATATGGAGCAGCTAAAGCGGCATTATACTGTATGGGGCAGCTATGGGACATTATACTGTATGGCGGCAGCTTAGGAGACATTATACTTTATGGCGGCAGCTAAGGGGGCATTATACTGTATGGGTGGCAGCTATGGGGACATTATACTGTATGGGGCAGGTATAGGGGCATTATACTGTATGGGGCAGCTGTGGGGGCATTATATTGTATGGGGCATCTGTATGGATATTATACTAAGGGGCATCTAAGTGGGCATTATACCGTATTGGGGCATCTGTGTGAGCATTAGACTGTATAGGCGGCAGCTATGGGGGCATTATGCTGCATGGGGCATTATACTGAATGGGGGAATTTGTGTGGGCATTATACTGTATGGGGGAATCTGTGTGGGCATTATACTGTATGGGGTTATCTGTGTTGGTGCATATTATATAGGTGCATCTATGGGGCATTATACTGTGTGGGGCAGCTATTTGGTATTATACTGTGTGGGAACTATGGGGCATTATACTGTGTAGGGGGCAGCAATAGGGGCATTATACTGTGTGGACTGAACCGGGTGTGTATGGGCAGGGATTGGGCGGGGTTAGAGGCGTTGTTTACAAGGAAAAAAAATTGGCATGCTACGCGTGTCGCATAGGTTGTCCCTCTTTGCAATACTTGAAAGTTGGGAGGTATGAACTATGTTAAAGGGAATGTCTCATGTATTTAATTTGTTTAATTAATTAGATGTAAGTCAATACAATAGAAACAATGTGTTGTTCTGTTTTTTAATTGTAGCTATTTTTGTTTTATTTTAAAGACTTCCCTGGGGGCGGCCATATTGGAGGCACACACTTTCTTGCTGCCTTAACTGTATAGACAGTACAGCAGCATGTATGTGCTTTATGACAACTGACGTGAATGAATATCAAATGACAGATAAATGTCATAGATTTTTACAGTCTCCAGTAAGTGATGGAGTACAATTCCAGAGCCCAAGAGAAGGACAGGAGAGATGCATAATGAGTCTTAACATTGTGTTTAGTGTAAGAGTAATTTTACACAGGCAGATTTCCTGGTAAAAATTGCTAATTAACGATATAGCATGTCGACTGTTGCTTGTTAGCTCCATTTACACAGAGAAATGGGCGGAATGTATGGGGATGACCGTTATACGATCCTTTGTTCTCATACTTTTGCATCCTGTTAGCACCACATCCCATGTATACACAAGGAGACAAGTGACCATTTTCTTAGGCCGCATTAAAGATGCAATCAGATAATGAACGAGTGTTTGATCGTTTACACAGGCAAATGATCGGGACGGATCGCTCGTTCTCCTCAATCATTGGCTCGTGTAAAATGGCCTTTATGGTTCTGCCTTGTCTGGACCTCCAGCTGTTATTCAAGGGGTTTTCCCATCTCAATAATTATATTTCATATAATCCCTTATGTAACTTTATTAAAATATGCAAATACCTAGAACTTTTCTTTTGAATCCGTTTTCTGTATAGTCCTCCACCCTCTATTGATAATAACATGATGCACACCATCTTGTCCCAGCCGATACAGCAAAGATGACAAATGTGCTTCAGTAAACAGAAAGTGTCACCCAATTGTGACTGCTTTAGTGGCTAATGTGAAAACTGCATTATTTAAATATTTTTTTATTATATGGATAGTAACAAAAAAAGTATAAAAAATAAATAAAAATTCAGACCATACATCACCTTTAAAGATAATAAAGTAAATAATGATTATATTTGGTCCTATGTAATTGACAAATTCAGCCCAGCTACCTCTGTATCACATAAAGAATATTACTTTGTGTTGCATAATAATCTGACGCATGCATTCTACATTTAGTGTTTGCGTTATGACACACACTTTAAATTGCAGTGTGTTCCTGTGAATATTCATTCATGCTATTTTTTATTCAAACATATCACCTTTCACACACATCTTTCTCAATCAGAATTGTTAGGAAAGCATTACACATGATATATCATCACTGACAGGATATTCTAAGGCATGTGACTAAATCAATTTGAGTGGTGATTAGTCACACATAATACAAATTGAAGGCTAGGAAAAAACTAGGTTTGTAGCTATGGCTCAGTTGACATCTCGTTTTGTACACATGTTTGCAGTATACGCCGGCGTGTACTCAAAAAAAGTTGCAAAAATGTATGCATTTTAACATCTTTCTGTTGTATAAATTGTATATGTTTTTATATGTTTGAGTCCGGTCTCACTTCAAAAAATGGATACGTTTTTTGTTCATGAGCAAAATGAATAAAGATTTATGAAGTCACAATATAAAGGAAGTTGTAGGGAGTGGCTGCAGTGTTTTCTGGCGCCAGTATTGAGGGGCTTGGCAGGGGGCGTCACTTATTGTTGTTGATCTAGGTCATTTCCCATGTATAGTGACAACTTATACCTTTGACGTATATTATTTTTACCGCACGGTAAGAAAGAAGAATCGCTATTTTTGTGTCACCGCCCCTCCAAAAATATACAATAAGAATTGATCAAAAAGTTGCATGTACCCCAAAATTGTACCAATAAAAACTACAAACCGTCCCACAAAAAAAAAGCCCCTACACAGCCTTTTCGACTGAAAAATTAAAAAGTTATGGCTCTCAGAATATGGCGACACAAAAAAATGTATTATTTTATAAAAAAGTGATTTTATTGCGCAAACACTGCAAAACATAAAAAAAAAAAAACAATATACATATGGTATCGCCATAATCGTATCGTCCCGCAAAATAAAGTAAAATTGTCATTTATGCGTGAACGCCGTAAAAAAAAGAATAACAAACATTGTCCGATCTGATGTTTTTTTGTCACCTTGCTATGCAAAAAATTAAATAAAAAGTGATAAAAAAATCACATGTACTCCAAAATGGTACCAAAGAAAACTACCAATTGTGCCGCAACAAATAAGCCCTCACAAAGCTCCGGTGGAGAAAAAATTAAAAAGTTCTGGCTCTCAGAATATGGTGACGCAAAATGTGCAGAGTGTTCCAAAAGCGGATAAGATTGGGCACCATTTATTAGTGCGACACTGGCCACATATCTCTGAAATATTATTTATTTATTGTATTATTATACCCTCTTATTATGCCCTGATGTACTCTGCCCAGATTACATATACCCTGATGTACTCCGCACAGCTTACATATATCCCCACATTATAAACTGAAATACCAGTAAAACCCTAAATAGAACTACTACCAAGCAAAATCTGCGCTCCAAAAGCCAAATGGCGCTCCCTCCCTTCTGAACCGTACAGCATGCCCAAACAGTAGTTTACGTCAAAAGATCTGGCATCGCCATACCCGGGAGAACCTGATTAATATTTTATGAGGTATTTGTCTTCAGTGGCACAAACTGGGCACAACATATTGTGCACTAAAATGGCATATCAGTGGAAAATTTTAATTTTCAATGTGCACCATCCGCTGTGCATTAACCCCTTCGCGCACCACAACTTAATAGCATGTCCTGGTGCGGGGGGTAATTTATGGAGGGGGCTCACGCGCTGAGAACACGTCATACGCTGAGGGTGTCAGCTGTGTATTACAGCTGGCACCCGGAACTAACGGACAGGAACAGCAATTGCGCTGTTACAGAAGCCTAAACACCGAAAAAGGCCATACTTGCAAATGGACACAGCCAGGCCAGAAATGCTGATGAAAGGGCGAGCAGGTGCTTTAAATAATAATAACCACTCCCACTAGTCTTGAGGGGAGTGGTGTGTGGTGCATGGGATGTGTAGTAAGAAATAATAAATGAATAGTGTGTGTGCAAGTGTAATACTATAAGTGAAATATAGGGGGCAGTAATAAATGAAGTGCCTCAATAGAAATAAATGGATAATGGGGTGCAAGTGAGTGAAACATGGAGGGATAGTGTGTACGTCATGAGGCACAACGTGTATAGCCAGGTATATTACTGCCCCCTATATTTCACTTATAGTATTACACTTGCACACACACTATTCATTTATTATTTCTTACTACACATCCCATGCACCACACACCACTCCCCTCAAGACTAGTGGGAGTGGTTATTATTATTTAAAGCACCTGCTCGCCCTTTCATCAGCATTTCTGGCCTGGCTGTGTCCATTTGCAAGTATGGCCTTTTTCGGTGTTTCTGTATATGTCCCTGTGTTTTTATCGGTTCTGTTTGTGCATCAGGAACGTTCTGTTCCAGTTTAGGATTTAGGGACTCGCAAGTCTGGGGATCCTTGTCGTGGATTGCGAGCTTGCGTCCTTTTGGCCAAAATGATTACCAATACCCCAGGTATTTTTCATTATTATGTATATTCGCTTCTCTTGGACACAGCCGGGTCTTTGATGCTGGGAGAGCTTGGTGTGTTGTTGTTTGGCATAGCAAGCAGGGTAGCCCGCTCTATGAATTATCAAGGCGTCACAAATAGGCTTCTACCTGGCTATACACGTTGTGCCTCATGACGTACACACTATCCCTCCATGTTTCACTCACTTGCACCCCATTATCCATTTATTTCTATTGAGGCACTTCATTTATTACTGCCCCCTATATTTCACTTATAGTATTACACTTGCACACACACTATTCATTTATTATTTCTTACTACACATCCCATGCACCACACACCACTCCCCTCAAGACTAGTGGGAGTGGTTATTATTATTTAAAGCACCTGCTCGCCCTTTCATCAGCATTTCTGGCCTGGCTGTGTCCATTTGCAAGTATGGCCTTTTTCGGTGTTTCTGTATATGTCCCTGTGTTTTTATCGGTTCTGTTTGTGCATCAGGAACGTTCTGTTCCAGTTTAGGATTTAGGGACTCGCAAGTCTGGGGATCCTTGTCGTGGATTGCGAGCTTGCGTCCTTTTGGCCAAAATGATTACCAATACCCCAGGTATTTTTCATTATTATGTATATTCGCTTCTCTTGGACACAGCCGGGTCTTTGATGCTGGGAGAGCTTGGTGTGTTGTTGTTTGGCATAGCAAGCAGGGTAGCCCGCTCTATGAATTATCAAGGCGTCACAAATAGGCTTCTACCTGGCTATACACGTTGTGCCTCATGACGTACACACTATCCCTCCATGTTTCACTCACTTGCACCCCATTATCCATTTATTTCTATTGAGGCACTTCATTTATTACTGCCCCCTATATTTCACTTATAGTATTACACTTGCACACACACTATTCATTTATTATTTCTTACTACACATCCCATGCACCACACACCACTCCCCTCAAGACTAGTGGGAGTGGTTATTATTATTTAAAGCACCTGCTCGCCCTTTCATCAGCATTTCTGGCCTGGCTGTGTCCATTTGCAAGTATGGCCTTTTTCGGTGTTTCTGTATATGTCCCTGTGTTTTTATCGGTTCTGTTTGTGCATCAGGAACGTTCTGTTCCAGTTTAGGATTTAGGGACTCGCAAGTCTGGGGATCCTTGTCGTGGATTGCGAGCTTGCGTCCTTTTGGCCAAAATGATTACCAATACCCCAGGTATTTTTCATTATTATGTATATTCGCTTCTCTTGGACACAGCCGGGTCTTTGATGCTGGGAGAGCTTGGTGTGTTGTTGTTTGGCATAGCAAGCAGGGTAGCCCGCTCTATGAATTATCAAGGCGTCACAAATAGGCTTCTACCTGGCTATACACGTTGTGCCTCATGACGTACACACTATCCCTCCATGTTTCACTCACTTGCACCCCATTATCCATTTATTTCTATTGAGGCACTTCATTTATTACTGCCCCCTATATTTCACTTATAGTATTACACTTGCACACACACTATTCATTTATTATTTCTTACTACACATCCCATGCACCACACACCACTCCCCTCAAGACTAGTGGGAGTGGTTATTATTATTTAAAGCACCTGCTCGCCCTTTCATCAGCATTTCTGGCCTGGCTGTGTCCATTTGCAAGTATGGCCTTTTTCGGTGTTTCTGTATATGTCCCTGTGTTTTTATCGGTTCTGTTTGTGCATCAGGAACGTTCTGTTCCAGTTTAGGATTTAGGGACTCGCAAGTCTGGGGATCCTTGTCGTGGATTGCGAGCTTGCGTCCTTTTGGCCAAAATGATTACCAATACCCCAGGTATTTTTCATTATTATGTATATTCGCTTCTCTTGGACACAGCCGGGTCTTTGATGCTGGGAGAGCTTGGTGTGTTGTTGTTTGGCATAGCAAGCAGGGTAGCCCGCTCTATGAATTATCAAGGCGTCACAAATAGGCTTCTACCTGGCTATACACGTTGTGCCTCATGACGTACACACTATCCCTCCATGTTTCACTCACTTGCACCCCATTATCCATTTATTTCTATTGAGGCACTTCATTTATTACTGCCCCCTATATTTCACTTATAGTATTACACTTGCACACACACTATTCATTTATTATTTCTTACTACACATCCCATGCACCACACACCACTCCCCTCAAGACTAGTGGGAGTGGTTATTATTATTTAAAGCACCTGCTCGCCCTTTCATCAGCATTTCTGGCCTGGCTGTGTCCATTTGCAAGTATGGCCTTTTTCGGTGTTTCTGTATATGTCCCTGTGTTTTTATCGGTTCTGTTTGTGCATCAGGAACGTTCTGTTCCAGTTTAGGATTTAGGGACTCGCAAGTCTGGGGATCCTTGTCGTGGATTGCGAGCTTGCGTCCTTTTGGCCAAAATGATTACCAATACCCCAGGTATTTTTCATTATTATGTATATTCGCTTCTCTTGGACACAGCCGGGTCTTTGATGCTGGGAGAGCTTGGTGTGTTGTTGTTTGGCATAGCAAGCAGGGTAGCCCGCTCTATGAATTATCAAGGCGTCACAAATAGGCTTCTACCTGGCTATACACGTTGTGCCTCATGACGTACACACTATCCCTCCATGTTTCACTCACTTGCACCCCATTATCCATTTATTTCTATTGAGGCACTTCATTTATTACTGCCCCCTATATTTCACTTATAGTATTACACTTGCACACACACTATTCATTTATTATTTCTTACTACACATCCCATGCACCACACACCACTCCCCTCAAGACTAGTGGGAGTGGTTATTATTATTTAAAGCACCTGCTCGCCCTTTCATCAGCATTTCTGGCCTGGCTGTGTCCATTTGCAAGTATGGCCTTTTTCGGTGTTTCTGTATATGTCCCTGTGTTTTTATCGGTTCTGTTACAGAAGCCTGTAAAAATGACAATATACTGCAATACATTAATATTGCAATGTATTGTACCAGCGATCATTAGTCCCTAGGGGGACTAATTAAAAGTCCAAACAAAAAAACACCTTTTCCCATTTTTCCTGTAAAGTAATGTAAAAAATAAAAGAAATAAACAAAATTGTTATCGCTGCGTCCGTAAAAGCTGAACTATTACAATATATCATTATTTAAGTCGCACGATGAACGCCGTAAAAAAATAAAGAATTTAAAACACCAAAATCTGTTTTTTGGTCACCTTAGCTCTAAAAAAAAATCTAATAAAAGTGTTCAAAAAGTTGTATGTACCAAAAAATGGTACCAAAAAAACCCACAGCTCGTCCCGCAAAAAATAAGCCCTTACACCACTCAATCGACCCAAAAAAAAATAAAGTTATGGCTCTCGGATTGTGGTGAAACAAAACAATTTTTTTTTTTTTTACAAACAGTTTTTATGTTTTTATTTTGCAAAAGTAGTAAAGTATAAAAAAAAAACTATATAAATTTGGTATCATCATAATCGTATTGAGTGGCAGCAAAAAAATAAGTTGCCGTTTTTCCCGCACGGTGAAAGCCGTAAAAACGAAACCCAAAAAACCATGGAGGAATCACAGTTTTTTCCAATTTCAGCCTGCAAATAATTTTATTTTAAGTTTCCCATTAATTTAATTTACATTAAATGGTACTTTAAATTGTGTCAATAGAAACTACAACTCCTCCTGCAATAAATAAGCCCTCACACCACTCTATTGAAGGAAAAATAAAAAAGTTATGGCTCTGAGGGAAAATAGAAAAGGAAAAAGCAAAAAGTGGATCAGTCCTGAAAGGGTTAACTAATTTCTAGTGAAAAAATAATTTTAATGACCACATATAGCTGTACTCGGGAGAAATTGCTTTACAAATGTTGGGGTGCTTTTTCTTCCTTTATCCTTTGCGAAACTGAAAAAATTCAAAAAATTTGTGGAAAAAATGTTGATATTCATTTTCACTGCCTAATTCTAATAAATTCTGTGGGGTCTAAATGCTCACTATACCCCTAGATAGATTCCTTAAGGGGCGTAGTTTCCCAAATGGGGTCACTTTTGGGGTGTTTTCACTGTTTTGGTCACCAAGGGGCTTTGCAAATGCGACATGACACCTGAAAACCATTCCATCTAAATTTGAGCTCCAAAAGCCAAATAGCGCTCCTTCCCTTCTAAGTCCCACTGTGGGTCCAAACAGCCGTTTAGAGAGAAATTGCTTTACAAATGTTGAGGTTCTTTTTCTCCTTTATTCCTTGTAAAAATTTAAAATTTAAGATTTTCATTTTCACGGCCTAATTCTACTAAATTCAGCAAAACACCTGTGGGGTAAAAATGCTAGCTATACCCCTAGATAAATTCCTTGAGGGGTGTAGTTTCCAAAATAAGGTCACTTTTGGGGGGTTTCCACTGTTTCAGTCCCTGGAAAGGCAACATGGCACCCGAAAACCATTCCAGCAAAAATCTGCGCTCCAAAATCCAAATCCTTCCCTTCTAAGCCTTGCCATGGGTCCAAAAAAACAGTTTATTATCACATTGCCGTAATCGTGAGAAATTGCTTTACAAATTTTAGAGTGCTTTTTATTCTTTATTCCTTGTAAAAATTAAACATTTCTATGTTTTTTCAGGAAAAAAAAAGTAGATTTTCATTTTGACAGACTAACTCCAATAAATATAGCAAAAGACCAGTGTGGTCAAGATTCTAACTATCCCCCTTAGATAAATTCCTTGAGGGGTGTAGTTTCCAAAACGGGGTAACTTTTGGGGGGTTTCCACTGTTTTGGCACCACAAGACCTCTTCAAACCTGACATGATGCCTAAAATATATTCTAAAAAAAAGGAGGCCCCAAAATAAACTAGGTACATCTTTGCTTCTGAGGCCTGTGTTTCAGTCCATTAGCACACTGGAACCACATGTGGGGTATTTCTAAAAACTGCAGAATCTGGGCAATAAATAAATAGTTACATTACGTTAGTCACGTTAGTGAGTTGCGTTTCTCTGGTAAAACTTTCTGTGTTACAGAAAATGTTTTATTACGAATGAATTTCGGAAACAAAAATAAAATTTGGAAATTTCCCCTCTACATTGCTTTAATTCCTGTGAAACCCCTAAAGGGTTAAGAAACTTTCTGAAAGCTGTTTTGAATACTTTGAGGGTGCAGTTTTTAAAATGGTGTGATTTATGGAGTCTATCTACTTTATAAGGCCCTCAAAGCCACTTCAGAACTGAACTGGTCCCTAAAAAAAAATAGCCCTTTTGAAATTTTCTTGAAAATGTGAGAAATTGCTGCTAAAGTTCTAAGCCTTGTAACATCCTAGAAAAATAAAAGAATGTTCAAAAACTATGCAAACATAAAATAAACATATGGGAAATGTTAACTAGTAACTATGTTGTGTGGCACTACTAACTATTTTACAAGCAGATACATTTACATTTAGAAAGTTGCTAATATTTGCACATTTTCTCAAAATTTTGGTGTTTTTCACATATAAATATTGAATTTATCGACCAAATTTTTCCACTAATATAAAGTACAATATGTCATGAGAAAACATTCTCAGAATCCCTTGGACAGGTAAAAGCATTTCAAAGTTATTACCACATAAATTGACACATGTGAGATTTGAAAAAAATCGGCTTAGTCTTTAACCCCTTAAGGACGCAGCCTAGTTTGGACCTTAAGGCTCAAAGCCCATTTTTCAAATCTGACATATTTATATTTATGTGGTAATAACTTCGGAATAATTAAACCTATCCAAGCGATTCTGAGATTGTTTTCTCGTGAGACATTGGGCTTTATGTTAGGGGTAAAATTTGGTCAATATATTCAGTGCTTATTTGTAAAAAATTGCAAAATTTAGAGAAAATTTAGAAAAAATAGAATTTTTCTGAATTTAAATGCATCTGCTTGTAAAACAGATGGATATACCACCCAAAATAGTTACTAGTTCAGATTTCCCATATGTCTACTTTAGATTGGCATTGTTTTTTGAACATTATTTTATTTTTCTTAGACGTTACAAGGCTTAGAACATAAACAGCAATTTATATTATTTTTAAGAAAATGTCACAAGGCTTTTTTTTAAGGTACCTGTTCAGTTCTGAAGTGGCTTTGAGGGGCCTATGTATTAGAAACCCCCATAAACACCCCATTTTAAAAACTAGACCCCCTCAAAGTATTCGAAACAGCATTTATAAAGGTTTTTTTTTAACCCTTTATGCATTTCACAGGAATTAAAGCAAAGTGGAGGTGAAATGTGCAAATTTCATTTTTCTTGCTGAATTTAAATTTTATTAATTTTTTTTCTGTAACACGGAAGGTTTTACCAGAGAAACACTACTAAATATGTATTGTCCAGATTCTGCAGTTTTTATAAATGTCCCACATGTGGCTCTAGTGTGCTGGTGGACTAAAACACAAGCCCCAGAAGCAAAGAATATATTTTAGGCAGCATGCCAGGTTCGAAGAGGTGTTAAGGTGCCAAAACAGTAGGAATCCCCCAAAAGTGACCCCATTTTGGAAACCACACCCCTCAAGGAATTCATTTATGGTTGTTGTTACCATTTTGACCGCACAGTTTTTACACATCACGTATTTGAATTGGGCTGTGAAATTAAAAAAATGAAATTTTTTCCAATAAAATGTAATTTTTCATCAAAATTTCTTATTTTCACAGGGAACAAATTGCCCCATTTTGTTGCCCAATTGAGTGCAGCAATACCTCATTTGTGGCGATAAACTGCCGTTTGGGCCCATGGGAGGCCTCAGAAGGGAAGGAGCGCTGTGTTCTTTGGAGTCCAGATTTTGCTGGATTGGTTTTCGGGTGCCATGTCACATTTGAGGAACCCCAGAGGTATCAAAGCAATGGAAACCCACCAGAAGTAACCCCATTTTGGAAACTACACGACACAAGGAATTCATTTATGGGTGTTGTGACCATTTAGACCCCACAGTTTTTTGACAGAATTTATTTGAATTGGGCTGTGAATTTAAAAAAAAAATGTAATTTTTTCCAATAAGATGTGGTTTTGGCTCAAAATTTCTTATTTTCACAAGGAATAAAATACCCCATTTTGTTGCCCAATTTGTCCTGAGTGCGGCAATATCCCATTTGTGTGTGGCGATAAACTGCCGTTTGGGCCCATGGGATGGCTCAGAAGGAAAGGACCACCATTTGGCCTACTGTGGATTTTCTGGTGAAAAGTCATGTATGCAGAAGCCCCTGAGGTACCACTACAGTTGAAACTCCCAAGATGTGACCCCATTTTAAAAACGACACCCCTTAAGGCATTCATGTAGAGATGTAGTGAGCATTTTGACCAGAGACAGACACCCCATAAACTGTAATGTGTGTTGTCCCGGGTATGGCAATACCCTCAACGTGGCTATTAACAGCTGCCTGGGCACACAGCAGGGCTCAGAAGGGAAAGATGAGGGGATAAACTGTACAGAGTGTATCAGGGTAAGTAAAACTGGGGTAAATTAAAAATCAAGGGAAGTATAATAAATTTTAAAACACTCTTTCATACAGAGCCCTGGTTTTTCGGGACACGTGTCACATTGATATAATGTGTCCTTCCCTATCCCACTCTTATAGCAGACTTTGCACCTCTTTTGACTTTTTCCCTTCTTGCCAGTTTGGGGAACTTCTCCTGGAAAGTGTTGCCCTGGTATGATGCGTGTGGCCTCACTTCCAGAAGTACTGGGTGCCCCCGCTTCTTGGTCCCTAAAGATTAGGTTCTTGATAACCACCTCTTGAAATTCCAGGAGCGTTTTCGTCTGTCCTGCACATCGACGTAGCACGTACATCTGTATTATGTGCACGGCCAGCTTCTTATACCACACCGCATTGCGCTGTAGGGCTTCAGGACTTGATCTGACAAGTCCACCCCTCCCATGTACCTACTGTAGTCCAGGATGCAGTCTGGTTTGGGGGTCTCTGTACTGGTACCTCGTGTGGCCATGTATTGTTGTCAATACAATGACATCTCTCTTGTCCTTGTACTTGACAGACAATATGTTGCTGCTAGAATGTGCCCTGCTCTAACCCCTTCTGAGTGTTTGCCCAAGCAGAGTCTAAGGCCCCATGCACACGACCGTGCCCATAATTACGACTCGTAATTACGGGCATGGCCGGGCATGGCCGGGCACGGCCGGCCACGGGCAGCCGGCCATTTTTCCGGGCCGTGCTCCCATTATAAAGTATAGTATCACGGCCCGTAAAATAAAAAAATAGAACATGTTCTATTTTTTTCAACGGCAGGGGCACCTTCCCGTAAGAAAACGGGAAGGTACACATGGCCAATAGAAGTCTATGGGCCCGTTATTTTGGGTCGTAATTACAACCCGTAATAACGGGAGTTTTTACGGTCGTGTGCATGAGGCCTTAGGGAGGGCTCTCGGATTTCTTCTAGCAGTGCCGCATGCCACAGTACTTCTGGCAGCGAGGCACTTGAAGAGTGGGATGCTGGTATAAAAATTATCCAGGTAGAGGTGGTAATCCTGGTCCAGCAGTGGGTGCACCAAATTCCACACTATTTTTGCATAACTCCCAGTAAGGGGGGGTCATTCTGGGGGCTGAATACTGGTGTCCTTCCCTTCATATATCCTAAATTTGTAAGTATACCCTGATGCACTCTCGCACAGCATATACATCTTCACGCCATAACTTGCCCTCTTACTCGGCAGGTACTGACGGAATTGAAGCCTCCCTTTAAAATGTACCAAGGACTCATCAATACAAACACAATTCTTGGAGGTGTATGCTTTGGAAAACCGGGACCTAAAACGGTCTAATAGGGGTCTCCGTTCATACAAACTGTCAAAACTGGGGTCATCTCGGGGTGGGCACTGCTCATTATCAGTATAATGTAAGAAGCGAAGTATTGCCTAATTATTTTTTTTTAGGTTCCAGTTCAGTTCTGAAGTTGCTTTGAGGGGCCTATATATTAGAAACCCCCATCAAACACCCCATTTTCGAAACTAGACCCCTCAAAGTATTTACAACAGCATTTAGAAAGTTTATTAACCCTTTAGCTGTTTCACAGAAATTTAGAGCAAAGTAGAGGTGAAATTTACATATTAATTTTTTTGTCAGAAAATCTTTTTTAATTAAAACATTTTTTTTTCTGTAAAACAGAAGGTTTTACTAGAGAAACGCAACTCAATACTTATTGCCCAGATTCTGCAGTTTTGATAAATATCCCACATGTGGCCCTAGTGCGGTAATGGACTGAAGCACCGGCCTCCGATGCAAAGGAGCACCTAGTGGATTTTGAGGCCTTCATGTCTGGTTTGAAGAGGTCTTGTAGTGCCAAAACAGTGGAAACCCCCCAAAAGTGACCCTATTTTGGAAACTAGACCCCTTGAGGAATTCATTGTAGTTTTCATGGGGTGCATGCGACTTTTTGATCAGTTTTTATTCTATTTTTAAGAGGCGTAATGACTAAAAAACAGCAATTCTACTATTGTTTTTTTTTACAGCATTCAACGTGCTCTATAAATGACATATTCACTTTATTCTGCAGGGCGATACGATTACGGCGATATTAGATGTTTAGAGGTTTTTGTATATGTTATGGCGTTTGCACAATAAAATACTTTTTGTAAAAAATCATTCACTTTTTGTGTTACCATGTTCTAAGAGCCATAACTTTTTTATTTTTCCATCAAGAAAGCCGTATGAGAACTTGTTTTTTGCGTAACGAACTGTAGTTTCGATCAGTGCCATTTTTAGGTACATGCGACTTTTTGATCTCTTTTTATTCCATTTTCCCCCTTTTCCATAATGGAGCGCATACGGGATGGTTGCCATGACGGAATAGTACATCGCTGAGCGTTAAGGGGTTAAGGCCAAAACAGGCTCAGTCCTGAAGGGGTTAATGAACAGGCCTGAAAAGGCCTGAATAACCAGCTACATTTTTTAGTTTTTGCCTCTCGATCTTTCACCACCAATTACTTTTTTTTTTTTTCATTGACGTGGCTATATGAGGCCTTGTTTTATGTGGGAGAATTGTTTTTTTTCTCTGCGCAGTTTGAGGTTGCACAAAATTTACTGTGTAAGTTATGTAATTATTTCTGCCGCGTGAATATAAGAAAAAGCTATTTTCTGTATTTGTTTTTGTTTCTTTTTTTATCCTGTTCGCGTTCAATGCTAAATAACCTGTTAAATTAATTCTTCAGTTTATTACGGTCGTGTAGATACCTAATATGTGTAGGTTATTTAGTTTTATGTAATGTATTGGCAATAACATTAATTTTATGCTAAATAATGACGTTTTTGGATATTTTTTTTGTTACATTTTTTTTAATCACATGAAGGGATAACTTTTTAATAACTTTATTTTTTACTTATAATGTATTAGCATACTCCCGTATGCTAATACATTACCGTGGGTCACTATGACACAGGCTGCTCTTAGGACAACACAGTGAACATCCGGAACAGAATAAGCAAATCCGCAGTATGCTCTGTTTTACGTGCGAAAAATGTTCAGCAGCACGTGGAGGACATTTTTCAAATCTCGTCTACGTGCCTGCAACAGTCTTTCACTGGGGATCTTCCAGTTGCAAATCCAGATGGAAACAAACTTGCTACATTTGCAGAGGACCTTCCTGCTTCTGAGGTAATATTGTCCTGACGTTATAGACAGCAAGTGTCATGATGGGATTATATGAGCTGAAGTTGTCATTGAATAGAGTGTGTAACTCATCACAAAAACATGTCTAAACATACATTAGTATTTCCTCAGATCAGCGCTGAATTGGCGTCCCTTCCTTTGGGTTTCCATTGTAATGTAATGGCAAAAATAGCATAGATTGCAGCATTATTCTTGCCATCAAGCAAAATCAGATACATGATGGAACATTACATATTAAAGAGGCTCTGTCTCCACATTATAAGTGCCCTATCTCCTACGTAATGTGATTGGCGCTGTAATATAGATAACAACAGTTTTTTTTATTTTGAAAAATTATCATTTTTGAGCAAGTTATGAGCAATTTTATATTTATGCTAATTAGTTTCTTAATGCCCAACTGGGCGTTTTTTAAGTTTTGACCAAGTGAGCATTGTAAAGAGAAGTGTATGACGCTGACCAATCAGTGCTGTGAGATAACGCAGTGCTGTGATTAAGTCCCACACAAACTTTACCGAAGTGTCGGGATTGTGAATAGATATCCCGTCCTGGCTGGAGGCAATGTCTATTCACTTTCAAGACACTTCAGTAAAGTTAATGTGGGTATATGTGACAGCACAACATGATCTCGCGAAATCACGCTGTGCCCGAGTACAAATGGATATGAATGGAGAGAAGTGTATGACGCTGATTGGTCAGCATCATACACTCCTCTTTACAACGCCCACTTGGTCAAAAGTTAAAAACGCCCAGTTGGGCATTAAGAAAGTAATTAGCATAGATCTAAAATTGCTCATAACTATCTAAAAAATGATCGTTTTCAAAATAAAAACACTGTTGTTATCTACATTACAGCGCCGATCAGATTATGTAGGAGACAGGGCACTTATATTCTGGTGACAGAGCCTCTTTAAGTACAAAATACATGGCCCTAATGTGAGTAGAGTTTAAGGCTCTGCTCATACTGGTTTCATGGCTACTGTGTTTACAGGATATATGACAGATCTTTTATATTGGATCTGTCAGTTTGTTTGTTTTTTAACAGATCGAATAATACAGCATTCTACACTACACAAAAACCTGATGGAAAAGAGCTAATGCACATGTGAACAGAGCCAAACGCTCTGTTCGCACTTACACTTGTTCTTTTTTATCAGAAAAACCTGTAAAACCAATTATAATTATTTTTAAAACAGCGGCGTAAAAAAAAACAAAAAAACACCCTGTCTGAACTAAACGCATTTTTTCCCATTGAATTCAATGGGCAGATGTCTGTAGGCATTTAGCTACCGTTTTTTCAGTCATATGTCGAGGCGTTTACACCCCGAAATACGCCTGAAAACTCTGGGTGTGTACATAACCTAAGCCTATTATGTATGATACTGTCTGCTAAGACAATGTATACAATTCTATCCAGTGGTGTAGCTATAGGAGCCTTAGTCTTTTAGATATGCTATCTCCGATATGTATGTAAAAATTATCTTTTTTTGGGAGGTGGGTAAATATGTCTCGGGGCTTGTGCCCCAAATCTTTTAACACCCTAGCAATGCCCTGGCTCTCCAGCTCCTTGTCTGCCGTGAGCTGAAGAGCGAGAGTGTGCACGCACACACGCTCTCCTCTCTCCAGCTCTTGCTGTGACACTGTCCGTAGCGGATTGGACAGTGTCACAGCCATGTTACACCCCCCTTGCCATTACACACCCCATTGACTGTTCAGGGGGTTATTTAAATATCGGGCGCCAGATATAACGGCGCCAATATCAAAATAACGGAGGAGGGTAGAATTTTTTTTTAAAGTGCCCCAGGGTTTGTGCAGCCCTGCCCATTACATGCTGCACTCAGCTGCACATATATGGGCAGTTGAAAGGTTCTCTTTAAGCCTTTCCCTTTATTGGAGTTTATTTGCCTCAGATAATGTGTGGTTCTTTTTTTTCCACTAGTATTTTAATTCCTTATCTATATTCTATCATTGCTGTAATGAAAATACACTCCCCATGCACTGATGTCCTGATAAGCTTGTGCTCATACACAGCAGCCAAGTTGAACAGGAAGAGCTGCGTGAGGGAGGGTCAGAGAAGAAACCTGGCCCTCTGATTGCACAGAAAGTGGATTACTTTAGACTCGAAAAGCCAAAATATTGGCTCCTACACTTTTTTTTTTAAACATTGTTGGGTTTTAAAAGTTGTATGGATCTTTGCCATGCAAGTTTGGGATGCTATGACATCTGCTCCTTGTCCCAGAGGCTATAATTTTTTATTGATACTTCAGCATGCCTTCCAGTTGTGCCAGATTCAGCAGGACAGTTCTGGATTCTCATAATGACTGTCCACCATGCCTTTTATAATACTGGTGTCCTTTGTTGCCACAGTTATGACTTCCATCTCTGTACCCCTTCTAGGTATGCACCTGATGTGGTATAACAGGGTTAAGCACCAACCAGGGTCACTCTCAATCTCCTGTCTTAAGGGGGTTTTACACTGGACGATTATCGGGCAGACGAGCGTTCGTAGAATAATTAGAATAGATAATTGCCCTGTGGAAACAGGGGAATGATCAGCAGATGAACGAGCTCGATCATCTGCTTGTCGTATCGTTGTAAAAAAGTTAAACATTATTGTTGTCGGCAGCACATCTCCCTGTGTAGTGTATGGGGACGAGCGATCGGAGTAACGACCGCTCGTCCCCATCCTTAGCTCTGTGTAAAGCAGCTAAGGAGCACCGATCAATGATGTCTCGTTGATTGGCACTCACTGCACCGGCCACTAAATCGGCCAGTGTAAAAGGGCCTTAAGTTCGGCAGTTTTCAGCAACATGGTCCAATAGGGTTTGACACAAAAAAAACTAATAATGTTTTACTGCTCTACATTTTAGGAAAAACTTGTTGACAAAGTGAAGATTAATTTAAAGGATTTTCCAGGAATTTACAGTAAAAAGCCTAACCTTAGGGTAGGCCATCAATGTGTGCTCATGCGGGTCAGCAAAACAATGTTGCCACAACATACGTTCACTGTAGTACCAGGCACATGAGCACTTCCGTACATGCAGCTGTTACTGCAGCTCACCGAGAGCACAGCCCCATCCACTTAAATGGGGATAGGCTAACAATGCAAATTCCTTGAAATCATGGCATAAAAGTTGTGTTATACAGGTTAATAATTGTGAGGTGCTACCTTGCTTGAGACACACTTGAGGTTTCCAGCCCTAAACATACTCTCCCAATCTGATGTAGCATTGGTTAGGACTTGCATGGCTAGACTTTCTTTTTCAACATCCATTAGACAGGGAAAGTCCACACAGCTCCACCGCCTCCACATTCTGAAAAAGGTTTCATGGTGTAAAGCTATGTGGGCTGCTGAATGTTTAGCTTCTTTATAGATCTGCTGTAGCTATAGCTACAGTTTCTTTATTTGCCTTTTAAACAAACTCAACTCATGTTATGACATATCAAACTTGAAGATTCACAAAATGATGCTGTATAGAGTGTACCTCTTATGAGCTATGTAAAGTATAACTACCAGTGAATAATAGCTGCACAGAGCTCTATTGCAGAGCTCTGGGGCAGCCACTCTTAATATCTGTATCTGATGTTCAGTTAAGCCTTAAAGAAGGACTTAAAGGCTTTGCCCACTTTCGACAATCCCTTTTTGTTAGAAGGTGCCCTAACGATAAGTTGATCACAGGATTTCCTGCTGCTTAATTTTTAGCTGTGTACTGTTGGAGAACCTGAAAGCAAATGTTTAATTTTCTTTTAGCATTACCACAAGGAAAATTACAGCGACCCTCCAGTCCCCACAAAAAAATAAACTAGGGGTAGTAGAATGATTTTTAACTTACCTAGTGTCCATCCTGTCGGTTCTTCTCTCTCCGTTGCCTCATTCTTGGTCCCCTTTGTCTTTCATCCAACATGGCCTCCGCGGTCTCAGACTTGCACAAAGAGCGTAGTCTGCATGTCTGAGACATGCCCCCTCCTCCTTCACTGCCCTCTGAAGTGTCAGTAGCGATGGACCAGCGCTGAAGTCATCAGCATTGGTCTATTAGAGGGCAGAGAAGGAGGAGGAAGGGGTGTGTCTCAGACATGCAGACTATGCTCTTTGTGCAAGTCTTAGACAGTGGCGGCCATGTTGGATGGAAGACAATGGAGACTGAGAATGGGCCAATGGAGAGAAATGAACCAACAGAATGGACACACGGGATGGACTATATCACACAGTTTCCATTAAAATTACGCTATGTAATTCACAGACATGCCAGGTCCTCCAAAGGAAGACTGGCTACTTTCTGCTCTGGCAGCTGAAAGATGAGGGTCTGGAATAGGGGACGCCTCTCTAAATCCTAATTTCTTAATGGATTATTTGTAAATGAGCTTTTTTAATCAGACAACCCCTTTATCTGAGCTGATCATTCACACACACACACACACACACACACACACACACACACACACACACACACACACACACACACACACACACACACACACACACACACACACACACACACACACACACACACACACACACACACACACACAAATACATGCATATATAAATATAAATATATATATATATATATATATATATATATATATATACAGTGAAGTAAATAAGTATTTGATCCCTTGCTGATTTTGTAGGTTTGCCCACTGTCAAAGACATGAACAGTCTAGATTTTTTAGGCTAGGTTAATTTTACCAGTGAGAGATAGATTATATAAAAAAAAAACAGAAAATCACATTGTCAAAATTATATATATTTACTTGCATTGTGCACAGAGAAATAAGTATTTGATCCCCGACCAACCATTAAGAGTTCAGCCTCCTCCAGACCAGTTACACGCTCCAAATCAACTTGGTACCTGCATTAAAGACAGCTGTCTTAAATGGTCACCTGTATAAAAGACTCCTGTCCACAGACTCAATTAATCAGTCTGACTCTAACCTCTACAACATGGGCAAGACCAAAGAGCTTTCTAAGGATGTCAGGGACAAGATCATAGACCTGCAAAAGGCTGGAATGGGCTACAAAACCATAAGTAAGACGCTGGGTGAGAAGGAGACAACTGTTGGTGCAATAGTAAGAAAATGGAAGACATACAAAATGACTGTCAATCGACATCGATCTGGGGCTCCATGCAAAATCTCACCTCGTGGGGTATCCTTGATCCTGAGGAAGGTGAGAGCTCAGCCGAAAACTACACGGGGGGAACTTGTTAATGTTCTCAAGGCAGCTGGGACCACAGTCACCAAGAAACCCATTGGTAACACATTATGCCGTAATGGATTAAAATCCTGCAGTGCCCGCAAGGTCCCCCTGCTCAAGAAGGCACATGTACAGGCCCATCTGAAGTTTGCAAATGAACATCTGGATGATTCTGAGAGTGATTGGGAGAAGGTGCTGTGGTCAGATGAGACTAAAATTGAGCTCTTTGGCATTAACTCAACTCGCCGTGTTTGGAGGAAGAGAAATGCTGCCTATGACCCAAAGAACACCGTCCCCACTGTCAAGCATGGAGGTGGAAACATTATGTTTTGGGGGTGTTTCTCTGCTAAGGTCACAGGACTACTTCACCGCATCAATGGGAGAATGGATGGAGCCATGTACCGTCAAATCCTGAGTGACAACCTCCTTCCCTCCACCAGGACATTAAAAATGGCTCGTGGCTGGGTCTTCCAGCACGACAATGACCCGAAACATACAGCCAAGGCAACAAAGAAGTGGCTCAAAAAGAAGCACATTAAGGTCATGGAGTGGCCTAGCCAGTCTCCAGACCTTAATCCCATCGAAAACTTATGGAGGGAGCTGAAGATCTGAGTTGCCAAGCAAAAGCCTCGAAATCTTAATGATTTACAGATGATCTGCAAAGAGGAGTGGGCCAAAATTCCATCTAACATGTGTGCAAACCTCATCATCAACTACAAAAAAGTCTGACTGCTGTGCTTGCCAACAAGGGTTTTGCCACCAAGTATTAAGTCTTGTTTGCCAAAGGGATCAAATACTTATTTCTCTGTGCACAATGCAAATAAATATATATAATTTTGACAATGTGATTTTCTGTTTTTTTTTTTTTTATATAATCTATCTCTCACTGGTAAAATTAACCTAGCCTAAAAATTCTAGACTGTTCATGTCTTTGACAGTGGGCAAACTTACAAAATCAGCAAGGGATCAAATACTTATTTCCTTCACTGTATATAAAACGAAATCCAATACACAGGACAGCACTCCAAGATCAGTGAAAAAATTGGATCTTTTAATCACCACATGCAATGTTTCAGCCCAACTCCATGGGACCTTTCTCAAGCAATACATTTTAGTGTGGAGTGCACATATAAATACGTGATTTACAAAATCATGGTAATGAAGCAATAAAACTACAATCTTGCATAAAATCTTAATTACAGATAAAAGCAGTGAGGTGAAAAGAACCACCATGTGGTATATTATTTTTTTGTAATGATATACGTGCAATTGATAATAAGGGCATATCGCCCATACTGTATAAACTTTAAAATACAAACTAATTGGCTAAATGCCAATAAACCAAGTGCAGGTGAAAAACATCAAAATACATTAAAAACTTTTAATCATTATAAATCCGGCTCACCATTCTGTGGATCCCCTTCCATCCACCATGCTGGTTGATTACTCGTTATTTCCTGGTATGTGTGCGCATGCGCCAAGTCGCACGTCACACATAGAATTACTCCTGTCCTAAAACTAAGGGTATGTTCACACGGCCTATTTACGGACGTAATTCGGGCGTTTTGGCCCCGAATTACGTCTGAAAATAGCGCCTCAATAGCGCTGACAAACATCTGCCCATTGAAAGCAATGGGCAGACGTTTGTCTGTTCACACGAGGCGTATATTTACGCGCCGCTGTCAAATGACGGCGCGTAAATAGACGCCCGCGTAGAAGAAGTGACCTGTCACTTCTTTGGCCGTAATTGGAGCCGCTATTCATTGACTCCAATGAATAGCAGCGCTAATTACGGCCGTAATTGACGCGGCGTTCAAGCGCCTGCACATGTCGGTACGGCTGAAATTACGGGGATGTTTTCAGGCTGAAACATCCCCGTAATTTCAGCCGTTACGGACCCTCGCCGTGTGAACATACCCTAAGAGTGAGTCATGGAACGCACTCACTCAGATGGCACGCATCTCGCGCATGCTCCGTCTACTTCTGTGTTAAGGATCGTAAATTTGTCTTTGCAATAACAGAAGACGCAATGTATTAACTACATTGATAATTAGTACAGCTTAAATAATTTGAATGATTTGAAGGAGCTCCCAAAATTATGGGTACGCATTCCTTATTACAAAATATATTTTGATATTCAATCCGTTTTGTACAGATCGTATTCTTACGTCTCAAGAGAAATATTAAGCTTTATTAATTTTGTCATAGCATATAAGTTTAACATGTAAGCACAATCCATTTAATTTATAAGTTTCAGGACTTTCAAAAAGGAGCATCGATTTCTCATTGTGGTTGCATGGAATCAGGATGAGGGGATCCATAATAGGTGAGTCTTCATAGATTATCTGAAATAGACAGAAAAAAATACTTATATTAGTATGGTTATATGTAAGGTAATATGTACTCTCTGTCTAATCAAACTCCCCTAATAAGTAGAGTAAAAAGCAAGGCTATGGGCAAACCACCTCCTATCCTATGCCACTCAAATTGAAGTCAACGTTTAGCCCATACGGACGTAATGTATTTAACCTATAGATCCATTCCAACTCACGTTTTTTTCAAAAAAGATATTCTATCACCACCTTGTCTTGGTTTGGTAATGTGATCTATTATTCTAAATCGTAAGTCTTTTTCTGTATGATTGGCTTCCACAAAGTGTTTTGAGACTGGTAAGTCCAGTCTTTTGGAGCGTATCGTAAATCTATGGTTGTTTATCCGCGTCTTACAGTCTAATGTTGTTTCTCCTACATAAAGGAGATCACATGGACATTGCAATAAATAGATGACATATTCTGATGTACAGGTAAGAAATTGTTTAATTTTATATTCAGTACTGGTTATGGGGTGAATAAAAGATTCACCTTTGATCATATATCTGCAGTTAACGCAGTTAAGGCACGGGAAACATCTCAATTTTTGTCTGCCTAAAAAGGTCTGTGTCATTTTCCTATTGGAACCTATATCTGCTCTTACCAGGTTATCCTTCAGATTTTTCGTACGTTTATAGGACATTAGAGGGGGTGCTGTAAATTCCAGGACATGTCTTAGGTTACTGCCCAATATTGGCCAATGTTTATATATAATTCTAGCTACATCGTTGCTGGATTCATTGTATGTAGACACGAATGGTATCCGATTAGTCGTATTCCTTTTGTTTTTTTTAACTGATTGTATGGCCATTTGTGTAGACAGAAGTGACTCTCTATCAGACAATAATAACCTATCACTGTGTTGTTGAACCAATTTTTTCGGGTACCCACGTGAAATGAATTTTTCACCCATTTCATCCAACCTCTTCTTGCTTTTCTCATCCGTGTCCACAATCCGTTTCACCCTCAGTAGTTGGCTATATGGAAGTGCCTTGATAAGGCCCCTGGGGTGATTGCTTTCAAACCGTAGGAGATTATTCCTATCTGTAGTTTTAGTAAAAATTTTAGTCTTAGTTCTGATCTAGTTATTGTGGCATCCAAAAATTCAATAGAATTACAGGACTTTACTAATGTAAATTTGATGTCTGAATCAATTTGATTGAGGTACTCATGGAACAAATCCAATTCTTCAACAGTCCCCAACCAGATAAAGAAGATGTCATCTATGTATCTCAACCACTTCAGTACATGTCCAAAGTGGTGGGACACATAGATAAACTCCCTCTCCAGTGTTGCCATAAAAATATTGGCATAGGTGGGTGCCACATTAGCACCCATAGCCGTGCCTCTTAGTTGTATAAAGAACTGATTTTGGTACAAAAAATAATTGTATCTCAACACGAGATCTAACAGGGCAAGTATGAATTCTATGCAAGCAGGTGTATACTCACTATTTCGCAAGGCTTTGTAAACCGAAGAAGTGCCTCTGCCATGATCAATCGACGTGTACAGACTTACTACGTCAAATGAGCAAAGCAGGGCTGTAGTGGGAATATGGATATCCCTGATTTTCAATAAAAAATCAGAGGTGTCACGTACATAGGATGGTACCTCAATTGCATATCGCCGCAATACCTTGTCTAGAAATATTGAGATGTTTCCCAGGATGGATCCCATGCTGGATACTATGGGCCTTCCAGGGTTTTTTTTGAGAGATTTATGTATCTTCGGGAGTGTATGTATAATTGGTGTGACTGGATGTTTATCCAGTAGAAATTGTTTTAAATCATTATCAATAATTTTGTTCTGTATTGCCTTTTCAATTATTCTATCCAAAAGTCTCCCTATATTGAATTTAGGATCAGATGTTAACGCCCCATAAACCTGTCTATCTTGTAATTGTCCCATAATTTCTTCTATATAATAATTAGTATCCATCACCACTATCGCTCCCCCTTTGTCTGCTTGTTTAATAGTTATTTTAGTATTGCCTTTAAGTTCAGATAGAGCCTCCATTTCTTCTCTAGTCATATTAGGATGTTTAAATCTCTGAGTCCTACATTTATCTTTCAACGTTCCAATGTCTAACTTAACGGCTGTGATAAAAGTTTCAATAGCCGGTAAATTGCAACATGGGACAAAATCACTTTTAAAGAAAAATCACAAAGTTTCAATTCCCCAATTTTAACATCAGCAGAGGTACAACTACGTTCTGCAAAATAAGTTTTCAGTTTAATTGTACGATAAAATCTATGTAAATCTAGTTCTAACTCTAACCAATCAGTCAGTTTTAGATGTTGGGCAAAACGATAAACCTTTATTCAATACAGTATATTGTGCATTGGTTAGCAAAACGGATGAAATATTTACCACTAATGTCTCAGTGGATAGTCCATCTTGCGTAGGGACTGCGTCCGTGTCCTCACTGATCTGGGCAATCTGGGTTGTGTGGGATTTCCGCTGTCTGGAATGCTTTCTTCCACCACGTCGAATATATATATATTTTGTGACAACTTGGGGTTAGTTTGCTCACAGGATCGCCATTCTAGGGTAAGATGGTTGGCACACTTAAGAACTTTCACTCCAACACAGTGGATTCGGTTTGAAACTGGCCACAACCAACTTTAGGGCTTATTCAGACGAACGGGAAAATCACGCGCGTTGCACGGACCTATATTAGTCTATGGGGCCGTGCAGAAATGTGCATGATTTTTACGCAGCGTTGGTCCGCTGCGTAAAAGTCACGACTTGTCCGTTCTTTGGGCGTTTTTCGTGCATCATGCACCCATTGAAGTCAATGGGTGCGTGAAAACCACGCATGCCACACGGAAGCACTTCCGTGCGACCAGCGTGATTCACGCAACAGCTGTGAAAAGGATGAATGAAAACAGAAAAGCACCACGTGCTTTTCTGTTTACAAACATCCAAACGGAGTGTCATAATGATGGCGGCTGCGCAAAAAGCACGCAGCCGCACATCATATGCTGAGGCCACACGGAGCTGTTAAGTGCCTTTTGCGCAGGCAAAACGCCGCGTTTTTTGCGTGCGCAAAAAGCACACGCTCGTGTGAATCCAGCCTTATTGTCTTCATACATGATAAAGCGGTTTGACAAAACAGTTCAAAATAAACCCTAGGCCGTCAGGCCTCTAACTAAACATACAGCTTCCATAGCTATCAGGGTGAAAGGCCTTCTGCCCAGCATCTCAAAACAAACATGTTCTTACCAGAACTTCTGACTCCCACAGGCTGGCAATGCCTGTCTTCCTCAGACTGGGAGCCTTGTGTGAATAGATGACGCCTTTCTTAACGAGGCTCTGTCACCACATTATAAGTGCCCTGTCTCCTACATAAGGAGATCGGCGCTATAATGTAGGTAACAGCAGTGCTCTTTATTTAGAAAAACGATCTATTTTCATCACGTTAGGAGCGATTTTAGCTTTATACTAATTAGTTTCTAAATGCCCAAGTGGGCGTGTTTTTACTTTAGACCAAGTGGGCATTGTACAGAGGAGTGTATGACGCTGACCAATCAGCGTCATACACTTCTCTCCATTCATTTACACTGCACTAGCGATATAGCTATATCGCTATGTGCAGCCACATACACAAACACTAACATTACTGCAGTGTCATGACTATAAATATACATTACGTCCAGCCAGGACATCATGTGTATTCAGAATCCTGACACGTCTGAATCTTTTCTGTGAGATTACAGCAAGGCAAACGTAATCTCGTTTGAAATTACAGGTTACATCGTAATCTCGCGATATTACGCTTGCCTTGCTGTAAATCTCACGCTACAGAAGTGTCAGGATTCTGAATACACATCACATCCTGGCTGGAGGTAATGTATATTCATAGTCAGGACACTGCAGTAATGTTATAGTGTGTTTATGTGGCTGCACATAGCGATATAGCTATATCGCTAGTGCTGTGTAAATGAACGGAGAGAAGAGTATGACGCTGATTGGTCACTGATTGGTCAGCGTCAAACACTCCTCTGTACAACGCCCACTTGGTCTAAAGTAAAAACACGCCCACTTGGGCATTAAGAAACTAATTAGCATAAAGCTAAAAATCGCTCAAAAAGTGGTAAAAATTCGGTAGTTTTTCTGAATAAAAAGCACTGCTGTTACCTACATTACAGCGCCGATCTCCTTATGTAAGAGATAGGGCACTTATAATGTGGTGACAGAATCTCTTTAAAGGAGTCCTCACAGTTGGCAGCTAATGAGACACATAAGGGAGCCCAAACCCTGGACTGTCCAGAAGACGGAGTGAAACTTCTCTTCCACTCCAGAAACCCAGACCTTTTTCCAGGTTTCTTGACTAATAAATAAGGAGAAAGGACACTTTCTCTTGTAACGTTCCTTTTAAATATATAATTCTGGGCCCAAATCCTGCCCCTTAGTAGCTGCACTGCTACAATATATATATATATATATATATATATATATATATATATACACATCAGCTCACTAGTAGTTTTTCAGAGCTCTATTCCTAGCGTTAGAGATGGTGCAAGGCGCGGAGAAGCAGGGCTGCATGGGGACGATAATTTTTTCTACGTATGTAAATGTTTTAGGTACGTAAAACTGGAAATATGAGAAACAAAATAGTGGATATGAAGCCAAATACATTTCTGGACAGTTATCTCATTGAGGAACTACAGTGGGCCTCTCCTCAAACTGAAATGGCTGCTTCCTCAGAACGATAAGTGTTCCCTCGGGTTACAATGGACTCAGGTTACAAAGTTTCCTACTTAAATTCTTTCCTGGTCCATTGTAACTTTAAACCACAGTCAACTTACAATTCTAGAGACAGTCCATATAATAGAAAAGAGTAGAATAGAATAGTATAAAAATAGAAAACTTTATTGCCAACTATGACAATCACAGAATAAAAAATCTGCAATTTGAACATTTAAAAGCACAAACAATCTGAGCATATCAGAAAATAAACACATTAGGCCAGCACGTCTCAAAATTCTATTACTTATTTAGAGACCGTAGTACAATAAGATAGAAAATCTCCCTAACATTCTCGTTCATACTTTAATAACACAACACCGCGATCCCCATGGTAGCAATTCAAACAAGCTATTATACGGGTGTGAACTGTCCCCTGAGATTTTAGCTGCTCTACTTACACACCACTCCTCATAAATACCTGATAATTGCAAAACATCACAGAAAATAAAAGCTCCAGCCGTTTTAGCCATCCTACATAACAAACACCTTTCTTTTACTGTCAAAACTCTCAATGGTTGCTCAATAAAACTTTTGTAAAACACTAAAACCGTTTATTTTTCAAATAAATATGCTGTTGAGCCTTTTTCACTGTGGCATATATTTTTGCAGACTACGTCAGGATTTTGACTGCATGAATTGGTCATTCCTTCTGTTGGAGATAAAGGCCTATGCTTTTGGAGATACTTTTATAGAATGGGTTAAACTATTATACTCCAATCCAAACGCTCAAGTCCTGGTGAATAACCACACTACGTACAGTTTTGGCATTGAGCGGAATATGAGACAGGGGTGCCCTCTATCGCCGCTACTTTTTGCTATTTTTATCGAGCCTCTGGCGATTGCAATCAGAGGTGGTGATAGAAGAACTGGATTTGGTCCGGGTGGTAGCAAGAATAAAATATCTTTGTATGTGGACGATATTATGCTTTTTCTGGATAACGTACCTACTTCTTACCCACTTATCATGGAAATAATAAAGAAATTTGGTGGGTTCTCTGGTTTGACAATAAATTGGGGCAAGTCTTATCTGCTATCACTAGATAACACTATCAATGAGGTTGGCAGTGGTGCTGGAAGTATTAGGGTATGTTCACACAGTGTTTTCAGACGTAATTCGGGCGTTTTACGCCTCGATTTACGCCTGAAAAAACGCCCCTAATATGCCTACAAACATCTGCCCATTGCTTGCAATGGGTTTTACGATGTTCTGTTCCCACGAGGTGTAATGTTACGCAGAGGCGTATCTAGGTTCTCCAGATTCAGTTTGGCGCCCCCCCCCCACCTCTTTCCCGACATCTCCTTCCCCCTCGCCGTGTTTGTTTTCTCTACCAATCGACGTGTCATTTATTTTTATGTAACGCGAGCATAAAATTATTTGTACATTTCACAAGCAATATGGTTCTATATACAGCCCCAGAAGCAAGCTCACTACATATATACAACACTAGCACAAATACAGCTCAATTTAGTGCAACCCCTGCCGTATAGGTGTGTACGGCGTAAAACTACAGCTCCCAGCATGGCCCGAACAATGGTAAGGATATGCTGGAAGATGCCGTTTCACAAAAAATAAATCCTATCATAATCATACCACCCATCATCTCGCTGCAGATCATACAGTGACTACAGTGCTGATTAGAGGCAGAATAAACATTTACATTAAGTGACTCACCGGTGACTCTCATATTCTAGTTCTTTCTCTCCATCCGGTCCAGACCTCTATGATGACTTCTCCCGGTCACAGCCCATTTCTGCAGTTGGCCGCTCACATGTCTTCAGCTTCTCACTTTTCCAACATTTCTGCACCTATAAATAAATATAAAGTTATCATTATACCACACACTACGCCCCTAAATATAATAGCGCCATACACTGCACCTCTAATTATAATATCACCATACACCGTGTCCCACACACACCGTGACCCCTGTAGATAGTGCCCCCATATAGCCCACCCCTGTATATAGTGTCCCACAAATAACTCCCCCTATAGTGCTCTACAGATAGCCCACCCCTGTATATAGCCCCCCTGTAGATATAGCCCACCCCTGTTTATAGCCCCCTGTAGATATAGCCCACCCCTGTATATAGAGCTCTACAGATAGCCCAATCATGTATGTAGCCCCCCTGTAGATATAGCCCACCCCTGTATATAGTGCTCCACATATAGTCCACCCCTGTATATAGTGCTCCACATATAGTCCACCCCTGTATATAGTGTTTCACAGATAGCCCACCCCTGTATATAGCCCCCCTTGTACATATAGTCCACCCGTGTATATAGTGCTCCACAGATAGCCCACCCCTGTATATACTATATACAAGGGTGGGCTATCTGTGGAGCACTACATACAGGGGTGGGCTATATCTACAGGGGGACTATATACAGGGGTGGGCTATATACAGGGGGACTATATACAGGGGTGGGCTATATACAGGGGGACCATATCTACAGGGGGACCATATCTACAGGGCTGGGCTATACACAGGGGGCTATATCTACAGAGGCTATATCTACAGGGGGGCTATATACTGGGGTGGGCTATCTATGGAGCACCATATACAGGGGTGGGCTATATCTACAGGGGGCTATATACTATGTAGCCCACCCCTGTATATGGTGCTCTATAGACAGCCCACTCCAGTATATAGCCCCCTGTAGATATAGTCCCCCTGTATATAGCCCCACTGTAGATATTGTCCCCCTGTATATAGCCCAGCCCTGTAGATATAGTCCCCCTGTATATAGCCCCCCTGTAGATATAGTCGCTCTGTAGATATAGTCCCCCTGTATATAGCCCAGCCCTGTAGATATAGTCCCCCTGTATATAGTCCCCCTGTAGATATAGTCCCCCTGTATATAGCCCAGCCCTGTAGATATAGTCCCCCTGTAGATATAGCCCCCCTGTATATAGCCCCCCTGTAGATATAGTCCCCCTGTATATAGCCCAGCCCTGTAGATATAGTCCCCCTGTATATAGCCCCCCTGTAGATATAGTCGCCCTGTAGATATAGTCCCCCTGTATATAGTCCCCCTGTAGATATAGTCCCCCTGTATATAGCCCAGCCCTGTAGATATAGCCCCCTTGTAGATATAGCCCCCCTGTACATAGCCCCCCTGTGGATATAGTCCCCCTGTATATAGCCCAGCCCTGTAGATATAGTCCCCCTGTAGATAGACCCCCCCGTAGATATAGCCCCCCTGTAGATATAGCCCCCTATAGATATAGTCCCCCTGTATATAGCCCCCCTGTAGATATAGTCCCCCTGTATATAGCCCAGCCCTGTAGATATAGTCCCCCTGTATATAGCCCACCCCCTGTAGATATAGTCCCCCTGTATATAGCCCAGCCCTGTAGATATAGTCCCCCTGTAGATAGACACCCCCCCATGTAGATATAGTCCCCCTGTATATAGCCCAGCCCTGTAGATATAGTCCCCCTGTATATAGACACCCCCCGTAGACAAAGTCCCCCCCCCCGCAGATACAGCCACACGTCTATTACAATTTAAAAAAATAAAAATAAAAAAATTCAAACTCACCTTAATCCCGCTCCCACGCCGTCCGGCAGCCATGGAGACCTGCTCTCTTCTGCGCCGGTCTCCAGGGGGTTGAACACAGCGTCTATGAAAGGCGCTGATTGGCTGGGCAGGATGACTTTAACTGGTACAAAAGGTACCAGTCGCTTCATTCGTGGAGAGGCGCTGAATGGCCGGGCACGGAACGTGCCCGGTCATTCATTGCTTCTAATTGTACCTGTGTCCTTGCGACACAGGTACAATTATAGTGCAGGAGGAGGGGGCGCTGGCGCCCCCCTCTGAACTGCACCCGGGGCACGTGCCCCGCCTGCCCCCCCCCCTAGCTACGCCCCTGTGTTACGCGTCGCTGTCAAGATACTGCGCATAAAAAGACGCCCGCAAACAAGAGTGCATGTCACTTCTTGGGACGTTTTTGGAGCCGTTTTTTATTGACTCCATTGAAAAACAGCTCCAATAACGTCCGTAAAATACGCTGCGAAAAACACGAATTGCTACAAAAACGTCTGAAAATCAGGAGCTGTTTTCGCCTAAAAACAGCTCTGTATTTTCAGGTGTTTTTTGGTCACTGCGCGTGAACATGCCCTTACCCGCTCTAATCCTTTTAAAGATCTGGGTATTGTTATTTCTGGTAGGTTTGAAGAATTTTTGGAACTTAACCTCTCCCCTACCCTGTTATGGGTACAGGGTAGGTTGAGGAACTGGAAGAGAATCCATTTTTCCCTGTCAGATCGGATTGCGTTAATTAAATTGATTATTTTGCCTAAAATCCTTTATAGTCCATAAACTGTCCTCTAATGATCCCAAAAGCATGGTTTGGGTTACTTGGTTCCTTGATATCGGATTTCTTTTGGGATTGTATAAGACCCAGAATTCAGTGCTCGACTTTACAGCTACCTCGGGAACAGGGAGGAATGGAATCACCTAATTTAAAAAAAAGTATTTTCTCACTTCTCAAATCCAACATTTGGCTGACTGGAGAAATATCACTTTCAATGTATATTTGATTGGTGTATGGTCAAATGGGAAATATTTATGAACTGCTTGACTCTGGAACACTTCAGGATTGTGAGTTCTCAAGTGGTAGACTGTTTCACAAAGTTTGGGTTACACTTAAGAAGAAGTATAATGTGAAATTCACAAAATTTTCTCCACTATGGCACAATAAGTATCTTAACCCCTTCCCGCAATTTCACGTACAGTTACGTGATGGGAGCTGGTGTTTTTCCGCAATTCCACGTAACTGTACGTGAAAAAGATGGAGCTGGCTCAGGAGCTGAGCCAGCGACATCACCGCCAGGTGACAGCTGTATGTTACAGCTGGCACCCTGAGGTATCGGCCAGGACCGGAGCTAGCATCCGATCCGACCGATTAACCCCTCACATGCTGCGTTTATAGCCACCGGCACCCCAGCAACGTGATCGCTGGGTTGCCGGTGGCTGCAAAGGTGATCGGAGGGGTAATACTTACCTCCCGGTCTGCCAGTAACGGAATCCTCCTATGCCCCGTCATCGGCGGGGCCCAGGAGGCTTCCGGTACCATCGGCAAGATGGCGCCGGCTAAGCTTCCGGCTCAGAAGCTGAGCCGGCGTCATCAGCAGTGGGTGTTCGCTGTATGTTACAGCGGACACCCCGATCTATCGGCAGGAACCAGAGCTAGCTCCGATTCCTGCCATTAACCCCTTCAATGCAGCGATTCAATGCAATCGATGCATCAAAGTAGTTTGTATGCAATCGGCAGCCCTGCCATACCATAGCAAGGCTGGCGACTGTTACTATGGCAACAGGATGCCTAACAATGGCTTCCTATCCGCCATTACGTTAGCCGATTAGGCCCCGCCCGGAGCCGGAGCCTGATCGGCTTGCTGTCAGTGAACAACTGACAGTTCTAATACATTGCACTACATAGGTAGTGCAATGTATTAGAACATCAAACAAACAGTTGGACCTTCAAGTCCCCTAGTGGGACTAAAGAAAAGTGTAAAAAATAAAAGTTGTAAAAAATACAATAAAAGTTTCAAATAATAACACAAAACACAATCGCCCTTTTTCCCTTATCAAGTCATTTATTATTGAAAAAAAAATAATAAAGACATACATATTTGGTATCGCTGCGACCGTAACGACCTTAACTATAAAAATATTATGTTATTTATTCCGCACAGTGAACGCCTTAAAAAAAATAACTAAAAAATACTGACATAATCGCTATTTTTTGGTCACTTTGTCTTCCAAAAATTGAAATAAAAAGTGATCAAAAAGTCGCATGTACCTAAAAATGGTACCTATAAAAACTATAACTCGTCTCGCTAAAAACAAGCCCTCATACAGCTCCGTCGACGAAAAATGTCAAACCGTTATGGCCAGGGGCGTAGTTAAAGGCTCATGGGCCCCGATGCAAAAGTTCTTATTGGGCCCACCCCCCAGCAAACTTCTCATGGCCGACGGTCCGCAGCCTTCAGCTGCATCGCTGGGTCTCCTAAGTGACCCAACAATGCAGCACTAGCAGCCAGGGGCGTCACTAAGGGCTTAAAATGTCAGGGGAAATAGCCCCAATACATATGTGTCCGCCCCAAAAAAAATGTGTGTATAGGAGACAGCATAGCATATCTATAGCACTACGACCCTATAAACTATGGATAGGATTAGATACATTGGTTCAGCAGACAGTATCACACATGATAGGATTAGATACAGTGGCTGAGCAGACAGTATCACACATGATAGGATTAGATACAGTGGCTCAGCAGACAGTATCACACATGATAGGATTAGATACAGTGGCTGAGCAGACAGTATCACACATGATCGGATTAGATATAGGGCCCAGCAGACAGTATCACACATGATTGGATTAGATATAGGACCCAGCAGACAGTATCACACATGATAGGATTAGATACAGTGGCTCAGCAGACAGTATCACACATGATAGGATTAGATACAGTGGCTCAGCAGACAGTATCACACATGATAGGATTAGATACATTGGCTCAGCAGACAGTATTACACATGATAGGATTAGATACAGTAGCTCAGCAGACAGTATCACACATGATTGGATTAGAGTTATAGTTCCCCATGCAGGGGAAGGGCATAACAGACAGTAGTTTCTTTGCAAAGTACTGGGGACACACTTTTTTCTTATAAGCTGCTGCAGTGCTGCCTGGCTCTTACCTTTGAGTCTGACTATGACTCTGCTCAGCTCTGTGAGCCATGATGTAGCCGGCACTCTGTCCCCCGAGGATGAATGTGGGCGGGTTTCCCGGCCGGATGCCGGCCGTTCATAAATCGGCCGGCACCCGGCTGCATTAGGAATAATAGACCCCTAATGGGGCTATTCACACGACCGATTTTTTGACGGCCGGAAAAACCGGCAGTCAAAAAATAGGAAATGCTCTATCTTCGCCCGGGTACCCGGCCGCCCGGCTCCCATAGAAGTCTATGGGGCCGGGTAATACACGGCCATCACCGGGATGTGTCCCGAGTGATGGCCGGGTTTTTCGGAGCTTGCGCTCTATCTCCTCCTCCTCACAGCGCAAAGTGCATGTGAGGTGGAGGAGTTGATGCCATTCTGACGAATGGCATCGCTGTACACTGTGTGGCAGGGCCGGGGTGTACAGCAGGTGGAAGGGAGCGCTGCGCTGGCTCCCTTCCCCTGCTTGAAAAGCACCCTGGCCCGGCGACACCTTCGATGGCGCCGCTAGCAGCTGCAGCTGCTGCTGCGGCTGCTACTACTGTAGCGACGCCACTATAGCAGAGCAGGGAGGTATCTCCCCGCTCTGCTATGTGCTAGCCGCACTTTAGCTCCTTGAAGGAGCGGAATCCCCGTCTTTTCGGGGATTCCGCTCCAGGACAGAGCGCTTGTTGTCTCTGTCCATATCTGGGCAGTGACATCAGGGGAAACTCCTGAAGCGGAATCCCCGAAAACATGGGGATTCCCCTTCAGGAGTTGCCGCTGATGTCACTGTCCGGATCTGCCCGGCCCGGCACGGATGCAAAACTTAATGCAAACCGGCCGGGCAAAATGGCCGATTTTACCGGCCGACACTCGGGCTCAGGAACGACCCGGTCGTGTGAATCCCGCCTAATATGATGGGACCGGGGGAGGGGGAGTGGAAGTGGAAAAGGTCAGTCGACGACTCATGAGGCACCTCCTGCTGCTAGTACCACGACAATTCCCCCCTATGCAGTGCAGAGTCTACATGCTGGCTGCTGTAGTACACAGCCTAGTGCAGCCCAGCCAATCAGTATGACCCACACTAATTGGCTGGACTGCAGCAGGCTGCGTAGTATAGCGTCCAGCAAGTGGGCTGTGCGCTGCTCAGGGAGGGGAAATGTGTCAGACTACAGGGCAGGGCCCGCCGCTGGGGATAAAGAGGTGGGCGGGCAGCAGCAGCCCACTACATACACCGGCATCTGGCATTTGTCAGATAGGCTGCCCGGCCCTGCAGTCAGCGTTTGTGTGGCGAGGGGGGCCCCCTGGCTTACGGGCCCGGTCGCAATTGCGACCGCTGCGACCCCTATAGCTACGCCACTGGTTATGGCTCTCACAACTTGGCGACAGAAAAAATCCATTCTCTTTACAAAAGTTATTTTATTGTGCAAAAAGTGCTATAAATTAGGTATTACCGGAATCGGACTGACCCGCAGAATAAAGGTAACATGTAATTTATAACGCGTGGTGAACGCTGTATAAAAAGAACTAAAAAAATATGCCAGAATTGCTGTTTTTTGGTCACCTTGCCACCCCAAAAAAAAAGGATAACAAGTGATCAAAAAGTCGCATGTATCCCAAAATGGTACCATTAAAAACTACAGCTCGTCCCACAAAAAAAAAAAACCCTCATACCACTACATCTATGAAAAAATAAAATTAGCCAAGGCATCAATAAGCCAGGAAATAAAAATATGCAGTTGTGCCGGCCCGAGGGGAACGTTTCTTCTGTTTCAAGTGGCGAATTATCAAGGCCCCTAAAATTAGGGAACCAGGAAGGGAGGGCTCAAACATATCTGCTGGAAGGGTGCCCGTATTATACCAGGACAACACTTCCAAGGAAAATTCCTCAAACTGCAAAGATCCCGAGTGTGGACCAAAAGGGGAATAAGTAAGGACCATTTATTAGTCCGACACCGGCCTGTGCAGAAAGGATTGTGTCACAGCGTAACACATCTATGAATTATTTTATTGTTTTTATTTACCCCACTATACCACCTGACTATGCCCCTTATATACTTGGCCCGCCTTACATATACCCCCACATTATAAACGGAAACACCAGTAAGACTCAAAACAAGACTACTACAAGCAAAATCCACACTCCAAAAGCCAAATGGCGCTACCTCCCTTCTGAACCCTACAGTGTGCCCAAACAGCAGTTTACTTCCACATATATGGCATCGGCATACCCGGGAGAACCCTTATAACAATTTTTGGGGTGTGTGTCTCCAGTGGCACAAGCTGGGCGCCACATATTGGCATATCTATTGAAAAACCATTTTCACTCTGCAACATCGAGTGCACACCAATTTCTGCCAATCACCTGTGGGGTTAATATGTTCACTACACCCCTAGGTGAATACATTGAGGGGTGTAGTTTCCAAAATTGGGTCACTTCTGGGGGGTTTCCACTGTTTTGGTCCCACAGGGACTTTGCAAATGCGACATAGCGACCAGAAACCAATCCAGCAAAATCTGTACTCCAAAAGCCAAATGGCGCTCCTTCCCTTCTGAGCCCTACTCTGTGCCCAAACAGCAGTTTATGACCACATATGTGGTATTGCCGTACACAGGAGAAGTTGCTTTACAAGTGTTGCAGTGCTTTTTTTCATTTATTTGTTGAGAATATGAAACATTTTCAGCTAAAACTATGTCTTATTGAAGAAAAAGGATTTTTTTTATTTTCACTGCCCAATTCTAATAAAATCTATGAAACACCTGTGGGGTCAAAATGCTCACTACACCCCTAGATGAATTCCTCAAGGGGTGTAGTTTTATGAATCGAGTTACTCTTGGAGAGTTTCCACTGTACTGGTACCTTAGGAGCTTTGCAAAAGTGACATGGTGTCAAGAAACCAATCCAGCAAAATCTTTGCTCCAAAAGCCAAATGGCACTCCTTCTCTTCTGATCCTTGCCGTATGCCCAAACAGCAGTTTATGACCACAAATGGGGTATTGCCGTACTCCAGAGAAGTTGCTTTACAAATGTTGGGGTTCTTTTATTCCTTTATTTGTTGAGAAAATTAAAAATTTTGAGCTAAAGCTACATCTTATTGGAAAAAAAGGATTTTTTTTATCTTCACTGCCCAATTCTAATAAAATCTATGAAACCCCTGTGGGTTCAAAATGCTCACTACACCCCTAGATGGATTCTTCAAGGTGTGTAGTTTCCTAAATGGAATCACTTTTTTGGTGTTTTCACTGTTTTGGTCCCTTAGGGGCTTTGCAAATGCGACGTGGTCTCCGCAAACGATTCCTGCTAAATTTGAGCTCCAAAAGCCAAATGGCGCTCTTTCCCTTCTAAGCCCTGCCGTGTGTCCAAAAAGCCGTTTATGACCACATGCGGGGTATTGTTTTACTCGGGAGAAATTGCTTTACAAAAGTAGTGGTGCATTTTCTCCTTTTAGTCCTTGTGGAAATTATAAAAAATTAGCTAAACCTACATTTCCTTTGAAAGAATGTAGATTTTCATTTTCCCGAAAATCCTCTAGGTGCTCCTTTGTTTCTGAGGCCTGTGCTTCAGTCAATAAGTGCACCAGGGCCACATGTGGGGTATTTCTAAAAAGTGCAGAATCTGGGCAATAAATATTGAGTTGCATTTCTCTGGTAAAACTTTCTGCGTTACAAAAAAAATAGATGAAAAATGAATTTCTGCAAAAAAATAAATAAATGTGAAAATGTCACATCTACTTTGCCTTAATTCCTGTGAAACATCTAAAGGGTTAAGAAACTTTCTAAATGCTGTTTTGAATACTTTGAGGGGTGAAGTTTTTAAAATGGGGTGACTTATTGAGGGTTTCTAATATATAACGCCCTAAAATCCACTTCACAACTGAACTGGCCCCTGTAAAAATAGCTTTTTGAAATTTTCTGGAAAATGTGAGAAATTGCTGCTAAAGTTCTAAGCCTTGTGATGTCATAGAAAATTAAAAGGATGTTCAAAAAACGATGCCAATCTAAAGTAGACATATGGGTGATGTTAATTAGCAACAATTTTGTGTGGTATTACTATCTGTCTTACAAGCAGATACATATAAATTTAGAAAAATGCAAATTTTTGCAATTTTTCGCTAAATTTTGGTGTTTTTCACAATTAAATACTTAATGTATCGAGCAAATTTTGCCAGTAACATAAAGTCCAATGTGTCACGAGAAAACAATCTCAGAATCGCTTGGATAGGTAAAAGCATTCCGAAGTTATTACCACATAAAGTGAAACATGTCAGATTTGAAAAAATTGGCTGTGTCCTGAAGGCCAAAACAGGCTGTGTCTTGAAGGGGTTAAAGAAGTCAGGAAACTGACGACACCTGCCTTTTGGGTTAAAAAAAAAAAAAGCATTACTAACTTATCACAATTATTGGATAACGGTAAAATCATCAGTTTTAATCCCTTAAAGGACATTTATACACTGAATGATAATATGGATAAATATCATCATGCATTACGTGCAGAGGCGTTGAAGTCACTGAATGTGGATAATGCTATGGCAACCGGAGGCCTAAAAATGGCCTCCAGCTATGCCATATACAGAAGCCTAGTAGGTCCTGACAAAGTCAGGACCCACTATGCTTGCTGTCAGCTAGTAGCTGACAGCTCTAACACACTGCACTATGCATGTAATGCAGTGTGTTGGAATTGTGATCAGGGCCTCCTGCCCTCAAGTCCCCTAGTGGGACAAAATAAAACAGTTAAAAAAAGTTGTCAAAAAATAAAACTTTCAGAGTAATAAAAGTAAAAATTCTCCTTTTTCCCTTATCAGTCATTTATTAGTATTAAAAAAACCATAAATAAATAAACTATACCTAATTGGTATTGCCGTGTCCGTAATGGCCAGAACTACAAAAGTATTTTGTTATTTATCCCTTGCTTTGAACGCCATAAAAGAATATAATAATAAACCATACCAGAATCACAATTTTTTGGTCACTTCACCTCCCAAAAAATTGAATAAAAAGAGATCAAAATGTCGCATGTACCTTAAAATGGTACTGATCGAAACTACAGTTCATTACGCAAAAAAACATCCTGACACGGCTTTCTTGATGGAAAAATAAAAAAGTTATGACTTAGAATATGGCAACACAAAAAGTAAATGATTTTTTTTTTAAAGTATTTTATTGTGCAAACACCGTAAGACATAAAAAAAAACTATAAACATATGGTATCGCAGTAATCGTATCGCCCTGCAGAATAAAGTGAATATGTCATTTATAGCGCACGGTGAACGCTGTAAAAAAAGTTAAAAAAAAAAAGTAGAATTGCTGGTTTTTAGTCAGCATGCCTCTTGAAAAATAGGATAAAAATTCATCAAAAAGTTGCATGCACCCCATGAAAACTACAATGAATTCCTCAAGGGGTCTAGTTTCCAAAATGGGGTCACTTTAAAGGGTTTCCCCTGTACTGGTACCTCAGAAGCTCTGCAAATGCGACATGGCACCCAGAAACCAATCTAGCAAAATCTACACACCAAATAGCGCTCCTGCCTTTCTGAGCCCTGCCGTTTGTCCAACAAGCAGTTTATCACTACATATGGGGTATTGCCGTAATAGGGAGAAATTTGTTTTTAAATGTTGGGGTGCTTTTTCTCCTTTATTCCTTGTAAAAATGTGTACCTTTTATCAGAAAAATGTGATTTTCATTTGCACAGCCTAAATCTACAAAACGCAGCAAAAAAAACCTGTGCGGTCTAAATGCTCACTATACCCCTCGATAAGTTCCTTGAGGGGTCTAGTTTGCCAAATAGGGTCACTTTTGGGGGCTTTCCACTGTTTTGGCACCAAAAGACCTCATCAAACCGGACATGGTGCCTAATAAAAAGAAGGCCTCAAAATCCTCTAGCGGCTCCTTTGGTTTCGAGGCCTGTGCTTCAGTCCATTACCACACTAGGGTCACATGTGGGATATTTCTAAAAACTGCAGAATCTGGGCAATAAATATTGAGTTGCGTTTCTCTGGTAAAACCTTCTGTTTTACAGAAAAAAATTCAATAAAAAGGATTTTCTGACAAAAAAATAAATTTGTTATATTTCACATCTTCTTTGCTTTAAATTCCTGTGAAATGCCTAAAGGGTTAAGAAACTTTCTAAATGCTGTTTTGAATACTTTGAGGGGTCTCGTTTTTAAAATGGGGTGTTTTATGGGGTTTATAATATAGAAGGCGCTCAAAGCCACTTCACAACTGAATTGGTACCTAAAAAAAAGAGGCTTTTGAAATTTTCTTGAAAATGTGAGAAATTGTTGATTATGTCCTAAGCCTTGTAAAAAATGATGCCAACATATAGTAGACATATGGGAAATGTGAACTAGTAACTATTTTGTGTGGTATTACTATCTATCTTACAAGCAGATACATTTAAATTCATAAAAATGCTATTTTTTTCCAAATTTTCTCTAAATTTTGATGTTTTTTCACAAATAAACACTGAATATATCGGCCAAATTTTACCACTAACATAAAGTCCAAAGTGTCACGAGAAAACAATCTGAGAATTGGATAGGTAAAAGCATTCCAAAGTTATTACTACATAAATTGACACGTCAGATTTGAAAAAATCGGCTTTGTCTTTAATGCCAAAACAGGCTCAGTCCTGAATAGGTTAATGAACAGGCCTGAAAAGGCCTTAATGACCAGCTAAATTTTTTAGTTTTTGCCTCTCGACCTTTCACCAGCCATAACTTTTTTATTTTTTCATTGACGTGACTCTATGAGGCCTTGTTTTATGCGGGAGAATTTTTTTCCCTGCGCAGTTTGAGGTTACACAAAATGTACTGTGTAAGATATGAAATTCTTTCTGCGGTGTGAATATAGGAAAAAGCTATTTTCTGTATTTGTTTTTGTTTATTTTTTTTATCCTGTCTCAGAATCGCTTGGATAGGTATAAGCATTCCAGAGTCATTACCACATAAAATGACACGTCAGATTTGAAAAATGGGCTCTAAGCTTAAGACCCAAACTAAGCTGCGTCGTTAAGGGGTTAAAGAGTGACTTGCTTGAGGATAAAATATTAAAATGGTCTAGGGATTTAGGCACTATCTCTAAAACACAATGGGATGAAATTTGGACTACTCTAACTAGTTCTAGGCTTAACTCTTTATATAATTTGGTACAATATAAAATATTACACAGGATATATTATACACCTAACCTTCTGTATAAAATCGGTAAACGTGACTCCTCAAACTGTCCTAAATGTGGAGAACAAGATGCAGGTCTAGTTCACCTCTTGTGACACTGTCCAAAACTGTTCAGTTTTTGGGCAAAAAGTTATAGAACATATTGATTCAATTTACGATCTTCCCGTGCAGTCCGTTAACAATTGTGTGTTGGGCCTGTGGGAATCTTCCCCAGGTACATGGCAGACCACTATGTTTATTAACTCTTTATTATATATCGCAAAATACTGCATTGCCAAAAATTGGTTGGCAAAATATTCTCAGAAAGTTGCAATATGGAAGAAATTAGTTGATGAGATGATCTCTTTTGATACATGTGGCTTCAGGAAGAATCTTGGTAGGAAAGTAATGTATCTCTATGAGTATTGGGAAAACTAAAATGCTAACCTTCTCCTTTTCTTTTTTTTTTTCTCCTCTTTCTTCTCTCTCTATTTTCCGTCCCGTCACCCTCTTTTGGGGGTGGGTTTGGAGGTTAAAGGATATATAACTAGAATTTTATATCTTTAAAAAAAAAGGACTATGTCAGATCATACCAGACAGTTAATTCCAGAAGCTTACTGTAAATTTCTTTTATGCCATTTCCTAGAATCAATGATCATCTTCCTTCTCTCAACCACATTAAGAACCAAATTATTCTCCAAAAACCATTGCTCCAACCGCTGAATCCCAGAATGGTAAGATTTTCCATTCTGGTTTGTGATCCGACCGATCAGCGTCATGTCATCTGCATATTTTAATAAGATAGTATTATTATGACATGTTACACGTTCAGAAGTATAACAGAAAACAAGCAGGACTCAGACAGCAGCTCTGTGGTACCCCCAAATTTGACTTCTTGGGAGAGTACTTGCCCCTCCATCCTAACCACTTGATGTCTATTAATCAAGAAACCGAAGAGCCACTTCCCATGGTAACCCCAGCTTTCCTAGTGTAGACACAAGAAACGATAGTACCAGAGTGAAAAGCTAAGCTAAAATTCACGGAAAAAAAACGTTACAACCTGAATCAATATGTTTGAAAATCATATGCATAGCCAATGCTATCGTGTCCACTGTGGAGCTGTTGTCCTTATAATCAAATTGAAGGCCATCCTCAATACCAGGCAATACTTAATTAATGTGCAACAGGACCAGTTTTTCAAAGCATTTCATCACTACAGGTGTCAGGGCTACTGGACGATAATCATTTATAGATGCCGCAGATGCCTTTTTGGCATTGGTAAAATATCCTGCTGACTAAGGCAGTCAGGAAAGACTGGTTGACTCAAGCATTGGTTAAAAAAAATTGTCAAAACAAGTGGCAAATTATGCACCCGCAATGAAGATGTTTTGTTGGAACATTATCTGCCCCAGCCATTTTCTCAGCACACAGCTCTCAAAATTTTAAATACGTCAACCTGAGTTACCTAAATTGGCCCCTCAGTACTCACTGCCTCCCACTCCACAGTATTACTTTTCCCTAAGGTCTCAAACTTTATATGAAAATCCTTTAATTGGTCTGCTAACCTTACATTCCCTGTCATGAAAAAATTAGCCTTCATTTTCCACCCTCTCACTTCCTTCAAACCCTTCCACATACCCTTAGGATTTCTATTACTAGATCCTGCAGCCTAACTGCATATTCTCACTTTGCCCTCAGAATAGATTTCCTTCGGTCATATTTGGTCTTTCACTTCAGATCAACATCCCCGTAGTAAAGGCCACTGACCTAGCTTTCAAGTTACACCTAACCTCTTGGTTTATCCAAGGTTTCTGATTTGGATACACCTTCATCTTCTTGGCAGGAATACATACATCAAGGCAAAACCAAAAATAACTTAAAACACTATCAATAAAGTCTTGAATATTGCTAGCGGAGTCCTCCAACATTGTCCAATCAGTTTGAAACAGTCTATAAGGATATTTTCTGCCGCCTTAGTCCATAGATGCACAGCCCTTTCAGTCAGTGGTGCCTGTTTACATTTTTGTCTATTCCCCAGCAGCATACGAATCACACAATGATCTGATTTCCCAATATCTGACCTGCAAAATACTGCAAAAGACACTTGACTCAAATAAGTCGAGTCGCTTCTCCCCTTATGTAAATCTACCCTCTCAAAGCAGACACTGAAACAGAGTTGGATTTTAATGGCCACAGCAGCCGTTTATTATTTTAAATAACAATAACTTTAAATACCATAATTTTTGAATCCCCAAAAAAGGGGATACATCATAACAACAAATAACCCACTGCGACCCTATCAGGGTCATAACATTATAAACCAACCAGAATGACAGGGGCAAGTCCTTGAAGCCACCGATACTTAATTTTGGCCATCTGCCCACAAATACCTTACCCCCAGCCGTAACCCGGCCCAGGAGCACCAAATTACCTTTTTGCAGATGACCACCATATATATATAAATATATATAACCCAGCTTTCAAAAGGGGTAACACCCTAAGAAGCCGACAAATTGGGGGTGCATCCCGTGATGCATTCCCCCCCACCACTTTTTACGACCTACTTCAAGGACTCCCCCCCGCAGCTGCAATGACAAAATTTAACCTCCCCCAAAGACAAATGTCAATAAGCAAATAAACTTTGACGAGGAGAACCACCATCCGCAGCAATCTCTTGCCGCGGTCAACCGATCCACATCAGGGCGGGCGGGCGGGAACATGTTCCTGCTTCTGTGTCCTGGCGAAGAGAGGGAGAGCACAAACAGGAAACAGGTACATCCCCTTCAATCCCCACCCCTTCTCACCCAAGCCCTCCTGCTGTCCCCCCCCCTCTTCCTCTCATAGGCCAGCCAACTCTGTGTCCCTCCCATCTATTTTAGTCATGGAGGCCTTCCCTTATTCCTTTTTTCTTCTTTCAGTACGGCCTCTTCTGTTAATAGGGGTGTAACAGTGATCTAAAATCCTTGCTTCTCTTGTAGTTTCTACAATAAGCTGATAGTACTTTGGCAGAACGGATCTTAAATTGTAGTACTTAATATAATCAAGAATAACATGCAGCGCCACTGGAAATACACGGTCCAGACTAGTGGTGTGGTCATACAATGCCCCAAGAGCACTGTCCCCTAATGCCTGTGGATGGATATAGACAGCAGCAATAGTAACCAAAGTAATTTCACGAGATAATTAGTAAGGACGTCATTTTATGGCTAAGTATTCTAATTCCAGCCCACATACTTTGGACACTATAACCACATCACCACACCATCTGTTGTTAAAAAGCATGCACACGCATCCACCTATACTTTTTCCAGTCAGTTCTGCAACACGGTCACAGGTTAAATCCATTAATCTATATCGCATAGTCTGGAATACCTACGCGCAACCATGTCTCGTTAAAGCAGACATGGTTGCAAGAGGATATTCCGCAACAGTTCCGCAGATCTCTCTGGTTGGTGATGCGCTCCTGCAGCTGTCCATTTTCTACAGCACTGTACATTTGCCAGGCTTGGAAGTGGTGGGTGATATCATCTGTGTCTCAGTCACCAGCACCCATCCCTCTTCTCATCCTCATTCCTCTGTGTTCCCCAGGCTGCTTCTCGCACCAACCTTCCTTGCATGCCCAAGGGTTTGTTTGTAAGCTGCATCCATGAAAAAACATAGATTTGCATAGGAGCTATAAACATAAAACTGTAAAATATTTTAAATTTTAAGACTTTATGCAAAGTTGGTTTTTTTTAGTTTTATTTCAGATGTATTGGAACATGGTTGCAAAAGTCTACATAGAATTTCAGGCATAATGCAATAAAACTAAATCAAACAACGTAAAAAATTAGTAAAAAATTAGAATGGAATTGTGGTCACAATTCATTCTGCTATGACTAAAATAATTTACAAGAAGAAAGGGGCTATTGTGACCAGGTAAAATAAGAAAGGAAAAGTAAAAGCTAGAAGTGATGCACTATAAATCTACAAATGTATCAGCAAGTACATGACATTTTACTGGAAATGTAATATCTGTAGAATCTAAATTTATATCCATTTCCATCTGAATGATATGTATTTATTATATGTTTAGCTGGAATCACATCATGCGGAAAATGTTGTGGGTGCATATATAAGCAGACCATGACCAGTGAGCCAACTAGTGAAAAGGTTTTCTATAAATCTGTTAATATTACTAGTCATAAAAATGTCATCTATGGGGGTACAACAACTAGAACAACTAGAACAAACAAATCTTGGCATTGATTTTAATGTAGAGCAGAGGGAAGACACGTTAGTTGGATGAAATGTGCCATCTTAGAAAAACGGTCCACCACCACCCAGACAGTAGTGCATCCAGCCGAAGGAGGAAGGTCAGCAATGAAGTCGATTGCAATATGCTGCCAGGGGGCATCAGGCACTGTCAGGGGTTGGAGTAGGCCAGCAGGTCTGGAGTGAGCAGATTTATTAGATGCGCAGATAGTGCAGGAAGAGACTAAGTCCACAACATCCTTAGGCAGCGTAGGCCACCAGTATTGACGAACAATAAGGTCCCGAGTTTTAAGCATGCCAGAGTGCCCAGCCAGCTTAAAACTGTGTCCCCAGCGGAGAATATTTTTTCTGTCAGCTAGAAGAACAAAAGTCTTCCCTGCGGGAATGTCTCTAATTTAATTTAGGATCTATAATATATTGAGGAGTCTCTTCAGAGTCATCTGTCTCAAACGATCGAGACAAAGCATCGGCCCTCACATGGGATTAGCCCATGCCTGGGCCTTGCCAGAGAGGAGGGAGACGATGAAGGCGATCTTCGTCTCATCGGAGGGAAACAGACTTGCGTGCAGCTTGAAGTCGATCTGGCATTGGTTAATGAAACCTCTGCAGGTCTTCGAATCCGCGTCGGAGGGAGGTGGTACCTGCAGAGAGATTCTGGAATTAGCATTGACAGGGGGTGAAACCGTGGCGGTTGCAGTAGTAGAATCCAAACGATGCACGATGGAGTTCACTGCCTGTAGGAGCTGATCCTGCCGAGCCCAGAGGTTACGCATGTCTGCATGCATCGCTTGGAATTCCGTCGTAGTCTTGGGCTGACCAGCGGGATCCATGGCCTGAGCGTACTCTCACGCCTGTGGGGAAGGTGGACCCACTAGACCACTCCGCTGTAGCGGAGAAGCAGCTGGCCAAACAACAGTCAATAACAGTCTCTCGGATAAGAGTACCTGGGGAGATGATCTGGCAGATAATCGAAGTAGTGAACACGTGGCTCAGATGTTGTTTGGCGTGGCAGATGACACGGGATGTGGCAGATGACACCTGACGTGGCAGACGACACCAGACGTGGCAGATGACAAGCAAAACATGGCAGATGACACCAGACGCGGGAGATGGGGCACACATGACTCCAACAATAGGCTTAGGCTCAGGAACAAACACAGCAACAGGATACAGGATTCAGGAACGCTGGGAGCAGGATATAACTAAGGGACCATTTGCCTAGACGAACACAGACAAACAAGCAATGCTCAGGTAAGGAGGGAAAGGGTAGGGTCCTTTAAGTAGTCCAGGGTGAAAAGGGATTGGCTATGGAACTTTTACTTTGCGCGTGCTCTTCCCGGCATTAAAGTGCTAGCGCACGCACCCTACGGGCGACAGTGAGGAACTGCAGCCACATGTGCTGACGACTCTGAGAGGAGAGACGCCGGCAAGATGACTGTGTCCCACTGTTGCAGCTGTCAGTGGTAAGTAGGTTGTGCTGGCGGTCCGTGACCGTGGGCACAACACAAGTTAAGGCTGTAATACTGTGAACCGCCGCTACAAGCTTAACGCCCATTCACAGTACAGAGCAGGGAATAAAGGAGCAGCAGCGTACGAGTGCCGCTGTTCCTTCAAAGCAGGGGGCCAAAGCAGGCGTCTGACCCCCAGACCTCCACCGAGCAGATATTGATTGCCTATCCTGAGGATAGGCCATGAATTTCTTATGAATGGAGAGGTCAATGGGACCGGGGTTACCAGCGGTCACATTGAAAGTAGGTCACTAGTAACCCCGGTCACATAGCTAATGCAGGAACTCTGTCACTTTAGGAGTCCCTGCATTAGCTTTTTCTGGCGCATGGGACCTCCATTATGCACAAAAATTATTATTAACTATTAATATTTCTGGCGCATCTCTAGGTCCCGTGCGCCACAATAGAAACTAGAGTTAATTGACCTCTAGTTCCAATTGTGGCGCAGGGGAGAAGACAGAAGTCTGCTGTAGGTATTTTTTATTTTTCATATTACTAACTTTATATTTTTTTAACTACATATTTTTGGTTTGTTCTTTTCTAAAAAAAAATGCTTAATGACGGTTGTGTAAAGAAGTTTTTATTTCGATAATAAAATATTTTATTATGTCTCTGTTAGTTTTTTAATACTTTATTAGGGTATGCCCTGACGTGGCGGAGTTCTGCATACACTGTCCGCATCAATGCCGCACAGAATCTGCGTTGAATACGCTCCGCAGTACACATAAGTCCGCTACACGTCCGCAACAGTCAGTGTATGCTGCGGACACCAAATTCCGCACCGCAGTCTATGCTCCGCAGCGGAATTGTCCGCAACGTGTAAACGAACCCTATTAAAAATCTGTGGAAGGCAATGGAGAAACGTGTACGCTGCGGATTTCCGCTGCGGACTGTCCGCAGCGGAATTCCAGAGCAATTCCGCCACGTCTGGTCATGCCCTAAGTGTCTTAGTAATGGCAGCTGTCTGTTTGACTACATCAATTACTAAGGCGGGGCTTAGTGCTAGCCAGTAAAAAGGCTAGCACTAACCCACCATTATTTCCCCAGGTACACCTGGTGGAGGTGGGTACCGGGGTAATAATGGGGGGGGGGGGGTTAGTGCTAGCCTTTTTACTGGCTAGCACTAAGCCCAGCCTTAGTAATGGATGTCGTCTCAAACAGACAACTGCCATTACTAATAAAGTAGTATCAGTGATTATGTAGTCAAAAAATAAATCACGTTGCAGAGCAAAAGCTCAGTTGCATTATTTCTTACAAGTATTGGTCTTGTTTTTTGACTATTTCTTTTTGACTCCTAGTTTTGTTCCCTGATGAACCTAACAATTTTCATGGGAAACGCGTTGGAACGCAGTTTATTATGTCTATCATTTTAAGTCCATCAGAGCCACCTCTCTAGACATACTAATTTATTTTTCATCATTCACAACCTCCGTTTGGTGGTTGTGGTATGTTTTTGTATGAATATATCTTTTTGCTGGGTATAATTTCATTTTTTTCTTACTTTGTGCCTACACATTGTTTTGCACAGTTTGACGTTTTTGCACATATTTGCTTCTTCTATTTGTGCACTTGCCTCTCCAGGTCCCACTGTACCTGATATCCACTATAAAGAATTGACTAGGCCATTAATAGGGTATCTAGGGTACAGGTTGGAGTCGTCCCTTGAGTAGGAGCGTTAGGGTATGTTCAGACGCAAACGCAAAATGCGTCTGAAATTACGGAGCTGTTTTCAGGCAAAAACAGCTCCTGAATTTCAGACGTTTTTGCATGTACTCGCGTTTTTGACGGCGTCTTTTACGGACGTAAATGGAGCTGTTCTTCATTGGAGTCAATGAAAAATGGCTCCAAAAACGTCCCAAGAAGTGTCCTGCAAGCAATGGGCAGATGTGTGCAGACGTATTGGAGCCGTCTTTTCAGACGTAATTCGAGGCGTAAAATGCCTGAATTACGTCTGAAAATAGGTCGTGTGCACATACCCTTACTCTGACTAGGAAAGGTGACCTGATGGGGTATACCAGGGTCAGTTGTTTTTCTTGTTCTCGCAACTCAATGAACAAACAGAAAAAAACCCTCTCCCCTCACCCTTAGGCTGGATTTACACGAGCGTGTGTGTTTTGCACACGCAAAAAACGCGGCGTTTTGCGTGCGCAAAAAGCACCTAACAGCTCCGTGTGGCATCAGCATATGATGCGCGGCTGCGTGATTTTCGCGCAGTCGCCATCATTATGACACTCCATTTGGATGTTTGTAAACAGAAAAGCCTGTGGTGCTTTTCTGTTTTCATTCATCCTTTTGACAGCTGTTGCGCGAATCACGCTGTTCGCACGGAAGTGCTTCCGTGTGACATGCATGGTTTTCACGCACCCATTGACTTCAATGGGTGCGTGATGCACGAAAAACGCTCAAAGAACGGACATGTCGTGACTTTTACGCAGCGGACCAACGCTGCGTAAAAATCACGCACATGTCTACACGGCGCCATAGACTAATATAGGTCCGTGCGACGTGCGTGAAAATCACGCGCGTTGCATGGACGTATATAACGTTTGTCTGAATAAGCCCTAATTATTATTTTTTGCCTCATTATTTTCCCTTTTCCCTTTTCTATCCCAATTTACTATTTAAAGGTTACGCTTTATTATGTAATTTTTTTGATCAGCTGATTTTTCTGTGATTTTTATTAAAAAAGACATTTAAACGACCGTCACACAGACGTATTCAACGCTCGGTGAATCAGGCCTTAGAGGTAATTTGTTAGGTCACATGTCTGACTGCAAGGTGTAGCTGAACTGTCGTCTGTTTCCAAGGGCAACTAGAATGTTAAGCAGCTATAAATATCAACATGGAGTGTCCATCTGCTCAGAGATCTAATGAAGAGGAAGTAATACTTCTTCCATAATCAAAGACAACAAGAATGTGGTTGTAATTTTAGGGAACGGAAAAGTTATTACTGAAGAATTACGATTATTCCAAAAACTTATGGTGCCAGAGATATGACATTAACCAGTACGTGTTTACAGCCATCTGTTGAAAAAAGAAAAAAAATCACGTAACGTTTTTACATGAGCTACCAAAAACTTGAATTTCCATAGAAGAAGATAGACCACGTTCAGTCATGCTGGATTTGTTGCAGGTTTTTGTTGCAGATTCTACACAGAAAATCTGTGAAAATGTGCAGTACAATACATGTGAGGGGGAGTTTTAAAAACCCCATCCATACGTAACAGAAAAAATGATTGGCTACCGAAAGTCTTTAGGCATGTTAGACACACGGTCCGTTAAAACAATGGCCTTGTGAATGGCCCCATTGAAATGCATGTGTCCATGTGACGACGGTTGTTTTAACGGCCGTCACACGGACGTATACAGCGTTCATGTGAATAAGCCCTAATAGGAATGAATGGAGAAACTGACTTCCTGTCCACACATGAGACGCTGTGACAGTTGGAGAGTCCTATTACTGGTCACATGACACAGCGGAGGACCAGAAGGGAGAAGATAACTCACATATACAGCCACCGGTAAGAAAAATACCTTCACCGCAATTTACATAATGTGCCTTACTAATGGGCCAGAACATAACAATTTTTGTGGGAGTGCTCCTTTAATACAACAATTTTGTAGACAAGGAACCATCAAAAATAGAGAATACGCAGTACATTGTACTGGTCAGCTCTAGCCTGAAGTCACTATGAGGGAAATGTTTACAATGTGTACTTACAGGAAGCGTGAAAAGAATGTGAATGTGTCTGAAGAAAACCACTGCCCAAAACGGAAACTTCTTGTTTCTTTAAACAAAAAATTCAGCCGCTGTCATTTTACTTTAATTTAGTATTCATGTTTACTAATGTTCGCCAAAACTAAATTCTAGTCAGAAATAAATGATTTGTTTGGTAGTCTAAGTTCGGTTCATTTGAACAACGGGATGTCCAGTTATTGCAACTATATACGGAAGCGAAAATGTGGCCACATCAAGGCCTTCTGAAACCGACCTTAGGCTGGATTCACACACAGCATTTTGCTACATTTTTTAATAGCGTTTTTAATGGTGTTTTTGCAAAAAAAAATTATGCTTTTTTAAGTGCACTCAGATGTTACATTAAAGTTTATAGTAAAATATAAAATGCACTACACACAACTGCGTTTTGGTTTGTGTGCGATTTTGAGACAATTTTTGTTCAGAGGCGTTTTTTTTCCAAACACAGCATGCTCTGGTTATGGCGTTCTTTTAGGCATTTTTCCCATAGGCTTCACTATAGGACTTAAAAAACGCCAGAAAAAAATGCATGTACAAAATGACACCAAATTAAAAAACGGCACCAAAAAGGCATCCATATGCCATCTGTGGTTTTCACGTTGCTATAGACTTGAATGGGCGAGAATTAGCCGCAAACACGGACAGGAATAGGACCCGCTCTAAGTTTTGCGACCCGGTCTTACTGCCCCCACACAGATCCGTGAAAAACATGGTAGTGTGCATGGGGCAATTGAAATGAATGGGCGAAACACTGGTCGTGTGCATGTAGCCATATGGCCTATTTTTAGAGGCAGCCAAACAGCCCCCTGACGTCTGCATTGGGGAAAGTTCAAGCGTGCTGGATTTCAACTGGGAGATGTGTCTGCCTACAGCTACTGTATCTTATCTTTATGACCGGCTTTAGGCTTTGTTCACACAAGTGCAGTTTAGAGAAGTTTATATGATTTTTTTTCAATTAGTCAAAACTATGTATGGATCTAAACAGAGTAGGGGTATAAATCTTCCCTTTATAATTGTCTTCTTCTTAGGATCTATTCCTGGCTTTCACTACAAATATACATGCAGAAAACTGCATCTAAACTGCCCTGTGTAATCAAAGCCTTGCAGAATTTCTATGGGAGAACTAGAAAACATGCAGCTTGACATAGTGGCACTACCCTGTCTCTACAGACTGTGTAAAATACATCAATGACCATGTCATCATTGTCAGCTGCATGTGATAAAAAGAAAGCCACAGACTGACGTTTCAACATAATTATCTGTTCCTGGAAGAGACGATCAACCTTCTTCCGTGAAGTTCACACTGACTAGATTTAGTGCAGCTAATTTTTCATTCTTGTCATTTTCACAAGCTTTGTTTTACTATACCTGGAATTTTGACCCTTTTAGTTGTCAGTAATCACTGGAACCTTAAATCAATACAGTTTATTTTATTTGCAATATTATGAAGTGCAAAAGTCTATGGCTATGTTCACACGCTAAACTAATAACGGCTGAAAATACGGAACTGTTTTCAAGGGAAAACAGCCTCTGATTTTCAGCTGTTTTTAATTACCTAGCGTTTTTTGCGGCGTTTTTTTATTGCGGTTTTTTGAACAGTTTTTCTATTGAGTGAATGAAAAACGGCTCCAAAAATGGCTCAATAAGTGACATGCACTTCTTTTTACGGGGCGTCTTTTTACGGGGCGTTATTTGAAAATGAGGCGTAAAAAAATGTCCTGTCGGAACAGAACGCTGTATTTCCCATTGAAATCAATGGGCAGATGTTTGTAGGTGTTCTGCTTCCGATTTCTCAGCCGTTTTTCGGGACGTTTACGTCCTGAAAAATGGCTGAAAATAGCCCGTGTGAACATACCCTTATAGTTAACTGAGACCTCCTACAGCTAGTGACTTCTGCCAAATATAGACAGCAATAAAGCCTATTGTGTGAAAAAATACAATGGGCTCAGGGTGTAGTTAAAGGCTCATGGGCCGCGATGCAGAAGTCCTTCTTGGGCCCTTCCCACAACTTTTTCTCATGGCCGAGGGCCCGCATCTTTCAGCTGCATCACTGGGTCTCCTAAGTGACCCAACGGTGCAGCACTAGCAGCCAGGGGTCTTTGCTAAGGTCTTAAAACGTCAGGAGAGAAAGCATATCTATAGCACTAGGACCCTATAGCTATGGACAGGATTAGACACAGTGGCAAATCAGACTTTATCACATATGAAAGGCTTAGATATAGGGCCCAGCTCGTTGACTTTGCGGCTCCAGCGCTGGACCCAGGAAAGACAAGATAATAATTGCTTTGCATTTTTATGTGTTACAAATTTTTTTTGTGTGCTTTTTTACAGGTTTGGTTGTTGAACTACTTCGGATTCGAGGAATAATTTGATGACAGCGTTTTTTTATTCTCAATAAAATGGTTAAAGAGGATTGTGTGCGGGTTTTTTATTTCAATAAAATATTTTTTCTATGTCCTTGTATTTTTTTTAAACTTTATTATGACCGCCTTAGTAATGGTAGCTGGCTAATTGACAGTGTCCATTACTAAGGCGGAGCTTAATGTTAGCCGGTGAAAAGGCTAGCACTAACCCCCATTATGACCCCGGTACCCACCGTCACCAGGGGTACCGGGAAGTGCTGGGTGCGATCCAGTACCTGACCATCTGTAGTGATCGTCGGACACTGGAGCGGCCGCAGGTTATTATTATTAGACTGGGAAAGGGCAGAAACCTTTGCCCTTCCCACCCTGGCAATGCTAGCCTGCAGATGCTATTTTGTATCTGGCTGGTTATGAAAAACGGGGGGGGGGGGGGAACCCACATCGATTTTTCCAATTTTTTTAAATGATGTGGGTCCCCCCCCCCCATTTTTTCATAACAAGCCAGATACACATACACAAAAAACCCCTATAGTAACACATGTGGTAGGCTGAGATACAGGGCCCATGTGTGATCCTGTATAAGATACCTGTCTGCTGGGGACTTGTAGAGAAGCCTACCATGTGGTAGGCTTAGATACAGGGCCCATCAGACAGGATCACACATAGGCCATGTATCTAAGCCCACTCTGTGGTAGGCTTAGATACAGGGCCCCAGTAGACAGTAATCTTATACATTATAAGGTTACTGTCTGCTGGGGCCCTGTACTTGTATTAAATAGAGGGCCCAGCAGACAGGATCACACCATGTGTGATCCTCTCTGATGGGCCCTGTATTTTAGCCTACCACATGGTAAACTTAGATACAGGGCCCTAGCAGACAGTAATGTTATACTTACCCTCCTCTTCGGCTCCAGGTGCAGCGGAGGTTCTGACACCATCCAGTGCACTCCAGAACGAGTAGGATAAGTATAATGTTACTATAGTAACAGGAGCCCGTGTAGTTTATTACATGGGCCCCAGTTACTATAGTAACTTTAATAGATGTGGTATGGGGGGTGCGGGTAATTGTGACCAATGCAACCCCTATAGCTACTGAATGGGCTCTAGAAAAGTATGTCCCATAATATGCCATCACTCTGCCTCCTGTATGCCACCACTCTGTCAGCTGTATGCCATCACTGTCCCCTGTATGCCAGTACTCCGTCCACTGTATGCCATCACTGTCCCCTGTAAGCCACTACTGTCCCCTGTATGCCATCATTGTCCCCTGTATGCGTATGCCATCATTCTGTCCCCTTTATGCCGTCACTGTCCCCTGTATGCCCCCACTTTGCCCCTGTATGCCATCACTGTCCCCTGTATGCCATCAATGTCCCCAGGGTATGCCACCACTCTGTTTCCTGTATGCCATCACTGTCCCATATGTCACCACTCTACCCCTGTATGCCATCACTGTCCCATGGGTATGCCACCACTCTCTTACCTGTATGCCATCATTGTACTCTGTGTGTCACCCCTCTACCCCCTGCATGCCAAATTTGCAAAAAATACAATGGGCTCTAGAAAACTCTTGTTGGTCAGTTCTTTTATTTTTCATGAAACATGATGATGGTAGAATTATTGTTATTATTGCAACTGCTCATTTACTTTGTATGTATGTACTTGTATTACATTGCTGTCTATCTCTAGGTGATGTTGTCATGCCCATAGCAACCAATCACAGCTCAGCTATGAAATACAGCTTTCCTTTAATGAAACTGCTCTAGTAAAATGAAAGCTGCGCCATTGCTATATATCCTATTATTATATACCAATCAGACATACTTTTAAAATCACCTGTCTAATATTGTGTAGATCCCCCTTGTACCACCAAAACAGCTCTGACCTGTCAAAGTATGGACTCCAGAAGACCTCTGAAGGTGTCCTGTGGTATCTGGCACCATGATGTTAGTAGCAGATTTCTTAAATTCTTAGGGTATGTGCACATGACCTCTTTACAGACATAATGGAGGCGTTTTATGCCTCGAATTACGCCTGAAAAGACGGCTCCAATACGTCGGCAAACATCTGCTCATTGCCTGCAATGGGTCTTACGATGTTCTGTGCAGACGAGCTGTCATTTTACGCGTCAATACGGCTCGTAACATTATGGCTCGTCAAAAAAAGTGCACAACACTTCTTGGTACGTTTTTGGAGCCGTTTTCTCATAGACTCTATTGAAAACAGCTCCAAAAACGGCCGTAAAAACGCTACGAAAACGCCACAAAAAACGCGAGTTGCTCAAAAAACGTCTGAAAATCAGGAGCTGTTTTCCCTTGAAAACAGCTCCATATTTTCAGACGTATTTTGTTAATCGTGTGAATATACCCTTAAGTTGCAAGGTGGGATCTCCATGGTTTGGACTTGTTTTTCAAGCACATCCCAAGGATGCTTGATCAGATTGAGATCTGGAAAATCTGAAGGTCAAGTCAACACCTTGAACTCATGTGTCTCGAACCATTCCTAAAAAATGTAAGAGGCCACTGCCTTTAGGGAATACCATTGCCGTGAATGGGTGTACTTGGTCTGCAACAATGTGTAGGTATATACTACTTTTTAAAGTAACATCCACAATGTTTCCCAACGGAAAATCGCCCAAAGCAACAAACTTTTTCTGCTGGCTTGCCTTCTTTTCATAGTGAATACTGGTGCCATGTCTTCCTTAGGAAAGTGACGCACACGCATCCGGCCCTCCACATGATGTAAAAGAAAATGTGATTTATCAGACCAAGCCACTTTCTTCCAGTGCTACATGGTCTAATTCGGATGCTCACATGCCCATTGTCAGCAGTTTAGGCAGTGGACAGGGGATCAGCATGGGCAATCTGACCGGTCTGCAGCACTGTGCGTTCCAACATCTTTCCATCATAGCCAGGACTTCTTTTTTGTAGCAATTTGTGCTACAGTAGCTCCTCTTTGGGATTGGGCTAGATGGGCTAGCTTTTTCTCCCCACACGCATCAATGAGTCTTGAGTGTCCAAGATCCTGTTGCTGGTTAAGCAGTTGTCTTTCATTGGACTATTTTTGGTAGGTACTACCCACTGCATACCAGGAGCACCCCACAAGCCCTTCTGTTTGGAGATGTTCTACACCCAGTCATCATTACCATTTGGCCCTTGCCAAAGTCGTTCAGATACTTAAAAGGGTTTGCCAGGAAAACAATATTTTCTAAAAAGTGTCCCCCAGCCATGGTTTGCCTTCCCTAAAACCCCCTACATACTTTCTAACCGAGTTCTGTTTGATCTCCATCGTCACTGCTGCTCTTTCTGTTTGTTTACATCCCTTGCTTCTGTTCCTGTTTCCTATCTTGTAACCCACCATACCCATGATCCCTTGCTGCATCTGAGGAGACAGCTTACATCCCCCTTCCTCCCTTCACAGCATCTCAGCTATTTGCATACTGCCACGCCCCTCTATGTTCACAGGGTCATTCCCTGCTCTAATTACAGTCACCCAGCTCCCTGCACAGTTACACCCAGTAATAATCACACAGGGGGCATGAAGGTTATATACAGGGATGATGGGGGTTATATACAGGGATGATGGGGGTTATATACAGAGATGTTGAGGGTAATACACAGGGATGTCGGGTTTATACATACAAATGATGGGGTTATTAACAGGGATGATTATGTAATACACAGGGATGATGGGGGGTTATACTCAGGGATCATACCTGTATACAACCTATATGTAACCCCCAACCTATATGTAACCCCCCAACAGCCCTGTGTATTACCTCATCATCCCTGTATATAACCCTGATCATCCCTGTGTATTTCCTCATCATCCCTGTATATAACCCCCATCATCCCTGTATATAACCCCCATCATCCCTGTATATTACCTCATCATCCCTATGTATAACCCCCATCATCCCTGTGTATTACCTCAACATCCCTGTATATTACCTCATCATCCCTGTATATAACCCCCATCATCCGTGTATTACCTCATCATCCACAGGGATGATGAGGTAATACACGGATGATGAGGTAATACACAGGAATAATGGGGGTTATATACAGGGATGATGAGGTAATACACAGGGATGATGGGGGTTATATACAGGGATGATGGTGTTTATATACAGTGTTGATGAGGTAATACACAGGGATGATGGGGGTTATGCACAGGGACGATGTGAGTTATATTCAGGGATGATGGTCATTCCTGTATATAACTCCCATCATCCCTATATTTAATTAACCCCTGTAATTACTGTATATACCATCAGAACTGACTGTTCACTTGATGCCTAATATATCCCACTGTTTGACAGGTGCCATTGTTACTAAATAATCAATATTCACTCCACCTGTCAGGGAATTTATCACCTATATTTTTTTCCCTAATTAAAAACAGATAGGACTAGAGAGTTTGGCGTGCCGCATGTGCTTTTACCACTTTGATATGTTTGGAAAAATGTTGTATCCTGTGAGTATGGAATAAACAAGCGTGGAGTGGAATTTATCCCGAAGGTTTTGCACAATTTTTTTTTTTCATCCATACTGGAGATATAGGTTCTTGACCAGTCCGGAGAATTTCTATCGGGAGGCCGATTCCTTTTGTGGAACTACAGGGCTAAGAATAGTTGAGAACACACGAGTGAGATTTTTTGGAATATCTACTGCACACAAGCTGGGGGAAAGCAGATCCTCCGTGAATACCTTGGACTGTCTTTCAGTAACTTTTGAGCGGTAAAATTTATGCTTTTTTCTTAAAACCAGTGAGTGAAACATATTATTTTTTTATAATCTGTTTTTATTTTCTGATAATATGCAGGGGCGTAACTGGGGGGCAGACGGAGCATGTTCCCAGGGCGCAACTAAGAGGGAAGGTGGGGTGCGCCAGGGCCGCACCGTCCATGACCCTTGAAACCGGCCGCCGCCACCCCCTCCTCCACTGTAATTGTACCTGTGTCTTTCAACGATGCTAGCGGCGCCATTACTTCTTTGCGTTGCTTGTGTCGTTGAAAGGCGCTGATTGACAGGGCAAATCATTCTGCCCTGCCAATCAGCGCATTTCATAGACAGAAGCGGCGCCATGCCGTCATCACGCCGTTTGTGTCGTTCAAACCCAGAAGACCTGCTCAGAAGAGAGCAGGTCTGCATTGCCACCGGATGGTGTGGGAATGGGATTTAGGTGAGTATGTTAAAAAAAAAAAAAGTTATACTGTGCATCCCGAAACGGTTCGATAGCTAAGTATAGTAACATATAAATGTATGAGAGCGGGGCTGCGGCTGTGTAACACAGTCATTGCCCCGCTCCTGAGTCCTGACAAGTGCGGGCTGTCAGTATGATGCGATGCGGCCAGCGCTGCACTAATGAGCGGAGGCACAGAAGACAGAACATGGCGGGCGCACTGCAAAACACCACCATGTTCTATCTACAGTGCCTGCGCCGCTGCTTATTAGTGCAACACCGGTCGCATGACCTCATGATGACCGCGCGCTCACTTGTTGTCAGTAGCGGGGCAATGGCTGTATTACACAACCGCAGCCCCACTCTATAACGGCAGAGATCAGAGAAACCTCTGATCTCCGCCGCTATTCTCCTGAATGCTGCGATCAAAGCTGACTGCAGCATTCAGGAGAAAATGAGAAGGGGAGATGCCCCTTGGATCGCATCACAGGAATCCCTGTGACACGATTGAGGGACATACCATATATGGGAAGACAGCCCTGGGTCCATTGAAGGACCCCATGGCTGTCCTACCATATTACCTGTTGTTAGGGCATACTTAGGTATGTCCTAACAACTGCCTGTGTACTATCCATGCACAGGCTAATGTACTGGCATATAGATATATGCCAGTACATTAAAGTTTAAAAATAAAGTAAAAACATTAAGTAATATTAAATTTAAAAAAAATACACATACACATTTTTTACAATAAACATTAAAATAAGTCTCAATACATAAAATATACACATATTGGGTATTGGCGCAGCCGTAATAACCTGCACAACAATTTTTTTTTGCATTATGATGAGTACGCTGTAAAAAAACAAACTAAAAACTGCTTTCTTTCACTTATTGTGGGGCACGAGGTGTGATGAATTTAACCTCCATGTGCCTCACATTAATAGTAATTAACCCCATCATGTACCTTACACATTAACCCATTATGACTGAGAAACATGATGGAGTTGATTACTATTAGTGTGAGGCACATTCAAAATTCATCACACCTCGCGCCTCACGTCACAAAATGGAAGAACTTTTTTTTTTTATTATTACTCTTGGTAAAGTATCGTTTTGGTATCGAAATCACAATACTACACGAAGTATCGGTATCGAAGTCCAAATTCTGGTATCGTGACATCCCTAATAGGGGAAGCTATATGTGAGGCACTATATACAGGGGTGGGCTATATGTGGAGCACTATTTATAGGGGGAGATATATGATGGGCACTATCTACAGGTGTAGGCAATATGTTGGACAATATATAATGGGTAGGGCTATATCTACAGGGCAGGCTATATACAAGGGTGGGCTATATGTGGAGAACTATTTATAGGGGTAAATATATGTAGGGCACTATCTACAGGGGTGGGCTATATGTTGGACAATATATACAGGGGTGGGCTATATGTGGAGCACTATCTATTAGGGGGGCTATATGGGAGGCACTAATACAGGGGTGGGCTATATGTTGGACACCATATACAGGTGTGGGCTATATGTGGAGCACTATCTACAGGAGTGGTCTATATGTGGAGCACTATCTACAGAGGAGATATATGTGGGGCACTATATACAGGGGGAGCTATATGTGGGACACTATATACAGGGGGGCTATATGTGGGGCACTATCTACAGGGGTGGGCTATATGTGTGGCATTATATACAGGGGGCTACATGTGGGGCACCATCTACAGGGGGCTATATGTGGGGCACTATTTTCAGAGGGGGATATATGTGGGGCACTATATACAGGGGGCTATATGTAGGGCACTATAGGGGCAGCTATATGTGAGGCACTATATATAGGGGTGGGCTATATGTGGAGCACTATTTATAGGGGTAAATATATGTAGGGCACTATCTACAGGGGTGGGCTATATGTTGGACAATATATACAGGGGTGGGCTATATGTGGAGCACTATCTATTGGGGGGCTATATGGGAGGCACTAATACAGGGGTGGGCTATATGTTGGACACCATATACAGGCGTGGGCTATATGTGGAGCACTATCTACAGGGGTGGTCTATATGTGGAGCACTATCTACAGAGGAGATATATGTGGGGCACTATATACAGGGGGGGCTATATGTGGGGCAATATCTACAGGGGTGGGCTATATGTGTGGCATTATATACAGGGGGCTACATGTGGGGCACAATCTACAGGGGGCTATATGTGAGGCACTATTTTCAGAGGGGGATATATGTGGGGCACTATATACAGGGGGGCTATATGTAGGGCACTATCTACAGGGGTGGCTATATGTTGGGCACTATCTACAGGGGGCTATATGTGGGGCACAATCTACAAGGGGCTGCATGTGGGCCACTATGTACAGGGGCTCTAAGGAGGACACTATCTACAGGGGGATCTATGTAGGGCACTGTCTACAGGGGGCACGGTGTGTGTGTGTGTGTGTGTGTGTGTGTGTGTGTATGTGTGTGTGTGTGTGTGTGTGTGTGTGTGTGTGTGTGCGTGTGTGACACAGTGTATGGAGCAATTATATTTATGGGCACAGTGTCTGGCACCATGAGAACTTTATCTTCATTTATAGGTGCAGAAATATTTGAAAAGTGAGAAGCTGAAGACATCTGAGCAGCAAACTGCAGAAATAGGCTGCGGCCGGGAGAAGTCAACATAGAGGTCTGGGCCGAATCGAGAAAATAGGAGAAGAAAAACAACTAGAATCTGACGTCACCTGTGAGTCACTTAATGTAAATGTTTTTCTGCCTCTAATCAGTACTGTAGTCACTGTATGATCTGCAGCGAGTAAACTGCGCTAATGTTTCCATCGAAAACGGAAACTTGCCGGAACAGTGACAAATGGAAACCATTAGCAATGTTTCCGTCACCATTGATATCAATGGTGATGCAAACGGAAGCTGTGGTTTTCGTTTGACTTTCCATTGATGGGTTCCACGACGGAAACCTCTGACGGAACCCCTCAACGGAAATCCAACGCTGTTGTGAACCGGCCCTTAATGTGAGGCTCAATAGTCAAAGTGAAAATGGCAAGATTTTAGGATTATTTATAATATAGATTATGACATAGAACATTTATAAAAATGAATCACCAAAAATTATTTTAAAATATATTTAACGTAAAAAATAAGTTTAAACAATAAGTAATTTGGGGGGGTGTGGCCTGGACTCTGGCGGTAGCATACGTGTCTCTGGAGGCTCCGCCGGTGGCACATTTAATCCTGCTCCATCCTCTATCCCGGAACCCTCTGCTGCTACAGAGGCTGTCCCAATGCACCGCCGCTGTTGGGGGGCATATTATGAGCCCTTTCTGGCCTAATTCCGTGGCTTTGGAATTTAGGGCCTAGTGTTGGAACCGGATCCCCGGTCTAAATAAGGACCGGAAGCCGGATGGTGGATACTTCCGGCCAGCCTGAAACCACGAACAACTGCAGTTCCACAGCTTGAGCCCTGCATTCAGCCCTTCAGAGCCTGCCCTGACACCCTGCTGTAACTTAGGAACGAGAAGGAGAGGACACTCCGCAAAAAGGAGCTCCTGTGGACACGTCCGCCATTTTCTGAGTGCGAGTGGTGAGTGACTTTAGCAGCTTGCTGCCACTCACCTTGTGGGTACGCTACGACCTCCCTGTCGTCCCTCCATACACCGCACATATGTAGTCTGGATATAATGAGATGCATGAAGGATCTTCCCCCTTCCCTATGTCATCTAATGATCTTTGTTGATTCTTCGTTTTTACCTTATCCTGCTATTCGGGGTACTCCCATAATGGCCCACTTCAAACAATCTAAACTGACAGACAAGATGTATAAATCCACTGGTCCTGCATCCGTGCCCCGCGTATTGCAGCCTTCTGAGGCCTCCACCTCTCCTTCCACTCCTGTTGATGCTCCTCCTGAACAGTCCATGTTGGATGTACTGAAGGCTATTACAGAATCTCGTATGGTTCTAACTGAGAAAATTTAGTCCTTCAGATGGGCTTTGGTCTCCTCAGAGCTGATGTACACACACTACGTGAAGGGGCTACTGACGCTGAGAGGCGCATTTCTGACTTGGAAATGTGGTGGCCCCCCTAAGATCGAGGGTTGACACCTTAGAAATGCAACAGTCCACATGGCGGGCTAAACTTGATGACATGGAAAACCGTTTACCTGCCTGAAGGTGTGGGAAAACCAGACCCTTCTGCTTTCTTGGAAACTTGGCTCAAGTCAACATTTGGGGATACTGCCTTTTCTCCTATGTTCTGTGTGGAACGTGCACATCAAATCCCGACTAGAGCTCCTCCACCTGGGGCACCACCACACACTTTCATCGCTAAGTTCCTGAATTTCAAAGACAGAGACAAATTGCTGGAACTTCCAAGGAAACAGGGGTCTCTGAAATATACTAATCAGGATGTGAGAGTTTTTTCCGACTATATGTTGGAGGTACAAAAACAGAGACAGCGATTTACGGAGGCCAAGAAATGTCTGAGGGAGAAACAAATAATTTATTTTATGATATACCCCGCAAAACTCAGATTGGTGCACAACGGCTCTGCAGTATTTCTCGACAAGCCGGTAGAGGTCTTTGCCTGGTTGGAATGTCATGGATTCTAATCTCTTTACTCCTGTGGTAACGTATCTCCCTTTGCTATAAGGGAATATAATAGGGGGAAATTACTCCACACTTTGGAACATATTCCTAATTTTGCTCTTCTGTAGAGATTTCAATATTCCTCGGTGATGTCTTCAGTTGTGATGGGTGTCGGGAGATATACCAGGACTTGGATATATTACCGGAATACTCCTGCCCTCCATGTTGTAGCTCTATTGAGTTTATTAGCTTTATTTGAGAATCCTTGATGCATTCCAGGGGAAAGGGGTTGCCCCGTTTCACTAACCATTTAAGCATACCTTGTAGTTCTGTTTCTGTTTTTAGCTACATGCTGCAATTGGGTATGAAAACTGTTTCCAGTTCAGCAGGATGGGTAGGGGGGTTTGGGCTGGGTTTAATTGTTTCTGCCTTTCATACTTGTCTGCTTATATATATGTAAATTCTCTGACCGTGTGGGCTGGTGATTTGATCTCTGAGAGTGCTAGAGTTGGAGATTCCCAAAGGGGGCGCAGTTTCTATATCCATCCCAACCCCCCCCCCCCCCCCGTGTATTTTTGCCATTCGGGTCTATATTGGCCTAAATATTACTCATGGAGACGCTCCTCTTTTTCTCCTCTGGGATTTCAATCTTTTGATGTGCTCTGAATTGATAAACTGGGGGGTATCCCAGATTGTGGTTCTCCTTTAGCTGGCTGAGCCGCAACATATCATTTATGTGAAATATTTGGCAGGATCATCACCCTCATTCTATAGCTTATTCGTGCTGCTCACTCGCCTAGAGGTCCTTTTCCAGAATTGATTTGGCGTTTGGAAATGACGCTTCTTTAGTATTTGCGGTAGACGCACAGTACCTCGCTCGGGGAATCTCGGACCACTCTCCGCTCATGGTCCCTCTGGAATTCCCTGATGTTGCAAAACATAAGATCTGGAGATTGAGTCATCAAAGGCTCTCCAGTGTAAGGCTGCAACTTCTTTGGAAAGTGAATTTACAGGTCTTTAGAGTACCAATTCAGGTCCGACAGATAGCAAACTGGTATAGGATTCCTTCAAAACATATATTAGAGGGGTGGTTATGCGAACAATATCCTCGCATTAAAGGGGCCTAGCTAGACAACGTACAGTTCTAGAAGCTGAACTGGTTGCAGCAGAGGAGGAATATCTTAGGACCAAGGACCCCTCATCTTTTACTACCTTCTCAGCAAAGCAGCGTGAATATACCCTTTTGTTAACTGAGCTCACCAGGAAGAAAACTTTGCACTCCTAACAAAGAGTTTTTCAGCAGGGAGATAAGAATGGTCTTTTGCTGGCCTACTTGGCTAGAGAGGACAACACCCCGAACCCTATTTTGGAAATCACCTCTTGTACTGGGTTGCCTGTTAGTGACCCCCTGGCCATCAATGACATCTTTGCTAAATTTTAATCTTATTTATACTCCTCTAAGGTTCCAAATAATCCACCTGACCTAGATGCATACTTAGCAATCGAAAAATAGACAGGGAAGCAGCACTTCCAAAAAACAGACAGCTTTAATTACCCGTGCGACATTTCAGTGCAACAGTACCTTTCTCAAGCCTCCCTGTCTATTTTTCGATTCCCCAGTATTGAGGACCGTGGACCTGGTCCTATTGAGGCATGCACCCACTTGTGGTCCGGTGTTGTGGAATTTTTCTTGTTTGTACTAGATGCATACTTAGACACTATTATATTACCCACTCTGGATAGAGAGGATGTAGCTTTTCTGGAGGCTGACCTTACTATAGAGGAAGTAGTAGAGGCTATTAGCTCCTTTCCAAACAGGAAAACCCCGGGTCTAGTTGGTCTGCCTATAGAGTGGTATAAATTGCATATTGAACTGATTGCCTCTCACTTGTTTAACCTTTTTTAATCCTTCAATGGGGATAATACCCTCCCCCTTCTATGAGAGAGGCCCTTATAGTGCTGATCCCCAAGCCCCTTAAAAATCCCAAAGCCTGTGGCTCATACCGGCCTATTTCACTTCTTAATTGTGATATTAAAATATTAGGCAAAATTTTGGCAATGCGTCTGCAAAAAATCATTTCTTATCTTATTCATCCAGACCAATCTGGTTTCATGCCAGGGAAGACCACCAATGTTAACCTTCAGAGGATCTTTACTAAGATATCGTTTGCTGTAGGGTCGGGTGGCTCCAGATTTCTTGCCCCCTTGGGCCTTGAGAAGGCATTCGCCTCGGTGGAGGGGTCTTATCTGTGGTTTGTACTAGGTAAATTTAGATTTGGACCCAGATTTATCCGATGGGTACAGTTATCATACTCCCAACCTATCGCAAGTATTAAAACCAATTGTCACATCTCCCCCTCATTCACAACAGCCCATGGTACTAGACAAGGTTGCCCACTATCTACTTTCCTGTTTGCACTGGCTATTGAGCCCCTGGATATAAACGGTTTTGACATGAGTGGAAGGGAGGAGCGCGTCTCTCTCCATGCGAATGATACACTTCTATTTCTCAATGATCCAGGTCCATCTTTGCGGGCAAAGTTACTTTTGTTGGATTTATTTACTTCTCTGGACTTCGTGTGAATTGGTCAAAATCTTTAGTAATGTCGATAGACAATATGGTTAGAGAGGGTGCACTTTCTTCTCCACTGCAATGGGCGGATAAAATTACTTATCTAGGTATAGTGATTAGTCCTGATATTTGTAGTTTTACACCTGATAATATCACTCCTTTGATACAGCGTCTCAAGATGGACTTACAGGCAGAATTAATTTGTCTAAAATGAAGTCCCTACCTAAATTTCTGTACCTTTTTCACAATTCTCCAGTATGACTACCATTATCACTGTACTCCAATATTGCCAAAGATCTTAGATCTTTTATTTGGGCAGGGGGTACTCCTAGAATCGCTCTAGGCACACTGTAACTATCCACTGAGCAGAGTGGGCTGGTTCTCCCGAATCTATATCTCTACTTCCTTGCTAGCCAATTGGTGTACGTTTGGTTGTGGTTTACTCATAGACACTTTAATCCCTGTACCGAGCTGGAGGCTTCACTTCTCGGTGCCTATAAAGCCCTGGTGAACTCTATTTGTAGGTTCCGTTATTTCCAGCTTAGACACACCCTCTGGTCGCAATTTGCAGGATATAATGTTAAACTATGTACATTCCTGGTGGAGGACTGGATGACCCAGGAGACCATGGCAAAACCATTATCCATACTCTATAGACAGTTGCTAACCGTATCTTCTAATAAACGTGATAGAGCCTTGGACCGATACTCTTTCCTCTGTATCGACAGATGATCATAAAGAAATGCTACCTGTTCTAACGGGTCCCTTGATATCTATGAGAGACCGACTTATTCAATAAAAAAAATTCACCAAATTTACTACACCCCTTCCAAATTATTTCGGATGGGATGTATACCTACTCCTGTCTGCCCACGCTGCCAAGGAGCTGAGGGCTCCTACCTACATATGTTCTGGGAATGTCCAAATATTAATAATTTCTGGGCCGAGGTAATGGAATTTGACACAGAACTTGTCTTTTATTATTGGTAGAAGAAATTAGATCTACTATCCCTGTAAGATCTGTCATGACACTCCTATTGTTCTATGCTACAAAAAAACTATACTGAGTTGGAAACATCCTAAGGTTCCTACGTTATTAGCATGGATTACCATGGTTAAATTTACCTTGCCACTTTCTAAACTCACTTATGACGCACGTGGATGCCATGACAAATTTCTGAAAGTGTGGAACTCTTGGATAGCCAACTATCATACTAGCTCATAACTCGACATTGTTCGGATTGATTGGTCATGGAATTTACTGTCATCTGTTTTTGGTCCCCCAATCCTCCACTAAACTTTTTCCTTGACTGGTCCGTATTAGATTTTATTTTAAATATTCTTTTGATAAGGTTTTTGTTTTCTAAGATATATGCATATTGATATCTATCCGTATATATGTTTTTGTTAATAATTGACCTTATACACCTAATACTATTGTATTATTTGCTGTACGCAACATTATTTTATACTTTTCTATTTGTACCGTTGTTTGATATGAGGTCTTAAGAAAATTGCCTTTAAAAAAAAACAACAATAGGTAATTTTCTCATGACACATTCCATTCAACGTTACAGCTGATCATTGTAGGTTTCACTATCTAGCAGTCTGATGGACGATCTGGATTTGGTTAATGCCCACAGAACGCTACCTACTGGAATGCATAGTGCCTACTGTAAAATTTGGTGGAGGAGGTATAGTGATCTAAGACTATTTTTCAGGTTTTGTGAAGAATAATATTAATGCTACAGCAGACAAAGACATTTTAGACAATTGTATGCTTCCAACTTTGTGGTAACAATTTGGGGAAGGCCTGTTTCTGTTCCAACATGACTGTGCCCCTGTGCACAAATCGAGTTACTTGAAGACTTGGTTTGACGTGTTCGATGTGGAGGAACTCAAGTGGCCTGCACAAAGTCCTGATCTCAACCCTATCAAACACATTTGGAATTAATTAAAAATGCTGATTTCAAGTCAGATCTTCTCAATTAACATCAGAGCCTGACCACACAAATGCTCTTTTGGATCAATAGGCAAAAATTCCCACAGACACGCTCCAAAAAGCTTTTGAAAAGCCTTCCCAGAAGAGTGAAGGCTGTTATGGGCCCAACTCCATTTGAATGCCTATGGTTTTGGAATTGGATGTCCAACAAGCTTATATAGGCGTGATGGTCAGTTGTCCACAAACTTTTGGCCATTTAGTGTATTACAGAACTTTTCTCCCCTGTAAGCATTGCTTCTATGAGAAAATAATACCATAATACAATGCCATATGGAGAACAAAAAGGTGGTACACACGAGAACTCTGTGTGCCTCCATACTGACAACAGCACACCGCTCTGCCACCTAGTTGTTTGTCTCCTGGGATTTATCCAGCCCTATGTTAATGTGTACATATGCTACATTATGTTTTCAGCCATTAAACTAAAAAGATCGGTAAGAAAAATAAACTCCAAAATTAAATTAGTAAAATGAAAGGTTTTATACCTGAGCCTAAAATACGAAAATGGTGTTAATTGGGAAACCATGGAAAAGCAGAACGTGGCTACATACCTAGACACTACAAATGAATTGCATACTAATCTACATTTCATTTCATTGACGATCTTTAGTGTCTTTAGTGACTGTGTTCTAGTCTCTTTTAATACCACAGAAATGACATCACTTACCAGGAAATAAATGACATCTGTGTGCAAATGATAACGTTTCTAAGAACTTCTTTCAAGGTTAATGAAGAATAAACAACCGCGTGACACTCCTGTAACCAGAGCAGAACACATATGACATTTTATTTATACTCATTATTGTGTGTCTGAAATCATTGCTTCAATGGAACAAAACATTTTTAAAATGAGATTGCAGAATTATGTGAAAAATTATTTTATATTCTGCCATATTTGTAATTTTCTGAGCAATTTATGACATTTCAGTCTGATCTGTAACAGAGTATCCTGTTACATAAATAGTAGTTTGCAGTAAATGACTGAACCTTTTATATGTATTCTCCGTATATAAGTCATTTTCCTTAAAATTCTTATAAACTATAAAAGGCAGACAAGAATTTAGCACAAGTATGATTCCCGGAAAGGTCATGTGAGGTCAAGTCATAGCCATCCGGCTTAAAGAGTTAAAAAGCAATTTACTACAACTGGGAAAAGGCACTGTTTTCAATCTGCAATTTGAAAGGGTACCAAACATCATGGTCACATGACCAAACATCCTGCATCCATTCACGGCAGACGAGGAGGATTATACGTGTGTGTGTGTGTGTGTGTGTGTGTGTGTGTGTGTGTGTGTGTGTGTGTGTGTAAGTGTAGTATCTGTGTGTAGTGTATGTGTAGTTTCTGTGTGTTAGTGTGTGATTGGTAAATATAGGGGTCTAGTCGGGGGTGTACATTTATTTTAGTCTGGTCTGGGTCTGATTTAATTTTGGGGTCTGGTTTGAGATGTGATTTAATATAGGGGACTGGAGTCTAAACTACTAGGGTTCTGGTCTGGGGTCTGAAATCATTTAGAAATCTGGCCTGGGGTCGGAATTAGTTTAGGGTCTAATCTGGGTTCTGAATTAATTAAGGGGTTTGGTCTGGGGTTTGATGTCTCCCATGCCCCCATCCTGCATTTTCTAGTTACATTATAAGGCTGATAGTGTGTGGTACCAGCATTTTCTAGTTACATGGGGTGCAGGGGTTGAATTTAGTAAATTTTCCCCAGTTCTGCCAAAAGGGTTGCTAAAATAGCAGCTGCATAACAGAACCAGGCAGAAGCAGTATCCTAATCTGCTTCGGTTTTATCTGTGTCCTTAAAATGCAGATACAGGTGGAAATTGAAAACAAAAAAAAGCTCCATCAGCAGGTACATTGGAGCCTTAGACTGGGTTCACACGACCTATTTTCAGGCGTGAACGAGGCGTATTATGCCTCGATTTACGCCTGAAAATACGACTACAATACGTCGACAAACATCTGCCCATTCATTTGAATGGGTTTGCCGACGTACTGTACCGACGACCTGCAATTTACACGTCGTCGTTTGAAAGCTGTCAAACAACGACGCGTAAAATGACTGCCTCGTCAAAGAAGTGCAGGACACTTCTTTGGACGTAATTTGAGCCGTTTTTCATTGAATTCAATGAAGAACAGCTCAAATTTACGGCCGTCAAAGACGCCTCGCATAATGCGAGGAGGAGCAATTACGTCTGAAACGACGGAGCTGTTTTCTCCTGAAAACAGTCTGTAATTTCAGATGTAAAAGGCAGCTATCGTGTGCACATACCCTTAGGTTCCCTGACTCGGCATTCCAAGACGACAGCCTTTTTTTTTAAATGAAAGCCAGTGTGGGAACATCATAATGCCTCCTGAGAATGGGAACATGTGAGGTGTAGGGGAGCATAATATATGTGGTGTTAGTTTTGTGAGCACTATATGTATGGCACTATTTTTGGACTACCTATATGTGTGGCAGAATTTGTGGTATTATTTTAGGTGGGCACAATTTTGACACTATATTTTTTGGAGACACAATGGGAATACTATTTAAAAATGAACTCATAGTATTGTAGGAGCAGCAACATGACACAATATTTGGTATAGTAGCAGGCACAGCATCCATGGTATTGGGGGGGGGGGCAGCAGCAGGGGCGTAGCTAAAGGCTCATGGGCCCAGGTGCAAAAGTTCAGCTTGGGACCCCCCACGCATCTTGTCTTTATGGACGCCAGTTGCGGCCTGTCCTTAACTTTCAGCTTGATTGCTGGGTCTCTAAAGTAACTCATCAATGCAGCACTAGCAGCCAGGGATGTTGTTAGAGTCTTAAAAGATATGGGGCACAAGCTCTAACTGATATATTTTGGCCCCCCTCAAAATAAATACATATACATGAATACAGAATAAGACAACTTTTATAACACGACAGGACTAGATACAGCCGCTCAGCTCTATGTTTGATAGCACACCTAAATAATGCAGTCACCAGATAATGGTCATATTCTAGTTCCACACAGTGAAAGGTGAATATAGTACAGTTATATCCAGTGACTCACAGGTGACGTCTTCTCTGATTGTATTCATCCACTTTCCCTTTTCTTCTCTATCCAGGCCAAGACCGCTATGATGACTTCTTCCAGCCACGACTTGTCTCTGCACATAAACTGCTCATTATGCTGCTACCCCCAATGCCCCTCTTAGTGCCCCCTACACAGTAATCATAATGCCTTATTTTGTGCCCCACAGTAATAGTGCCCTACATTGTGCCTCAAACAGTAATAATGCCCCATTTTTTGCCCCCACAAAGGGATTGCTGCCCCCTATGTCCTCCTACACCTGGGCAGTTGATTATTTTATAAATTGCAACCTATTTAAAAAGGTTTTCGCAGAATTATATATTATCACCTATCCACAGGATAGGTGATAATTTTCTGATCGCTAGGGGCCCCATCGATCATGAGAACAGGGGTCCCAAACCCCCAGATTCTCCTCACTGCACCTCCAGCAATGAGAAGGAGATTGAATGGAGTAGCTGTTGAGTATGCACCTCCATTCACTGTCTATTAGAATGACCGAAACAGCCAAGCGCTGTACTCGGATGTTTCTGTCATTCCTATATAACTTTGAATGGAGTGGCAGTGCACATGATTGACTGCCGCTCTATTCAATGTCTTGCTCATAGTGAGGAGGAATTGGAGGTTCAGGACCCCTGTTCTCACGATCGGTGAGGGTCCCAGCAATCAGAAAATGATCGCCTATCCTAAGAATAGGTGATAATGTATGCTTCTGGTAAAAACCTTTAAGAAAATTCTCCTGTTACTAGATAATGTCTAATAATAATAATAATAATAATAATCTTTATTTATATAGCGCCAACATATTACGCAGCACTTTACAATTTAGAGGGAACATGAAACAAACAATATCAGACATTACATAGTGACAAAGTTCATTTACAATTCAAACCTGGGAGTGAGGACCCTGCTCGCAAGAGCTTACAATCTATGAGGAAATAAGGGAGACACAAAGTGTAACAGTGTTTGTTCTGTACAATGGTCCGGCCATTTTTATACACATGGGGTGGTAACATAAAGCTGCATGAGCCGGTCACCAGCCAGTATCCGTGTATGACGGACATGAAGAGGAGTGTGAGGGAATATTATTCTGATGACTAATCTAAAAGGAGGGCCATGGAAAGGGGTCAGATTAGGGAATGTTATAGGCCTGTCTAAATAGATGTGTTTTCAGGGCACGTTTAAAACTGTGGATATTGGGAATTAATCGGATTGTCTGGGGTAGCGCATTCCAGAGGACGGATGCAGCACGAGAGAAATCTTGGAGACGGGAGTGGGAAGTTCGGATTATGGAGGATTTTAATCTAAGGTCGTTGGCGGAACGTAGAGCCCGAGTAGGGTGGTAGACAGAGATGAGGGAGGAGATGTAAGGAGGTGCAGCACTGTGGAGAGCTTTGTGGGTGAGAGTAATAAGTTTGAATTTTATTCGGAAGGGGATGGGCAACCAGTGCAGAGACTGGCACAGATTAGAGGCGTTGGTGTAGCGGTTGGTCATAAAGATGAGCCTGGCTGCTGCATTGAGGATAGATTGGAGAGGGGAGAGTTTAGTGAGGGGAAGACCGACTAGTAATGAGTTACAGTAGTCAAGACGAGAGTGAATCAGAGCAACAATGAGAGTTTTGGCGGTTTCCTCTGTAAGAAAAGAGCGGATTCTGGAGATGTTTTTGAGGTGAAAATGACAGGAGCGTGAAAGTGATTGTATGTGAGAAGTAAAGGAAAGATCTGAGTCAAAAATAACCCCGAGACAGCGGGCGTGCTGCTTAGGAGTTATGATAGTGCCACACACAGAGATGGAGACATCAGGTTTAGGGAGGTTAGTAGATGGTGGGAACACAAGGAGCTCAGTTTTAGAAATATTCAGTTTCAGATAGAGAGAGGACATGATGTTAGAGACAGCAGACAGACAACCACTGGTGTTCTGTATTAGAGCAGGGGTGATGTCACAGGAAGAGGTATATAATTGGGTGTCATCAGCGTAGAGATGGTACTGGAAGCCAAATCTGCTGATGGTTTGTCCAATAGGTGATGTGTAGAGAGAAAAGGGAAGTGGACCTAGGACTGATCAATGAGGAACCCCGATAGCAAGGGGAAGAGGAGAAGAAGTGGAACCAGCAAATTACACACTGAATGAGCGGTCAGAGAGATAGGAGGAAAACCAAGAGAGAGCCGCGTCCTTGAAGCGAATAGAGTGGAGCATGTTAAGTAGGAGTTTGTGGTCTACAGTGTCAAAGGCTGCAGAGAGATCCAGAAGAATCAGGAGAGAGGATTTACCGTCCGATTTAGCCGCCAAGAGATCATTTGAGACTTTAGTAAGGGCAGTTTCTGTGGAGTGTAGAGTGCGGAAACCAAATTGTAAGGGGTCAAGAATGGAGTTAGCAGAGAGATAGCAGATAAGGCGAGAGTAGACCAAGCGTTCCAGGAGTTTGGAGATGAAGGGCAGATTAGAGACTGGTCGGTAGTTAGCAGCGCTGGATGGGTCAAGAGTTGGTTTTTTCAGTAATGGGTTTATAATGGCATGTTTAAAAGCAGAGGGAAAGATACCAGAGGAAAGAGAGAGGTTAAATATTTTAGTCAGGTGACTAGTGACAGCTGGGTAGAGGGACTGGAGGAGGTGTGAGGGGACAGGATCACTAGGGCAGGTAGTAGGACGAGAAGAAGAGAGGAGCCTAGAGACTTCTTCTTCAGTTATTGTGTCAAATGCTGTGAATGAAGAAGAGGGAGTGCGGGAGGGAAGGGGATCGATGTTACTAGGGGACTGGGAGATAATATCATGCCGGATGTTGTCAATTTTAACTTTAAAATTAAAACTGTAGAAGCTGCCTCTTTATTATCTATAGCTTCCTATGGACACATCCATTTGCAGTGCTCTGTGTTTCATGTTATAGCACAGCTCCAGACCTCCAGAAGAGGCTGGACGCAGCCTGCAGGGCTTAAGGGGAAGCCTCCATGACCTCACTGGTAGGGAAAGTGTTAATAGGTAGGGGAGAGTTGGAGGGAGAGTTAGGAGGAGGTGGAGGAGGGACAAGGAGGAGTCAGGGGGCCGTTGCTGAGCTTCCCGCTGTTTGCGGCATTGAGCCGGAAGCAGCGGGAGGAGTAACACAGGGAGAGACAAGCTCCCCGTTGCCCGCGCTCGCTCAGTATGGCAGAGGCAGGGTTGTTAGAGCAGCTGCGTGCTGCTGCTGTGCACCACGGTCCCGGATGGCTGGAGGAGACCGTGGCTGCATTAGCAAGGATCCCGGACGCCGTGTTGCCACGTCAGGCACGGCGTTCGGGGTCTGTTGCAGGAGACAGGCTCCCCTCCCCCGGCCCCCCTTCCTAGCATGGCGGCGGGGGGGGAGTCGGCAACAACTGCTCCTGTCCGGAGCAGGCAGAGAGCGTTGCCGGGGGTGACGGCGATGCAGGCCGGCTCGACTCGTCCCTCCCGGCGGTCTCGACCTCCAGAGCGCCTCAGTCCTGAGGCAGTCCCGCGGACACGGCGTCGCAGAGGGAGCCCGATCTCGGACGCTGCAGGCCAGGCAGCTGGGGGGACCGCCCCTTCCCAGGCCCTGCGTCCTGGCAGGAATCCCAAGCCGCGACGGGGTCCGGCGGTGAGCAGGGAGTCGCAGGCCGGGCTCCCTGTCACCCCTCCACCGTCGGATGGAAGATTTGGAGGACGAGGTACGGCCGCCCCGCCTGGTGATGTTCCGGCCAGGGGGCAGGCTTCTTCAGGATCATCGAGACGGACGCCTAGATCTGCAGCGACATTGAGGCAACAGGTCCAGTCGGAAGTCTGGGTTCCATCGGTCGGGCGGCAGGTTGCCGGCCCATCAGTCAGCGCTTCATCATCTCCGATCCGAAGATGTCGGTGGGATGGCCAGTCGTCTGCGAGAGAGGAGCTGGAGGAAGGTGAACTGGACGTGTATCGTCGAGGTCAGGTTGGTCCGGCTGACGGGAACACAGCGCCTGTGCGGCCCGGTGAGTGTGTAACTCCATCATTGTCATATCCAGCGATTTTTATGTCGGGTGTCGGCGGGGGGGCTGCTAGCGTCGCATCGGTGGCCGGTAGTGGCGCGGGCGGGCGCGATGGCGCGGGTCTGGCAGATTTAGTGGGTTGCTTGAGGGAGCTGGTCGGGCGCCTAGACAGGGCGGCGGCGCCGGTAGCTACGGAAGTGTCCCCGGCGGTAGTGTGGGAGGGCCCCAGGGACGTGGGATTGGTACAGGCGCGGCCCGTGCTGGCGGTTAGGGAGGCGGTCGCGGTGTCGGTACAGACCGAGGCACAAAAGGATGGCGATCGGGTGCGTATTGATGACCGTGCTCGGGGCGAGGTGTACGTTTGTTTCGAAGGTCCGTTGGGGGCGCATTTAAAGCAGGAGGTGCGCGAGCGGATCTGGAAGGACGAATATGTTGAGATTTTTTCTCTCTTGCCGCTCGCTAAATTTAATTTGGATAAGAGCAAGCGGGACGAGAGTAAAAAGGACGAGGAGGAACGGCGGCGGTATAGGCTTATCCCGCAGACGTTCGTTAATTGGTCGCAGGCGTTCGCCATATTGGCTAGTGTGATAGGGGAAAAGGCGCCGGAAAATTGCTCGGCGTTGTTTTGTTATTTTGATGCCATTGGGGAGGCTCATAGGGCGTATGGGGGTCAGGCGTGGCTGCGATACGATGAGCAATTCCGTCAGCGGAAAGCGGTTCGGCCGGCGATTCGGTGGGACCAGAAGGATATTGCTCTCTGGTTACGGGTTACGGCTCCGGTTAGGCAGTCCTTTCCCGGGAGCGGCGGCCAGGGAGGCCAGTCTAGTCAGGTTGGACAAAGCGGCGGGGGAAAGGCGGGTTTTTGCTGGCAATTTAATGAAGGCCAGTGTAAGTTCGGGGCCACGTGCAAGTTCAAGCACGTGTGTTCCGAGTGTAATGGTGCATCACACGGGGCGGCAAAATGTCTGCGAAAAAAGAGGTCAGGGAACCAGCCCTCCGCGGCTGGTCAAGGGGGTGTCGCCGGTGAGGGTGGAAAAGATGGCCCCTTATCTAAATGAGTATCCGGATAGGGCGGCGGCTAAGTTGCTTTACGAAGGGTTTCGTGTTGGTTTTGTTATTCCTCCGCCTCCTTATGAGGTTCCGGTTACGCGGAGGAATTTAAAATCGGCTTACTTGCATGCAAAAGTCGTGTCGGAAAAGTTGTTAAAAGAAGTTTCGTTGGGCCGCATGTCGGGGCCGTTTGTTGAGTCGCCTGTAAAAGATTTAGTTGTGTCCCCGTTGGGTATTGTCCCTAAACGCGAGCCCGGAAAATTTCGTTTGATTCAACATTTATCGTATCCCAAGGGTTCGTCGGTAAATGACGGGATTGATCACGAGTTGTGCTCCGTAGTCTATTCGATAAGGCGGTGGGTTTAGTGCGGGCTGCGGGTCCAGGTGCGCTGCTAGCAAAAACCGACATCGAGGCGGCGTTCAGGTTGTTGCCAGTTCATCCGGAAAGCCAACGGCTGTTGGGTTGTTTTTGGAATGGGGCTTTTTACGTGGATCGGTGCCTTCCGATGGGGTGTTCCCTTTCTTGTGCATACTTCGAGGCGTTTAGTAGCTTCGTGGAGTGGGTAACGAGGGGAGTATCCGGGGTCGACTCGTTGATCCATTACTTAGATGATTTTTTGTGCGTTGGCCCGGGGGGTTCGCCGGTTTGCGGTAATTTGCTTCATACACTACAGAAGGTGGCGAGGGATTTTGGGATTCCTTTGGCGCCAGAAAAAACGGAGGGCCCGGTAGCGACGATTTGTTTTTTGGGTATTGAAATAGACTCGGTGGCAATGGAGTGTCGTCTCCCTGCGGATAAGTTGGGTGCTTTGAGGCTGGAGGTACGGCGGGCTTGTAGACTAAAAAAAATGATGCTGCGGGAGCTTCAGTCGCTGCTGGGGAAGTTGAATTTCGCCTGCCGGATTATGCCGATGGGGAGGGTGTTTGGTAGGAGGTTGGCGGCGGCAACGGCGGGAGTGCGTGCGCCACATCATTTTGTGCGGCTCAAGGAGGAGCACCGAGCTGATCTTCAGGTTTGGGATGACTTCTTGGGCCAGTACAATGGTCGCTCGCTATGGATGGCCCCAGCGCAGGATACGAGTGATTTGAATATTTTTACGGATGCGGCTGGGGCGGGCGGTTTTGGAGCTTACGGGGGAGGTCCGTGGTGCGCAGGTCAATGGCCGGCTAGTTGGGTGTCCAGTGGACTCACGCGGAATCTGGCCCTGCTCGAGCTGTTTCCCATCGTGGTGGCGGCTACCATTTGGGGGGACAGGCTCAGGGATAAGAAGGTCCGTTTTTACTGCGACAACATGGGGGTGGTGCTGGCCATTAACAACATCACGGCGTCCTCTCCTCCGGTAGTTCAATTGTTGCGACATTTAGTGTTGGTGTGTTTGTCGTTGAACGCGTGGGTGGTGGCGGTGCATGTCCCGGGAGTACGGAATTGTATCGCTGATGCTCTTTCTCGCTCGCAGTGGGACCGGTTTCGGCAATTGGCACCGGGAGCGGATCGTCTCGGTTTGGCTTGTCCGGATCATCTTTGGGATCTGGTATCGGTCCGGTAGAACAACTGTTACAAAGGACTTTGGCGCGCACGACGTGGAGTGCTTATGCTGCTTGTTGGAGGCAGTGGGAGGAGTGGGTAAGAGAGTTGGGTGACGTCAATACGGATAGAGACAGGTTGGTGGCACTTTTGTACTGGCTTGGCATTTAGCATAGGTGAGTGGGTGTCGCCAAGTACCAAACAGGCAGGGGGGCTGAGATCTGGGGAGGTGAGCCTATTCGCAGATCGGCTGGAGGTATGGTTGCGTCGGTCAAAAACTGACCAATTAGGGAAGGGTAAACTGATGGTTTTGTTCGCCCTCCCGGGGTCGGTTATGTGCCCAGTAGAGTGCATGGGGGGTTTTTACGCCAAAAAGGGGGTCTCCAGATTTGCCTTTGTTACGTCATGTGGACGGGTCGTTTTGTCCAGGTTTCAGTTTGGAGCTGTATTTTAAAAAATGTTTGACGGCGGTTGGGGTTGCGGCAGGCTCATATTCATCTCATTCCTTCAGGATTGGCGCAGCAACAGAAGCGGGGCGCTGGGGGTTGGATGATGAGGGGGTGCGGCGTATTGGTCGTTGGGAGTCCAACAGGTTTAAGTCCTATGTCCGCCCCCATATGTTATGAGGTTTGTGGGTAACGCTTTTAAAATGTTGTATGGTGGTGCCTAACTGTTTTTCCGTTTCAGATTCGCCTCCGTGTTTGGTGTGGTTGATGGGTCATTCTTACGTGCACTGGGGTCTTTGGGGGCAGACGTCCGCCCGGATGGTCGCCAGTTGCGCATTCCGCGACAGGATGCGGTTGTGCATTGGCTGGGACTTAGAGGTATGTCGTGGAGCAGGGTGTTGGCGGAATTCCAGACATATGCCCGGCTTGATAGGGTTCCGGAGGTCTTAGTGTTGCACGTGGGTGGGTATGACTTAGGAGCCCGCCCCTTTCGTGAGTTGGTGCGGGATATCAAACACGATATGTTGTGTTTGTGGGTTTCTTATCCCAAGTTGGTGATAGTGTGGTCGGACATAGTCCCGAGGAAACATTGGCGGTTGGCTAGGTCAGTGGAGAGAGTCAATAAGGCTCGCATTAAAGTTAATCGGGCGGTGTCACGTTTCGTAGCAAAAAACGGGGGCATTTGTGTGCGGCACAGGGATTTGGAGTCAGGAGTGGGGAACTTCTGGAGGAGTGATGGGGTTCATCTGACCGAGGTTGGCATTGATCTTTGGAGCTTGGCGATAGCAGAAGGAATAGAAAGGGCGGTGGTGGTGTGGCGGAACTCACAGGCTTAAGGTGGTCAAGGCCTGTTTCGCTGTGGCGGGGGGAGTCCTTGAGGCCAGTCAGTACAAAATGGTGGGGGGGTCGCATCGGGGGTATGCGTCCCCCAAAAAAGGTACATGGTTGAAGACTTCATCGGGTGTTATCCCTTTGAAGTGGACTTCTAGTGGTCGGTATATCACTTGAGGGCTTCATCGGGTGTTATCCCTTTGAAGTGGACTTCTAGTGGTCGGTATATCACTTGAGGGCTTCATCGGGTGTTATCCCTTTGAAGTGGACTTCTAGTGGTTGGAGCCATCTGCTGAGGTGAACGGTGCTTCCGAGCTGGTTTACGGCTGGAGGTAATTGGTGGTTTGCAGATGGCTAACTCGGTGTGTTCTTAAAAAAGGAATATCTGAAAGGGCTTCAAGGACTTCCTCTGCTCGGGTTAATGTTAACGTTAAAATTGTTATTTACGATTCTGACCCATGTTGGGTCATGTGAATTATTAGGAGGAATTCTCTGGTGGATTCCTAACTAGTTATCCGAATGTTTCGGATTTAAATTGTTTTTATAAAACTGTGAAATTAATAAACGGCTGCTGTGGCCATTTCACATCCAACCTCGGTGTCACGTGTCTTTTCTAAAGGTGGGGGTGGAGGGATAAGATGGGTAAGGGAAGGTTCATTAACACACGACTCTACTTAGGCAGGTCAAGAAGAGGCTGGACGCAGCCTGCAGGGCTTAAGGGGAAGCCTCCATGACCTCACTGGTAGGGAAAGTGTTAATAGGTAGGGGAGAGTTGGAGGGAGAGTTAGGAGGAGGTGGAGGAGGGACAAGGAGGAGTCAGGGGGCCGTTGCTGAGCTTCCCGCTGTTTGCGGCATTGAGCCGGAAGCAGCGGGAGGAGTAACACAGGGAGAGACAAGCTCCCACCCTCCCGCCCTTGGTTTGTTACCCCTGTGGGTCTTTATGTACGTCCGTTTATGAGTGTTGTCTTTGTTTGTGTGCTTATTTAACATGTTTTTTCCTTTTTCCGGAGTAGGTTCTGTTGTCATGGCAGCTGGCGGGGGGAGTCCTTGAGGCCAGTCAGTACAAAATGGTGGGGGGGTCGCATCGGGGGTATGCGTCCCCCAAAAAAGGTACATGGTTGAAGACTTCATCGGGTGTTATCCTTTTGAAGTGGTCTTCTGGTGGAAGGTATATCACTTGAAGGCTTCATCGGGTGTTATCCCTTTGAAGTGGACTTCTAGTGGTCGGTATATCACTTGAGGGCTTCATCGGGTGTTATCCCTTTGAAGTGGACTTCTAGTGGTCGGTATATCACTTGAGGGCTTCATCGGGTGTTATCCCTTTGAAGTGGACTTCTAGTGGTTGGAGCCATCTGCTGAGGTGAACGGTGCTTCCGAGCTGGTTTACGGCTGGAGGTAATTGGTGGTTTGCAGATGGCTAACTCGGTGTGTTCTTAAAAAAGGAATATCTGAAAGGGCTTCAAGGACTTCCTCTGCTCGGGTTAATGTTAACGTTAAAATTGTTATTTACGATTCTGACCCATGTTGGGTCATGTGAATTATTAGGAGGAATTCTCTGGTGGATTCCTAACTAGTTATCCGAATGTTTCGGATTTAAATTGTTTTTATAAAACTGTGAAATTAATAAACGGCTGCTGTGGCCATTTCACATCCAACCTCGGTGTCACGTGTCTTTTCTAAAGGTGGGGGTGGAGGGATAAGATGTGTAAGGGAAGGTTCATTAACACACGACTCTACTTAGGCAGGTCATGTAATGTGCAAGCATGACCCACAGCAAAACTCTAGCCCCCTTATCAGTGTCTTCTCCATAACTTGCCTAGAGGCTAGAGCTGTCCTGTAATGAATTATGACACTCAGTAACTTCTGTTATCACAGTGTCCTGTCTGCACCGCTCTCACAGCTGAATTCTCCCATTCTGTCCTTTATTTACAAGTAAGTGGCAGAACCAGGAGATGATTGTGGGATAGAAAGAATAGGGGGAAATGAGCTCTGACGAGACAACACAAGACCAATCTTTACACAGCATGCGGCAGAGTGTATATCTAGAATACTCTTCCCCTAATTCTAGATATGTACGCTGCTGCACATGCGCTGTGTTAGGTCCCATGCACACGACCGCGCCCGCAATCACGGCCCGCGATTGCGGGCACGGCTGGCCGCCGGCTGCCACGCGCACTTTCGGGTTGTGCTCCACTACAAAGTAGATGCGACCGCCGCAATTATGTCGTTTTAGAGGGAGGGTGTGCCAATGTTTTTTTTTGGGCATCCGGGAGCCTAACAAAGGCCCCCAGCTCTGCCTTTAGTGAATGCCTGCTAGGCCATTCCAGAGGCAAGGCCTAACAGATGCATGTCAGTCTTACACTGACAGGCAATAATACACTGCAATAAAAAGTATTGCAGTGTATTATAAAAGCGATCAAATGATCGCATAGTGAAGTTCCCTAGTAAATCCCAAATAAAAAAAAAATGAAAAACCCACATTTTCCCCTTACAAAATGTTTTATAATGAAAAAACTAACGTAAAACTGTTACACATATTTGCTATCGCTGTGTCCGCAACGATCTGAACTATGAAACTATTACATTATTTAACCTGCACAGTGAACCCTATAAAAAAATAAAAAGCAAAGATAGAATTCTGTTTTCTGTTCATCTTACCTCCAAAAAAATTTGATAAAAAGCAATCAAGAAGTCGTATGTACTCCAAAATGTCGTCCCGCAAAAAAAACGCTCATGCAGCTACATATGTCTGCACAAAAAAAAAAAGTTTAATGTTATGGCTCTTAAAATATGGCGACACAAAAATAAATAATTTTTAAGAAAATGTGTTTTTACTGTTTAAAAGTAGTAAAACATAAAAAAAACTATATACATTTGGTATTGCCGCAATCGTAACGATCTGCTGGATAAAGCTATTATGTTATTTATACCACACGATAAACGGCGTAAATTTGAGACGCAAAAATGTATGGCAAAGTTTCTGGGCTACTTTCTATTACCCCCCAAAAAAGTTAATAAAAGTTAATCAATAAATAATATGTCCCCTAGTGGGACTAAAATATTAATTAAATAATATTAATTAAAAATAGTGTTCACAATAAAAAAAAAATCTTTTTTTTAAAAAAGGGTTTTATTTTGCAAAGTGTAAAAAAATATATAAAATATATAAAATTACACTTGTATGGTATCGCCAGAATCATAATGATTCATAATGTACAATAAAGTGAGCACATGATTTGAAATGCACGATGAATGGCATAAAAAACTGCAGAAAACAATAGCAGAATTGTTTTTTTTCCTATTGTTCCCCAAAATTCGAATAATTCTATTAAAAAATATGACTCGTCCCACAAAAAACAAGGCCTCGTGTGGCTACATCAACGGAAAAATAAAAAAAGTTATGGATCTTGGAATGCAGCAACATAAAAAACATTTTTTTTTCATCAAATGTGCTTTTATTGCACAAAAGTAGTAAAACAAAAGAAACTATACATATTTGGTATAGTCGTAATCGTAGCAACCGAAAGAATAAAGGTAACGTGTTATTTATCCTGCTTGGTGAGCGATGCAAAATATATAATGCAAACAATCAATGGCGGAATTACAGTTTTTTTCTATTCAACCAAAAAGCGTTAATAAAAGTTAATCAATCAATTAGATGTACCCCAAAATAGTGCCATTAAAAAAAAAGAACTTATTGTGCAAAAACCTTGCTCTCATACAACTACGTAGATGGAAAGGTTATGGCTCTCGGAGTCCATTTGTAAGTATGGCCTTTTTCGGTGTTTTTGCATAAATGTCCTTGTTTTTATCCGTTTTGTCCGTACATCAGGAGCTTTTCGCTCCAGTTAGGGACTCGCAAGTCTGGGGATCCTTGTCGTGGATTGCGAGCTTGCATCCTTTTGGCCAAAATGATCACTAATACCCCAGGTATTTTTCATTATTACTTATATTCGCTTCTTTTGGACACAGCCAGGTCTTTGATGCTGGGAGAGCATGGTGTGTTGTTGATTGGCCTAGCAAGCAGGGTAGCCCGCTCTATGAATTATCAAGGCGTCACAAATAGGCTTCTACCTGGCTAGACACGTTGCGCCTCATGACTTACACACTATCCCTCCATGTTTCACACACTTGCATTCCATTATTCATTTATTTTTTAGGCACTTTACTTATTACTGCCCCCTATATTTCACTTACATTATTACACTTGCACATACACTATTCATTTATTATTTCTTACTACACATCCCATGCACCACATACCACTCCCCTCAAGACTAGTGGGAGTGGCTATTATTATTTAAAGCACCTGCTCACTCGCCTTCATCAGCGTTTCTGACCTGGCTGTGTCCATTTGTAAGTATGGCCTTTTTTCGGTGTTTTTGCATAAATGTCCTTGTTTTTATCCGTTTTGTCCGTACATCAGGAGCTTTTCGCTCCAGTTAGGGACTCGCAAGTCTGGGGATCCTTGTCGTGGATTGCGAGCTTGCGTCCTTTTGGCCAAAATGATCACTAATACCCCAGGTATTTTTCATTATTACTTATATTCGCTTCCTTTGGACACAGCCAGGTCTTTGATGCTGGGAGAGCATGGTGTGTTGTTGTTTGGCCTAGCAAGCAGGGTAGCCCGCTCTATGAATTATCAAGGCGTCACAAATAGGCTTCTACCTGGCTAGACACGTTGCGCCTCATGACTTACACACTATCCCTCCATGTTTCACACACTTGCATCCCATTATTCATTTATTTTTTAGGCACTTTACTCATTACTGCCCCCTATATTTCACTTACATTATTACACTTGCACATACACTATTCATTTATTATTTCTTACTACACATCCCATGCACCACATACCACTCCCCTCAAGACTAGTGGGAGTGGCTATTATTATTTAAAGCACCTACTCACTCGCCTTCATCAGCGTTTCTGACCTGGCTGTGTCCATTTGTAAGTATGGCCTTTTTCGGTGTTTTTGCATAAATGTCCTTGTTTTTATCCGTTTTCTCTCGGAATGCAGCAACACAAAAAAAAAAATCTTGTGATCCTGAAGGCCAAAATAGGCTCGGTCCTGAAGGGTTAATAAGAATGCCAGAACTCAATATGGCATTGAATTTGATGCAATGATATATTGCATTTAAACCAGGGGCGTAGATAGGGGGGGCAGTCGGGCATGTGCCCCGGGCGCAACTACAATGTAGGGAAGCGGGTGCACCGCAGAGCAGCCGTATCAAAACAGCTGATCGCTGCTTATAGGCGCCCTATATCCTTGGCAGCTGCAGCAGCGATCAGCTAGCTATTTTGATACGGCTGCTCTGCGGCGATCCCATCCTCTCAGGTTTTTCCATTCTCGTGGCACCTCTTGTGGCACCCCTGCCCCCCCCCCTACCCCCCTGTAATTTCTCCCTCTCCTGGCAGGCTGTCAGGGAGGGAAAACAGTAAGGCTGGGTTCACACTGAGTTTTTTGCAGGCAGAAAATCTGCCTCAAAATTCCATTTGCTCTGCCTGCACGCCAATTTTCGCTGCGTTTTTCGCCCACGGCCATTGAGCGCCGCGAGCAAAAAACACCCCGAAATACGCTTCTTCCACCTCCCATTGATGTCAATTGAAGGTCAGAGGCATAAACGCCCGAAGATAGGGCATGTCCCTTCTGTTTCCCGCGAGCCGGTTTTTCCGCTCATGGGAAAAAAACGCCTCCGCCTCCCATTGAAATCAATGTTTTTTGACGTGTTTTCCTACGCGGTTTCCGCATCAAAAAACGTGTAAAAAAACTCTATGTGAACTGGCCCTAAGTGATAAAACTCACACAACACTTTTTTTTCTCTCCAAAAAACATATTTCTTTCCATGTTTCTATCTAGCTATTTATCTCTGAATGTATCTATCTATCTATCTATCTATCTATCTATCTATCATCTACAGTGGATATAAAAAGTCTACACACACCTGTTGAAATGAAAGGTTTTTGTCATGTTACAAAATCAGTACAAGATGAGTCATTTCAGAACGTTTTCCACCTTTAATGTTACCCATAATCTGTACAATTCTATTGAAAAACAAACTGAAATCATTTAGAGGGGAAAAATGAAAATAACTGTAATGATGGGGGTAGGGAAACGGACAAGTGAGCCCTAATCTACCCGCCACTCTGTCCCTGCCTACTTGCAACGACCCGCCCTAGGCGACGGGGTACAACTGGGCGGCGGTCCCTACGCTCAGTAAGTGCACGAGACAAACAGACAAGGGTACACAAAGCTAAGGGAAATGGGGCAGTTGCCCACGGCAACACCGTGAGCAACAAGAGTGGTGAATGAGCCGAGTCAAACCAGGAGTGAACGAGGTACCAAACGCAGAGCAGGAGAGTAGTCAGTAAGCCAGGGTCAGTATGGAGCAGGATCAAATAGTCAGAAGCTGTAGCTGGGCCAAGAAACCACACGAGAAGAATCACAAGCAAAGGAGGAACAGGAAAGGCAGGTATAAATAGACAGAGGGCGGGAGCTAGCTCCGTCTGGCCAGGCTGCGATAGGCTCTCCCGCTCCTAAGCCTGCCATCCTGAGTGGTGGAAGATGGAGTCAGACTCAGAGACATAGACTCAGGTGCAGACTGATTACCTATGGGCGTATACACAGAAGTTGTGCCTGGCAGATCCTTTACAATAACAAAGCTACAACTGTTCGCTGTTGTCTTGTAACTGGGATAATGGATAGCAAGGTTGGAGGTTTTCTTCAGTGCACAGTTTGCCATATGTATGCACGACTGGAGCCGGAGTTCCAGGGTGAATACCTCTGTGGCAGATATGAGCATGTTGTTCACCTGGAAGCTCACATTAGAGATCTGGAGGAGCAAAATGCAACACTGAGGGCGATGGACAAACTTGAGCGGAGCATGCTGCTCACTGAGCAAGCAGTTAGTGGGGCAGAACTGGAGGGTGAAGACATGGGTCAGCAGGATCAGGCAAGTAGCTGGGTTATTGTAGTTAGGGGCAGTAGAAAGGGGTCCAAGAAAAGGAAGGCCAATCCTGTTTCTGATATTCCAAGCAAAATTGGGTGATGATGCAAGGGTGTCAGTCTCAGAAATGGCAGCCCTAGTGGATACTGATCTCCCTAACAGGCGGGAGTACAGCCCAGTTAGTAGTCGGCAGGATGGTAATGCAGGTAAGGCAAGACAATTGGTAGTTGTAGGGGATTCTATAATCAGCAAGACGGATAGAATAATTTGTCACGAAGACCGCTTCAACCGAATGGTTTGCTGTCTCCCTGGTGCCAGGGTTCGGCATGTGGTGGAATGGGTGGATAAATTACTGGGAGGGGCTGGTGATGATCCAGCTGTCGTGTCCATGTGGGTACCAAAGACAGAATAAATGGTAGGTGAAGGAGCCTTAAGAATACTTATAAAGATCTAGGCTACGAGCTGAAGGGAAGGACCTCCAAGGTTGTATTCTCAGGAATACTGCCTGTGCCATGCGCATCACAGGAAAGACAGCGGGAGCTCAGGGAGTTAAATGCATGGTTTAAGTCTTGGTGTAGAGGAGAAGGTTTAGGTTCCTAGAGCACTGGGTTGACTATTCATTGGGGTACAAACTGTATTCTGTAGATGATTTGCACCTAAATGGAAGGGGGTCCGCTGTGCTGGGGCAGAGAATTCTAGCTGGGGTGGCGGAGTATTTAAACTAGGGCTGAGGAGGGAGGTCAATGTAGAAAATAAAGGGGTAGTTAAGTTAGAGAGGGGTCAGACTATATTGGTGGGGGAAGATACAGTCTGGGGAGAGGACAAGATAACTGGATAAGGAGAATCTTTTTTTTACAAAACAGCAGTGAAAATAAAAATGCCCAAATAATGTCAAATAATCAAATTTCTGATAATAAAAGTGAAAAACTGAAAGGCAAGTTAAACTGTATGTTCACAAACGGCAGAAGTCTAGCAAGCAAAATGGGGGAGCTGGAGGCCTTGGTACTGGAAGAAAATATTGATATACACCGCATTCCAAATTATTATGCAAATGTTGTTTTTCGCTGATTTTCCTAAATAGTCGATGCAAATGACAGTCAGTATAATCTTCAAGCCATCAACCGTTGGAGTATAATGCAAATTTTATTGAACAAATCTCCTAATGATAACAGTTTTTTTTTTATAAGTAAAAAACTCAAAATGCACTGTTTCAAATTATTATGCACAACAGAGATCAAAACATTTTAAAGGTTGTAAAGAGAACTAAAATGGTAATTTATTGCATTTGCAGCATCAGGAGGTCATATTTACAGAAATCAAAAGCTCTTTCAATAAAAAAATACTTAACAGGCCAAGTTACATGTTAACATAGGACCCCTTCTTTGATATCATCTTCACAATTCTTGCATCCATTGAATTTGTGAGTATTTGGACAGTTTCTGCTTGAATATCTTTGCAGGATGTCAGAATAGCCTCCCAGAGCTCATAGATATTTTGCTTGAGGATGCTCCAAAGGTTCTCAATAGGCGTAAAGGATCTGCCAGACACAGCTTCTGTGTCGACGCCCGTGGTTAATCAGTCTGTACCTGCTCCTAAGTCTGATAGAGTGACTCCATCTGCTACCACTCAGGCTGGTAGGCTCAGGAGTGGGAGAACCTATCACAGCCTGGAAAGACGGTTTTAGCTCCCGCCCTCGGTCTATTTATACCTTCATTTCCTGCTTGTCTCTGCCTGTGATTCTTTCCTGTTTCCTGGCTCTGCTGCTCCTGCTATCATTATTGACCTTGCTTCATTTTGACCATGGCTTTACTGACTATGCTCCTGCTCTGCATTTGGTACCTCGTACACTCCGGGTTTGACTCGGCTCGTTCACTACTCTTGTTGCTCACGGTCTTGCCATGGGCAACTGCCCCATTTCCCTTAGCTTCTGTGTACCCTTGTCTATTTGTCTGTCGTGCACATATTGAGCGTAGGGACCGTCGTCCAGTTGTACGCCGTCGCCTAGGACGGGCCGTGCAAGTAGGCAGGGACTGAGTGGCGGGTAGATTAGGGCTCACCTGCCTGTCTCCCTACCCCATCATTACATAATCACAGGCCCATATACCTTTTCTACCCTGATCCCTGACTCAACTATGGACCCCCTTGAGACCCTGGCTCAGCAAATGCAGGGCCTACCCCTACTGGTCCAAGCCCTGTGTTAAGGATCTGCCAGGCACAGCTTCTGTATCCACGCCCATAGGTAATCAGTCTGCACCTGCTTCTATGTCTGTGAGACTGACTCCATCTTCCACCACTCAGGATGGCAGGCTTAGGAGTGGGAGAGCCTATCACAGCCTGGCCAGATGGAGCTAGCTCCCGCCCTCTGTCTATTTATACCTGCCTTTCCTGTTCCTCCTTGCTTGTAATTCTTCTCGTTTTGTTTCCTGGCCCTGCTGCAGCTTCTTGTACCATTTGACTCTGCTTCATATTGACCCTGGCTTACTGACTACTCTCCTGCTCTGCGTTTGGTACCTCGTACACTCCTGGCTTGACTTGGCTTGTTCACTACTCTCCTACTCTGCGTTTTGTACCTCGTACACTCCTGGTTTGACTCGGCTCGTTCACCTCTCTTGTTGCTCACGGTGTTGCCGTGGGCAACTTCCCCTTTTCCCTTGCTTCTGTGTACCCTTGTCTGTTTGCCTGTCGTGCACTTATTGAGCGTAGGGACCGTCGCCCAGTTGTACCCCGTCGCCTAGGGCGGGTCGTTGCAAGTAGGCAGGGACTGAGTGGCGGGTAGATTAGGGCTCACTTGTCTGTTTCCTTACCCCCATCATTACATAATCACAAGCCCATATACCTACTCTACCCTGGTCCCTCACACTACTATGGACCCCCTTGAGACCCTGGTTCAGCAAATGCAGGGTCTCTCCCTACAGGTCCAGGCCCTGGCTCAGAGGTTCAACCAGCCTGATGCTACCATGGTAGTGCCCCTCACCTCACCTCTTGAACCCCACCTCAAGTTGCCTGACCGGTTCTCAGGGGACCGGAAGACTTTTCTCTCCTTTCGGGAGAGTTGTAGGCTCTATTTTCATTTAAAGCCCCACTCCTCAGGTTCTGAGAGCCAGCGGGTGGGTATAATTATGTCCCGGCTCCAGGAAGGGCCCCAAGAATGGGCCTTCTCCTTGGCTCCTGACGCCCCTGAACTTTCCTCCGTTGATCTTTTCTTTTCTGCTCTCGGACTCATTTATGACGAGACTGACAGGACTGCCTTTGCCGAGAGTCAGCTGGTGACCTTACGTCAGGGTAAGAGACCTGTTGAGGAGTATTGCTCTGATTTTGGAAGTGGTGCGTAGCTTCTCGGTGGAATGACCCTGCCTTAAGGTGCCAGTTTAGTTTGGTTCTGTCGAACACCCTGAAAGACCTGCTAGTTAGCTATCCCTCTTCTGATTACTTAGACCAGGTTATGGCTTTAGCGGTACGACTTGACCGACGTCTCAGGGAGCGACAACGTGAAAGTTTTTGTGTTTTCTCCTCTGACTCCCCCATGATGCCTCCCGAGGTTCCGTTGCTTCGTTCTTCCACGGAAGACTCGGAGGTACCTATGCACCTCGGGGCCTCCGTGTCCCCCCAACAACGTAGAGAGTTCCGCAGGAAGAATGGTCTCTGCTTCTATTGTGGGTATGACAAGCATCAAGTGAACACCTGTCCTAGGCAAAAGAATAAGCAGCCGGAAAACTTCCGCGCCTAAGTGATTATCGGGGAGGTCACTTCGGCGCACAGGTATTTACCGTAAATATGAAACGTAATAAAATCTTGTTTCCCTTTCAGGTCTCTTTTGGTGGTATGTCTGCTACCGGCAGTGTCTTCGTGGATTCAGGGTCGTCTGCTAATATCATGTCTGTGGAATTTGCTATGTCTCTAGCTATGCCTTTGATTGATTTGCCTAAACCTGTCCCGGTAGTGGGTATCGACTCCACTCCTCTTGCTAATGGTTATTTTACACAGCATACCCCTGTTTTTGAACTCCTTGTTGGCTCCATGCATTTGAAGCAGTGCTCTGTACTGTTGATGCAGGAATTATCATCCGATTTGGTTTTAGGCCTTCCCTGGTTGCAGTTGCATAATCCCACGTTTGACTGGAATACTGGGGATCTTACCAAATGGGGTAATGAATTGCTTGACGTCATGTTTTTCTGTTAATTCTATTTCTCCCCCTGAGGAGGTGAACACACTACCTGAGTTTGTTCAGGACTTCGCTGATGTTTTCTCTAAGGAGGCCTCCGAAGTGTTACCTCTTCATAGAGAATACGATTGCGCTATCGATTTGGTACCAGGAGCTAAGCTCCCTAAGGGTAGGATATTTAAACTCTCTTGTCCCGAACGTGAAGCCATGAGAGAGTATATCCAGGAATGCCTGGCCAAGGGTTACATTCGCCCCTCTACTTCTCCGGTAGGTGCTGGCTTCTTCTTCGTAGGGAAGAAGGATGGTGGTCTTAGGCCATGCATTGACTACCGTAACTTGAATAAGGTCACTATAAGGAACCAGTATCCCCTTCCTTTGATTCCTGATCTCTTTAATCAGGTTCAGGGGGCCCAATGGATCTCTAAGTTTGATCTACGGGGGGCGTATAACCTTATCCGCATCAAAGAGGGGGATGAGTGGAAGACTGCGTTTAACATGCCCGAAGGTCATTTCGAATACCTCGTCATGCCCTTTGGGTTGTGTAATGCTCCCGCGGTCTTCCAGAATTTCATAAATGAGATTTTAAGAGATTACCTGGGGGTATTTCTTGTAGTGTACCTTGATGATATACTTGTGTTTTCCAAGGACTGGTCCTCCCACATTGAGCATGTCAGGAAGGTGCTCCAGGTCCTTCGGGAAAACAAACTGTTTGCGAAGACCGAAAAATGTGTGTTTGGGGTGCAGGAGATACCATTTTTGGGCCAAATCCTCACTCCGCATGAATTCCGCATGGACCCCGCCAAGGTCCAGGCTGTGGCGGAATGGGTCCAACCTGCCTCCCTGAAGGCGTTACAGTGCTTCTTGGGGTTCGCTAATTATTACAGGAGATTTATTGCTAACTTCTCGGTCATCGCTAAGCCTCTTACGGACCTCACTCGCAAGGGTGCTGATCTCCTCCGCTGGCCTCCTGAGGCTGTCCAGGCTTTTGAGGTCCTTAAGAAGTGCTTTATCTCGGCCCCGGTGTTGGTTCAGCCCAACCAAATGGAACCATTTATCGTGGAGGTTGACGCGTCCGAGGTGGGAGTGGGGGCTGTCTTGTCCCAGGGTACCAGGTCCCTCACCCATCTCCGTCCCTGTGCCTACTTCTCCAGGAAGTTTTTGCCCACTGAGAGTAACTATGATATTGGCAACCGCGAACTCTTAGCCATTAAATGGGCATTTGAAGAGTGGCGCCACTTCCTGGAGGGGGCTAGGCACCAGGTAACGGTCCTTACCGACCACAAGAATCTGGTTTTCCTAGAATCTGCCCGGAGGCTAAACCCGAGACAAGCTCGATGGGCGATATTTTTTACCAGATTCAATTTTTTGGTTACCTATAGGGCTGGGTCTAAAAATATTAAGGCTGATGCACTGTCACGTAGCTTCATTGCCAGCCCTCCTTCGGAGGAAGATCCTGCTTGTATTTTGCCTCCAGGTATAATCATTTCCTCTATTGATTCTGATTTAGTCTCCGAAATTGCGGCTGATCAAGGTTCAGCCCCTGGGAACCTTCCTGAGAACAAGCTGTTTGTTCCCCTGCAATATCGGCTAAGGGTACATAGGGAAAATCATGACTCCGCACTATCTTGTCATCCAGGCATCCTGGGTACCAAGCACCTCATTGCCAGAAACTATTGGTGGCCTGGGTTGCCTAAAGACGTTAAGGCCTACGTCGCCGCTTGTGAGGTTTGTGCTAGGTCCAAGACTCCCAGGTCCAGACCAGCGGGCTTACTACGTTCTTTGCCCATTCCCCATAACCCTTGGACCCATATCTCCATGGATTTTATCACCGATTTGCCTCCATCTCAAGGCAAGTCGGTGGTGTGGGTTGTAGTAGACCGCTTCAGTAAGATGTGCCACTTTGTGCCCCTCAAAAAACTACCCAATGCTAAGACGTTAGCTACCTTGTTTGTCAAACACATCCTGCATCTCCATGGGGTCCCTGTCAATATTGTTTCTGACAGAGGCGTACAATTTGTTTCTTTGTTTTGGAGAGCCTTCTGTAAAAAGTTGGAGATTGATCTGTCCTTCTCCTCTGCCTTCCATCCTGAAACTAATGGCCAAACCGAGAGGACTAATCAGTCTCTAGAACAATATGTATGGTGTTTTATCTCTGACTGTCAATATGATTGGGTCTCATTCATTCCCCTCGCCGAATTTTCCCTTAATAACCGGGTCAGTAACTCGTCAGGGGTCTCCCCCTTTTTCTGTAATTTTGGGTTTAATTCAAGGTTCTCCTCCATTTCACCTGGTAGTTCCAACAATCCCGAGGTAGAGGTCGTTCATCGGGAACTGTGCACAGTTTGGGCCCAGGTTCAGAAGAACCTAGAGGCGTCCAAGAGCATACAAAAAACTCAGGCAGATAGAAGACGTTCTGCTAACCCCTTGTTTATGGTCGGGGATCTGGTGTGGCTATCGTCAAAGAACTTGCGCCTTAAAGTCCCGTCCAAGAAGTTTGCTCCCCGGTTTATAGGGCCGTACAAGGTCATTGAAGTCCTCAATCCTGTCTCTTTCCGACTGGAGTTGCCCCCATCTTTTCGAGTATACGACGTGTTTCATGCCTCCCTCCTTAAACGCTGCTCCCCGTCCTTGGCTCCCTCGAGGAAACCTCCTGTCCCCGTTCTCACCCCTGAGGGGGTAGAATTAGAGGTGGCCAAGATTGTGGACAGCAAGATGGTCCAAGGCTCCCTCCAGTACCTGGTCCATTGGAGAGGATACGGGCCTGAGGAGAGGACTTGGGTACCCGCCCGGGATGTTCACGCTGGGGTATTGGTCAGGAGGTTCCACCTTCGTTTCCCCAATAAACCAGGTCCATCTAGAAAGGGTCCAGTGGCCCCTCATAAAAGGGGGGGTACTGTTAAGGATCTGCCAGGCACAGCTTCTGTATCCACGCCCATAGGTAATCAGTCTGCACCTGCTTCTATGTCTGTGAGACTGACTCCATCTTCCACCACTCAGGATGGCAGGCTTAGGAGTGGGAGAGCCTATCACAGCCTGGCCAGACGGAGCTAGCTCCCGCCCTCTGTATATTTATACCTGCCTTTCCTGTTCCTCCTTGCTTGTGATTCTTCTCGTTTTGTTTCCTGGCCCTGCTGCAGCTTCTTGTACCATTTGACCCTGCTTCATATTGACCCTGGCTTACTGACTACTCTCCTGCTCTGCGTTTGGTACCTCGTACACTCCTGGTTTGCCGTGGGCAACTGCCCCTTTTCCCTTGCTTCTGTGTACCCTTGTCTGTTTGTCTGTTGTGCACTTATTGAGCGTAGGGACCGTCGCCCAGTTGTACCCCGTCGCCTAGGGCGGGTCGTTGCAAGTAGGCAGGGACTGAGTGGCGGGTAGATTAGGGCTCACTTGTCTGTTTCCTTACCCCGATCATTACACCCTGACTCAGAGGGGCAACCAGCGTGATGCTACCCTGGTAGTGCCCCCCACCTCACCTCTTGAACCCCACCTCAAGTTGCCTGACTGGTTCTCAGGGGACCGGAAGAGTTTTTTCTCCCATCAGGAGAGTTGTAGGCTCTATTTCCGTCTAAGGCCCCACTCCTCAGGTTCTGAGAGCCAGCGAGTGGGTATAATTATGTCCCGGCTCCAGGACGGGCCCCAAGAATGGGCCTTCTCCTTGGCTCCTGACGCCCCTGAACTTTCCTCTGTTGATCTTTTATTTTCTGCTCTCGGGCTCATATATGACGAGACTGACAAGACTGCCTTTGCCAAGAGTCAGCTGGTGAACTTACGTCAGGGTAAGAGACCCGTTGAGGAGTACTGTTCTGACTTTAGGAAGTGGTGTGTAGCTTCTCGGTGGAATGACCCTGCCTTGAGGTGCCAGTTTAGATTGGGTGTGTCGAACGCCCTGAAAGACCTGTTAGTTAGCTATCCCTCTTCTGACTCTCTAGATCAAGTTATGGCTTTAGCGAGACGTCTTGACCGACGTCTCAGGTAACGACAACTTGAACGTTTTTGTGCTTTCTCCTCTGGCTCCCCCATGATGGCTCCCGAGGTTCAGTTGCTTTGTTCTTCCACGGAAAACTCGGATGAACCAATGCAACTCGGGGCCTCTGTGTCTCCCCAACAACGTAGAGAGCTCCGCAGGAAGAATGGTCTCTGCTTCTACTGTGGGGATGACAAGCATCAAGTGAGCAGCTGTCCTAGGCGTAAGAATAAGCAGCCAGAAGAACTTCCTCGCCTAAGTGACGATCGGGGAGGTCACTTGGGCGCACAGGTATTTCCCGTAAATATGAAACCTAATAAGATCTTGCTTCCCTTTCAGGTTTCTTTTGAGGGTAGGTCTACTACCGGCACTGCCTTCGTGGATTCAGGGTCTTCTGCTAATACTATGTCTGTGGAATTTGCTATGTCTCTAGCTATGCCATTGATTGATTTGCCTAAACCTGTCCCGGTAGTGGGTATTGACTCCACTCCACTTGCTAATGGTTATTTTACGCAGCATACCCCTGTTTTTGAACTCATTGATGGCTTCATTCATTTGGAGCAGTGCTCTGTACTGGTGATGCAAGGATTATCGTCCAATTTGGTTTTTAGGCCTTTTCTGGTTGCAGATGCATAATCCCACGTTTAACTGGAATACTGGGGGATCTTACCCATACAGTATAAAGCCAACACAGATGGCCCCATACAGTATAAAGCCCACACATATTCTCCCATGTAGTATAATGCCCACACAGATGCTCTCATGCAGTATAATGCCCAAACAAATTTCCCCATACAGCATAATGCCCCCATAGCTTCCCCCATACAGCATAATGCCCCCATAGCTGCCCCATACAGTATAATGCTCCCTTAGCTGCCCCTAGTTCCAGTGCCCTTGTAGATAGTGACACAGTGCCCATGTAGGTAGTGCCACAGTATATTGCCCTCTTGCTGCCAGCATACAGTATAATGCCTCAATACAGTATAAGGCAAACACAAATGCCCCCATACAGTATAATGCCCACATAGATTCTCATATGCTGTATAATGCCCACACAGAGGCCCACATGCAGTATAATGCCCAAACAAATTCCTCCATACAACATAATGCCCCATAGCTGCCCCATGCAGCATAATACCCCCATAGCTGCCCCATACAGTAAAATTCCCATACAGATGCCCCCATACAGTATAATGCCCCCATAGCTGCACCATACAGTATAATGCCCCATAACTGCCCCATACAGTATAAAGCCCCATAGCTGCCCCATACAGCTTAAAGCCCCTTTGCAGCATAATGCCCCAATAGCCTCCCCATACACTAAAATGACCCCATAGCTGCTTCATACAGTATAATTCCCCGCTAGCTTTCCTTTTACAGTATAATACCCCCAAAGCTGCCCCTAGTGCCAGTGCCCATATATAAAGTGCCAGTGCCCTCTCGATAGTGCCACAGTGCCCATGTAGATAGTGCTCCAATATAGTGCCACAGTTTCCATGTTGATAGTGCCAACCCCCTGTAGATAGTGCTACCCCCACCCTGCAGACAGCGCCATTGAGACTCCCTCTAGAAGCGGAATCCCCAGCCAGAGCATAGGCCTGGGATTCCGCTCCTAGAGGAAAGCCCTGATTTTACTGTCCATATATGGGCAGTGACGTCAGTGGATACTCCTTGAGCGAATCCCCGTTGCCGACCCTGGCCGGGGATTCCGCTCCAGGAGGAGCCACTGACGTCAATGTCCAGATCATCGGCAACGGGGATTCCGCTCAAGGAGTAGCTCAGTAGTTCAGAGCAGGGGGAACTACTCCGCTCGCTGAAGACTACCCGACATCATTGCCAACCTCCACTTCAGAAATTTCTGGACAACTGAGCTAAAAATCACGAACAGACCAAAAGTTTTCCGGACACATTACAAAATCAAAAGTAAGGCCTCATGCACACGACCGTAGATTTCGTCCGTAATTACGGACCCATTCATTTCAATGGCCGTAGAATCCTTCCGTAAAAAATTGGACATGTCCTTTTTTTTAATTTTATGGGCCATGGTCCTATACTTTATAATTGGAGCACGGTCCGCAAATGCGGATGACTGTCCGCAGACGTCCGTGGCCGGCCATGCCCGTAATCACAGATTGTGATTACGGGTACGGTCATGTGCATGGGGCCTCAGTGATAATAAAGAGCATAACTAACACCTTTTATAAGTAATCACACAAGTGGGATAGAAAAAAGAAGAGTACGGGCACAACTGAAGTTGAATTAAAAAACAATTAAAGTAAGGGCCTGTTCACATCACCATTCGCTTTCTGTTCCGGGGTCCGTCAGAGGTTCCCGTTGGGTGAACCCCGCAACGGAAAGTCAAACTGAAATCACAGCTTAAGTTTCAGTCAACTGCGCTATTGATTTAGTCGGAAAAACGGAAACCTGACGGAATGGTGACGAACAGAAGCCATTAGTAATGTTTCCGTCACCATTGATATCAATGGTCACTGAAAAATGGTTCACCCGACGGAATCCTCCGACAGAACCCCGAAACGGAAAGCCAACGCTGATGTGAACAGGCCCTAAGGCTTCTTTCACACTAGCATCCTCTCTTCTGTCAGAGGAAGAGAGGATCGATACGTTAAACGGAAAGCAACGGTTCCATTAGAATTACCATTGCTTTCAATGGTAATTCTTTTGTATCAGTTGCTTTACGTTTGTCTCCGTTATCTAAGTTTCCGTATTTTTGAAAAGAAACAAAAGTGCAGTCTGCAGAACTTTTATTTCCGTTGAAAAGAACGGAAACCTAGCGAACGTAGACAAACGGAAAGCAACTGATACAAAATAATTACCATTGAAAGCAATGGTAATTCTAATGGAACCGTTGCTTTCTGTTTAACGTATCGATCCTCTCTTCCTCTGACGGAAGAGAGGTTAACGTATATTAATGCTAGTGTGAACACAGCCCAATAGAACTAAGATATTAATAATATAAAAAAATAAAAAAAAAGCCCTGCTGGGATTTGAACCAGCAACCTTCCATAAGTAAGGCAGACATGCTGACCACTACACTATAGAAGCCATCATATTCAATACTTGCGAAACAGTAGTAATTGAGGGTTTAGTCAATAACGACAGGCACTGTCGGCAACGTCTGTCTGTCTGCTGCGTGTGGGTGGTGACTGGTCAGAGACTCACAGTCAGACTGGATGCCGCATGCAGTGTCCACTGGGAGTGACTGTGAGACTCACCAGTGACAGCCCCGCTTGTAGCTTTCCCACACTAATTAAGCACAGGAAAGCTAAAAACGGGGCTCTAACTGGTGAGTCGGGCACTCAATCCACCCGCAAAGTAGCACTGTGCCCGGGGAGCCCTCGGCGAGCGGAGGAGCTGCCTCTGCTCCTCCACTATGTACCAATTCTGAAGCAGGGAGCTGATGGTTCCCTGCTTCAGAATTATTTTGACAGCGGGACATACCCCCGGCCGTCCGGGACAGCGGGACGCCGCCCGGAATCCGGGACTGTCCCGCTGAATGCGGGACGGTTTGCAGGTATGGATTACATTTGGCACAACAGTGACATTACCAAGAACTGGACGTCCCTCAAAACTTGATGGAAATACATATTTATGCAACCACATTATTTTTGTTCATTATTTTTATTTTTCCACCCTAAAAGATTTCTGTTTGTTTTTCAATACAATTGTTCAGATTATAGGTGACATTAAAGGTGGAAGAAGTACTGAAATGATTAATCTTGGACTGATTTTGTAACATGATAAACACCTGGCATTTTAACAGGGGTGTGTAGACCTTTTTATATCCACTGTGTCATGTCCGTGGCTGCGTGCTGTCAGCTCCAATCTCCCCCTGACAGCCGCAGCCACGAGTCGGCAAGCTTCCACTCACCTCAGCCGGATCTGGCCGTGAGTACCCTGGACTTTAAGAGGGGTCCAGCCCCCTGCTTTGATGCATGAGCGTTGTTGTTTTTTCCCTAGTTTGTCTATGCAATGGTCTCCTAGTGTGTTCCTGTTCCTGTTCCCTGCATTCCATACTATCCTGGTCGAGTACTGTGCTGAGCCAAAGTCGTGCCGTGCTGTATATCGCGCCTGATCTGCTTCACCACACCTGATGTCTACCTGCTGCCTAGTCCCCAGCTGAGCCTGCCTTGCTACTGTCCGAGCTGCCACAGGTACCTATACGAACTATAGACATTGACCTGCGCCCTGTTGGCCAGCTGCCATACCGCCAAGGCGGTACGGTCCAGTGGGTCCACAGACCCTTCGTGACACACTGTATGTCGTATCTATCTATCTATCTATCTATCTATCTATCTATCTATCTATCTATCTAGTATCTATCTATTTAACCATCTATCTCATATCTATCTATCTATCTATCTATCTATCTATCTATCTATCTATCTATCTATCTATCTATCTATCTATCTATCTATCTATCTATCTATCTATCTATCTCGTATCTATCATCTATCTATCTATCATCTATCTATCTAATCTATCTATCTCGCATTTATCTCATATATATCTAGCTATCTTTCCTGAGGCGTAGCTAGGGGGGCAGGCGGGGCAACTACAATGTAGGGAACGGGGGGGTGCCACAGAGCAGCCATATCAAAACAGCTGATCGCAGCTGATAGGCGCCCTGTATCCTGGGTGGCTGCAGGGCGCCCATGAGCTGCTGTTTTGATACGGCTGATCTGTGGCGGTCCCATCCTCTCAGGCCCCGGGCGCAACTACAATGTAGGGAAGGGAGGGTGCCACAGAGCAGCCATATCAAAACAGCTGATCGCAGCTGATAGGCGCCCTGTATCCTGGGTGGCTGCAGGGCGCCCATGAGCTGCTGTTTTGATGTGGCAGTCCCATCCTCTCAGGGCCCACTGCTGGTATGGGGCCCGCGCGGCTGACATGGGCCCCCTCATGCCCGGTGAAGTCGCTAGCACCGGGGGAGCCCTGGTGCTAGTGACTGCCACATTCAATTGTATCTGCATCCTAAGGACCCAGATACAATTGAATACTATGGCGGAGTAGCTCCCTGCTTCGCTATCACTAGGCTACAGGCAATATTAGCCCTGCTGCCTATGAGTCGCTGGGATGGAATCCCAGCGCAGACTGGCGTGATGACGTAACTGGATCACGCTGACCTACGCAATGGTCTCAGAGCACCATATGCAAGGGGGGCTGTGTGGTACCATCTACAAGGTGGGGCTATGTGGCACCATCTACAAGGGAGGGCTGTGTGGCACCGTCTACAAGGGTGGCTGTGTGGCACCATCTACAAGGGAGGGCTGTGTGGCATCATCTGCAGGGGGACTGTGTGGCACCATCTGCATGGGGGGCTGTGTGTGATGCTATCTACAAGAGGGGGCTGTGTGTGGATTTATCTACAAGGGGCTTTGTGTGGCGCTATCTACAGGGGGCTGTGTGTGGCGCTATCTACAAGAGGGGGCTGTGTGTGGAGCTATATACAGGGGGCTGTGTGTGGTGCTATCTACAGGGGGCTGTGTGTGACGCTATCTACAAGGGGGCTGTGTGTAACCTCTTTATTTATTTTCTTTTACTTTATTGTTATGGTAACTCCCTTATATAACTTTATTGCTATAAAAGGCTGGGTTCACACAGAGTTTTTTGCAGGTGGAAATTCTGCCTCAAAATTCCGTTTGGAAGTTTGAGGCAGATTTTCCTCTGCCTGCACGCCGATTTTCGCTGCGTTTTTCGCCCACAGCCATTGAGCGCCGTGGGCATAAAGCTCAGCGAAATACGCTTTCTCTGCCTCCCATTGATGTCAATGGGAGGTCAGAGGCGTAAACGCCCGAAGATAGGGCATGTCCCTTCTTTCTCCCTCGAGACGGTTTTACCGCTAGCGGAAAAAAGACGCCTCCGCCTCCCATTGAAATCAATGGGAGGCATTTTCGGCCGGTTTTTGATGAGTTTTGCGGCGCAGTTTCCGCGTCAAAAAACTAGTCAAAAAACTCAGTGTGAACAAATGTAGAAATTGTTTTATGCTCGAGTTACATTAAAAAAAAAGTTGAAAAAAATTACACCTCATTGATTGGTACAGAAAGCAAACATGGCGAGGGGGAAGGAAATGTCGGGAAAGAAGTTGGGGGGTAGCGCCAATCTGAATCTTTTCCCCGGGTGCAAGAGAACCTAGCTACGCCTCTGTTTAAACTGTGTGATTACTCTTTATGGTATAGACTGTAAAAGTAAACTACGAAACCAGATAAGATAATGAATTGCTCCATATTTCTGAACAGCCTCATAGGATGCTGATTTTTGGAAACTGCGAGCAGTGAACTATACAATAAAATACAATCCTTATCTTTTTGTCTTCCTAGAAAATACAAGGAACAGTTTAAATAAATTGTGAAATGTATATCTTTGTAGCTGGAGGAAGGTATAGCAGGAAGTCTGATGTTCTGATTTTCCTGGATGTCATTTTTAGGTTGCTTCTCAGAAAACCACTTTATTTGCACGTCAAAATCAGGAAAATAATTATTCAACCACAGCCAAAGTTGAAATTGAGCAGTAGTCCTTTGTAGCAGACTTCTAGTCTCCTTACAATATAAAGTCCTGTGCCAGCAGCTGATGTCATCAAGTCACTCTGTCTGGACTACCAGATTATCCTTTTATTAGGTTCTTATTTATTTTTTTCTTTGATGAGTTTACTTAAGACTTTTGATTTAAAATCAACGTATGGAATCTTACGATTAGACACATCTTTGTTGCCCATAGAGACGAGATGTATTCACATGATAGCCTGTCAGATGTGTCATTTTACCAACTAAAGATGAAATCTAGATTTACAAAAGGTGCTTTGAATTTGGAAAATATGGTCCTTTAGATCTAATCTCAGGGACCACAGTTGCCGACTGGTGCTTTGTTTGTTTACATGCACATCCATATAGCAGTTTAATTACGACAATCCCTTTTTATATTGAGGCTAGGGGAAGCTAAAGAGTGACATTCATATAAATGGCCGACCATGTAAAACATGGACGGACTGGGTACACCAGAGTAAGAACCGGCTCTCGGAAGTGACTAATAAAGGGCGGTCCTGTGCAGGGGGACTAAATGTATACAATTGGAAGTAGCTACGGCTATGTGCACACAGTGTTTTTTTGCCGAGCAGAATCTGCCTCAAAATCTGCATTTTGAAATGCAAGCCCTTTTTGATGCTTTTTTTGACAAGTTTTTTTAGAATTTTTAAGGTGGTTTTTAATTTAGCAAATGCAAAAAGCATGGGTAGTTTTTGGTCAAAAAAACATTTCAAAACCACTCTAAATGAAACCGCTCCAAGATAGGGCATGATGGGTTTTTTTCCACAAGCGGACAAAAAACACCTAGGAAAAAAAAACACCTCTATCTCCTGTTGATTTGGGGGCCTTTTTTTTGCACTGATGCGGTTTTCACGTAAAAATTATTGTAAAAAATGCCACGGGAACAGGATAAAATGGTAGAGCCACACGCGGCAGATTTTGTTGCAGAAATTTCTGAAAATCAGTTCTATTCATCTGAATGTTGTTGTTCCTGCAGCAGGTGCATGGATTTCTGCAAGTTCCATTCCGATGAATGGAACAGATTTTAAGTCGCAGAAATTTCTTAAAAAAAATCTGCTGCATGTGACTGTACTCTTATAGTACAACTGGCCATAGATGTAAGATAACTGTTGGCTGACAGCTACCTACCCCGACTCCCCCATTAACATGTTATTCGGGTTTAAAGGGACTTTTATGCCGGCTGACAGTTGGCCGATTCAGCAAACGCCGATCAACGAGACATCGTTGATCGGCGCTCGTTTGCTCCTGTCACACGGAGCTATGGATGGGAACGAATGGTCGTTACTCCGATCGCTCCTTATAACCACACCCAGATATGCAGGCAGCATATTTCTGGATTATTACTGATGACTGGACCTAGCACTGGTAAGGCTACATTCAGATGAGCGTGACAGATTTACGCGCGTAAATTTGTCCGTGTGCATTTTTATTGCATCAGTGTGCTTTGCGAGTGGCATGCGTTTTTCACAAACTCACAAAGCACTTTCTTTCAATGGAATTGATGCACAATTCACGCAAAGAACACGGATGTGCATCCGTGTGCTGTGTGTGGTTTTCACGCACCCATTGACTTCAATGGGCATGTAGGTGCGTGAAAACGTACCAATATAGGACATGCAGTGAGTTTCTTGCAACGGACTCTCACTGCGTGAAAACTCACGCATGTCTGAATAGCCCCATTGGAAGCAATGGAGCCGTGTGCTGTGCGTTGTTTCAACGCACAGCACACAGACAAGATTCAAGCTCGTGTGAATGGGCCCTAACACTACACACACCTATCTAGCTGTGTAAAATATGTCTGTACAGCACACCCTTTTGCTACAAATGGTGCAAGAAATGCACTACATTATATAATTGTATATATTGCACCTGCATCATATGCCCCGAAAGTAGATTTCTGATGGATTTTATCTCAAAAGCGGCAGAATGATTCACTCAGCACCATTTCTGTATCCAGTAAACTGTCTCGTAAGGGAGACATTAAAATTATGGAATACCAGGGGGGTGGCCTATGCATATGCCTGAGCGATCGCGTTTTTGCAGAGCTCCCCCGGGGTCTGGAGAATCCTGCTGCATCTACCAATGCGGTAGATGCAGCAGGATTCTCCAGACCCCTCCCAATCTCCTCCAAGTATCTCCACAGGAGACACCGGGGGACCATCCTGAATCAGGGGACACCCATATTGGCCAGAGGTGAGTTTGCTGGCTGGTGCAGCCTACTGCACATCCTGCAGCCGCAGTGTCAACTTTCGGCAGCCGCCGGAACCGGAGCCTCCCGTCATCCTCCTCTCGCACATTGGGACCCCTATATATAGCAACAGAGGCCCAGGGACACCCTTGCAAGTGCTCTTACCACCTGGCAGTCACTACTGGTGAATTTAGTTTTGCGGCCTAGTCCGTGGCCTGAAGCTGCGGCCTAAATTTTCGGCAGCCGCCGGACCGGAGCCTTCCCAACTGGCAATTGAGGCCCCCACACCTAGCGATGGGGCCCAGGGGCATCCTGGACTACAGGGGCATATTTATTTATTTTTTAACAGCCATCCCCAGCACCACTAGGACTTTAGCCTAGACTGCTGCCTGCAACCGCGGCCTGAATTTCTGGAGACCTCTCTGGAGCTTCCATATTGTAATATACCCCTGCTTATATTGTGACTGATTCTTCTGGATTGAGCCTTTAGACCGTATATCTCATTCATGAAGATCCTTGCTCAGGATTGTGCAGTTCAGGTCCTATGTAACTCAAGTGATACTGTGCACAGATACTGGACTTCAATTTGACGTCACTGAACAGCTATATCCATATCTCATGGATCTCTCCTATAGCGGATTATATTGATTCTTCAACAACGACCAGAGTATGCTACCATCTACACCCCACCAGTATGATGTGTTAGATCTGTTGAAACTAAGTAAGCAGCACTCGTGACTTCAAAATCCTTGAAACTTCAAAACCGCCAAGATTTCTACATTCCAGTTCAGACGACGAAAGGCAAATACCCAACGAACCATGACTAAACCGCCTTTAGCGACTACTGCTACTAAGCTTAAAGGCTTTGCAAGACACTCGTCTGATAAAGGGGCTAGCTCCTCACTCTCACCGCAACCTCCGGAAAGTTCACCCATAGGAGCCGCTACAGATTCTGAACCCACTCTATGACAGGTATCTGTGCAATTATTAAGTGCCATTGCGTCTATTAATACTACTCTCATGGGGAAAATTGATGAAGTTAAGGTTGACTTGGGCTTGCTCTGTCAGGACCTATATACTGTTCGGGACAAAGTCAAGGAATCTGAGACCCGCATTTTCACTTAGGAAGATACCGTTGTCCCCCTCACCGAAAGGGTCACGTCAGTTGAACGTAAAGTGGATTTATTGCATCAAAAGTGTGTTGACCTTGAGAATAGGGTTGGTCGCATTAATGTGAGACTCTTGGGATTCCCGGAAAGGGTAGAGGGTGTCAATCCTGCTGAATTCCTGGAGCGCTGGTTTCGTGATACGTTCCCAGAGGCGTCATTCTCTACAGACTTCGCAGTCGAGAGGGCTCACCGAGTCCCAGCTTGCATGCCTGTACCTGGGGCACCTCCTAGACCACTACTTGCTAGAATGCTGAACTGGAAGGATCGAGATCATCTTGTCCAGCTTGCCTGGAGGAAACAAGTTATTAGATATGAGAATGCCAATATATCCCTGTTTCCAGACTTCTCAGCGAAGCTCGAAAAGAAAAGAGCTACTTTTGTTGCCATCAAGCGCCATCTGAGAAAAGCCAACGTCCGACCAGCCTTCGTGTGGTGGACGATGAGAGTGATATTTGTCGCGGCTCCCTTGGAGGTAAAGAATGGATCATGAGACAGGGCCTGCTGGATATTGAGCTCGTAATGTAGAATGCTTGAATATGCCGATACTGCCTTATGTATGACTTAATCGGGAAATTGGTTTTTCACCCTACTTCACACAATGATATTTCTGCACCTGAATTTACAATCCACATTACATGTTTGTCTGAATTGCTAACTTACAGCTTAGTCTTTTGTGGTTTATCCCCAGCCCAATATCAGAGCATTCGAACCAAACTGTAGCAGAAACTGTATTATAAACTTAAAGAGGAATTTTCATCACAGAAAATCAAGGCATATTGCATGTTTCTATTGGCCATTGCATGGGAAACGTCTGGCCACACATGTCTTCCACCGATGATAACAGCTGATTGTCAGGTTTAGAGAAGCCAGACCATCTATCGCCTCATCGGCTTTCATTTTCAAAGGGGTTGTCTTCATGAGACATCCCCTTTAATTGTTGGGTGATCCAATGAAAACTTTTCATAACTAAATGTTCAGTATTTAGTTTAATAGTTTTTTTAAAATCTGTGGGTTTTTTCCTTTTGATGCTAAAGAAGAAACCCAGGCATACATGCATATGTATAGTAAAACGTAAATGAATTATTCATTGCAAAGAAATGCTGCAAACAGTGAACATGTTTTATGAATATATGCTATAACATTTACAAGTTGGTTTGGCAAATCTGGTAGTTCAGACACCCTTTCCTGTATAGTCATCATTTGTCACAGAGAATCATCACCTTTAGTCAATTTACAGTAAGTGCTGTTGCCAGCTGTCTGCCGGTGATTGTTTTACAGTAAAGCAAGATGTTATATGGAAGTCTCTGGTCAAGGGCAGTCAGTCTACCATGCCCTAAGGGATAAAACAAAACAGACAAATTTTAAAATTTACAAGAAACCATTGATCAAAATAACATCGCAGTTGGAGTAAGAGAAAATTGTATACATTATCAGATATTATGAGAAATGAATTTATTTGTTGCTGGTAAAGTATACATCATTGCAGAGAAGAGGTTATATTGGGTGATGAGTCAATACTGACAAATTGTAATAAAATGTCAGAAGTGGGACCAAATGAATACGACCTATAGGGTCAGTTCACATGTTGCGTAAATACTGCGGTTTTTCCGCAATGGAATTCATTGCGAGGCAAATACAGTAGCAGCAAAGTGGATGAGATAAAGCAAATCTCATCCACACGCTGCGTAAATAGTAAGCGGAAAAAACGCTCAAAAATTGACCAGTGGTGCGGAATTTTATTCCGCAGCATGTCAATTGTATTTGAGTAAACGCTGCTTATTTGCTGCGAGTTTTCCCCATTGAATTCAATGGGTAGGTAAATCCCGCAACAAATAGCAGTTGTTGCGTTTTTGCGGCGGGTTCCAATCAAAGGCTGCAGCAGTCTTCTGGGATGAAACGCCAATGGTAGCAGGCCGGCTAAGTGCTGCAGTTTTCCGCATCACAATTTGGTGCGCTTTTTTGCCCGAAATTCCCTGCGGCACACAGGTTGGATACGCTACATGCTTTTACGCAGCATACCCACCCTGTGAGAACTCAGCCTTAGACCTCATTTACACGAGCGTGATATACGTCCGTGCGACGCGTGTGCTTTTCACGCGTGTCGTACGGACCTATGTAAGTCTATGGGGGCATGCAGACAGTCCGTGAGTTTTGCTCAGCGTGAGTCCGCTGAAAAAAACTCACGACATGTCCTATATTCGTGCGCTGTTCGCGCATCACGCACCCATTGAAGTCAATGGGTGCGTGAAAATCACGCAGGTCACACGGAAGCACTTCCGTGCGAACAGCGTGATTCGTGCAACAGCTGTCAAACTCTGAATGTAAAGAGAAAAGCACCACGTGCTTTTCTGTTTACAAACATCCAAACGGAGTGTCATAATGATGGCGGCTGCGCGAAAATCTCTCAGCCGCGCCTCATACGCTGATGACACACGGAGCTGTTAAGTGCCTTTTGCGCACGCAAAACGCCGCGTTTTTTGCATGCGCAAAATGCACACGCTCGTGTAAACCAGGCCTTACAGTGGGCTTATTATTGTTACTACAGAGAGTAAATAAATGAACTTTCTACGTCATTATTCTGGCGTAATAAAATCCCAAGTGCATCAAAAGTTGCAATTCGCGCAAAAAAATTTGCTACTCTTGATGCAGTAACACTCCACTTTCCAAATTAAATATGGAGCATCTTACTACAGCTATCTGTATCTGAAACCGCAGTCTTAATAAATATCTTCCCTAATGATTGAAAAAAGTGTAGAGGAAGCAGTAAGCTTGTTCCTGATCTCTCTTCAGATTGGACACTTGAGAAGGAGGCTATATGATGTATGCATATAGGAATTTTTTGTTGAAAAAGAGGCTTTTGTGGTCCCTATTATATTTACTTTCTGCAAAAAAGAGACTAACGGGATAACATGTATAAAGGCCTGCATTCTTGATGTAAATAAAATGTCTCAGAGACGTAATATGGGTATAAAGTGTGGGTAGGCCACAGCGTTATTATAGTATGGAAGAAAACCTTGTCCGTATCTAGCTACTGATGAATTTACTCTTCTTCAAACTGTCACCTCGCATGCCCCGCCACGTCAGCCGCGGTGGGCACGTCTTTGTTGGTACGGCAGGTGACTGTTCTCCTATACTCTCCTAACTTGAATGGACAAGGTCCTTCCACACCGCCACATGAGCCAGGAGTAACCCTACACCGAGCTCCTACTCCCACCAGCCAAGAGAAAGAGAGCCCTCTCTATGGCGTCCTGCCAACCCCACAGAAAAATGTCCAGGCCGATGTAGTTCAAGTGAACGCCATCTTGCAGCATCAATCGCCTGTTGTTCCCCTCCAACTGACTGTGACGAATGACCACTCCACCCTTGGACCTGACATGTTTAGACACCCGCATGTTGACCCAACGCCTAGCCCTTTCTATGGCTGCGTCATTCCACAGAACTCTGGGGACCATCTCCGACCAGACTAGCAGGAGATCAGGAAAAAATGCAGAGAAACAATCAAATTCAACCTGTATCACTGATATGAGTTCCGCAACTTTCTTGATGCCCGCCGTCGCCAACGGTAAGGCACGCAAAAAAACACTGCCCATTGGAAATATGCGACATGCGAAGGCCAATTGGCCAACAGGGATTGTAATTCTCTCAAAGTGACCTTACGAGTCTTGAGGCATTGGCATATACAATCCCGGATACGAGATAACTTATCTTCCGGCAGCCTAAAGACCATTTGTTCCCAGTCCCAGATTTTACCAGTCATTTTGAGAAAGGTGCTAAACATCTTGAAGTAACGACAAGATATTGAGCAACCCATGGGCAAACAAAGATCCACATAATACAGACCATCCAAATTACAACCTAGGAGATTAAAACAGTCAGGATGGACAGGAAGTAGTTGGAAGGCAGATTCTATATTGGATTTTGCCAAAAGGGGCTTAGAGACCTCCTGCACTGCCCAGTTGAAAGAAACATATGAGACAACCGACTCTTCTTTAGGGATGTCATCATTGACTGAATCACCTTCTGGGAAGGACAAGTGATGGATGAGTCTGTATTTGCCCGGATCCTTTTTGGGAACTATACCCAAAGGAGATATCCGAAGATTCTCCAATGGGGCACTTGTAAAAGCGCCAGCTACATGGCCCATGCTGACCTCTTTATCCAATTTTTCTTACGCAACATTCAGAAAATCCCGAACTGATTTAAAGTTAGCCGAAAAAATAACTGACGACTGCCCAACATGCTGCATAGAAAAACCCTTCGAAAAACCATTAAATAGCATTTCGGCCTCCTCTGTCTCTGTCCAACCACGAGTGCATCCTTTGTACGCTCACCTGAGTCCTCTGGTTTACCGGAAGCCATGGGTCTGGCTGGCATCTTACCTTTCTTGAAACACTGCAAGGCTGCGTGGGAGCCACCGCATAGAGAGAATTTGTGCTTGAACTTACATGAGGCAAAGAAATTGCAATGGCCCTCGTTAAAGAGCCAGAATGCTGACGTGGACTGTGAATGTCCCGCAGCGGTGGATGACTGAAAGGGATGAGATTGTTTTTGAGACAACATAAGTTGAATCCACACGTCACTGGTTCTGGAGGACCAGCCAACTTCCAGCTGTAGTGCCAGACGTCATCTAAATTCCTCATCGTATCTCCACCATGCCATGCCTAAAAATTTAATTGTAAGCCGAATAAATGATGTCCAAATATGTAAATAGTTCAAAAGCCTTAGGCGGATACTTTTGGCTAATTATGCCAGACATGATAGCGAAGGCCCGTATCCAGTTCCCAAAAGTTTTTGCCACCTTTGGCTTCTTATCCTCCGCTTTTTCAAATCTCCTCTCTTTTTCAATGGTCAACTGGTCAGGAGACAATAGTGACAATAAATCCACAAATTGAAATTTTTCATTTTTTTCTCTTGTTTCAGTAGATAAATGCATCCCCAGAGGGGCCACGCCACAAAAATATTAATCTCAAAATAACAAACCCGCATTTACCGGGCCATGCTCAGGCTGTGCATTAGTCGCCCCTAAGGATGCACTGAGGGGCTAGGACCCTAATTTTGAGAACATACTTTTTAAAACATCCAAAATATCACCCCCGCACTGGGCAGTGCATCAAGAGTCGGCACGGTAGGCTGCAGAGGAACTGCGGATACCGCAGTAGCAGGTGTAGATGGCTGTCTCTCCTGCCCCCGGTTGTCAAACCGCCTACTCTACCCATGTCTCCAGCTCCCATGCGAACGCCTTGTGAGATGACTTTCCATGCTGCTGACAGACGATGAGGAGGAATGATGACCAGACCAGCCCCTGCAGGAGCTGCAGGGATGTCTCCTGCTATGTCTGCTCCTGGAATGGCACCTATGAGCACTCCTACGTCCTCCACTACGAGAGCGTCTCTGAGAGTGACTACACCGTCTATGCTTGCTAGCAGTAATATGATCTGACTCAGCTTCAGACGGGATATGACTATGCCCATATTGGGACCCATCTCACTGGGATGTATGAAGTGTTATAAGATGCCATCCAGCAATGGGGACCTGAGCACCATATCCAGGTGTACCAGGTACGCAATCAAAAAAGTCATCTGAGCTGTTAATGGCTGGTGAGCCTTGCTCAACATGTGAATCATCATCGTCATCATTCCCACTTTGTTGTGCCAACTGCCTATTGCTAACACGTGGATTTTGAGAGGGTGCAGAAGGAAAAGACTGAGGACGTGGGGGTGGTGAAGGGTTCTTACCCCGACAAAACCACTTTGAAAGTCTGCCTGGTGGTTTTATCACAGGCTGCTCCCTAGGAGCATCTACAGCCGTGCTGCTATCCCCCTCCTTTTGTGTAGTAGCAGGGCGAGCTGACCTAGGGATGTTACTGGGTCCCACATGCCGCTCCAATCTAATTAAGGAGCGATCACGTGGCTCGGAGGCATCTATAATCGCGGGCGCCGGAATGGAGCTAGGCACCGCCCAGAGGGTTCTGGATGGCGCTCTGCCTCTCCGATGAGGTAGAGCAGGAGAACGACTCAGGTGGGAGGGGAGACGGCAGCGCCGCGTAGGCCGCGCCTGCCTACTTACTTCCCGCCCGGACGCAAAAGACGACGGACCGGCGGGAGCATCAAACAATGGGTTAAGCCAGCTAGTGCTATCTAACTTCTACTTCTGGAAAGCAAATAGTACTGCATCTGCCATTTTACTCTACCGGGGATTTGTAGGAGCAAAAAACACTCAGAGGTTCACTTCCAGAGCTGGAGGGGAGTCAAAGAGGAAGAGACTCTCCTGGGTGGGAGGTCCCACCCTATATATAGTAATACACCAATCCCCAAATGAGAACACGGGCTCCTGGGTAAATCCCTTAAAAGGAACCTACCCGTTAGGCTTCGTTCACATATCCGTTCGGGCTCTATTCTGACGTTCCGTCTGAGGTTTACGTCAGAATAGAGCCCTGACTGACACAAATGGCCATTGGCACCGGATCCGTCACCACTGAAATCAATGGTGATGGAAACGGAAACCAATGGTGACGGATCCGGTGTCAATATTTTCCGTTTGTCTCAGTTGTGCAAGGGTTCTGTCGGAACTAATAGTGTAGTCGATCGGATCCGTCACCATTGGTTTCCGTTTGTGTCAGTCAGGGCTTTATTCTGACGGAAACCTCCGATGGAATGTCAGAATAGAGCTCGAACGGATATGTGAACGAAGCCTTAGTCACAGCTCCTAAGCTTAAGCAGCATGGGAACAATGAGAATATTATTAGGTCTGATCACAGGTTCTCTTTACATCTCATAGATACATAGTTTGGTTGAAAAAAGACACGTTAATCAGGGGAAGAGAGAGGATGTGGATAAAGGCAAGGGGTATGGGTAAAATGTAGAACTTTGTTTCCCCCCTATTAAATCAGGGGAAGGCACAAAAAAAGCCCATAAGGCATCAGCCAATCTATCATAAAAGGAAAAAAATTCCTTCCTGATCCCAAGTGGTGATCAGACTGGATCAACATTCTAACAAGAATTCTATTAATTTACATAATCAATGATGTTACTTTGTTCTAAGAAATTATCCAATCCTTTCTTAAAGTTGTATACTGTTCCTGAGGTAGATTATTCTACAGATCTACTGTTCTTATGCTAAAGAATGCTTGTTGCATGGAACAGCTTTTCACCATATTTTTTGTACGGGCCATTTATATACTTATAAAAATTATTCAACCACCCCTCCCCTTCTCTTCTCTAGACTAAATAAATGTGATTATTTTAATCTTTAAATAACAACACATTTTAGCAAGTTAACCCCTAGAGAACTCAATAATTTTAGTTATCAAAGGGGAGACAAACTTTTGCCTTTGCGGATCGTGTATGTTTTTAATTTTTTCATCAACTCAGCTGTATGAGGTCTTGTTTTTCAGTGGACAAGTTGTACTTTATATAAATACAGATTTGTGGTATGTATACAATAGTGATTAATCTTTATTACTTTAATTTTGGGGTACAAGCAAAAAAGATCACAATGTTTTACTACCTTAGTTTTTAGCCCATTTATCTCTGACCTAAACTAAGTACCAGCATGCAAATCCGCTACCAATTATTAGCAATAGTCATTAGCGCAGCCCTTGAATGGAAGTGTTGTTATTTTGTTAGGGGCAGCAGGGCAATTTGCAGCTGCACAGTGGAAACATAAATTATGTGCAGCCTTCATAGATGCCAAAGACTTTGTCCCATGTAACTAGAATGTCGAGTATTCATTGCGGAAAATTCTTGAGACGTAGAATAGAAGTTATCCTTGACGCGTACATCTGTCCTATCTATTCAAGGTCTGTGATAACTCCCAAATGATTGTTCTTTCTGCATTCTCACTTTCACATTTAACTACTTCCTATGAATTTATAACAAGGAAACAGCACACGGCAAGAAGTGGTGGAAGTTTTCCCTTGTGATATGGAATTACCTTTTAACCCCTTCCCGATATTTGACGAATCCATACGCCAAAGTCGGGTAGGGATAGTATGGAACGGGCTCATGGAGTGAACTCGCTCCATGCGATGCCGGTGTCGGCTGTATGTTACAACCGACACTTCAGAGTAACGAACGGGATCCCGCTTGTTTAACTCGTTAAATGCCGCGGTCAATAGCGACCAAAGCATTTAAATAGTTAGAACGAGGGGGGCGACCCACTCTAACAGCTCATTGTGCCCCCCGCAATACAATTTCGGGGGGAGGGGGGGCGATTGTTGCTATGGCTGCCTAGGGGCCTCTGATAGGGCTTAATAGAAGCCTATCAGAATCACGATATACTGCAATACATTAGTATTGTAGTATATCATGCAAGAGATTTAACGATCGCTGGTTGAAGTCCCCTAGGGGGACTAATAAAAAAAAGTAAAAATAAGTAAAATAACGTTTTTTTTTGTGTAAAAAAATAAAATCAAAGTAAAAGTTCAAAAAAGAACCCTTTTCCCATTTTCCCCCTAGAGCATAGTAAAAAAAATAAACATAATTGGTATCGCTGCATCCGTAAAAATCTGAACTATTACAATATATCATTATTTAACCCACACGGTGAACGCCGTAATAAAAAAAAATGTAAACGCCAGAATCTCTATTTTTTGGTCACCTCACCTCCCACAAAAAATGAAATAAAAAGTGATCAAAACATTGCATGTACCCCAAAATGGTATCATTAAAAACTACAGTTTATCCCACAAAAAATAAGCCCGACACAAAATAAATTTTATATTTTACACTTAGGTTTTTACTTGTAAAAGTAGTCAAATATAGAAAAAACTATATATATTTGGTATCGCCGCAATCGTATTGACCCACAGAATAAAGATAACATGTTGTTTTAATTTCACAATAAATTCCGAAAAAACGACGCACAAAAAACAATGGAGGAATCACTGTTTTTTTCATTTTCTACCCCACAAATAATTTTTGGACCGTTTCCTAGTACATTATATGGCACAATAAATGGTGCTACGAAAAACGACATCTCGTACCGCAAAAATCAAGCCCTCATAGGACTATATAGACGGAAAAATAAAAAAGTTATGGCTTTTGGAACGTGGGGAGGAAAAAACAATAATGAAAATCTGAAAAAGGGCTGCGCCGGGAAAGTTTTCTAATTCGAGACATTTATGACATATCCACAGGATATGTCATAAATGTCAGATAGATGCAGGCCCCCTAAACCCTGTTCTAAATTTTTCTGCTTCGTCTGCCTCCCCGGCCACTTCCTGGCTATAGGGTCGGTAGTTACAAAAGCAGCATAACTCGCTGAGCTACACTGTTTCCGTAACTCCCATAGTAGTGAATGGCAGTTACGGGAGCAATCTAGCATCATTCAGTTCTACGGGACTTAGGGAAACAGCGTAGCTCAGCGTGCTACACTGTTTCCTAATTCATGGTCCGAATTCACCTGCTTCGGCCGCAACACCGAGCAACAGAACAGTGTTTAGGAGGCCCTGTTCTAGAGATAGGTGAGAGCCCCAGAGGTGGAACCCGCATCTATCTGACATTTATGACATATACTGTGGATATGTCATAAAAGTTTCTCATGGAAAACCCCTTTATGTCTAGTTTATTCAGATTTTGTATTGATTTTATATACAGCAAGGCGTTAAAGGGTTATTCCCAAGTTGATAAATGTAGCTATTAAGCTCCCCCATGTAAAAATAAGAAGTTTTCTAATTACCTGTCCGTCGCCCAGCGATGTCGTTTTCCTGCGATTCTTGATTGAAGTACAGGTCGGTCCCTCCTTGTATCTTGCGCGTTGCCTAGGTTCCCGGCCACCGCTATTTACCTTTAGCGGTGGCCGCGCATGCGTAATGACATCCTCTCCTTCCCGAGGAGAGGATGTCATCTATCTTGTGAACGCGCATCTCGGCGCATGCGCCGTAGATGCAGGGCGAGATTCAGGGCGAGACACCAGGCGAGACACCAGTCGCACGGTATATATATATATATATATATATATATATATGTGTGTGTGTGTTTGTGTATGTGTGTGTTTGTGTATATATGTGTGTTTGGGTATGTGTCTTTGTCTGTTTTTGTTTTTATATGTGTGTGTGTGTGAGTGTGTGTGTGTGTGTGTGTGTGTTTATGTGTGCTTGTGTTTATATGGGTGTGTTTGTGTATATGTGTTTGTGTATATGTTTGTGTATATGTGTGTGTGTATATATGGGTGTATTTGTGTATATGTTTGTGTGTAGATGTTTGTGTGTGTGTGTGTGTGTGTGTGTGTGTGTGTGTGTGTGTTTTTGTATATGTGTGTGTTTATGTGTGTGTGTGTGTGTGTGTGTGTGTGTGTGTGTGTGTGTGTATATATGGGTTTATTTGTGCATATGTGTTTGTGCATATGTTTGTGTGTAGATGTTTGTGTGTGTGTGTGTGTGTGTGTTTTTGTATATTTGTGTTTGTGTATATGTGTGTATATGGGTGTGTGTTTGTGTGTTTATGTGTGTGTGTTTGTGTATATATGGGTGTGTTTGTGTATATGTGTTTGTGTATATGTTTGTGTGTGTGTGTTTGTGTGTATATGTGTGTGTTTGTGTATATATGGGTCTGTTTGTGTACATGTGTTTGTATATATGTGTGTTTGTGTATATGTGTGTGTTTGTGTGTATGTGTGTGTTTGTGTATATGTGTGTGTTTGTGTATATGTGTGTGTGTTTGTGTATATGTGTGTGTTTGTGTATATGTGTGTTTTTGTTTGTACATGTGTGTTTGTGTATATGTGTTAGTTCGTGTATATGTGTGTGTGTGTATATGTGTGTGTTTGTCTCTTTATGTGTGTGTGTGTGTGTGTGTGTGTGTGTGTGTGTTTGTGTATATCTTGTTGTGTTTGTGTATAAGTGTGTGTGTGTTTGGGTATGTGTGTTTTTGTTTGTATATGTGTTTGTGTATATGTGTTAGTTTGTGTATATGTGTGTATTTGTCTCTTTATGTGTGTGTATTTGTGTATATCTTGTTGTGTTTGTGTATAACTGTGTATATGTGTGTGTGTTTGTGTATATGTGTGTGTGTGTGTGTGTGTGTGTGTGTGTGTGTGTGTGTGTGTGTGTGTTCGTGTATATGTGTGTGTTCGTGTATATGTGTGTGTTTGGGTATGTGTGTTTTTGTTTGTATATGTGTGAGTTTGTGTATATGTGTGTGTGTATTTGTCTGTTTGTGTGTGTGTGTATATCTTGTTGTGTTTGTGTATATATGTGTGTGTTTGTGTATATGTTTGTGTGTGCGTGTATATATGTGTGTAGGTGAGTAGAAGTATTGGTATTGTTCACATTGATAACTGTTTTTTTATGTTGTTGCAGATTTTGATGTACCGATTGGACTACATCTTCGATTCGTTGGACTACTGCGTAGATCTACGTTTTTTCAAATTTTAATAAAATGGTTAACGAGGGTTTTGTTGGGGATTTCTTATTTCAATAAAAAAGAATTGTCTTTGTGTTTTTTTTTAAACTTTATTAGTGCCTAGATAATGGCAGTTGGCTGATTGACAGCGTCCATTATTAAGGCGGTACTTAGTGTTAGCCGGTGCAGAGGCTAGCACTAACCACCCATTATTACCCCGGTACCCACCACCACCTGGGGTGCCGGGAAGAGCTTGGTACGATCCAGTACCCGACCATCTGTTGTGATGGTCGGGTACTGGGGCGGCCGTAGGCTGGTATTATGAGGCTGGGAAGGGGCAAAAACAGTGGACCTTCCCACCCTTGTAATGCTAGGCTGCTGCTGCTGTGTTGTATCGGGCTGGTTATAAAAATGGGGGGGACCCCCACGTCGTTTTTTTTTTTAATTTAACAAATTTAACAATAGACGGGTCCCCCACATTTTTAATAACCAGCCATATACATGGCCGCAGCATGGGTGGGAAGGGCCACTGGTTTTGTCCATTCCCAGGCTAATAACACTGTGTTGTATGTGGCTGGTTATGATAAATTGGGTGGAACCCCCTGTCTTTTAAAAAAAAAAAAAAAATTATAAATAAATAATTACAAAAAAATACGTGGGGTCCCCCCCACTTTTATAACCAGCCAGATACAACACAGCAGCAGCAGCCTAGCATTATAAGGGTGGGAAGGTCCACTGTTTTTGGACCTTCCCAGCCTCATAATACCAGCCTGCGACCGCCCCAGAGCCCTACCATCACAACAGATGGTCGGGTACTGGATCGTACCTGGCTCTTCCCGGCACCCCTGGTGGTGGTGGGTACCGGGGTAATAATGGTGGTTAGTGTTAGCCTCTGCACCGGCTAACACTAAGCCTCGCCTTAGTAATGGATGTTGTCACTCAGACAGCGGCCATTACTAAAGTGGTAGTAATAAAATTTGAAAAGAAAAGACAAAGATATAGATAAAATATTTTATTGAAATAAAGCACCCCCAACACAACCCTCATTAACCATTTTATTGTAGAAAAAAAAACCATCATCTAAGTAGTCCTCGAAACCGACGTAGTCCAAACACCAAACCTGTAAGAAAAAAATGAAATAAAACATGTCGTAGGCTTAGATTCAGTTTAATGTGTGATACTGACTGTTATACCATGTATAGAAGCCTGCCGCGAAGTTGACTTAGATACAGGGCGCCAGCAGACAGTATCATACATGGCCATACAGACATATATACAAACAAACATACATGCAAACATACATACATACATATATACAAACATACATACATATATACAAACATACATACATATATACAAACATACATACATATATATAAGCATGCACATATATACATGCAAATATACATACATGCAAACATACACACATATATACATACACACACATATATACATACATACATGCAAACTATCATACATACATACATACATACATGCATACACACATGAAAACATACATACATACAAACAAACAGGCAAAGATACATACATACATATATACAAACATACATACATATATACAAACATACATACATATATACAAACATACATACATATATATAAGCATGCACATATATACATGCAAATATACATACATGCAAACATACACACATATATACATACACACACATATATACATACATACATGCAAACTATCATACATACATACATACATACATACATGCATACACACATGAAAACATACATACATACAAACAAACAGGCAAAGATACATACATACATATATACAAGCATGCACAAATATACATGCAAACATAAATACATGCAAACATAATTACATACATGCACATATATATATAAACATACATGCAAACATACATGCAAAAATAAAAACATGCAAACATACATGCATGCACATATATACATACATACATGCCAACATACATACATACATGCAAACATACATACATGCCAACATACATACATGCAAACATACATGCAAACATACATGCATGCAAACATACATACATACATACATACATGCAAATATATACATGCAAACATAAATACATGCAAACATAATTACATACATGCACATACATATAAACATAAATGCAAACATACATGCAAAAATAAATACATGCAAACATACATACATGCACATATATACATACATACATGCCAACATACATACATGCCAACATACATACATGCCAACATACTTACATGCAAACATACATACATGCAAACATACATACATGCCAACATACATACATGCCAACATACATACATACATACATACATACATACATGCCAACATACATACATGCAAACATACATACATACATACATACATGCAAACATACATACATACATGCAAATATATACATGCAAACATAAATACATGCCAACATAATTACATACATGCACATACATATAAACATACATGCAAACATACATGCAAAAATAAATACATGTAAACATACATACATGCACATATATACATACATACATACATGCCAACATACATACAAGCAAACATACATACATGCCAACATACATACAAGCAAACATACATACATGCCAACATACATACATGCAAACATACATACATGCCAACATACATACATGAAAACATACATACATGCAAACATACATACATACATACATGCAAATATATACATGCAAATATACATACAAACATGCACATATATACAGTGAAGGAAATAAGTATTTGATCCCTTGCTGATTTTGTAAGTTTGCCCACTGTCAAAGACATGAACAGTCTAGAATTTTTAGGCTAGGTTAATTTTACCAGTGAGAGATAGATTATATTTAAAAAAAAAACAGAAAATCACATAGTCAAAATTATATATATTTATTTGCATTGTGCACAGAGAAATAAGTATTTGATCCCCTACCAACCATTAAGAGTTCAGCCTCCTCCAGACCAGTTACACGCTCCAAATCAACTTGTTGCCTGCATTAAAGACAGCTGTCTTAAATGGTCACCTGTATAAAAGACTCCTGTCCACAGACTCAATTAATCAGTCTGACTCTAACCTCTACAACATGGGCAAGACCAAAGAGCTTCCTAAGGATGTCAGGGACAAGATCATAGACCTTCACAAGGCTGGAATGGGCTACAAAACCATAAGTAAGACGCTGGGTGAGAAGGAGACAACTATTGGTGCAATAGTAAGAAAATGGAAGACATACAAAATGACTGTCAATCGACATTGATCTGGGGCTCCATGCAAAATCTCACCTCGTGGGGTATCCTTGATCCTGAGGAAGGTGAGAGCTCAGCCGAAAACTACACGGGGGGACTTGTTAATGATCTCAAGGCAGCTGGGACCACAGTCACCAAGAAAACCATTGGTAACACATTACGCCGTAATGGATTAAAATCCTGCAGTGCCCGAAAGGTCCCCCTGCTCAAGAAGGCACATGTACAGGCCATCTGAGGTTTGCAAATGAACATCTGGATGATTCTGAGAGTGATTGGGAGAAGGTGCTGTGGTCAGATGAGACTAAAATTGAGCTCTTTGGCATTAACTCAACTCGCCGTGTATGGAGGAAGAGAAATGCTGCCTATGACCCAAAGAACACCGTCCCCACTGTCAAGCATGGAGGTGGAAACATTATGTTTTGGGGGTGTTTTTGTGCTAAGGGCACAGGACTACTTCACCGCATCAATGGGAGAATGGATGGAGCCATGTACCGTCAAATCCTGAGTGACAACCTCCTTCCCTCCACCAGGACATTAAAAATGGCTCGTGGCTGGGTCTTCCAGCACGACAATGACCCGAAACATACAGCCAAGGCAACAAAGGAGTGGCTCAAAAAGAAGCACATTAAGGTCATGGAGTGGCCTAGCCAGTCTCCAGACCTTAATCCCATCGAAAACTTATGGAGGGAGCTGAAGATCCGAGTTGCCAAGCGACAGCCTCGAAATCTTAATGATTTACAGATGATCTGCAAAGAGGAGTGGGCCAAAATTCCATCTAACATGTGTGCAAACCTCATCATCAACTACAAAAAACGTCTGACTGCTGTGCTTGCCAACAAGGGTTTTGCCACCAAGTATTAAGTCTTGTTTGCCAAAGGGATCAAATACTTATTTCTCTGTGCACAATGCAAATAAATATATATAATTTTGACTATGTGATTTTCTTTTTTTTGTTTTAATATAATCTATCTCTCACTGGTAAAATTAACCTAGCCTAAAAATTCTAGACTGTTTATGTATTTGACAGTGGGCAAACTTACAAAATCAGCAAGGGATCAAATACTTATTTCCCTCACTGTACATACATGCCAACATACATGCAAACATACATGCACATATATACATACATACATGACAACATACATACATACATACATGACAACATACATGCCAACTTACATACATACATACATACATACATACATGACAACATACATGACAACATACATGACAACATACATACATACTACATACATACATACATGCATGCAAACATACATACATGCAAACATACATGACAACATACATACATGACAACATACATACATGCAAACATACATGGACATATACACATACATACATGACAACATACATACATACATACATACATACATGACAACATACATACATGACAACATACATACATACATACATACATACATACATGCAAACATACATGCACATATACACATACATACATGACAACATACATACATGACAACATACATACATAAATAAACTCACCTAAGACGTTCCCACGAAGATCTGAACGATCCCGTCACTTCTCTTCTTACTGCTCCCATTCACAATAACAGAGCGGTGGGCGCAGATGACGTAATCACGTGTGCCTGATATGATTACGTCATCTGTGCCACAACGCATTGTTACTATGAATGCGAGCGGCGCCAAGAAGAAGGAAGATGGCAAGTGACGGGACCGTTCAGAGCGCCGTTAGAATGTCTTAGGTGAATTTTTTTTTTTTAAATATATTTTTAGTTGTTCGCCGGGTGCTAATCAGCACCGGTGCGGCGGATAAAAAAAATTACATGTAGTGACAGGGTGGGTGATGGAAAAGTGGCTTGCCGAAACGGGGTGAATGTAGTGTAGTGTAGTGTAGTTTACATTCACGGTAAGTTCGTCTCTACCGGGCTTACCATGCCCGCTTGAGACGAACATTCTCTCGATGTTGCTAGAACTACAGTATCTAGCAACGTCGGGAGCGCGCACACTGCAGAGCAGAGCGGCTTGATTGACATCGAGCCGCTCACGCCCCTTTTTTGAAAAGATAACCAGCACTTGCTGAGTTATCAAGTGTAGAAAAAAGGTACTTAGGAAATTAATTTAAAAAAAATGTAAACAGCAAATGTTCTCAAAATTATTTCCTGCTTAGAATGTCTAAAAAAAAAAATTTTTACTCAACTTGGGAATAACCCTTTAAATACAAAACTTGGGAGGAAACAATAACTGAAAAAAATGGATCCTCTTTGCAGAAACAGCATTACTAAAACCCCTCCCTGTAAAATCACTTAAATGTTGGCATGGAATATGGGGTGCATGTACGTAACAGTGGGCAAGTGGGAGGGTGGCTATAATCAACAACTTCCTTCCTTCACCAACAGCCATAATCGTAAAAAAAACCTCCAGTCCCCGCTGTTCAATCCCTTCAAATGTTCAATTCTTATTGCAGTGATGACAAAGAGAGGGGGCTCTCCTTTTGTTACGTAGCTGCCATAACCTGGCATTGCAAACATTGTGGCTGGTGGTTTTAAAAATAACAGCCTGGAGCCTAAGAAGGCCTTCAGAATTGTCCAGTAAGGCTGGGTTCACACGACCTATTTTTAGGCGTAATGGAGGCGTTTTACGCCTCGAATTACGCCTGAAAACACGGCTCCAATACGTCGGCAAACATCTGCCCATTAATTTCAATGGGTTTGCCTATGTACTGTGCCGACGACCTGTCATTTTACGCGTCACTGTCAAAAGACGGCGCGTAAAATAACAGCCTCGTCAAAGAAGTGAAGGACACTTCTTGGGACATAATTGGAGCCGTTTTTCATTGAATCCAATTAAGAACAGCTCCAAATTACGTCCGTAATGGACGCCTCGCAAAACGCGAGTACGAGCAATTACGTCTGAAATTCAGGAGCTGTTTTCTCCTGAAAACAACTCCGTAATTTCAGACGTAAATGCAGTTATTGGGTGCACATACCCTAATAGTTCCTGTAGAGCATTCATTAGGTATACCCTAAAGATGCCCATAAAAATTAGATGAAACTCGGCCAGATTTGTATGGTGGCCATCTGACTTTCATCGGACGGCAGATGTCGGAGCGAAGAAGGGTCAGGCATGTTTGCTTTCAAAATACCTAGGGAAAACAAATTTACATAAACATGCAGGCTCCGCCGAGCTGAGAAGGCTTGTTCGGAAGGAATAGCTGTCAGCTGTTATTTAATGTGTCTTGCCACCGTAACAGATGTCTCTTGATTTTCTATGTACGGGCTGCAATATAATGTTTTAGGCTCTGTTCACATCACTTGTCTCTTGTACAGTACGTTCGATGTATGCACCAGGGAAGGCTCCTAGCGTACACGACAAATGTATCCAAAGGACCCCATTTGTCCATTTGGCATCTACCGGATGGTATGCATCAGTAGGATGATAAACCTCATGGTGGTGAAAAGGTTAAGCTTTGGAATGGGTCGGCCTAAAGCATATGTTAATGATAGCGTCATTCAGTGGTGGGCCCGGTATTTAAGCACATAAGAGAGGATCTTTAGTAGGGTCATTGGTACACTTAAAGTGTATTGCTGCACTAGAATGGCAAGCCATCGCTTTATTGTTGTCTGGCCAGGTGCTGTATGTCAGATCAATACTGTTAGGAAACGTCCGTTTCTTTAAGGTTTTCATGACTACAAGCCTAGCTTCTGGGCTGCTCTGGGTTGAGTTGCAGAGCCAATCTCATTTCTCTGTTTTCATCCTATCAGATTCTAGGGTGGAGTATTTAGGTCCTGTCAGTTCTTTCATTGTTGCTTGTGAATTTCTTTGTGCATGCAGTTTCTGATCAAGCCCCTGTCTACTCCCTGTATTAGCTGACTATTTGGATTCATGGAACTGAGCCTCGGCTCTGTCTTTAGATGAATCCTTTTGCTTACTGATTTGGACATTCTGCTCTCAGCTGGTTTTGACCTCTGCAACTCCTGGCATTCTTCTGTTTTCTGATTTGGACTCACTCTCTCCTGGTTGTAAACTCTGTTGCTGCTTACCCTCTGGCTGTCTGGTTTTCTCTTCTGGTATTGCCTGCGTTGCACCTCCTGTCCAACACCGTATTCTGTTAATGCAACCTGGGTTTTATGCAGCCAAATCCAACCTGCCTTGCAGTGGGATCTTGTAAAGACCATAGAGTAGCCTTAGACTCCGTTAATCAGAGTAGTGATGGACTTGAGGTAGTGGATTATTTGCACGCTTATTCCTGACAGTTTCCAGCTGCCTTTGGGGAATGGCTTACAGAGAAATTCCATAACTTGCTCAACTTGCACTGGGGGAATTGCTCAACTAGTGATTCCATTACAAATACTAGTGAATTGGCACTACTAGTCTCAACTGGTGAGTTTTCTGGGCATGTTTCTAAGTGTATGTTCACACGTAGTGACCAAAAACGTCTGAAAATACAGAGCTGTTTTCAGGCGAAAACAGCTCCTGATTTTCAGATGTTTTTCACAGCCGTTTTTGGAGCTGTTTTTCAATGGAGTCAATGAAAAACGCCTCCAAAAACGTCCCAAGAAGTGTCCTGCACTTCTTTTGACGAGCCGTCATTTTACGCGCCGTATTTTGACAGAGACGCGTAATATAAAGGCTCGTGGGAACAAAACATCGTAAATCCCATTGCAAGCAATGAGCAGATGTTTGGAGGCGTAATGTAGCCGTTTTTTTAGGCATAATTCGAGGCATAAAACGCCCTAATTACGGCTGAAAACACTGCGTGTGAACATACTCTAAGGGAGAAAATCACCTTTATTATAGCATGTGATGGAACATGCCACAATTTTTTTTCTTGTAGATTGTCATGGAGGCATAGAAGGTACAGTATGAGCCCATGTAATTCTATGGGCCCGGTTTTAAAGATCCGTACATCATGGATCTATAATATGGCGGTGTGCATAAAGGATACAATTACAACTAATGTCAAAAATTAACAAGCCATGCCCACTCACTTTCATGCCACTCCCCTTTAAAAGAAAGAACTATCTCAGCTGTCTAAAAAGTGTCTCAGCCGCTCGATAAATATGAAGTGGCTTCGTTTACATCTGCGTCGGGGCTCCATTCAAGTAAAAGTACACAAGTGAGATTCTTTGCCCAGGCTTTCTTGACAATGTTACTCAATGCAACTGACATGTTATTTGATGAAATCCACAATTAAAGAAAACCTTTGGCACAGAGATCAAACATTCTTACAGGTGCCTTCCTGTCTTTACATCTGAACACTGTGTTAAAGGCCATGTACACCTTTGCAGTGTCGTAGCTATAGGGGTCGCAGCGGTCGCAATTGCGACCGGGCCCCAAAGCACATCAATAAAAAGTTACTATAGTAACTGGGGCTGCGGGCCCCTGTTACTATAGTAACTACTGTACTGTCCTTCCTGCTTCTGAAGCACAGCGGGGGTCCTGACGTCACAGAGCTGTGCGCAGCGCATGAGGTTACAACGCTATGCGCTGCGCACAGCATCCTGATCCCGGATAGATACAGGACATCTGCTGCGGCTGAAGAGGAGGGTAAGATTAATATCCCTGTCTGCTGAAGTTGATTGGCCGGTTCCGTCTCCCGGGACCCGTCAATCAGCTGTTCTGAAGGGGCCGCAGCGCTCTTACGACAGCTGCTTCCCCTTCATTCCGGTCACTTGCTCACACTGTGAATCCGTGTCAGAGATTCACAGTGTGAGTGAGTAAGTGAAATGAAGGGGAAGCAGCTGTCGTACGAGCGCTGCGGCCCCTTCAAAACAGCTGATTAGCGGGTCCCGGGAGACGGACCCCGACCCATCAGCTATTGATGGCCTATCCTGAGGATAGGCCATCAATGTTTAGGGACTGGACAACCCCTTTAAGCCTACGATGTAGCAGGCTTAGAAGGCCCATGAGACCGGATCACAGATTGTGTCATGCTGTCTGCTGGGCCCTGTATCTAAGCCAATCACATGGTAGGCTTAGATACATGGCCCATGTGTGATCCTGTCTGATGGGCTCTGTATATAAGCCTACCACACGGGAGAATAAAAAAAACGCTGTCATTGAAGTAGTCCTCGAATCCAACGTGATCCAACGATCGAACCTGTAAAAAAACACAAAAAAATAATTAATAACACATAAAAAAGCGAAACAATTATTATTCTTACCTTTCCTGGGTCCAGCGCTGGAGCTGCAATGTCAGCGAGCTGGGCCCTATATCTAATCCTATCATGTGTGATACTGTCTGTGGAGCTGTGCATCTAATCCAATCATGTGTGATACTGTCTGCTGAGCCACTGTATCTAATCCTATCCATAGTTTATAGGGTCATAGTGCTATAGATATGCTGTCTCCTATACACACACACACACACACACACACACACACATATACACACACACATTTTTTGGGGGGGTATATGTATTGGGGCTATTTCCCCTGACATTTTAAGTCCTTAGTGACGCCCATGGCTGCTAGTGGTGCTTTGTTCGGTCACTTAGGAGACCCAGCAATGCAGCTGAAAGCTGCGGGCCGTCGGCCATGAGAAGTTTGCAGGGGGGGCCCAATAAGAACTTTTGCATCGGGGCTCATGAGCCTTTAGCTACGCCCCTGCACCTTTGTAAGGCTTTGTTCACATCTGCGTCAGGGCTCCGTTCTGGCGTTCCATCGGAGCTTCCCCTCAGAACGGGACCCAGAATGAAACAAATAGAAACCATAGGTTTACGTTTACATCACCGTTGATTTCAATAGCACAGTCAACAGAATCAATAGCACAGTCGACTACGGTATTGATTCCATCAAAACGACGGAACCCTTAAACAACGGTGACAAACTGAAACCATTTGCACTGGATCCGTCACCATTGAAACCAATGGTGATTCAAATGGAAACCTATGTGTAAAGGATTTGCCAGACACAGGTTCTGTGTCGGCGCCCGTGGGCAATCAGTCTGCACCTGCTCCTATGTCTGTGAGACTGACTCCATCTTCCACCACTCAGGATGGCAGGCTTAGGAGTGGGAGAGCCTATCACAGCCTGGCCAGATGGAGCTAGTTCCCGCCCACTGTCTATTTATACCTGCCGATCCTGTTCCTCCTTTGCCTGTGATTCTTCTATGCTTGTTTCCTGGCTTGCTGCTGCTGCTTGTACTACTATCCTCTGCTTGTTATTGTCCTTGGCTTTCTGACCACTCTCCTGCTCAGCGTTTTGTACCTCGCTCACTCCTGGTTTGACTCGGCTCGTTCACCAATCTTGTTGCTCACGGTGTCTCCGTGGGCAGCTGCCCCGTTTCCCTAGCTTCTGTGTACCCCTGTCTGTTTTGTCTGTCTTGCACTTACTGAGCGTAGGGACCGTCGCCCAGTTGTACCCCGTCGCTTAGGACGGGTCGTTGCAAGTAGGCAGGGACTGAGTGGCGGGTAGATTAGGGCTCACCTGTCTGTCTCCCTACCTTGTCATTACACTATGGTTTCTGTTTGTTTCAGTCAGGGTTCCGTTCATGGGTTCCCATGACGGAAAGCTCCGACGCAGATGTAAACTAAGCCTAATCACCTGAGGCAGATTGTAGGACACTTTGGTTTATCTGCCCCAGAGAAATCCACTCCAGGGATAGTGAGACTAGCCAGGTTTAGATTTACACTAACACTATTATTACAATAAATAAAATTTTAATCCATTCGCCAATATGTAGTAAAAAGGTCTCTCTCTTTCTTTTTTTCTATTAAAAACTGGTAGATTACCTCAAGTCATCATTGTTCAACCAAAAGTTCTCTAACTTTCTGATACATTTTGTATTTCCATTCATGATTATTTTCAAGATCTCTTTTCTTATAATCAATGGGAACACTCCTGTTTATATCCATCCAGAGACTGATAATCTGTGGGTTTGATGGGGGTTGCTGACTATGTTATCAAGCATTCCATGAAATATAATTTCCTTCGTTGCCTTTACAAGAGCTTATTAAAGTAGATAAAACTATTTTCTTACAAAAGATTGTCTTATGAAAGCACACCACTCATTGATTAGAATATTTATGTTTTAATACGTCCTCCAAGCCTTAAAGTTATTCTTGACACATTGTAAACTCAGTAAATTACCAGAAGCATGAAGTAAGGAAGTTGTACAAGAGATGGACCTGCTATTATCAGCTCATAGAGCTCCATTTCCATCTGTGTTCCATGCAGATAAGCAAAATCTGCTCTGTTAGCCAACAAAACATCAAATGATAGAAGCCGTCTCTTCCTTAGTGCAAGGGCATAGTAATATCCAGAGTTCCCTTAGTTCATTGTAATAGGAACTCTTCTTTACTGGGGAAGTAAGACCTTCTGTTGCTATTCTATTCTGTGAATCTGTGATCAGACCTGAATAATTGAATCTGGATGTATTACGTCAGTCTGAATTTATACTAAAGACTCAAGTCAATGGGTGACATTGACCTCTTTCATTAGGAGTGATAGGGTATTGGTACAATAGATTATTGGAGGATTCTGGGGGGGCATTTATGCGTATGTGGTTTAAAGTGTTATTTACTTGAAAAAGGCTCTAACACTTGCATGAGCCAAAATGTTGCTATGTAATTGTATTGGGACAATAAAGATTTATGGAATTTCCCCCCGTATGTGAGCGCTGTAGTTCTGGAGGGGAATATGGAATCACACTTTGAGCTTGGGATTTGCTTAAACTAACGACATGGCCACCAGATCCAAGGCCGGGGGTTGTTGGTGCTGCTCTACTTTTCTTCTGTTTCCATCAATTAGTTCTAAGCATTTACCGGTATATATCATGCATTAAACAGTGGTACTTGTGAAATCAACACTAGGTGGGATTCATTTCAGCTTTGAGTACTCCCTCCTTTGACTTATATCTGTTACTAAAAGTACCGTATATCTCATTGATGTAAAAAGTTATTTTGTCAGTTTTGCCCAGGATATGACAAAATTTGTAGATATCAAATCCATCCAACAGGAAATGTATCTAAAGAAATAAAAAAGTTGGGATTCCTAGAAAAGAGACAATATTTTTATGATAAATAAGGGAGTCTTTCTGTGCCTAATTTTTTTAATTATTTTAAAGTGGCGCTAGCTGCACATGTGATATAACTTGATGTGGAAGATAACAGATCTTTATGGGTCGGATTGAAGAAACTTGTAAAGACTTATACATTTATTATAAAATTATAAAACTTTTCTATGAAAATGGAAATACTGACAAATGGCCTGAAAACTTCAGAATGTTCCTTTAAGCCAACAACTTAATTTATAGTGCAATGGATAAAATATAGAAAACATGTATAGGGTCAGAGTACATTTATAATTATTCACCTTGTCAGTGATCCATACCTGTATTCCATAGTGCATTACTGGAAGACAGAATAGTGAGATTCTGAATGTGATTCTTTACTATATTTTATACTACTTGGACTATAACCAGCTTTTCCTGGCAAATGTCTAAATACAAGTGATGTGTTTGTTCCCATTTCTAAAGTGACCTTTTCATTTTGAATAGGATAGCGTTATGATCTTGGATAATTCATATGATGAGAACCAGCATGTTACACTTCATGGTGCATTAAGCAGAAAAGATGCCAAAACAATAAGATCCTATTAAAGTCAACAACTTCATTACCAAATGTTTTTTATACAATGGTAACAGAGAGCACTTCACAATCTTTACATCATGTACATGCAGATCAAGGTTAATGGAGGCTCCTGGTCAAAACATTGTATGGAGGCCTCATCTTCAGTAACAGCGTCAAAAACATGTGTGACTTAGTTAAGCCAGCCATATATACACATAAAAAAAACATGACAGCGGATCTTATAACTATGGCAAATCTAATGTATACACGTGTGGACTGACTGTCCTCTTTTTTCTTCTGTTGGAGAAAACAAGAATCAGACTTCTTGTATTTTATCATGGCCAATCCTTTGTTCCCCCAAAACGAAGGAGTTAAAAAGTATGTGGAACTAAACCAGGGGTCATCCCTAGAAAGTCATCAGAATCTGAAAAACCAGAGGATAAAATGAAGAGGTAAATAGAAGACAGGTTAGGATTTAAAATTAGAAGGTCTGATATTAAGTACCAAGTGACAATTCCAAAGGTGCAAAACGTAGGCAATGTCCAAAAGAAAGGCTAAGGTCAAGGTCAAGATTATAGTCAAAGTAGAGCAAACAGTAGTAATCAACTCGGAAGGATCCAGCCGGATCTTCACTTTTAAACCTACCGCCTGATCTCATCAGAATGGGCCAGTCGTCATTGAGACGTGACGTGGACACAGCTGTGTACAGAAAGGTGCAATTAGGAAAGCAGTGCTGAAGTGGAACGAGATGTGTAACAGCAACTGCTGTCAATAGTCTGTGGGTGATATAGCAGATAGAAGAAGTTGATTCCTTCTTCATCAAGAATATACTTAGGAATGTCATTCTAAATTCAGCAAAGGTGTATCATTATATACTGTACATTCTGAGAAAAGTCAAGTTTTTTTTTAAATTCCTATGCACAATAATTTACTTAATACAATTGCTGAAACAGCTCTTTAGATATAATGCAATCAGAACTTGCTTGGTTAATTTTGATATAAGACTTAATAGGTTTTTCAAACATATGGTCCTTGTCATTTGACTTAATAAAATTCAGTGGAAAAAAATCTTTTTTAAAGCTTTTTTTTTACACATGAATGCATTTTTAGTGAAGCCATTATTTTAGAACCTTACTTATGCTTTAAATCTTTGAATTTAAGATGTCACAGGGGGTTTATAACGCACTGTATTGTATTGGACATTGTTCATCTAATTACTTCCAGGAACACTACACTGAAGGACTATGACCTAATGTGACCTCTTCTAACTGGGCATTCATTCCACTGGGAATTCAAGCCACAAAGATGTATGTTTAAAGGGAAGTGTATTGGGAGGAGTATTTTACTGGATGTCTAATCAGTTTGACAAATTACTTTAGTACAAGAATGACCATATATATTTTTTCTGAGAAAATGGAGGTTCCAGCTTTCTGGAAGATGTACGCATCGGTAATATTTGAGATAGCGGTTCACGTCATTGATAATACAGACATCAATAAACAGTAAACATTCCCAAGTTACATGAATTTCCCATCTTGACCATAGAATACCCTTGGTATTTAAGAAAAATGTCACTGGTGCATGCATAAGTCTTATTGTGCGTTTCCCTGTGGGGAACCTATACAAATATATTTGGCAAATGAGTTACTTATCGCCAAAATTGAAGTGTAATTAGAATTGCTCCATTTACTATGAAGATTATTCTGACGATATACATGAAGGACACTTGTCCTGTGAATTGTCCTGTGAATGTGTCAGCAGATTTCAGAATATTTTATGACATCTTTTAATCTTCAGATCATTGACAGAGCAATGCTCTGTTCACATCTGCGCTCCTATTTCTGTTATTCCGTTCCATCGTAGGAACAGAATAATTGAAGGATGATAATGGAAGTGATGATCTATCAAATGACGGACACCAAATTACAAAGGCGCCCGATGGAACCCATTGACGGAATCTGTGATGGAGTCTCCTAACGGAGCCTCGGATGCAAATGTGAACACAGCCTAATGTCTGCCACACAGAAAAGTCTGAATGTACAGTTTGCGTTCCAAGGAAACTATCGCACACTTATTGCCTGGAATGTTATAGGTTTTCTACTTCATTGCGTGTGGCCCCTCCATTGCATTCCATGTCGTTTAAAATTCAAATATGGATGTGAGGAAGTAACTTTTAAACCGATATCTAAATCCCGGAGTGGATAAGGCCTTTCAGGTTTTAGTCGCAGAACGATGAAGAGTCTCAGGTTCTATATAACAATAAGGGCTTATTCAGACGAACGTGATATACGTCCGTGCAACGCGTGTTATTTTCACGCGTGTCGCACGGACCTATATTAGTCTATGGGGCCGTGCAGACAGTTGTGTGATTTTTACGCAGCGTTAGTCCGCTGCGTAAAAGTCACGACATGACCGTTCTTTCTGCGTTTTTCACGCATACCCCACCCATTGAAGTCAATGGGTGCGTGAAAACCACGCATGTCACACGGAAGCACTTCTGGGGATTTCATTGGTCAAGTCAACATCTCCGTACGGAGGTTAAAGGGGGAATACCTAGCTATCCCTTAGACTCTGATCCCCAGTTTAGCCCCACGCCAAATACAATACGTTGTATGGGATATTCCTAAGCAACGTAAAAGGAAGGCAGCGCTTCAGGGAGCATCGGTAATAATGTGCAATATTTGTGTATACAATAGCTAAAGGGTGAGTCCAATGCACCAGGGTACTACTCTGAACAGCATGCAGGTGATGGGCCTGTTTGCTTTAAAATGCCAGGGCTTTAAAGTCCCAGGCCTGATTTTCATTGTTTTATTTTAACCGCTTCCCGCGCCGCAACGTACTATTGCGTCGTGGTGGGGGAGGTAATATTCAGAGCTGGCTCATGCACTGAGCCCGCTCGATACGCGGCGGGTATCAGCTGTGTTTTACAGCTGACACCCGGGAATAACAGCCAGGAACAGCAATCGCGCTGTTCCTGGCTGTTTAACCCCTTTAGATGCTGCGATCAAGCACCATCGCAGCATCTAAGACGTTACAAACAGGGGGACGCCCCTCTCTGACAGCTCATCGGACCCCCCGCAATGCGATCCGGGGTGCCTATGGTTGTCGTGGGTTGTCAATGGTTGTCAATGGTTGCCATGGCCCCCAGGGCTGCCTTTCTTCATCTCCTGTTAAGCCGTGTCTCTGGCACAGATTAACAGGAGTCTGTAAAATTGACAATAAAATGCAATATATAAGTATTGCAATGTATTGTACCAGCCATCGCTGGTTCAAGTCCCCTAGAGGGACTAATAAAGTGTGTAAATAACATTTTTTGTATTGTAAAAAAAAAAATATGTAAAGTTAAAAAAAAAACATTTTCCAATTTTTCTTCTGAAGTAATGAAAAAAAAAAAATACAAAATTGGCATTGCTTCATCCATAAAAGTCCAAAATATTACACTATAGCATTATTTAATGCGCATGGTGAATGGCGTAAAAATACTACATTTTATTTTAAAAAACGGCAGAATCGCTATTTATTGGTCACATCATATCTCACAAAAAAAGTGATTAAAAAGTCTCATGTAGCCCAAAATGGCATCAATAGAAACTACAGCTCACTCCACAAAAAATAAGCCCTCATACCGCTCAATCGATGGAAAAATAAAAAAGTTATGGCTCTCAGAATGTGGTGACAAACACAAATTTTATGTTTAACAATCAGTTTCTTCCTTTCTTCCTTGTAAAAATACTTAAACATAAAAAAAACTATATAAGTTTGGAATCGCCGTAATCGTATTGACCAGTAGAATAAAGCTAACCTGCCATTTTTGCCGTATGGTGAAAGCCGTAAAAACGAAATCCCTCAAAAGATTGAGGAATCGCTGTTTCTTTCCTATTCTAACTCACAAATAATTATTTTCTAGTTTTCCAATACATTATATGGTACTACAAATGGTACCATTAAAAACTACAACTCGTCCCACAAAAAACAAGCTGTCATATGTCTATAATGACAGAAAAATAAAAAAGTTCTAGCTTTTTAAATGTGGGGAGAAAAAAATTAAACCGAAAATCAAAAAAATGTCTGTGTTCTGAAGGGGTCAAGCACTACTGGGCTTAATGACTATGTTCACCTTTGTTAGCAACTTTTTATTATTATTATTATTATTATTGTTATTATTAATAATAATAAATGAATGTATTTATAGTTTTTAAGCAACTTTCAATCTAAGATGATCGTTATTAGCTGGAACCTGTGTGTCAGAGACATGCTGGACCCGCTCTCAGCCGAGCCGTCAGTCCAGCTATGTATACAGGATACAAAAAAGCTGTATCTTAAGTAATAAAAGTTTGCTTGTAAAAATAAGCAAAAGTGGGTTTTAAAAAAAAAGAAAACAATTTTAAATAAATTCTTAATCCAATTTTACTGAACAGACCTACAATAACTTTTAAACGTGCTCCCACCTTAAAAAATATGCTGGCACCTAGTAAAATCTGACATTGAAACAAAGAATAATCCCCTGACAAACAAATAGGACCTTTGGGTAGCTACATATCCAGTGCCGCACCTGCCATGAGGCGAGGTGAGCCGACAGCCTCAGGCGGCGCCACCTAGCCGAAAATGGGGGGCGGCAATTTGAGCCAGGGACGGACTGGACCGGGGGGAAAAGGGAATGCCTTATTTAACTTACCTGACGTGACGCATGATGGGCACGTGTAAAGGATCTGCCTGACACAGCTTCTGTGTCGACGCCCGTGGTTACTCACTCTGCACCTGCTACTAAGTCTGGTCGAGTGACCCCTTCTTCCACCAATCAGTCAGGGAGGCTGAGGAGTGGGAGAGCCTATCACAGCCTGGCCAGACGGAGCTAGCTCCCGCCCTCTGTCTATTTATACCTTCACTTCCTGCTCCTCCTTTGCCTGTGATTCTTTCAGTCTGTTTCCTGGCTCTGATGCTGCTGCTTACTACTTGTCTTCTGCTTCATATTGACCCTGGCTTGACTGACTATTCTCCTGCTCTGCGTTTTGTACCTCGTCCACTCCTGGTTTGACTCGGCTCGTTCAATATTCTCTTGCTCTGCGTTTTGTACCTCGTCCACTCCTGGTTTGACTCGGCTCGTTCACTATTCTTGTTGCTCACGGGGTTGCCGTGGGCAATAGCCCCATTTCCCTTAGCTTCTGTGTACCCTTGTCTGTTTGTCTGTCGTGCACTTAGTGAGCGTCGCCCAGTTGTACGCCGTCGCTTAGGACGGGCCGTTGCAAGTAGGCAGGGACTGAGTGGCGGGTAGATTAGGGCTCACCTGTCTGTCTCCCTACCCCGCCATTACATAATCACAGGCCCATATACCTTTTCTACCCTGGTCCCTGTCACAACTATGGACCCCCTTGAGACCCTTGCTTAGCAAATGCAGGGCCTCTCCCTACAGGTCCAAGCCCTGGCTCAGAGCGGCAACCAGCAAGATGCTACCTGGTAGTGCCCCCCACCTCACCTCTTGAACCCCACCTCAAGTTGCCTGACCGGTTCTCAGGGGACCGGAAGACTTTTTTCTCCTTTAGGGAGAGTTGTAGGCTCTATTTCCGTATAAAGCCCCACTCCTCAGGTTCCGAGAGCCAGCGAGTGGGTATAATTATGTCCCGTCTCCAGGACGGGCCCCAAGAATGGGCCTTCTCCTTGGCTCCTGACGCCCCTGAACTTTCCTCTGTTGAACTTTTTTTTTCTGCTCTCGGGCTCATATATGACGAGACTGACAAGACTGCCTTTGCCGAGAGTCAGCTGGTGACCTTACGTCAGGGTAAAAGACCCGTTGAGGAGTACTTTTTCGGACTTTAGGAAGTGGTGTGTAGCTTCTCGGTGGAATGACCCTGCCTTGAGGTGCCAGTTTAGATTGGGTCTGTCGAATGCCCTGAAGGACCTGTTAGTTAGCTACCCCTCTTCTGACTCTCTAGATCAGGTTATGGCTTTAGCGGTACGACTTGACCGACGTCTCAGGGAACGACGACTTGAACGTTTTTGTGGCTTCTCCTCCGGCTCCCCCATGATGGCTCCCGAAGTTCGGTTGCTTCGTTCTTCCACGGAAAACTCGGATGAACCAATGCAACTCGGGGCCTCTGTGTCTCCCCAACAACGTAGAGACTTCCGCAGGAAGAATGGTCTCTGCTTCTACTGTGGGGAGGACAAGCATCAAGTGAACACTTGTCCTAGGCGTAAGAATAAGCAGCCGGAAGAACTTCCGCGCCTAAGTGATCATCGGGGAGGTCACTTGGGCGCACAGGTATTTCCCGTAAATATGAAACCTAATAAGATCTTGCTTCCCTTTCAGGTCTCTTTTGGTGGTAGGTCTGCTACCGGCAGCGCCTTCGTGGATTCAGGGTCCTCTGCTAATATCATGTCTGTGGAATTTGCTATGTCTCTTGCTATGCCTTTGATTGATTTGCCTAAACCTGTTCCGGTAGTGGGTATTGACTCCACTCCTCTTGCTAATGGTTATTTTACACAGCATACCCCTGTTTTTGAACTCCTTGTTGGCTCCATGCATTTGGAGCAGTGCTCTGTACTGGTTATGCAGGGATTATCGTCCGATTTGGTTTTAGGCCTTCCCTGGTTGCAGTTGCATAATCCCACGTTTGACTGGAATACTGGGGAGCTTACCAAATGGGGTAATGAATGTTTGACGTCATGTTTTTCTGTTAATTCTATTTCTCCCCCTGAGGAGGTGAACACGCTACCTGAGTTTTTTCGGGACTTCGCTGATGTTTTCTCTAAGGAGGCCTCCGAAGTGTTACCTCCTCATAGAGAATACGATTGCGCTATCGAATTGGTACCAGGAGCTAAGCTTCCTAAGGGTAGGATATTTAATCTTTCTTGTCCCGAACGTGAAGCCATGAGAGAGTATATCCAGGAATGCCTGGCCAAGGGTTACATTCGCCCCTCTACTTCTCCGGTAGGTGCTGGCTTCTTCTTCGTAGGGAAGAAGGATGGTGGTCTTAGGCCATGCATTGACTACCGTAACCTGAATAAGGTCACTGTAAGGAACCAGTATCCCCTTCCTTTGATTCCTGATCTCTTTAATCAGGTTCAGGGGGCCCAATGGTTCTCTAAGTTTGATCTACGGGGGGCGTATAACCTTATCCGCATCAAAGAGGGGGATGAGTGGAAGACTGCGTTTAACACGCCCGAAGGTCATTTCGAATACCTCGTCATGCCCTTTGGGTTGTGTAATGCGCCGGCGGTCTTCCAGAATTTCATAAATGAGATTTTGAGAGATTACCTGGGGATATATCTTATAGTGTACCTTGATGACATACTGGTGTTTTCCAAGGACTGGCCCTCCCACATTGAGCATGTCAGGAAGGTGCTTCAGGTCCTTCGGGAAAACAAACTGTTTGCAAAAACCGAAAAATGTGTGTTTGGGGTACAGGAGATACCATTTTTGGATCAAATCCTCACTCCTCATGAAATCCGCATGGACCCCGCCAAGGTTCAGGCTGTGGCAGAATGGGTCCAACCTGCCTCCCTGAAGGCGTTACAGTGTTTTTTGGGGTTCGCTAATTATTACAGGAGATTCATTGCTAACTTCTCGGTCATCGCTAAGCCTCTTACGGACCTCACTCGCAAAGGTGCTGATCTCCTCCACTGGTCTCCAGAGGCTGTCCAGGCTTTTGAGGTCCTTAAGAAGTGCTTTATCTCGGCCCCAGTGCTGGTTCAGCCCAACCAAATGGAGCCATTTATCGTGGAAGTTGACGCATCCGAGGTGGGAGTGGGGGCTGTCTTGTCCCAGGGTACCAGGTCCCTCACCCATCTCCGCCCCTGTGCCTACTTCTCCAGGAAGTTTTCGCCCACTGAGAGTAACTATGATATTGGCAACCGCGAACTCTTAGCCATTAAATGGGCATTTGAAGAGTGGCGCCACTTCCTGGAGGGGGCTAGGCACCAGGTAACGGTCCTTACCGACCACAAGAATCTGGTTTTCCTAGAATCTGCCCGGAGGCTAAACCCGAGACAAGCTCGATGGGCGCTATTTTTTACCAGATTCAACTTTTTGGTTACCTATAGGGCTGGGTCTAAAAATATTAAGGCCGATGCACTGTCGCGTAGCTTCATGGCCAGCCCTCCTTCGGAGGAAGATCCTGCTTGTATTTTGCCTCCCGGTATAATCATTTCTTCTATTGATTCTGATTTAGTCTCTGAAATTGCAGCTGATCAAGGTTCAGCCCCCGGGAACCTTCCTGAGGACAAGCTGTTTGTTCCCCTGCAATACCGGCTAAGGGTACTTAGGGAAAATCATGACTCCGCACTATCTGGTCATCCAGGCATCCTAAAGACGTTAAGGCCTACGTCGCCGCTTGTGAGGTTTGTGCTAGGTCCAAGACTCCCAGGTCCCGACCAGCGGGCTTACTACGTTCGTTGCCCATTCCCCAGAGACCTTGGACACATATCTCCATGGATTTTATCACCGATTTGCCTCCATCCCAAGGCAAGTCGGTGGTGCGGGTGGTAGTAGACCGCTTCAGTAAGATGTGCCACTTTGTGCCCCTCAAGAAACTACTCAACGCCAAGACGTTAGCTACCTTGTTTGTCAAACACATCCTGCGTCTCCATGGGGTCCCTGTCAATATTGTTTCGGACAGAGGGGTACAATTTGTTTCTTTGTTTTGGAGAGCCTTCTGTAAGAAGTTGGAAATTGATCTGTCCTTCTCCTCTGCTTTCCATCCTGAAACCAATGGCCAAACTTAGAGGACTAATCAATCTCTAGAACAATATTTAAGGTATTTTATCTCCGACTGTCAATATGATTGGGTCTCATTCATTCCCCTCGCCGAATTTTACCTTAATAACCGGGTCAGTAACTCGTCAGGGGTCTCCCCCTTTTTCTGTAATTTTGGGTTTAATCCACGGTTCTCCTCCGTTTCACCTGGTAGTTCCAAAAATCCCGAGGTAGAGGTCGTTCATCGGGAACTGTGCACAGTCTGGGCCCAGGTTCAGAAGAACCTAGAGGCATCCCAGAGCGTACAAAAAACTCAGGCTGATAGAAAACGTTCTGCTAACCCCTTGTTTATGGTCGGGGATCTGGTGTGGTTATCATCTAGGAACTTGCGTCTTAAGGTCCCGTCCAAGAAGTTTGCTCCCCGGTTTATTGGGCCGTATAAGGTCATTGAAGTCCTCAATCCTGTCTCCTTCCGGCTGGAGTTACCCCCATCTTTTCGTATACACGACGTGTTTCATGCCTCCCTCCTTAAACGCTGCTCCCCGTCCTTGGCTCCTTCGAGGAAACCTCCTGTTCCCGTTCTCACCCCTGAGGGGGTGGAATTCGAGGTGGCCAAGATTGTGGACAGCAAGATGGTCCAAGGCTCCCTCCAGTACCTGGTCCATTGGAGAGGATACGGGCCTGAGGAGAGGACTTGGGTACCCGCCCAGAATGTTCACGCTGGGGTATTGGTCAGGAAGTTCCACCTTCGTTTCCCCAGTAAACCAGGTCCGCTTAGAAAGGGTCCGGTGGCCCCTCATAAAAGGGGGGGTACTGTAAAGGATCTGCCAGGCACAGCTTCAGGGTTAACTTCCTTAGGTAATCAGTCTTCACCTGAGTCTATCTTTCTGAGACTGACTCCAGCTTCCACCACTCAGGCTGGCAGGCTTAGGAGTGGGAGAGCCTATCGCAGCCTGGCCAGACTCAGCTAGCTCCCGCCCTCTGTCTATTTATACTTGCCTTTCCTTTTCCTCCTTGCTTGTGATTCTTTCCGTGTGGTTTCCTGGCCCAGCTACAGCTCCTACAATTTGATCCTGCTCCATTCTGACCCTGGCTTTCTGACTACTCTTCTGCTCTACGTTTGGTACCTCGTGCTCTCCTGGTTTGACTTGGCTCGTTCACCACTCTGTTGCTCACGGTGTTGCCGTGGGCAACTGCCCCTTTCCCTTTGCTTTATATTCCCTTGTATGTTTTGTCTCGTGCACTTACTGAGCGTAGGGACCGCCGCCCAGTTGTACCCCGTCGCCTAGGGCGGGTCGTTGCAAGTAGGCAGGGACAGAGTGGCGGGTAGATTAGGGCTCACTTGTCCGTTTCCCTACCCCTATCATTACATATGATAAGAAAGATATAGACAAAGGAATAGGTAGATGGAAATTATAATAATCTTTATTTGTATAACACAAAAAAAAAAGAGGGGACGGGGGGGTGCCTCAAGGGTGGGGAAGCGCCACCAACAGGGAAAGTATTGTGCTCATTGTCACAGGTTGTCACAATGATAACATACCCAGAGACCACGGTGATTGGTCTCTGGGCAGAGCTCCATTATGTTAGCTGTCTAGAGACAGCTGTGTCACAGAGTTAAATGCCACCACAGAGTGGAAAAAAGCATTAATCTGCAGTGCGTTCTTGAACGTCCCTGCAGAGTTAATTTGCGGCCCGCCTGGCCGTTTATAGTCTGTGGGAGCGGTCTGCAAGTGGTTAAATCCACTCACACAGGAGCCATTTTCCATATCAAACATCGCACATGTATTCCCTATCCGACCACTGGGATCCCCAGTCATAAGGAGAGCGGGGACCGAAAGTCCCCTGAAGTGCTCCATGAGAATGGAACGCTCATGCACATGCCTGACCAGTACTCTATTCATTTCTATGGGATATTCGGGTCCTGTTTCCGGCTTGTGTCCGGCAGCTCCATAGAGATGAATGGAGAGCCGGTCACTCCTTTGGACTGATTTCCTGAACCTTATCACTACCTGGGATTTAAGTGACAGCGCTGGGACACCAATCCATTTTTTTCCTTCACCCCCAACTGTCCATATATGGATATTGACGTCAGGGGCTCCTCCAGGAGAGCGTCGGCAAGGCTCTGGCTGGGGATTTCACTCCTAGAGGGAGCCCCAATGGAGCTATCTATGAAGGATTTAGTGTAGCTCAGTCAATAGGGTGAGATGTGTGTGGCGCTATCTACAGGGGGGTGTGGCACCTTCTACAGGGGGTGTATGTGGCACTATCTACAAGGGGGCGTGTGGCACTTTCTACAGGGGCTGTGTGTGGCACTATCTACAAGGGGGGGTGGCACTTTCTACAAGGTTTGTGGCACTTTCTACAGGATGTGTGACACTTTCTACAGGGGATTCCAGTCCAGGATGGACAGTGTGACGTCAGGGGCTCCTCCAGAAGAGAAATCCCGGCCAGTGCATTGGCAACGCTCTGGCTGGGGATTCCGCACCCAGACAGGGGCTCCCTCTAGCAGTGGAAACCCCATCCAGAGCATTTCCAATGCGCTGGCCGGGAATTCCCCTTCTGGAGGAGTCCCTGACCTCACTGTAAATATATGGACAGTGACGTCAGGAGATACCTCTAGGAGCGGAATCCCCGGCTAGAGTGTCGGCAACACGGCTAGAGCGTCGCAAACGCTATGGCTGGGGATTCCGCTCCAGGAGAAGTGAATGAAAGAGCAGGGAACGAATAGTTTTCATGCTCTGACATAGTATTCAATTATATCTACGTCCAGAGGACGCAGATACAATTGAATATGGCAGTTGCTGGGACACGTATCGGACAGTAATTTGTCAGGACTGTCTCTGTAAATTCGGGACAGTCCCGGCAAATTCGGGACTGTTGGCAACTATGGTCATCTAATGTGTATGGGCAACTTTAAACAGAAAAGGGCATAGTGACGGGCAGAGTTATCTGCTTAGGGCTGGTGATGTCATTGCTCATCTCAAGTGCCAGACTTTGTTGACTCTACTGTAAAGCATCTCTTTGCTACTATGAAGAGAGAGTGGGGAAGCAGTTTTGCTGAGGGCTAGTAGATAAAAATAAAAATACCACTACTATTACTTAGTTCTTTTAAATAAGCAATATTAATATTACAATTATTTTTCTATAGCGTGTCCTAACTACAGCATAAAGGTTCACGCCCCTTTGATGCTGGGTGGTGGAGACCACCCAATTGTCAATTTATTCATGTATTCGCATATAAGCAATGAAAAAAAAACAGGGCTGATTGTGGGGAGGCACGTAGAGAGAGATAAAAAAAATTTGATGCTGGTATCAGGGGGTAGGCAAGAATCCAGTTATGGTGGTAATTAAACTTTTACGGGAATAATACAGGTTTTTATTAAGCCCTGCAAGTTGCGAGGTGGGGCCTCCATGCATCCAAGTAATTGTTTCAGCACATTCAGCAGATACTTAAATAAATTGGGATCAGGGGAATTTGGAGGCCGAGTAAACTGTTTTTGCGCTGATCTTAATGCCAGAGGAGGTTTGGAACTCTGCAGCTATTGAGTCAGCAGAGCATTGGCGACTTTCATGCACCAAGTGCCTCAGCACTCTGCAACCCCGCTGTAACTTTACGTGATCACTGTGGATGAGTTGCTGTGGTTCTTAAACACTTCCACTTTGCAATAATAGCACTGGTGGAATATCTAGGAGGGAAGAAATTTCACGAGCTGACGTGTTCACTGGCATGGCTATAGGGGTCGCAGCGGTCGCAATTGTGACTGGGCCCCGAAGCCAAGGGGGCCCACAGCCCCCCGCACCACATCAATAAAAAGTTACTATAGTAACTCGGGCCGCGGGCCCCTGTTGCTATAGTAACAGACTGTACTTACCTTCCTGGTTCCGGATCGCAGCGGAGGTCCTGACGTCAATCGCTGTGCGCAGCGCATGACGTCACAGCGCTATGCGGCGCGCACAACATCGAGAGGACAGAACTTCCGCCGCGACTGAAGAGGAAGGTAAGATTAGTAGCCCTGACTGGCGGGGTCCGACTCCCGGGACCCGGCAATCAGCTGTTTTGAAGGGGCCGCAGCACTCGTACGAGAGCTGCTTCCCCTTCATTCCGGTCACACTGTGAATCGGTGTCGGCGATTCACAGTGTCAGCGAGTAGTGAAATGAAGGGGAAGCAGCTCTCGTACGAGTGCTGCGGCCCCTTCAAAACAGCTGATTGGTGGGTCCCGGGAGATGGACCCAGACACATCAGCTATTGATGGCCTATCCTGAGGATAGGCCATCAATGTTTAGGGACTGCACAACCCCTTTAAGCCTACGATGTGGCAGGCTTAGAGGGCCCATGAGACAGGATCACAGATTGTGTCATGCTGTCTGCTGGGTCCTGTATCTAAGCCAATCACATGGTAGGCTTAGATACATGGCCATGTGTGATCCTGTCCGATGGGCCCTGTATATAAGCCTACCACATGTGTTACTAATCGTTTTTTTTGTGTGTTTTCTTACAGGTTCGTTCGTTGGACTACGTCGGATTCCAGGACTACTTCGATAACGGCTTTTTTTTTTATTATCAATAAAATGGTTAATGAGGGTTGTGTGTTTTTTTTTTTTATTTCAATAAAATATTTTTTTTATGTCTTTGTGGGTTTTTTTAAACTACAGGGTGGGCCATTTATATGGATACACCTAAATAAAATGGGAATGGTTGGTGATATTAAATTCCTGTTTGTGGCACATTAGTATATGGGAGGGGGGAAACTTTTCAAGCTGGGTGTTGACCATGGCGGCCATTTTAAAGTCGGACATTTTGTATCCAACTTTAGTTTTTTCAATGGGAAGAGGGTCATGTGACACATCAAACTTATCGAGAATTTCACAAGAAAAACAATGGTGTGCTTGGTTTTAATGTTACTTTATTCTTTCATGAGTTATTTACAAGTTTATGACCACTTATAAAATGTGTTCAAAGTGCTGCCCATTGTGTTGGATTGTCAATGCAACCCTCTTCTCCCACTCTTCACACACTGATAGCAACACCGCAGAAGAAATGCTAGCACAGGCTTCCAGTATCCGTAGTTTCAGTTGCTGCACATCTCGTATCTTCACAGCATAGACAATTGCCTTCAGATGACCCCAAAGATAAAAGTCTAAGGGGGTCAGATCGGGAGACCTAGGGGGCCATTCAACTGGCCCACGACGACCAATCCACTTTCCAGGAAACTGTTCATCTAGGAATGCTCGGACCTGACACCCATAATGACATAAATAACTCATGAAAGAATAAAGTAACGTTAAAACCAAGCACACCATTGTTTTTCTTGTGAAATTCTGCTCAGCCACTGTATCTAATCCTATCATGTGTGATACTCTCTGCTCAGCCACTGTATCTAATCCTATAATGTGTAATACTGTCTGCTGAGCCAATGTATCTAATCCTATCCATAGTTTATAGGGTCGTAGTGCTATAGATATGCTATGCTGTCTCCTATACACACATTTTTTTGGGGGCGGACACATATGTATTGGGGCTTTTTCCCCTGACATTTCAAGCCCTGAGGGTATGTTCACACGGCAGCGTCCGTTACGGCTGAAATTACGGAGCTGTTTTCAGGCGAAAACAGCACCGTAATTTCAGCCGTAATAGCATGTGCAGACGTCTTTCGCTGCGTCCATTACGGACGTAATTGGAGCTGTTTTTCCATGGAGTCCATGGAAAACGGCTCCATTTACGTCTGAAGAAGTGACAGGCACGTCTTTGACGCGGGAGTCTTTTTTACGCGCCGCCTTTTGACAGCGGCGCGTAAAAAAAATGACCGTCGGCACAGAACATCGTAATTACGTCCGTAAATAGTGTGTGTGAACCCAGCCTTAGTGACGCCCCTGGCTGCTAGTGCTGCATTGTTGGGTCACTTAGGAGACCCAGCGATGCAGCTGAAAGCTGCGGACCGTCGGCCATGAGAAGTTTGCTGGGGGGGGGCCAATAAGAACTTTTGCATCGGGGCCCATGAGCCTTTAGCTACGCCCCTGGACGTGTTATAACGGTGGCATCCTATTACGGCACCACGCTGGAATTCAGTGATCTCTTTAGAACGACCCATTCTTTCACAAATGTTTGTAAAGGCGACTGCATGGCGAGGTGCTTGATATTATACACCTGTGGCAATGGGACTGAAGGAAACATCTGAATTCAATGATTCAGAGGTTTGACCCAATACTTTTGTCCCTATAGTGAATAATAAGAATTGTGTTTCTAATGCCTATAGGAAAATATTAACAGAAGGATGTAGGAAAGAAGAAAATAATGAGAAAGAGCAGAAGTGGAAGTGTGAAGAGGCAAAGTTGGATAAGGAACTGGAGGGAGAGCCGGTTAGAAAAAGGTGATGTGTGCAGATGGGTTCAGTTGGTTCAGCAAGGTATAAAGAGAGGAATTGCTGGAGGGAAGATGATGGCTTATGTAGTTTAGCTACGCCAAATGTGCAATTACTGGTAGTGATGTTTCCTTGACTGCCATGGAACTCTGCATTTAATTTCCAAAAGATAAGAAAGCTTGTTTCTAGGTCTTGGCCATTACCTGCTTCATTGGGAAAAAAAAAAATTTCATTTGAGGTGAATAAAGTCTTTCTACAGCCCTTCTTTTAGTTTATTTGGATGAGACCAGAAGGAATGCATGATGTTCCCCACGGCTACATTACTCCAAAATCAATCTGAAGGACAGCAAAGAACGTAATTGACAGTCTTTACAAGCACTAAGTACTACCATATCAGGTCAGTAGGATTTCCACTGTTGAGAAGAACCTGTCACTAGATTTTAGGGCACTTAACTACCAGCATATTGTTATACTACTGAGGTTTAGCGTCCTAAACATTCCCCTTTGAAAATTGTCAGTTTTATTATTTGGTCTAAAAAGAAGTTAGAACACAGGGTGCACGGAATGTAAATTACCAAAGAAGAGTCTTGAGATGAGTCCAGTGGCATTCAGCACATGGTCAGTGCTCCGATGAAGACAAGGCCGGTACACCTGCACTATTAAAGGACTCTCCTCTGCTAATTTTTTTTAGACAAAATGCTGAAACTGGCGGTTTTGAGGGTACATGATTAGGAAGTTATTACTCAGCAGTATAACATCCCGGTGGTTTACTGCCTAAAAATCTTGTGACGGGTTCTTTTTAAGATGTTAGGAGATATCTTAGAATTCTTTTCTCAGCATATTCATCTAGGTCAGTGATTGATTATACCAATGAAAAAATCATCATTATCGGCAGCAAATTTGGTAAATATACTTGTCACTTGTAGCAACATTTACATTTATATTAGGCATTGCTGCTAGGTACATGAAACTTACGAAAGCGGTCAGTAGGCAACAATCATTCTCCTTGCAAGGACCATACTGATGGAAATGTCTATCAGATCTTTAGGAACGACTTTTTAAACCCTGATAGTTTCTTATATCACAGAGTCTAGGCTCCGAACAGACCTACAGTAACTGTGGTGGTCACCAAATATAATTCAAATAGGAATTAGGGAGGGAACAGGGAAGGGAGGCTCCAACCATAAAGTCATAAACAGTAATGGAAGATTCTCCTAGTCCTGGGCTAAGATGGAAGGAGCTGTGCTTGAACTAAGGGAAGGAATGCAAATAAGTAGAAAAAAATAGGTTGTACTGTGCATAGAGCGAGGGGCTGTGTTAGATTGGTAAGGCTGGATTCACTTGAGCGTTTTCGGTCTGTGATATACGGACCGTATGCCGGCAGTATTTCCCGGACCGAACACACTGCAGGGAGCTGGGCTCCTATCATCATAGTTATCTATGATTCCAGGAGTCCCTGCCTCGCTGCGGAAAACTGTCCCGTACTGAAGACATGATTACAGTACGGGACAGTTTTCCCGCAGCGAGGCAGGGACTCCTTGCATCAAAGATAACTATAACGATAGGAGCCCGGCTTCCTGCAGTGTGTTTGGCCTGGGAAATACTGCCGGCATACGGTCCGTATATCACGGACCGAACGCACTCGTGTGAATCCAGCCTAAAGGGGAGTTTTCGTTGCTTTGTGGAATTAGGCTTTAATTTTACCTGAAATTGTGGCAGAAAGATGTTTAAAAAGAACATGTCTGCTCTCGTGACGTCTGTTTTAGTAAATACTTGCATTCACATTGAAAAAATTATTCTGGAGCCGCTATTCTTAGAACTCTGCATAGTGCCTTTCAGTTATTACTCCTGGAAATGAATGAATAAATTGACAACGGGGTGTTACTTGATGTCAAAAGTTATAACTATATTATTGGATTGGTTGTCTTATCGTTTTGCTGGCATAGGTGCAGGTAAATTGCCCTTGTTTTCAGTTTGGTTTAGTGTGAAAATATAAAACACCTGACAGGTGACCAAGAAAAGAGCAGATTTAGAAGATTATTAAGGAATAGCTTTGCTTTTTATTTACCGTATTTTTTGGACTATAAGACGCCGTTTTTAGCAAGAATGAATCTTGCTAAAAAGTCCCTGCATCTTATAGTTGGCAGTCAAGGGACTCGGCAGCACCGGGCCCCTAGACCGCTTCTTACTTAAAGAGGCTCTGTCACCAGATTTTGCAACCCCTATCTGCTATTGCAGCAGATAGGCGCTGCAATGTAGATTACAGTAACGTTTTTATTTTTAAAAAACGAGCATTTTTGGCCAAGTTATGACCATTTTCGTATTTATGCAAATGAGGTTTGCAAAAGTACAACTGGGCGTGTTTAAAAGTAAAAGTACAACTGGGCGTGTATTATGTGCGTACATCGGGGCGTGTTTACTACTTTTACTAGCTGGGCGTTGTGTATAGAAGTATCATCCACTTCTCTTCACAACGCCCAGCTTCTGGCAGTGCAGACACAGCCGTGTTCTCCAGAGATCACGCTGTGACGTCACTCACAGGTCCTGCATCGTGTCGGCACCAGAGGCTACAGATGATTCTGCAGCAGCATCGGCGTTTGCAGGTAAGTTGATGTAGCTACTTACCTGCAAATGCTGATGCTGCTGCAGAATCAACTGTAGCCTCTGGTGCCGACACGATGCAGGACCTGTGAGTGACGTCACAGATCTGCACTGCCAGAAGCTGGGCGTTGTGAAGAGAAGTGGATGATACTTCTATACACAACGCCCAGCTAGTAAAAGTAGTAAACACGCCCCGATGTACGCACATAATACACGCCCAGTTGTACTTTTACTTTTAAACACGCCCAGTTGTACTTTTGCAAACCTCATTTGCATAAATACGAAAATGGTCATAACTTGGCCAAAAATGCTCGTTTTTTAAAAATAAAAACGTTACTGTAATCTACATTGCAGCGCCTATCTGCTGCAATAGCAGATAGGGGTTGCAAAATCTGGTGACAGAGCCTCTTTAATCCCTTCTCGACCCAGGGGCTGTGGGGAGGGGATGATGTTTTGAGCGGAGCATGCTCACGCGCTGAGCCCGCTCCATACACTGCAGGTGTCAGCTGTGTTTTACAGCTAACACGTTGCTCTAATAGCCAGGAACAGCAATGCCGCTGTTCCTGGCTGTTTAACTAGTTAAATGCCGTGGTCAATAGCACCGCGGCATTTATAGGGGTTTTTCCATGAAGGACATTTATGACATATCCATAGGAGATCCACCTCTGGGACCTGCACCTATCTCTAGAACGGGGCCCCTAAACCCCGTTCTATCTTACCTGGCTCCGCTGTCTCCCGGCCACTTCCTGGTTAGGTGGTCGAGAGTTACGGAAACAGCAGAGTGCTCGCTGAGCTACGCTGTTTCCGTAACTCCCATAGAAGTGAATGGCAGTTACGGAGACAGCGTAGCACCGCAAGCTACGCTGTTTCGGGAACTAGGTAGCTACGAAAACAGCGTACCTGGTCAAGTTACGGAAACAGCATAACTCGCTGAGCTATGCTGTTTCCGTAACTCCCATAGAACTGAATAGTAGTTACGGAAAGAGCGTAGCATGCTACGCTGCTTCTGTACCTGCCATTCACTACTATGGGAGTTATGGAAATAGCGTAGCTCAGCGAGTTACACTGTTTCCGTAACTCATGCATGTATTGCAGTGTATTGTACCAGCGATCTAATGATCGCTGATTCAAGTCCCCAAGGGGAACTAATAAAATGTGAAAAAAAAAAAGTTAGATACATTTTCAGGAGTGTAAAAAAATATTAAAAGTTTTAAAAAAAACCTTTTCCTATTTTTCCCCAAGCAAAATGTAAAAAAAATTAAATTGGTATCTCTGCGTCCGTAAAAGTCTGAAACGATTACAATATAGCATTATTTGACCCGCACAGTGAACGGCGTAAATTTTTTTTATTTAAAACGTCAGAATCATAAATAAATCAGAAATAAAAAGTGATAAAAAAATCGGATGTACCAAAAGAATGGTGCTAATAAAAACTACAGCTTGTCCCGCAAAAAATAAGTTCTCACACCGCTCAAAGAATGAAAAAATATAAACGTTATGGCTCTCAGAATGTGGTGAAACCGAACAAATTATTTTTTTTAGCCAATAGTTTTTTCTGTGTAAAACTAGTAAAATATGAAATTTTTTTCTATTTTCTGTTGTCTGAAACCTGAGTGCGTCTTATAGTCAGGTGCGTCTTACAGTCCGAAAAATACGGTACCTCTTAAAAAGAGGTAAATACCTCTGAGAATAAATTGACCACATTTTGTTCAGGCTGCTAGAAATATCTGGTCAGGTAAGGATAGGGAACAGTCTAGAATAAAGTGTCTTCCAAAAGGGGTTTTAAAGTGAATGTCCACCTTTTAGCACCATGTTGTTTTTAGGTCACAAATTCAATGCTGATAAATTTCTTGATGTGTCTTTATAGTAGTCAGAGCTCCATTTTACTGATGCAGAGCCCCAAATCGCCTGCATAGAAAGATGCCATTCTGGTTGTCTGCAGCCACCACTAGAGGGAGCTTACTGTATTGAACTTAATTATCACACAGTATGCAGAAAACTACTAAGCTCCCTCTCAGCGGCGTAACTAGGAACGACTGGGCCCCATAACAAACTTTTGACTGGGCTCCCCTCCCCCGGATGCCACACACCTCCACCCCCTGGATATAGTGCCCCCCTGTAGATTGTGACATACACCCCCCACTGTAGACAGTGCTATACAGCCCCCCTGTAGATAGTGCCACCCTTGCCCCCTGTAGATATTGCCCCCTCCCCCTTGTAGACAGTGCCATACAGCACCCCCTTGTAGACAGTGCCCCCCACCTTCCCCTTATACATAGTGCCATAAAGCCCCATGTAGATAGCACCCCCCCTTCTCCCCCTTGTAGATAGTGCCATACAGCCCCCCTGTAGATAGCGCTCCCCACCTCCACCTTGGAGATAGTGCCATAAAAGTCCCCCTGTTGATAGCTAACCCCACCTCCCCCTTGTAGATGGCAGCCCCCACTTGTAGATAGTGCCATACAGCCCCCCTTGTAGATAGTGCCCCCCCCCCAAACAAATAAAACAAAAAAAACGTTATACTCACCTAAGCGCCACTCCCGCGATTAACGGAGCAGTTCCAAAGAATCAACGCCGACGGGATCATTGCGTAGGCCGGCGTGATCCAGTGACATCATCATGTCGGCCTGCGCAGGGATCCTAACACTACGTTTGATAGTCTGCAGGCTGAACGTGGCCTGTAGCCTAATAAATGTAAATCAGATCTGTGGCACTCTGCAAATGGTATGGGTGCTATAGGTAGGGTTCCCACCCCGTCAGTATAACAAGATAAACTGAAGCACTCCTCTGGTCAATATGCAAAGAAAAAATAATTTTCGGATTAGGCAATGAAATAGAGAAAATAAATGTCATGTTTCGGCCACAATCCGGACTTTGTCAAAACTCTATTGCCGCTGGTCAATAGAAAAACTAGGGGAGCTCTATAGGAAAGGTAACTAGTACCATGCGTCCAGGGGTAGCGTCCTATAGCGCTCCCCTAGTTTTTCTATTGACCAACTGTAAAGCATCTGCCAGACACAACTTCTGTGTCGACGCCCATAGTTAATCAGTCTGTACCTGCTTCTATGTCTGTGAGACTGACTCCATCTTCCACCACCCAGGATGGCAGGCTTAGGAGTGGGAGAGCCTATCACAGCCTGGCCAGACGGAGCTAGCTCCCACCCTCTGTCTATTTATACCTGCCTTTCCTGTTCCTCCTTTGCTTGTGATTCTTCTCTGCTGGTTTCCTGGCCCTGCTGCAGCTTCTTGAACTACTGATCCTCTGCTTGTGATTGACCTTGGCTTTACTGACCACTCTTCTGCTCTGCGTTTTTGTATCTCGCTCATCTCCTGGTTTGACTTAGCTCGTTCACTTCGCTTGTTGCTCACGGTGTCCCCGTGGGCAGCTTCCCCATTTCCCTGGCTTCTTTGTACCCTTGTCTGTTTGTCTGTCGTGCACCTATTGAGTGTAGGGACCGTCGCCCAGTTGTACCCCGTCGCCTAGGGCGGGTCGTTGCAAGTAGGCAGGGACTGAGTGGCGGGTAGATTAGGCCTCACCTGTCTGTCTCCCTACCCCGACACCAACGGCAATAGATTGTACAATGTGAGCCTGATCATCGCTCACTCGGCTTAGTTTTAGTGATCAGTGGGGGTCTGAGTACACCGATCAAAACTTCTGACCTGTCTCTATGACAAAAAATTAACGTTTATTTTCCCTTTGAATAAAGTTTAACCCCTTCCCGCACCTTGACGTAACTGCATGCTCCTTCCCGCACCTTGACGTAACTGTACGTCAAGCTGAGCAGTAACTTCGCGCACTTTGACAGTTAACCGCCGTGCGGCACTACACCACAGCGACGGTTAACTGTGCAGGGTGCCTGCCCGCTCTCCCCGTTGCCGATCAGCGGCGATCGCCGCATTTAAGGATTTTAGAGCAGATCGGCAGCCCCCACATGAAATCACGGGGGCTGGCGATGGTTGCCATTGGCCTCCGGGCTGCCAGACAATGGCCTCCGAGCTGCCATGTACGGAAGCCTATGAGGACCAGCCGGAGGCTGATCCTCATAGGTTTCCTGTCACGGTGACTGTCACGACAGAAATGACAGTTAGAATACATTACACTACCAAGTCTTCAAGTCCCCTAGTGGGACAAGTAAAAAAAAGTATAAATAAGTTAATAAAAATGTTTTATAAAAGTTTAAAAATAAAAGTTATAAGTTACATTAAAATGCTTTTTTCCTATAAGAAGTCTTTTATTATAGGGAAAAAAATAAAAAATAAAAAAAAAGTACATATATTTGGTATCACTACGTTCGTAACGACCCAAACTATACAACTATAATGTTATTTTTCCCGCATGGTGAACACCGCAAAAAAATAAAAGTAGAAAACTATGCCAGAATCACTATATTTTGGTCACCACCCCTCCCAAAGTATAGAATAAAAAGTGATCAAAAAGTCGCATGGACCCAAGTATAGTACCGATAATAGCTACAACCCGTCCCGAAAAAAACAAGTTCTTACACTGCGTTTTTGACTGAAAATAAAAAAGTTATGGCTCTCAGAATATGGTGGCACAAAAAATAAATAATTTTATAAAAAAGTAATTTTATTGTGCAAACGCTGCAAAACATAAAAAAAACGATATACATATGGTATCGCTGTAATCGTATCGACCCGCAGAATAAAGTAAAATTGTCATTTATAGCCCATGGTGAACGCCGTAAAAAAACCTGAATAAAAACATTGTCAGAATTGATGGTTTTTGGTCACCTTCCTTGCCAAAAAATGGAATAAAAAGTGATAACAAAAAAACGCATGTACCCCAAAATGATACCAATGAAAACTACAGATTCTAACGCAACAAGTAAGCCCTCACAGGGCTCCAGTGGAGAAAAAATAAAAAAGTTCTGGCTCTCAGACTATGGCGATACAAAATGTTTCAATAGCGGATAACATCTAGCACCATTTATCAGTGCGACACTGGCCACAGATCTGCGGATTATTATTTATTTACCCCATTATTATAACCTCTTATTATCCCTTGATGTACTCCGCACAGATTACATATGCCCCCACATTATAAACTGAAATACCAGTAAAACCCCAAACAGAACTGCTACCAAGCTAAATCTGTACACCAAAAGCCAAATGCCGCTCCCTCTGTTATGAGCCCTACAGCGTGCCCAAAGAGCAGTTTACATCCACAGATATGGCATCGCCATACCTGGGAGAACCCGATTAATATTTTTTTTAGGTATTTGTCTTCAGTGGCACAAACTGGGCACAACATATTGTGCACTAAAATTGCATATCAGTGGATATGTATTGCAGCTGACACCCGGGACTAATGACAAGAACAGCGATCGCGCTGTTACAGGAGCCTGTAAAAATGCCAATAAACTGGAATACTAGTATTGCAGTGTATTGTACCTAATGATCGCTGGTTCAAGTCCTCTAGGGGGGACTAATAAAATGTGTAAAAAATAAATAAATTAAATAAAGTTATTAGTCAAAACATTTTTATAAATATTTAAAGTCCAAAAGAAAACCCTTTTCCCATTTTTCCTCTAAAGTAATGTAAAAAATAAATAAAATACAGAATTAGTCTCGATGTATCCGTAAAAGTCCGAACTATTACAATATACCATTATTTAATCGCACGATGAACGCCGTAAATAATAAAAGAATTTAAAATGACAAAATCACTGTTTTTTGGTCACCTTAGCTCTAAAAAAATGTTTCATAAAAAGTGCTCAAAAAGTTGTATGTACCAAAAAATGGTACCAATAAAAACTACAGCTCGTTCCGCAAAAAATAAACCCTCACACCTCTTAATTGACAAAAAAATTTAAAAAAGTGATGCCTCTCGGAATGTGGGGAAATGAAACAATTATTTTTTTTAACAAATCGTTTTTACTTTGTAAAAGTAGATAAATATAAAAAAAAAACTATATAAATTTGGTATCACCGTAATTGCATTGAGTCACAGAAAAATTTCAGTTGTCGTTTTTACTGCACGGTGAAAGTAGTAAAAACAAAACCCAAAAAACTATGGAGAAATCGTTTTTTTTCCAATTTTAGCCTGCAAAGAATTTTATTTTCAGTTTCCCAGTACATTATATGGTACTTTAAATGATGTCAATAGAAACTACAACTCCTCCCGCAAGAAATAAGCCCTCACACCACTCTATTGACGGAAAAATAAAACGTTATGGCCCTTGGAAGGCGGGGAGTGAAAAACAAAAATAAAAAAGCAAAAAATGGATCAGTCCAGAAAGGGTTAATTCATTTCTAATAACATAACATTTATGACCACATGTGGGGTATAGCCGAACTCGGGAGAAAATGCTTTACAAATGTTTTACAAATGTATAGTCTATGCTGACTATACCCCTAGATAGATTCCTTAAGTGGTGTAGTTTCCAAATGGGGTCACTTTTGGGGGGTTTCCACTGTTTTGGTCCCTCCAGTTCATTGCAAATGGGACAGGCACTGGAAACGATTCCAGCAAAATCAGTGCTCCAAAATCCAAATGCACTCCTCCTCTTCTGAGCCCTGCCATGGGTCCAAACAGCAGTTATTACCACATATGGGGTATTGCCATAATCGGGAGAAATTGCTTTACAAATGCTGGGTTGTTTTTTCTCTTTTATTCCTTGTAAAAATTATGTCTATGTTTTTTTAGAAAAAAAGTCGATTTTCATCTTCACAGACTAATTCAAATACATTTAGCAAAAAAAAACTGTGTGGTCAAAATGCTAACTATATCCCTAGATAAATTAATTGAGGGGTGTAGTTTCAAAAATGGCGTAACTTTTTGGGGTTTTTACTGTTTTGGCACCACAAGACCTCTTCAAACCTGACATGGTGCCTAAAATATATTTAAAAAAAAGAAGGCCCCAAAATCCACTATGTGCTCCTTTGCTCCTAAGTCCTGTGTTTCAGTCCTTTAGAACACTAGGGCCACATGTGAGATATTCCTAAAAAAAAAAGCGTAATCTGGGCAATAAATATTGAGTTAAATTTCTCATATAAAACATTCAGTGTTACAGAAAAAAACTGTATTACAAATTTATTTTGGCCTCTATTTTGCTTTAATTCCTGAGAAACACCTAAAGGGTTAAAACACTTTCTGAATGCTGTCTTTGATACTTTAAGGGGTACAGTTTTTAAAATGGGGGGATTTATGGGGACTTTCTATTATATAAGGCCCTCAAAGCCACTTCACTTCAGAACTGAACTGGTCCCTGAAAAAATAGCCTTTTCAAATTTTCTTGAAAATATGAGAAATTGCTGCTATAGTTCTGCTATAGTTCTAAGCCTTGTAACATCCTAGAAAAATAAAAGAATGTTAAAAAAAAACAATGCAACCATAAAGTACACATATTGGATATATGAAATAGTAACTATTTTGTGTGGTATTACTGTCTGTCTTACAAGCAGATACATTTGATTTTAGAAAAATGCAAATTTTTGCAAATTTTGGTATTTTTCACACATAAATATTGAATTTATCGACCACATTTTTTTACTAACATAAAGTACAATATGTCATGAGAAAACAATCTCAGAATCACTTGGATACGTAAAATGATTCCCAAGTAATGTTACTACATAAGTTAACACATGCCAGATTTGAAAAAATCGGCTTCATCCCCAAGGCCAAAACAGGCTCAGTCCTGAAGGGGTTATTAAAGTTTATTGAACAAAAAGTGTTCACACTATAATAAAAACGTCAAACGATTTTATTCCAAAAGTGTTAAAAAATACGACTATATGGTATCGCCGCAATCATAACGACCTGTATATTAAGGTTTTCACACAATTTAAACTACCTGGTGAGCGACGTGAACACAAAAAACGAAAAAACAATAGTGGAATTGCTTGGAATTTGTCACATAAAAGTCAAATATTCTGTACAAAGTACGATATTGCATTAGGAACAGGGAACATGCTCCAGACACAGCTGGATTCTTGTATTTTGGGAAATCACCTAATAAAATCAGTATCATTGTGAAATTTCATAATATGTTGGAGTAATTCACAAACAAATGTAATATCTCAAATACACAATCTGAAAGTTATATAATTTAATTACTCTGTAAAAAAGGTAGATTCCAGATTAAGTTTAGACTTGAGACATTTAATAGGTCAATTATAAAATGTCTGTTTTATTTTGGCTTTTAACATTAGTCAATTTCTTGTTTTATGGCATATTGCTGTAGTATGTGTGGGTGGCAGTATTGTCTTTGTAAAGCTGGCCATATAAACCCAGGGGTCTCACCGACACCAACTGTTGCTGAGACATCGGCCTCTAAAACCACTGCTATAAGTTTCACCATGACAAATATCTAGGCCCTATTATGTAGTTTAATCTCCATCTTGTACCCTATTGTGTTAATTTAGTGGGCATTATGAACAATGTAAAATTATGCTAATTAGTTCTTAATGACCAATTGGGCGTTTTTTTACTTTTTACCAAGTGGGCGTTGTAAAGAGAAGTGAATGACGCTGACTAATCAGCATCATACACTTTTCTTCATTCATGTTTAGCTGTACTCACAGCACAGTGTGATCTCGTGAGATCACGCTGTGCGGTCACTTACTCCTACATTAACTTTACCGTAGTGTCTTGAGAGTGAATACACATCGCCTCCTGCCATGATGCGATGTCTATTCACACTCCCGACACTTCGGTAAAGTTTCTGTGGGACTTACTCGCAGCACAACGTGATCTCGCGAGATCACGCTGTGAATGACAGCACTTATAAACAGGTAACAGAGCCTCTTTAATACAAGGTTTACCCCAAAAAAATTATCTTATTTATCTATAGTGAGGTGACCAACAACATTTGAGATGGTTCATTGTAAAAACTACTGTATTCTGATTAGGTTTGTGTGTGCAAACATGAAATTACCTTAATGTTCTTTTATTGGTTGGTGATTGTTTTGAACCCGACACATTGGAATTGGACTTCAGCTATAATTAAGTGACTGTGCAGCTAGATGGGCTGGGGGTGAATCAATAAGGTGCTTATAGGGTGTCTCAGGTATTTGGAGCCATGCTGACTGCAGTGCACTCCACATTTGCTGGAGGGTGCGTGGGTCTGGATCGATAGAGCGAACAAGACGATCGAGGTGGTCCCACAGATGCTCAATTGTGTTGTAGTCTGGTGAATTAGGGGGCCAGGGAAGTACTTGAACGTCTTGGTCGTGCTCTTCCAATCACTGTCGGACATTTCTAGCCATGTGACGTGTCGCATTTCTTGCTGGAAGATTCCATCTGCCCCACGGAAAACAAACAGCATGTATGGGTGGACGTGATCTGCAACGATGGATTCATAACGCTGCCGCCACCAGCTTTTGCTGCTCCAGCAATGGTTGCAGAATGTTTGTTCCCTGATGTTTCTTGCTTGACACACCAATGTCCATCCATTCAATGAGGCAGAAAACGTGACTCATCGGAGAAGGCAACTCTTTGCCAATAATTGGTGGTCCAATTCCGATACTGCCGTGCAAATTGAAGCCTTTTTTTCTGATGCACCTTTGTTAGCATAGGAGCAATGACAATCCGTCTGCTTCGGAGCCCCATACGCAGTAGGGTTCGCTGAACTGTTGTTTTAGACACACGTCTGGTAGCCCCCCGGTTGATTTTCATGGTGACCCGCACCACTGTAGCGTGTCATTTGGACTTCGCGCAAATTTGTAGCCGACGTTCACCTCTCACATCAATGGCACGTGGTGCTCCACAGTATCCACGTTGGTTATTCCCAATGGTGCTATTTGTACACTCACGATACACTTTCGCAAACTGCGCTGTTTGAGAAATACTTCCACCCTTGGCCCAAAAGCCAATAATCATCCTGTTTTGCAACTAAATCGCCCCTTTTACCCATGGCAACAACAAGTGATATGTGTTCAGAAAGCCTATCGCACACCTTATATACCCACCAAGCCAGCCCACTACACATCACTTCCTTCATGGGCTATGCGCTGCCAATGTAGAAAGTAGGAGGAGGTCATAATAATGTGACGCGACTATGTATATTTTTTTCTTCTTTTTTTATTTCTTTTTTTATTTTTAATTAGCTTCTTTTTTTTTTTTTTGCAAAAAAAACAAAACATTTGCCAGTATAAATATGGTGACGCAGCAGTATAACATCTAACAAGAGCATACAATAACTCTTCCAACAAAATCAGCCCAGTCGAAATACCCTAAGAGGAGGAAAGGAGAGAATAAAATTGCATAAATAATAAAAAAAAAATTAAAAAAAAATCCCCCCACGTCCATATACAAGATCAAAGGATTTCATTTAAAATCCATTGAAATTAATCTAAAATATGACCTTTCATACAGCATTGCGCTATTCACCAGTCTTATCCACTCCTCAAAGACTGGTGAACGGTCTAGGCACCAAAGACAATATTAGAAAACAAGTTAAGAACGGTAATCGCAAAAGCAGATTAAGATGTCCTAACAGAAATCTTCCAAGTGGATCGTAATCTCCTATAGTGCACAGCATTGGATTGTCAGGAATCACCCGATCTAAGACCTTTAGGGTATGACCAGACGTGGCGGAATTGCTCTGGAAATCTGCAGCGTACACGTTTCTCCATTGCCTTCCACAGCTATTTAGTAGGGTTCGTTTACACGTTGCGGACAATTCCGCTGCGGAGCATAGGCTGCGGTGCGGAATTTGGTGTCCGCAGCATACAATGGTTGTTGCGGACGTGTCGCGGACTCATTGCGGAATTTCTCCATTGACTTCAATGGAGAGTCAAAATTCTGCAATGAAGTCCACAGATGTTATGTGTGCTGCGGAGCGTATTGGTTTTACTAACATGACATTTCTTGATTCTGGCTGGACCTATGTATTTCTAGGTCTACAGCCAGACTGAGGAAGTCAATGGGGCTCCCATAATTACGGGTGAATACGAGTGTGCACCCGTAATTACGGGAGCGTTGCTAGGCGACGTCAGTAAATAGTCACTGTCCAGGGTGCTGAAAGAGTTAAGCGATCGGCAGTAACTGTTTCAGCACCCTGGACAGTGACTTCCGATCACAATATACATCAACCTGTAAAAAAAATATAAGTTCCTACTTACCGAGAACTCCCTGCTTCTTCCTCCAGTCCGGCCTCCCAGGATGACGTTTCAGTCTAAGAGACAGCTGCAGCCAATCACAGGCTGCAGCGGTCACATGGACTGCCGCGTCTTCCAGGGAGGTCGGGCTGGATGGCGAAAGAGGGACGCATCACCAAGACAACGGGCTGGTAAGTATGAATTTATTTTTACTTTTACTAGGGAAAGGGCTGTCCCTTCTCCCTATCCTGCACTGATAGAGAGAAGGGAAGCCCTCTTCCCCTCAATACGCAACAGCTAGTCCGCATCAATTTAATGCCCATTTTAGGCAAAGCCGCAACAGAATCTGCAACGCGGCATTGATGCGGACAGTGGCGGAAGAACTCCGCCACGTCTGGGCATGCCCTTATGGTCCATGAGGCTAGATTCACATGCAGAATTTTGCTGCGTGTTTATTGGCATTTTTTTGCGCGTTTTGTGGTGCTTTTTTAGTGCAGCCAGATGTTACCTTAAAGAGGCTCTGTCACCAGAATCTCAAATCCCTATCTCCTGTTGCATGTGATCGGCGCTGCAATGTAGATAACAGTAACGTGTTTTTTTGTTTTTTAAAACGTTCATTTTTGGCCAAGTTATGAGCTATTTTATATATATGCAAATGAGCTTTGAAATGGACAACTGGGCGTTTTTTTTTTTCGTTATGTCCAACTGGGCGTGTATTGTGTTTTTAACTGGGCGTGTTTATGTGTATGACGCTGACCAATCAGTGACCAGTCAGCGTCATACACCCATCTCCATTCATTTACAAGCAGCACAGCGTTCTTACTAGAATGATGTGCAGCCAGATACACAAGTGTCCTGATAATGAATACACATGAAATCCAGCCTGGACGTCATGAGTACTCAGAATCCTGACACTTCTGACTCTTTTCTTTGAGATTGCAGCAAGCCACTCGTAATCTCGCGAGATTACGAGGTAAACGAGATTTTGTTTCTATTGCGAGTCAGAAGTGTCAGGATTCTCAATATGCATGACGTCCAGGCTGGATGGTCATGTGTATTCATTATCAGGACACTATATTAACGTTAATCAAGTGTCCTGATAATGAATACACATGACCATCCAGCCTGGACGTCATGTGTATTGAGAATCCTGACACTTCTGACTCTTTTCTCTGAGATTTCCATCACTTCCTTCATGGGCTATGCGCTGCCAATGTAGAAAGTAGGAGGAGGTCATAATAATGTGACGCGACTATGTATATTTTTTTCTTCTTTTTTTATTTCTTTTTTTATTTTTAATTAGCTTCTTTTTTTTTTTTTTGCAAAAAAAACAAAACATTTGCCAGTATAAATATGGTGACGCAGCAGTATAACATCTAACAAGAGCATACAATAACTCTTCCAACAAAATCAGCCCAGTCGAAATACCCTAAGAGGAGGAAAGGAGAGAATAAAATTGCATAAATAATAAAAAAAAAATTAAAAAAAAATCCCCCCACGTCCATATACAAGATCAAAGGATTTCATTTAAAATCCATTGAAATTAATCTAAAATATGACCTTTCATACAGCATTGCGCTATTCACCAGTCTTATCCACTCCTCAAAGACTGGTGAACGGTCTAGGCACCAAAGACAATATTAGCAAACAAGTTAAGAACGGTAATCGCAAAAGCAGATTAAGATGTCCTAACAGAAATCTTCCAAGTGGATCGTAATCTCCTATAGTGCACAGCATTGGATTGTCAGGAATCACCCGATCTAAGACCTTTAGGGTATGACCAGACGTGGCGGAATTGCTCTGGAAATCCGCAGCGTACACGTTTCTCCATTGCCTTCCACAGCTATTTAGTAGGGTTCGTTTACACGTTGCGGACAATTCCGCTGCGGAGCATAGGCTGCGGTGCGGAATTTGGTGTCCGCAGCATACAATGGTTGTTGCGGACGTGTCGCGGACTCATTGCGGAATTTCTCCATTGACTTCAATGGAGAGTCAAAATTCTGCAATGAAGTCCACAGATGTTATGTGTGCTGCGGAGCGTATTGGTTTTACTAACATGACATTTCTTGATTCTGGCTGGACCTATGTATTTCTAGGTCTACAGCCAGACTGAGGAAGTCAATGGGGCTCCCATAATTACGGGTGAATACGAGTGTGCACCCGTAATTACGGGAGCGTTGCTAGGCGACGTCAGTAAATAGTCACTGTCCAGGGTGCTGAAAGAGTTAAGCGATCGGCAGTAACTGTTTCAGCACCCTGGACAGTGACTTCCGATCACAATATACATCAACCTGTAAAAAAAATATAAGTTCCTACTTACCGAGAACTCCCTGCTTCTTCCTCCAGTCCGGCCTCCCAGGATGACGTTTCAGTCTAAGAGACAGCTGCAGCCAATCACAGGCTGCAGCGGTCACATGGACTGCCGCGTCATCCAGGGAGGTCGGGCTGGATGGCGAAAGAGGGACGCATCACCAAGACAACGGGCTGGTAAGTATGAATTTATTTTTACTTTTACTAGGGAAAGGGCTGTCCCTTCTCCCTATCCTGCACTGATAGAGAGAAGGGAAGCCCTCTTCCCCTCAATACGCAACAGCTAGTCCGCATCAATTTAATGCCCATTTTAGGCAAAGCCGCAACAGAATCTGCAACGCGGCATTGATGCGGACAGTGGCGGAAGAACTCCGCCACGTCTGGGCATGCCCTTATGGTCCATGAGGCTAGATTCACATGCAGAATTTTGCTGCGTGTTTATTGGCATTTTTTTGCGCGTTTTGTGGTGCTTTTTTAGTGCAGCCAGATGTTACCTTAAAGAGGCTCTGTCACCAGAATCTCAAATCCCTATCTCCTGTTGCATGTGATCGGCGCTGCAATGTAGATAACAGTAACGTGTTTTTTTGTTTTTTAAAACGTTCATTTTTGGCCAAGTTATGAGCTATTTTATATATATGCAAATGAGCTTTGAAATGGACAACTGGGCGTTTTTTTTTTTCGTTATGTCCAACTGGGCGTGTATTGTGTTTTTAACTGGGCGTGTTTATGTGTATGACGCTGACCAATCAGTGACCAGTCAGCGTCATACACCCATCTCCATTCATTTACAAGCAGCACAGCGTTCTTACTAGAATGATGTGCAGCCAGATACACAAGTGTCCTGATAATGAATACACATGAAATCCAGCCTGGACGTCATGAGTACTCAGAATCCTGACACTTCTGACTCTTTTCTTTGAGATTGCAGCAAGCCACTCGTAATCTCGCGAGATTACGAGGTAAACGAGATTTTGTTTCTATTGCGAGTCAGAAGTGTCAGGATTCTCAATATGCATGACGTCCAGGCTGGATGGTCATGTGTATTCATTATCAGGACACTATATTAACGTTAATCAAGTGTCCTGATAATGAATACACATGACCATCCAGCCTGGACGTCATGTGTATTGAGAATCCTGACACTTCTGACTCTTTTCTCTGAGATTTCCAGCAAGAGAAACGAAATCTCGTTTACCTCGTAATCTCGCGAGATTACAAGTGGCTTGCTGCAATCTCACAGAAAAGATTCAGAAGTGTCAGGATTCTGAGTACACATGACGTCCAGGCTGGATTTCATGTGTATTCATTATCAGGACACTTGTGTATGTGGCTGCACATCGTTCTAGTAAGAACGCTGTGCTGCTTGTAAATGAATGTAGAGGAGTGTGTGACGCTGACTGGTCACGGATTGGTCAGCGTCATACACATAAACACGCCCAGTTAAAAACACAATACACGCCCAGTTGGACATAACGAAAAAAAAACGCCCAGTTGTCCATTTCAAAGCTCATTTACATATATATATAAAATAGCTCATAACTTGGCCAAAAATGAAAGTTTTTTTTTAAAAAAACACGTTACTGTTATCTACATTACAGCGCCGATCACATGCAATAGGAGATAGGGATTTGAGAATCTGGTGACAGAGCCTCTTTAAAGTCTATAGTAAAATATAAAATGTACTTCAAACAACTTCTTTCTTGTTAGTGCCGTTTTTGAGCCAATTTTGTGCTCAGTTGCATTTTTTTTTCCAAACACAGCATTCTCTGTGTATAGCATTCTTTAAAGTTTTTCTCCCATAGGCTTCTCTATGTGACTTAAAAAACGTCACAAAAAAAGTATGTACAAATTAACACCAAATGGAAAACACCACTAGAAACACCACAAAAAAATTCTTAAAAAACTAATGTTTTATTTTAATAACGCTGGCATTTTTAGAAGTGTTTTTTGATGCAGTTTAACATGCTTGTGTATAAAGTAAGCCTAAGGCTGGGTTCACACGACCTATTTTCAGACGTATTGGAGGCGTTTTACGCCTCGAATTACGTCTGAAAAAACGCCTCCAATACGTCGGCAAACATCTGCCCATTACTTTCAATGGGCTTTACGATGTACTGTGCCGACGACCTGTCATTTTACGCGTCACTGTCAAAAGACGGCGCGTAAAATAACAGCCTCGTCAAAAAAGTGCAGGAAACTTCTTGGGACGTAATTGGAGCCGTTTTTCATTGACTTTTATGAAGAACAGCTCCAAATTACGTCCGTAAAAGACGCGGCGAAAAACGCCAGTACATGCATTTACGTCTGAAATTCAGGAGCTGTTTTCTCCTGAAAACAGCTCCGTAATTTCAAACGTAAATGCAGTTATCGTGTGCACATACCCTAAGGCACTTTCACATTGAGTTTTTTGACCTGTCTGCAACTTTTTTCCATGGTTTTCGCTGCGTATTTCGCAGAATTTTTTGGCCGCGGCCATTGAAGCTAATGCACGGAATGTAGGCAAAAAAACTCTGCGTGCGAAAACCGCTTGGAAACATGCGCCGCAGGTTTTTTCTGCCTCCCTTTGATTTGAATGGGAGGTCAGAGACGGAACTGTGGCAAGATAGGACATGCAGCTATTTTTCCCAGCGAGCAGCTAAAAGGCGCCCGGGAATAAAAACGCCTCGGCCTCCCATTGAAATCAATTTGTGATTTCTGCCATATTTTGGCGCTGATTTCGACGCGGACTCTGCGGCAAAATCAGCGTAAAAAGGTCAATGTGAGTAGGGCCTAACAGTAGCTCCCTCCAGTATCTGTGCAATTTTATACATTTCCATAACAGGTGAATAAGGCCAGCATTGGGCAATAAACATCTACAGCAGGCAGAGGTATCAGAGGAATAACACTTGTTCGGTAACTCTGGAGTGTAATGTAGTGCATGGTTTATCATGGACTGTGATATGTGGTGTGCATAGTTTAGGGGGACGTGCATAGTGCCCCTATGGACATTTTTCCAATTTACCTCCACAATCTCCCCTTTTTACCTTAGCCCATCTATTCTTACTCTTGTGGACGTGTCATTTATGAAAAGCATTCAACATCATTTTGTATTAAGCAGATATCAAACCTTTTATTTTAATCTGCTTGCTCAATAAATTGTTTATTAAAAATTCTTGCGTCGCAAACTTTGACTAATTATACATTTTTTAACCGAGACATTAATTTGAGTATATCACAAATATCCAGATATTGGAAGAGAATCTTCCCTTTGCAGCTCTTCAAGAGTCTTTAAACTCACATTCCAAAAAACTTCTTCATTTGAATGATATTAAATTTATACCAAAACCTACAATCAACATCAGGCCCAAATTGCGATATAAAAAAATTCTTAGCAATATTTCATGTTTTCATGTTGCAGTTTATATAGTAATATATCTTTAGGTGTTTGATATCTAGAAATCCAGGCTGCAGTAAACCAAATATGTTATTAACTCTACATTTCCCTGCCTTAGGCCTCATTTACACGAAAGTGATATACGTCCGTGCGACGCGCGTGCTTTTCACGCGGGTCGCACGGACCTATACAAGTCTATGTGGGCATGCAGACAGTCCGTGAGTTTTGCTCAGCGTGAGTGCGCTGAAAAAAACTCACGACATGTTCTAAATTTCTGCGTTTTTCGCGCATCACGCACCCATTGAAGTCAATGGGTGCGTGAAAACCACGCAGGTTGCACGGAAGCACTTCCGTGCGAACTGCGTGATTCGCGCAAGAGCTGTCAAACTCTGAATGTAAACAGAAAAGCACCACGTGCTTTTCTGTTTACAAACATCCAAACGGAGTGTCTTAGAGATGAGTGAACCCGGACAACCGAACCAAACTTCACCGGGTTCGGCCGAACTCATTTTGACCGAACCCGGCAAAAATATTTCCGGTACGCGACGTCAGGAGATAGTCACTGTCCAGGGTGCTGAAAGAGTTAAACTGGTTCAGCACCCTGGACAGTGACTTCCGATCACAATATACATGAACGTGTAGAAAAAAAAGAAGTTCCTACTTACCGAGAACTCCCTGCTTCTTCCTCCAGTCTGACCTCCCGGGATGACAATTCAGTCCAAGTGACAGCTGCAGCCAATCACATGCCAAGCACAGGCTGCAGCCAATCACAGGCTGCAGCGGTCACATGGACTGCCGCGTCATCCAGGGAGGTGGGGCCGGATGTCAAGAGAGGGACGCGTCACCACGGCTACGGCCGGGAGACCGGACTGGAGGAAGCAGGAAGTTCTTGGTAAGTATGAACGCCTTTTTTTTATACACAGGTTGCTGTATATTGTGATCGGAATTCACTGTCGAGGGTGCTGAAAGAGTTACTGCCGATCAGTTAGCTCTTTCAGCACCCTGGACAGTGACTATTTCCTGACATCGCCTAGCCTCATCTCTATGATGGCGGCTGTGCGAAAATCACGCAGCCGCGCATCATACACTGATGACACACGGAGCTGTCAAGTGCCTTTTGCGCACGCAAAACGCTGCGTTTTTTTGCGTGCGCAAAACGCACACGCTCGTGTAAGTGAGGCCTTAGACAAGATATCTCTATTTCTTGGTAACTCCTTCCAACCCAACAAGTGTTAGTAGTAGTATATAGGAAAGTTTGAAAAAGAAAGTACTCTATCGCTGATATGTAGTTTTAAAGCGCTTTGTTTCATCCGTGGTCGTTTCCCTTCCTGATCTAATAATTTACCGGGGATCCAGGGCTCTAAATATATACTGTGGTTTACTCGAAAATTCTTTTCAATGTTTTTTATTTAAAATTCACTTTATGTAGGATAAAAAACGAAGACAAGGCCAATATCCAACTTACTTCTACAACCTACATGCAAAGTCGGATTGTCTTTTAGTGGAATTTTTTATATAACCAAAGTCTACGGCTGGGTTACCATAGTGCAGATTTGCTGCAGATTTTGCTTGCATTTTGTTAGACAAAACCAGAAATGGATCCAGGAGAACAGACCTATAAGGCTTTCCTTTATATATTTCTTCTGATTAGGCTCTGTTCCTGGTTTTGCAAAAATAAAAAAGGTTTGGACCCTTGGTAGTTGGCAGGTCTAATATAACAATTGAAAAACGAATGCCAGAGGCAGGAAAAACCCTATTTCCCAACTACCATTAGATAGTATTTATAATCTTTATTATGCTATTGCAGCAAACAGACATACAGACAAAACCAACATAAATGGTTAAAATTTTCGATGCATGGGTAGGGTCAATAGCCGTTCGTGGCTATAACGGTGTGCACATGTGCATGCCGTCTGTATAGTCCGTGGTGGTAGCAGTGTGCCGTTTGTATAAGCAGTAAATGTAGCAGTGAACACGTGTGTGTATCGTCTGTATCTGCAGACAGACAAATGCAGCAGTCACCGATACCAGCAACGGACTTCTAGGCAGTTAAATTGTTAAATTGCTAGATTGCCCTAATTCCAGCATGTATTAAAATAGAACAGATAGCCCCCCCCCCCCCCCCCCGACATGTTTCGCTACTATGTAGCGTCCTCAGGGGTTCATGGGGCTACTGGCGGCGCGCCGATAAACTCTCACTATTATGGGAATCCTCAGTGACGTCTCAAGGGGGTGTGTATGTGGGTTGGACCAATGGCAGTAAAGGTGGGTGGGAACCAACAGACCACCACTTGAATGGCAGCTAGGACTGCCAATAGAATAGTAAATGGCCCGAGTGTTCAGATAGGAACGCCCACGCATGCGCATTAGAGCTAGGATAGCACTTGTACTGATAAGCCACTCTCAAAGATCGCAAGATGTATGAGTTCCATTCACATCAACTCAAGGTGCGAAGTAGCTGACATCAGAAACAGCTATACTACTGTAGCGGTAGACAATAGATAGATAGATAAATATATAAATGAGCCAATCATTATAACAGCAGCCAAACCAATAGATAGTAAGAGTCTGTAACATGACAGCAGATGCCAATGACGATATATAACAATAAAGTACTAAGGCACAGATGGAAGCTGCTGGTGTCTTGCCATGTCACTGCAGAATGCAAAGGTGACAAAGCACACAGCTGTTAAAAACTGCAGTAGAGTAGTAGGGTAGTACTGTCATTATAACAAAGGTACTACAGATACATATGATGTATTCATATATACATAAATTTTGAGAAAGCTCATAAAATGAATCTCTACCAAAACAAGGGGTCATATTAAGCGTACTGAAATGATTTATCTGAGCACAGACAAATGCTTTTCAGACTAATGCAAATGGTTCCCTTGTCATTGAGTTCATCAAAGATTGAGGGTACCCCAAATGAGACAGGGAGAGTCAGAGTCCGCCGGAACTCAAAAAGTGGACAGTGTCTGTAATTCTATACGTTGTCTAATATATAGAATAGAAAATGTAAAAATAGAAACAGATTATGGACATGTACCACTGTAATAGTGGCACTAAACTAGATATATTGATATATCGATCTCAGAGAAAAGCCGTAAATTTAAAGCCTTCGTTAAGACCTGAGGGGCTAAGAGAGTGCAACCGATGGATCCATCGTGCCTCCTCTTGCAATAGCATCCGGTCTAGATTCCCAGCTCTTGGTCCTAATTTGATCTGAGTGACACCCCAGAACTGAAGTAGTTTGGTATCGCCACCATGTAACTGGTGCATGTGTCTGGATAACGTAGTATCCTCTTTATGGTTAATAGTGCTCAGGTGCTTCGAAATCCTCCTTCTTAATTCCTGTATGGTTTTGCCCACGTACAACTTGGGACAGGGGCATTTCGCTATATATATTACCCCACTACTCTGGCAGTTAATAAACTGCTTGATAGTATAAACTTTACCGTCAGATGGATTTGTGAAGGTTTTTGTCATGGGCATGAGAGGACAAAAGGAGCAACGACCACATGGATGGGAACCCTGTTCCTGGTTTTGGCTTAAAAAATACATTGTGGGAACTCAGCCTTAAGGTTATGTTTAGAAGATATTCTGCAGCAAAATCCACATGTGACCTTTGCATTGGATTTTACTACAATCCACAGCGTTAGACATACCTCCCAACTTCCAAGAACCAGAAAGAGGGACAACCGATGCGGCGCGCGCAGCGAGTCGTGACAATTCTTTTATTTTAAGCCACGCCTCTAATCCCACCCAAACCCCGCCCATACACACCCAATTCAGCCCACACAGTATTATGCTCCCATAGTGCCTCCAACACAGTATAATACCAAATAGCTGCCCCCACACAGTATAATGCACCCATAGCTGCCACTATACAGTATAATGCTCCTATAGCTGCCACCATACAGTATAAAGCAAACACAAATGCCCCCATACAGTATAATACCCACACATATTCTCCCATGCAGTATAATGTCCATACAGATGCCCCCATGCAGTATAATGGCCAAAGTCCCCCATACAGCATAATGCCCCATAGCTGCCCAATACAGTATAATGCCTCCTTAGCTGCCCCTAGTGCCAGTGCCCTTGCAGATAGTGACACAGTGCCCATGTATATAGTGCCCATGTACCAAGGGCCACAGTGTCCCCTGTAGATAGTGCCCCTATACAGTACCACAATGTCCATGTAGATAGTGCGACACCCCCATGAAGATAGCGCCAGCCCCCCCCCCCCTTTTAGATAGCGCCATTGGGACTCCCTCTAGGAGCAAAATCCCCAGCCAGAGCATAGGCCTGGGATTCCGCTCCTAGAAGGAAGCCCTGTTGTCACTGTCCATTTAGTGGAATCCCCGTTACCGACTCTGGCCAGGGATTTCGCTCCAGGAGGAGCCGCTGACGTCAATGTCCATATATAGACAGTAACCTCAGGGCTTTCCTCTAGGAGCAGAATCCCCGGCTAGATCATCCGCAACGGGAATTCCGCTCAAGGAGTAGCCACTAATTCTGAAGTAGAGAACTATCAGCTCCCTGCTTCAGAATTAGTTCAGAGCGGAGGAGCAGAGGGAGCTCCTCCGCTCACTGAGGACTCCCCGGGCACAGCACTACTGTAAGAGCTGCGCATAATGGTACAGTCTATATATTGACAGTGACATCAGTGGCTACTCCTTGAGTGGAATCACCATTGCCGACTCTGGCCGGGGATTTCACTCCAGGAGGAGCCACTGACATCAATGTCCATATATGGACAGTAACCTCAGGGGTTTCCTCTAAGAGCGAAGACTCCGCAGGCACAGTGCTACTGTAAGTTCTGTGCTCGGGGAAGCCCTTGACGGTACTGTTCATATATGAACAGTGACGTCAGTGGCTACTCCTTGAGCAGAATCCCCATTACTGACTCTGGCTGGGGATTCCACTCCAAGAGTAGCCACTGATGTCACTGTCCACATATGGACAGTAACATCAAGGGCTTCCCCAAGCACAGCACTTACAGTAGTGCTGTGCCTGCGGAGTCCTCGGCGAGCGGAGGAGCTCGCTCTGCTCCTCCGCTCTGAACTAATTCTGAAGCAGGGAGCTGATGGTTCCCTGCTTCAGAATTAGTTTGACAGGCGGACATGCCCCGAAAGCGGGACCCCGCCCAGAATCCGGGACTGTCCAGCTGAATCCGGCACGGTTGGAAGGTATGACGTTAGAACATATACATGGTACTACGTACAATGGCGGATCATAATAGGGTGTTTTGGGTGGCCACTCGGTGCCAGAGGCTCCCGGGGGGCCCATTGCCCTCTAAAGTACATTGCAGTGTTGCCGAATCACGGAAAAAACCATGACAGATCTGCATTGTCTGTGTCCTGCAAAAGGAACTACAGACATAAGGTCACATGACCTTACAGTATGTTTGCATTGCTTGTTGCTGTTTGGAGGCCTGCAGGTCACATGACCGCATGTCCTGGAACAGCAGCAAGAAAGTAGAATGAGCTGCTATGTGAGTATAATGGCATGAATTAGTTTGGTCTAAGGTCTGTATTAGTTTAAGGGGTCTGGAGTCTGTATTTAGGGGCTCTGTTCTGGGGTCTGTATTTAGGGGTCTGGTCTTGGGTCTGTATTTAGGGGGGTCTGGTCTGGGGTATGTATTAGTTTAGGGGACTGTATTTAGCGGATCTTGGGTCTGTATTAGTTTAGGGGGTCTGGTCTGGGGTCTGTATTTAGGGGTCTGGTCTAGGGTCTGTATATATGGGGTCTTTATTTAGGGGTCTGTATTTAGGGGGTCTGTATTAGTTTAGGGAGTCAGATCTGGGGTCATATTTATAGGATAGGTCATCAGTATATGATTGGTGGGGATCTGACACCCAGACCCCGCACCGATCAGCTATTGCGACTGCCTCCCCTCTGGGCACCAGATGTCCATGCCGGAAGCAGATGGCTCCGGTCACAGTATAGCGGGTGTGCTGTAATACTGCAGCTTTGCTCCTATTCAAGTGAATAGAAGTAGAGTTGAAGTTCTGCAGCACGGCTGCTATGCAGTGTATGGAGCCATCTGCTTCCAGCACTACGGGAACTGAACACTACACAACATACGTTGCCTAGAGGCAGTCACAACAGCTGATCAGTGCACGGTCCGGGTGTCAGACCCGCACCAATCATATACTGATAAACTATCCTGTGGATAGATCATCAGTATGAAAAACTCGTCCGTACCCGGACAACCCCTTTAATGTATGGTGTCTGGGAAGAGAAAACTTACACAGCGCCACATGGTGCAAGATAAACCTGATAGGTAAGTAAATTAAAGTGATGGTAAGTTAAAACACTCACCTAACAAAGTATGTACTGGCAGGTACACCTTAGGGATATAGGCAGTAATAAAATAAGGTTGCAGCTTTCAATATCCAGAAACCGGCATCAATTGTATTGTGCCGCAAGGAATAGCCATTTAAAAAGATATATATTTTTGGTAGAAATATAAAAAAAATGGATATAGGGAAGCGCTACACAAAGGAAGGATCGGCAGAGTACTAATAATAATAGGTGGATTTATTAAGCAAAAAGGGGCAATGGGTTTCAACGCAGAACCTGCCTCCCCCTTATCCACATGTGTATTTAAGATGTTTGTTCTACCTTGCTTTTAAATATTTTTGGCCTGATGAAGACGCAGATTCTGCGTTGAAACGCGTTCCCCCTTTTTGCTAAATAAATCCACCTATTATTATTAGTACTCTGCCGATCCTTCCTTTGTGTAGCGCTTTCCTATATCCATTTTTTATATATTTTTACCAAAAATATATATATTTTTAAATGGCCTTTAATATATGGGCCTGGGCCTTGGTGTCTGAATTTATGTGCTTCTATAGAGGCTGGAAATGGCTACAGAAGTGATTGCCAAAGATTTGTCATCAAGAAACTCTGCAGTCATCAGCAGAAGTCGCCATAGCGGTCTGTGTCAAATGGAGAAGAAAAGAAAAGAGAACAACTTCCATCACTTTTTTGTGTAGTCTAGGACTAATAGACAAATGCATGTTACCATTCCCATTGTTAAGAGGGTCCTTACACAGTTTAATACTGTCAGCGATGGTTGGAGACGGTCAGTATGTAGGGATACAGCCCTTTGACAAGGGAAATCGTAACACCCATTTGTCAATGCTCACACAGAAAGGTGGTGTTCACAATAGGCACGGCAGAGCAGCGGCCCAGGTTTGAGGAACTGCCCAGGTCCCATGGTCTACTTAATCCACCACTGACTACATACAGTCATGTAAGTAATGGGAAGTACATGGAATTAATATCTAACCTTTAAAATTTCAATCAAAAAACACCCAATGTAAAAAATACAAACAAATATCTGGATACATTCACAGGTTATATCCTAGTTTGACTGGTAATGACAGCATAGCGAGTGATATTATGGACTGGGGTCAGACTAAAACAGGGCGGAGGGAGATACTTAGTCCAGCAATTATTTATTATACCCTGAGTCTTCAACGAATGTGGTAGTACTCTAAGGTGACGTGTTACTACATAATAGGTCCAAAGATATGATGCCTCCAACATGAATATGGAACCGTCATCTAAGAAAGAGCCAGGAGAGAACAGGACTGATGCGCCCACCAATGTGAGCATGCTGCGTCAATAATATTATAATAAAGTAATGAGGGGGATAGGGAGAAAGGGTAGCAAAGGGGGTTATGATATAAATTCGGGGCACTTATGATATAAATTCGGGGTACTTATGATATAAATTCGGCGTACTTATGATATAAATTTGGGGTACTTATGATATAAATTCGGGGTGCTTTCACACAATATTAACCGTTGACACTGTTACCGGTTTTCTGTAAATATAGACCTACAACTAATACAATTAATTTCAGTTACTAAACATAGTGTCTAATGTTACAATGCCTTCTAATTCAGTAGAAATCCAGTGATTAAAAACGATTCTTTTCTTTGAGGAACAGTGCACACATAACAGAACGAGAAGTCTAGTATTTGAGAGCATAATGAAACCGGTCATTGATTTTATGGAGCATTCATCTAACACGTCAATCTTTAGTTCACTTATGTTTTCTACTTTGGTTGAATGTGAAGTTTCATTTTACTAGAAATGATAACGATGACCTTCCTGTAAAAAATACTGTTATCTAAATTCAGATTTGAAAGGAAATTGCACAGTAATTAAAATATAAATGTAACACTGCCAGGGTTGCTTGGACCCCCAAACCTCTCCTAAAGGCAAATAGACTACATGATGTAAATGTACAGTACCAACCAGCACATTAAACTCATCAACAACTTTATGTAACTTTGTGTTGTTGTTTAACCGAACATAAAACCTCATGAATGTCTTACCAACAAATAAAAGTTAATAAAATATTACATTTTAAGGCAGTAGATCAGGTTATGGTGATGGGCGGAGTAGGCCTTTACAACACTCACAGGTTGTCAGGGATCTACTGAAAATTAGGAGTACTTTCATGATGACACTGTTACGCAGGTAATGTGGCTATCATTATTGGGTCTAATGTTTGGGGGGTGAGGCTTATGGATAACACAATTCCCTCTAGAATGTTTCTGAAAAGTCAATGGATTATAAGTACGGATGCAATTTTTTCCACCCCTGTATTCCATGACTGTTGTAAGAGAATAACTCTCATATTTCCCCTCTTGCAGTAATTATGTGTTCCCATTTAATTTGTTATTGTCCCGTGTGATATGTCCCCACAACGGTTCCTGGTAATGTATGCCTGTTTTGGCCTATTTCTTGTGAAGTTTGGTGGGCCATCGCATCCAGCGGCACTGCCAGGTCTTGCGATGTCGCTGGTCATCGGGAGCCAGCTTGCAGGAGGAGGCATCTAGGCCCATGCAGGAATTAATACTGACATTGAAGGCAATGTTGTCGTGCAGGAGGTGGTGTAGGGAGGGTCCTAAGACAGGCGATATAAGGAAGAGGAAAGAGGAAGTCTAGAGATTAAGAGAACCTGCTGCATGTATGTGCTAAGCCGTCATTAGACGAGCCAGTGGGCTGCTGCCCTTTTACTGCCAAACTTAGCCAGTCTAGAGTTGAAGTGTCCGGTGGGCAGTCAGAGATTGGTTGCCTTGTGGCCTACAGAAGGGACCTATTCCCCTGAGTGGAGCAGAGTAAGTGGATCAGTTGGGCAATGGACTGGTTGAGGCAAAGAGGGAAAAGCTAAAGTGAGTTTTTCTTCTTCCTGTGTTTAAGAGTGGAAGTTTAAATGTTACACTGTGTTCTACAAATGTTAAACGTCTTGTGTTAAAGTTACCATTAAACTATTGCTAAAAACTATGTGGAGCCGTTCTTTAAAGTGTTGGTACCCCATTTATAAAAAGAACTTGAACTAGGGCTGTGTTAGTCACTCTGTGGCCTGGAACCGTACTTCTGTGTCACGCAGGGTATTATCTAACGTGCACGTTTTATTCGCGCAGACTAGGGAGGTTGGCTATGCCACGAAAGGCAGATGCGTAGTGGCCACAATGACCCACAGAGGTGCAGGCAGAGCAATTCCTTCACTAAGTTACTGGTGTAACCCCATAAGTTGTGAGTAGGAGGGGCAGGCTGTGGTAGAGAGTAGCCTCTCAGGGACCCATAGCAGCACAGTAGAATGGGCTGTAGGCCAACAGTCACTTAGGTGCAACCCGGCTTGGGGGACTTCTGTGTGATAGACAAGCCCCAAACAAAATTCAATTGCTCAAAGGATCCACCTAATATCAATCACATGTAAGTTATGATTCCTTAAATAACAATACTCATATAATATTAAGATGCAGCGTATTTTCCCATTGGTTAATATAGGGAAATTTATAATGAATCACTGATCTCTAATAGGGGTAATTCATCAAACAACCTAGGAGAGTCAAGAAAATACTTTGGGTGATAATTATAATTGCAGACTGTGGTCAGTCCATGCTGCCGTGCACAGGGATGTTGTTAGGTGTGGGTACAAGGCTCACATGCCCTGGGTCTTTTTCTGAGTGCCCAGGGATGTCTCAGCGCCATTTGTATCCCCTAAGGCCTCATGCACACAACTGTAGCCATGTGCACGGCCGTGATTTCCGGGTCGGCCGGCCACGGAGTGAGAGCCGCGAGCCGCCCGCAAATCGTGGGCCGTGAACATGGCCGCGGCCATTATTTTCAATGAGCCCGGACCACAGAACACGGCCGTAATAAGACATGCCTGTTCTTTCTGCGGTGCGGGCTCCTGGGTCATGCACGGACCGTGAAAAACACGGTCGTGTGCATGGCCCCATAGGAATGAATGTTGCCGCAATTCTCCCGTGAATTTTCGGGGGGAATTGCGGCCGCAAAAGCACGTTTGTGTGCATGGGTCATAAGAATCTAGCAACACTCATAATCATCCCAATGAATGAGTGTGCTAGTTGCTCGTGATTTACCAGATTCAGGAAGCGATCGACAGCCTACTCATCCTAACCTGTGCTAAATGAACCCACAACCAATCTAGCTGTGATTTCAGGCTTATTTCTCAGGGGTTTTATTAGCCACACACGAGTGTTTGTAAAATTTCATTTGTACATATTATATTTCCATGTAGTGGTATTCAGCTCACTAACTATAACTTGCAACAAGAGGTTAAAATTCTTCCATTGAGTTGAGTAGCAAAATCAATGTATATCACATACTTCCACCTTCATATGTTGTATTACCACCATGAAACACTATTAAATTATACTGCCATATGCACATCCTTGCATTAACATCCATAATAAATGAGGAAAGCCTAACCACTAAAACTACTTTATATGTTATCACTGCTGCATATAGATTTTCATTGCAGTGTAAAATTGGTATGAATATGAAATTAAGAAGAAACATTGATTTCTATTTCATGGTGTCATTGACAGTCATTTAGTAGAAAGTTTTCACAGTGTTGCTGTATTTCTTAAATGTTATCGTACAGTGTCGTGACAAAGAATTTCTCTCATATTTATCACACCCAAGATGTTCATACAAAATTTAATTGAGGGCAAATAAATCCTGAGCAAACTCAAAATACAGTTTTTATTTTTGTAGGAAAAAAGTTATCCAACACCTAAGTGAAAAACCACCTTGTAGGGAGGAAACCTAAGAAAACGCAGAGAGAACATATAAACCCCATGCTGGCTTTGGTCAGATCAAACTAAGAACCGCAGTACTACATGGCAACATTGCTAACTACTGATCCACCTTTCTGGACAATGCCTTTTCTAAGTGAGGCGGCAGCTGAAGCTCCGTGCAGCCGCATATTTCTCAAATGAATGGGGGATCATGTAATACAGGGTTGCACTGAGTTCTTCAGAATAGGAACTGCGTTTGGCAGCAGTTCTATGCTCTGGCTAATAGAGAGGATAACCCTTAGGCTATGTTCACACGGGGTCTTTTGACGAGTTTTTTGACGCGGAAACTGCGTCGCAAAACTCGGCAGAAACGGCCCGAGAACGCCTCCCATTGATTTCAATGGGAGGCGTCGGCGTCTTTTTCCCGCGAGCAGTAAAACTGCCTCGCGGGAAAAAGAAGCGACATACCCTATCTTCGGGCGCTTCCGCGTCCGACCTCCCATTGACTTCAATGGGAGGCAGGAGAAAGCGTGTTTTATGCCCGCGGCGCTCAATGGCCGCGGGCGAAAAACGGCGCGATAATTGCTATTCACACGGAGTATTTTGGGGGAGGAATATCTGCCTCAAAATTCCGTTTGGAGCTTTGAGGCAGATATTCCTCCCCCAAAATACTCCGTGTGAACATAGCCAACACCTCTTGCACACAACCAAGTTCAGGCCGTGAAAAACGGTCTGTGTGTCCGTCGGATTTCCCGGCCCGACCACGGTACAGGTGAATGGGACTTCTGGCATCATAGGCATTTTATGATACTAGGAGTCTCTGCCTCCCTGCGGAACTGCTGTTTCGTACTGTATCATTTTGTTCAGTATGGAACAGCAGTTTCGTGGGGAGACAGGTACTCCTAGCATCATAAAATGTCTATGATGCCAGAAGTCCCGTTCACCTGTACAGCGGTCGGGCCGGGAAATCCGTCCGACACACGGACAGTTTTTCACGGCCCGAACTCAGTCGTGTGCAAGAGCCAAAATAATTGTGTGTGTGACAAATATGCAAAACGGAACGAAGTCAGGAAAATACATTTCCCTGGCACTGAATCTGTTGTTGGAAATAGACAGTCTCTTTTTGCCAATTGCGCCAAAGAGGAATTAGTTAACCTCATAGATTTTTTTTTTTAAACTAATTTCTCTTAAAAGAATTGTCTGGTTTAAAATAAATGATTGTCTTTTTTTTCATAATTAAAAGTCATTCAATTTTCCAATATACTTTTTGTATTAATTCCTAACTTTTTTCAAGATCTCTGCTTCTTATTCAGTAGGAACATTCATAATTTACTTCCAGTGGATAATATTCTGTCCATGGTCATGTGATGAACACACAGGTGCACGGCTCATTACAGTATGTGTATCAGAACTGTGTCTACTTATGAGTCGTGCACTTGTGTGTCCATCACATGACCATGGATGGAATTGTATGCACAGAGATCTTGAAAACTGTGGGGAATTAACACAGAAAGTAAATTAGAAAATGTTATAAATTGTAATTATACAAAGAAAAAAAAAATTGCTGAAAGTGGAATACCCCTTCAAGACCTGTAAAATAAATGTAAAACAAGAACAAAAGAAAACAAATCCTTGATTACGGTCAACAAAAAAATACAAAGTATTTTTATGCTGCCCATACACACATTTTATGCTCCACGCCATGGAGTCCGTCTGCGTGCAGCTGCTGGATATTGATGTGGGAACATGACACCAGGGCCGCCATCAGGAATTTCAGGGCCCCATACAGCTACATTTTCTGGGCCGCCCCTACCGTGGCACCGCCTGTTAACGGTACTCCGTCCAGCACTATATCATGCTACCCAGGGCCGCCATCAGGGGGGTATTAGGGGTACTGCCGCGACTTGCCTTTGGTAGAAAAAAAACAGGCCCCGTTTTTTTCACCAAAAGAATGTCGTGAGCTGCGGGGCCCCCCCTCTCGTCATGGGGGCCGTCAAACACCGCCCGCGTGACCGATCGCGTGCACCCGCAAACTCCCGCGCGTGCGCACTTGCGAGCTTCCGCGAGCACGCACACGCGACCGCCCGCGCATGCGTCCACGAGCGCGCACCAGCGACCGCACGTACCCGCGACCGCCCGTCCGCGTACCCGCGACCGCCTGGAACCGCGCACCGAATTTTGAGGCGGATTTTGACCTGCCCACACTATCTTGCTGCGTTTTTTTGCCCGCGGCGATTGAGGACAGCAGACAAAAAATGCAGCGAAAAATGCATTTTCTGCCTCCCATTGATTTCGATGGGAGGTCAGAGGGGGAACCGCGGCAAGAAAGGACGTGCTGCTTTTCCTTTTTTCCGCGACTGGCTCCCATTGATTTCAGATTAAATCAATGGGAGGCGGTTTTGGAAGTTGTTTGGTGCTGATTCTGACGCAGTGTCCGAGTCAATATCAAGGCCCAAAAACTCTGTGAACTGGGCCTTATTGTTAGGGCTTATTCAGACGAACGTGTAATACGTCCGTGCAACGCGCGTGATTTTCACGCGCCTCGCCCGGACCTATGTTACTCTACGGGGCCGTTCAGACTTCAGTGATTTTCACGTAGCGTGTGTCCATGTGTCCGCTGCGTAAAACTCACGACATGTCCTATATTTGTGCATTGTTCGCGCATCACGCACCCATTGAAGTCAATGGGTGCGTGAAAATCACGCCCAGCACTTCCGCAGCAGTATAAACTATGAATGAAAACAGAAAAGCACCACATGCTATAAACATACAAACAGAGTGTCATAATGATGGCGGCTGCGCGAAACTCACGCAGCCGCGCATCATACGGGGCTGCCACACTTAGCTGTTATGGACCTTTTGCAACCGCAAAATGCCACGTTTTTTGCGCGTGCAAAAAGCACACGCTTGTGTAAATCCGGCCTTAGGGTAGGAACACACTAGGCATGAACACTGCAGATTTTATGCAATACATTTTATTGTGGAACATCCGCAGCGTATTACAGTCGCAGCAGAGTGGATGAGATTTGAACAAATCTCATCCACACGCTGCAAAAAAAATGGACCTGCAGTGTGGCTTTTTAAGCCGCAGCGTGTCAATTTATTCTGTGGGATCGCTGCTGCTCTGTTGCGGAAATGCTGCGGTTCTGCCGCAAAAATCACAAATGAGAAAAAAAAAGGTACTTTTTTAAATTTATAAAAAAGTTTAGACTTACCCCGGCCGTAGTCTTGGTGACGCGACCCTCTATTCTTAGCGCAGCCCGGCCTCCTGTCATGACGTTTCATCCCATGTGACTGCTGCAGCGGTCACATGGTCTACAGCGTCATCCCAGGAGGCGGGGCTACGTTCAGAAGAGAGAGATGCGTCACCTAAACTACGGCCGGGGCAAGTCTAAACTTTTTTTTCCCTGCAGGATTCCCGCAGCGGACATGCCTCATGAAACCTGCGCCACTATTTGGTGCGGTTTTGCTGGCAGAATTCCCTGCAGCTACCGGGGCGGATAAGCTGTGTAGTTTTACTCAGCATATCCGCCTAGTGTGTTCCTACCCTTATGATGTCGCTCCTGGAGCTGCTGTCGGTCTCTAAATAGGCAATTGGTCCAATAGAATATGGAATTATTTTTTTTTGTGAACCAGCTTAAAAAAATACAAAACTTTTGTGTTAGGGCCTGTTCACATCACCGTTCGCTTCCGTTCCGGGGTTCCGTCTGAGGTTTCCGTCGGGTGAACCCCGCAACAGAAAGTGGAAGTGACAGCACAGCTTCCATTTCAGTCACCATTGATCTCAATGGTGACGGAAACATCGCTAATGGTTTCCGTTCGTCACCATTCCGGCTTGTTTTCGGACGGAATCAATAGCGTAGTCGACTGCGCTAATGGTGACGGAAACGGAAGCCAGTCGCGGAAAAAAGAAAAAGCAGCACGTCCTTTCTTGCCGCGGTTCCGCGAAATCAATGGGAGGCAGAAAATGCATTTTTCGCTGCATTTTTTGTCTGCTTTCCTCAATCGCCGCGGGCAAAAAACGCAGCAAAAAAACACGGCAAGATAGTGTGGGCAGGTCAAAATCTGGCTCAAAATTCTTTAAGGAATTTTGAGGCAGATTTTTTTTTTGCCTGCAAAATACTCTGTGTGAACATCGCCATACTTAAACAGCACTTTGAGATACTTTACTCACTGTGTCAGAAGAGCTGCTGGTTCCCACTCCAGTCCTCTTCAGGCGATGTCTTCCAGGCGATGTCTTCGGTCTAGAAGTCCAGTCCTTCACCTCCAGCCAGGCTCCAGGTAAGTTGTGTCCTTGTTTATCCGCCGCTGCGCGCGCTTCGTTCGCTGGTGCGCGCGCGGGCGATCGCGGGTGCGCTCGCTGGCGATCGCGGCTGCGTGCCCCCGAGCTATCGCGGGTGTGCGCTTCCGGGCTTTCGCGGGTGCGCGGGCGGTCTCGAGTGCGGGCGTCCGTGGGTGCGCGCTCGCGGACGCTCGCGAGTACGCACGCGCGGGAGTTTCCTTGTGCACGCGATCGGTCACGCGCGCGGGCGGTTTGACGGCCCCCATGATGAGAGGGGGGGCCCGCAGCTCACGACATTCTTTTGGTGAAAAAAACGGGCCCCATTGCAGGGGCCCGTTTTTTCCTACCAAAGGCAAGTCACGGCAGTTGCCGGGCCCCCCTTTCAATTAGGTTTGGCCGGGCCCCTCACACCAGTACCCCTAATACCCCCCTGATGGCGGCCCTGCATGACACTATTTTGGGGAAAACAATGTGTATAGCAATATGTTGAGGGGTACTATGTGTATGGCACACATAATTATAGGGGGCATTATCTGTTTGCCCCTATCATTTTTAGGGGTACTATCTGTGTCATAATTTTTGGCCAGTATATATGAACAGGGAGCATTGGGGACAGCCGCATAGCATAGTATTGTGGTCACCAGGAACAGCAGCATGACACAGTATTGCAGGTAGCAGCAGGCACAATAATAGGGGCTCGTGTTGCTAGAAAAGGAGGAAATATGTTGCAAAAGTGAGAAGCCAAAGATGTCTGGGCGGTAAAGTATGTAGAGGCAAGTCGTGACTGGAGAAGTTGTCATTATGATGACAACCAGGGAAGACTATTTATTAGATTAAATCGTTAATCATTGTGCTCTGACTGTGCCTGATCAGTACTGTTTTCCCATTTTTGTTTGTGAAACAACAACTCATAGCATATCCTTAGCATTGTCAACTTGTCGCTTGAATGGGAGAAGGCTGTAATACTGTGAACTAATGCTACAAGTGTGCCGACAATTCACAGTACAAAGGGAAGCAGCGCTCGTATGAGTGTCGCTGCCCCTTAAAAACAGCTGATGGGGCAGGGTGCCGGGAGTCGGACCCTCACTAATCAGGTATTGATGGCCTATCCTGAGGATAGGCTATCAATTTCTTAGGACTGGAAAACCCATTTAAAGAAATTGTTCAGGGGGAGGACTTTGAAAATATGCTATGGGGGCCAAGCATTTTCTAATTAGTACTGTATACACTGCTCACCACTGGGACCTCCACTTATAAGAAAAACAGTGCACCCTAATGATCTTTCGGGGATGTTTTGCATCCAAGAAGTGGTGGACAAGCGGCCTTAAGGAGATTTATGGGGAGATCAACCTTTTGTGTTTAGAGCTGAAAATCCACAAGGGTACAGAATGTTCTGACATTTCAATAACTAGTCTGTTACTCCAATGTAAACACGTTTCACACTAGTAAGAAAACAGACAAGCGTTGGCTGTTCACTTAAAATTTAGGAACTTATCATAGAAAATTCATAATTAACTATGCTGTAGCTGCTAAAATTTTTCTCAGGTGATAAGACCGGGTATTATTTTTGCTGGAAGTTCCAGGAAAGGATAGTTTGGGTGCTGAAAATCTCCAGTACACATTTGTAGGCAGCCAAATCAATGTTATCATTACTTCTGACAGCAGGTAGAGGATAAGAGGCTCGAATAAATAATTTACAAAATAAATTGACTGCCCATAAGAAACAAATCCTCGTAATACAGAAAAACTCCCATTAACAATCAATGTATTAAAGGGGTTTCCCAGTCCTAAGAAATTCAAGGCCTATCATTAGAATAGGCCATCAATATCTGATCGGTGGGAGTCCGACTCCCGCCACCCTGCCGACCAGCTGTTTTGAAGAGGCTGCGACGCTAGTACCAGTGTTGCTTCCCCTTCATTCCTTATCGTACTATGAATCGCCCAGAGGCGGACAAAGACTGCAGAGGGCCCCTGTGCAAAGAATGTGCCTGGACTCCCCATAACCTAACCAGGCTTGCGTGCATATAAAACTATACAAATCTATATTGCACATTTTATTACTAGATAAAACACAAGTAACAAGTATAAATAATGCAAATAATGTTACTGAATAATACCGCCACACCATAACCACATAGTGACTGAATGATACCCCCATACTGATACTGAATAATACCACCACATCATAACCACATAGTGACTGAATAATACCCCCCATACTGTTACTGAATAATACCTACACACCATAACCACATATTGACTGAATAATAACCCAATACTGTTACTGAATAACACCGCCCCACCAAAACCACATAGTGACAAAATAATACCACCATACTGTTACTGAATAATACCACCACACCATAACCACAGTGACTGAATAATACCCCCACACTGTTACTGAATAAAAACCACTATACAAAGAACAATATTACTGTCATGTCCATGGCCGCGGGCCGTCAGGCTCACTCACCTCCTGATGGGTCTGCGAGCGCTGGCCCCAGTCTCCTCCTCAGGAGACGCCAGCGCTCACTTCCGCTTACCTTGGCCGGGTCCCGTAGGGTGTACCTGAGTTTAATGTAAAAATTAGCCCATAAGTACCCTGGGCTATAAGAAGGGCCCAGCCCCCTCCTCCCATGCCTGAGCGTTGTTGTCATGCCATAAGTTTGTCTAGCAAATGGTCTCCTAGTGCTTTCCAGTTCCCAGTGTTCCCTGTTCCTGTACCTATATCCTGTATCCCGTGCTACCTGGTCAAGTGCCATGCTGAGCTGTAGTCATGCTGTGCTGTATTCCACGCCTGTCCTGCTCCACCACGCCTGACGTCTACCTGCTGCCTAAGTCCCAGCTGAGCCTGTCATTGCTACTGTCCAAGCTGCCACAAGTACACTATACGAACTATAGACTGTGACCTGCGTCCTGTTGGCAAGCTGCCATACCGTCAAGGCGGTACGGCCCAGTGGGTCCACGCACCCAACATGACAGTACGCTCAGGCCATGGACCCCGCTGGTCGATCCAAGACCAAGATGACGTCACAAGAGATGCGGACGGATATGCTGGACCTCCGGTCTCGACGGAACCAACTCCTCCAGGCCTTGAACATTCTCGCACGTCGGCAGGAGGTACAAGCTGCCATTCCTCCAAACTACACCTCCTGGCAGTGTCGATCCTCTGACTACACCTCCTGGCAGTGTGGATCATCGATGTTCTTTGAGACTTTCTGACCGCTATGATGGAGACGCAGGGACCTATCGTGGATTTTTGAACCAGATCCACTTCACATCTGATGGCGCAAGGGTTGCTTTCATCATCTCTCTCCTCACTGGCAGGGCCCTTGCATGGGCGAATCCTATCTAGGAGAGTCAAGGACCAGAGACCCGTGACTTCCAGAGGTTCCGCCGGACATTTCGCACGGTGTTTGAGGAGCCTGGACGAGTCTCGTCTGCAGCAGCCTCCTTGCTGAACCTACGCCAAGGAGACACCTCCGTGGGCGAGTACGCCATCCACTTGCGCACTCTGGTGGGAGAGCTGTTATGGAACAATGAGGCCCTGGTGGCTACATTCTGTCAGGGACTGTCTCCTAAGATTAAGGAGGAGCTTGCCGCTCGAGATCTGCCGTCTACCCTGGATGACCTCATCCTTATTGCCACCCGGATTGATATAAGGATCCGAGAACGACTCCAAGAAGCTCGTCGGGAGGGAGGCCTCCCTGGTCCGGTCCCTACTTTGCAGCAACCCCTGCTGCCCTCTGATGTCGATCCTCCTAAAAATTCTGTGAGGATGGACCAATTTAAGCTATCTACCCAGGAGAGATAACGCAGACGCATTTTGGGACTCTGTCTATACTGCGGTCTCGGAGGCCATCTTGTGCATCTGTGTCCCCAAAAGCCCCAAAGCCTAGGGTTGGTAGCAGAGACAACCTTGGGTAAAGAAGGACTTCCATCTAAATTGTCCATACCCATGACCATAGTGTCCGGCCAGAAAACGCATCGGGTTTCTGCGTATCTGGACTCTGGATCCGCTGCTAATTTAATTTGTAGAGACCTGGTGGATCTTCTCTAATTTCCCACTACCCTTCTGGAGAGGCCATTGATGGTTGCATCAGTAAATGAACTACCTCTGCCAGACCCAGTTATAGCTGTGACCAAGCCTCTGAGGATTCAAGTGGGGGCTCTCGACTCTGAGCTTCTATCGTTGTTTGTCTTGTCCAAGGCCGTTAACCCCGTGCTGCTGGACCTTCCTTGGCTCCGACTACATGCCCCAGTCCTGTACTGGAACTCTGGAGAGGTTCTCCAGTGGGGTTCCGAGTGTCACAACTATTGTCTGGTACAGATTTGTTCGGCTCAGCCTCCTCTACCTCGGTCATTGGCAGGATTGCCTGGTCATTATGCTGCATTTTCGGACGTTTTCAGCAAGAGGGAGGCGCCCACACCAGGCGTATGACTGTCCTATCGAACTGATTCCTGGTGCATCCCTTCCCCGTGGTAGGGTATATCTTCTCTCCTTGCCAGAGACTCTGTCCATTTCTGCCTATGTTAAAGAGAACTTGGAGAAGGGCTTCATACGGAAGTCTTCCTCCCCGGCAGGAGCCGGGTTCTTCTTCGTCAAGAAAAAGGATGGTTCCCTGCATCCTAGTATTGCTACCAGGGTCTCAACCAGATCACGGTGGAAAAATAAGTATCTGTTGCCACTGATCTCAGAACTGTTTGATCGTATACGTGGTGCCAAGATTTTTTCCAAACTAGACCTGCATAGGCTTACAATCTAATCCAGATTCGCCGGGGTGACGAATGGAAGACTGCCTTTAACACCCGTGACAGACACTATGATTATCTAGTAATGCCCTTCGGTCTGTGTAATGCTCCCGCGGTCTTCCAGGAGTTCGTTAATGACATATTCCGTGACCTTCTCCATGTTTGTGTAGTGGTCTATCTTGGGGACATCTTGATTTTTTCTCCAGATCCTATGACTCATCAGAGACATGTCCGTCAAGTTTTGCTGCGGTTAAGGGAGAATCGTCTGTACGCCAAGTTGGAGAAGTGCGTGTTTGAGAAAGATGCTCTACCCTTCCTTGGCTACATCATCTCGAATCGTGGTCTCAAGATGGATCCTGAGAAGGTAAAGTCCGTCCTGGAATGGCCACGTCCTCAAGGCTTGAGGGCCATACAGCGCTTTTTGGGATTCACCAATTTCTACAGACATTTCATTACAAACTTCACCTTACTGACTTCTCCTATCTCTAACCTCACCAAGAAGGGCATGAACGCCTAGGTGTGAACTCCTGAGGCAGAGTCCGCATTCAATAGCCTGAAGAGAGCCTTCACGTCAGCCTCTATCCTCCATCATCCAGATGTTTCTCGACAGTTCTCGTTGGAGGTGGATGCCTCCTCTGTCGGTGCTGGTGCACTCCTGTTCCAGAGAGGTTCCAAGTCAATTGTATGTGGATATTTCTCTAAGCTCTTCTCTTCCGCAGAACGCAACTACTTGATTGGGGATCGGGAGTTACTGGCCATCAAATTGGACCTGGAGGAGTGGAGACATCTACTAGACGGCGCAGCTCATCCCATCCTGATTTTTACGGACCACAAGAATCTCACCTATCTTCAGACGGCCCAATGGCTGAACCCTCGTCAGACCAGGTAGTCGCTGTTCTTTACCAGGTTCCAGTTTGAGCTCCATTATCGCTCGGCCGACAAGAATGTGAGGGCCGATGCCTTGTCCAGGTCATTAGAGACAGAGGACACCATGGAGATTCCACAGAATATTATTGATCCGTCTTGCATTGTCTCTGTCAATCCCTTGCAAGTTAGGGACGCCCCTCCAGGGAGGACCTTTGTGCGCCTGGCTGATAGAGGGAGGATCCTCCACTGGGGACACTGCTCTAGACTGGCAGGTCACGTGGGTACCCGTAAGACCCGAGACCTGATTGCCCATCTGGTGGCCCACGCTGCCCAAAGACATTATGGACTTTGTTCCTTCCTTCTCGGTGTGTGCAGCTAACAAGGTCACTCACTCCAGACCTGCTGGTCTGCTCCAGCCACTGCCTGTGCCGATGCTCCCTGGCAGCATATAGCTATGGACTTTATTACTGACCTGCCTCTCTCTGCTGGATGGCGTACTGTCTGGGTGGTGGTGGATCAATTTTCGAAAATGGCCCACTTCGTTCCGCTGACCGGTCTTCCTCTGCTCCTCAACTGGCCAACCTTTTCATCCAACACATCTTCCGCCTGCATGGCTTGCCGCAGTATATTGTGTCTGATCGAGGGGTTCAGTTCACCTCGAAGTTCTGGAGAGCCCTCTGCAAACTCCTCGGTGTAAAGTTGGACTTTTCCTCAGCCTACCATCCTCAATCCAATGGTCAGGTCGAGAGGATCAATCAGATCTTGGAGAACTACCTACGCCACTTCATCTCCAAGCAGTATTATGACTGGGTGCAGCTGCTTCCGTTGGCTGAATTCTCATATAATAATCACACCAGCGAGTCCACAAGGAATACACGGTTCTTCATTGTCTACGGCCAACACCCACAAATTCCTCTCCCAGTGCCTGTTATGTCCCAGGTACCAGCAGCTGACACTGCTTTTAGGGACTTCCTGCAGATCTGGCAGCAGACTCGATCCTCCATCCTACTGGCAGTCGACCACATGAAACGGAAGGCAGACACAAGGAGAAAAGAACCTCCTCAATTTCTCCCTGGCACGGAGGTCTGGCTGTCCCCTAGGAATATCTGACTAAGGGTGCCATCATACAAATTTGCTTCCAGGTTCCTCTGACTCTTCGAGATCCTGCAGCAGATCAACCCTGTCACCTACAAACTTCGGCTGCCTCCTACCCTCAAGATCCCCAACACCTTCCATGTCTCCCTCCTGAAGCCGGTGGTTCTGAACCACTATACTAAGACTCCTAGCCCTGCGGTTGCCTGCAGCGGCCCTTCAGACACCTTCGAGGTTAAGGAGATCTTGGACACCAAGAGGGTAAGAGGAAGAACTTTTTATTTGGTGGATTGGAAGGGGTTTGGTCCTGAAGAGAGGTCCTGGGAGCCATAGGAGAACCTCAATGCTCCTACCCTTCTGAAGAAGTTTCTCTCCCGCTCCGGCCACAAGAGGAGGGGGCATAAGAGGGGGGATACTGTCAAGGTGGTTCGGCCCAGTGGGTCCACACACCCAATGTGACAATTACCACCATATAGTGACCATATAGTGGTAGATGGCAGTTATACACAGGTACCCTGCAGACAATATAATATTACCCCCATATAGTGACTATATAGTGGTAGATGCCAATTACACGCAGCAGCTCTGCAAACAATATAAGTGATTACAGCACATTTATATTTAGTGACTCACAGGTGATGTTTCCTATGATTGGAGTCGTTCATGTTCCCTTTTCTTCTCCATCTGGCCCAGACCACTGTGATGTCTTATTCCAGCCACGACTCGTCTCTGCAGAATTTGACACACAGACATATTGGTTTCTGGCTTTTCCAGCATCCTCCCCACCAATACCCCATCCTCTAAACAAACTCGTAATCCACAGTGCCCCAGATGGTAATAATAATCTCTCAGTGCTCGACACAATAAATGTGCCCCACCAGTAACCGTACCCCCTTTGTGACCCCACACGGTAATAATGCCCCCTTTGTGCCCCTTGTATATAGCGCCATAGCATCCCTTACCTTACCTTGCCCCATTTCCGTGACGGACAGAGCGCTGTAAAGACTCCTGGTGGGACGCATGTGCATTCCAGCATGATGCAGTGACATCATCACGCCGGCCTGTCCAGGGATTGTTCCCAGAGCCTTATAGACTGCAGGCCTAATTTGGCCTACAGTCTGTAGTATTCAATAGTATCTGCGTTCTGAGAACGCAGATGCAATTGAATGTGGCTGTCACTAGCACCGAAGCCCCCTCCGGTGCTAGCGACACCACCGGGCATGAGGGGGCCCATGCTGCCCGGCCATAAATGGCCATGGGGGCCCAGAGAGGATGCGAGCCTTGTGCCGATCTATGTGCACAGTGTTTAGGACAGCTGAGCGGGGCCCCCACCCCCTCTGGTCCCCTGTGCAGCCGAAATGGCTGCACCGGCGATATGTCCGCCCCTGGAATCACCGACACACTTGTAGCAGCAGTTCACAGTATGTAGCCTTCTCCCATTCAGTTGACCTACCTACCTTCATTTTTTTGAGGAACTAAGGTGACTGTATTCACTGTGCGGGTTAAATAGCTTTAACTTGTAATAGTTCAGACTTTTATGGATACAGTGATACCATTTATGTTATTTTATATTTTTTTAACATTACTTTAGGGAAAAAATGGGAAAAGGGCTTTTTTTTTTACTTTTAATATATATATTTTTTTTGCACATTAAAAAAACATTCTTTAACTGTTTTTTAGTTATTTTATTAGTCCCTCCTAGGGGACTTGAATCAGTGATCGTTGGATCGGTTGCACTATATGCTGCAATACTAATGTATTGCGGTGTATCGTGATTTTGACAGGCTCCTATTAAGCCCTTTCTCTGGCAAGGCTTAATAGGTGCACAAAGATGACAGACCCAGGTCCTTCATTCGGCGCCCAGGCTGCCATGACAACCATCGGCACCCTCCATTCGCATCGCGGGGAGAATGATGGTCTGTTGAAGGAGGCCGCCCCCTCTTTCTAATGGCTTAGATGCCACAGGCCACTATTGACCGCGGCATCTAAGGGGTTAAACGGGCGGAATCAATGAGATCTTTGATTCTGCCTATTGCAGTGAGGTGTCGGCTGTAACATACAGCCAACACCTGCTCAATATGGAGCGCGCTCAGCCCTGTGAGCTCGCTCCATACTTTCCCTTGACAACTGTCATCTAGATGCACGTGACATTGTGTAAAGGGGTTAAAGAGAATCTGTCACTAGTTTAGAAATGCCCAATCTCCTAGCTAATCTAATAGGCGCTGTCACACTGATAATACTAGTGAAAATTGAGTCCCAAAACGTTTATTATTCTAAAAGTTATGAGCTTTTTTTCTAAATATGCAAATGAGGCTATACTAGACAAGTGGGTGTCAACACCAGCGATTCTCCTGAGGTGCAGCTACTTCACAGCCTCTGACGCTGTCCTATTAGCATAAAGCTGCTTCACACAGTGTGAGAGACTGAGGCTGGAAAGAAGGGGGATCCCTTAAGACAGCCATATCTCGGGCTGTGGGCTACATAGAACAGTGGTTCTGGTGGCATATGGCAGTTCTAGCTGTGAAACAACCAGAAGTATCACCAGTTAGAGACACAGTCGGGGAAGGGAACTGTATATGCATATAGTATACAGCTTCCATTCCCATCTGTGTTTTCAACTGGTGATGTAATGACGGGGTAAGGAGACAGACAGGTGAGCCCTAATCTACCCGCCACTCAGTCCCTGCCTACTTGCACCGCCTGTCCTAGGCGACGGCGTACAACTGGGCGACGGTCCCTACGCTCAATTAGTGCACGAGAGACAAACAGACGAGGGTACACAGAAGCTAAGGGAAATGGGGCAGTTGCCCACGACAACACCGTGAGCAACAAGAGTAGTGAACGAGCCGAGTCAAACCAGTGTACCAAACGCAGAGCAGGAGAGTAGTCAGTAAAGCCAGGGTCAAATTGAAGCAGAGGTCAATAGTACTAGCAGGAACAGCAGAGCCAGGAAACCAGACAGAATCACAGGCAAAGGAAAAGCAGGAAATGAAGGTATAAATAGACCGAGGGCGGGAGCTAGCGCCGTCTGGCCAGGCTGTGATATGTTCTCCCACTCCTCAGCCTACCAGCCTGAGTGGTAGCAGATCGAGTCACTCTATCAGACCTAGGAGCAGATGCAGACTGATTAATCACGGGCGTCGACACAGAAGCCGTGTCTGGTAAATCCTTTACAGGTGATATCTCCGGTTGTGTCACAGCTAGAACTGCAATCCTGGTGTCATATGTAAGATTAGACTCTCATCTTTCATATGCCAGAAGATATGGCTCCCTCCAGCCTCAGTCTCTCACACTATGTGTGAAGCAGCTTCATTTGCTTATTTAGAAAAAAGCTCATAACTTTTAAAATAACAAACGTTTTGGGACACAATTTGAGAGATTGGACATTACGAAACTAGTGACAGATCCTCTTTAAGGATGCAGCAACTTTTTGTTTTCTCCTAAACGCAGTTGTATTTTTGAGTGGTAACTTTTACCAATACTCATATTAATATTTTTGGGAAAATTAAATGGCAGTAACTTCTTAATTGTTTTCTTGCAGAGGTAGCAGTCGAACCTGGGCCCTGGTAACTGTGGAGGCCACACTACCACATAAGAAGACACCATTATTATATACGGCACATGGTAGGTGAGGCACAAAGGTGTGCACTGGTAGACTGTCACCTGCAACTTGAGAGAACCATTGTGAGAAGCCTCACCTGAGGCATGGGTGTCCGATTCTCCTGATTCCTGATCCTACCTTGCCTTGTTTCTTTACCGCTCTAGATTGAGGGAGAATAGCCGAAAAGAAAACATCAGAGAAGACATTGTGAAGGCCAGAGATGTAACTTAAAGCTCCTGGACCCCAATGTAAAATAGTAGAGGAGTGCTCATGGTGCATAATGTACATTTTCCACTCCTTGGACACATAAAGGATTCTGTAGATATTTCTCACAGTTTTTATATCAGACGGAATAGGATCAAAATGAGAGCTAGGGATGAACTACTTATTATTGATAACCTTTTTTATTTTTACATAGTGTTCCTTTAACAACTGCTTTTTGGAGGGAATGTAGGGAGGAGATGTTTCATTTTGTAATGGGGCACTGTAATATGTCTTTAAGCCTCTTACTGGAATTTACTGTCCTGTGTGCTAATATGATCTATCATAAGCTCTGATTTAATAAGCTATATCAGCATTATATAAGCCCTGTCAGCAAGAGCAGAATATAGAACCTAGAGAAAAAAAGACGAAACAGCAAAAACATAAAGCAATGTAAATCCACAATGTTAGGAAGGGCTTGCGACAGAAGGGGGGAAATGTCACTTGGGACAAGGTGACTAGGTTGTTCCTGTTCTATTAATATATTTGCTAACTTTCATTATTTATATTACGATGATTATTACAATTTTCTTTTTAAAAAGACTGCAGCATTATTAATGTAATTTATCATCAGTGAACACTTTATTATCGATCACTTTTTCATCAGGTGGTTGATAAATGATCAGTCACTTATCTAATGACATGAGAAGGGTAGAAAGACCATGTGATTCTATATATCAGGTGTGACCAGGTGTGACCAACAAACTGTCTTTTGGGAGTCGAAGTAATAGTAAAATATAAAAGCATATGTCACTACAGCAATGACTTGTCCCAAAAATAGTTCCCACAGTATATTGTAACTACACAGAATTTGACGATTTTTCCCTCTGTAATGCCCATATAGTGTTAACTAAATAGTAGTGCCAATAGACTAATTATATGTACTAGAAATGGGCCATACCATTGTGTTACCCATAAAATTGTGCAGACATAAAGCATTAAGATAACCATAAAGTAATAACATACCAGTGCCCACATGGTAATACATACAAATGCATTAAAGTGCCCTTTAATATAATCATACTTTGTTTGCTGAATGGCGCTGCACTGATCTCTACTCCATTGGAACTGACATTTATCTCTACCTGTGCCAACCTCTATAGTCAGAGATCAATTCTGGAGACGTCCATCTGGCAGAAATTATTTATGATTGACCTCCTTTATCAGGAAAGATGTGTTGCATTTCAGGACAGTGGCAGGAATCCGGTATTGTCTCTCTAAATCCTGAACACTTGTTTGTCATGGAGGTGGAAAGTAAGGAGTAGCCCAATTTCGGCCTGTATGAGGCATATGTCCCCAAAGCCATGTGGCCATGCTGTTTAAAGGTTCCAAATACATTTCCAATCTCTTTTCAACTTTATTCATAGACTTTGAACTCATGCACTGTCTCATTTTCCAGTAGAGATGAGCAATGTTTCTACCAGGATATACAAGTCCCATAATACTTTAGTCAGCTTTTTTATTAGCTATTGAGTATATGATACAATGGATGTCTATTGCAGTGTAATAATAATTTAACAGTAGGCGTAAAGTCAATGCAGGTGTTATGGGCTCCGAGACAAATTTAGCCGTTACTTCAAGGAAAGTGAGGAAATTCCGAGCCAGATATAAATGCTTTGGAACTTAGCCTGCAGCACTGTTAGTTTTAGTAGTTAAACCTCACCTTAAATGACACTGTTGTTGGAACAGCTAAAAAAAAAGTTTTGTTTGCTGTATACCTTTTCTCCTCCAAAGTCAAATGCTTGTTCAATTGTATGCACGCAGATTTCACTCACTTACTGTGGTAGAAAACATTAGGGCCAGTTCACACTGAGTTCTTTTACACATTTTTTGATGCGGAAACCGCGTCGGAAAATGCGCCAAAAAACATCCGAAAATGCCTCCTTATGATTTCAATGGGAGGTGGAGGTGTTTTTTTCCCGCGAGCAGAAAAACCGGCTCGCGGGAAAGAGAAGGGACATGCCCTATCTTCGGGCGTTTACGCTTCTGACCTCCCATTGACATCAATGGGAGGCAGAGGAAGCGTATTTTCCGGCGTTTTTTTGGCCGCGGGCGAAAAACGCAGCGAAAATCGGCGTGCAGGCAGTGCAAAATCTGCCTCAAAATTCCAAACGGGATTTTAAGGCAGATTTTCTGCCTGCAAAATACTCCGTGAGAACCCAACCTTATGGTTATTGAGGACCTATCATCTCTCCTGACAGGTTTATTTTAGTAAATATTTATATTCCCAGAGAAATAACAATGCTAAAACATCTTTTCTTAGTACTCTGCATTGTGCCATTCCTCTGTTATCCCTCCTGGATATTTATGAATAAATGTATAACTGGGTGTTACATTCCCCTTGTAAAAAGGTTGTGTCCCTATACAGTCTCATTCTGTCAGCATGTCCTAATTGCCAATGTCCTGGCACTTTTTTTCTTTTGAAGCCCCAACCCAAGAGATTGATTAAAAAGGTTTCGGAGATTAGAAAAAAGGGCTTGCTTGTCTTTTTTTCCCCAGAAACAGCACCACTCTTGTGCTTGGGCTGTGTCTGGTATTGCAGCTTAGTCCGATTGAAGTGTATGGTGCTGAGATGCAATACTAGACACAGCCCATGGACAAGAGTCCATCAATTCATGTTCCTTAATTTTGATACTTGTTGAGCGAACCTATTTTTATGCTTCCATGCACCAGCAAAATGTGATTATCTGAAAATGCTGACAACTTGCCTTGTATTACTCATTTACTTTTGCAAGTTTGCAATGCATTAACGTCACTATGACAAAATATCCCCCCAGTTATTATGAATAACAACATGGTTTCTTCTCAATGTTCCTTAGAAATATTAGTTACGCTAAAAAATTATATTTAGATATGAACCATCATTCATGACAATGGTTTACACTTCCTAGGAATGTGATAAGAGAGATAATCAAGCATGACTGGAGTAAGTAGAGTCGCGTTATCCCTTAAAACTTTACATATTAGTCCTTGCCAAACCACTGTGACCCAGATGAAGAAAACACTAAGAGACCAGGTTTAGATTTAATGGCCACAGCAGCCGTTTTATTAGATAACATATCAAGATTATCAAAAACTTTCTTAAATGTAATTCCAACAATGGAATTAACCCACCAACTATCAACAATACAACCCTATCAGGGTCATACTTTTTAACTTTACTTATGACAGAGGAAGTCACCCACAATCTCTTCGGCCATCTGCCCACACCACAACCCCAGCCATAACCCGGCTCGGAGGCACCGACTGCCTTTTGCAGATGACCTCTGTTCACAAAATCAAGCTTCTAAGGGATAACACCCTAAGAAGCCTCCCAGTATCCAGCCGGACATCTGAAAGCCACACCTTCCAATGTTTTGGGAAGGATGCATACCCGCGATGCATCACCCCCACCGCTTTTAATGACCAACGTCAAGGACTCCCCCTGCCGCAGTGAAAAGGCCTTGACTCCCTCACACCTGTGAGTTCCTCCACACACCTACCGCCTACTCAATACCCTCCGCTAGGCCCAGGCTCCAGAGGTCCATCCCCACCTCATTTAGATGAACGCCCTCCACCCTCCAGAAAACACCTGTACCCTCTTCCAACACAATGCCTGACACAAATACCCACGTTCCTAGCAATAAAACGGGAAATAGCACGGTTAACCTTAATACGGGCCTTATTAATCCGGTCTTGCCAGGTGCCTATGTCGTCTAGGGACTATGTCGGACCATACCATCACAAGCACAGGGTGCGATGTCAACAAGCAAAGCAGGTCATGCTTCACATCCGGGACCAACTCAGGGAAAAGCCAGAGACCTAAGTCATTGCCCCCGACATGCAAGACCAAGATGTCAGGGACCCTGTCGAATAAGGGCGGATTCAGACAAATGAGATTTTTGCCCGTGCAGCCCGCGTCGCGGGTCGCACGGACCTAAACAAGTCTATGGGGCAGTGCAGACAGTCCGTGAGTTTTGCGCAGCATGAGTCCGCTGCGTAAAACTCATGACATGTTCTATATTTAGGCGTTTTTCGCGCATCACGCACCCATTGAAGTCAATGGGTGCGTGAAAATCACGCATGCCCCACGGAAGCACTTCCGTGGGACGCACGTTATTCGCGCAACAGCATTAAAAGAATTAATGTAAACAGAAAAGCACCACGTGCTTTTCTGTTTACAAACATCCAAACGGAGTGTCATAATGATGGCAGCTGCGCGAAAAGCACGCAGCCGCGCTTCCATATAAACAGGACACATGGAGCTGACACGCTGATGCCACGCGCGCAAAACGCAGCGTTTTGTGCGCGCGCAAAATGCTCACGTTCGTCTGAATCCGCCCTAAGTGTGAAATTTGGGCACAACCCGATTCCACAGCAAGCCACGAAAACCCAGCCAGTGAAGGAGTGCACAACTTCGGGGGATCCTTAGCTGTCGATCATCCGGCTGAACATCAGCCCTCAGGACACTCCAATGCACATAGGAGTGCCCCAAAATCCAGACCAAGCAAGGGCGTAGGCCTGAAAAGACAAAAAACACTCGCCACTGTCAGAACAAAAACAACATACTAGTCCCACAAACATGCGTACCCAAAAAACAGTGTTCAAGCACGGCCTAAACACACAGTTGCACGAGAAAACAAGAACACAAATCATAACATGTGAGGGCAAACATAAGAGCGGAAGCGCGCAGATTCCCACCTTCCGATGTGACGCACACCCGCTTCATCTAGACCCGACCGAACTGCTTCTGTCACAGCACCAATTCTAAAAGAGTGCAGGGAATAATTCTCTGCGCTAACTGCACTAGCCCCCAGCCATCTCCAGAAAACCACGCTGGATTGATAACGGGAAAGAAAAGTGAGATCCTCATGTCGCAACAACAGAGAATTGGCCACGCCCACCCTCCCGCTGCAAAACTCGCGCAAACACTTATCAGGGACACCAAACAGAACCACCCATGTGCCCTTCCCATTTCTTGTCCGTTTTTGACCTGCGTAGCACGAATTCCACTCTGTCCGGATACAGATCCACATCCTCCTGCAACAGACCCCCCCGGACGTAAAGAACTAGGAGACTCTAGCTCACCCAAACATAAAGCTCCAAAAAAGGCCAAGGAAAAGGAAAGCCAGAAAAGCCGCTCCTAGTCACGGAACCCAACGCGCACAGCAACTGAAAAGACGCCGGGCGCCTGCAATCTCTAGCAACAGCACCCCTCCACAACCCCTTTAAGGCCTGGCTCACCAAGAAGTTCTTCGTTACATCCATCAAACCCCTTAGATTCAAACCAAAAGCTAAGGCGGACAAGAAGCAATTTACAGTGGCAGCTGTATAACCCAACAAAAAAAGCTTCCCCAACCAAAACAATAACGCCACAAACCTGTCCTCATCCGACATCACATCACCCAGCGACCTTACCCACTCCTCCCACTGATGCCAACCAGCAGAATACGATACCCAAGTCAAGCGAGCCAAGGAGCGCTCAATCAAAAATCCTGCTGCCTGGATACCAGCTCCCACAGATGATCTGGACAATCCACTCCAAGCAAATCCAGATCTAGCACCAACTGACAGAAACGGTCCCACTGTGAGTGAGAAAGAGCATCAGCGATACAGTTATTCACCTTCGGCACATGCACAGCCACCACCCAAACATTCAGTTCCAAACACACAAGCACCAAATGACGCAGTAACCAGACAACCAGGGGGGGGGAGAGGCGGAAACGTTGTTGATAGCTATGACCACCTCTAGATTATCACAGTAAAAACTGACCTTCTTGCCCCTGAGCCTGTCCCCCCAAATGGTAACCGCTACCACGTTGGGGAAACCACTCGAGCAGGGCCAGATTCTTGACAAGGCCCGACTCCACGCACGTTACGGCCAAGCACCAGCATACCAGTGGCCCTGACAGAAAGCCCCAAAACCTACTGTTCCCAATGCATCGGTGAATAGCTCCAGGTCACAACTATCCGACACCCGGGACATCCACGAAGACCAACCATTGTAACGCCCCAGAAAATAATGCCAGACCCGCAGATTCGATTGATGATCAGCAACCAGGCGTACAAAATGATGCTGCTCTCGCACACCCGCAGTCGAAGTCGCCAAGCAACCACAAAAAACTCTGCCCATAGGCATGATACGGCACGCAAAATTAAGCTTCCCTAATAGCGACTGCAATGCCTTAAGCACGATCTTCTTTAGATGACATGCTCGCTCCACCTCCTGACAAAGAGACAACAGCTTATCGTCAGGAAGCCTACACTCCATTGCTACCGAATCTATTTGAATCCCAAGAAAAATAAGCGAAGTGGTGGGGCCTTCCATCTTGTCAAGGGCAAGGGGGACATCGAAATCAAACGCCACCCGCTGCAGTGTATCCAACAAATTTGCGCAAACGGGGGAACCGGCAGAGCCAACGCACAAGGAATCGTCGAGGTAGTGAATTATTGACGGAATTCTGGCCCTTTCCATAGCCACCCATTCCAAGAGGGAACTAAACGCCTCGAATTCAGCGCATGAAATGGAACACCCCATGGGCAAGCAAAGATCAACATAATAAGCCCCATCCCAGAAATACCCCAACAGCCATTGGCTGACAGGATGAACCGGCAAGAGGCGGAAAGCGGCCTCAATGTAAATTTTTGCCATCTAGGACCCCTGCCCGTATGATCTTACCCAGTCCACTGCCGTGTCAATTGATGTATAAATGACCGGACACAAACTTGGATCAATACCATCGTTAACAGACGCCCCCTTTGAGAAGGACAGGTTGTGTATTAAACTAAACTTATTGGGTTCCCATTTTGGCACCACCCCCAGGGGAGAAACCACCAGCCCTTGCTAACGAAGGGGCCCTAACACCACTTCCTCATTTAATTTTTCCGAGACCACCCCGGCATGTTGATAAGCAGACTTAAGGTTGAACTCTGTAAAAGGGACTTCATGGGACGGAGAAAGAATTACAAAACGAACTAAAACCATCAACAAGGAAAGCCGCCGCCACACTATCCGGATAACTATTTAGAAAGGGGACCATCCTTTCCACTTTCAGCGGCATCACCCCCATGGCCAGCAGAGCCGGAGGGGCCTCTAGTTCGTTTGCCCTTTCTGAGGCATTTGGAAGCCCTGTGTGATGCCCCCCTGCTTTGAGAACAGACGTGTTTGAATTTACAAGTGGCCCCAAACTTACATTGGCCCTCGTTAAATTGCCAGCAGAGAGCGAGTTTTGATCTGACCAGGCTGACACGATTGCCCCGAAGCCCCCCGCTCCCGGGAAAGGACTGAGCCGCCTTGACGGGAGTAGTGACCTTGAGCCCCAGCGCAATATCCTTCTGGTCACCTAATGGTGGGCAGCACCGCTTTCCGCTGACAAAATTGCTCATCATACCTCAACCAAGCCCGACCTCCATAAGCACGGTGAGCCTCGCCGATCGAATCCAGACAGCAAAAAAGCGTGAACGCAAAAAAGCGCCTTCTCGCCCACAACACTTGCCAGGATCGCGAACGCCTGTAGCCAATTCACGAATGACTTGGGTATAAGTTGATACCGCCGTTTTTCCTCCTCCTCCTTTTTATTCTCATCCCGCTTGGTTTTGTCTAAATTTAACTTTTCAAGCGGGAGGAGAGAGAATATCTCAAATGTAGTCACCCTTCCATATATGTTCTTTTACCTCCTGCTTAAGGTGAGTCCCCAAAGGGATTTCAAAACAGACGTACACCTCCCCACGTGACCGGTTGGCTAAACTAACCCTATCCACTTCATGAGGCGCAATCGTTGGCACCACCACTGCGACCGCTTCTGACTGGACACACTCCGCAACACAAAACGGCAGTTTGGACCAGCCCAAACTGCCACCGGGGACGCAACGGGTGGAGCTCCGCCTAATCGCCCCGACGAGATCATTTAAACAACCCACTAGTTCCTTCAAAAACAATCACGACCCACGCCTACCCGTGCCGGCCCGACTCCATCCCCACGGAATTCACCCCAGATGCAACATCTAAACCACCCCCAGACACTCCAGACGTAAAAATTGCAGTCAGGGGCGTAACTAGGAAAGACTGGGGCCGATAGCAAACTTTTGACTGGGGCCCCCCTCCTCTGGGTGTCACACAACCCCCCCTTGTAGAAGGTGCCTTTTTTACAGCCCCCCCCCTGTAGATAACGCCATACAGCCCCCCTGTAGATAACTCCATACAGTCCCCTCTATAGAGAACGCCATACAGCCCCCCTGTAGATAACGCCAAACAGCCCCCTTTGTAGATATCTACAGAGGGGGCTGTATGGCGTTATCTACAGAGGGGGCTGTATGGCGTTATCTTCAAAGGGGGCTGTATGGCGTTATCTACAGAGGGAGCTGTATGGCGAAATCTACCGAGAGGGCTGTATGGCGTTATCTACAGAGGGGGCTGTATGGCGTTATCTACAGGGGGGCTGTATGGCATTATCTACAGAGGGGGCTGTATGGCGTTCTCTCAGTGGGGGCTGTATGGCGTTATCTACAGGAGGGCTGTATGGCGTTCTCTACAGCGGGGGCTGTATGGCGTTATCCACAGAGGGTGCTGTATGGTGCTAACGCCATACAGCCCCCCCTGTAGAGAACGCCATACAGCCCCCCTGTAGAGAATGCCATACAGCCCCCCCAGTAGAGAACGCCATACAGCCCCCCCCCCTGCAGAGAACGCCATACAGCCCCCCCCTGTAGAGAACGCCATACAGCCCCCACCTGTAGGGAACACCATACAGCCCCCCCTGTAGGGAACACCATACAGCCCCCCCTCTAGGGAACACCATACAGCACCCCCCCTGTAGGGAACGCCATACAGTCCCCCCCCCCTGTAGGGAACGCCATACAGCGTCCCCCCTCCCAAAAAAATGCGACCTACAGTGTGTCCTACAAAAGACATTTATCCCCTATCCACAGGATAGGGGATACATGTGTGATCGCTGGCAGCGATAAGGAGAACGGGGGACTGAAAGTCCCCTGAAGTTCTCCATGACTAACCTCTGACTTCCGGCGTCTGCGCAGCTCAATAAAAATTAAAGGAGCACTGGTCACGCATGCGCACAAGCGAGACCGGCGCTCCATTCATTTTTACGGAGCTGCCGAGGTTTGTGATGGAGAACTTCAGGTGACTTTCAGTATTTTTCGCGGGTTTTACCTTTTTCCCCATTTCCCGGGGGAAACCCGCAACGGAAAAACAGCGAATCTGCCGAAAAATTGACATGCTGTGGATTAAAAAAACACACTGCAGGTCAATTTCTGAAAGTTTTTCGGCTAATTTTTTACGCAGAATGTGGACAAGATTTGTTCAAATATCATCCACTTTGCTGCTACTGTATTACGCTGTTTATTTGCCACAATGTGCTCTGTTGCGGAAAATCCACAGTTGGTTACGTATGAACCTACACTTAGGGTGGACTTTTGCTAATTTCTATTGGTCAGTAATGGCGTCTGTGTATATATGCATGACGTGTTGCATTTGGCATGTGTTGTTGTGCTGTTTTCTCCCCTATGTGGCCAGGAGGAGGAGTTGTCGAATAATTACACTTGTGTTTATTTATGAAATGCCTTTGTGTTTTGCCCCAGTAGGCTATATCATCTCAGAGGTTATGTTGTACTACTGTTTAATGCACTGTAACGTTGTGCCATTTATTGAAAGGGCAAATAATAGTTGGCTTGTAAGGGGTGCACTTACCTGTCCTCAAGGAGGGGGAACCCCGCAGGAAATCACCGCCGGTCTTTGGCACAGGAGTCGGGCGGAAGAGCGTCCTGGTCGCCATGGAAACGGCCGCGGTGCCGACAGCCATCGCAGACGCTCCAGCAGAGACAGAAGAAAGCAGGAGGAGGAGGGGCCGTGACGGGAGCAAGAGGGAGGACAGAAGAGAGGAGTGTGAGAGCGCCAAAAGGAGGGGGCGGAGAAAGCGGGTGGCGCGAGGAGGAGAGGGAGAGAGCAGGAGTAAAGGGGGGGTGAAGAAGGAGTGGGACGGAGAGTGAAAGAGAGAGAAGAGGTGCACTGAGAAGCGAGAGGGACAGGAAGGCACTGTGATAGAAAGGCAGGAGCCTGACAGCCGTGGGTTCTCAGCTGCAGCCTCAGAATAGAGGAAGAAGGACAGCACTGGTGTCTGAGGAGAGCCAGGAGGAGGACAGAGGACCAGCCAAAGCACAAGGAGTGTGCCAACAGCCACAGGTACCGTGCCCAGACCTTAAGACCCCTGACCAAGAACTAGATTCCCGCCATGACCAAAGTACCCGTGTCCTAGTCTGTGACCGTTTCTGGCGTGACGTCCATCGCTAACTAACGCCACCTTACTCCCACCTTACTCTCAAAAGAATAGTCTCAAAAGGGACAAACAACACTTTCACAGAAAGGCCCAAAGGCAGAGGACTTGCTATCTCAGTCACCGCGTGTCACTTTTGCATGGAACTGTTATAATTAAAGCACCGCGTGTCACTTTTGCATGGAACTGTTATAATTAAAGCACCGCGTGTCACTTTTGCATGGAACTGTTATAATTAAAGCACCGCGTGTCACTCTTGCATGAAACTGTTATTGCTAGAACGTCGCATGTAACCTTGCATAGAACTGTTATTTACGAATCTTGTTGGAGCAGGAGCAGACAGAAGGAACGGTCGGGTTGACGGGACTTTGTTGGACTATTAGCTGGACTTCGTGTAACTCGTAGCGTCAGCCCGCCAGTTCAGTTGCGTCCTAGGTGGTCCACCGTTCGGACCACCGACTGAGGAGAGAGAGGGTTTGTCATGAAAGGTAGCGGATACCTCCGCAAGGACCCGTGACGGTGCTAGTAGGTACGTTAGTCGCTGATTCCCACGATGCGATCCGTGGGCCGAGAGTGTGACTCTTACCCTAGGGTAGGCTGCCAGTAGCGGGTAGCTCCCGCCGTGACTGACAGCGGCGTTTCCTTAGCCAAGCCGGCAACGTGGGGTCAGGCACAACCTCTCTCCGGGGGACTTCCAGCGGGATCGAAGTCCTCAACCTCAGGCTTCCTGTCTGCTCCATAGAAAATAAGTTATTGTCATTTGTCCGCTGCAGTAAAGAAGTTGCCCAAAACCAAAGGTGTGTCTTGTTCATTGCGTACCAACCGCGGTAGTTCCTCCTACATAAATTGGCGTAGTCGGCAGGATCCGAAACCTCGCCGCGATGGAACCATCCAGCAGCAGGACACTACCGCCGACCCCGACCGTCATGATACCCATGGGGGCCGCCCTGATGAACATTCCCAAGTTTGACGGAAAGAGTGTATCGATCGCAGACTGGACGGAACGAGTTCGTACTGCGGCGCGGTTATTCCAGGTACCTGTGACCCACCAAGCCGACCTGGCATTTAACTCACTCGAAGGAGACGCGAGAGAAGCTGTCTTGGTTCTACCGCTAGAACACCGCGACACGCTAGAAGCAATCATCAGCCGATTGGAATCCCTCTATGGAGACGTCACGTCAGCCGCCGATCTCCGGAAGAAATTCTATACCAGGGTACACAGGGTACAGAGGAACGGGGAATCACTCCAACAATTCGCGGTAGGATTACAAGGAATGTGGAGTCGACTTGTAAGGAAGGATCCAGCGGGGTGCGCAGCCGTGACGGAGCCGGACCGAATAGTGCGAGACCAGTTTGTATCCGGGCTGGACAGCCGGACCCTGAGGCGCGCCGTGAGAGACCTCGTCCGGGTAACCCCCACCGCCACGATGAGTGAGGTGTTACGAGAAGCGCTCGAAGTTCATCGAGAGGAGATGGGAGAGGCTAGCATGGCCCTTCAGAACGTGGGTACCCCCGAGCCATCTCCGAAAGGTAATGGACGCCCAGAAGCAGTGTTCACCGAGTTCGCCCGGGATGTCAAGGAAGCTATCCGGGAATTAAAGACAGATGTCGCCCAACTGAGAGTAATGGCAGATCGACCGGAACAGCTCCCTCGGTCACCCAGAGCGACACAAGGAGGGCCTCGACGCTGTTGGCAGTGTGATCAGCCGGGTCATTTCGCCAGAGATTGCAGGTTGAGACGCTATCCAAGACGGGAACAGCCACCTTTAAACTAAGGTATCCCGCCGCTGAGGGCCAAGCTGCGGGCATTCCATCGATGGGCCCAAAAGGAAGGGTGGAACTTTTGACAGGAAAATGCCCCATAGTTACAGCCATGATCGGGGGGGTTAACGTTCCTTGCCTTATTGACACTGGTTCGGAGGTAACCACCATGACCTATCAGTTGTTCCATGAACAGTTCCAAGGTCGACAGACTCTAGAAGCCCCTTGGATTGAACTTACGGCGGCTAATAGCCTGCCAATTCCCATTGCCGGTGTTACGTGGTTAGAATTAGACGTGTTTAATCGTAATTTTCCCCGTGCTGGTATTGTGGTAGTACATAATTGTGCAAGGCCGGGTATACCTGTTATAATTGGCATGAATGTGTTGCAGGAAATACATGGCATGATGTTCAACGAGACGAGCGGTAGCCGGTGGGAGGAGCTTGCAGCCGATCGGACCGCCCGGCAAGCTTTATTTCATGTGCATCAAATCTGCCAACGACAGGCTGACTTGAAGATGCTACAGGGGCGAGTGGGGTCGGTGAGGGCCCCAGGTAAAGCGGTGCTGCAAGTGCCACCTCTACAGGAAGTCACCATTCCCCTCTCCGTAGGGACCCATCATCGCTTAAGGGATGCCGTGGTCATGGTGGAACCCATGCGAAGTCTCAAGAGGACGCCACCCTGGGTGGTGGGAAGAACGGTGTGTCGGATCACCAAAGGAATGGCGACCGTCAGAGTGCTGAATCCGACCCAAGGGGTTGTCGAGATACCGGCCGGCACGGTGCTAGCTAATGTTGAGATGGTTAGGCCCGAGGACGTGACGGACCCCGCCATGGCCGAGACTTTGCAAGAGGCATCGTCAAGAGATGAAAAGAGTGAGGCCGACGTGAACGAGCAGACTGATCGACTGTGGCGCCAACTCGAACTGGACGGAATAGCCCCGGATACCAAGCAGGAGGAGCAACTGAAGACGCTTCTGCAACGCTTCGGCTGGGTTTTCGCTCAGCATGAAGAGGACTTTGGATGCACCACTACCATCGAACATGGGATTCACACGGGGGCGGCGCCTCCCATCCGAGAGCGATATCGCAATATACCTCCCGCTCTTTATCGGGAGGTAAAAGAGCTCCTGCAGAAGATGTTAGACGGGCAGGTGATCAGAGAAAGCCAGAGTCCATGGGCAGCCCCAATTGTCCTGGTAAGGAAGAAGGATGGATCGCTCCGGTTTTGTGTGGATTACCGCAAATTGAACGCTTGTACGCATCGGGACGCCTACCCCCTTCCGCGAGTGGAGGAATCCTTAACAGCCATGCAGGAGGCGCGATACTATACGACGCTCGACTTAGCCAGTGGATATTGGCAGGTACCTATGAAGGAAGAGGATAAGGAAAAGACGGCGTTCATTACTCCATCAGGTTTGTTCGAATTTAATCGGATGCCGTTCGGCCTAACTAATGCGCCCAGTACTTTCCAACGACTAATGGAGCATTGCCTGGGAGATCTAAACTACGAGTCAGTCTTGATCTACTTAGATGATATCGTTATTTTCTCAAAGACTTTCCCAGAACATTTGCGGCATCTACAGGTCGTGCTAGAGCGACTGGGAAAATATGGCCTCAAATTAATACCCAGCAAGTGCCGACTTGGTCGCCGGCAGATCAAATACCCAGGACATGTTGTGAATGCAGCGGGAATTGCACCTGACCCAGATAAGATCAAAGCCATACAGGAATGGGCCGTTCCGCAGAACACCACGGAAACCCGAGCCTATCTCGGATTGGTCGGTTACTATCGGAGGTACATCCGAGACTTCTCAAAAATTGCAAGTCCCCTGAATCAACTCCTCTGTGGACAACCCACCCAAAAGAAGGGGAGCCGAAGCCCCAGTATAGTGGAGCAATGGCAGGAGCCACAGCAAGCGGCATTCGAAGCGCTGAAGACACGGCTGGTAACAGCCCCCATCCTCGCGTTTGCAGACTTCACCCAGCCATTCCGGCTCTACACTGACGCTAGTTTGAAGGGACTGGGAGCAGTCCTGGCCCAACAGCAAGGAGACGTGGAGCGCGTCATCGCCTATGGTAGCCGTAGCTTGCGGCCATCAGAACGTAACCCAACCAATTACAGCTCGTTCAAGCTCGAGTTATTGGCCATCGTATGGGCCGTGACCGAACGGTTTGCCGAATACCTGGTCGGAAGTCAAGTGGAAATTTACACGGATAACAATCCCTTGGCGTATCTTGGAACGGCAAAGCTGGGGGCGATGGAACAATGGTGGATAGCCCGACTGGCCCGATTCAACTATACCATTCGGTACAAGCCCGGTAAGAACCATACCAACGCCGATGCACTCTCCCGACAGCCGTGTGAGACCCCGGTCGGAGAGGTGGATGATGAACGAGAAGAAGTAGAGATACCCCCACTACGCGTGGTTCATCCTCCAATGCAGCAGCAACGGGTAGTGACAGCAATACAAGGGATTGAGGGTCTTGCTGAGATGTATGATAGAGGCGAGTGGGAGAAGCGGCAACAGCAAGACCCGGACATCCAAATAATCGCCAAATGGGTACGTCAGCAGGAAAGGCCCACGGCAGCCGAACGAACCAAGTTGTCAACACCAGCTAAAGCATTAGCTCGGCAGTTGGAACGACTAGAATACCATGATGGAGTATTGTATAGAAGGGTGTGGGCACCTCGGGAATCTCGCGATATATGGCAGTTGGTCTTGCCCATCGCAGACGTCAAACCCGTGTGCAAGTGGATGCACGTGAACCGAGGTCATTTTGCGGTGGAAAAGACTGTACAGATCGTCAGGAATCATTTCTATGCTCCAAACCTGGAAGAAATAATGAGAGATGTCTACAAGGAATGCACAGAGTGTGTCGTACACAAGGCGACAGAACAGTCGGAGAGGTCCATGACTATCGTGACGGGTGAGCCACTAGAACTACTGACGGTAGACTTCTTAACAATCCAAGAAGTCACCTCGGGGCACCGATATGCGTTAGTATGCTTGGATCATTTTTCTAAATTTGCTGTGGTGATTCCTACGCGGGACCAGACTGCTCCGACGACTGCGGCGGCGTTGTGGAAGCATGTGATCCGTCCGTATGGATGTCCCAGACGCATCTTGTCGGACCAAGGAGCGAATTTCGAGTCGGATCTCTTCCGGGAGCTGTGCATCTTACATGGAATCCGAAAATCCAGGACGACCCCATATCACCCACAAGGGAATGGGGCTTGTGAAAGGTTCAATCGCACCTTACTGGGGCTATTAAAGACCATCGGAGACGAACGACAAGAACGGTGGCCTGAGTATGTGGACGACCTGGTATGGGCCTATAACAACACTGTGCATCGAGCTACCGGATATACCCCATATCAATTGATGTTCGGCCGACCGAGCCGGGTTCCGTTGGATCTTCTGTTAGGAACGCCGGAGGTTGAAGTCCACCGATCCCCCTCCCAATGGGTCCAAGAACATCAACGGCGGTTGAGTGCAGCGAAGGGCGAAATGGAGAAAGCTCGACCCACAGAGAGCCTATCCCCTTTGGAAGAACGACAGCGGGCATTTCATACTGGAGATCGAGTGTTGGTGCGGAATCGCAGGGCAGCGCGTGGCCGTAAGCTGGAGCCCCGATGGGAGAGACACCCATATGTGGTGATCAAACGCGTCGACCCTGGGCTGCCTGTGTATGAAGTGCGACCTGAGGGTAACCAGGGACCGAGCAGAAGGCTGCATCGCAACCTGTTGCGGCCCTGTACCTTCCTGACACCTGAATTGATCACTACCTTGGGGCCCGAAGAACCGCGGGGTGCTCCACCCACGAGTACTGACGGAGATTGGTGGTTGATGGTCCCAGCAAATGACCCTGGTGTCACCTGGGAATCACGACCGACAGAGACGGAGCGCCCGACGGAGTGTGTGGAAACCCCTGCGACAGAAGTGAATCGTGGATTGCGGTATCCTCAGAGATGTAATCGCAACCGACAGCCGGCTTATTTGCAAGATTATGAAGTTTAGTGCCGAGGACTGCACTTGACAACCGGGCGGGAAGTGTAAGGGGTGCACTTACCTGTCCTCAAGGAGGGGGAACCCCGCAGGAAATCACCGCCGGTCTTTGGCACAGGAGTCGGGCGGAGGAGCGTCCTGGTCGCCATGGAAACGGCCGCGGTGCCGACAGCCATCGCAGACGCTCCAGCAGAGACAGAAGAAAGCAGGAGGAGGAGGGGCCGTGACGGGAGCAAGAGGGAGGACAGAAGAGAGGAGTGTGAGAGTGCCAAAAAGGAGGGGGCGGAGAAAGCGGGTGGCGCGAGGAGGAGAGGGAGAGAGCAGGAGTAAAGGGGGGGTGAAGAAGGAGTGGGACGGAGAGTGAAATAGAGAGAAGAGGTGCACTGAGAAGCGAGAGGGACAGGAAGGCACTGTGATAGAAAGGCAGGAGCCTGACAGCCGTGGGTTCTCAGCTGCAGCCTCAGAATAGAGGAAGAAGGACAGCACTGGTGTCTGAGGAGAGCCAGGAGGAGGACAGAGGACCAGCCAAAGCACAAGGAGTGTGCCAACAGCCACAGGTACCGTGCCCAGACCTTAAGACCCCTGACCAAGAACTAGATTCCCGCCATGACCAAAGTACCCGTGTCCTAGTCTGTGACCGTTTCTGGCGTGACGTCCATCGCTAACTACCGCCACCTTACTCCCACCTTACTCTCAAAAGAATAGTCTCAAAAGGGACAAACAACACTTTCACAGAAAGGCCCAAAGGCAGAGGACTTGCTATCTCAGTCACCGCGTGTCACTTTTGCATGGAACTGTTATAATTAAAGCACCGCGTGTCACTTTTGCATGGAACTGTTATAATTAAAGCACCGCGTGTCACTTTTGCATGGAACTGTTATAATTAAAGCACCGCGTGTCACTCTTGCATGAAACTGTTATTGCTAGAACGTCGCATGTAACCTTGCATAGAACTGTTATTTACGAATCTTGTTGGAGCAGGAGCAGACAGAAGGAACGGTCGGGTTGACGGGACTTTGTTGGACTATTAGCTGGACTTCGTGTAACTCGTAGCGTCAGCCCGCCAGTTCAGTTGCGTCCTAGGTGGTCCACCGTTCGGACCACCGACTGAGGAGAGAGAGGGTTTGTCATGAAAGGTAGCGGATAGCTCCGCAAGGACCCGTGACGGTGCTAGTAGGTACGTTAGTCGCTGATTCCCACGACGCGATCCGTGGGCCGAGAGTGTGACTCTTACCCTAGGGTAGGCTGCCAGTAGCGGGTAGCTCCCGCCGTGACTGACAGCGGCGTTTCCTTAGCCAAGCCGGCAACGTGGGGTCAGGCACAACCTCTCTCCGGGGGACTTCCAGCGGGATCGAAGTCCTCAACCTCAGGCTTCCTGTCTGCTCCATAGAAAAGAAGTTATTGTCATTTGTCCGCTGCAGTAAAGAAGTTGCCCAAAACCGAAGGTGTGTCTTGTTCATTGCGTACCAACCGCGGTAGTTCCTCCTACAGGCTTGCGGAAACCTTAATTGTTTGGCTCTGGGATGAAAAGGTGGGATTTTATTTTGTCTGCTTTGCCGTACCATAATTGTGCCAACGCAGCGTGGCCATGCTGCGTCCAGTGGTGTAACTGGTGGTGTAACTGCTGCTGTAGCAGCCATATCGGCTGCTACGGGGCCCGTGGCATGAGGGGCAAGTGCAGCCCAGCACATAGCATTATGGGCCGGGCAGCACAGGCCCCCTCATGCCAGGAGGCATCGCTAGAACCGGGAATCCTGGGCCCCGGGCGACTGCCACATTCCTTAGGGCGCAGATACAATTGAATACTATTGTGGAGCAGGGAGCTAGCTCCCTGCTCTGCCGTTTACTAGGCTACAGACCACGTTAGACCTGCAGCCTATAAGGTGCTGGGACAGGATCCCTGTGCAGGCCAGCGCGATGACATCACTGGATCACGCTGTCCCACGCAATGGTCACAACTCATGGGCTGCTTAGGAGGCTGTGGAGCAGCTCCGTTCGTCACGGAAACGGGGATAGTTTTTTTTGTTTGGGGGCCCACTAGCTACAATGGGGATATGTGGCACTATCTACAAGGGGGTATTTGGCACTATTTACAAGGGGGTGTATATGGCACTATCTACAAGGGGGGGTATGTGGCACTATCTACAAGGAGGTTATGTTGCACTATCTACAAGGGGGGTATGTGTCCTCGTAAAGCAAGCCAGTTAGCCGTCATCTGCCTGCCTGAATCGTGCCTCTCATATTGAGAAGAGAACTTTATATTTTTACTTCTATGACCTGGTTGTGCTGTGAACACTGGTGTAGTAAAGTGTGAGTTGACAACAAATCTCCTGCTTCATACCATCTTTGTTGGGACACAGCTGCGCAAGGGGGCCGTACACCACCCAGGCCAAACTTACAGGGGTGTAAGGTTACAATGGGAATGCAGGACACTGAACTTATTTATGTTACTTATGTAGTACCAAAGTATTTCACAGTGCTGTACAGAAGTTGTCCTCACATGCTGTCTCCAGTGGGACTCACAATCTAAAATAACCTATTTGCATATTTTGGAAGTGTGCAAGGAAACTGGAATACTTAGGAGGAAACCCAGGGAAACACGGGGAGAACATGCAAACTCCATGCAGATGTGGTCCTTGGTCGGGCTCCAGGGCTGCAAGGCAACAGCACTAACAACTAAGCCTACCTACGGTACCATAGCAATAAGTATAGAGAAGAATAGACCATATAAGTTGATCTCCATTGAACAGTAAGGCTATGTTCACACGGAGTATTTTGCCGAGTTTTTTGACGCGGAGACCGCGTCGCAAAACTCGGCAAAAACGGCCCGAAAATGCCTTTCATTGATTTCAATGGGAGGCGTCGGCGTCTTTTTCCCGCGAGCAGTAAAACTGTCTCGCGGGAAAAAGAAGCGACATGCCCTATCTCCGGGCGCTTCCGCCTCTGACCTCCCATTGACTTCAATGGGAGGCAGAGAAAGCTTATTTCGCGGGGTTTTATGCCCGCGGCGCTCAATGGCCGCGGGCGAAAAACTCCGCAAAAAACTCAGTGAAAATCGGCGTGCAGGGAGAGGAAAATCTGCCTCAAACTTCCAAACGGAATTTTGAGGCAGATATTCCTCCTGCAAAATACTCTGTGTGAACATAGCCTAGGCTATGTTCACACGGAGTATTTTGCAGGCAGAATTTCTGCCTCAAAATTCCGTTTGGAAGTTTGAGGCAGTTTTTCCTATCCCTGCACGCTGATTTTCGCGGCGTTTTTCGCCCGCGGCTATTGGGCGCTGCGGGCATAAAACGCTGCGAAATACGCTTTCTCTGCCTCCCATTAAGTCAATGGGAGGTCAGAGGCGGAAACGCCCGAAGATAGGGCATGTCGCTTCTTTCTCCCGCGAGCCGGTTTTACTGCTCGCCGGAGAAAACCGCCCCCGCCTCCCATTTAAATGTTCGTGCCGTTTTTGACAAGCTTTTTGGCGCGGTTTCCGCGTCAAAAAACTCGTCAAAATACTCCGTGTGAACTTAGCCTTACAGTGGAGGAAAACCCCAGTAGTATTTTACATTAAGATCAATCATATGAAATAAGAACAAACAAAACAGCTCATATAGCACGTATGGGGCTAGATGCTTAAGGTATAGCATACTACCCTAGTATAGAAAGGAGGCAACTCCCATATATAATGATATACACTAAAGACACAAAGGAGCATACTAGCCAGTAATAAACGAAAATAAACTTTATTGGACATATGGAAACATATATGAAAGATAAAAAGGTACAGAGCTGGACATGAAGACTCTGAATAAATTTCACTGTAACACAGCTAACAGGACTCCCTCTATATTACAAATATAGGGCAGTGTACAATACACGGGCTGAGGTGGATGGACTAGTGTTATCATGAAGCAAGTCATTGTACATCAACACTGTAAGACAGCAATAACATGGGTAGGCTCGTAAAAGTGAAATGTCATGAAGAACAGGTGATGTACGACCTATAAAAACGCAAAAGTCTAGGAAAAGTATATGGACCATCAGTCATATAAGGTAAAAAAGTACAAGGACTGCAACCTAAACAAACCAGAAGTCCACCCACTCATACGATAACTTACCCATAGTGAATGATAAATGTAGAGAGTCGGGCTAGTGTGAGATGAAACCCCAACGCGCGTTTCGCGATGTGCTTCCTCAAGGGGTGTGAAGTGTCTAAAGAGGTAGGGAGTATAAGTAGCGCAAGCCCCAGGTGAATCGAGTGTAACTCAGTCCAAGGAGATTCCGGCGCACGTCATCTGCCGAGACCGGAAGTGAGGCATGCCCCACTTCCAGCCCCCAGCGCTCAAGCGCACACCAAGGATCCCCGACGCGTACAGGGATCCCAGGCATGCGCAGTGCGCTACAGGGGGCGAGGAAGGGGGCCGGCCACAAACCAGTGTCGCGCAGAGGACGCGCGCACCTAATTGGACAAAGAACACTGGAGGAGAGGAAAGGTATATATCGATGTCCCACTACCTAAAGGTGAGCTATATCAGAATCTCTCTAGTACAAGCCGAAACTACAATGAGTTTAAAATAAACAAATGTCAGATAAACACTATTACAAGTACAGTATCGGAGACTCAATAAGAAGAAAGATATATATTAACCCCAGACCCATTAATGAGAGTGAAAATATATAGCTAACTGTGAATTCATAAGATCCACGACATATTGAAAATATGAGGGGAAGTAATGTTAAGACCATAAGGAGTGATTAAGCTAGAAAATACGGTAAATTGCATACACCAATAGGTGACGTTACAAACACATAGAATCAATACTGATTATATAAATTTAAATGTGTTACAAAAAACAGCAATCGATCCAAGATGGATGGATAAAAAAAGAGAGAAACAAACAAAAGAAAAAACCTTGTGATAACAGAGTGTACATAAATAGAAACAGTGTACCGAGATACTATAAGTATGAATATACTACAAAAAGCAAAAATTACATACATGAGCCATTACATATAACATGCACTATGTAAACAAAGATGATATTTAGAAAAAGGACATGCAGTAGAAGAGATTATTTAGTCCACAGTAAAAGGTAGGGCTACAAATAGCCAGGAGTTCTTCTCCCTCCGCGTTCCAGAATAAATGCAAATCAGGAAGGACGAGTTCTCATCACAAGGGGCTGTCAAAACTATGGTATAGCAAGTACCTATATGATTAAGAAAAACAGACACAAACAGTTAAAATCCTAGTTAAAAACCAGTGGAAGTGAGGGATTCTAAAGAAAAGAGGTAAAATTGAGTTGTTCGTTAAGACCGACGGGTGTCATGGATCCCAATTTAACTTTAAGAAAGCCAATTTCCCCAGGATGAGGGCTGCAATTCAGGATATAGACTGGGAAGAACTAATGTCAAATAATGGAACAAATGATAAATGGGAGATTTTCAAATCTACTTTGAGTTATTATAGTGCAAAATTTATTCCTACAGGTAATAAGTATAAACGACTCAAATTAAACCCCACATGGCTTACACCTTCTGTGAAAGGGGCAATACATGACAAAAAAAGGGCATTTAAAAAATACAAATCTGAGGGTACAGCTGTAGCCTTTGTAAAATATAAAGAGCTTAATAAAATCTGTAAAAATGTAATAAAATTAGCAAAAATACAAAATGAAAGGCAGGTGGCCAAGGATAGTAAAACAAATCCTAAAAAATTCTTCAAGCATATAAATGCAAAAAAGCCAAGGTCTGAACATGTAGGACCCCTAGATAATGGTAATGGGGAGTTGATCACAGGGGATCAAGAGAAGGCAGAGTTACTAAATGGGTTCTTTAGCTCTGTATATACAACAGAAGAAAGAGCAGCTGATGTAGCCGGTGCCAGTGCTGTTAATATATCAGTTGATATACTGAATTGGATGAATGTAGAGATGGTCCAAGCTAAATTAAATAAAATAAATGTGCACAAGGCTCCGGGACCAGATGGGTTACACCCTAGAATTCTTAAAGAGCTTAGTTCAGTTATTTCTGTCCCCCTTTTCATAATATTCAGAGAATCTCTAGTGACTGGTATAGTGCCAATGGACTGGCGCAGCGCAAATGTGGTGCCTATTTCCAAAAAGGGCTCTAGGTCTTCCCCGGGTAATTATAGACCAGTAAGCTTAACATCCATCGTGGGGAAAATGTTTGAGGGGCTATTGAGGGACTATATACAGGATTATGTGACAATAAATAGCATTATAAGTGACAGCCAGCACGGTTTTACTAAGGACAGAAGTTGTCAAACTAACCTAATCTGTTTTTATGAAGAGGTGAGCAGAAGTCTAGACAGAGGGGCCGCTGTGGATTTAGTGTTTTTGGACTTTGCAAAGGCATTTGACACTGTCCCCCATAGACGCCTAATGGGTAAATTAAGGACTATAGGTTTAGAAAATATAGTTTGTAATTGGATTGAGAATTGGCTCAAGGACCGTATCCAGAGGGTTGTGGTCAATGATTCCTTCTCTGAATGGTCCCCGGTTATAAGTGGTGTACCCCAGGGTTCAGTGCTGGGACCACTATTATTCAACTTATTTATTAATGATATAGAGGAAGGGATTAATAGCACTATTTCTATTTTTGCAGATGACACCAAGCTATGTAATATAGTTCAGACTATGGAAGATGTTCATGAATTACAGGCAGATTTAAACAAACTAAGTGTTTGGGCGTCCACTTGGCAAATGAAGTTTAATGTAGATAAATGTAAAGTTATGCATCTTGGTACCAACAACCTGCATGCATCATATGTCCTAGGGGGCGCTACACTGGCGGATTCACTTGTTGAGAAGGATCTGGGTGTACTTGTAAATCATAAACTCAATAACAGCATGCAGTGTCAATCAGCTGCTTCAAAGGCCAGCAGGATATTGTCGTGTATTAAAAGAGGCATGGACTCGCGGGACAGGGATGTAATAATGCCACTTTACAAAGCATTAGTGAGGCCTCATCTAGAATATGCAGTTCAGTTCTGGGCTCCAGTTCATAGAAAGGATGCCCTGGAGTTGGAAAAAATACAAAGAAGAGCAACGAAGCTAATAAGGGGCATGGAGAATTTAAGTTATGAGGAAAGATTGAAAGAATTAAACCTATTTAGCCTTGAAAAAAGACGACTAAGGGGGGACATGATTAACTTATATAAATATATTAATGGCACATACAAAAAATATGGTGAAATCCTGTTCCTTGTAAAACCCCCTCAAAAAACAAGGGGGCACTCCCTCCGTCTGGAGAAAAAAAGGTTCAAGCTGCAGAGGCGACAAGGCTTCTTTACAGTGAGAACTGTGAATCTATGGAATAGCCTACCGCAGGAGCTGGTCACAGCAGGGACAGTAGATGGCTTTAAAAAAGGGTTAGATAATTTCCTAGAACAAAAAAATATTAGCTCCTATGTGTAGAAATTTTTCCTTCCCTTTTCCCTTCCCTTGGTTGAACTTGATGGACATGTGTCTTTTTTCAGCCGTACTAACTATGTAACTATGTAACTATGTAACAATCCACATACACTCCTTTTGGGCTAGAACCTTCCTCAGATTACCCCCTCTGATGCCACAATGTACATGTTCAATGCCACGGATCATCAAAGAGACAGGATTGCAATTGTGGAATTGTTTAAAGTGTCTAGGCAGCGTTTTCAGCTGTCCAAGATCACTTATGGTTTTCGCACCAGAGATATCACGAACGTGTTCCCTTGTGCGAATCCTCAGCTGCCTAGAAGTCAGGCCAACGTAGATCTTGGGACATGCACATAGTGCATAATACACTACATATGTAGAGCTACAGGAGATGTACTCCCTGATTTTAAATGTTCTTAATCCATCAGCTGTTGAAAAATCTTTGGCTCTACTAATGTTAGGACAAGCCACGCATCCACCACATGGATAACATCCAATAGTGGGTTCACGTGGGCCAAAAGGATTAGTATGTTTGGGTACATAATGACTCTTGGTAAGAAGATCCTTAAGGTTTTTACTCCTTTTGGCTGTCATCGTGGGTTTTAAGGGGAGACATTGTGCTAGGCTCGGTTCTGATCTAAGGATCGACCAGTGATGTTCAAGGATTGATCTTATTTTGTCCCATTGACTATTATAGGTAGTGATGAAACGTACACTATTGTCTACAGGTCGATGTGTTTTAGTTCTTAAAAGGTCACATCGCGGTGTTCTCCTAGCCCTGTTATACCCTGATTTAATGAGACGTGTACTGTACCCTCTGTCAGCGAATCTAGATTTTAATTCGTCTGATTGGCGCTCAAAAAGTCTATCTGTGGAGCAGATCCGCTTCATCCTGAGAAACTGCCCAACCGGGATGGCTTTAACTGTTGGACGAGTGTGAAAAGATGATGCATGCAGGAGAGAGTTGACTGATGTGGATTTGCGGTGAACATCCGTCTGAAGAAATCCATCACAGTCAGCGAAAATCTGAACATCCAAAAAATCTATTTGTTGTTTATGAAATTTATATGTCAATTTGATGTTATACGGGTTCAGATTAAGCTGCTGCATGAACTCAGTCAATTCACTCTCCGACCCTTGCCAGATGAACAAAACGTCATCAATGTATCGTAGCCAACACTGCACATGTTCGGCGGCCTGGGCGCCACCCCCCAGGAAAACCTGCCTCTCCCAAAGACCGAGAAACAGGTTTGCATAGGATGGCGCGCAGGCCGCGCCCATGGCAGTGCCGGTAGTCTTCAGATAATAATGATCCTTAAAGACGAAAAAATTATGGGTCAAAATATATTGCAACAATTCTAAAATAAGATCACACATTTCTACATCCCGGTTGCTAGTCCCCAGGAAGAAGCGGACCGCCTCCATTCCATCACAATGCCGTATACAGGTATAGAGGGACTCAACGTCTGCCGTGACCAAAAGCATATCAGGTTCAATTTGGATACCATCTAATCTCCCCAGGACTTCCGTCGTGTCTCTAACATATGTAGGTAGGTCAGTGACTAATGGCTTGAGATAGAAGTCAACGAATTTGCAAATAGGGTCACAAAGACCTCCCATACCCGACACGATCGGGCGTCCTGGGGGATCCACAAGATTCTTGTGTACTTTGGGTAACAGATAGAGCGTTGGTATCTTGGGATCATCTGTTAAGAGTCCCTCATGGATTTTTTTAGGAATAAGTCCCTTTTCCAAAGCTCTATCAAGAATCTTGGCCAATTCCAGTGAAAAGGAGGATAAGGGGCTATGTGTTAATTTAACATATGTGTTCTTATCACGCAGTTGTTTGAAGGCCTCCCTTTCATATTTGGCCACAGGCCAGACCACGATGTTCCCCCCCTTGTCTGCTGGTTTAATGACAACATTACTTAACAGTTGTAATTCACTCAGTGCTTTCCTTTGGCGAGAAGTAAGGTTGTCACCCTCCCTTCGGGTGGATAGATGTTTAAATTCATCTATAACCAATTTGGTGAAAATCTCAACTTGGGGACACAGAGACAAAGGGGGGAACCTCGCGGATCTGGGAAGAATAGACGTGGGGAAAGGGCCTGTTACCTCGGTAGTCTGTTCACGTAAAAGCTCCTCAAGAGCCTGTAGGGCCTCTCTCTCCATTTCGGAAGAAGCAACAAAATTGTCACCACTCCTACTGTGAAGTTTTTTCAGAATCAGTTTACGGGAAAATAAATGGAGATCCTTCAACGCTGTAAAGAAATTGAAATGATTAGTGGGTGAAAAAGTCAACCCTTTACTGAGGACTTCACACTGGGCATCAGAGAGGGCATGTGAGGATAGGTTTATTACCTCTAATTTGCTGGCTGGATTCCTGTCCTGTTGATAGTTGCGTGTGTTCTTATGCTTGGCATTTCTATCATACTGCCGCCTTGGACCAAAGGATCCCTGATTAGTTCCAGTGATGATATTAGTGTTAGTGTCCCTCACTTTATTACCCTCATCACCTGAAATTCGGGATGAGACTGATGATGATCTTGAGTGAGAAAGGGATCTGGATCTGGATCGACCCTGTCTCATGCGCCACTTATATACTTTATTTGAAAGATAGTCTTGGGAGTCCCGTTGGAATTTCCCAGACTTAATGGCACAGATGTCCTTTTCCCACTTTAGATAGTCCTTGTCTAAATCATCTTGGATCTTAACAATAGTCTCACTAGGGAAATCTTTTTTAAGGGTACTCTGTAACTCCTCTATCTCCTTCTCCAGTTCGACTAATGTGTTGGAGTTCGACTGGACCAAAAGGTCCATGAAACCCATGGAACAAATATCAGCCAATTTTTCCCATTTTTCTTTAAACGCATCATTTTCTGTTTCAAATGAGGGAAACACTTGAACCCTTAGTCCCCTAGGTATCATGCCACGAGAGATGTATTTGGTGAGGAAGGCCTTATTCCACCAAATTTTGGTTCTTTTATTTAGAAGGAGCTTCAATTTATTACTGAGCTCTCTACTATCCCTATCACCACTGGTTGAAACTAAAACAGGGTCCTCATTGAATATCTTGTCCAGTTGTAAGAGCCATGTATCGTCACGGGCTCTGAAATTCATATTTAACTGTGAGCCAGTAGCTGTGAAAAACACAGAATGCAGAATTATGAACAAACAAAACAGCTCATATAGCACGTATGGGGCTAGATGCTTAAGGTATAGCATACTACCCTAGTATAGAAAGGAGGCAACTCCCATATATAATGATATACACTAAAGACACAAAGGAGCATACTAGCCAGTAATAAACGAAAATAAACTTTATTGGACATATGGAAACATATATGAAAGATAAAAAGGTACAGAGCTGGACATGAAGACTCTGAATAAATTTCACTGTAACACAGCTAACAGGACTCCCTCTATATTACAAATATAGGGCAGTGTACAATACACGGGCTGAGGTGGATGGACTAGTGTTATCATGAAGCAAGTCATTGTACATCAACACTGTAAGACAGCAATAACATGGGTAGGCTCGTAAAAGTGAAATGTCATGAAGAACAGGTGATGTACGACCTATAAAAACGCAAAAGTCTAGGAAAAGTATATGGACCATCAGTCATATAAGGTAAAAAAGTACAAGGACTGCAACCTAAACAAACCAGAAGTCCACCCACTCATACGATAACTTACCCATAGTGAATGATAAATGTAGAGAGTCGGGCTAGTGTGAGATGAAACCCCAACGCGCGTTTCGCGATGTGCTTCCTCAAGGGGTGTGAAGTGTCTAAAGAGGTAGGGAGTATAAGTAGCGCAAGCCCCAGGTGAATCGAGTGTAACTCAGTCCAAGGAGATTCCGGCGCACGTCATCTGCCGAGACCGGAAGTGAGGCATGCCCCACTTCCAGCCCCCAGCGCTCAAGCGCACACCAAGGATCCCCGACGCGTACAGGGATCCCAGGCATGCGCAGTGCGCTACAGGGGGCGAGGAACTAATCAGGGATCCTTTGGTCCAAGGCGGCAGTATGATAGAAATGCCAAGCATAAGAACACACGCAACTATCAACAGGACAGGAATCCAGCCAGCAAATTAGAGGTAATAAACCTATCCTCACATGCCCTCTCTGATGCCCAGTGTGAAGTCCTCAGTAAAGGGTTGACTTTTTCACCCACTAATCATTTCAATTTCTTTACAGCGTTGAAGGATCTCCATTTATTTTCCCGTAAACTGATTCTGAAAAAACTTCACAGTAGGAGTGGTGACAATTTTGTTGCTTCTTCCGAAATGGAGAGAGAGGCCCTACAGGCTCTTGAGGAGCTTTTACGTGAACAGACTACCGAGGTAACAGGCCCTTTCCCCACGTCTATTCTTCCCAGATCCGCGAGGTTCCCCCCTTTGTCTCTGTGTCCCCAAGTTGAGATTTTCACCAAATTGGTTATAGATGAATTTAAACATCTATCCACCCGAAGGGAGGGTGACAACCTTACTTCTCGCCAAAGGAAAGCACTGAGTGAATTACAACTGTTAAGTAATGTTGTCATTAAACCAGCAGACAAGGGGGGGGAACATCGTGGTCTGGCCTGTGGCCAAATATGAAAGGGAGGCCTTCAAACAACTGCGTGATAAGAACACATATGTTAAATTAACACATAGCCCCTTATCCTCCTTTTCACTGGAATTGGCCAAGATTCTTGATAGAGCTTTGGAAAAGGGACTTATTCCTAAAAAAATCCATGAGGGACTCTTAACAGATGATCCCAAGATACCAACGCTCTATCTGTTACCCAAAGTACACAAGAATCTTGTGGATCCCCCAGGACGCCCGATCGTGTCGGGTATGGGAGGTCTTTGTGACCCTATTTGCAAATTCGTTGACTTCTATCTCAAGCCATTAGTCACTGACCTACCTTCATATGTTAGAGACACGACGGAAGTCCTGGGGAGATTAGATGGTATCCAAATTGAACCTGATATGCTTTTGGTCACGGCAGACGTTGAGTCCCTCTATACCTGTATACGGCATTGTGATGGAATGGAGGCGGTCCGCTTCTTCCTGGGGACTAGCAACCGGGATGTAGAAATGTGTGATCTTATTTTAGAATTGTTGCAATATATTTTGACCCATAATTTTTTCGTCTTTAAGGATCATTATTATCTGCAGACTACCGGCACTGCCATGGGCGCGGCCTGCGCGCCATCCTATGCAAACCTGTTTCTCGGTCTTTGGGAGAGGCAGGTTTTCCTGGGGGGTGGCGCCCAGGCCGCCGAACATGTGCAGTGTTGGCTACGATACATTGATGACGTTTTGTTCATCTGGCAAGGGTCGGAGAGTGAATTGACTGAGTTCATGCAGCAGCTTAATCTGAACCCGTATAACATCAAATTGACATATAAATTTCATAAACAACAAATAGATTTTTTGGATGTTCAGATTTTCGCTGACTGTGATGGATTTCTTCAGACGGATGTTCACCGCAAATCCACATCAGTCAACTCTCTCCTGCATGCATCATCTTTTCACACTCGTCCAACAGTTAAAGCCATCCCGGTTGGGCAGTTTCTCAGGATGAAGCGGATCTGCTCCACAGATAGACTTTTTGAGCGCCAATCAGACGAATTAAAATCTAGATTCGCTGACAGAGGGTACAGTACACGTCTCATTAAATCAGGGTATAACAGGGCTAGGAGAACACCGCGATGTGACCTTTTAAGAACTAAAACACATCGACCTGTAGACAATAGTGTACGTTTCATCACTACCTATAATAGTCAATGGGACAAAATAAGATCAATCCTTGAACATCACTGGTCGATCCTTAGATCAGAACCGAGCCTAGCACAATGTCTCCCCTTAAAACCCACGATGACAGCCAAAAGGAGTAAAAACCTTAAGGATCTTCTTACCAAGAGTCATTATGTACCCAAACATACTAATCCTTTTGGCCCACGTGAACCCACTATTGGATGTTATCCATGTGGTGGATGCGTGGCTTGTCCTAACATTAGTAGAGCCAAAGATTTTTCAACAGCTGATGGATTAAGAACATTTAAAATCAGGGAGTACATCTCCTGTAGCTCTACATATGTAGTGTATTATGCACTATGTGCATGTCCCAAGATCTACGTTGGCCTGACTTCTAGGCAGCTGAGGATTCGCACAAGGGAACACGTTCGTGATATCTCTGGTGCGAAAACCATAAGTGATCTTGGACAGCTGAAAACGCTGCCTAGACACTTTAAACAATTCCACAATTGCAATCCTGTCTCTTTGATGATCCGTGGCATTGAACATGTACATTGTGGCATCAGAGGGGGTAATCTGAGGAAGGTTCTAGCCCAAAAGGAGTGTATGTGGATTGTTAAATTGGGATCCATGACACCCGTCGGTCTTAACGAACAACTCAATTTTACCTCTTTTCTTTAGAATCCCTCACTTCCACTGGTTTTTAACTAGGATTTTAACTGTTTGTGTCTGTTTTTCTTAATCATATAGGTACTTGCTATACCATAGTTTTGACAGCCCCTTGTGATGAGAACTCGTCCTTCCTGATTTGCATTTATTCTGGAACGCGGAGGGAGAAGAACTCCTGGCTATTTGTAGCCCTACCTTTTACTGTGGACTAAATAATCTCTTCTACTGCATGTCCTTTTTCTAAATATCATCTTTGTTTACATAGTGCATGTTATATGTAATGGCTCATGTATGTAATTTTTGCTTTTTGTAGTATATTCATACTTATAGTATCTCGGTACACTGTTTCTATTTATGTACACTCTGTTATCACAAGGTTTTTTCTTTTGTTTGTTTCTCTCTTTTTTTATCCATCCATCTTGGATCGATTGCTGTTTTTTGTAACACATTTAAATTTATATAATCAGTATTGATTCTATGTGTTTGTAACGTCACCTATTGGTGTATGCAATTTACCGTATTTTCTAGCTTAATCACTCCTTATGGTCTTAACATTACTTCCCCTCATATTTTCAATATGTCGTGGATCTTATGAATTCACAGTTAGCTATATATTTTCACTCTCATTAATGGGTCTGGGGTTAATATATATCTTTCTTCTTATTGAGTCTCCGATACTGTACTTGTAATAGTGTTTATCTGACATTTGTTTATTTTAAACTCATTGTAGTTTCGGCTTGTACTAGAGAGATTCTGATATAGCTCACCTTTAGGTAGTGGGACATCGATATATACCTTTCCTCTCCTCCAGTGTTCTTTGTCCAATTAGGTGCGCGTGTCCTCTGCGCGACACTGGTTTGTGGCCGGCCCCCTTCCTCGCCCCCTGTAGCGCACTGCGCATGCCTGGGATCCCTGTACGCGTCGGGGATCCTTGGTGTGCGCTTGAGCGCTGGGGGCTGGAAGTGGGGCATGCCTCACTTCCGGTCTCGGCAGATGACGTGCGCCGGAATCTCCTTGGACTGAGTTACACTCGATTCACCTGGGGCTTGCGCTACTTATACTCCCTACCTCTTTAGACACTTCACACCCCTTGAGGAAGCACATCGCGAAACGCACGTTGGGGTTTCATCTCACACTAGCCCGACTCTCTACATTTATCATTCACTATGGGTAAGTTATCGTATGAGTGGGTGGACTTCTGGTTTGTTTAGGTTGCAGTCCTTGTACTTTTTTACCTTATATGACTGATGGTCCATATACTTTTCCTAGACTTTTGCGTTTTTATAGGTCGTACATCACCTGTTCTTCATGACATTTCACTTTTACGAGCCTACCCATGTTATTGCTGTCTTACAGTGTTGATGTACAATGACTTGCTTCATGATAACACTAGTCCATCCACCTCAGCCCGTGTATTGTACACTGCCCTATATTTGTAATATAGAGGGAGTCCTGTTAGCTGTGTTACAGTGAAATTTATTCAGAGTCTTCATGTCCAGCTCTGTACCTTTTTATCTTTCATATATGTTTCCATATGTCCAATAAAGTTTATTTTCGTTTATTACTGGCTAGTATGCTCCTTTGTGTCTTTAGTGTATATCATATGAAATAAGAATGTAAAAACAAGAAACATTAATGATTCAAGACAAAAAACTGTGGAATGTATTGGTTCACGCGACCTATTTTCAGGCGTAATGGAGGCATTTTACACCTCGAATTACGCCTGAAAAGACGGCTCCAATACGTCGGCAAACATCTGCCCATTTATTTCAATGGGTTTGCCGATGTACTGTGCCGACGACCTGTCATTTTACGCGTCGCTGTCAAAAGACGGCGCGTAAAATAACAGCCTCGTCAAAGAAGTGCAGGACACTTCTTGGGATGTAATTGGAGCCATTTTTCATTGACTCCAATGAAGAACAGCTCCAAATTACGTCCGTAAAAGACGCCTCGCAAAACGCCAGTACATGCAATTACGTCTGGAATTACAGAGCTGTTTTCTCCTGAAAACAGCTCCGTAATTTCAGACGTAATTGCAATTATCGTGTGCACATACCCTAAGGGTATTTTCACACAAATACGGAGCTGTTTTCAGAGAAAACAGCCTCTGATTTTCAGCCATTTTTGAAACTGAAAACGTTTTTTTTAGGCGTTTTTCTAGAAGTTTTTGTAGCGGTTTTTCCATTGACACAATGAAAAACAGCTCCAAAAACGGCTCAAGAAGTGACATGCTCCTTCTTTTTATGGGGCATTTTTTTACGTACCTTTTTTAATACGCCAGCGTGAAAAAACGCCCCGTCTGAACGAAACACAGTTTTTCCCATTGAATTCAATGGGCAGATGTTTGTAGGTATTTAGCTACTGTTTTTTTCCGGCGTATTTTGGGGCGTTTACACTACGTTAACACAGTGTGTGAACATACCCTAATGCACAATACAATAAAAAGAATACATCTCATTATCGACATTGGGTCCAGGGTAGTCCACTTTCTATCACTGTTATGAAGGGTTGTGGTCAGGGGCGTAACTAGGAAACACCGGGCCCCATAGCAAACTTTTGACTGGGCCCCCCTCCCCTGGGTGCCACACACAGCCTGGCCTTGTAGATACTGCCCCCCTGTAAATAGTGCCATACAGCCCCCTCCTTTAGACAGTGCTATACAGCCCCCCCTGTAGAAAGTGCTATACAGCCAACCTGTAGACAGTGCTATACAGCCCCCCCTGTAGACAGTGCTATACAACCCCCCTGTAGACAGTGCTATACAGCCCCAGGCTGTAGACAGTGCTAAACAGCCCCCCTGTAGACAGTGCTATACAGCCTCCCCATACAGCCCCCCTGTAGACAGTGCTATACAGCCCACCTGAGGACAGTGCTATGCAGCCCCCCCTGTAGACAGTGCTATAAAGCCCCCCCTGTAGACAGTATTATACACCCCCACTATAGACAGTGCTTTACAGCCCCCCTGTAGACAGTGCTATACAGCCCCCCCCCCCTGTAGACAGTGCTATGCAGCCTCTCCATACAGTGCTAAACAGCCCCCCCTGTAGACTGTGATATACTTTCAAGTATCACAAAGAGGGACAATCGATGTGGCATGCAGCGGCAATTTTGTTTTCTTTTAAGCCATGCCTCTAATCCCACCCAATCCCTGCTCATACACACCCGGTTCAGCCCACACAGTATAATGCCCCCATAGCTGCCACCATACAGTATACTGCCCCATACAGTATAATGCCCACACAGGTGACCCATACAGTATAATGCCCACACAGATGCCCCATACCATATAATGCCAACACAGATGCCCCATACAGTATAATGCCCACACAGATGCTCCCATGCAGTAAAATACCCAAACAAATTCCCCCATACAAAATAATGCACCATAGCTGCCCCCATGCAGCATAATACCCCCATAGCTGCCTCCACACAGTATAATGCCCCCATAGCTGCCCCACACAGTATAATGCTCTCCAAGGCTGCCCCCACACAGTATAATGCCTCCCATAGCTGCCCCCACACTGTATAATGCCTCCCATAGCTGCCGCCACAGTATTATGCCCCCATAGCTGTCCCCACAGTATAGTGCCCCCCATACAGTATAATGCCCTCCATAGCTGGCCCCACAGTATAATGTCCCCCATAGCTGACCACACACAGTATAATGCCCCATACAGTATAATGCCCCCATAACATCCCCATACCATACAATGCTCCCCATATCAGCCCCCACAGTATAATGCCCCATATAGCTGCCCCATACAGTAAAATGCCCCCATACAGTATAATGCCCCCATATAAGCTTCCCATACAATATAATGCCCCCATATGAGCTCCCCCCACAGTATAATGCCCCCCATAGCTGCCCACACACAGTATAATGCCCCCATAGTTGCCCCCACAATATAATGCCCCCCATAGCTTCCCCCACAGTATAATGCCATTCATAGCTGTCCTCACAGTATAATGCCCCCCATACAGTATAATGCCCTCCATAGCTGCCCCCACAGTATAATGCCCCCCATAGCTGCCCACAGACAGTATAATACCCCTCATAACTGCCCACACACAGTATAATGTCCCCCATAGTTGCCCCCACAATATAATGCCCCCATAGCTTCCCCCACAGTATAATGCCATTCATAGCTGTCCCCACAGTATAATGCCCCCCATACAGTAGAATGCCCCCCATAACTACCCCCACAGTATAGTGCCCCCCATAGCTGCCCACACAATATAATGCCATTCATAGCTGTCCCCACAGTATAATGCCCCCATACAGTATAATGCCCCAAATAGCTGTCCCCACAGTATAATGCCCCCCATACGGTATAATGCCTCAATAGCTGTCCCCACAGTATAATGCCCTCATAGTTGCCCCCACAGTATAATGCCCCCATACAGAATAATGCTGCCCCATATAGTAAAATGCTCCTATAGCTGCCACCATATCAGCCCTACTTCCCTACCCAGTATATTGCCCCATAGTGCCTAATATAAAATAATAACATAATTACTTACCTACCCCCCTTCCCACAATGGGTGGAGGATCCTTCTCCTCCAGTCTGTGCTGTGTGTAACTCGGCGCAGACAGGCTATGACGTCACACATCGTGCCTGCCTGCGCCGAGCCGCTCATGGCAGAGTGAATGCTGGAGCACGGAGCTTTCAGCTCCTTGCTCCAGCATTCAGGACCAGCGCTGGTTGTGGTTGACTCTCTTATAGAGGTGTGTAACTGTTTGTGTCTTCTGTTTGGGTTTTCAGGCTTTCCAATGGAGTGCTGTTTGTCCACTTGAATTTTGATGGTGACCGTTTACTATATTCTAAAACTGACTTGTCCCCCCTCCCTTATGGATTTCTTTTTTTCTTTCACTATGTTTTGGAAAATGTTAAATAAAGAATGAAAAAAATAAATTGAATGAAAAAAATAAATTAAATAAAACTAAGGCTTTGTTCACATCTACGTCGGAGGCCCTGTCAGGAGCCTCTGTAGCAGATTCTGTCATATTTGGACAAAATATGACAGGACAATAGTGCAACATACAAGTGCTATTTTGTCTGGCAAAATTATGAAAATAATGACGGAATTCATTAAAGTCAATGTGTTCCGTCAGTCGCCGCTGGTGTCCGTCATGTGACTGATCTGACACTTATGTTTTTCTTATTTTTGTGTTTCTATGGTGGAACAGAAAAATAAGAGCTGATGTGAAAAGAGCCGAAGGCTGAAACAATGAGGATTGAATACTAACCTATAAGCCAAACAAAATATCCATATGACACAATGTAAACGCTTAATAACATGGGGATAAATTCTGAGTAACTGTGTGGAAACTACCCAAGATTACATTTATTCTGTAGAACTGAAAACATTACATCAGTGGTTTATGGCTAGGATCATATCAGTCATACCATTTAAAAAGTCTTCAAGGTTTTGCAATTACCATTGTTATATTTTTGTCAAATATGTTTAAACTATTTTTTACATAGGAAGATGCTGGTTGTATAAAATCTGATATGTACATTATTTTAATAGATTATGACACTGCATAAACTTTTGGCTGCCTGCAGCCACCACCAGGGGGAGCTTACTGCATTCTGTATATACACTGTACTCAATAATAACAACACAGTATGCCGTTAGCTCGTTAGCTGCAGGCAGCCAGGAGTTTATCATTTACTTCTATGCCTATGCAGGGGATAGAGCTTCAACTGCTATAAAGATATATAAAAAATGTAATCATCATGGAATTTTGGAGCTATTTAGGTTAGAAAAAACCTGACATAGTGTTCAAGGGTAGACAATCAATGTAACTGCTTAAAGGAATTGTCCAGCATTTGAGAAATATGACTGCTTTCTCCCAGAAACAGTGCCACTCCTGTCTATGAGTTGTCTCTGGTATTGAAACTTATTTTTACTAAACCTAAAGGGACTAAGCTGCAATACCACATAGGACCCATGGACAGATGTGGTAGTGTTTTTCTCATCCTAAATAACCCCCGGACTGCCCAATGTCTTGAAGTAGCAGGACTCCCCAGAGAGAAGGCTTAATTATCACTGAAAAAGCAGGTCACTGAAAACGTAACTTTTAAGCTATGTTCACACAGGGCGAATACGCTATGTAAAAGTACACAGCGTATCCGTCCTGGAACTCACAGGGAATTCCACTCGAAAAACCGCAGAAAATTGTGGTGCAGTATTTCGGACGGAAAGCAGCGGTTAAAAATAAATAAATAAATAAAAAGCTTGTACTACACCCGTTCGCCATTGTTATAGCAACGCATCCCTCTGGTTTTCATGCAGCTCCTGAGATGACGCTACAGCCTATGTGACCGCTGTTGCAGCCTGTGATTGGATGCAGCAGTAACATGGGATGAAACGTCATCCCAGGAGGCCGGCCTAGATGGAGAACAGAAGAAAGCATCACTATGACAATGTAGAAGGGATTGGCATAAGCATTTTTACATGGGCTGTAGCGTCATCTCAGGAGGCCGGGCTGCATGAAAACCAGAGGGATGCGTTGCTATAACAATGGAGAACGGGTGTAGTACAAGCTTTTTATTTATTTATTTATTTTTAACCGCTGCTTTCCGTCCGAAATACTGTATTGTCTCATTAGATAAAAATAAATTGCCTAGCTGTATCAGGTAATGACCCATGATTTTCTCAAACCCATTTGGGAGTGGATGTTTGATTCAATTTCTTTTTGTGTTCGTAAAATTCTTTGCTTGCATTAGGGTGTAATAGGAGGTTTCTGTGTGGGGTCGCCCCTTTCAGGGGGATGACTCAATTTAAACAAGGGTCATGGATAAGGGTCTTATTAGGGTTAGTATTTAAGCGACATAAGATCCTAGCTGTATCAATTAACTAATGACCCATGATTTTCTTATACTTATTTGGGGGCGGTTGTTTGATCTTTCATATTTTTCTCTCTCTTGATCTTTGAGATGGTGTAGTAACCCACTGCGCTTTTGTATTTTGTTACAATTTTGGATTGTGCTTATTTAGCACAATTTATTTCGTCCACTGAGGTATTTCTATATGAGATACATTTTTTTTTACTTTTTATTATTTTGTAAATGATAAAAGGTTATGTTTTGAGGACCTGTTCACATCAGCGTTCGGTTTCCGTTGATGGGTTTCGTCAGACCTTTCTGTCAGAGGAACCTATCAACGGAAAGGCAAACGGAAACCATAGCCTCCGTTTGCATCACCATTGATTTCAATGGTAACACTTCCATTGCTAATGATTTCCGTTTGTCCCTGTTGGGTAAGGCTTCCGTTTTTGGATGGAATAAATAGCGCAGTCGACAGCGCTATTGTTTCCACAGACCACTGGTATATCCAGTGAATACAAAAACGAGGGACCCCCCCATTTCAATGGCGCAGGGGACATGCGTGCGCACTACTGCTCTATTAATTCTCTATTCAGAAGACAGAAATGGCTGAATATAGCGGTTCTGGTTACAATTTTCATGTGTTGATAAATGGGTATTTCCATCTTAGAGATTCATGGCATATACAAATGGGTATTTCCATCTTAGAGATTTATGGCATATACAAAGGATATGCCATAATTGTCTGATAGATGTGAGTTCTGGATCTGGGACCCACGCATATCTTCCCAACATGGGTCCTCCTATCCTGTCCTGCCTGGTGAGGTGGTTGCTGGCGCAAAACAAATGGGGAGGTGACCAGGAATAACGGAATCAGCCAAGCTCGCTGTGCTCATGTCACGATCTGTGGGTATGTGGACCTACTAGGCTGCACCGCCGTAGCGGAGTAGCAGCTGACCAAACAACAGTGTACCAAGTCTATACAAAAGTCTAAGCACAAGGGTACCTGCAATAGTCCAGACAGTAGCAGAGGCATTGCACAGATGGTACTTTCACAACAGGTGATGCAAAACGTGGCAGAAGGTACCATTGCTGATAACACCAGACGTGGCGTAAGACAGCAGGCATAGTTGACGGCACAACACGACTCCAACACTAGAGAGGACACAAGAACAAATACAGCACGTGATACAGGTAGCAGGGCACAGGAACACTGAGAACAGGATACAACGAAGGGACCATTTGTAAGACTAACATAGGAATACAAACAATGCTCAGGCAAGGAGTGAAAGGGCAGGGCCCTACTTATAGTCCAGGGTGATCAGGGGATAATTACTTAATTCATTACTTGTGGGCGCGCTGGCCCTTTAAGGCCAGGAATGAGCTTGCGCACACGCACCCTAGTGGTCACTACAGGGCAGGACGGCCGTATGTGCTGGTGTCTCCAGAGAGGGAGACGTCGGCAGAATGAGAGGGGTCTGCAGTCCACGGCCGTTAAAGTACACCGCCCTTACGCCCCCTCTTCTTGGGTCCAGAACGAGAGAGGAATTTCTTAATGAGGGTAGGGGCATTAAGATTTTGTTCTGGCTCCCAGGACCTCTCCTCAGGAACAAACCCTCTCCAATCCACTAAATGGAAAGTCCTTCCTCCTACCCTCTTGCAATCCAGGATCTCCTTTACTTCGAACACATCGGAAGAACCGATGGGAGCAACCGCAGGCCTAGGAGTCCTACTGTAGCGGTTCAGCACCACAGGTTTCAGGAGGGACACATGAAAGGAGTTGGGGATTTTGAGGGTAGGAGACAGCCGAAGCTTATAGGAGACAGGGTTAATCTGTTGTAGCATCTCAAAAGGTCCTGGGAGCAAATTTGTACGAAGGAACCTTCAGCCGAATATTTCTTGAGGACAGCCAGACTTTGGTACCCGGAAGAAACTGAGGCGGCTCTCTTCTTGTATCCGATTTTCGCTTCATGCGATCGACTGCCAGCAGAATAGAGGACCGGGTCTCCTGCCAGATTTGTAACCAATTGCAGAGTCAGCTGCGGGTACCTGAGATGTAGCCGAAACAGGAAGAGGGATTCGTGGAGGTTGACCGTAGACAATGTAGAACGGTGTGGAAGTAGTGGACTCACTTGTGTGATTGTTATATGAGAACTCGGGCCATGGAAGAAGCTGTACCCAGTCATCATGCTGCATGGAAATTAAATGACGAAGATAATTGTCCATGAACTGGTTAATCCTCTCGACTTGACCATTGGACTGGGAGTGGTAGGCTGAGGAAAAGTCCAATTTCACATCCAAGAGTTTACAGAGGGCTCTCCAGAATTTCAGACACGATATGAAGGGGCAAGCTATGCAAGCGGAAGATCTGCTGAATGAAAAGATTTGCCAATCGAGGTAAAAATGTGCCATCTTCGAGAACCGGTCCACCACCACCCAGACAGTATTGCATCCTGCTGAGGGAGGAATGTCTGTGTCAAAGTCCATCGCAATTGGGTACAGGCAGCAGTTGGAGCAGACCAGCAGGCTTGGAGTGTGCAACCTTGTTAGAAGCACACACAGTGCAGAAAGAGACAAAGTCCACAATATCTTTGGGTAGTGTGGGCTACCTGAAATTACGAGCTATCAGGTCTCGAGTCTTACGAACACCAGCATGCCCAGCCAGTTTGGAGCTGTGCCCCAGCGAAGAATTCTTCTCGTGTCTGCCAACCGAACAAAAGTCCTCCCCGGAGGGATGTCTCTAACTTGTAGGGAATTGGCAGTGGCAATGTAGGACAGGTTTATGATACATTGAGGGGTCTCCACAGTGTCCACTGTTTCAAACGACCTGGACAGAGCATCGGCCCTCACGTTTTTGTCAGCGTTACGGTAGTGGAGCACAATTGGAAACGGTGAAGAACAGTGACCACCTGGTTTGACGGGGGTTTAGCGGTTGAGCTGACTGGAGATAGGTAAGGTTCTTGTGGTTGGTGTATATCAGGATGGGTTGAGCTGCGCCCTCAAGCAGATGTCTCCACTCCTCCAGAGCCAATTTGATGGCCAGTAACATCCAATCCCCAATAGCATAATTGCACTCTGCGGAGGAAAAAAATCTCGAGTAATAACCACATACTACTGCCTTTCCTTTGAAGCTTTTCTGGAACAGAAGTGCACCTGCACCAAAAGAACCTCTAACGAGAACTGCCAAGACACGTCAGGATGATGAAGAATCGAGGCTGAAATGAAGGCACTCTTGCAGCTATTAAATGCTGATTCTGCCTCTGGAGTCCACACCTTGGCGTTCATACCTTTCTTGGTATCGGTAGAGATGGGAGCCATCAGTGAAAAGAAGTTTGGGATAAACTGCAGGTAGAAGTTAGCAAATCCCCAAAAACTCTGTATGGACCGCAGGCCCTAAGGATGTGGTCATTCCAGAGTGGACTTTACTTTTTCAGGATCCATCTTGAGACCCTGATCCGAGATGATGTAAACCAGGAAGGGCAGAGAATTTTTTTCAAAAGTGCATTTTTCCAGCTTTGTATACAGACGATTCTCCCTCAATCGCAGCAGGATTTGACGGACATGCCTCCGATGTGTCTTTGGATCTGGGGAGAAGATCAAAATATCATCGAGATAGACAACCACACGGACATAGAGGAGATCTCTGAAGATATTCACAAATTCTTGGAAGACCGCGGGAGTGTTAAACAGGCCGAAGGGCATCCTCAGGTATTCATAGTACCCGTCTCGTGTGTTAAATGCCATCTTCCACTCGTCACCTTAACAAATTCGGAATAAGTTGTAGGCCCCACGCAAGTCTAGTTTAGAGAAGATCTTGGCTCATCGTATACGATCAAATAATTCGGAGAGCAGTGGAAAAGAGTATTTATTTTTGACTGTGATCTGGTTGAGACAACGGTAGTCAATGCGGTGTCGAAGAGATCCGTATTTTTTCTTTACAAAGAGGAAACTGGCACCGGCCGGGGAGGAGGATTTTCGTATGAAACCCCTATCCAGATTCTCCTTGATATAGGTCGACATGGATTGCGTCTCTGGCAAGGAGAGGGGGTATACCCATTCATGGGGAAGTAAAGCATTAGGAACCAGACTGCACCGACCTCTGTTCTGCTGGCTACTGCAGGGGTACACTAGGGTCCCGGCAGTCCTCAGCTCTGCTGTGTCAGACAGCCCTTGCTGCGGACCACTTCTGTCTTCCATCCAGGCCACCGATCTTTGCTGGCCTCTCTCCTCTCTCACTCCCTGCACGCTCCTGCTATTTCTACCCCACACACGCCAACTCCACGCACCTTTTTCCACACTTCCGGCCGCTCGCTCTCCTCCTCCCACTTCTGGTTCTCCTCCTCCTTCCCTCCGGCCACCTGTTGGCATCTCCCCACTTCCTCCTGTCCTCCAATCTCGCATCGCGAGACTTCGTCCTGCTTCAGTGCCGGAGCGCATGAATCGTGGCTGCCGGCAGAGCGGCCATTGCCTGACTCCTGAGACGCTCCTCCGCTCGGGAGCTGAACTCCTGAGCTACAGACCGGCCAGTGTTCCTGCGTTGGTCCCAGCACTACAGGTATGTACACCACTTACAAGGGGAGCGCTGTGTGGCCCTATATACAAGGGGGGAAGCGCTGTGTAGCCCTATATACAAGGGGGGAAGTGCTGTGTGGCACTATATATAAGGGAGGAAGCGCTGTGTGGCTCTATATACAAGGAGGGGAAAGCGCTGTGTAGCCCTATATAAAAGGGGGGAAGCGCTGTGTGGCCCTATATACAAGGAGGAGAGTGCTGTGTAGCACTATATACAAGGGGGAGCACTGTGTGGCACTATATACAAGGGGGGAGCGCTTTGTGGCCCTATATACAAGGGGGAGCACTGTGTGGCCGTATGTACAAGGGGGGCGCTGTGTATTTCTATATATAAGGGGGAGCACTGTGTGGTCCTATATACAAGGGGAGAAGCGCTGTGTAGCCCTATAAACAAGGGGGAGTGCTGTGTGGCACTATATACAAGGGGGGAAGCGCTGTGTGGCCATATATACAAGTTGGGGAAAGTGCTGTGTGGCCCTAAATACAAGGGGGGCGCTGTGTGGCCCTATATACAAGGGGGGAAGCGCTGTGTGGCCCTATATACAAGGGGGAGAGTGCTGTGTAGCACTATATACAAGGGGGAGCGCTGTGTAGCCCTATATACAAGGGGGAGCGCTGTGTGGCACTATATACAAGGGGGAGCGCTGAGTGGCACTATATACAAGGGGAAGAGTGCTGTGTGGCACTATATACAAGGGGGGATCGCTGTGTGGAGCTATATACCGAGGGGGCTGTGTGGCACAATATACAAGGGGGGGGGCTGTGTGGCACTATATACAAGGGGGATTTTGTGGCACTATATGCAAGGGGGAGCATTGTGTGGCAATATATACAAGGGGGAGCGCTTTGTGACCCTATATACAAGGGGGAGCGCTGTGTGGCCCTATATACAAGGGGGGCGCTGTGTACCCCTATATATAAGGGGGAGCGCTGTGTGGTCCTATATACAAGGGGAGAAGCGCTGTGTAGCCCTATATACAAGGGGGAATGCTGTGTGGCACTATATACAAGGGGGAAGCGCTGTGTGGCCATATATACAAGGAGGGGAAAGTGCTGTGTGGCCCTATATACAAGGGGGCACTCTGTGGCCCTATATACAAGGGGGGAAGCGCTGTGTGGCACTATATACAAGGGGGAGCGCTGTGGGGCACTATATACAAGGGGAGCGCTGAGTGGCACTATATACAAGGGGGAGAGTGCTGTGTGGCACTATATACAAGGGGGAGCGCTGTGTGGAACTATATACTGAGGGGGCTGTGTGGCACAATATACAATGGAGGGGGTTGTGTGGCACTATATACAAGGGCGGGCTGTGTGGCACTATATTGAAGGGGGGCTGGGTGGCACTATATTCAAGGGGGGGCTGTGTGGCACTGTATTCAAGGGGGGGCTGTGTGGCACTATATTCAAGGGGGGGCTTTTGACACTATATTAAATAGGGGCTGTGGGGCACTGCAATCAAGGGGGCGCTGTGTGGCTCTATTTACAAGACCAGTAGGGCTGTGTGGCACTATCTATAGGGGGCTGTGTGTGGCGCTATCCACAGTGGTATGTGTGTGACGCTCTCTACAGGGGAGCTGTTTGGCGCTATATATAGGGGGCTTTGTGTGACGCTCTCTATGGGGGTTGTGTGTGGTGCTAGATATAGGAGGGATGTGTGATATCTACAGGTGCTGTGTGTGACTCTATCTACAGGGGGCTGTGTGTGGCACTATGTACAGGGGGCACTGTGTATGTGGTGCATTACTTCACAGTGTTTGACACAATTATATTCAGGGGTACAGTGTATGGTACTATTTTTATTCAATAGTTACAGCACGGCAGGGCGGCGGTGGAGAAGGGGGGCCCAAGTTTTGGTAACAGCCCATGGCCTATGGTCTACTTAATCCGCCACTGGTCTGTAGTTAACCTTTCCCTACATGCAGTTTCTCTGTAAATGCTCAGGACTCTTCCCAGTTGCCATAAAATTAATCACAGGAATATAATAAATAGAACAGAGGGAGCAGGGGGATACAGCTGCAGTTTCTCACTCAATGGGGAAATTTTATCAAAACTAGTGCAAAACTAGCTTTTATACCCGGCGTTGCTCAGAAGGTTGACTTACGGTATAGATAGAGTAAAAGCTCACTATTTAAATAAATGGAAGCATAAAAGAAATTAAATGAAATTAAATGAAGCAATATATTCATTACAGATTTATATAGTGTTAATTTAGGACTGCATGTTTCTATTCCAACGCTTTCTTGTAAACAATGTTTTTTGTCTTTTGATCCGGTGCCAAGATGTAGAGATTCTTTCCAGTGCCGACTCTGGAGCAAGCAACATATAGTTGCCCATGGGAAAAACAGGGACTTTGAAGGTGTATTCCTGCCACTTTCAGGGATTGACCTTGAGCCTTGTTAATTGTCATAGTGAAGGCTAGGCGTACTGGGAACTGTTGCCGCTTGAACTCGAAAGGAACATCATTTGGAGCGAAGGGAATGCAAGGAATAAAAACAACTTCCCCCTTGGCACATCCTGTTAGTATGGTGCCCTCGATGATGTGATCCATCAACTTCTTGACACACAGCCTCGTCCCGTTGAAAAGTTTCGGAGCATCAATGTTTCTCAACAGCATGATAGGTGAGCCAACCTTCAACATCAATCGATGGGCAGGTAAGCGAGGCGGCTCGAGAGAGTTGAGAAATTCTGTCGGATAGTACACCGCCTGATCGGGGTCAATAACTGTGTCGGTGGATTTGTACAGCTTTTCTTGACCTGGCAGAGTCATTTGAATTTGCTGTTTAATGGCGTTGACAGAATCATTCTTTGGAGTCAGTATTGCCCGTTGGCATAACCATTCATGATCTCTGTAGTTGAAGGTGATGTTGGGAAAGACACTGTTTGTAAGCTCTTCCACCGACTTGGCAAAATTTGCAAACTCATCATGGAAGCTGATCAGATCCGTCCCATTGTCAACTTGAACATCTCCATTCCCCAGATTGAGTAATCTGCTGGCAAACTCACCAGCTGTGGCATCTCCATGCAGATGAACTCGCATATTGGTAGTCAGACTCATCTTCTTCACAAGCCTCCACAACACCGACTGCATCAAGCAAGCTTTCAATTCATCTGCTGGTGTTCTCTTTAGAACAATAGGCAACGTCTGACGGAAATCACCGGCCAACACCAAGACGACACCTCCCATGACTGTATTGTTTCCATGCAAGTCCTGCAGAGTTCAATCCAGTTTCAAGCGCCAACTTGTGTGCCATCGTGCATTCATCCCAGACAATCATCAAACATTCTTCTTCAAGTAGGATCAATGACATGTTGAACATTTGCGGAGTATAGCTGTCCAATTGGAGTCCCGGGTTTTGCCGTCGTGCTTGCAGACGAACATCCTCCGAGAGGTGCTCTTTGTACTTTTCCCACAGTTCAAGTTGCTTGGATGGTCCACACGTTGTGATTATGACAGCACATAGGTTTCGTAAGCTTGCTGGTAATTGGCAGGTTGCTGCTTCCTCTAAAGTCTTGTCTAGAGATGAGCGAACTTTTCAAAAGTTCGGTTCGGCTAGTTCGCCGAATTTCACAAAAAAGTTCGATTCGGACCGAACTAGTTCGGACCGAACCTGTCACTTACGTGCGCCGAGCATGCTACTGTCCGGGGTGCTGATAGAGTTAATGGGCTGCACTAACTCTTTCAGCAACCTTGACAGTACATGCTCGGCGCGCGGAAAATACAATTTAAATGTAATAAAAAAATACAAATTATACGTTCGTACTTACTTTCCTCCTGTCCGGCCTCCAGCGATGACGTTTCATCCCTTTCGCCGCTGCAGCCAATCACAGGCTGTAGTGGCGGTCACGCACGGCAGGATGACGCTTCATCCCACGTGACCGCCTCTGCAGCCAATCACAGGCTGCAGCGGCGACATGGATGAAACGTCATCGCTGGAGCCCGGACAGGAGGAAAGTAAGTATGAACGTATTATTATTTTTTTTGGCATGTATGTATGTATGTATGTATGTTGTCATGTATGTATGTATGTATATATGTGCATGTATGTTGGCATGTATGTATATATGTGCATGTGTGTATGTATATTTGCATGTATATATTTGCATGTATGTTTGCATGTATGTATGTTTGCATGAATGTATGTTTGCATGTATGTATGTATGTTTGCATGAATGTATGTTTGCATGAATGTATGTTTGCATGTATGTATGTTGTCATGTATGTATGTATATATGTGCATGTATGTTTGTATGTATATTTGCATGTATGTATGTTTGCATGTGTGTATGTTTGCATGTATGTATGTATGTTGGCATGTATGTGTATATTTGCATGTGTATATTTGCATGTATATATTTGCATGTATGTTTGCATGAATGTATGTATGTATGTTTGCATTTTATGTATGTATGTATGTATGTCGTCATGTATGTATGTTGTCATGTATGTATATATGTGCATGTTTGTATGTATATTTGCATGTATATATTTGCATGTATGTATGTTTGCATTTATGTATGTTTGCATGAATGTATATTTGCATGTATGTATGTTGTCATGTATGTATGTTGTCATGTATGTATACATGTTTGTATGTATGTATGTATGTTTGCATGTATGTATGTTGTCATGTATGTTTGCATGTTTTTATTTTTGCATGTATGTTTATATATATGTGCATGTATGTAATTATGTTTGCATGTATTTATGTTTGCATGTATATTTGTGCATGCTTGTATATATGTATGTATCTTTGCATGTTTGTATGTATGGTTTCATGTGTGTGTGTATGCATGTATGTATGATAGTTTGCATGTATGTTTGTTTGTATATATGTCTGTATGGCCATGTATGATACTGTCTGCTGGCGCCCTGTATCTAAGTCAACTTCGCGGCAGGCTTCTATACATGGTATAACAGTCAGTATCACACATTAAACTGAATCTAAGCCTACGACATGTTTTATTTCATTTTTTTATTTTTTTACAGGTTTGGTGTTTGGACTACGTCGGTTTCGAGGACTACTTCGATGACTGTTTTTTTTTCTACAATAAAATGGTTAATGAGGGTTGTGTTGGGGGTGCTTTATTTCAATAAAATATTTTATCTATAACTTTGTCTTTTTCTTTTCAAATTTTATTATTACCACTTTAGTAATGGCCGCTGTCTGAGTGACAACATCCATTACTAAGGCGAGGCTTAGTGTTAGCCGGTGCAGAGGCTAACACTAACCACCATTATTACCCCGGTACCCACCACCACCAGGGGTGCCGGGAAGAGCCAGGTACGATCCAGTACCCGACCATCTGTTGTGATGGTCGGGCTCTGGGGCGGCCGCAGGCTGGTATTATGAGGCTGGGAAGGGCCAAAAACAGTGGACCTTCCCACCCTTGTAATGCTAGGCTGCTGCTGTTGTGTTGTATCTGGCTGGTTATAAAAGTGGGGGGGACCTCACGTCATTTTTTTTTTATTATTTTTATTTTTTTTAAAAAAGACATGGGGTTCCACCCAATTTATCATAACCAGCCACATACAACACAGTGTTATTAGCCTGGGAATGGACAAAACCAGTGGCCCTTCCCACCCATGTAATGCCAGACTGCTGCGTATATGGCTGGTTATTAAAAATGTGGGGGACCCAACGTCTATTGTTAAATTTGTTAAATTCCAAAAAAAAAATGACGTGGGGTCCCCCCCGTTTTTATAACCAGCCCGATACAACACAGCAGCAGCAGCCTAGCATTACAAGGGTGGGAAGGTCCACTGTTTTTGGCCCTTCCCAGCCTCATAATACCAGCCTACGGCCGCCCCAGTACCCGACCATCACAACAGATGGTCGGGTACTGGATCGTACCAAGCTCTTCCCGGCACCCCTGGTGGTGGTGGGTACCGGGGTAATAATGGGTGGTTAGTGCTAGCCTCTGCACCGGCTAACACTAAGTACCGCCTTAATAATGGATGCTGTCAATCAGCCAACTACCATTATCTAGGCACTAATAAATTTAAAAAAAAAACACAAAGACAATTCTTTTTTATTGAAATAAGAAATCCCCAACAAAACCCTCGTTAACCATTTTATTAAATTTTAAAAAAACGTAGATCTACGCAGTAGTCCAACGAATCGAAGATGTAGTCCAATCGGTACATCAAAATCTGCAACAACATAAAAAAACAGTTATCAATGTGAACAATAACAATACTTCTACTCACCTACACACATATAGACACGCACACACAAACAAACAACCATACACAAACACACACACATATACACAAACACAACAAGATATACACACACACACACACACACACACACATAAACAGACAAACACACACATATATACACGCACGCACACACAAACAACCATACACAAACACACACATATACACAAACACACACATATACACAAACACACACATATACACACACCCATATACACAAACACACACATATATAAACACACACACACACACACACACACAAACATCTACACACAAACATATATACAAATACACCCATATATATACACAAACACACATAAACACACCCATATACACACATATACACAAACACACACATATACAAAAACACACACACACAAACATCTACACACAAACATATACACATACACCCATATATATACACACAAACACATATACACAAACACACCCATATATACACAAACACACATAAACACAAACACACATATAAAAACAAAAACAGACAAAGACACATACCCAAACACACACACTGTTTCTTTTAAATGCTGCTTGGGAACCCGCTCGATCCACTATATAAGGCTACGCTATAGTGCAGCATTTAAAAGAAACAGGATCCTGACCTGTCCATAGAGTTTAAGGCAGCACAGAGTATTTCAGGAGATGAGCGTGCAGATTCAGTGCTGCTGTGAACTCTGCTCTTACCATTACGTAGCTCTCAGTCTGTTACCTCTCCTCCACTCCTGTCCTCAAGAACACCTTCACATGATTGGCAAGTCACCACGTAATGGTAAGAGTAGAGTTCACAGCAGCACAGAGTATTTCAGGAGATGAGCGTGCGGATCTTGTGCGGGGTGGTGACTTGCCAATCATGTGAAGGTGTTATTGAGGACAGGAGTGGAGGAGAGGTAACAGACTGAGAGCTACGTAATGGTAAGAGCAGAGTTCACAGCAGCACTGAATCTGCACGCTCATCTCCTGAAATACTCTGTGCTGCCTTAAACTCTGTGGACAGGTCAGGATCCTGTTTCTTTTAAATGCTGCACTGTAGCGCAGCCTTATATAGTGGATCGAGCGGGTTCCCTAGCAGCATTTAAAAGAAACAGGATCCTGACCTGTCCACAGAGTTTAAGGCAGCACAGAGTATTTCAGGAGAGGAGCACGGCCGGCCACAGGCAGCCGGTCGTTTTTCCAAGCCGTGCTGCCATTATGCACACGACCGTAAAAACACCCGTTATTGTGGGTCGTAATTACGACCCGCAATAACGGGCTCATAGACTTCTGTTACCCATGGGTACCTTCCCGTTTTCTCACGGGAAGGTGCCCGTGCCGTTAAAAAAATAGAACATGTTCTATTTTTCTATTTTACGGGCCGTGCTGCTATAAAATTTAGGGTATGTTCACACGACAGCGTCCGTAACGGCTGAAATTACGGGGATGTTTCCGTCTGAAAACATCCCCGTAATTTCAGCCGTAACGGCATGTGCAGGCGCTTGAACGCGTCGTCCATTACGGACGTAATTGGCGCTGCTATTCATTGGAGTCAATGAATAACGGCTCCAATTACGGCCAAAGAAGTGACAGGTCACTTCTTTGACGCGGGCGTCTATTTACGCGCCGTCATTTGACAGCGGCGCGTAAATTACGCCTCGTGTGAACAGACAAACGTCTGCCCATTGCTTTCAATGGGCAGATGTTTGTCAGCGCTATCGAGGCGCTATTTTCGGGCGTAATTCGGGGCAAAAAATCCCGAATTACATCCGTAATTAGTGCGTGTGAACACAGGGTATGTTCACACTCACTAATTACGGACGTAATTCGGCCGTTCTTGCCCCGAATTACGTCCAAAAATAGCGCCTCGATAGCGCGGACAAACATCTGCCCATTGAAAGCAATGGGCAGACGTTTGTCTGTTCACACGAGGCGTAATTTACGCGCCGCTGTCAAATGACGGCGCGTAAATAGACGCCCGCGTAGAAGAAGTGACCTGTCACTTCTTTGGCCGTAATTGGAGCCGTTATTCATTGACTCCAATGAATAGCAGCGCCAATTACGTCCGTAATGGACGCTGCGTTCAAGCGCCTGCATATGCCATAACGGCTGAAATTACGGGGATGTTTTCAGGCGGAAACATCCCCGTAATTTCAGCCATAACGGACGCTGTCGTGTGAACATACCCTTATAATGACAGCACGGCTCGTAAAAGCGGCCGGCCGTGCTCGTAATTACGAGTCGTAATTACGAGCACGACCCGTAAAATAAAAAAATAGAACATGTTCTATCTTTTTAACGGCACGGGCACCTTCCCGTGAGAAAACGGGAAGGTACCCGTGGCTAACAGAAGTCTATGGGCCCGCTATTTCGGGTCGTAATTACGACCCTTAATAACGGGTGTTTTTACGGTCGTGTGCATGAGGCCCCGTAATGACGGGTGGCTACATGTGTGCACCCGTCATTACGGCAGCGTTGCTAGGCGACGTCAGTAAATAGTCACTCTTCAGGGTGCTGAAAGAGTTAACTGATCGGCAGTAACTGTTTCAGCACCCTGGACAGTGACTACCGATCACAATATAGAGTACCTGTAAAAAAAAAAAGACGTTCACACTTACCGGGAACTCCCTGCTTCCTCCAGTCCGGTCTCCTGGCCGTTGCCTTGGTGACGCGTCCCTCGCGACATCCGGCCCGACATTCCTTGATGACGATGCAGCCCATGTGAGCGCTGCAGCCAATCACGGGCTGCAGAGGCCTCTGCAGCCAATCACGGGCTGCAGAGACCTCTGCAGCCAATCACGGGCTGCAGAGACTTCTGCAGCCAATCACGGGCTGCAGAGGCCTCTGCAGCCAATCACAGGCTGCCGCGTCAGAAAAGAAGGTCGGACTGGAGGAAGAAGAGAGACTCGTCCGCAAGACAACGACCAGGTACGTATGAAATGCTTTTTATTTTATTTTTAATCAGCAGCCTCTTTTCTCTATCAGTGATTGATAGAGACAAGTGGCTGCCGATTTGTAGAATATTTTTGACCGGGTTCGGTCAAAACGGGTTCGGCCGAACCCGGTGAAGTTCGGATTCGCTGCGAACCGAACTTTTCCGGAAGTTCGGACCGAAACCGGGTTCGGTTGTCCCGGTTCGCTCATCTCTAGTCTTGTCCCAATGAGAATCACTCTCAAGTAGTCCCCTTTCTTGACATGCTTGCCGATAGGTTGTACAAACATGGTCGCCAACAGTCTTAAGGCTAACAAACTATGTTGGGCCTGCTACTGTGTCAAGAAGCAACCGGAGGAAGAAGCACTCGTGGTTGTTTGGGTGCACTGTGTAGACTCTGCCAAGAGCATCACTTGACTTGATTCCAACATGACCTTCAACTGGTGTTCTTTGGACTCTTCACTTGAAAACTCTTGTAGATTTATTCCACGTATAATACTTTGGAACATCGCAGTATAGGAGTGTCGTTGCAAAGTCATCTTGTTGGTAAAGCTTGAAGAATGCTCTCAGCGTGATGTCTTTGGGCTGCAAAACTAGTTGTGCAGCAGTTTCCTCGGTGAAGTAGACTCTCTGTCCATTTTCCAAGTGAACGTTGAGATGAACTACCATCGGATAGCGGTCGTGAATTGGAAAGTCCAAAACTCGCCATACAACCTCATTGCTACTGATGTAACGTCCAGTTTGGAAGCGATCGATTTCATTAATTGTTCTTTCTTGTCTTTCTTGGCGATTGATTTCATCAGTTGTTCTTCCTTGTCTTTCCAAGCCAGATGCTGCTTGATCCGATCCTATGTTGACATATTTGCTGATGTACTTGATCGCCTTAACTGAGTTGCAATATTCAACATTGACGTGAGATTGAAAGGTCTTGGAAAGAAATGGCGAGTAGGGCACAATCCATCTGTTGTCGACCTCGATGTCCTGGTAACTATTGCCAATCTTCATCTTCATCAATGCAGTGAACACGCCTTCTCTCACTTTTCTTCTGCGATAAAGTGGATAACCATCATCTCCAGACTGAGTTTCATGGATCAGCTGTCTTGGGAATCTCTTTGCACAGAAGCCATCTTTCATGCATGGGGAGCTTGGATTCAGTCTTCCACATGATCCATGGACAGTGTTCTTCATGATGATGTCGAAAAGCTTTTGATGTTCTTGTGCATTTAGGATCTCTGCACTAATGACAGAATCGATCTGATTTGGTCAGATCTTCTCCTTCAGCCAGATCAATATATGTGCGTGAGGCAAACCTCATTTTTGCCATTCGATTGTGCACATGAAGCATTGAGTTTCTCCAAATACCTTGCCCTTCGTGAGGACATTCATGAACTTGATAACCTTTTTTCAAAAGACTACAAGATCGTGTTTATCAGTCGCCGATTGTTCTGGCAAGAGCTCTTGGTGAATTTCTTTCCATGTTGGGTTGCACGTAAAAGTAATAAACAGGTCAGGCCTTCCGTATTCTCGCACATATGTCATGGAGTCTTGAGTGTATTCGTGCATATGTCGAGGGCTCCCTGTGAAGCTGGAAGGCAAGATAACCATCTGACCAACATTGCTCGTGTTTCCATCGTTGACGACAGCATCTCGAAGGTGGATATAGCTTTCAGAGCAAAGTGCCTTCTGATTGAAACGGATGAAGCGAAGTCGCTCTGTTTCGATTTTGGCATACATATCAACCAAAAACTGATGGAAAAGATTTCGGCACATTAAGAGGTGATTTGAATGGCTCGCCTGCATCATAATTCGATAGGCGTAGAAGGCCATGCACGAAACTTTTTTCCTGGCAGTATCCGTCTTCGCCTTGCCAAAAGATCAGTGGGTACTGAAGTGGGTCATATGATCGATGGGTTTCAGAAACTCTCTGCAGTTGATTATCACGCTCCTGCAGCACAATATCCCGATTTTCAAATTCCCCAACGATGACGACAGCAACTTCATTGACAGTTGGTGCGTTGTATCGCCGCTCATGCTCTCCTGTTGGCCTTTGGTCAGCCTTGATGACCACTTTGTAGTTATCCGAAGTCATCATTTCCAAAGATCTCTTGAATAACTCGACATAACAATGATGTTCGTGAAGCATCTGCTGCAGTTCTAGCAAAATGTTGGCCCGAGTTCCAGAAAAACTGCGCCGCGGGCAAGAACGCAGCAAAATATGCTTTCTCTGCCTCCCATTGTTGTCAATGGGAGGTCAGAGACGTAAACGCCCGAAGATAGGGCATGTCGCTTCTTTTTCCCGCGAGACGGTTTTTCTGCTCGCGGGAAAAAACGCCTCCGCCAACCATTGAAATCAATGGGAGGCAATTACGGACGTTTTTATGCGCGTTTTTTGACGCGTGTAAAAAAAACTGTGTGAACAGGGCCTAACAATTCTACATTACCATAATAATAATAATAATAGTACATTATTATAACAATACGACATTACTTTAATAATACTACATTACTATAACTATATTACATTACTATAACAATACTACATTACTATAATAATACTACATTACTATAACAATAATACATTACTATAATAATACTAAATTACTATAACAATATTACATTACCAAAATATTACATTACTATAACGATACTAAATTACTATAAGAATATTACATTACTATAACAATACTACATTACTATAACAATATTATATTACTATAACAATACTAAATTACTATAACACTACATTACTATAATACTACATTACTATAACAATATTACATTACTATAACAATACTACACTACTATAATAATACTAAATTACTATAACAATATTACATTATTATAACAATACTACACTACTATAATAATACTAAATTACTATAACAATATTACATTACTATAACAATACTACATTACTATAACAATACTAAATTACTATAACAATATCACAATACCATAATATTACATTACTATAACGATACTAAATGACTATAAGAATATTACATTACTATAACAATACTACATTACTATAATATTACATTACTATAACAATACTACATTACTATAACAATATTACATTACTATAATAATACTACATTACTACAACAATACTACATTACAATAATAATAATACTACATTACTATAATACTACATTACTATAACAATACTACATTACTATAATACTACATTACTATAACAATACTACATTACTATAATAATACTACATTACTACAACAATACTACAATACTATAATAATAATACTACATTACTATAACAATACTACATTACTATAATAATACTACATTACTATACCAATATTACATTACTATAACAATACTACATTACTATAATAATACTACATTACTACTACAACAATACTACTACATTACTGTAACAATACTACATTACTACATTACTATAATAATACTACATCACTATAACAATATTGCATTACTATAACAATACTACATTACTATAATATTACTACATTACTATAACAATACTAAATTAGTATAATACTACATTACTATAATAATACTACATTACTATAACAATACTACATTACTATAAGAATAATACATTAATATAACAATACTGCATTACTATAAGGGTATGTGCACACACATAATAAAAAACGTCTCAAAATACGGAGCTGTTTTCAAGGGGAAACAGCTCCTGATTTTCAGACGTTTTATAAGCCACTCGCGATTTTCGTAGCGTTTTTGGAGCTGTTTTTCTATAGAGCAATGGAAAACGGCTCCAAAAACGTCCCAAGAAGTGACATGCACTTCTTTTTCACGGGAGTCTTTTAACGTGCCGTTTTTTTAAATCGAGGCGTAAAAAAATGGCCTGTCAGAACAGAACGACGGATTTCTCATTGAAATCAATTGTCAGATGTTTGGAGACGTTCTGCTTCCGTTTTTTCAGGTGATTTTCGAGGCGTAAACGCCCCGAAATACGCCTGAAAACACTCCGTGTGAACATACCCTAACAATACTACATTACTAGAATAATAATACTACATTACTATAACAATACTACATTACTATAATACTACATTACTATAATAGTACTACATTACTATAACAATACTACAATACTACATTACTATACATACTACGTTACTATAATAACACCGCTATGTTTAAACTTAATGGAAATTTGTGAGTTCACTCTACGTGCTTATTTTAACAATCCAGTTTTCCAGTTTAAGGTAAAACGGCAGAAAATAGAGCTGTTTTCAAGGGAAAACAGCCTCTGATTATCAGCTGTTATTTTTAAGCAACTTGCTTTTTTTGCGGCGTTTTTTACGGCTGTTTTTGGAGCTGTTTTTCTATTGAGTCAATGAAAAACGGCTCAAGAAGTAACATGCACTTCTTTTTACGCGCCATTTTTAAAAACGGCCGCCTAAAAAACGCCCTGTTTTTTCCTATTAAAAATCAATGGGCAGATGCTTGGAGGCGTTCTGCCCCCACATTTTTACGGCCTGAAAAACGTCCATGTGGACATACCCTCAGTGTCGCTAAATGCAGTCTGGCTGCTCAGTTGGCAGCATCTGGCAGACACAAGAATGTCAAGATTGGGCAGCTCCTTTTTAGATAGTGTCACAATGTCCTCTGTAGATAATGCCACAGTGCCCTCTGTAGATAGTGCCACCCCTGTAGATAATGCCACATTGCGCTCTGAGATAGTGCCACACCCCCCGTAAATAATGCCACAGTGCCCTTTGTAGATAATGCCACACACCCCATAGATAATGCCACAGTGCCCTCTGTAGATAATGCCTCAGTGCCCATTGTAGATAATGCCTCATTGCCCTCTGTGGATAATGCCACGGTGCCCTCTGTAGATAGTGCCACTGTGCACTTTGTAGATAATGCCACAGTGCCCTCTGTGCATACTGAAAAAGTGCCCTCTGTAGATATTGCCACACTGCCCTCTGTAGATACTGCCACAGTGCCCTCTGTAGCTAAAGCCACACTGCCCTCTGTAGATACTGCCCTCTGTATACTGCTACACTGACCCCTGTAGATAGTGCCACAGTGCCCTCTGTAGATAGTGCCACCCCCCTGTAGATAGTGCCATTGGGGCTTCCTCTAGGAGTGGAATCCCCAGCCAGAGCATAGGCCGGGGATTCCGCTCCTAGAGGGAACCCCAGATGTCACTGTCCATATGTGGACAGTGACATCAAGGGCTTCCCCGGGCACAGCGCTTAAAGTAGCGCTGTTAAACCTAAAGCAGAGATCAAGTCATAGATCCCCTCTACCATAATGAGAATAATCCCATGCTTGTAACCAGTATGTAGGGGGAGGCATACATATGCCTAATGTTGTGAAAAAATAACAGATGATGTCATGTAACTCAATAGCCAGTGGCGTAGCTATAGGGGTCGCAGCGGTCGCAGTTGTGACCAAGCCCCTAAGCCTGGGGGGCCCACGGGCCCCCGTTGCCATACAGCATGCTTAAATTTTCTGTGCCGTGAAGTCGGCACTTCCTTAGTGTACCATGTGACCTTGTTGTCACGTCTTCCGGCCAGTGCAGTGCAAGAGTCGGTGCGGAGGACTCCAGGTGAGCTGCAGAGTCTGTATTGTAATGTATTGTGTTGTGTTGTAATGCGTTGCCTTGTAATGTATTGTGTTGTGTTGACTTGTAATGTGTTGTATTGGGCTATTTGCGGTGGAGGGGGGGCCCGTTAAATTACAGCCCCCCTCCTCTCTCCACCGCAAACTGCACAATACAATACAACACAATACATTGCAAATTGTGGGTCGCGTCCCCCTGAGGGGGTCGTGTGAAGACCTCCGGGGGGGGGGTCGCAAGTCACTCACCGAGGTCCCGATTCCATTAAATGCTGGAGCAGGGAGATGATGTCTCCTTGCTCCAGCATTCACTGTACCCTGAGCGGCTCGACGCAGGCAGGCGGGATGTAGTGACATCATCGCGCCTGTCTGCGCTGGGTCACTTATAGCACACACCGGAGGAGGCGAAGGAACGGGGATAGGTAAGTAATTATGCGATTTTTCTATTATGCACATATCGGGGCATCATACTCTATGGGGGGCTGATATGGAGGAGGGGCATTATACTGTATGGGGAGCTGATATGGGGGGCATTATACTGTATGTGGGGCAGATATGGAGGAGCTTAATACTGTATGGGGAGCTGATATGGAGGGGCATTATACTGTATTGGGTGCTGATATGGGGGGCATTATACTGTATGGGGGGGCTGATATGGAGGGGCATTATACTGCATGGGGAGCTGATATGGAGGGGCATTATACTGCATGGGGAGCTGATATGGGGCATTATACTGTATGGGAGCTGATATGGAGGGGCATTATACTGTATGGGGGCTGATATGGAGGGGCATTATACTATATGGGGAGCTGATATGGGGGGCATTATACTGTATGGGGGCTGATATGGGGGACACTATACTGTATGGGGAGCTGATATGGAGGCAATATACTGTATGGGGGCTGATATGGGGGGCACTATACTGTATAGGGTGCTGATATGGGGGGCATTTTTTGTATGGGGGGCTGATATGGGGGCATTATACTGTATGGGGAGCAGATATGGAGGGGCATTATACTGTATGGGGAGCTCATATGGGGGCATTATATTGTATGGGAAGCTTATATGGGGGCATTATACTGTATGGGGGCATTTTACTGTATGGGGCAGCTATATGGGGCATTATACTGTGGGGGCTGATATGGGGAGCATTGTATGGTATGGGGATGTTATGGGGGCATTATACTGTATGGGGCATTATACTGTGTGGGGGCAGCTATGGGAGCATTATACTGTGTGGGGGCATTATATTATGGGGGCTGTTGGGCAAGGCATCTGGGCATAGGCGCGCGCAGGGGTCTGAATTCTTGCACCCGGGCCCATGAGCCTTTAGCTACGCCCCTGTCAATAGCGAATTATAACCTATAACGAAACAGAGTCTATGACACTCAAATAATTATAAAAGTATAAATTTTATTAAATCCAAAAATGTTAAAAACACATGTATCTCAGTATAAAATTCAGAGATGACTAACCACAGTCAGGTAATGGACACCAAATAGCAGCAATAATTAATGCACAAAGGTACAAACCCTAAACATATCAGAAGATGGGTACAAAAAATAATTTTTGCCTTTAATTAGACATGTATACAGGCACAGAGAGAAATAATGTCGTCTCAATCTCCATGTACACTCCTACATCCAACTTGTATTTGTTAGGTGAGGCTTAGATGACCTTTAAATAGCATTTTAATAAACTATAAGAATGTATAGATGGCATATATAGTTGTATAATAGTACTTTATCCATAAGAATGGTAATGGCTGCCTGGTGTTACACCCCGACGCGCGTTTCGGCTCCAGGCCTTCGTCTGGGGGTGGTGCCAGAGAGTCACAAGAAACTATTTAAGGGTTCGTAGACCAATAAAGAGTGGTTGGCTTACCGAGTAGCAGCTGGATAATATAATGAGCAGGTAGCCGGTATGAGACGTATGTCATCCGGCTGCCACCGATGACGTCAGACACAACGACGCGAAGCGTCATGCGTCAGATGTATCCATGACATCGGAGGCCACCGCCGGTAGCCGGAGAGTACGCATGCGTCAACCCCAACTCTTAGGGAAACATACACAAAGAAATTGTGCCAGTCTCTCCAGCAGGGGGAGCAACCATATAGTGGTCAATTGACCCCATGGTAGACTCTGTTTCTACCAAAAACTAAACAGTCTGTGGAAGAGCAATATTATCCTGATAGATCTCAGTTTAATAGCCCAAGATCAGTACAGTTGTATACAGCTTATACGCCTCCCTCTCATGACTTAGAACAAATTTCAACATCTATTAAATGTGATAATTTAACAACAGCTGAGCGTTTAAGCCTTAAAAAGCTTAGGAATCTTAAGGACATCATATATAAGCCGGCTGACAAGGGCGGAAATGTGGTTGTTTGTGCAAGGGGTATGTATGAAAGGGAGACGTATCGAGAATTAAAAAATACTGTGTGTTATAAAAAAAATTACGTTTAACCCTCTCTCTTCCTTTAGTATATTGCTTAACGGCATACTGAGGGAAGCAATGGAGGAGGGTATTATTTCAAATTCTTTACTCGAATGTCTGATTGTACAAGAGCCAAAAGTAGCAAGCCTTTATTTACTACCAAAGATACACAAGAAGTCTAAATTGCCACCTGGTCGCCCCATTATTTTGGGGAGAGGGAACCTGTGTGATAACATCAGTAAGTATATTGATGCTATACTCAAACCATTGGTAGAAACACAGCCCTCATATTTAAGGGACTCCTCTGACCTTCTCCAAAAGTTGGAATCGAACATGCTGCTCGTCACCTGTGATGTCGAATCATTGTATACCAATATTCAACACCAGGATGGTTTGCGAGTGGTAGCATACTTCCTGAGGAAGACCATTATGGACTCCCCTACTTCCCAATTCATTCTTGTCCTTTTGGAGTTTGTTCTTACCCACAACTTTTTCACCTTTAATGGCTCTATTTACCTACAGCTCCAGGGTACGGCAATGGGGGCAGCCTGCGCACCCTAATATGGCAATTTATTCCTGGGCTGTGGGAGAGAGACCTATTTTTGTCTGACTTGATGCCATCAATGAGCAAGGTTGTTTTCTGGACCAGGTTCATTGATGACATTTTTTCGGTTTGGTAGGGCACTAAGGATGAACTCTTTTTGTTTATGACAGAATTGAATACCAATGATTCCAACATTAGGCTGACATGGAAGACCGATGACATGATGATTGATTTCTTGGATGTACTCAAGATAAAGATGGATATCTACAGACAGATGTCCATAGGAAGGAGACGGCAGTGAATGCTTACTTACACGCATCATCCTTGCATCCGAAGCATATGATTAGATCCGTTCCTACGGGCCAATTTTTGAGGATGAAAAGACTCTGTTCATCTGAGGTTGAGTTGGAAAAACAAGCTTCAATTTTGAAACAATGATTTTTGGATAGAGGATACAGCAAAAGATGTATTGATAAAGCATATAATAGAGCGTGTAAGAGTACGAGGACACAATTACTTCAACCCACAACCAAGGGATCTTCTAATACATGCATCAGCTATGTAACAATGTATCATGAGAGACATGATGAAATGACACAATGTTTAGCTAAATATTGGCCCATTTTGCAAACTGACCCTATTTTGTCAAAAATTTTGACACCCAAGACCCTCTGTTGCCTCTATATGGGTGAGAAATCTATGGGACACATTGGTTCATAGTTATCACAATCCTCAGAGGAACAAGCCAATCTTTGGAGCAAGTAGACCAAGATGGGGCTGTCGCCCGTGTGGATGATGTATCGTCTGCCCCAATATCGACACAAGTGAAGACTTCTGCGACTCGGCTAGCTCAGTAACATATAAAATTACATGGTCCATTACTTGCAATACCAAAGGGGTCATATATTATGCACAATGTCCCTGCCCGAAGATCTATGTTGGGCTTAAAACAAAAGAGCTAAAAGTGTGAATAAGGGAACATGTCAATGGGACTGAACATGGAAAGGTGGAGCATCTTAAAACCATACCAAGACATTTCTTTCTTCTTCTTCTTCTTCTTCTTCTTCTTCTTCTTCACCATAAATGCGATTCTAAATCCTTACGCGTCAAAGGTATCAATCATGTGGAAATAGATCTAAGAGGTGGATCCCTTATGAAGAGATTATTACAAATAGAGGCCTGTTGCATATGGAAATTAAAAACTGTCCAACCATTGGGGTTAAATGAGAGTTTGGGCTTCGCAGAATTCCTATAAGTGGTGTAGAGGTCTTCCTTGTTGGGTGTTTTTATGGTGTCCAGTTTTTTATATATTGGCCATTTTTATTGTGATTTTTTATTTTGTATTGTTTGTATTTCAGTGTAATATCTTATGATTCCTAGAGTCTCCTGGGATGTGTTTGACATGTCCATTGAGTCGGTTGGAATTCCCGTTTAAAGATGTTGGAGAGATGAATCGGTGTCTGAAGCCGTTTGCAATTGGATTGTTTCCTTTTTTCTTTTCCGTACCTTTTCTTACATATACATATATATGATTAACAAAAAATGTCTCACAGGTATATTAGTTAGGCTAGATGTCACCCACGCAGTGGTGTTGAGACACCTCCAAAAATATCACTAGAAACTAGCGAAACTCCAAAATTGCATAAGAAACAAGAGAAAAAGGAGTCGTAAGCCAAAAGTACACAAAAAATATATATAATTTTATTATTACATCAAACACACAAAGTATTAAAAACACAACGAGGTATTAAAACTGAAAGTAAGCCAGCGGATCAATCGTCCAAAACACCTCCACATAGGTATGCTGAAGATACTATCTAAAGAGCGGTTCTGTTTAGCTGAGAGTAAATAGGGGAAGGGAAAACGCACCGCTGTCCCATACAGACAATGCTGAATAACTGCAACAGCATGTGCGTGGTCCCATCACCAAAAGACACATATACGATAGTCACAATAAGATAGCGTCTAACTCAGCTTAATGCATGGTCTTGGATACCGGACAGGGAATAAACGTAACCCAAAGTAACCCGATATAACAAAAGGACCAAGGTCCGCATAACAGACACCAGTACATAAGGAATGGCAGCTTACCCATGGAGGACTTAGAAGTAAGAGGATCCGCCTAGTGTTCAGAGGCACCCCGACGCGCGTTTCGCGTATGTCGCTTCCTCAGGGGGTGTAGATTAGTGTGTGTCCTGGTCGTATATATAGCCCTTACTGTTATTGGTGAGTATGATCCGGTGTATTCTCCTCCTAGGTCCATGGCGCATGTGCGGAAATGCTCGAGGTCACGGGACATCCATCCCCCGTCGTCACACGGGCACCGCACCGCGCCTGCGCACCTCCAAAGGCGCGTCTCCCGGGAGACAGCGCAGGCGCAGAGCCAGTGACAAGACGAAAGGAGACAGAGACGGACTCCAGACATCCCCGCAACACGCGCAACCCCATGGAGGAGAATAGTGTAAGTATACGCAGCCACAACAGTAATCCATAAACCAAAGTGTATTCCCTTAACATCAGTCCAAGACCATACTTTAAGTGCAGAAAGCAGATCCATATAATATGATACAGCACAATATAAATAAATAAAGTAATAAGTGTCCTATATTGAAAATAATGAAAGAAATATATTAATAAAATACAATAAAAAATGAAAAAAATGAAAAACATATACCAAAATGACAATTGTGAATATACGGGGATGACAGGAGACACATCCCAATTATATGTGTCTTTTGGTGATGGGACCACGCACATGCTGTTGCAGTTATTCAGCATTGTCTGTATGGGACAGCGGTGCGTTTTCCCTTCCCCTATTTACTCTCAGCTAAACAGAACCGCTCTTTAGATAGTATCTTCAGCATACCTATGTGGAGGTGTTTTGGACGATTGATCCGCTGGCTTACTTTCAGTTTTAATACCTCGTTGTGTTTTTAATACTTTGTGTGTTTGATGTAATAATAAAATTATATATATTTTTTGTGTACTTTTGGCTTACGACTCCTTTTTCTCTTGTTTCTTATACATATATATGATGTACATGACACATATTTATATATCAATATAAGTTATGATTTTGTTCTCACATAGTCATTCTCTTTATACTAACATATGTCATTTGGTAACTATTTCACATATATTCTTTCATTCATTTCATGCACCTGGTTTGTTTTTGTTGTTAATGTTGCACAACAGACTCACCATTTCTTTGGTGACTCCCGGACATTTACTTATATCAGAGGTATATGCATGCTTAAAGAGGCTCTGTCACCAGAATAAAAATGCTCTATCTCCTACATCAGTTTATCGGCGCTGGAATGTAGATACTAGCAATGTGTTTTTATTTTAAAAACGATGTTTTTTAACAAAGTTATGGCGTTTAGAACATTTATGCAAATGAGGTCCTTAATGCCCAACTGGGCGTTTTTAAATTTTCAACCAAGTGGGCGTATGACAAAGAGGTGTATGACGCTGGCCAATCCGCATCATACACCTCTCTGTCTTACACCCAAGCTAGATTCACTGAGAGCGTGGTCTCGCGAGACCGCTCTGTGACGTCACTTCCGCCCACAGGTCCTTCATCCCTGCGTCTGAAGACAACATAGATCGTCTCCCTCCAGCCGGATGAGAAGTCCCAGTCGTCGGATCGGTAGTAGTAGCAGCAGAAGCAGCAGCGGCGGCGGCAGCAGCAGCAGCAGAGGAGGCATCGCACAGTGCAGGTAAGCATATAGAACTCCCTAGAGATGAGCACGTTCATTATTTTTAAACAGTGTCCCCGACGACAACGAGCATTATAGCTGCCTGACCACCATTTTTAAAACCCCCTTGGCAACGAGCACATAAGGGGCATTACCAGCAGTACCTATACCCCCTGGCAACGAGCACATAAGGGGCATACACACCAGTACCCATACCCCTGGCAACGAGCACATAAGGGGCATTACCAGCAGTACCCATACCCCCTGGCAACGAGCACATAAGGGGCATACACACCAGTACCTATACCCCCTGGCAACGAGCACATAAGGGGCATTACCAGCAGTACCCATACCCCCTGGCAACGAGCACATAAGGGGCATACACACCAGTACCCATACCCCTGGCAACGAGCACATAAGGGGCATTACCAGCAGTACCAATACCCCCTGGCAACGAGCACATAAGGGGCATTACCAGCAGTACCTATACCCCCTGACAACGAGCACATAAGGGGAATACACAGCAGTACCTATACCCCCTGGCAACGAGCACATAAGGGGCATTACCAGCAGTACCCATACCCCCTGGCAACGAGCACATAAGGGGCATACACACCAGTACCCATACCCCTGGCAATGAGCACATAAGGGGCATTACCAGCAGTACCCATACCCCCTGGCAACGAGCACATAAGGGGCATTACCAGTAGTACCTATACCCCGTGGCAACGAGCACATAAGGGGCATACACACCAGTACCCATACCCCTGGCAACGAGCACATAAGGGGCATTACCAGCAGTACCCATACCCCCTGGCAACGAGCACATAAGGGGCATTACCAGCAGTACCTATACCCCCTGGCAACGAGCACATAAGGGGCATACACACCAGTACCCATACCCCTGGCAACGAGCACATAAGGGGCATTACCAGCAGTACCCATACCCCCTGGCAACGAGCACATAAGGGGCAATACCAGCAGTACCTATACCCCCTGGCAACGAGCACATAAGGGGCATACACACCAGTACCCATACCCCTGGCAACGAGCACATAAGGGGCATTACCAGCAGTACCCATACCCCCTGGCAACGAGCACATAAGGGGCATACACACCAGTACCTATACCCCCTGGCAACGAGCACATAAGGGGCATTACCAGCAGTACCCATACCCCCTGGCAACGAGCACATAAGGGGCATACACACCAGTACCCATACCCCTGGCAACGAGCACATAAGGGGCATTACCAGCAGTACCAATACCCCCTGGCAACGAGCACATAAGGGGCATTACCAGCAGTACCTATACCCCCTGGCAACGAGCACATAAGGGGAATACACAGCAGTACCTATACCCCCTGGCAACGAGCACATAAGGGGCATTACCAGCAGTACCCATACCCCCTGGCAACGAGCACATAAGGGGCATACACACCAGTGCCCATACCCCTGGCAACGAGCACATAAGGGGCATTACCAGCAGTACCCATACCCCCTGGCAACGAGCACATAAGGGGCATTACCAGCAGTACCTATACCCCGTGGCAACGAGCACATAAGGGGCATACACACCAGTACCCATACCCCTGGCAACGAGCACATAAGGGGCATTACCAGCAGTACCCATACCCCCTGGCAACGAGCACATAAGGGGCATTACCAGCAGTACCTATACCCCCTGGCAACGAGCACATAAGGGGCATACACACCAGTACCTATACCCCCTGGCAAAGAGCACATAAGGGGCATTACCAGCAGTACCCATACCCCCTGGCAACGAGCACATAAGGGGCATACACACCAGTACCCATACCCCTGGCAACGAGCACATAAGGGGCATTACCAGCAGTACCCATACCCCCTGGCAACGAGCACATAAGGGGCATACACACCAGTACCCATACCCCTGGCAACGAGCACATAAGGGGCATACAAACCAGTACCTATACCCCCTGGCAACGAGCACATAAGGGGCATTACCAGCAGTACCCATACCCCCTGGCACCAAGCACATAAGGAACATAAACACCAGTACCCATACCCCTGGCAACGAGCACATAAGGGGCATTACCAGCAGTACCCATACCCCCTGGCAACGAGCACATAAGGGGCATTACCAGCAGTACCTATACCCCCTGGCAACGAGCACATAAGGGGCATACACACCAGTACCTATACTCCCTGGCAACGAGCACATAAAGGGCATTACCAGCAGTACCCATACCCCCTGGCAACGAGCACATAAGGGGCATACACACCAGTACCCATACCCCTGGCAACGAGCACATAAGGGGCATAAACACCAGTATCCATACCCCTGGCAACGAGCACATAAGGGGCATTACCAGCAGTACCTAAACCCCCTGGCAACGAGCACATAAGGGGCATACACACCAGTACCTATACCCCCTGGCAACGAGCACATAAGGGGCATTACCAGCAGTACCCATACCCCCTGGCAACGAGCACATAAGGGGCATACACACCAGTACCCATACCCCTGGCAACGAGCACATAAGGGGCATACACACCAGTACCTATACCCCTGGCAACGAGCACATAAGGGGCATACACACCAGTACCCATACCCCTGGCAACGAGCACATAAGAGGCATACACACCAGTACCTATACCCCCTGGCAACAAGCACATAAGGGGCATTACCAGCAGTACCTATACCCCCTGGCAACGAGCACATAAGGGGCATACACACCAGTACCCATACCCCTGGCAACGAGCACATAAGGGGCATACACACCAGTACCCATACCCCTGGCAACGAGCACATAAGGGGCATACACACCAGTACCCATACCCCTGGCAACGAGCACATAAGGGGCATTACCAGCAGTACCTATACCCCCTGGCAACGAGCACATAATGGGCATACAAACCAGTACCTATACCCCCTGGCAACGAGCACATAAGGGGCATTACCAGCAGTACCTAAACCCCCTGGCAACGAGCACATAAGGGGCATACACACCAGTACCTATACCCCCTGGCAACGAGCACATAAGGGGCATTACCAGCAGTACCCATACCCCCTGGCAACGAGCACATAAGAGGCATACACACCAGTACCCATACCCCTGGCAACGAGCACATAAGGGGCATACACACCAGTACCTATACCCCTGCCAACGAGCACATAAGGGGCATACACACCAGTACCCATACCCCTGGCAACGAGCACATAAGGGGCATTTCCAGCAGTACCCATACCCCTGGCAACGAGCAGATAAGGTGCATACACACCAGTACCCATACCCCTGGCAACGAGCACATAAGGGGCATACACACCATTACCCATACCCCCTGGCAACGAGCACATAAGGGGCATACACACCAGTACCCATACCCCTGGCAACGAGGACATAAGGGGCATTACCATCCCATACCTTTCCCCACAATGTGATTACTAACATTTCCGGTGCTTTACAACCTGCATACCTCACTTTATCAATTTTTTTAATTCAGCACAGCAAATTCCATACCATAAAAATCGAACCAGAAAATCAACCACCATCACTAAGTGCTACACGATCCCAAAAGGTTTGTTTTGTATTGAATCAAGAATTACAATGTTCTACATGTATAATAGATCTAATACGTGTCTAAGGACGGTTTTCCATTTCGGATATGCTGCGTAAGGGTATGTGCACACAATGAGAGGCTATTACGTCTGAAAATACAGACTGTTTTCAGGAGAAAACAGCTGCCTCGTTTCAGACGTAAATGCTGCTCCTCGTATTATGCGAGGCGTCTGTGACGCTCGTAAATTTTGAGCTGCTCTTCATTCACTTCAATGAAGAACGGCTCAAATTACGTTGCAAAGAAGTGTCCTGCATATAATGTATATAAGTGTCCTGCATATAATGTATATGTGTCCTGCATATAATGTATATAAGTGCCCTGCATATAATGTATATAAGTGCCCTGCATATAATGTATATAAGTGTCCTGCATATAATGTATATAAGTGCCCTGCATATAATGTATATAAGTGCCCTGCATATAATGTATATAAGTGTCCTGCATATAATGTATATAAGTGCCCTGCATATAATGTATATAAGTGTCCTGCATATAATGTATATAAGTGCCCTGCATATAATGTATATAAGTGTCCTGCATATAATGTATATGTGTCCTGCACTTCTTTGCCGAGGCAGTCAATTTACGCGTCGTCGTTTGACAGCTCTCAAACGACGACGCGTAAATTACAGGTCGTCAGCACAGTACGTCGGCAAACCCATTCAAATGAATGGGCAGATGTTTGCCGACGTATTGTAGCCCTATTTTCAGACGTCAAACGAGGCATAATATGCCTCGTTTACGTCTGAAAATAGGTCGTGTGAACCCAGCCTAACAGTGCAGCGTATCAGTTGTGTAACCAGCCTCACTTATCGCACCACAATTGTGTGTGCTTCTTTGAAACAATTGTCAACAATGGTGTTGCAGGCCATGTGACGCAGCAGCCTGTGATTTGCTGCAGCAGGCACACTGTAAGAAGTCATCACAGTAGTCCAGACAACAGGAAGGAGAGTTCTGTGTAACTGTTTAAATTTTAAATAACTAAGACATTTTGCTTTAGGTCAGCAACGTTCAGTGGTACTGGTGTTGTAATACTATGTGTTTCAGCATGCCTTGACAAACTTTAGGCTGGAATTACAGTTTTTTTATTTACTGCATGCAGGTAGTTGTAGGCTCTCACAAACGGTAGTGTCAAAGGTTGTTTTGATAAATTTGTGTATCAACATTTTATCGTCTAAAGTTTTAGTATATAAAAATTGACTAAGTCGATGCAAATCTAATATGAATGGCAACATGTACCTTATATATTTCAGTTATCTTGGTTGAAACTACGACTACAGACAAAATACGGAACCATGGATGACTCCTGAGTTTGTTTTCCTCAGAATCCTCTTAGAGATAATCAAACAGAAGATATTGATGAATGTGAAGGCACTGGAAGAATTTTGAATTGTACTTGGTGTTTGTGCAACAACTGCGTTGCTATGCCAACAAACCTAGAGAGTATCTGCTGCAGAGAAATTCCAAATGTTGAACCATTTATGGACAATATTACATGCATTACTGAGCATGATTACTTTCATCAATTCTGCGGTGACAGAGAACGTGTTCACATCTTCATGCGTGCCATTGGAGAAATTCGGCTTCCGCCACCGGACAAGGATTTGAATCGGTAGAATGAAGTTCTCCCCAAAAAACTAAAAATATACTGTAATGCTTTCAGTCCATATCATTTCATCTCAATACATTTCTCCTTCAACAGACTGTTATGAAAAACAGCATATCGAGGATTCACTTCTTGGATACATGGGTACCTAGGTAAGGGTAACAGGAGACCTATACCATCTTGCGCAGTGAAAATTATAAGAGACGTCTTCTGTGATCCAGTGGATGAATATTGTGGATTTCTCTTGTTCCGGGAAGATCCTGCAGAATATTTGGCCATGGAATAGTGTTTGGTAAATTGTTCATTATTTTAAATTTGTATATAATTGTATTCTATACTAATTGAATAATAAAAATTTTGAATTTACAAACAATTGTGTATATATTATTTTTTTTAAATATATAAGTTGGTATGTTGCCTTGAGATATATAATGATGACATTTCGTTTTTATACCAAGATCTATTATCACTGTAAAAATGCATTACTACCATTGTAATTTATTAAAAAAATAACTACAAAAGGTTTATGCACAATTTTTTTTTATTATGCATCAAAACATTACAATAACTAAAACTGACATCAAAACACGTGAGACGTTTGAACATCATGACACATGTTCAATATACCAACCAATCAGTATTGATTGGTATATCAATCCAAATCTGTAGTGGGTTCATCAAAGTACTCAAATTCTGAACTTTAGATTAACATGTCTTTAGGTCAAAATCTTAAAAAAAATAACAAATCTGGAATAAACTTTCATTTTGTCTACAGCATTATAAAAAAATAAAAGGCCTCCTCCAAATCCCCTAATAGCCTTTGCCAGTCCTCGCACTTTGTATCTAACATATTTTTCAGACTATACAAGTGCTATGATGAGTAATGCTAGTAGCAACTGCATTCAAATATATGTAAAAATAGAATGTTCACACTGATTTTTTGTTGAATGTTCGGACGCATAACAACCTTTTGAAAGACGTGTGTGTGTGTGTGTATGTGTGTGTGTGTGTGTGTGTGTGTGTGTGTGTGTTTGTAAAAAAACTAGCTACCCTTTCTTCTGTGTGAAAAGGGCATGAGTGACCCAGACATCTTAACCTATAATTTATTATTGAAAATGATATAGCAGTTATATGGTCTGAAAGATAGCTTAGATTATAATTTGAAACACAGAATATAAACATATTGTTTCTACTTTTTCTTATAATGCTGTTTTCAAATGTTTTCAATCAATATTGTATCCATCTATTCAAAAAATTCAACATAACTTTTACTAACTGTAAACTGTTCATTACATATATAACTTTGGAATAGAAACTCATACTGGGGAAAAAAGAAAGGACAGTGACATGTGGAGTATGGACCACGACGCCTGTTGAGAAAAAAAAAAAACATTTTTAGTGAGCACCCATCACTGTAAAATCCTAGTCACATTGCCTGTGTCAACACTTAGGCCTCATGCACACGACCGTATTTTTTCTCACCCGTAAGTACTGGCGTAAATACGGGTCCTTGGTCACACGTATTCGACCCTTTTTGCAAAAGTATGTACGGACCCGTGCCCGTAAATATGGGTCCGGTGTCACCCGTATTCCACCCATATTTACGGGCAAGTTTTTGGCTGCAAAATAGCACCGCACTAAATCGGCAGCCCTTCTCTCTATCAGTGCAGGATATAGAGAAGGGACAGCCCTTTCTGTAATAAAAGTTAAAGAAATTCATACTTACCCGGCCGTTGTCTTGGTGACGCGTCCCTCTCTCGACATCCAGTCTGGCATCCCCGGATGACGCGGCAGTCCATGGGACCGCTGAAGACAGTGATTGGCCTGTGATTGGCTGCAGCCTGTGATTGGCCTGTGATTGGCTGCAGCGGTCACATGGGCTAAAACGTCATCCAGGGATGTCTGGCCGGATGTCGAGAGGGACGCGTCACCAAGGCAATGGCCGGGAGACCGGACTGGAGGAAGAAGCAAGTTCTCGGTAAGTATGAACGTTTTTTTTTTCTTTACAGGTTGCTCTATATTCTGATAGGAATTCACTGTCCAGGGTGCTGAAAGAGTTACTACCGATCAGTTAACTCTTTCAGCACCCTGGACAGTGACTATTTACTGACGTCGCCTAGCAACGCCGCCGTAATGACAGCTAGGAGTAGACACACGTACAGACCGCCACTCCTGTGTACCATGAACACACATCTCCGTAGAAGCCTCATTACATTGCACGTGTCAACACTTACCCTGCAAAGAAACAACAATCCTTGTCCAGCAGGAAGCAGCAACCGTCAAAACAGGGGGAATGGAGTGTCTGTGGAGAAGATGTAGACCACTATTAGACACACGTACAGACCGCCAATCCTGTGTACCATGAACACACATCTCCGTAGAAGCCTCATTACATTGCACGTGTCAACACTTACTCTGCAAAGAAACAACAATCCTTGCCCAGCAGGAAGCAGCAACCGTCAAAACAGGGGGAATGGAGTGTCTGTGGAGAAGAAGTAGACCACTATTAGGGTATGTTCACACACACGAATTACGGACGTAATTCGGGCGTTTTTGCCCCGAATTACGTCCGAAAAATGCAGCTTGAAAGCGTTGACAAACATCTGCCCATTGAAAGCTATAGGCTGACGTTTTTCTGTTCACACGTGGCGTATATTTACGCGTCGCTGTCAAAAGACGGCGCGTAAATAGACGCCCGCGTCAAAGAAGTGACCTGTCTCTTCTTGGGGCGTAATTGGAGCCGTTATTCATTGACTCCAATGAAACGCAGCGCCAATTACGTCCGTAATGGACACGGCGTTCAAGCGCCTGTACATGCCGTTCCGGCTGAAATGACGAGGCTGTTTTCTCCTGGAAACAGCCCCGTAATTTCGGCCGTTACGGACGCTGCCGTGTGAACATACCCTTAGACACACGTACAGACCGCCACTCCTGTGTACCATGAACACACATCTCCGTAGAAGCCTCATTACATTGCACGTGTCAACACTTACCCTGCAAAGAAACAACAATCCTTGTCCAGCAGGAAGCAGCAACCGTCAAACGTGGACTACTGAGGCTGCTGATAAAAGGTGATAAATGTAGGAGAAGCAACATACTACATTGGGTCTACACTCGTATTAGCAGTCTTACCCCTGAGGACTTCCACAACTCTACTCAAGGGACAAATTTTAGTAGAGACACTTTGCTAAGTTCAGAAAAATCTAATGGAAAAAACTCAAAAATAGAAAAACAAACAAACTGCAAACAGCAATATAACAACTATACAAACCAACCATTTTTGATTTTTTATGTCACTTACCAAACCTAGTCCAGTGCTGCTCCAAAACATCTTTTTTTTTGGGCCTTTCAATATTGGCAATGTTGGGTGGAAGCGTTGGAGCTCTGCTTTGCCAAGTATAACTTACCTCACCCTGTACGATTTTTAGACAGTCCTCCAGTATTCGAACAGTATGTTCGTTGCTCATGGGTTCAAATACATTTTTGATCACCCACCTCTTCTTCCCTTTTGGTAGGATTAACTTTGTCCTTTCAGTACCAATAGTGTCACAATGTGGTTTTTGGACATGAACAACAGCTTTTTTTCTTCCTACGTTGTTATTATGTGCCAGGATAGCCAGTTTTGTTCTAGCTTCCATTCCATCAATGCCAAAGTGAACGCGTTTTGATCGATATTTCAACACTAGACTGTGGAAGGCGTCCAACGGTCCAGTGTGGCAATTTCTAATGAGGTGTGGAACATCTTTCAAGAGCTGTGGATTGCAGACAACTTCTTCCACTCTTTGATAAGCAATGCTCCCAAGGGTAAGCCATAGCACTGAAGTTTGTGTTGAGGTGGACAAATCTTCATGAGTAAATTTTTTGTAGTGAGCACCATCTTCCCATTGGTGACAGTTGATGATGTGCTTCAGGACAGACTTCCAACGTTCCTTGAAAAACTCCTCATTGTGGTCGCATGTTTTTACGCTCCACCAGAAAGGGTTTACAATTTTGCCAATCCATGGTATGATCGGTCTGCCGGGGATTCCGCTACTTACCTTTATAAATTTTTTATGAATGGTCTTCGCATAATGCCAGATGTCATATTGATGGTCTATGTCAGGGTACACCTCCCGCAACAATTTTTGTATGCTGACGTGACGGTCAGAGGCAAAAATGCAAACATCAAAACCTTCAGACAAAATTAGATCCATAACAATTGTGAATAAAAATTTCTCCATTGCAACGGAAGAAGTGCACTGGCTCCTCTGGACTACTTGAAAATCCATAATTTTTTCTGTAAACAAATCCATTACTGTGTATGTACAGTATTTTGCAGAGTGTCCTGGACTGTCACACTGGCCATCTCCAGCCAAACAGATAGGAAGAGTTGATAGTTCTGTTTTTATTTTATTCTTCTCTTCAAGTCAGGCAATATGAATTGCAGGAAAAATTAATGATGACTGGTACCTGTAGAAGGTCTTCTCTGAAAAAATTGCAAGCCGTAAAATCTTAGAAAGCTCTGCAACTTTATGGAAATTTAGTCCACTGCACAGTATGGAAGAGGCCAACAAAATATTTCCACTGTAGAATCTTCCAGTTTTGGGCTGTGTATTCCAAAGCAGAGAATTGTGTCCTTGTTTGCATCTTCCACGAATGACTATTGAACTTCCCTTTCTTTCCTTGGCAATTTTGTCTACAGTGAAAGGACATCCATCTTTTTCTTGGCACTTCACTTCCCTGATTAGGACATCTAGACAACTTTTAAACACTAATAATTTGTTCTGATTAACCATGTCTGTGGAATCTAGGCAATACAAAAAGGAAGAGGAGTCTACAAGAGATTCATTGATGGAGCGCATGGCGGTATTTTGCAAAGAGCTTTCACTTACCAGGAATGGATTGTACGAGGCATCCTTTGAATTGTAAAGGGCTCCATCATCCTCATACACCACTGCTGAAACATTTTGGGACTCTTCTTCAGCACTGTCAACTGTCAAAGGAAACACACCACTTACCTTGTCTTCATCTAGATCTTGGTTTTCCATCACAAATTCAAGGGGCAATTGAACACTTTGGATGGGAGAAGGGAATGGCTCCACAGTGTCTCGAAATTCCGTTGAAGAAGCTGCCACCTTTTGGAAATGAAATGGAGTTGAATGCAATATGTGTGTTTGTTGTTGCAGAACATTACCTTGATTAATTATTTGCCGGTATTCTTCACTGGAAAGGAGGACGGAATTTCCAATAGTGAAGTCTGTCTGCGTCTCTACATCTCTGAATGCTTTAGAGCCAATAATTATTTGGGTTTAAGAAATAAGGTTTTCTCTTGAAGTTGAACTTGATGCATAAGGTGTAGAGCATGATGTAGTGTTGTTGTCCAGACTTGTGATGGCTTCTAACAAAAAAATCTGTTTTTGGGTTTTCAGCTGTAGCTGTTCTTCTCCTCTTTGTAACCTTTTTCCTTGGTAATAATTCATCGACAATTGATGTTGAATTAGACGAAGTTTGAAACAAGGTTGAAACAGCATTTTGATGAAGAACTCGACCTGTTGCATTCACAATAAAACTGTCATCTGTGAAATGAATCGAACAAAGTCTATACTTGTTGTCTTTTTTTCTTTTGTTCTCAAAAATCTTTTCTGCTAGGACCTCTAAATTTTTTAATTGTTGGCCCATATGTTGAAGCCATTCTATAATCTTCTGTAAGGAATTTGGGAAGCAGCGCAATTTTATTTCATGTGCGTTATGAAAACGTCCTGGAGTAAAGGAGCATCCAGAAACCCAGCATACACGCATTCTTGGAAAATCTGAAAAAAAATAAACACAAAACATAATTACTCTCTGCAAAGCACTTTGGATAAAAGTAATAGAAACCAAAACGAATTCACCGTTTACTTGTAGAATGTTCAACGTGAACAAAAACTGTAACTCTTGAACTTGAAGAAACACCATTGCAACGGCAAATGGAAACCTTGAACTTGAAAAACTCAAACGTAAACGTTCTTCTGCGCCCATCATGGAACCTGTATGGGTCACTCACCTGAAGACTACTTACCAATGGACTCAATCTAAAAAAACAAAATATAGCTGAAAATCAATAAATAACAAAAATATATATATATATATATGTTAGATTTATACAGTATTTTGAAAAATATTCCTAACCTTCACATATTTTTGTTTAGAACTTACAGTAATTATTTGACAATGGGGTATGGGTACTGGAGGTAATGCAACACATATTCTTGTTGCCAGGGGGGTGTAAGTAATGGAAGTAATGGCCCTCATATGATCTTTGCCAGGGGTATGGGTGCTGCTGGTAATGCCCCTTATCTGCTCGTTGCCAAGGGTTTATGGGTACTGGTGTGTATGCCCCTTATGTGCTCGTTGCCAGGGGGTATGGGTACTGCTGGTAATGCCCCTTATGTGCTCGTTGCCAGGGGTATGGGTACTGCTGGTAATGCCCCTTATGTGCTCGTTGCCAGGGGTATAGGTACTGGTGTGTATGCCCCTTATGTGCTCGTTGCCAGGGGTATGGGTACTGGTGTGTATGTCCCTTATGTGCTCGTTGCCAGGGGTATGGGTACTGGTGTGTATGCCCCTTATGTGCTCGTTGCCAGGGGGTATAGGTACTACTGGTAATGCCCCTTATGTGCTCGTTGCCAGGGGTATGGGTACTGCTGGAAATGCCCCTTATGTGCTCGTTGCCAGGGGTATGGGTACTGGTGTGTATGCCCCTTATGTGCTCGTTGCCAGGGGTATGGGTACTGGTGTGTATGCCCCTTATGTGCTCGTTGCCAGGGGGTATGGATACTGCTGGTAATGCCCCTTATGTGCTCGTTGCCAGGGGTATGGGTACTGCTGGAAATGCCCCTTATGTGCTCGTTGCCAGGGGTATGGGTACTGGTGTGTATGCCCCTTATGTGCTCATTGCCAGGGGGTATGGGTACTGCTGGTAATGCCCCTTATGTGCTCGTTGCCAGGGGTATGGGTAGTGGTGTGTATGCCCCTTATGTGCTCATTGCCAGGGGTATGGGTACTGGTGTGTATGCCCCTTATGTGCTCATTGCCAGGGGGTATGGGTACTGCTGGTAATGCCCCTTATGTGCTCGTTGCCAGGGGTATGGGTACTGGTGTGTATGCCCCTTATGTGCTCGTTGCCAGGGGTATGGGTACTGGTGTGTATGCACCTTATGTGCTCGTTGCCAGGGGGTATAAGTACTGCTGGTAATGCCCTTTATGTGCTCGTTGCCAGGGGTATGGGTACTGGTGTGTATGCCCCTTATGTGCTCGTTGCTAGGGGGTATGGGTACTGCTGGTAATGCCCCTTATGTGCTCGTTGCCAGGGGTATGGGTACTGGTGTGTATGCCCCTTATGTGCTCGTTGCCAGGGGTATAGGTACTGGTATGTATGCCCCTTATGTGCTCGTTGCCAGGGGTATAGGTACTGGTGTGTATGCCCCTTATGTGCTCGTTGCCAGGGGTATGGGTACTGGTGTGTATGCCCCTTATGTGCTCGTTGCCAGGGGGTATGGGTACTGCTGGTAATGCCCCTTATGTGCTCGTTGCCAGGGGGTATAGGTACTGGTGTGTATGCCCCTTATGTGCTCGTTGCCAGGGGGTATAGGTACTGCTGGTAATGCCCCTTATGTGCTTGTTGCCAGGGGGTATGGGTACTGCTGGTAATGCCCCTTATGTGCTCGTTGCCAGGGGTATGGGTACTGGTGTGTATGCCCCTTATGTGCTCGTTGCCAGGGGGTATGGGTACTGCTGGTAATGCCCCTTATGTGCTCGTTGCCAGGGGGTATAGGTACTGGTGTGTATGCCCCTTATGTGCTCGTTGCCAGGGGGTACAGGTACTGCTGGTAATGCCCCTTATGTGCTCGTTGCCAGGGGGTATGGGTACTGCTGGTAATGCCCCTTATGTGCTCGTTGCCAGGTGTATGGGTACTGGTGTGTATGCCCCTTATGTGCTCATTGCCAGGGGGTATGGGTACTGCTGGTAATTTCCCCTTATGTGCTTGTTGCCAGGGAGTATGGGTACTGGTGTGTATGCCCCTTATGTGCTCGTTGCCAGGGGGTATGGGTACTGCTGGTAATGCCCCTTATGTGCTCGTTGCCAGGGGTATGGGTACTGGTGTGTATGCCCTTTATGTGCTCGTTGCCAGGGGTATGGGTACTGGTGTGTATGCACCTTATGTACTCGTTGCCAGGGGGTATAGGTACTGCTGGTAATGCCCCTTATGTGCTCGTTGCCAGGGGTATGGGTACTGCTGGAAATGCCCCTTATGTGCTCGTTGCCAGAGGTATGGGAACTGGTGTGTATGCCCCTTATGTGCTCGTTGCCAGGGGGTATAGGTACTGCTGGTAATGCCCCTTATGTGCTCGTTGCCAGGGGGTATGGGTACTGCTGGAAATGCCCCTTATGTGCTCGTTGCCAGAGGTATGGGAACTGGTGTGTATGCCCCTTATGTGCTCGTTGCCAGGGGGTATAGGTACTGCTGGTAATGCCCCTTATGTGCTCGTTGCCAGGGGGTATGGGTACTGCTGGTAATGCCCCTGATGTGCTCGTTGCCAGGGGTATGGGTACTGGTGTGTATGCCCCTTATGTGCTCACTGCCAGGGGGTATGGGTACTGCTGGTAATGCCCCTTATGTGCTCGTTGCCAGGGGTATGGGTACTGGTGTGTATGCCCCTTATGTGCTCGTTGCCAGGGGTATAGGTACTGGTGTGTATGCCCCTTATGTGCTCGTTGCCAAGGGTATGGGTACTAGTGTGTATGCACCTTATCTGCTCATTGCCAGGGGGTATAGGTACTGCTGGTAATGCCCCTTATGTGCTCGTTGCCAGGGGTATGGGTACTGCTGGAAATGCCCCTTATGTGCTCGTTGCCAGGGGTATGGGTACTGGTGTGTATGCCCCTTATGTGCTCGTTGCCAGGGGGTATAGGTACTGCTGGTAATGCCCCTTATGTGCTCATTGCCAGGGGTATGGGTACTAGTGTGTATGCACCTTATCTGCTCATTGCCAGGGGGTATAGGTACTGCTGGTAATGCCCCTTATGTGCTCGTTGCCAGGGGTATGGGTACTGCTGGAAATGCCCCTTATGTGCTCGTTGCCAGGGGTATGGGTACTGGTGTGTATGCCCCTTATGTGCTCGTTGCCAGGGGGTATAGGTACTGCTGGAAATGCCCCTTATGTGCTCGTTGCCAAGGGTATGGGTACTAGTGTGTATGCACCTTATCTGCGCATTGCCAGGGGGTATAGGTACTGCTGGTAATGCCCCTTATGTGCTCGTTGCCAGGGGTATGGGTACTGCTGGAAATGCCCCTTATGTGCTCGTTGCCAGGGGTATGGGTACTGGTGTGTATGCCCCTTATGTGCTCGTTGCCAGGGGGTATAGGTACTGCTGGTAATGCCCCTTATGTGCTCATTGCCAGGGGGTATGGGTATTGCTGGTAATGCCCCTTATGTGCTCGTTGCCAGGGGTATGGGTAGTGGTGTGTATGCCCCTTATGTGCTCATTGCCAGGGGTATGGGTACTGGTGTGTATGCCCCTTATGTGCTCATTGCCAGGGGGTATGGGTACTGCTGGTAATGCCCCTTATGTGCTCGTTGCCAGGGGTATGGGTACTGGTGTGTATGCCCCTTATGTGCTCGTTGCCAGGGGTATGGGTACTGGTGTGTATGCACCTTATGTGCTCGTTGCCAGGGGGTATGGGTACTGCTGGTAATGCCCCTTATGTGCTCGTTGCCAGGGGGTATAGGTACTGGTGTGTATGCCCCTTATGTGCTCGTTGCCAGGGGGTACAGGTACTGCTGGTAATGCCCCTTATGTGCTCGTTGCCAGGGGGTATGGGTACTGCTGGTAATGCCCCTTATGTGCTCGTTGCCAGGTGTATGGGTACTGGTGTGTATGCCCCTTATGTGCTCATTGCCAGGGGGTATGGGTACTGCTGGTAATTTCCCCTTATGTGCTTGTTGCCAGGGAGTATGGGTACTGGTGTGTATGCCCCTTATGTGCTCGTTGCCAGGGGGTATGGGTACTGCTGGTAATGCCCCTTATGTGCTCGTTGCCAGGGGTATGGGTACTGGTGTGTATGCCCTTTATGTGCTCGTTGCCAGGGGTATGGGTACTGGTGTGTATGCACCTTATGTACTCGTTGCCAGGGGGTATAGGTACTGCTGGTAATGCCCCTTATGTGCTCGTTGCCAGGGGTATGGGTACTGCTGGAAATGCCCCTTATGTGCTCGTTGCCAGAGGTATGGGAACTGGTGTGTATGCCCCTTATGTGCTCGTTGCCAGGGGGTATAGGTACTGCTGGTAATGCCCCTTATGTGCTCGTTGCCAGGGGGTATGGGTACTGCTGGTAATGCCCCTGATGTGCTCGTTGCCAGGGGTATGGGTACTGGTGTGTATGCCCCTTATGTGCTCACTGCCAGGGGGTATGGGTACTGCTGGTAATGCCCCTTATGTGCTCGTTGCCAGGGGTATGGGTACTGGTGTGTATGCCCCTTATGTGCTCGTTGCCAGGGGTATAGGTACTGGTGTGTATGCCCCTTATGTGCTCGTTGCCAAGGGTATGGGTACTAGTGTGTATGCACCTTATCTGCTCATTGCCAGGGGGTATAGGTACTGCTGGTAATGCCCCTTATGTGCTCGTTGCCAGGGGTATGGGTACTGCTGGAAATGCCCCTTATGTGCTCGTTGCCAGGGGTATGGGTACTGGTGTGTATGCCCCTTATGTGCTCGTTGCCAGGGGGTATAGGTACTGCTGGTAATGCCCCTTATGTGCTCATTGCCAGGGGGTATGGGTACTACTGGTAATGCCCCTTATGTGCTCGTTGCCAGGGGTATGGGTACTGGTGTGTATGCACCTTATGTACTCGTTGCCAGGGGGTATAGGTACTGCTGGTAATGCCCCTTATGTGCTCATTGCCAGGGGGTATGGGTACTGCTGGTAATGCCCCTTATGTGCTCGTTGCCAGGGGGTATGGGTACTGCTGGTAATGCCCCTTATGTGCTCGTTGCCAGGGGTATGGGTACTGGTGTGTATGCCCTTTATGTGCTCGTTGCCAGGGGTATGGGTACTGGTGTGTATGCACCTTATGTACTCGTTGCCAGGGGGTATAGGTACTGCTGGTAATGCCCCTTATGTGCTCGTTGCCAGAGGTATGGGAACTGGTGTGTATGCCCCTTATGTGCTCGTTGCCAGGGGGTATAGGTACTGCTGGTAATGCCCCTTATGTGCTCGTTGCCAGGGGGTATGGGTACTGCTGGTAATGCCCCTTATGTGCTCGTTGCCAGGGGTATGGGTACTGGTGTGTATGCCCCTTATGTGCTCACTGCCAGGGGGTATGGGTACTGCTGGTAATGCCCCTTATGTGCTCGTTGCCAGGGGTATGGGTACTGGTGTTTATGCCCCTTATGTGCTCGTTGCCAGGGGTATAGGTACTGGTGTGTATGCCCCTTATGTGCTCGTTGCCAAGGGTATGGGTACTAGTGTGTATGCACCTTATCTGCTCATTGCCAGGGGGTATAGGTACTGCTGGTAATGCCCCTTATGTGCTCGTTGCCAGGGGTATGGGTACTGCTGGAAATGCCCCTTATGTGCTCGTTGCCAAGGGTATGGGTACTGGTGTGTATGCCCCTTATGTGCTCGTTGCCAGGGGGTATAGGTACTGCTGGTAATGCCCCTTATGTGCTCATTGCCAGGGGGTATGGGTACTACTGGTAATGCCCCTTATGTGCTCTTTGCCAGGGGTATGGGTACTGGTGTGTATGCACCTTATGTACTCGTTGCCAGGGGGTATAGGTACTGCTGGTAATGCCCCTTATGTGCTCGTTGCCAGGGGTATGGGTACTGCTGGAAATGCCCCTTATGTGCTCGTTGCCAGAGGTATGGGTACTGGTGTGTATGCCCCTTATGTGCTCGTTGCCAGGGGGTATAGGTACTGCTGGTAATGCCCCTTATGTGCTCGTTGCCAGGGGGTATGGGTACTGCTGGTAATGCCCCTTATGTGCTCGTTGCCAGGGGTATGGGTACTGGTGTGTATGCCCCTTATGTGCTCACTGCCAGGGGGTATGGGTACTGCTGGTAATGCCCCTTATGTGCTCGTTGCCAGGGGTATGGGTACTGGTGTGTATGCCCCTTATGTGCTCGTTGCCAGTGGTATAGGTACTGGTGTGTATGCTCCTTATGTGCTCGTTGCCAGGGGGTATGGGTACTGCTGGTAATGCCCCTTATGTGCTCGTTGCCAGGGGGTATGGGTACTGCTGGTAATGCCCCTTATGTGCTCGTTGTCAGGGGTATGGGTACTGGTGTGTATGCCCCTTATGTGCTCGTTGCCAGGGGGTATGGGTACTGCTGGTAATGCCCCTTATGTGCTCGTTGCCAGGGGGTATAGGTACTGGTGTGTATGCCCCTTATGTGCTTATTGCCAGGGGGTATAGGTACTGCCGGTAATGCCCCTTATGTGCTCGTTGCCAGGTGTATGGGTACTGGTGTGTATGCCCCTTATGTGCTCATTGCCAGGGGGTATGGGTACTGGTGTGTATGCACCTTATGTACTCGTTGCCAGGGGGTATAGGTACTGCTGGTAATGCCCCTTATGTGCTCGTTGCCAGGGGTATGGGTACTGCTGGAAATGCCCCTTATGTGCTCGTTGCCAGAGGTATGGGTACTGGTGTGTATGCCCCTTATGTGCTCGTTGCCAGGGGGTATAGGTACTGCTGGTAATGCCCCTTATGTGCTCGTTGCCAGGGGGTATGGGTACTGCTGGTAATGCCCCTTATGTGCTCGTTGCCAGGGGTATGGGTACTGGTGTGTATGCCCCTTATGTGCTCACTGCCAGGGGGTATGGGTACTGCTGGTAATGCCCCTTATGTGCTCGTTGCCAGGGGTATGGGTACTGGTGTGTATGCCCCTTATGTGCTCGTTGCCAGGGGTATAGGTACTGGTGTGTATGCCCCTTATGTGCTCGTTGCCAGAGGGTATGGGTGCTGCTGGTAATGCCCCTTATGTGCTCATTGCCAGGGGGTATAGGTACTGGTGTGTATGCCCCTTATGTGCGCGTTGCCAAGGGGTATAGGTACTGCTGGTAATGCCCCTTATGTGCTCGTTGCCAGGGGGTATGGGTACTGCTGGTAATGCCCCTTATGTGCTCGTTGTCAGGGGTATGGGTACTGGTGTGTATGCCCCTTATGTGCTCGTTGCCAGGGGGTATGGGTACTGCTGGTAATGCCCCTTATGTGCTCGTTGCCAGGGGGTATAGGTACTGGTGTGTATGCCCCTTATGTGCTTATTGCCAGGGGGTATAGGTACTGCTGGTAATGCCCCTTATGTGCTCGTTGCCAGGGGGTATGGGTACTGCTGGTAATGCCCCTTATGTGCTCGTTGCCAGGTGTATGGGTACTGGTGTGTATGCCCCTTATGTGCTCATTGCCAGGGGGTATGGGTACTGCTGGTAATGCCCCTTATGTGCTTGTTGCCAGGGGGTATGGGTACTGCTGGTAATGCCCCTTATGTGCTCATTGCCAGGGGTATGGGTACTGGTGTGTATGCCCTTTATGTGCTCGTTGCCAGGGGTATGGGTACTGGTGTGTATGCACCTTATGTACTCGTTGCCAGGGGGTATAGGTACTGCTGGTAATGCCCCTTATGTGCTCGTTGCCAGGGGGTATGGGTACTGCTGGTAATGCCCCTTATGTGCTCGTTGCCAGGGGTATGGGTACTGGTGTGTATGCCCCTTATGTGCTCGTTGCCAGGGGTATAGGTACTGGTATGTATGCCCCTTATGTGCTTGTTGCCAGGGAGTATGGGTACTGGTGTGTATGCCCCTTATGTGCTCGTTGCCAGAGGGTATGGGTACTGCTGGTAATGCCCCTTATGTGCTCGTTGCCAGGGGTATGGGTACTGGTGTGTATGCCCTTTATGTGCTCGTTGCCAGGGGTATGGGTACTGGTGTGTATGCACCTTATGTACTCGTTGCCAGGGGGTATAGGTACTGCTGGTAATGCACGTTATGTACTCGTTGCCAGGGGGTATAGGTACTGCTGGTAATGCCCCTTATGTGCTCGTTACCAGGGGTATGGGTACTGCTGGAAATTCCCCTTATGTGCTCGTTGCCAGAGGTATGGGTACTGGTGTGTATGCCCCTTATGTGCTCGTTGCCAGGGGGTATAGGTACTGCTGGTAATGCCCCTTATGTGCTCGTTGCCAGGGGGTATGGGTACTGCTGGTAATGCCCCTTATGTGCTCGTTGCCAGGGGTATGGGTACTGGTGTGTATGCCCCTTATGTGCTCGTTGCCAGGGGTATAGGTACTGGTATGTATGCCCCTTATGTGCTTGTTGCCAGGGAGTATGGGTACTGGTGTGTATGCCCCTTATGTGCTCGTTGCCAGAGGGTATGGGTACTGCTGGTAATGCCCCTTATGTGCTCGTTGCCAGGGGTATGGGTACTGGTGTGTATGCCCCTTATGTGCTCGTTGCCAGGGGTATAGGTACTGGTGTGTATGCCCCTTATGTGCTCGTTGCCAGAGGGTATGGGTGCTGCTGGTAATGCCCCTTATGTGCTCGTTGCCAGGGGGTATAGGTACTGGTGTGTATGCCCCTTATGTGCGCGTTGCCAAGGGGTATAGGTACTGCTGGTAATGCCCCTTATGTGCTCGTTGCCAGGGGGTATGGGTACTGCTGGTAATGCCCCTTATGTGCTCGTTGCCAGGGGGTATGGGTACTGCTGGTTATGCCCCTTATGTGCTCGTTGCCAGGGGTATGGGTACTGGTGTGTATGCCCCTTATGTGCTCACTGCCAGGGGGTATGGGTACTGCTGGTAATGCCCCTTATGTGCTCGTTGCCAGGGGTATGGGTACTGGTGTGTATGCCCCTTATGTGCTCGTTGCCAGGGGTATAGGTACTGGTGTGTATGCCCCTTATGTGCTCGTTGCCAGAGGGTATGGGTACTGCTGGTAATGCCCCTTATGTGCTCGTTGCCAGGGGGTATAGGTACTGGTGTGTATGCCCCTTATGTGCGCGTTGCCAAGGGGTATAGGTACTGCTGGTAATGCCCCTTATGTGCTCATTGCCAGGGGGTATGGGTACTGCTGGTAATGCCCCTTATGTGCTCGTTGTCAGGGGTATGGGTACTGGTGTGTATGCCCCTTATGTGCTCGTTGCCAGGGGGTATGGGTACTGCTGGTAATGCCCCTTATGTGCTCGTTGCCAGGGGGTATAGGTACTGGTGTGTATGCCCCTTATGTGCTTATTGCCAGGGGGTATAGGTACTGCTGGTAATGCCCCTTATGTGCTCGTTGCCAGGGGGTATGGGTACTGCTGGTAATGCCCCTTATGTGCTCGTTGCCAGGTGTATGGGTACTGGTGTGTATGCCCCTTATGTGCTCATTGCCAGGGGGTATGGGTACTGCTGGTAATGCCCCTTATGTGCTTGTTGCCAGGGAGTATGGGTACTGGTGTGTATGCCCCTTATGTGCTCGTTGCCAGGGGGTATGGGTACTGCTGGTAATGCCCCTTATGTGCTCATTGCCAGGGGTATGGGTACTGGTGTGTATGCCCTTTATGTGCTCGTTGCCAGGGGTATGGGTACTGGTGTGTATGCACCTTATGTACTCGTTGCCAGGGGGTATAGGTACTGCTGGTAATGCCCCTTATGTGCTCGTTACCAGGGGTATGGGTACTGCTGGAAATTCCCCTTATGTGCTCGTTGCCAGAGGTATGGGTACTGGTGTGTATGCCCCTTATGTGCTCGTTGCCAGGGGGTATAGGTACTGCTGGTAATGCCCCTTATGTGCTCGTTGCCAGGGGGTATGGGTACTGCTGGTAATGCCCCTTATGTGCTCGTTGCCAGGGGTATGGGTACTGGTGTGTATGCCCCTTATGTGCTCGTTGCCAGGGGTATAGGTACTGGTATGTATGCCCCTTATGTGCTTGTTGCCAGGGAGTATGGGTACTGGTGTGTATGCCCCTTATGTGCTCGTTGCCAGAGGGTATGGGTACTGCTGGTAATGCCCCTTATGTGCTCGTTGCCAGGGGTATGGGTACTGGTGTGTATGCCCTTTATGTGCTCGTTGCCAGGGGTATGGGTACTGGTGTGTATGCACCTTATGTACTCGTTGCCAGGGGGTATAGGTACTGCTGGTAATGCACCTTATGTACTCGTTGCCAGGGGGTATAGGTACTGCTGGAAATGCCCCTTATGTGCTCGTTGCCAGAGGTATGGGTACTGGTGTGTATGCCCCTTATGTGCTCGTTGCCAGGGGGTATAGGTACTGCTGGTAATGCCCCTTATGTGCTCGTTGCCAGGGGGTATGGGTACTGCTGGTAATGCCCCTTATGTGCTCGTTGCCAGGGGTATGGGTACTGGTGTGTATGCCCCTTATGTGCTCACTGCCAGGGGGTATGGGTACTGCTGGTAATGCCCCTTATGTGCTCGTTGCCAGGGGTATGGGTACTGGTGTGTATGCCCCTTATGTGCTCGTTGCCAGGGGTATAGGTACTGGTATGTATGCCCCTTATGTGCTCGTTGCCAGGGGTATGGGTACTGGTGTGTATGCACCTTATCTGCTCATTGCCAGGGGGTATAGGTACTGCTGGTAATGCCCCTTATGTGCTCGTTGCCAGGGGTATGGGTACTGCTGGAAATGCCCCTTATGTGCTCGTTGCCAGGGGTATGGGTACTGGTGTGTATGCCCCTTATGTGCTCGTTGCCAGGGGGTATAGGTACTGCTGGTAATGCCCCTTATGTGCTCGTTGCCAGGGGGTATGGGTACTGCTGGTAATGCCCCTTATGTGCTCGTTGCCAGGGGTATGGGTACTGGTGTGTATGCCCCTTATGTGCTCACTGCCAGGGGGTATGGGTACTGTTGGTAATGCCCCTTATGTGCTCGTTGCCAGGGGTATGGGTACTGGTGTGTATGCCCCTTATGTGCTCGTTGCCAGGGGTATAGGTACTGGTGTGTATGCCCTTTATGTGCTCGTTGCCAGGGGTATGGGTACTGGTGTGTATGCACCTTATCTGCTCATTGCCAGGGGGTATAGGCACTGCTGGTAATGCCCCTTATGTGCTCGTTGCCAGGGGTATGAGTACTGCTGGAAATGCCCCTTATGTGCTCGTTGCCAGGGGTATGGGTACTGGTGCGTATGCCCCTTATGTGCTCGTTGCCAGGGGGTATAGGTACTGCTGGTAATGCCCCTTATGTGCTCATTGCCAGGGGGTATGGGTACTACTGGTAATGCCCCTTATGTGCTCGTTGCCAGGGGTATGGGTACTGGTGTGTATGCACCTTATGTACTCGTTGCCAGGGGGTATAGGTACTGCTGGTAATGCCCCTTATGTGCTCGTTGCCAGGGGTATGGGTACTGCTGGAAATGCCCCTTATGTGCTCGTTGCCAGAGGTATGGGTACTGGTGTGTATGCCCCTTATGTGCTCGTTGCCAGGGGGTATAGGTACTGCTGGTAATGCCCCTTATGCGCTCGTTGCCAGGGGTATGGGTACTGGTGTGTATGCCCCTTATGTGCTCGTTGCCAGGGGTATGGGTACTGGTGTGTATGCCCCTTATGTGCTCGTTGCCAGGGGTATAGGTACTGGTATGTATGCCCCTTATGTGCTTGTTGCCAGGGAGTATGGGTACTGGTGTGTATGCCCCTTATGTGCTCGTTGCCAGAGGGTATGGGTACTGCTGGTAATGCCCCTTATGTGCTCGTTGCCAGGGGTATGGGTACTGGTGTGTATGCCCTTTATGTGCTCGTTGCCAGGGGTATGGGTACTGGTGTGTATGCACCTTATGTACTCGTTGCCAGGGGGTATAGGTACTGCTGGTAATGCACCTTATGTACTCGTTGCCAGGGGGTATAGGTACTGCTGGAAATGCCCCTTATGTGCTCGTTGCCAGAGGTATGGGTACTGGTGTGTATGCCCCTTATGTGCTCGTTGCCAGGGGGTATAGGTACTGCTGGTAATGCCCCTTATGTGCTCGTTGCCAGGGGGTATGGGTACTGCTGGTAATGCCCCTTATGTGCTCGTTGCCAGGGGTATGGGTACTGGTGTGTATGCCCCTTATGTGCTCACTGCCAGGGGGTATGGGTACTGCTGGTAATGCCCCTTATGTGCTCGTTGCCAGGGGTATGGGTACTGGTGTGTATGCCCCTTATGTGCTCGTTGCCAGGGGTATAGGTACTGGTATGTATGCCCCTTATGTGCTCGTTGCCAGGGGTATGGGTACTGGTGTGTATGCACCTTATCTGCTCATTGCCAGGGGGTATAGGTACTGCTGGTAATGCCCCTTATGTGCTCGTTGCCAGGGGTATGGGTACTGCTGGAAATGCCCCTTATGTGCTCGTTGCCAGGGGTATGGGTACTGGTGTGTATGCCCCTTATGTGCTCGTTGCCAGGGGGTATAGGTACTGCTGGTAATGCCCCTTATGTGCTCGTTGCCAGGGGGTATGGGTACTGCTGGTAATGCCCCTTATGTGCTCGTTGCCAGGGGTATGGGTACTGGTGTGTATGCCCCTTATGTGCTCACTGCCAGGGGGTATGGGTACTGTTGGTAATGCCCCTTATGTGCTCGTTGCCAGGGGTATGGGTACTGGTGTGTATGCCCCTTATGTGCTCGTTGCCAGGGGTATAGGTACTGGTGTGTATGCCCTTTATGTGCTCGTTGCCAGGGGTATGGGTACTGGTGTGTATGCACCTTATCTGCTCATTGCCAGGGGGTATAGGCACTGCTGGTAATGCCCCTTATGTGCTCGTTGCCAGGGGTATGAGTACTGCTGGAAATGCCCCTTATGTGCTCGTTGCCAGGGGTATGGGTACTGGTGCGTATGCCCCTTATGTGCTCGTTGCCAGGGGGTATAGGTACTGCTGGTAATGCCCCTTATGTGCTCATTGCCAGGGGGTATGGGTACTACTGGTAACGCCCCTTATGTGCTCGTTGCCAGGGGTATGGGTACTGGTGTGTATGCACCTTATGTACTCGTTGCCAGGGGGTATAGGTACTGCTGGTAATGCCCCTTATGCGCTCGTTGCCAGGGGTATGGGTACTGGTGTGTATGCCCCTTATGTGCTCGTTGCCAGGGGTATAGGTACTGGTGTGTATGCCCCTTATGTGCTCGTTGCCAGGGGTATGGGTACTGGTGTGTATGCACCTTATGTACTCGTTGCCAGGGGGTATAGGTACTGCTGGTAATGCCCCTTATGTGCTCGTTGCCAGGGGGTATGGGTACTGCTGGTAATGCCCTTTATGTGCTCGTTGCCAGGGGTATGGGTACTGGTGTGTATGCCCCTTATGTGCTCATTGCCAGGGGGTATGGGTACTGCTGGTAATGCCCCTTATGTGCTCATTGCCAGGGGTATGGTTACTGGTGTGTATGCCCCTTATGTGCTCGTTGCCAGGGGTATAGGTACTGGTGTGTATGCCCCTTATGTGCTCGTTGCCAGGGGTATGGGTACTGCTGGTAATGCCCCTTATGTGCTCGTTGCCATGACCTGCCTAAGTAGAGTCGTGTGTTAGTGCACCTTCCCTTATCCCTACCAATCCCTTCACCCCCCACCTTTAGGAAAAAGACACGTGACACCGAGGTTGGATGTGAAATGGCCACAGCAGCCGTTTTATTAATTTCACAGTTTTAAAACAAATTAAATCCGAAACATTCGGATAACTAATTAGGAATCCACCAGAGAATTCCTCCTAATAATTCACATGACCCAACATGGGTCAGAATCATAAATAACAATTTAACGTTACCATTAGACCGAGCAGGGGCAGTCCTTGAAGCCATTTTAGATATTCCTTTTTTACACACCTCGAGTTAGCCATCTGCAAACCACTAATTACCTCCAGCCGTAAACCAGCTCGGAGGCACCGCTCACCTCTGCAGATGGCTCCAACCACCAGAAGTCCACTTCAAGGGGATAACACCCGATGAAGCCTTCAAGTGCTATACCGACCACTAGAAGTCCACTTCAAAGGGATAACACCCGATGAAGCCTTCGAGTGATATACCTTCCACCAGAAGACCACTTCAAAGGGATAACACCCGATGAAGTCTTCAACCATGTACCTTTTTGGGGGACGCATACCCCCGATGCGACCCCCCCACCAATTTTGTACTGACTGGCCTCAAGGACTCCCCCCGCCAGCTGCCATGACACCAGGACCTACTCCAAATGAAAAGAAAAAACATGTTAAATAAGCACACAATAAAATTGCCACACTCATAAACAGACTTAATAAAGACCACAAGAGATAACACCAAATGGGCGGGAGGGTGGGAGCTTACTTGGTGAGTGGTTACTTCTCCCGCTGCTTCCGGCTCACTGCCGAAAAACAGCGGGAAGCTCCGTAACGGCCCCCTAACTCCTCCCTGTCCCTCCTCCACCTCTAACTTTCCCTACAAAGTTAACCCTTTCCCTCCTAGGGCTGTCATGGAGGCTTCCCTCCTAAGCCCTGCAGGCTGCGTCCAGCCTCGTCTTGACCTGCCTAAGTAGAGTCATGTGTTAGTGCACCTTCCCTTATCCCTACCAATCCCTTCACCCCCCACCTTTAGGAAAAAGACACGTGACACCGAGGTTGGATGTGAAATGGCCACAGCAGCCGTTTTATTAATTTCACAGTTTTAAAACAAATTAAATCCGAAACATTCGGATAACTAATTAGGAATCCACCAGAGAATTCCTCCTAATAATTCACATGACCCAACATGGGTCAGAATCATAAATAACAATTTAACGTTACCATTAGACCGAGCAGGGGCAGTCCTTGAAGCCATTTTAGATATTCCTTTTTTACACACCTCGAGTTAGCCATCTGCAAACCACTAATTACCTCCAGCCGTAAACCAGCTCGGAGGCACCGCTCACCTCTGCAGATGGCTCCAACCACCAGAAGTCCACTTCAAGGGGATAACACCCGATGAAGCCTTCAAGTGCTATACCGACCACTAGAAGTCCACTTCAAAGGGATAACACCCGATGAAGCCTTCGAGTGATATACCTTCCACCAGAAGACCACTTCAAAGGGATAACACCCGATGAAGTCTTCAACCATGTACCTTTTTTGGGGGACGCATACCCCCGATGCGACCCCCCCACCAATTTTGTACTGACTGGCCTCAAGGACTCCCCCCGCCACAGCGAAACAGGCCTTGACCACCTTAAGCCTGTGAGTTCCGCCACACCACCACCGCCCTTTCAATTCCTTCTGCTATTGCCAAGCTCCACAGATCAATCCCAACCTCGGTCAAATGAACCCCATCGCTCCTCCAGTAGTTCCCCACTCCTGACTCCAAGTCCCTGTGCCGAACGCAAATGCCCCCGTTTTTGGCTACAAATCGGGACACCGCGCGATTAACCTTAATGCGAGCCTTATTGACTCTTTCCACTGACCTAGCCAGCCGCCAATGTTTTCTTGGGACAATGTCCGACCACACAATTACCAACCTGGGATAAGAAACCCACAAACACAACATATCGTGTTTAATATCCCGCACCAACTCACGAAAAGGGCGGACTCCCAAATCGTTCCCACCCACGTGCAAGACCAAGATCTCCGGGACCCTATCAAGCCGGGCATATGTCTGGAATTCTGCTAACACCCTACTCCACGACATACCTCTAAATCCCAGCCAATGCAAAACCGCATCCTGTCGCGGAATGCGCAACTGGCGACCGTCCGGGCGGACGTCCGCCCTCAAAGCCCCCCAATGCACGTAAGAGTGGCCCAGCAACCACACCAAACACGGAGGCGGATCTGAAACGGAAAAGCAAGTTAAATATCACCACACAAAACATTCTTATAAGTGCAAACAGCAAAACTCATAACAGATGGGGGCGGACATAAGACCTAAATCTGTTGGACTCCCAACGACCGATGCGCCGCACCCCCTCATCATCCAACCCCCAGCGCCCTGCTTCCGTTGCTGCGCCAATCCTGAAGGAATGAGATGAGTACGCGTCCGCCGCGACACCGACCGCCGCCAAACATTTTTTAAAAACAGCTCTAAATTGAAATCTAGACAAAAATAACCCGTCCTCGTGACATAGCAATGGCAACTCCGGAGACCCCACTTGTGGCTTAAAACCCTGCCTGCACGCCACCGGGCACATAGCCGAACCCGGGAGAGCGAACAACACTATCAGCTTCCCCTTTCCTAATTGGTCAGTTTTTGACCGACGCAACCATACCTCCAGCCGATCTGTATATAGGCTCACGTCTCTCAGTCTCAACCCCCCAGCTTGCTTGGTACTCGGCGAAACCAACTCGCCGATTCTAAATGCCCCAAAGAACGCCAAAGAAAAAGCTAACCGAAACAACCTCATCTCGGCCGAAGAACGACAGACCGATGCTAATGATCCGCCCAAAGAGCTCAGCAGAGAAAACGACACAGGCCTTCTACGATCCGCCTCGACCCTACCTCGGCGCAAACCCTTCAAAGCCTGCCCCACTAAGAATTCCTTAGACACATCCCTAAAGCCCCGTAACTTGAAACCAAACGCCACCGCCGACATGAAACGGTTAACCTTTGCCAATGAAAACCCCGCCTCCCAGGCGTCCCCTAACCAGTACAAAAGTGCCACCAACCTGTCTCTATCCGTGTTGACGTCACCCAACTCTCTTACCCACTCCTCCCACTGCCTCCAACAAGCAGAATAAGCACTCCATGTTGAGCGCGCCAAAGACCTTTCCACCAATCGTTCTACGGGACCGAGACCAGATCCCAAAGATGTTCCGGGCAGACCAAGCCGAGACGTTCCGCTCCCGGTGCCAATTGCCGAAACCGGTCCCACTGCGAGCGAGAAAGAGCATCAGCGATACAATTCCGTACCCCCGGCACGTGCACCGCCACCACCCACGCGTTCAATGACAAGCACACCAACACTAAATGTCGCAACAACTGAATTACCGGAGGAGAGGACGCCGTGATGTTGTTAATGGCCAGCACCACCCCCATGTTGTCGCAGTAAAAACGAACCTTCTTATCCCTGAGCCTGTCCCCCCAGATGGTCGCCGCAACCACGATGGGGAACAGCTCGAGCAGGGCCAGATTCCGCGTGAGTCCACTGGACACCCAGCTAGCCGGCCATTGACCCGCGCACCACGGACCCCCCCATAAGCTCCAAAACCGCCCGCTCCAGCTGCATCCGTAAAAATATTCAAATCACTCGTATCCTGCGCTGGAGCCATCCATAGCGACCGACCGTTATACTGGCCCAAGAAGTCATCCCATACCTGCAAATCAGCCCGATGCTCCTCCTTGAGCCGTACGAAGTGATGTGCCGCACGCACACCCGCCGTAGCCGCCGCCAACCGTCTACCAAACACCCTCCCCATTGGCATAATCCGGCAGGCGAAATTCAACTTCCCCAGCAACGACTGAATCCCCCGCAGCGTAATTTTCTTTAACTTGCAAGCCCGACGTACCTCCTGACTCAAAGCCCCCAACTTATCCATCGGAAGACGACACTCCATAGCCACCGAATCTATCTCAATTCCCAAAAAACAAATCGTCGTTACCGGGCCCTCAGTCTTTTCTGGCGCCAAAGGGATCCCAAAATCCCTCGCAACCTTCTGCAGTGCATGAAGCAGATTACCGCAAACCGGCAAACCCCCCGGGCCGACGCACAAGAAATCGTCTAAGTAATGTATCAACGAATCGACCCCGGCTACACCCTTCGTCACCCACTCCACGAAGCTACTAAAAGCCTCGAAGTACGCGCAAGAAAGGGAACACCCCATCGGAAGGCACCGATCCACGTAAAAAGCCCCATTCCAAAAACAACCCAACAGCCGTTGGCTTTCTGGATGAACAGGCAACAACCTGAACGCCGCCTCGATGTCGGTTTTTGCGAGCAGCGCGCCTGGACCCGCAGCACGAACTAACCCCACCGCTTTATCGAATGAGGTATACACTACGGAGCACAACTCATGATCAATCCCGTCATTTACCGACGAGCCCTTGGGAAACGATAAGTGCTGAATCAACCGGAATTTTTGGGGCTCGCGCTTTGGAACAATACCCAATGGGGACACAACTAAATCTTTTATTGGCGGATCAATAAAAGGCCCCGCCATGCGGCCTAACGAAACTTCTTTAAACAACTTTTTCGACACGACCTCAGCATGCAAGTAGGCCGATTTAAGGTTCCTCCGCGTAACCGGGACCTCATAAGGAGGCGGAGGAATAATAAAACCAACACTAAACCCTTCGTAAAGCAACTTCGCCGCAGCCCTATCCGGATACTCATTTAGATAGGGGGCCATCCTTTCCACCCTCACCGGTGACAACCCCTTGACCAGCCGAGGAGGACTGGTTCCCTGACCTCTTTTTCCGCATACATTTTGCCGCCCCATGGGATGCACCATTACACTCCGAACACACGTGCTTGAACTTGCACGTGGCCCCGAACTTACACTGGCCATCGTTGAATTGCCAGCAGAATCCCAACTTTGCCCCACCGCCCTGTCCGACCTGACTTGACTGGCCCCCTTGGCCAACGCTCCCGGGAAAGGGCTGCCTAACCGGAGCCGTGACCCTTAACCAGAGAGCAATATCCTTCTGGTCCCACTGAATCGCCGGCCGAACCGCTTTACGCTGACGGAATTGCTCATCGTATCTGAGCCAAGCCTGCCCCCCGTACACCCGATGAGCCTCCCCAATGGCGTCAAAATAACAAAACAACGCCGAACAATTTTCCGGCGCCTTTTCCCCTATTACACTGGCTAAGATGGCGAACGCCTGCGACCAATTAACGAACGTCTGCGGGATAAGCCTATACCGCCGACGCTCCTCCTCGTCCTTCTTGCTCTCATCCCGCTTGCTCCTATCCAAATTGAATTTAGCAAGCGGCAGAAGAGAAAAAATCTCAACGTGTGCTCGTTGCCAGGGGTATGGGTACTGGTGCGTATGCCCCTTATGTGCTCGTTGCCAGGGGGTATAGGTACTGCTGGTAATGCCCCTTATGTGCTCATTGCCAGGGGGTATGGGTACTACTGGTAATGCCCCTTATGTGCTCGTTGCCAGGGGTATGGGTACTGGTGTGTATGCACCTTATGTACTCGTTGCCAGGGGGTATAGGTACTGCTGGTAATGCCCCTTATGTGCTCGTTGCCAGGGGTATGGGTACTGCTGGAAATGCCCCTTATGTGCTCGTTGCCAGAGGTATGGGTACTGGTGTGTATGCCCCTTATGTGCTCGTTGCCAGGGGGTATAGGTACTGCTGGTAATGCCCCTTATGCGCTCGTTGCCAGGGGTATGGGTACTGGTGTGTATGCCCCTTATGTGCTCGTTGCCAGGGGTATGGGTACTGGTGTGTATGCCCCTTATGTGCTCGTTGCCAGGGGTATAGGTACTGGTATGTATGCCCCTTATGTGCTTGTTGCCAGGGAGTATGGGTACTGGTGTGTATGCCCCTTATGTGCTCGTTGCCAGAGGGTATGGGTACTGCTGGTAATGCCCCTTATGTGCTCGTTGCCAGGGGTATGGGTACTGGTGTGTATGCCCTTTATGTGCTCGTTGCCAGGGGTATGGGTACTGGTGTGTATGCACCTTATGTACTCGTTGCCAGGGGGTATAGGTACTGCTGGTAATGCACCTTATGTACTCGTTGCCAGGGGGTATAGGTACTGCTGGAAATGCCCCTTATGTGCTCGTTGCCAGAGGTATGGGTACTGGTGTGTATGCCCCTTATGTGCTCGTTGCCAGGGGGTATAGGTACTGCTGGTAATGCCCCTTATGTGCTCGTTGCCAGGGGGTATGGGTACTGCTGGTAATGCCCCTTATGTGCTCGTTGCCAGGGGTATGGGTACTGGTGTGTATGCCCCTTATGTGCTCACTGCCAGGGGGTATGGGTACTGCTGGTAATGCCCCTTATGTGCTCGTTGCCAGGGGTATGGGTACTGGTGTGTATGCCCCTTATGTGCTCGTTGCCAGGGGTATAGGTACTGGTATGTATGCCCCTTATGTGCTCGTTGCCAGGGGTATGGGTACTGGTGTGTATGCACCTTATCTGCTCATTGCCAGGGGGTATAGGTACTGCTGGTAATGCCCCTTATGTGCTCGTTGCCAGGGGTATGGGTACTGCTGGAAATGCCCCTTATGTGCTCGTTGCCAGGGGTATGGGTACTGGTGTGTATGCCCCTTATGTGCTCGTTGCCAGGGGGTATAGGTACTGCTGGTAATGCCCCTTATGTGCTCGTTGCCAGGGGGTATGGGTACTGCTGGTAATGCCCCTTATGTGCTCGTTGCCAGGGGTATGGGTACTGGTGTGTATGCCCCTTATGTGCTCACTGCCAGGGGGTATGGGTACTGTTGGTAATGCCCCTTATGTGCTCGTTGCCAGGGGTATGGGTACTGGTGTGTATGCCCCTTATGTGCTCGTTGCCAGGGGTATAGGTACTGGTGTGTATGCCCTTTATGTGCTCGTTGCCAGGGGTATGGGTACTGGTGTGTATGCACCTTATCTGCTCATTGCCAGGGGGTATAGGCACTGCTGGTAATGCCCCTTATGTGCTCGTTGCCAGGGGTATGAGTACTGCTGGAAATGCCCCTTATGTGCTCGTTGCCAGGGGTATGGGTACTGGTGCGTATGCCCCTTATGTGCTCGTTGCCAGGGGGTATAGGTACTGCTGGTAATGCCCCTTATGTGCTCATTGCCAGGGGGTATGGGTACTACTGGTAACGCCCCTTATGTGCTCGTTGCCAGGGGTATGGGTACTGGTGTGTATGCACCTTATGTACTCGTTGCCAGGGGGTATAGGTACTGCTGGTAATGCCCCTTATGCGCTCGTTGCCAGGGGTATGGGTACTGGTGTGTATGCCCCTTATGTGCTCGTTGCCAGGGGTATAGGTACTGGTGTGTATGCCCCTTATGTGCTCGTTGCCAGGGGTATGGGTACTGGTGTGTATGCACCTTATGTACTCGTTGCCAGGGGGTATAGGTACTGCTGGTAATGCCCCTTATGTGCTCGTTGCCAGGGGGTATGGGTACTGCTGGTAATGCCCTTTATGTGCTCGTTGCCAGGGGTATGGGTACTGGTGTGTATGCCCCTTATGTGCTCATTGCCAGGGGGTATGGGTACTGCTGGTAATGCCCCTTATGTGCTCATTGCCAGGGGTATGGTTACTGGTGTGTATGCCCCTTATGTGCTCGTTGCCAGGGGTATAGGTACTGGTGTGTATGCCCCTTATGTGCTCGTTGCCAGGGGTATGGGTACTGCTGGTAATGCCCCTTATGTGCTCGTTGCCATGACCTGCCTAAGTAGAGTCGTGTGTTAGTGCACCTTCCCTTATCCCTACCAATCCCTTCACCCCCCACCTTTAGGAAAAAGACACGTGACACCGAGGTTGGATGTGAAATGGCCACAGCAGCCGTTTTATTAATTTCACAGTTTTAAAACAAATTAAATCCGAAACATTCGGATAACTAATTAGGAATCCACCAGAGAATTCCTCCTAATAATTCACATGACCCAACATGGGTCAGAATCATAAATAACAATTTAACGTTACCATTAGACCGAGCAGGGGCAGTCCTTGAAGCCATTTTAGATATTCCTTTTTTACACACCTCGAGTTAGCCATCTGCAAACCACTAATTACCTCCAGCCGTAAACCAGCTCGGAGGCACCGCTCACCTCTGCAGATGGCTCCAACCACCAGAAGTCCACTTCAAGGGGATAACACCCGATGAAGCCTTCAAGTGCTATACCGACCACTAGAAGTCCACTTCAAAGGGATAACACCCGATGAAGCCTTCGAGTGATATACCTTCCACCAGAAGACCACTTCAAAGGGATAACACCCGATGAAGTCTTCAACCATGTACCTTTTTGGGGGACGCATACCCCCGATGCGACCCCCCCACCAATTTTGTACTGACTGGCCTCAAGGACTCCCCCCGCCAGCTGCCATGACACCAGGACCTACTCCGAATGAAAAGAAAAAACATGTTAAATAAGCACACAATAAAATTGCCACACTCATAAACAGACTTAATAAAGACCACAAGAGATAACACCAAATGGGCGGGAGGGTGGGAGCTTACTTGGTGAGTGGTTACTTCTCCCGCTGCTTCCGGCTCACTGCCGAAAAACAGCGGGAAGCTCCGTAACGGCCCCCTAACTCCTCCCTGTCCCTCCTCCACCTCTAACTTTCCCTACAAAGTTAACCCTTTCCCTCCTAGGGCTGTCATGGAGGCTTCCCTCCTAAGCCCTGCAGGCTGCGTCCAGCCTCGTCTTGACCTGCCTAAGTAGAGTCATGTGTTAGTGCACCTTCCCTTATCCCTACCAATCCCTTCACCCCCCACCTTTAGGAAAAAGACACGTGACACCGAGGTTGGATGTGAAATGGCCACAGCAGCCGTTTTATTAATTTCACAGTTTTAAAACAAATTAAATCCGAAACATTCGGATAACTAATTAGGAATCCACCAGAGAATTCCTCCTAATAATTCACATGACCCAACATGGGTCAGAATCATAAATAACAATTTAACATTACCATTAGACCGAGCAGGGGCAGTCCTTGAAGCCATTTTAGATATTCCTTTTTTACACACCTCGAGTTAGCCATCTGCAAACCACTAATTACCTCCAGCCGTAAACCAGCTCGGAGGCACCGCTCACCTCTGCAGATGGCTCCAACCACCAGAAGTCCACTTCAAGGGGATAACACCCGATGAAGCCTTCAAGTGCTATACCGACCACTAGAAGTCCACTTCAAAGGGATAACACCCGATGAAGCCTTCGAGTGATATACCTTCCACCAGAAGACCACTTCAAAGGGATAACACCCGATGAAGTCTTCAACCATGTACCTTTTTTGGGGGACGCATACCCCCGATGCGACCCCCCCACCAATTTTGTACTGACTGGCCTCAAGGACTCCCCCCGCCACAGCGAAACAGGCCTTGACCACCTTAAGCCTGTGAGTTCCGCCACACCACCACCGCCCTTTCAATTCCTTCTGCTATTGCCAAGCTCCACAGATCAATCCCAACCTCGGTCAAATGAACCCCATCGCTCCTCCAGTAGTTCCCCACTCCTGACTCCAAGTCCCTGTGCCGAACGCAAATGCCCCCGTTTTTGGCTACAAATCGGGACACCGCGCGATTAACCTTAATGCGAGCCTTATTGACTCTTTCCACTGACCTAGCCAGCCGCCAATGTTTTCTTGGGACAATGTCCGACCACACAATTACCAACCTGGGATAAGAAACCCACAAACACAACATATCGTGTTTAATATCCCGCACCAACTCACGAAAAGGGCGGACTCCCAAATCGTTCCCACCCACGTGCAAGACCAAGATCTCCGGGACCCTATCAAGCCGGGCATATGTCTGGAATTCTGCTAACACCCTACTCCACGACATACCTCTAAATCCCAGCCAATGCAAAACCGCATCCTGTCGCGGAATGCGCAACTGGCGACCGTCCGGGCGGACGTCCGCCCTCAAAGCCCCCCAATGCACGTAAGAGTGGCCCAGCAACCACACCAAACACGGAGGCGGATCTGAAACGGAAAAGCAAGTTAAATATCACCACACAAAACATTCTTATAAGTGCAAACAGCAAAACTCATAACAGATGGGGGCGGACATAAGACCTAAATCTGTTGGACTCCCAACGACCGATGCGCCGCACCCCCTCATCATCCAACCCCCAGCGCCCTGCTTCCGTTGCTGCGCCAATCCTGAAGGAATGAGATGAGTACGCGTCCGCCGCGACACCGACCGCCGCCAAACATTTTTTAAAAACAGCTCTAAATTGAAATCTAGACAAAAATAACCCGTCCTCGTGACATAGCAATGGCAACTCCGGAGACCCCACTTGTGGCTTAAAACCCTGCCTGCACGCCACCGGGCACATAGCCGAACCCGGGAGAGCGAACAACACTATCAGCTTCCCCTTTCCTAATTGGTCAGTTTTTGACCGACGCAACCATACCTCCAGCCGATCTGTATATAGGCTCACGTCTCTCAGTCTCAACCCCCCAGCTTGCTTGGTACTCGGCGAAACCAACTCGCCGATTCTAAATGCCCCAAAGAACGCCAAAGAAAAAGCTAACCGAAACAACCTCATCTCGGCCGAAGAACGACAGACCGATGCTAATGATCCGCCCAAAGAGCTCAGCAGAGAAAACGACACAGGCCTTCTACGATCCGCCTCGACCCTACCTCGGCGCAAACCCTTCAAAGCCTGCCCCACTAAGAATTCCTTAGACACATCCCTAAAGCCCCGTAACTTGAAACCAAACGCCACCGCCGACATGAAACGGTTAACCTTTGCCAATGAAAACCCCGCCTCCCAGGCGTCCCCTAACCAGTACAAAAGTGCCACCAACCTGTCTCTATCCGTGTTGACGTCACCCAACTCTCTTACCCACTCCTCCCACTGCCTCCAACAAGCAGAATAAGCACTCCATGTTGAGCGCGCCAAAGACCTTTCCACCAATCGTTCTACGGGACCGAGACCAGATCCCAAAGATGTTCCGGGCAGACCAAGCCGAGACGTTCCGCTCCCGGTGCCAATTGCCGAAACCGGTCCCACTGCGAGCGAGAAAGAGCATCAGCGATACAATTCCGTACCCCCGGCACGTGCACCGCCACCACCCACGCGTTCAATGACAAGCACACCAACACTAAATGTCGCAACAACTGAATTACCGGAGGAGAGGACGCCGTGATGTTGTTAATGGCCAGCACCACCCCCATGTTGTCGCAGTAAAAACGAACCTTCTTATCCCTGAGCCTGTCCCCCCAGATGGTCGCCGCAACCACGATGGGGAACAGCTCGAGCAGGGCCAGATTCCGCGTGAGTCCACTGGACACCCAGCTAGCCGGCCATTGACCCGCGCACCACGGACCCCCCCCATAAGCTCCAAAACCGCCCGCTCCAGCTGCATCCGTAAAAATATTCAAATCACTCGTATCCTGCGCTGGAGCCATCCATAGCGACCGACCGTTATACTGGCCCAAGAAGTCATCCCATACCTGCAAATCAGCCCGATGCTCCTCCTTGAGCCGTACGAAGTGATGTGCCGCACGCACACCCGCCGTAGCCGCCGCCAACCGTCTACCAAACACCCTCCCCATTGGCATAATCCGGCAGGCGAAATTCAACTTCCCCAGCAACGACTGAATCCCCCGCAGCGTAATTTTCTTTAACTTGCAAGCCCGACGTACCTCCTGACTCAAAGCCCCCAACTTATCCATCGGAAGACGACACTCCATAGCCACCGAATCTATCTCAATTCCCAAAAAACAAATCGTCGTTACCGGGCCCTCAGTCTTTTCTGGCGCCAAAGGGATCCCAAAATCCCTCGCAACCTTCTGCAGTGCATGAAGCAGATTACCGCAAACCGGCAAACCCCCCGGGCCGACGCACAAGAAATCGTCTAAGTAATGTATCAACGAATCGACCCCGGCTACACCCTTCGTCACCCACTCCACGAAGCTACTAAAAGCCTCGAAGTACGCGCAAGAAAGGGAACACCCCATCGGAAGGCACCGATCCACGTAAAAAGCCCCATTCCAAAAACAACCCAACAGCCGTTGGCTTTCTGGATGAACAGGCAACAACCTGAACGCCGCCTCGATGTCGGTTTTTGCGAGCAGCGCGCCTGGACCCGCAGCACGAACTAACCCCACCGCTTTATCGAATGAGGTATACACTACGGAGCACAACTCATGATCAATCCCGTCATTTACCGACGAGCCCTTGGGAAACGATAAGTGCTGAATCAACCGGAATTTTTGGGGCTCGCGCTTTGGAACAATACCCAATGGGGACACAACTAAATCTTTTATTGGCGGATCAATAAAAGGCCCCGCCATGCGGCCTAACGAAACTTCTTTAAACAACTTTTTCGACACGACCTCAGCATGCAAGTAGGCCGATTTAAGGTTCCTCCGCGTAACCGGGACCTCATAAGGAGGCGGAGGAATAATAAAACCAACACTAAACCCTTCGTAAAGCAACTTCGCCGCAGCCCTATCCGGATACTCATTTAGATAGGGGGCCATCCTTTCCACCCTCACCGGTGACAACCCCTTGACCAGCCGAGGAGGACTGGTTCCCTGACCTCTTTTTCCGCATACATTTTGCCGCCCCATGGGATGCACCATTACACTCCGAACACACGTGCTTGAACTTGCACGTGGCCCCGAACTTACACTGGCCATCGTTGAATTGCCAGCAGAATCCCAACTTTGCCCCACCGCCCTGTCCGACCTGACTTGACTGGCCCCCTTGGCCAACGCTCCCGGGAAAGGGCTGCCTAACCGGAGCCGTGACCCTTAACCAGAGAGCAATATCCTTCTGGTCCCACTGAATCGCCGGCCGAACCGCTTTACGCTGACGGAATTGCTCATCGTATCTGAGCCAAGCCTGCCCCCCGTACACCCGATGAGCCTCCCCAATGGCGTCAAAATAACAAAACAACGCCGAACAATTTTCCGGCGCCTTTTCCCCTATTACACTGGCTAAGATGGCGAACGCCTGCGACCAATTAACGAACGTCTGCGGGATAAGCCTATACCGCCGACGCTCCTCCTCGTCCTTCTTGCTCTCATCCCGCTTGCTCCTATCCAAATTGAATTTAGCAAGCGGCAGAAGAGAAAAAATCTCAACGTATTCGTCCTTCCAAATACGCTCACGCACCTCCTGCTTTAAGTGCGCCCCCAACGGACCTTCAAAGCAAACATATACCTCCCCGCGAGCACGATCATCAATACGCACCCGATCGCCGTCTTTTTGTGCCTCGGTCTGTACCGAAACCGCGACCGCCTCCGTAGCCGCCATTACGGGGCGCGCCTGTAACAATCCCACTTCCCTGGGGCCTTCCCAAACTACCGCCGGGGACACCTCCGTAACTACTGGCGCCGCCGCCCTATCTAGACGCCCGACCAGCTCCCGCAAGCAACCCACCAAGTCCGCTAGACCCGCGCCGTCGCGCCCGCCCGCGCCACTACCGGCTACCGATCCGACGCTAGCAGCCCCCCTGCCGACACCCGACATAAAAATCGCTGGATACGACAAAGATGGAGTTATGCACTCACCGGGCTGCACAGGCGCTGTGTTCCCGTCAGCCGGACCATCCTGCCCTCGCCGATACACGTCCAGTTCACCGTCTTCCAGCTCCTCTCTCGCCGACGACTGGCCATCCCACCGACATCTCCGAACCGGGGATGATGACGCGCTGGCAGATGGGCCGGCAACCTGCCGCCCGACCGCTGGGATCCAAACTTCCGACCGGACCTGTTGCCTCGACGTCGCTGCAGGTCTAGGCGTCCGTCTCGACGATCCTGATGAAGCCTGCCCCCTGGCCGGAGCATCACCAGGCGGGGCGGCCGTAACTAGTCTTCCCGATCTTGCATCTGATGGGGGGGGGTGACAGGGAGCCCGGCCTGCGACTCCCTGAGAACCGCCGGACCCCGTCGCGGCCTGGGATTCCTGCCAGGACGCAGGGCCTGGGAAGGGACGGTCCTCCCAGCTGCCTGGCCTGCAGCGTCCATATTAGGGCTCCCCCTGCGACGCCGTGTCCGCGGGACCACCTCAGGGCTGAGGCGTTCTGGAGGTCGGGACCGCCGGGAGCGACGGGCAGACCCGGCCTGAGTCACCGTCACCCCCGGCGACGCTCTCTGCCTCCTCTGAGCAGGAGCGGGTGTTGTAAACTCCCCCCCCGCCGCCATATTACTGCCAGGAAGGGGGCCGGGGGAGGGGAGCCTGTCCCCCACTTCAACAGACCTCATATGCCGTGCCTGACGTGGCGAATCGGCGTCGGGGATCATAGTAAGTGCAGCCACGGTCTCCTCCAACCAGCCGGGACCGTGGTGCACAGCAGCGGCACGCAGCCGCGCAAGCATAACAGCCTCAGACATGGCGTACAGAGCGGGGCAACGGGAGCTTACTTGGTGAGTGGTTACTTCTCCCGCTGCTTCCGGCTCACTGCCGAAAAACAGCGGGAAGCTCCGTAACGGCCCCTAACTCCTCCCTGTCCCTCCTCCACCTCTAACTTTCCCTACAAAGTTAACCCTTTCCCTCCTAGGGCTGTCATGGAGGCTTCCCTCCTAAGCCCTGCAGGCTGCGTCCAGCCTCGTCTGGGGTATGGGTACTGCTGGAAATGCCCCTTATGTGCTCGTTGCCAGGGGTATGGGTACTGGTGTGTATGCCCCTTATGTGCTCGTTGCCAGGGGGTATAGGTACTGCTGGTAATGCCCCTTATGTGCTCGTTGCCAGGGGTATGGGTACTGCTGGTAATGCCCCTTATGTGCTCGTTGCCAGGGGTATGGGTACTGGTGTGTATGCCCCTTATGTGCTCATTGCCAGGGGGTATGGGTACTGCTGGTAATGCCCCTTATGTGCTCGTTGCCAGGGGTATGGTTACTGGTGTGTATGCCCCTTATGTGCTCGTTGCCAGGGGTATAGGTACTGGTGTGTATGCCCCTTATGTGCTCGTTGCCAGGGGTATGGGTACTGGTGTGTATGCACCTTATCTGCTCATTGCCAGGGGGTATAGGTACTGCTGGTAATGCCCCTTATGTGCTCGTTGCCAGGGGTATGGGTACTGCTGGAAATGCCCCTTATGTGCTCGTTGCCAAAGGTATGGGTACTGGTGTGTATGCCCCTTATGTGCTCGTTGCCAGGGGGTATAGGTACTGCTGGTAATGCCCCTTATGTGCTCGTTTCCAGGGGGTATGGGTACTGCTGGTAATGCCCCTTATGTGCTCGTTGCCAGGGGTATGGGTACTGGTGTGTATGCCCCTTATGTGCTCACTGACAGGGGGTATGGGTACTGCTGGTAATGCCCCTTATGTGCTCGTTGCCAGGGGTATGGGTACTGGTGTGTATGCCCCTTATGTGCTCGTTGCCAGGGGTATAGGTACTGGTGTGTATGCCCCTTATGTGCTCGTTGCCAGGGGTATGGGTACTGGTGTGTATGCCCTTTATGTGCTCGTTGCCAGGGGTATGGGTACTGGTGTGTATGCACCTTATGTACTCGTTGCCAGGGGGTATAGGTAATGCCCCTTATGTGCTCGTTGCCAGGGGTATGGGTACTGCTGGAAATTCCCCTTATGTGCTCGTTGCCAGAGGTATGGGTACTGGTGTGTATGCCCCTTATGTGCTCGTTGCCAGGGGGTATAGGTACTGCTGGTAATGCCCCTTATGTGCTCGTTGCCAGGGGCTATGGGTACTGCTGGTAATGCCCCTTATGTGCTCGTTGCCAGGGGTATGGGTACTGGTGTGTATGCCCCTTATGTGCTCACTGCCAGGGGTATGGGTACTGCTGGTAATGCCCCTTATGTGCTCGTTGCCAGGGGTATGGGTACTGGTGTGTATGCCCTTATGTGCTCGTTGCCAGGGGTATAGGTACTGGTGTGTATGCCCCTTATGTGCTCGTTGCCAGGGGTATGGGTACTGGTGTGTATGCACCTTATCTGCTCATTGCCAGGGGGTATAGGTACTGCTGGTAATGCCCCTTATGTGCTCGTTGCCAGGGGTATGGGTACTGCTGGAAATGCCCCTTATGTGCTCGTTGCCAGGGGTATGGGTACTGGTGTGTATGCCCCTTATGTGCTCGTTGCCAGGGGGTATAGGTACTGCTGGTAATGCCCCTTATGTGCTCATTGCCAGGGGGTATGGGTACTACTGGTAATGCCCCTTATGTGCTCGTTGCCAGGGGTATGGGTACTGGTGTGTATGCACCTTATGTACTCGTTGCCAGGGGGTATAGGTACTGCTGGTAATGCCCCATATGTGCTCGTTGCCAGGGGTATGGGTACTGCTGGAAATGCCCCTTATGTGCTCGTTGCCAGAGGTATGGGTACTGGTGTGTATGCCCCTTATGTGCTCGTTGCCAGGGGGTATAGGTACTGCTGGTAATGCCCCTTATTTGCTCGTTGCCAGGGGGTATGGGTACTGCTGGTAATGCCCCTTATATGCTCGTTGCCAGGGGTTTGGGTACTGGTGTGTATGCCCCTTATGTGCTCACTGCCAGGGGGTATGGGTACTGCTGGTAATGCCCCTTATGTGCTCGTTGCCAGGGGTATGGGTACTGGTGTGTATGCCCCTTATGTGCTCGTTGCCAGGGGTATAGGTACTGGTGTGTATGCCCCTTATGTGCTCGTTGCCAGGGGGTATGGGTTCTGCTGGTAATGCCCCTCATGTGCTCGTTGCCAGGGGTTATAGGTACTGGTGTGTATGCCCCTTATGTGCTCGTTGCCAGGGGGTATAGGTACTGCTGGTAATGCCCCTTATGTGCTCGTTGCCAGGGGGTATGGGTACTGCTGGTAATGCCCCTTATTTGCTCGTTGCCAGGGGTATGGGTACTGGTGTGTATGCCCCTTATGTGCTCGTTGCCAGGGGGTATGGGTACTGCTGGTAATGCCCCTTATGTGCTCGTTGCCAGGGGGTATAGGTACTGGTGTGTATGCCCCTTATGTGCTCGTTGCCAGGGGGTATAGGTACTGCTGGTAATGCCCCTTATGTGCTCATTGCCAGGGGGTATGGGTACTGCTGGTAATGCCCCTTATGTGCTCGTTGCCAGGTGTATGGGTACTGGTGTGTATGCCCCTTATGTGCTCATTGCCAGGGGGTATGGGTACTGCTGGTAATGCCCCTTATGTGCTTGTTGCCAGGGAGTATGGGTACTGGTGTGTATGCCCCTTATGTGCTCGTTGCCAGGGGGTATGGGTACTGCTGGTTATGCCCCTTATGTGCTCGTTGCCAGGGGTATGGGTACTGGTGTGTATGCCCTTTATGTGCTCGTTGCCAGGGGTATGGGTACTGGTGTGTATGCACCTTATGTACTCGTTGCCAGGGGGTATAGGTACTGCTGGTAATGCCCCTTATGTGTTCGTTGCCAGGGGTATGGGTACTGCTGGAAATGCCCCTTATGTGCTCGTTGCCAGAGGTATGAGTACTGGTGTGTATGCCCCTTATGTGCTCGTTGCCAGGGGGTATAGGTACTGCTGGTAATGCCCCTTATGTGCTCGTTGCCAGGGGTATGGGTACTGCTGGTAATGCCCCTTATGTGCTCGTTGCCAGGGGTATGGGTACTGGTGTGTATGCCCCTTATGTGCTCACTGCCAGGGGGTATGGGTACTGCTGGTAATGCCCCTTATATGCTCGTTGCCAGGGGTATGGGTACTGGTGTGTATGCCCCTTATGTGCTCGTTGCCAGGGGTATATGTACTGGTGTGTATGCCCCTTATGTGCTCGTTGCCAGGGGTATGGATACTGGTGTGTATGCAAACCTTATCTGCTCATTGCCAGGGGGTATAGGTACTGCTGGTAATGCCCCTTATGTGCTCGTTGCCAGGGGTATGGGTACTGCTGGAAATGCCCCTTATGTGCTCGTTGCCAGGGGTATGGGTACTGGTGCGTATGCCCCTTATGTGCTCGTTGCCAGGGGGTATAGGTACGGCTGGTAATGCCCCTTATGTGCTCATTGCCAGGGGGTATGGGTACTACTGGTAATGCCCCTTATGTGCTCGTTGCCAGGGGTATGGGTACTGGTGTGTATGCACCTTATGTACTCGTTGCCAGGGGGTATAGGTACTGCTGGTAATGCCCCATATGTGCTCGTTGCCAGGGGTATGGGTACTGCTGGAAATGCCCCTTATGTGCTCGTTGCCAGAGGTATGGGTACTGGTGTGTATGCCCCTTATGTGCTCGTTGCCAGGGGTATAGGTACTGCTGGTAATGCCCCTTATGTGCTCGTTGCCAGGGGGTATGGGTACTGCTGGTAATGCCCCTTATATGCTCGTTGCCAGGGGTTTGGGTACTGGTGTGTATGCCCCTTATGTGCTCACTGCCAGGGGGTATGGGTACTGATGGTAATGCCCCTTATGTGCTCGTTGCCAGGGGTATGGGTACTGGTGTGTATGCCCCTTATGTGCTCGTAGCCAGGGGTATAGGTACTGGTGTGTATGCCCCTTATGTGCTCGTTGCCAGGGGTATGGGTACTGGTGTGTATGCACCTTATCTGCTCATTGCCAGGGGGTATAGGTACTGCTGGTAATGCCCCTTATGTGCTCGTTGCCAGGTGTATGGGTACTGGTGTGTATGCCCCTTATGTGCTCATTGCCAGGGGGTATGGGTACTGCTGGTAATGCCCCTTATGTGCTTGTTGCCAGGGAGTATGGGTACTGGTGTGTATGCTCCTTATGTGTTCGTTGCCAGGGGGTATGGGTACTGCTGCTAATGCCCCTCATGTGCTCGTTGCCAGGGGTTATAGGTACTGGTGTGTATGCCCCTTATGTGCTCGTTGCCAGGGGGTATAGGTACTGCTGGTAATGCCCCTTATGTGCTCGTTGCCAGGGGGTATGGGTACTGCTGGTAATGCCCCTTATGTGCTCGTTGCCAGGGGTATGGGTACTGGTGTGTATGCCCCTTATGTGCTCGTTGCCAGGGGGTATGGGTACTGCTGGTAATGCCCCTTATGTGCTCGTTGCCAGGGGGTATAGGTACTGGTGTGTATGCCCCTTATGTGCTCGTTGCCAGGGGGTATAGGTACTGCTGGTAATGCCCCTTATGTGCTCGTTGCCAGGTGTATGGGTACTGGTGTGTATTCCCCTTATGTGCTCATTGCCAGGGGGTATGGGTACTGCTGGTAATGCCCCTTATGTGATTGTTGCCAGGGAGTATGGGTACTGGTGTGTATGCTCCTTATGTGTTCGTTGCCAGGGGGTATGGGTACTGCTGGTAATGCCCCTTATGTGCTCGTTGCCAGGGTTATGGGTACTGGTGTGTATGCCCTTTATGTGCTCGTTGCCAGGGGTATGGGTACTGGTGTGTATGCACCTTATTTACTCGTTGCCAGGGGGTATAGGTACTGCTGGTAATGCCCCTTATGTGCTCGTTGCCAGGGGTATGGGTACTGCTGGAAATGCCCCTTATGTGCTCGTTGCCAGAGGTATGGGTACTGGTGTGTATGCCCCTTATGTGCTCGTTGCCAGGGGGTATAGGTACTGCTGGTAATGCCCCTTATGTGCTCGTTGCCAGGGGGTATGGGTACTGCTGGTAATGCCCCTTATGTGCTTGTTGCCAGGGGTATGGGTACTGGTGTGTATGCCCCTTATGTGCTCACTGCCAGGGGGTATGGGTACTGCTGGTAATGCCCCTTATGTGCTCGTTGCCAGGGGTATGGGTACTGGTGTGTATGCCCCTTATGTGCTCGTTGCCAGGGGTATAGGTACTGGTGTGTATGCCCCTTATGTGCTCGTTGCCAGGGGTATGGGTACTGGTGTGTATGCACCTTATCTGCTCATTGCCAGGGGGTATAGGTACTGCTAGTAATGCCCCTTATGTGCTCGTTGCCAGGGGTATGGGTACTGCTGGAAATGCCCGTTATGTGCTCGTTGCCAGGGGTATGGGTACTGGTGCGTATGCCCCTTATGTGCTCGTTGCCAGGGGGTATAGGTACTGCTGGTAATGCCCCTTATGTGCTCATTGCCAGGGGGTATGGGTACTGCTGGTAATGCCCCTTATGTGCTCGTTGCCAGGGGTATGGGTACTGGTGTGTATGCCCCTTATGTGCTCGTTGCCAGGGGTATGGGTACTGGTGTGTATGCCCCTTATGTGCTCATTGCCAGGGGGTATGGGTACTGCTGGTAATGCCCCTTATGTGCTCATTGCCAGGGGTATGGTTACTGGTGTGTATGCCCCTTATGTGCTCGTTGCCAGGGGTATAGGTACTGGTGTGTATGCCCCTTATGTGCTCGTTGCCAGGGGTATGGGTACTGGTGTGTATGCACCTTATCTGCTCATTGCCAGGGGGTATAGGTACTGCTGGTAATGCCCCTTATGTGCTCGTTGCCAGGGGTATGGGTACTGCTGGAAATGCCCCTTATGTGCTCGTTGCCAGGGGTATGGGTACTGGTGTGTATGCCCCTTATGTACTCGTTGCCAGGGGGTATAGTTACTGCTGGTAATGCCCCTTATGTGCTCATTGCCAGCGGGTATGGGTACTACTGGTAATGCCCCTTATGTGCTCGTTGCCAGGGGTATGGGTACTGGTGTGTATGCCCCTTATGTGCTCGTTGCCAGGGGGTATGGGTACTGCTGGTAATGCCCCTTATGTGCTCGTTGCCAGGGGGTATGGGTACTGGTGTGTATGCCCCTTATGTGCTCGTTGCCAGGGGGTATGGGTACTGCTGGTAATGCCCCTTATGTGCTCGTTGCCAGGGGTATGGGTACTGGTGTGTATGCCCCTTATGTGCTCATTGCCAGGGGTATGGGTACTGGTGTGTATGCACCTTATGTACTCGTTGCCAGGGGGTATAGGTACTGCTGGTAATGCCCCTTATGTGCTCGTTGCCAGGGGTATGGGTACTGCTGGAAATGCCCCTTATGTGCTCGTTGCCAGGGGTATGGGTACTGGTGTGTATGCCCCTTATGTGCTCGTTGCCAGGGGGTATAGGTACTGCTGGTAATGCCCCTTATGTGCTCGTTGCCAGGGGGTATGGGTACTGCTGGTAATGCCCCTTATGTGCTCGTTGCCAGGGGTATGGGTACTGGTGTGTATGCCCCTTATGTGCTCATTGCCAGGGGGTATGGGTACTGCTGGTAATGCCCCTTATGTGCTCGTTGCCAGGGGTATGGTTACTGGTGTGTATGCCCCTTATGTGCTCGTTGCCAGGGGTATAGGTACTGGTGTGTATGCCCCTTATGTGCTCGTTGCCAGGGGTATGGGTACTGGTGTGTATGCACCTTATCTGCTCATTGCCAGGGGGTATAGGTACTGCTGGTAATGCCCCTTATGTGCTCGTTGCCAGGGGTATGGGTACTGGTGTGTATGCACCTTATCTGCTCATTGCCAGGGGGTATAGGTACTGCTGGTAATGCCCCTTATGTGCTCGTTGCCAGGGGTATGGGTACTGCTGGAAATGCCCCTTATGTGCTCGTTGCCAGAGGTATGGGTACTGGTGTGTATGCCCCTTATGTGCTCGTTGCCAGGGGGTATAGGTACTGCTGATAATGCCCCTTATGTGCTCGTTGCCAGGGGTTATGGGTACTGCTGGTAATGCCCCTTATGTGCTCATTGCCAGGGGTATGGGTACTGGTGTGTATGCCCCTTATGTGCTCACTGCCAGGGGGTATGGGTACTGCTGGTAATGCCCCTTATGTGCTCGTTGCCAGGGGTATGGGTACTGGTGTGTATGCCCCTTATGTGCTCGTTGCCAGGGGTATAGGTACTGGTGTGTATGCCCCTTATGTGCTCGTTGCCAGGGGTATGGGTACTGGTGTGTATGCACCTTATCTGCTCATTGCCAGGGGGTATAGGTACTGCTGGTAATGCCCCTTATGTGCTCGATGCCAGGGGTATGGGTACTGCTGGAAATGCCCCTTATGTGCTCGTTGCCAGGGGTATGGGTACTGGTGTGTATGCCCCTTATGTGCTCGTTGCCAGGGGGTATAGGTACTGCTGGTAATGCCCTTATGTGCTCATTGCCAGGGGGTATTGGTACTACTGGTAATGCCCCTTATGTGCTCGTTGCCAGGGGTATGGGTACTGGTGTGTATGCCCCTTATGTGCTCGTTGCCAGGGGGTATGGGTACTGCTGGTAATTCCCCTTATGTGCTCGTTGCCAGGGGGTATAGGTACTGCTGTGTATGCCCCTTATGTGCTCGTTGCCAGGGGGTATAGGTACTGCTGGTAATGCCCCTTATGTGCTCGTTGCCAGGGGATATGGGCACTGCTGGTAATGCCCCTTATGTGCTCGTTGCCAGGGGTATGGGTACTGGTGTATATGCCCCTTATGTGCTCGTTGCCAGGGGGTATAGGTACTGCTGGTAATGCCCCTTATGTGCTCGTTGCCAAGGGGGTTTTGAAAATGGTGGTCAGGCAGCTTTAATGCTCGTTGTCGTCGGGGACACCGTTTAAAAATAATGAACGTGCTCATCTCTAGGGAGTTCTATATGCTTACCTGCACTGTGCGATGCCTCCTCCGCTGCTGCCGCCGCCGCTGCTACTACCGATCCGACGACTGGGACTTCTCATCCGGCTGGAGGGAGACGATCTATGTTATCTTCAGACGCAGGGATGAAAGACCTGTGGGCGGAAGTGACGTCACAGTGGGTGTAAGACAGAGAGGTGTATGATGTGGATTGGCCAGCGTCATACACCTCTTTGTCATACGCCCACTTGGTTGAAAATTAAAAAATGCCCAGTTGGACATTAAGGACCTCATTTGCATAAATGTTCTAAACGCCATAACTTCGTTAAAAAACATTGTTTTTAAAATAAAAACACATTGCTAGTAACTACATTCCAGCGCCGATAAACTGATGTAGGAGATAGAGCATTTTTATTCTGGTGACAGAGCCTCTTTAAGGCATATAAATAATATTTTTATATACACATAGTTTGTTGTATTTCATGCACACATACCAAGTTTTCATAATTTTTTCTTCTTTTTACTTTCGCTAACAAACACTTTGCACACATTCTTTTCACATTCGTAACATTTTTTCTTTTCATATTTTTTTATTTATTTACATATTTTCTTCTTTTTTCTTTTTAATTTACACATTAACACATTTTTATGCACCTTATTTGGATCAATTGTCTCATTTATCATCACTTTTGGCATGAGAGTTTTTATACAAGCCTGCATATGGATGATGTCCTTTGTATAATATAGCTAATTCACATGTTTATATTTCCCCACTATTTAGCAGCATTATTTGTAGTGTAGAGGTTAGCACGTTTGCTTTTTTTTTACATGCCATGTCCCTAGTTCAAGGCCCGGTTGAACTTACAACTATTTTTTCCACTCATATCCTCACACATTATGGATTTATTCCTTTTGTGTAATACAGTTTATTATATAAGCCTGTATTGTTTCATAGTTTAGTACCATTATTTGTAGTGTAGTGGTTAACACATCTGCCCTACACAGTGACTTCCCCTGGTTCATATCCTGGGTAAATGTGTTATCATTTATTATACACATATATTTTTTATTTTATTATTGATTATTATATTTTCTGATTTATTATTTTTTGTTACATTACCATTATTATATTTTTCACGTTTTTCATATAAACACTAACACATTTGCATGTGGATATATTGTTTTAAATTTTTGAGTAAGAATCCTCATACTCATTGGCAGGGGGAAGATTTTCTCAATGCAATATAGTTTAATTCACCCTAGTTTTTTTTTCTTACTATTTGTAGTGTAGTGGTTTAGCACATTTTGTTTTATACATGTAGGGTCCCTGGCTTATAGCCTGGATGATTTTACAAATAAATTTTTCTACTTAGATTTTCACTTATGTGTTTATTTATTTTGTGCAATACAGTCTGAGTTATATAGGCTTAGGGTATGTTCACACGTAGTCAACAAAAACGTCTGAAAATCCAGAGCTGTTTTCAAGGGAAAACAGACCCTGCTTTTCAGAAGTTTTTTTACCAACTCGCATTTTTCGCGGCGTTTTCACCCCGTTTTCGCGGCGTTTTTTACGTCCGTTTTTGGAGCTGTTTTCATTGGAGTCAATGAGAAAACAGCTCCAAAAACGTCCAAAGAAGTGTCCTGCACTTCTTTTGACGAGGCTGTATTTTTACGCGTCGTCGTTTGACAGCTGTCAAACGACGACGCGTAAATAACAGGTCGTCTGCACAGTACGTCGGCAAACCCATTCAAATGAATGGGCAGATGTTTGCCGACGTATTGTAGCCGTATTTTCAGACGTAAAACGAGGCTTAATACGCCTCGTATACGTCTGAAATTTGGCCGTGTGAACATACCCTCATACTGTCTCATGGTTTAGTAACACTATCTGTAGTGTAATGGTTAGTACATTTGTCCCCGTTTCACATCCTGGGAGAATGTAGTAATATATGTTTTTATTTATTTATTTAATTTAACTTTTACTTATTTTTACATATTCGTTATACATATATTTTTTATATTTTACACATTATCACATTTTCAGGTTTCAATATGGTTTGATTTCCTGAAATATGTATTTCCATATTGTGTGTTCATGTATTGTATATAGAGGGAAAGTTTAGGGACAGGTTACATCATGTATGTTTCTGGAAGTGTGAGAAGCGTATGGTCACTTTTATGGGAAAGTATACAACTGTACTGATCTTGGGCTATTAAACAGAGATCCATCGGGATAATATTGCTCTTCCACAGACTGGTTCGCTTTTGGCAGATGCAGAGTCTACCATGAGGTCAATTGACCACTATATGGTTGCTCCCCCTGCTAGAGAGTCCGGCACAATTTCTTTGTGTACGTTTTTCTAGGAGGTGGGGTTGACACATGCGTACTCGCCGGCTACCGGTGGTGGCCTCCGTTGTCATGGATACATCTGACGTCATCGGTGGCGGCCAGATGTAGCGCCCCTGGGACCGGCAGGGATGACATGCGTCTCATACCGGCTACCTGCTCATTATATTCTCCAGCTGCTACTCCGTAAGCCAACCACACTTGATTGGTCTATGGAACTTTAAATCGTTTCTTGTGACTCTCTGGCACCACACCCAGACGAAGGCCTTGAGCCAAAACGCGCGTCGGGGTGTGATGCCAGGCAGCCATTACCATTCTTATGGGTAAAGTACTATTATACAACTATATATGCCATCTATACATTCTTATAGTTTATTAAAATGCTATTTAAAGGTCATCTAAGCCTCACCTAACAAATACAAGTTGGATGTAGGAGTGTGCATGGAGATTGAGACGACATTATTTCTCTCTGTGCCTGTGTACAAGTCTAATTAAAGGCAAAAATTATTTTTTGTACCCATGTGATATGTTTAGGTTTTGTACCTTTGTGCATTAATGATTTCTGCTATTTGGTGTCCATTACCTTACTGTGGTTAGTCATCTCTGAATTTCATACTTCGATATATGTGTTTTTACAATTTGGGGATTTAATAAAATTGATACTTTTATAATTATTTGAGTGTCATAGACTCTGTTTCGTTATAGGTTATTTTTTTTTTTAAAGTAGCGCTGTGCCCGGGGAGGCCTCAGCGGGCATCAATGATCCTTGGAATCCTGTGCTTGGTTCCTTCCTTAGACCACTTTTGGTAGATCCTAACCACTGCATAACAGAAACACCCCACAAGACCTGCTATTTTGGGGATGAACTGACCCAGTTTTCTAGCCGTCACAATTTTGCTCAATTCCTTGTGATTGCTCATTTTTCAACTTTAAGAACGGACTGTTTACTTTCCGCATAATATATCCCTCCCCTTGACAGGTGACATAGTAACGAGATAAACAATATAACGTACCTTATGTCAGTGTTTTTAATATATTATGGCGGATTGGTGTATACAGCTGCCCAACGAGTGTTTTTTTTGGGGTTTTTTTTTTTAACAGCAGGTACTCTTTAAAATAAGCCGAACATAGGAACATAACTCTAATGATAACTAATATATACATCCCAATTGATGTCAATGTTACTAGGTAGTGCAATTTCCCAGTAAATTGTGCTCAGTTATGCTGCAGTCAATACACCTACTGTAATAACTTCTGTTCACTGTATGTTATGGGGCTGGCAGGTCTAGTTTCCTTATGACAGCTATTAATTATAAATTAAAGGGGTTTGCCCATCACAGACATTTATGGCATATCCACAGGATATGCCATAATTGTCACCTCTGGGACCCGCACACCTATCTGTAGAACGGGTTCCCATAATTTCCATCCATGTAATAAAAAAAACTGTGTAGCTTACGGAAACTGCGTAGCTCAGCAGTCGGACCTGCATCTATCTGACATTTATGTCATATCCTGTGGATATGCCATAAATATCCCTGATGGGCAAAGCCCTTTAAATTCTAGTCTGCGAAAAATCAAAACTAATACTGGATCCAACATAATTGTGAAAGGGCAAGACAGCGCGGATAATATTGGATTTAGTAGTAATGCTACAAGAGATTTACAAACTTACTTTTATGTTTTCAAACTAAAAACATGGAAATGTAAGGCGAAAACATCAGATCATTGTGATGAATGAGAAACTTCATTTATGGCAGACTTCTACAGAAGAAGTGACAATTCCACTGAATGTTTAAACAGCTGAAGAAATCTTCTAGTCTGGCACCTTCCTATACCAAACGTGCCAGATAAGTGTAAAGGAAAGTACTTGGGCTACCTCACCCACGTTACGTCTGAACTCACTACAGTCATATTAGTTACGTTTTGCGAAGACTGGCATTCATCCACATTAATACACACACAATACTCAGCCACAAAGCAATGAGAAATGTACTTTATACACAACGCTCTTTATTAAATACAGAATCATGAAATGGGCTTAAAATTACTGAACGTGAAACATGAAACATGAGACATGTCTAGGAAACAGAAGTTCTTTGGTGGAATCTCAGTACAAAGCCAAATACTGTAACACACTGTATTTGCACAAAAATAATATAAAACCCAGAGTCTGCAAAACATACTGGACATTTTCCTAATGGATATACATTATTGCAAGAGATGGTCTAAAAAGTAGATTGTATAGACACGGCAAACCATGAAAACACGCACGGCTTCTATAAGTGAAACAAGTAATTTCCACTTGTTTCACCTGTAGATGTGCAGCCAAAAATCACATCGCAAAACCGTGGCAATTAGTGGTAAAACGCGTGCTGTTTTGCCGAGCGATAATTAGCTGTAAGGCAAAAAGAGGGTTCCGGGTTCCATTCAGCAAATGTGAGAGCACCCTGAGGTGGAGAGCCTTCACAGCTCCTGATCTATATATATATATATATATATATATACACACACACACACACACACACACACACACACACACACACACAGGAGAACGTACACAGGAGAACTAATCTGGAGCAATTCTTTATATGCCATATGTCTTGGGCAAGCTTTACGGTGTACTGTGCCAATAATGAATCTGTACTTTGTTGTAACATATGCAAAGCCGTTATATCACAAGGACAATGTATTCGAAACTTCTATTGTTTTATGAAAGAAGAGAAATTCCAATGAACCGGTCTCTATGTTAAATTCTGCTCTTTATTAGTCCATAGGGGCAATACAGTATTAAAAAGTTTGGGCCTCGCAGGGCCTTTTTCAAGCCTATTGTTTTGTTACACTACACCAGATATTTTTTGCCCTTGTTTAATGAGAAAGAGAAAAGTCATCCAGTCTAATGACTCTCATATGCGACGAGAGAATGTAGTTTAGATAAATTAGGAGGGAAATCATGTGGCAGGACTATAAGGGTTAATGCCAAAACCATACCCCTGGCTCACAGTGATGGACATATTTGCACATCCCTTCTCAAGAATCTCTGTCTACAAACAAGATACTTCTGTGAAAATTGGGATGTTGGGAAAACTGCGTAAGAGTGTATTTACATGGTGCGGTTTTGTCACGTGGCCGAAAACCACACAGCAAAACCACATGCGTTTTCACAGATTTGCCAAATTTTTGCAGTCAGTACAGAAACTGCAGCAAATTGCTGTAAAACCGTATGCAAATTCAGCAAATCTGCACCCTGTGAATACACCATTAGGGCCCAATCAGATGTTGCGTTGAGGTTTCAAAAGCTGCATGTGTTTAACAGCAATTGGGTGTATTTCTTGATACGGTTGCATTTATTACCGCAACCACAAAAAAAATGCACCAAATTGGAGTAAAAACGCATACAGTTATTACCGCATCTACACGGCAACATCTGAATACATCCTACAGGTAGGTTGAAGCAAAGCTGCAGCTTGGCTTGATGATGGACGTGCAGGTGCAGGATCGCAGGGAAGAGTTGCAATATGAAATCTTAAAGTGTAGGTGCAGGGCTCCATTATGAAATGTTGCAAGATGGAGATTTGGGGATGTGATGGGACTCTGCATTAGGGGAGGCAAGTCTGAACGATGGTATATTGTATGATGGAGGTTAAGGGCTGTAACATTATGTAGGAGGATAAAGGCAGAGGGCTATGTGGCAGGATGCCCCTTGATGCTACATTCTACAATGGAGGACGCAGTCGTATGATGGGATGTTGCGTGAGGGTCTGGCTCTGTGTAATGTTTGTAATGTAATTCCCAAAAGACGTGAGTCACAAGACTTATTCATTTTATTTTCTCTCGTTAAACAAAAACACATGATTAAGGGAACAAAGTATAGAAACACTCAAAATTAGAAAATAATTATAAATTTATTTTCCATTTCCCTATTAATAATTTATCATAACCTAAAAAGCCCCTGTATCCTGATACATGAATACTGTATCACTTTTATTTGAAGTATTCTGTACGACTTTTTGGTGACTTAATATTTCTGCACATGGAGAAGGATGTGGTTATATATTTCTCTGCAAAAATTCAGAAATGAATACGCATGAGTCCGCGTGTATATAGACTAGGACATAGCCTTTCTGAAGGAAGAGAACACGGACTGAGACATTACACACAGTGCTGTGTATCTCCCCACATTGAGAGGCTGCTTTGTAATACATACTGGTTGCCACAAACATTTGCTAGCTCTTAAGACTTAACTATAGCCATTCAGTCCATATGTCTGCAATAGGGTCCAACACCATTGAAAAAAACGAGCCTTAAAATGCTCTCCCCTAATTTAGAGCGATAATACCCACACAACGTAAACAGTCAGTGCAGTATAAAACACTGTATGCCAATAAGCTGTATGGTTGCATGTATTACCATAAAAAATGATATACTAAATATCATGGTCAATAAATACATTGACCAACTGTTGAGATTCAGGTCTATTAGTCATCTTACCAGACAAAATTCCACTTTTTTGGGTGTTCGGTTTCCCTTTGGTCCTGGCATAGTGTCTGTTATAACAGTGGATAAAGCTACCTTGAAAATGAGCGAGCCCTGCCCTAAATAGTCTGATCTCCTTTGCTATATGGGTGGCGAGAACCTGTGACTGACTCCTCTCTACAGAGGAACTGCATGTTAGCAAAGAAGGGGGGTGGGAATTTACTCAGAGGCGATGAAAAAGGCATCAAACACCAGGCCCTTCTGTCCGAGATAGCAAAACCCGGCACTATAATTGGGGAGCCAGGTTAAGCTTTGTTATGGTGCCCCTCTCGTCTATGTAGGTCAGGGCAAGCTACCAGCTAGGTTTCTGCATAAAAAAACAACTGGATCCAAAAATGATCACTTCTTGTCTGATACAATCATGGACAGACTGGTATACAGCCAGTTCTTCCAAGGGTACTATTAAAGAAAGACCAAACCTAAAAATGAGTGATATAAGTAAACAGGAAATATATTTGTCGTCACAGTTTGGGAGTCTGCAGGATTTCTGCATGTTCCTGCAACAGTCTTGTAGAAATTCTGCAGAACACAGTGGTTAGTCTTCTGCTGATCTGTTCCATTTTTGTTTGGGACACGACTAAGAGTGTGGTGCTTAGACAAGTGCGTGGCTTAACAATCTTTTTGTCCTACTGCAGACAGGGCAGAGGCTCCTGCTCCAGACAGTTGTCTCACAGCAAGAAACAGGACAGTATGAAAACGGGGGTAAATGGCTCAGCTCCTGGTACACACAGAGATTTGTTTATATATTTCTCAGTTTTAGTGGTTACATGAGACAAAATAGAATCAAAAGTAAAGAAGGAGATGAAGGGAGGAAGTGCTGGGATAAAGGTTTTTTTTTTTGTGTGTGCATTTTCTATGTTTAGTCTTCCATTAAACCACTGTGCTTCTGTACTTACTTCCAAAAAAGTAAGTAGAGAAGATTGTTAAAGGTATAAAATTATCTAAAATACACAGAATATAAATATAAGCCCATTGCTGCTGGACAAGACACAATCCGAACGTGAACTGTAGATGCTCAGGTAATCGGACATTAATAATTTGAGCCGCAAGAATAAAAACAAAAATCAGATCTGTCCTGGGAACCCGTGAAGACATGGGAGGCCCAGAGAGCAACATGCACTACCGTGGAAACGTATCAATGGAAACTGTATAGAAATTAAAGAGCGCTATAGTTGTTCGCGTACTATAATATGACATTTACCACAGCCTTCGACTCATCTGCAAGCCCATCATCCTTTATGCTATGACTGTACACTGATAATACTAATACGGTCTTAAAATAGTGACAAACGAGAAGCCCTCAATGAATCTATATACAGTGTACCTGACTTAATAATATATGTACAGCGTGTTTGACTTAAATTCTGACTATAAGCCAGAAAAATGTGAAAAAAATTCAGTGCCTTTAAATATGGTCAGACCTGCATCTATATTACACTACAAACCATAGAAATGAAAAACAGCAGGAGTTAGAACAAGCAATGAACGCATAGACCAATTCAGGACAGACCTTGGGGGGAGACCTAAAACTGAATGAACTCCATTGTGTCTAATGTATATACTCTATTCCATGATTTATTTCAGATGCAAAAATAACGCAATGTGCCAGAGGACATGAACTGAAGGCAATAGTGAAAAACTATTATAACGGGTCAATCTGATGTGGCATAACAGTGCAGACGTTGGGGGTATTTTCTAGAGAATGTGGGTATATATTTCCCATATACAATTTGTCAAGTGTGAACTATGCTCCATTGGAGTTAACGGGCGTTCGAACAACCTTGTGGAGTGTGAGCACTTGGAGGTTTCTTTAGCCCCCAAATACGTCAAGCAGAGTCAAAAAAAGAATCTGTTATACTAAAAATTGGCGAATTCATAGAAGCTAGACCCTCACTTTCATGATAAATCTAATGGACGCTATATATGTTCTTCACTAAAACCCCAGAGAGGCAACACAGGCATTTTTCTTTGCACTCATTTTCATAGCTATCCCCCATTGTTTGAACAGAAGTTGTTGCTGGTGCCATAGAAACAAAAGATGGTGGTTGATAAAACTCAAGGACAGTAATATAGTCATAAGTCAGTTATAAGACATAAATAATACGGCACAGGCAGTGTAAATAAATGGTCTAAAGTGCCAAACAGTGCAAAGTATTATTTTTGCCTCAAATACCATCAAGAAAACGATTAAGAATTTGTCTTCCAGAGCGACATTCAATACTAAATTAAATGGCGGAACAGAAATTAACAAGACTGTAAATGAATTCATTGTTATTGAAGTGGTTTTTGCAAATTCAGTACTATAGGTCCTATTAGTTGCAAAAATATCATGGCATAGAAGCAACATGAGAGCGATGTGTGCAGCATGTACAGTAGCAGGCCTGTAGCTCTTTTCCATGGATGTGCGTACTGAATGTTCAGAGACATCTCGGATGTGACAATGTTTGCATGGTTCTGGGGTCACTGGTAATTCTCGGCCTTGGAGAACACACCAGATGTAGTGTCAGTTTCCCATTAAACATTGCTGAAAATATGGCTTTACACTTTACATAGTAAAAATAGAAGTGACTTGGTTTTCGTTTTTAATGCCCGTCGTCTTCTTCATCTTCTTCCTCCACTGCACTGAGATCAGCCTTTTCGTCTCCTTTCCGGACGTCATCTCCAGGTTCTGTTGTAGCTTCAACAGTAAAACTGAATGTATGAATACTCTGCGGATCAACAGGAGGGACCAATGTAAGAGATTCCACGCTGAGCGCATCAGTATTATCATCAGATATTAAGGAGATGGTCGGCTGGGGTGCTGGAGTCAGGCTGGGGGCCAAGTTGGTTATTTCACCGTCTGCCTTTAGCAAGGAACTTTTCCTAATTCTAGAGGCAGTGTATTGAGTCTCGTCGCCAGACTCCATCTGACTGTAAATGGTCATTGGAGGTTGATCAGGAGTGGGAGAATCATCTGGTAAAAGAAAAAGGTTTTCCATTAATACATATAAGATATGTGGTTTTATTTTATATTCATCAAAATCTCTATAGAGTAGATGTAGAAAGAGATAAAAACGACAGAGGGTAACGTAACATTAACGGTCTACGAAAGCAGTTAGGCAGGAGAAAAACAAGGAAGGACAAAGGAAGAAAAACAAATGGATGACATATAAGGCTCTGTTCACACTAGAATCATGGCTTCCATTCACAACAGAACCATCACAGCTATGCTGGACCTGTTTTCAAAAGGATACTGACAAATCCTGAAAGACCCCATTGACTTCAATGGAATCCACCAAGTCTTCGGAATTTTCATAGCAAGTATAGCCCTGCAGACCACACAATACTTGCAGTCAAAAATACTGGAAAGCTAGAGGGAATTCCTGACAGACCCCACTAATGCACAATGTGAATAGAGCCTAACATAGTAAACTTCTACTACCAACCTCTATATGTAACAATATGTACTAATGGCTGCTGTGAAAAAACTATGGAAGAAAGGAAGAAGTTGTCCTCTTGATACCTCACACTGCGAAAATATCCGGCCCCAATAGCCCCCAATGATATTGTTTTTTTCCAGGACCACTGCGGTCCTAGAAGGCATCTGATCCTGACATTGATAACTGGGAAGAGGTTGAGAGAAGAAAATCACATTGTGTTAGGAGAGACCACCCAATGCACAGAAAACAAGCCCAGGCATCGCTAAACCTGTGGTCTTAGTCGTCATTGCATTAAATAACAGCATTAAAGCAATTCGTTAATGTTTCCCTATTAGTAGAACTGCCCCCTCTACAAGCCGGTGAGACTTGGCTAAGAGTTGTGAGCAGGAATTTAGATGTTGGGTGGAGGGATGATTGAGCGATTGCACAGGGATTAGTTTATTATAAAAGCCATTTTATATACTTGTCAATTAAAAGGCTGAACCATTTCAAACGGTCTTTATTCTAAGATAAGGAGCAACTTGTTTGTTCCTATTCGTATCTACAGTGAATCTTGTGTTTTAAAAATATGTATTTTAGGGGTCCAAATGCTTTTGCAACCTCAGCACCACACATATGCCAGTGTTTATAAGTATTTAACCCCTTAACGTCATGCCACGTACAGATGTGGCCATCTTCATCTTGACATTAACCGCATTAAATACACAGTTGCAAGATCCTTTATCTTGACTTTTTCAACGGCTTTTCAACGTCACGATAACGATAGCTACACATGTACATGTAAATGGAATCCGTTAAGGGGAATTATGGAGCTGGCTCATGGGCTGAGAGCACTCTAAACTTAGCGTGTGGCGGCTGTGTAAGGCCCTGTTCACACAGCAGAATTTTTGAGGTGGAATCCACCGCAAAACTCTGCCTCCCATTCATTTCAATGGGAGTCGGATTCTTTTTTCCGCTAGCTGATTTAGGTAGCATCCTGCTCAATCTTAGGGCAGATTCCGCTCGAACATCCCATTGAAGTCAATGGGAGGAGAAATCTTATAGCCGATGACAGGAATAATTCCGCGGTGGATTTTGCGGGGGACCCGCCAAACAAAGTCTGCCATGTGAACAGGGCATAATACAGCCGTCACCTCACTGTAATGGGTGGAATCAAGATCACTTAGATTTCGCCCGCCTAACCCCTTAAATGCCGTGGTCAATCGCGACCGCTGCATTTAAATAGTTAGAATCCGACATGCCATCGCCCCCCGTGCGATGCGATTGCGGGGTGCCGATGGTGGTCATGGCAGCCTGCGGGTCTAATGAAGGCCCCTAGGTTTGCCACCTTTGTACTCCTTTTAAGCCCTGCCTCAAAGGAGGCGGTCAGTATAGTGATATACTGCAATACATTAGTATTCCCGTATATAATGCAAGCAATCTAACGATCGCTGGTTCAAGTCCCCTAGGGGGACTAATAAAAAATAAGTAAAAAACAGTTCAATAAAGAAAAAATATATACATTTTTAAAAAAAAATAAAAAAAAAAAAATAAAATTTTTTCCCCTAAAACCATGTTAAAAAAAATAAAAGTTAACATAACTGGTATTGCCGCGTCCGTAAAGGTCTGAACTAGCACAATATAGCGTTGTTTAGTTTTTTTTTAATAAAAGTGGTTAAACATAAAAAACACCATAAATCTGGTATTGTCTAAATCATATCAACCTGTACAATAAGGTGAAAATGTCGTTTTTACTGCCTGATGGACGCCCTAAAAACAAAAACCTAAAAAAAAATTGCGTAATTGCTGTTTTTTGCCCATTTCATCCCACAAATATTTTTTTTCAGCTTCGAAGTACATTATGCGGTACAATAAATGGTGCCATGAAAAACTACAGCTCAAAACAAACCCTCAAACGGCTATGTCAAGGAAAATATAAAAAAGCTATGGCTTTTGGAAGGCTGGGCGAAAACGAAAAAAAATAAAAATAACTAAGATTGGCTGCGTATTTAAGGGGTTAAAGAGGGGTTAAAGAGGATGTCCAACAGCTTTGGACAGCAGGAGAACTGCTCAGCAACTCATCATTTCATTACACTTGAAAGGCTTGTAGTGTATCTGCTTGTGGTTACAAGCAGCAGGTCTGCTCGTCATCACCCAGCTATTAAATCAGTAGCTGGTGTAGATGCTAAAGCTACTGCTGCGCAGCTAATTCATGAGCGCAAGTCAGATAACCACACTGATGTGAGCCACTGGGGCTCGTTTGGAGAGAGCGATGTGATTGGTCTGCTTCTCCTTAAGAATTCTTGCTCTCAGCATTATGGCATCAGTGATAGCGTATGCTATGTGTGTTTTCTTTGTGCTTCTATGTTCTCAGTGTAAATTATTATATTACCAGCTTAGTATTGTGTTTCTACAGCTCTGTCTTGTATTTCCTCAGTCCTTGTTTTCTTAAGTATTTGGTCTTGTTTAGTTGTTCAGTTTTATCCTGTCTCAATTTTTCTTTTTTGCCTGCCTTGTTTTACTGGGTTTTGGATCGGTTTAGTTTGGATATTATTGCCTCTGGTTCCTAGATTTTTTTAGTTTGTGTTGAGATAGGGTTAGTGGTGTCTGGTGTAAGGGTCAATGCGTAAGGATAGAACCAACGATAGATATATGGGGAGCTAAAGTTAAGGTACGCTAACTTTACCATCACCCATCATCCGTTTGTTCCCATCATTCGAATGTTATTACCCAGCATCCATTTGTTCCCATAATCTGCCTGAAATCTTCATCTTGTTAACATCCCTGTCTTTTTTTGTATTCTTGTTGCCTGCCAGTATTGTGATATGTGCTCCATATTTCCCCTTCCCTCGGCAGTCTGGTTGGCTCACAATTTGGCCCTAACGTAAGTCCTGGGGTGTAAGGGAGTACTGGGAAATGCTGTTAGAGACATTGCCATCGGTGAAACCTAGCTCTGCTGTCTTGTGGCTAGCCAGCGTTGTTACACTGCTTATGTTAGATGACCCCTCCCTTTTAACTCGTCTAATAACAAATTAAGTGAGCAGTAACTTTATTGATTTCCAATACAAAATTATGATGCCCTGGCATGGGAGAGTTTACTTGGTCTCCACCGCAAAATTCCACCTCCCATTCATTTCAATGGGAGGTGGACGCTTCTCTTTCCCGTTAGCTGTTTTTTCAGCCAGCAAGCAAAAGAAGCATCCTGTCTGATTTTAGGGTGGATTTTACTAAAAATTCGTATTGAAGTGAATTGGAGTAGGAATCTTCCTGCTGACAGCAGGAATAATTTTGCCACTGTATTTGTAGCGGGACCCGCCAAGCAAAATCCGACGTGTGAATATAGCTTAAAGGTATACCAGTTAATATTCGTGTCTTAAAACTTTGCTGTTTGCAACTATGGTGTTTTTTTTTTTTTAAAGAGGCTCTGTCACCAGATTTTGCAACCCCTATCTGCTATTGCAGCAGATAGGCGCTGCAATGTAGATTACAGTAACGTTTTTATTTTAAAAAAACGAGCATTTTTGGCCAAGTTATGACCATTTTTGTAATTATGCAAATGAGGCTTGCAAAAGTCCAAGTGGGTGTGTTTAAAAGTAAAAGTCCAAGTGGGCGTGTATTAGGTGCGTACATCGGGGCGTGTTTAATACTTTTACTAGCTGGGCGCTGTGAAGAGAAGTAACATCCTCTTCTCTTCAGAACGCCCAGCTTCTGACAGTGCAGATCTGTGACGTCACTCACAGGTCCTGCATCGTGACGGCCACATCGGCAGCAGAGGCTACAGTTGATTCTGCAGCAGCATCAGCGTTTGCAGGTAAGATCGACTTACCTGCAAACGCTGTTGCTGCTGCAGAATCAACTGTAGCCTCTGGTGCCGATGTGGCCGTCACGATGCAGGACCTGTGAGTGACGTCACAGATCTGCACTGTCACAAGCTGGGCGTTCTGAAGAGAAGAGGATGTTACTTCTCATCAGAGCGCCCAGCTAGTGAAAGTATTAAAAACGCCCCGATGTACGCACATAATACACACCCACTTGGACTTTTACTTTTAAACACACCCACTTGGACTTTTGCAAGCCTCATTTGCATAACTACAAAAATGGTCATAACTTGGCCAAAAATGCTCGTTTTTTTAAAATAAAAACTTTACTGTAATCTACATTGCAGCGCCTATCTGCTGCAATAGCAGATAGGGGTTGCAAAATCTGGTGACAGAGCCTCTTTAACTGGTCATTTAGCTTTTCCAAGAATGCTCTAAATTTCTCAGAGCTGTAAATGTCTTTTATAAATGCACCTTACACAACCCTATTTAATAGCTAGTGTTTTGTTCTTGTGTAACTATGGGCAAGATCAGGATAGTGCTAAAAAATAGTACTTATGGTGGAATAATTTTGTGAGATAAAGCAAAGAAAACAGAATAAGAAAAAACAGAAAAAAAGATATTAAAACATAATTTAAAGAAAAACCGATACCGACATACATTGATCAAATGAACAGATGCCAAAAAAAAGTCTGGATAATAGTAGTCTATGGGCACATCAGTGTATATGTTGGAAGCAACTTACATACTTTTAAAATGGACTATAGAGAGCATCATCAAAACGGAATCTACACTTTAAGAAAAAAAAAAAAAGCTTTTTTCTAAGAAAGCCGGTAATTTATTCAAGCTCCTAGAGCGCATGCTGAAGTACACAGTAAACTTCAGAGCTGCAGAAAAAGTTCTCGTCACACATGAAACAGTAAGTATAGAGCAGGGGCGTAGCTAGGGGTTTAATACAGGGGGGCAAAACATATCTGAGTGGGCCCCAACCCAATGGGCCCCCCTAACGCAGGTTTACAACTGAAGGGGCGCATTCTAATTATATACAAGCCATCATCCCTATATCTAACCCCCATCATCTCTGTATATAACCCCATCATCCCCGTATATACCAGCCATCATCCCTCAGACAGGCAGAGGGCCACCCTGTGTGGCGTAGCCATGGCGGGAGCAGCGGTGATGGCGGAGCGGTCGTGGTGGGCCCCACCATCTCAGTGGGCCCAGGGCCACCACCCCCCTGCCCCCCGCTAGCTGTGCTACTGGTATAGAGGTTTATTCTTGGACTTAAAACAACCTATCCCATCTACCTTTTCCTAGGTACTGCAATGGTGAATGCCGCAATAAACTCTTCATTTAAATGTTGGTGAATAATTGAATGCAAATACTTGCAACTTATTTGTTGTGTAAAGCTAGATATACACATGAAGAGTGAATGTTTGCCCAGCAGTACTGCAAGGGTATGTTCACACGCAAAAGTAAAAACGGTGGTAAAATATGGAGCGGTTTTCAAGGGAAAATAGCCTCTGATTTTCAGCCGTTTTTAAAGCATCAAACGTTTTTTTGATGCGTTCTTTGGAGCCGTTTTTGGAGCTGTTTTGCTATTAAAAGACTGAAAAACAGCTCCAAAAACGGCTCAAGAAATGACATGCTATTTCTTTTTACGGGGTGTTTTTTTAAGCGCTGTTTTTTCAAACGGCTGCATAAAAAAAACGCCCCGTCTGAACGAAAAGCCGTTTTTCCCATTGAAATCAATGGGCAGATGTTTGGAGACATTCATCTTCCTTTTTTGTCAGGCGTTTTTTGAGTCGTTTACGCCCCTGAAAAATGCCTCAAAACACTGCGTGTGAACATACCCTAAAGCAAGATGGATAAAGACTATGTGGTACAACTGAGAATTGATTTTTTAAAATCTATTGTTTGATAAAAAAAAATAAATATTCACTCGGTCTATAGAGAAACATCATATGATGTAAATAAAATGCTGGCCAGGAGGGAGAAGACCTACTCACATATCATAATAATGGATTTAGTTAACAAATCACCTGGATGTGGGCCTGTGTTAATGGCAGGGTCTGTTGGCTGAATAGGTCAGCGGACCTGGTATTATAGTATGCTGTTCTTAACTAGGGCTTTAAACTACTAGTTGTTGACTGGCTAATTCAGACACATTACCAGTCTTTTTCAAGTTTTTATTTTTAAGGTACCAATTATTATTTTATTTTTTTAAATTAGACTCATATTGCTTCTTTGAAATGTTTTTTTGGGGCTTTTCCCCTCCATTTACAATGGCTTAGACGGGTTTTAAGAATGTATATAATAGCGCGATGCATGAGCCATGTTTAGAGTCAAAAATGGGATGTGATCTCCTTTCCCTAAGGCTTCATGCACACAATGCTTAATTTGGTGCAGGAAATCCGCATCAAAACCCCATATAAATGCAAGCAATTCTGCAGATAAAATCCGCACCTAATAGAGTAACTGATATCACTTATTTCCATTACTGAACTATACCTATGTATGAGATATACACCATTGTGGTATTATTATTCTGTGTAGCCCTTATAAAGTTAATCTTGTCTGGATCTCCTGTAGACTTTATATACCCCACATTTTGTGATAAAATAAAAATGTATATTTTCTACTTTCATACTATAAATAGATTTTAAAGTCAGAGTAGAGAGAAAGCATTTTGATAGCCTGTTGCTCTCTTCCATATCTACACTCTGATACTAACAGCTTGTGTGATCTGCCCTCCCTGAACGCTTGAAAGCCTCCTCCTCTCCACACACTGACCTGCTGTGTACAACCTCCATTCTCTCCCTGATTCTATCTCTTAACACTGATAGAAGGGAGGGGGGAGGGGGGGGGGGGGGGGGGGGGCACAGTTGAGTCAGCAATCAGGAGCAGTGGAATGATGGATTTGTGTTAGAAGCAGAAGAACAGCCAGTTATCTACAGGAGTTACACAGACTCTACAGCAGTCAAATGGTAGTACATTTTTAATTAAGATTATTTAGAAAGTTGCTTAAAAAAACAATTTAAAAAAAATCAGTTAAAAAGGTGTCCATAGCCTTTAATGATGTAGAACATCTGTTTTGACAAAAGTGAACCCCCAATTTACTTTATAAACTCAGGATTGACAATGTGAAAACTTGGAACCTTAAAGTAATCTTGCAGACAATCACAATAGAACACTACAGCTAGGAAAACTACTGGAAACTGGGCCCCAATGAAAAATCTGTAACTTTTCATGTGGCAGAGCCCCTAGCTGGAACCCAGCAGTTAGAGACTTCACAATAGTCATCAAATTCTCATTGCTTCAGCAAAACAGGGATTTTTATTTTTTTTGCTTTATACAACTTACAAACAGAAAATATTGAAAACATGGGAAAAAAATATTATATTTTGAAAAACTGAATTCAAAAGGAGGATGAGAACAAACATAAATAAATGGTATGGATATTATTACAGAAACCATGAACACGCCATTGTTAATCCAGGAGACCTATACGGAAGAAGAGACATTCTAGAGAAACACTATCCATACGGTCGCAAGGAGTCATATTCAACTTAATAACATCACTCTTTATTCTAAAAAGTAAAAGATTATATTATTAAAGGGGTTGTCCAGAATTAGGAAAACTTGTCTGCTTTCTTTCCAGAAAAAGCACTACTGTTGCTCATGGGTTGTAACAGGTATTGCAGCTTAGTCCAACTCACTTGAATAGGGAAGAGCTGCAGGCCAGACACAGCACATGGACAAGAGTGGTGCCGTTTCTGTAAAAAATGTAGACCCTTTCTTACATTCTGGACTACCCTTTAAATAAGACATTATATATTATCATACTATCTAGCTTTTATCTAGATGCAGATAAGACACAACAGCTAACCAAACAAACAAGAACATACTGTAGTTGGTTAAAGCCATATAAAAAGTTATATTCAGGGCATGTGTAGTTCTGCTTAGTGTGCAAAAATTGTCCAACATTTCCCTGTAAATTGCACTATACAATGACGTCGACTTGAATATTTTCTTGTAAAGTAAACCACACCCTGGCCATATCAAAATAGTCTATAACCACAAACTTTTTTAAGCAGAAGTGTAGGTCTGACTGTGGTTAATCAATAAGAATGAAATAGAGAAGTAGCAATTTCCGAATGAAGAGTTATTATTGAACTTGATCACTTTAACAGCGTGAGCATTCTCATAGTAACCTGCAGGGAGAGTTTTGATCTTGACTATACTCCTGTGATTCAGTCGCAATGCTTCTGTTTATGGCAGCCTGTAGCACGTGAATTAGGTACAGACTACAGACAGTATTTGTCTGCTGATATGTGGTACTCAAAGTACCAATATAGTAGTTATTCACAGGTAAATCAACACGCAAAGACCACGCTCTGTGTAAATAACTTCTGTCTGAATATTCAGTGCAAAGGCTGATTCAACAGAAGCTAAGTAGAATCATATAGGTGGCCGTATTGTCCAGGACATGCCGCTTGCCAACTTATAACGGTGAACACTGTATAAAATGTTGGAATTTCACTTTAAATACATTTCCCTTGATTCTCTTGTTATACGCCATGAAGCAGAGGTTGGATATGCAATACTGCAATATTTCCTTCAATTCAGGTTCAGCATGTTCTTATATGACGCCTGAGATCTAACACTTCCCTCTGTACAAAACATTCTGTTCACTTGATTGCCTGGTAAAATATTCACAACAACAATAATGACAAGAATTAAATCATCATCACGTGGCAGGAAAGTAGGTATAATAAACATTTGGCATAGTGTCAGAATAAGGATGAAGTTACATGCATGGTCTACTGAAGATAGATAGATGATTGATATATAGATAGAGAAGATAGACAAGACAGAGAAGATAGATAGATAGATAGATAGATAGATAGATAGATAGATAGATAGATAGATAGATAGATAGATAGATAGATAGATAGACAAGACAGAGAAGATAGATAGATAGATAGATACTGAAATTAGTGACATATCCAACAGCTGAATAATGGGTCACTTGTAACAGAACTGCAGTTATACTATATTTTTTTCAATTAATATAATATCCCTTACTTTTATGATATCTTAACCTTTTGAATAGACCATGTGAGTAACTGCTACACTGCATTCTAAATAATTATATCCACCCTGATAGCTTTTGCAGGAGGCACTCACTGTCATGAGATAATATCCTAGGACACAGACTAGTAACATTAAAGGGAATTTATTATCAGGCAAAATACATGTAATTTAAATCAGGTTTTGAGTACTAAACAAACAAACAAACAAACAAACAAACAAACAAACAAACAAACAAACAAACAAACACACACACACACACACACACACACACACACACACACACACACACACACACACACACACACACGTCCTTCTCAATGAATTAGAATATCATCAAAAACGTCATTTATTTCAGTAATTCAAGTCAAAAAGTGAAACTCATATTACATAGATTCGCTACACAGAGTGATCTATTTCCAGCATTTTCTTCTTTTAATGTTGATGACTATGGCGAACAGTTAATGAAAACCCAAAATGTAGTCTCACCTTTATGGAGATGCTGATTTCATTTTCCAGCAGGACTTGGCACCTGCCCACACTGCCAAAAGTACCAATACCTGGTTTAATAACCATGCACGAGCTGAAGGCCACTATCAAAGCAACCTGGGCTTCCAGAACAGCTCAGCAGTGCCACAGGCTGATCGTCCCCCATGCCACGCCGCATTGATGTAGTAATTCATGCAAAAGGAGCCCCGACCAAGTATTGAGGACAGATACTTGACATACTTCTTAGTAGGCCTACATTTCGATATTAAAAATAATTTTTGAAATTGGGCTTATATAATATTCTAATATTCTGAGACACAAAATTTGGGGTTTTCATTAACTGTTCGCCACAATCATAAACATTAAAAGAAAAAAAATGCTGGAAATAGATCACTGTGTATTGAATCTATAGAATATAGGAGTTTCACTTTTTGAATTTAATCACTGAAATAAATTAACTTTTTGATGATATTCTAATTCATTGAGAAGGTCTATATATAGTAATATATATATATATATATATATATATATACATACACACATCCAATTCACGAATGGAAGCAGCACTCCAGGATATAATCCAATGAAAAACTTTTATTCACCCAGTGTCTACTGAAGCAACATTTCACCTTTAGGCTCAGTTCAACACATTGCGTAAATGGTGCAAGGAATTAGTTGCGGAAAATCCGCAGCAAATACAGTAGCAGAAAAGTGGATGGGATAAAACAAATCTTATCCACACACTGCGTAAATACAAACGCTCAGAAATTGACCTGCGGTGCGGAATTTTATTCTGCAGCATGTCAATTGTATTTGCGTAAACGCTGCTTATTTGTTTTTTGCGGGTTTTCCCCATTGAATTCAATGCAGAGGTAAAACCTGCAACAAATAGCAGTTGTTGCATTTCTTACAAAGGTTCGCAACGATTCCAATGCAAAAGAACTCAACTCAGAAAAACCCAAAACCTAGGAATACTTACCCAGGAGTCTGTGTTTCTTCCACCAGGTCGGCCTCCTGGGATGAAATTTCATCCCATGTGACCGCTGAAGCCAATCACAGGCTGTACAGGTGCTCACATGGGATGAAAAGTCATCCCAAGTGGCCGGCTTGGATGACATCAGAGGGCCGGCCTCCTGGGATGACGCTTCATCCCATGTGCCCGCCAATGCAGCCAATCACAAGGTGCAGCGGTCTCCTGGGATGAAATGTCATCCCAGGAGGCCGGCCTGCTAGGAGAAAGGCTAAGTGCTGCCGTTTTCGCAGGAGACATTTCGGGGCGAAAAACTGCACCACAGTTTGGTGCAGTTTTTCGCCTGGAATTCCCTGTGGCGCACAGGGCGGATACGCTGCATGCTTTTACGCAGCGTATCTGCCCCGTGTGAACTCAGACTTAATGAGAGCATTCTCAAGCTGATGAGAGCGTGAAACGTTTCAGTGAACACTGGGTGAATTAAAGTTTTTTTATTGGAATATATCCTAGAGTGCTGCTTCCATTCATGGATTGGATTTATGCTATAAGTGAAGTGGTAATTTTCCTGGAAGCAAGCACCCGCTGTTTAGGCTTTTCTTGCTGAGCAGCTCTAATACTTGGTGTATATATATATATATATATATATATATATATATATATATATACACACACACACACACACACACACACACACACACACACACACACACACACACACACACACACACACATATATATAGATACATATAAAGTATTGGGACACACCTCTTAATCATTGAATTCAGGTGTTTCATTCAGTCCCACTGCCACAGCTGTATAAAATCCAGCACCTAGCCATGCAGTCTGCTTCCACAAATAGTTTGCTGGTCATTCTAAAGAGATCACTGATTTCCAGCGTGGTACTGTTATAAGATGCCACCATAGCAACTAGTCAGTCCATAAAATTTCTTTCCTCCTAGATATTACACGATCAACTGTGAGTGGTATTATTGAAAAGTGGAAGTGTTTAGGAACCACAGCCACTCATCCACGTAAAGTTACAGTTGAATAAAAGTCGCCATTGCTCTGCTGACTCAATAACTGCAGCGTTCCAAACTTCCTCTGGCATTAGTATCTGCACTAAAATTGTGCGCCGGATTCTTCATGACATGGGTTCCCGTGGCCGAGCAGCTGCATGCTGCCACTGAACTCTGGAGCAGTGGAAACGTGTTCTTTGGAGTGACAAATCACACTTCACTATCTGACAGTCTGATGGACTAGTTTGGGTTTCGCAAATGCCAGGAGAACGTTACCTGCCTGACTGCACTGTGCCAACTAAAGTTTGGTGGAAAAGGGCTAATGCTGTAGGGATATCTTTTTAGCGGTTGGCCTAGGCCCCTTAGTTCCAGGAAAATAAAATCTTTATGCTTCAGCATACCAAGACATTTTGGATTATTGTACACTTCCAACGTTGTGGGAACTGTTTGGGGAAGGCTGTTTTCTGCTCCAGCATAGCTGTGCCCGAGTGCACAAAGCAAAGTCCATAAAGGCATGGTTGGGTGACTTTGGTGTGAAAGAAGTTGACAGGCCCGCATAGAGACCTGAACTCAACCCTATCTAACCCCTTTGGGTTGAACTAGAATGGAGATTAAGAGCCAGGCCCTCTCATCCAACAACAGTGTGTGACCTCACAAATGCTCTTCTGGACGAATGGGCAAAAATTTCCACAGAAAGACTTCAAAATCTTGTAGAAAGATTATCTGCAAAGAGGTGACCAACTCCATACTAATGCCTATGGATTTAGAATGGGATGTCATATAAGCTCCTAAATTGTAGGTGTCTTAATAACCTGAAATTTCCTGCAGCTCATTTGTTTGCTTTGCTGTGTAGACTGGCAAAGAGTTAGAGTCATCACATTATTATTAGAGGGCAGGGGATTTGACAGCTCTATTGTACTGCTGGAGGCTTACATAAGGCAGGATAGCAACATCACACACAAAGATAAGGCTCCATATGCATCTACCTGTCAATCCCTGGTCTCTGGCCATTAACTCCCATTTATTGCAGTTGCCATAGAGCATCAACACCCGGCCTTATTGTCTTGATAGATAATACAGGAAGGAAGTAAGTGCACAGTGTCTCTGATATGGCCGCCCCAGGAACGTTTTACAAATGAAAAAAGAAATCGCTACAACATTCAAAAAAATAATAAACATTATTTCTCTTACACAAACATCTAATTAAACAAAAATAATACTTGACATTCCCTTTAAAAGGTAATGTCACAAAATAAGATAATATTTTCTTATAGAAGAATTTAATACTAACTTAATTGTGATATGCGGCTTCTAAACAAAGTATGGGGGACAGCACTCCACACAGTATACATTTCATATATTGAGCACATAGATGAAAGCTAAAGTGTAAAAATGTAATAATACATATAAAAGCCTATGTTTCATGAATTTATTTGCTTTCATGGCACCTTAGGCGGCTGTGCCTGTACATTTAGGTAGACTAATATATTACACCGTTAAAGTTGATAAATGTTTTTGAAAATTATTTCCACCTAAAATTCCCAGTAAATATAAGTCCTTGAGTTCTGTCTAAGAAAAGTGAGGACCATTGATGGTCTCCGTTACAGCTCCTATAGGAGTGGTCACTCAACTTTTACCAGACATCTAAATAAGACTGGGACTACACGACTGTGGCCGCGACCAAAGATCACTAAGTGGCCATGCCTAAATCCCAGTTAATGAAAGAGAATGCAGCCGCATTGCGACCCACCAGTTGCAGTGAATGCGTCACAACAGTCGCATAAAATCCAGCAGTTTCGGATTTCCTGCGACGGTTGTGTCACGGCAATCTGCGGGTCGCAACACGGCAGCATTCACTTTCATCAACTGCGATGCAGGCAGGTCGACACAGTGATCTGTGGTCTTGCGCCTGTATCACGACCAACGTCGCCAATGTAACCCTAATCTTATGCATCTGGCAAATTAGAAAGAGAAATATTGCCCACCTCTTTATTGATGTATGAGGCCACTTTCACACAGCAGTATTTTGGTTAGTATTTTCAATCTGTGATTGAAAGCCAAAGCCATTAGTGGGACCTACACAGAGAAAAAGTATAATAGAAAGATTTGCCCTCACTCCTGGTTTTGGCTTTTAAATAGTAAAGCTAAATACGGACCAAAACACTGCCGTGTAAAGTGGCCTAACTAGGCAGAATTTTTGGAAATCTGGGTGAAACCCTCTGGAGAGCTACGATATGGGCAATTTCCTGTTGTCACCTTTGGAAAACAGAGAGAAGAAACAAGCTAAGTAATGGATGAATTGAATTTGTAATAATTTGACAGATTACGCCAATTGAAGTGGACTTAGAGGGCAACTAAACTTTCAGAAAACTTCTGACATGTCATAGTGACATGACAGAAGTTTTGATTGGTGGGGTATGAGCACTGAGACCCCCACTGATTGCTAAAACGGAGCGGCAGAAGCATGCGGGTGAGTGCTGAGCCTCTTGGTTTCTGATCGGCTTTTCTCAGAAAGCGGAGGTAACGGTGTACGGACTCAATAGAAAGTCTATGGGCCCGCCCACCAACTGCTCGGCTTTCCAAAAAACGATCAGAGACTTTCGTTTTAGCGATCGGTGGGGGTCTCAGTGTTCAGACTCCCGCCGATCACAACTTCTGACATGTCACTATGACATGACAGAAGGTTTCTGAAAGTTTAGTTACCCTTTAAGTGTGCAGGTGATTTTCATTGGAAATTATCGATGAATGTGCTTCATGGAATGGGCTGAATATACACTAGAGTTCATGAGACTCACTGAGGCAGGTGCAGTTCGAGGGCCTAAACCCAGTGTCCTCCGTGACTGTCTGCCTCCGATAGACTAAAGACTCGCCGTCTTCCTTTCCTGCCAGATCTTACTAGAGGGAAACACAGTGACAGGTCATAAGAGGATTTAATAGTGAAACACAGGCGAGTACACAAAGGAGTGAACACAGAGGTTAAAAGACACAATGAAACAGTAGAATTCATGTAGACAATGAAGTACATGCTAGATATAAAGACAAAGGTCGAAGAGCTTAAAGGTTAATTACATGAATTAGATTTATAGTACTTACCTTCTAATTCCACAGGGAATAATGCCCACCTTACAATCTTAAAGGAACATTCCGGTCAAAAATTAAAAATCAGTAATCGCACTGTATTTATATGTGTTTTTTACTTTTACATTGTGGGGTTTGTGCTTCCTGTTAAACTGTATGGCATATTTTCCATACAAACTCCAAAAGTAGTTTAGGACAGGACTGCACTATTGTTATGGCAGCACCGACTTTAGCTGCGACCCCGGATAGGACAATTGGGGATCACTAATGGCACCAAATACTTTTGGTGCTTGTAGAGCTCAATCACCAAAAGCAGAATTTTTTGTTTTTTGGAGTGACTCTCTGCATATCTGGTAGCATAAAGTCTACCTACAGATCACCTACACAACAACTAATTTATTGCTAAAAACACAGCAGTCGCAATAATAGAAATGTATCAAAACTGGTAAGTGGTGAAAGTGGTGGAGTTGGTCCAATTATTTCCACTTGGCCTTAAGAGTAAAAGATTATTATTAATCCACAAAAAAGGGGCCTAGTTTACCTATCACTTGCGCTGTTCAGTCTACATGAATGTAATTGCCCCTATAATAATATCATCATAAATGAGCAAAACGATGCCCAGAATCAAGGCCTCAACTTCTATATTGCAGTGATGCCAGGCATAGAAACTTTAGAAAATGATTTTAATTATAAAGCGGTCAACAATCAGTACAAAATTACTTATACAACATCCGAAACTTGTATTCAAGAATGAAAAGTGAAGGGGGTGAAGCGTGTTGACAATTCTGTTGGCCAGACAATGAGTGTCCACCCTTAGCGGGTCCATCTCAACTGTTAAAGGAGCTAGTGAGGTGAGGGACATAACATTTTCATGGATGATAGAGGGGGAGAGAAGGTCATAATAGTCATAAGCTTTCAATTTGCTGAACTCACTTGCTTAGTTTGTTTTTTAGTTTGAAATCTAAAATAGGTTTAAACATTTGCGCCGATATGTTTCATTTTTATAGTGGTCAGAGCTCTGTTTTCCAAATACAGAGCTCTGAATCCCCTACATAGACATAGATTTGAATGATAAAATTCTGCATATTATTTACACACTGAACCATGGGCTTACGCAAGGGGGTGGGGGACACACAGTTAAAACCACCCTTTTGTGCCATTTTGAACTGGACTCTGGACTGCCATACACTCTCATAGGCTGTAGTGCACTTTGAGGGAACTCTATGCAGAGACGTCATAGCGCCTGTCTGCACCGTGCTGCTGACAGTGCAGGCCACAGGCTGGAAGAATCCTGTAGCCTCAGCTGCTCCATTCATCAGGGGAACAGGGGTTAGGCGAGTATCATTTCAGAATTTTTCCAGGGGTCTTGTTTGTGGAACTAAGAGAGCACTTTAACTGTATGGGGGCACTATCACTTTGAAGGGGTAGTAAGGAGACACTATTACAGTACAGGGGCAATAAGGGGGCACTATTACCTAGAAGATGGCGGAGTTACGGACGGAAAATAGCATTTAACAAATCTCATCGACACGCTGCGTAAGATTTCCAAGCAGAAATTCCCCTGCAGTGCGTATTTTCCGTACCGCAGCATGTCAATTCCTGCTGCAGAAAGTGGACTGAATTGCTGCGTTTTTGAGAGGAGATGTCACCATCTCCCAGCATTGAGAAAACGCAGCAAAATCCGCACCATTTTCTGCAGTAAAGAATGCAGAGTTTTTTCCAGAAATTTTCTGCATCAATTCCGTTACGTGTAGACAAGCCCTTAGTTCGGTTCTCCCACACAGCAGTGTACCCCTGGGTAGTGAGAATAACATGAAGTTAAAGCCATTTTATATGTGGCGTATTTGCTGATTCTGCAATGAAAACCCTCAACAAAACACATTATAATGCAATGGAGGTTGAAAAACCTGCAGACTTTAAAGTGTCAGTCCAGTTATACTCTTCTGCCCGAACTAACATTGTGCAAGATCCAATTAATTAAATTGGACCCGTGCACAGTACTCCCTGGGCGTCTCACAGTTGCCATGGCAATAGTACCACCCAGCGTGTTTGAGCCTCTCTCTATGGCCGATTTAAGTTGGGGCGGCAGAGTATAACTGGACTGACCCTTCAAAAGCTGCAACATGTTCTATTCTGCAAAATATTCGGTCTGGATTTCTCTCTTATTTCATCCATTGCTGTACATGCCAATTATGCAATGGATTTCAGTCCATCTCTGCAACACAAATTTTCGGATAAAATGGGAACATAGTTCTAGGGTACATTAAACACAGAGCAGCAATGTAGTGTGCGTTTGGGAACCAGAAGTCTAGAGGTCACATATATGTATGAGATTTGAAATAAAATATCCTTTTCATTTTGTTAACTGTGCTGCAGTCCTTAAAACTGCAACGTACCCTATCCGACACAAAAAAAGTTTCCTAGAACAGCCTCTAACAAAAAAATGTGATTTTTACGATTGCGGCAGAGCAGTACCAAAACCATGTACCCTGCTCTATTGTTGCATTTTTTGGTGTGGTTGCCATGCGGTATTAGGGGGTCTGTGGACAAACTCATTATAGTGATCGGTAAATCATCCCAGGGGTCAGATATCTTGGATCCAAGGCTATATTCAGACAAATGTGTGCGAAGTCAACAAAGTAAAACGGCAGTTTTCACGTCCAGTTCGCACCCGTGCAGGAACCGTTGTCCCGGATCCCTCATAGACTTGAGTCTATAGAGGGATCCGTGTAAACTAACAAAAAAAGGACATACCCTATTTTTTCATGGGCCCTTCACACAGTACGAAAAAAAACGGCCATGTGAATAGCCCCATAGAAATACATGCAGCCATGTGACGGCCGCTAACAAAACGGCCGTCACACGGACTATTTACACAGTTGGCTGAATAAGCACTTAACATGGTCACAATAGTTTCCATCAAGAAAAGCAACCCCAAAGATGTTGCCAGCATTGAAATAGCAGAGCCATTTGGTCCACCCAAAAGGGCCATTTTTATGGTGGAGTCAGACGAGTTCTCTAATTTACAATAACACATGATTGGAAAGTCAAGCACAAGCCAATAATCTACTGCATGATTTTAGGGGCACTTTAATGCAAGTTACATTCTGACTCCTGAAACAGATGGTATATAAGGGCTTATCACAAAAATTATTCCTAACAAGCAAATGAATAAGAGAATGTCGGAAATTTCAGCCATCTTTAAATCAGTCATTTTACTGTTGCTTTTAATGTACTATTAAAAGTCTGTTAAAAGTGCATTCCCATCCACTTGGCAATCTCCATTTCAATAAGTAAATGCTTCGATTGATCTTCATGCCAGTGCCAATTGCTGCTTTATTAATGGGCTTTTTAAAACAAAAAGGGAAGTGAATGGAGCAAATCTAGTCCTGAGTGCCAGGTTTAGCTTAATGGAAGGGACATTTTTGTTTGTTAAGGAATCTTACAACATCCACTGGAAGAACACAAATACTCATACAGTACATGAATAGAGTGAAATAAAAGATGGCAGAACGAACATCACATATAAGCCATGTTACATTCAAATTTCAAGGACTTCCCATTAAGCATGAATTTTATGCTTAGGGTAAAAGGATGCCCCTTAAAAAGGACCTAGCCATAGGTTATATAAATTGAACTCGTTAACTGACCTGTATAGTGCTGTATCCCTGATTCCAGCACTGTTTTTTTTCCTGGACTGTTGTGTCAGCTCCCTATAGGCCAATTTGCTGTAGTTACCCAACGGGGTGGAGCTAGTTTCCCTGTCTCTGATGCTGGCCAATCAGCACGAGGAAGATTGAGGTTAGTTCACACCCTGTTGACTAAACTATAGCAAAATAGAATAGAGGGAGCCAATACAACAGTGGGCCAGATCTCTGGAACGGGGAGGCCCAGGGACAAAAAACAGCACTGTTCAGGTCAGTAAACCAGCTACACTTATATGAGCTAGTGACAGATCCTCTTTATCCCCTTAACGACGAGCGACGGATATATCCGTCACAAGCGGGTGCTAGTTTCTGCATAGCGACGGATATATCAGTCGCTCCGATCTTGTGGGTACTGCCAGTGTATCCACGAGATCAGCGGCAGGACCACAGCTGTTATACAAAGCCTGGCTCTTGCCCAAACTGCTGGAATCTAAGCGCTTTTCGATTCTGGCAGTTTAACCCATTAGATGCCGCTGTCAATAGGGACAGCGGCATCTAATGTTTTTGACAGAGGGAGCTCCCTCTGTCACCCCATCGGCAGCCCCGCAACGATATTACGGGGCACCTATCTGTTTCCATGGCAGCCAGGGGCCTAACAAAGGCCCCCAGGTCTGCTTTCAGCAACTGCCTATTAGGCCATGCCAGTGGTATGTCCTAATAGATTGCCTGTCAGTTTTACACTGACCGGCAATAATGCTTTGATATAAGTATACCAAAGAATTATATCTGCAATCAGAGGATCGCAAAGTGAAGTCCCCCTAGTGGGACAAAAAAAAAAAAAAGTTAAAAATAGTTTGATAAAGTGTATGAAAAAAATTAATAAAAAGACTACAGTAAAAATAAAATCACTTTTTTTTCCCAAAAAGTGGTTTTATTTAATAAAAGTGTAAAAACATAAAACACATACACCGCCCCATTCATAACGGCTCAAACAATAAAGTTAACACATTAATTAAACCGCCAGGTGAACGCCGTCCAAGAAAAACGCCAAAATTCCTCCCCATAAAAAATAAATCAATAAGTCCCATGTACCCCAAAATACTACCAATAAAAACTACACCTTGTCCCGCAAAAAACCAGCCCACATAGGGCCAATCACAGGCTGCAGCGGTCACATGGACTGCTGCGTCATCCAGGGAGGTCGGGCTGGATGTCGAAAGAGGGACGTGTCACCAAGACAACGGCCGGGTAAGTATGAATTTCTTTTACATTTAATACGGAAAGGGCTGCCCCTTCTCTCTATCCTGCACTGATAGAGAGAAGGGGTTGCCGATTAGTGCAGTGCAATTTTGCAGCGAAAACGTGCCCATAAATACGGGTGGAGTACTGGTGACAACAGACCCGTATTTATGGGCACGGGTCCGTAAATACTGGTGCAATATGGCTCGAATACGTGTGACCAAGGACCCATATTTATGGGAGGAAAAAAATAAGTTCATGTGCATGAGGCCTTACGGCCTGAAATAGGACATGTTCTGAATTTTTCAACGGCACGAGCACCTTCGAGTAAGTAAACGGGGAGGGACCCGTGGCCGTGGCCAATAGAAGTCTATGGACCCGTAAGCACGGCTCATAATTACGGCCCATAATTACGGGCGTTTTTACGTTCGTGTGCATGAGGCCTTACAGTGTAATGGGGCTCAGCAGCCCAAGTTATAGGGGAAATCAGTCCTGTTAGAGTGACTTGTCACTATTAGGGCTGTAACGGCATTCTCGTTAACTCTATTCTATACACAGAGATCATTGAGCACGGTGTACGTGAGCACAGAGAAGACAGAAGCGATGAAAACCGCCTCTGTCTTCTCTTCAGAGTCGGGCACCCGACATTCCCTAATGGCAGCCAGCTGATGCCCACGTCTGTAGATCTGCCATGGTGCAGGCTTTAAGGACCAGGACCGCCCGCTTCTACAAGAGGCTACAACGTCAACCTTAGTTTTTCCCTTGCTATGGATTATACATTGTTGTAAGAGATGCTAATTTTATACATAAATAATGGGTACATTTAAAGGTTAATCTTGCACATATTTCAGAGACCTAGCAATTATCCAGCCATTTTTGAAAGTAAACACACGAGATCCCATATAGTAAAACAATGATTAATAACTCCTCGCAGTGATCAGGCTCAATCAAGCCCTATCACTAGAATCAGACTCCAAACACTGAACGGGCGACGCATTCTAATCGGAGAGACTACACCACACAAAATCATATCACTGAATAAAATTATTTTACCTGATGGACTCTGAATTGCAGATGGAGTTGATGTTAAACTGGCTGTGACAGAATCGCAAGGCCCAGTGCTACCACTGGAGCTGCCACTCGAGGAGGGTGATGGAGAAGATGCTGGTGATACGCCGTGCTGGTTTATGCATTGGGCAACGGCAAAACCTGTGGAAACAAAGCGTAGGATTTCTGAATATGAATTCATGTACCACGAATTCTCCTACATGTACGGTCCCAAAGAAAGACTGATGCTGATGTTCAATGATTTATTTTTTTTCACCAGAAACACATGAGAACTGAAAGATGATATATTGTGAACCAAGATGGACATTAAAGAAGATGGCCACAACAATTTTCCCATCAGTGGCCACAACAGTGGAAATTTAGTTTTAGGTTCAAGCGTAATGAAAGAAATCCACTGAGGATTTCTCCAAAAGTCCACAGCAAAATTTGCAGGTGTCACATGTGGAATTTGGTGAAGATTGAGCTGCGGATTTCACCCCATACATTAAAGGGGTGAAATCTGCTTTAAAAATATTTAAAATTTACATGCTGCAAAATTGAATGCCCTCAATTCTGCACAGATTTTTCCGCTACATCTAGAAGGGGTTCAGAAAACCCAATCTTCATGTATTGTACTGTTTTGCCACAAATTCGCTATGTCTAAACTTGGCCCTTAATGCAGGCATTCTAATTATTTTAATTAGCAGCACCACGCTCTGGCTTATAAAGGGAATCCCGAGTGGAGGACCCCCATCTGATGTCCACATGCCATAATAGGGCATATGGACAAGGGTTTTCCTGATGGGACAACGACTTAAAAGAAAAACCTGCTATTTGGTACATGCTGTCCAAACTGCAGGAAGCATATTAGAGCGCAGCAGTAGCGGAGCAGATTGATATATAGCTTTCTGAGAAAAGATAACATTTGTTTTATTTACATAAATCCTTGCTCACTCTGGGCTTAAAAGTAAAGTGATTGACAACAACCTCTGTATGCATACTTACACAGGAAAGGCTGTCAATCAATGGTTAAGACCGCCCACTGGACTCAATCCCAGAGCGAGTAGACATTTCTATAAAACAAATAGAAGTTATCCTGAATCTTATATACCCTGTAAGCTATTAATGTGCTCTGCTCCATCTGCTCTATAACATGCCCGCAGGAGCGGACAGCGTGTAACATATGAAAGGTTCCCTTCCCATCTTAGAACATACTTAAATGCTTTAATAAGCAATTTGTATTAAACGGCTTTAATCCAATAAATTCAGTCAGCCGAAAAACATGGTTTAAAATGGAAGAGGGGGCTTTTTCCTTGATTTACCATCGACCAAAACGTTAGAGCAAAGTTTCATGATCTAGGAAGGTGCCCAGTTTGAATGGGTATAAATTAGGAATATATGGTCTCCAATAGGATGTTGCCTGTGGACGGGTTCACCAAACATCAGCCTCCTGGCAACCTCTAGGGTTCTCAAACACGCGGCCGCATGCGGCGGTCATCTGTGGCCTTCGGGAGAGGAGAGAGCAGTCAGAAGGAGGAGCGTGCCGGCACTCCTTCATGCCGTCACACAGCCCCTTGCAGATAGTGCACAATCCCTGTAATGGCCCACCACACTCCTCACCCTGTTGACAGCGCTACACCCTCCCTCCCTGTAGACAGCTCTATTGGGGCTCGCTCTAGGAGTGGAAGTAGCGCTCTGCCCGGGACTTCGGCTCTGGGGATGCCCCCGACATCACTGTCCATATATGGACAGTGATGTCAGGGGCTTCCCCAGACTTCCGGAGCAGATCCTATACTAGCGCTCTGCTCTGGGACTCCAGCTCTGTGGTTTCCAGTGTGATGTCAGGAGCAGAGCTGGAGTCCCAGGCAGAATGCTAGTAGCGCTCTGCCCTGGACTCCTGCTCTGGGGTTGCCCCTGACATCACATTCCGGTCCAGGAGGATCCCCGGCAACGCTCTGGCTGGGGATTCCACTCCTAGAGAGAGCCACAATGGAGCTATCTACAGGGCGTGTGAGTGGCACTATCTATAGGGGTGTATATGTGCCACTATCTATAGGGGCTGTGTGTGTGGCACTATATTCAAGGAGGTGTGTGTGTGGCACTATCTACAGTGGGCACTGTAGAATTTTCTACAGAGGGCACTGTGGCATTATCTAAAAAGAGGCTGCCCAATCTTGACATTCTTGTGTCTGCCAAACGCTGCCAACTGAGCTGCAGTTTGCGACACTTAAACTGGAAAGCTGGATTTGTTAAAATGCACGTGAAGTTTAAACCTAGCGGTATTATTATAGTAATGTAGTATTGTTATAGTAATATCGTATTAGAAATTAACTCAATGCATCTATTAGGCTTGGGATAGACCTAGACTTTTCTTGTAGTGAGCGATTTAATAGCTTTCCATGCATTAAGCTATTTTTCTCACTACATAAAAACCGCAGTCATATCCCTATGATAAATCGCTGTCCATAGGATTGAATGGAGTAGCTTGAAAATCTCTTCAAAATTGTTCCAATCAAGTGATTTGCTATTGTTTTTTTTTTAATAATACCTACGTACTGGAATTTCATGGCAATGTGACAATCAGCGGCTGGAGTGTAGGAGGAGAGTGGATACATGAATCGGCCCTGAATCACCCAACATGCGCTGCAATTATAAAGTGTCAATTCTCCAAAACAGCGACTTGTCTAATAAGTCACAGACCGCTAAAATCATTGTGCCTGTCAGTACTTTAAAATGCATAAGGGTTTACTCAGATGAGCGTATATCCGCCACACGGCTGCGGGTATTTCTATGAAGCGGTTTACACTGCCGTTATTTTACCGGACTGTATGAAGGGCCCGTGAAAATATAGGACATGTCATATTTTTGTCCGTTTTCACGGATCCCTCAATAGACTCAAGTCTATGAGGGATCTGTGAAAACGGGGCCCGCACTGGTGCAAATTGGCCATGAAAAATATAGCCTTGAATATAGCCTAAAAATGTGACAGACCCGCTTTAATGAGCCGTACAACTGTATTCATGGGCAGAACGGAGACCTGCACAAGTGATGTGACAGTCTCTTCCACAGAGCTGAGTGCATTGTTTCCCACATCTTTTCTAAGTAGAAAAGTAACAGAAAAATTATAAATCAAATTAAATCAAATAGTTTGTATATGCCAGAAGTAATGCAGGGCTCGATCAATATGGTGCTCAGCCCAAACACCATGTTTTCCAATGTATTTATGCCAGAAATCTGGCGTAAAAACATTGATTAATCTGTTCGTTAATTTTCCAAAACTACCTTTTCTTTAGAAAATTATATTTTTCCGTTTTATATTAACCCCTTCCCGACATGCGCCGTACACGTACGGCGCTGTTGGGAGGTGCTTCCCGCAAAGCGCCGTACATGTACGGCGCAGTGATTGTGCGGGCTCAGAAGCAGAGCCGGCACCATCACCACGGGGTGACAGCTGTATTATACAGCTGGCACCCACCTGTAACTGCCAGGACCGGAGCTACTCTCCGATCCGGCAGATTAACCCCTCAGATGCTGCGCTTTCACCCGATCGGCAACCCAGTGATGCAATCGCTGGGTTGCTGTGGCAATCGGACGCCAGAAAATGGCATCCGAGTCTGCCTTGTACGGGAGCCGATGAGGACCCGCCTGCGGCGTGTCCTCATAGGCTTGCTGTCAGTGAATAACTGACAGCGCTAATACACTGCACTTCGTAAGTAGTGCAGTGTATTAGAGTAGCGATCGGGGCATCAGGCCCTCATATCCCCTAGTGGGACAAGTCAGAAAAGTAAAAAAAAGTTAATAAAAATGTTGTAAAACAATAAAAACACACACATTTCAAATAAAAATAAAGCTAAACTGACTTTTTTCCCATAGTAAGTCTTTTATTATGGGAAAAAACGTAAAAATTAAAAAAACTATACATAATTGGTATCGCCGCGTCCGTAACGACCCCTAGCTACAAAACTATTATGTAATTTATCCCGCACGGTGAACGCCGTAAAAAAAACAACATGAAAAACAACGCCAGAATATTTGTTTTTAGGTCACATCTCCTTCCAAAAAATGCTATAAAAAGTGATCAAAAAGTCACATTTACTCCAAAATAGTACTACTAAAAACGACAATCCGTCCCGCAAAAAATAATCCCTGACACCGCTTTGTGCACGCAAAAATAAAAAAGTTATGGGTTTTAGAATATGGCGACACGGAAAACAAATGATTTTATAAAAAAAGTGATTTTATTGTGCAAAAGCTGCAATACATAAAAAAAACTATATAAATTTGGTATCGCCGTAATCGTATCGACCCACAGAATAAAGCGAACATGTAATTTAGGGCGCACTGTGGATGCCGATAAAAAAAAACCATAAAAAACAATTCCAGAATTGCTTGTTTTTGGTAATTTCCTTTACCAAAAAATGAAATAAAAAGTGATCAAAAAGTCGTATGTGTTCTAAAATGGTACCAATAAAATCTACAGCCCGTCTCGCAAAAAACAAGCCCGCACACCGCTCAATCAACTGAAAAATAAAAAAGTTACGGCACTAGTAATGTCGTGATGAAAAACATCTCAATGCGCAGGCCTGAGGGGAACATTCCTTCAGTTTCAGGGCCCTAGTATTTAGGAACTAGGAAAGGGAAGGGACATAGCACATCCGCTGGAAGCGAGGGCGCCCGTATTATACCAGCGCAAAACTTTCCCAGCAATATTTCCCAAACTACGAAGGAGAAAAAGTCCCCAAAAGGTGCAGAGCGTTACAAAAGGGGGATAAGAAAGAAAACCGTTTATCAGTGTGACACCGGCCTGTGCATAACGGATCGCTTCACATCGTAACACACATCTATGGAGAATTGTATTACTTACCCCATTATTATACCCTCTTTTTATGCCCTGATGTACTCCGCACAGCTTACATATACCCTGATGTACTCCGCACAGATTACATATACCCTGATGTACTCCGCACAGATTACATATACCCTGATGTACTCCGCACAGATTACATATGCCACCACATTACAAACTGAAATACCAGCAAAACCCCAAACAGAACTACTACCAAGCAAAATCCATGCTCAAAATGGCGGTCCATTCCTTCTTAGCCCTACAGCGTGCCTAAACAGCAATTTATGGCCACAAGTAAGGAATTACCAAACCTGGGAGAACCCGCTTAACAATATATGGGGTAAGATTCTCTAGGGGCACAACATATTGTGCGGTAAATAGGCAGATCAGTGGAGAAATTGCAATTTTCACTTTGCACCATCCACTGCGTATTCATTTCTGAAAAACACCTGTGATGTCTAAATTCTCACTACACCCCTTGATAAATGCCTTTAGGGGTGTAGTTTCTAAAACGGGGTCACTTTTGTTTGGTACATCAGGGGTTTTGCAAATGCAACATGGCGTCCGCAAACCATTCCAGAAAAATCTACGCTCCAAAAGATAAATACCGCTCCTTTTCTTCTGAATTCTCCCATATACGTAAACAGCCTATTATAACCACATATGGGGTGTTACCGTACTCGGGAGAAATTACTTTATAAATGTTGGGGTGCTTTTTCTTCTCTATTCCTTGTAAAAATGAAAAATGTTGATCTAAAACGACATCTTGTTGGGAGAAAAAATTTTTTTTCATTTTCATAGCTTAATTCTAATTAATTCAGTAAAAAACCTTTGGGATCAAAATTTTCACTATACCCCTAGATGATTCCTCATGGGGTGCAGTTTCCCAAATGGAGTCAATTTTGGGGTGTTTCCACTGTACTAGTACTACAGGGGCTCAGCAAATGTGACATGGCGCCCAGACACTATCCATAATACAAATGGTGCTAGTTCCATTCTGAGCCCTACCGTGTGTCCAAACAGCCGTTTATGACCACATGTGGGGTATTGTTTTACTCGGGAGAAATTGCTTTACTAATTTTATGGTGCTTTTTCTCCTTCAGTCCTTGTGGAAATGAAAAGAAAAATACCTAAACCTACATTTTATTTGAAAAAATGTAGATTTTCATTTTTACGACCTACTTCCAATTTGTTCTGTAAAACACCTGTGCGGTCAAACTGCTCACTGTACTCCTAGATAATTTCCTCATGGGGTGTAGTTTCCAAAATGAAGTCACTTGTTGGGGGTTTCCACTGTTTTGTCCCCTCAGGAGCTTTGCAAATGCGACGTGGCCTCCGCAAACCATTCCTGCTAAATTTGAGTTCCAAAAGCCAAATGGCGCTCTTTCCCTTCTCAGCCTCGCCGTGTCTCCAAACAGCTGTTTATTACTACATGTGGGGTATTGTTTTACTCGGGAGAAATTTCTTTACAAATTTTATGGTGCTTTTTCTCCTTTCGTCCTTGTGGAAATGAAAAAAATTAGCTAAACCTACATTTTATTTGAAAAAATGTAGATTTTCATTTTCATGGCCTAGTTCCAAAAATTTTTGCAAAAAAACTGGCCGGTCAAAATGCTTGCTACACCCCTAGATAAATTCCTCGAGGGGTATAGTTTCCAAAATGGGGTCACTTGTTGGGGGTTTCCACTGTTTTGTCCCCTAGGGGGCTTTGCAAATGCGACATGGCCTCCGCAAACCATTCCTGCTAAATTTGAGCTCCAAGAGCCAAATGGCGCTCTTTCCATTCTAAGCCCTGCTGTGTGTCCAAATAACCGTTTATTACCACATGTGGGGTATTGTTTTACTCGGGAGAAATTGCTTTACAAATGTTGTGGTGCTTTTTCTACTTTAGTTCTTTTGGAAATGAAAAAAAATTAGCTAAACCTACATTTTATTTGAAAAAAATGTAGATTTTCATTTTCATGGCCTAGTTCCAAAAATTTTTGCAAAAAAACTGGCCGGTCAAAATGCTTGCTACACCCCTAGATAAATTCCTCGAGGGGTGTAGTTTCCCAAATGGGGTTTCCACTGTTTTAGTTCCACAAGACCTGTTCAAAGCTGACATGGTGCCTAAAATATATTCTAATAAAAAGGAGACCCAAAATCCACCAGGTGCTCTTTTGCTTCTGAGGCCGGTGCTTCAGTCCAGTAGCACACTAGAGCCACATGTAGGATATTTCCTAAAACTGCAGAACCTGGGCAATAAATATTGAGTTGCATTTCTTGGGTAAAACATTCTGTGGTACAAAAAAAATGTATTCAAAATGAATTTCTGGAAAAAAATAATGAACTTTGTAAATTTCACCTCTACTTTGCCTTAATTCCTGCGCAATGTCTAAAGGGTTAAGAAACTTTCTAAATGCTGTTTTGAATACTTTGAGGGGTGCAGTTTTTAAAATGGGGTGACTTATTGGGGGTTTCTAATATCTAAGGACCTCAAAGCCACTTCACAACTGAACTGGCCCCTGTAAAAATAGCATTTTGAAATTTTCTTGAAAATGTGAGAAATTGCTGCTAAAGTTCTAAGCCTTGTAACGTCCTAGAAAAATAAAATGATGTTCAAAATACGATGCCAATCTAAAGTAGACATATGGGGGATGTTAGTTAGCAACATTTTTGTGTGGTATAACTGCCTGTCTTACAAGCAGATACATTTAAATTGAGAAAAATGCAAATTTTTGCAATTTTTCGCTAAATTTTGGTGTTTTTCACAATTTAATACTGAATGTATCGGGCAAATTTTGCCAGTAAAATAAAGTCCAATGTGTCACGAAAAAACAATCTCAGAATCACTTGGATAGGTAAAAGCATTCCGGAGTTATTACCACATAAAGTGAAACATGTCAAATTTGAAAAATGAGGCTCTGTCAGGAAGGTCAAAAGTGGCCAAAGAGGGAAGGGGTTAATACCGAACATAAATATTATGGTTACATAACAGTGCTGGATGGGAAATGTGCACACTGCCTAGATTCTTTATTGGCACTTTCTGATAAAACGACATCGTAAAAATGCAATCAAGAGACTAGAAGCATCTGCTGTTCATCAGAAATGAGAAGCGCTTTATAGAAATCTACCTTTGAAGAAGCCTACAGTAAGAGCGGTTTAAGAACGAAGAGTTTCCCTAAGAATGAACAGGAACTGGGATTTATTAATGTTCATTCCAGTTTGGCAGAAACATTCAGCTGTATCTAAAGGGTGAGTGTCATGATAAGGTTACGTAAACCTTTAAAGGCAATTTCAAAAAAAATAAAAATCAATGTTTCATTTTTAACAAGTTTTTAATTAGGTTTTATAAAAAAAAATACTTCTTGAGATACAGCTTCTATGTATTTTGGATACATAGAAGCTGTATCTTGCGGTCAAAGCCGAATCCGTCAGGTCAGTGGGACTGATTGCTTCGGTGAAGCTTAGATGTAATATAAGCGGTTTTCCCTTCCCTTTTTCCCATCCCTTGGTTGAACTTGATGGACATATGTATTTTTTTGACCGTACTAACTACGTAACTATGTAACTCAGATGTAATCGATAACAGCTGGATCCTGTGTGTCAGAGTCCAGCAGGACCAGAGCTCACCGAAGCATTCAGTCCCGCTTACCTGACTGATTCGGATTTCAGCAAGGTACAGCTTCTATGTATCCGGGATACATAAATATTTAACTTTTTGAGATACAGCGTCTTTTTAGTAAAACCCAATTCAAAACTTGCTAAAAAAACCAGCACTGATTTATTTTCAAAAATTGCCATCAAGGGTTTTAAGGCTGGGGCTAGACCAAGACTTTTGTTTTGTAGAGTCCATAGGAATGCATTGAGTTAGGGATGGGTAATTAATCGGAAAAAAAAAACACAAAACAGAAATTCAGCACAATTAACCATGTCATCTTGCACATTACTTAATTTTTTTAAACATTTTTTGTTCCCTGTTCAAATTGTATCTGCATTTTCAAAACACAGATACAGTTGAATCCAATGGTAGAGCAGGGGTCAGTAAGGTCCCTGCTCTAACATTCACTCTGTATTGCCAGACGAGAGGCAGTGACGTCATCACACCTGTCTGCGCCGAGCCGCAGAGACCGGAGGAGCAGAAGGATCTCCTCCACTCGTCGTTGGAACAGGGTTAGGCGAGTATGTATATTATTTTATAAGGCACTAATGGGGCTATGTGGGGGCAGCTAAGGGGGCATTATACAGCGTGGGGGTAGCTATGGGGAATCATAATGTGCAGGGGCAGCTATGTGGGACTTTATACTGTGTGGGTGCAGCTATGGGTGGCATTATACTGTGTAGAGGGCAGTTATAGGGGCATTATACCGTGTAGAGGGCAGTTAGGGGGCATTATACTGTGTGGAGGGCAGTTATGGGGGGCATTATACTGTGTGGGGGGCAGTTATGGGGGGCATTATACTGTGTGGGGGCAGTATCAGGGGGTTTTATATACAGTAGTTTACAGCAGGCTCAGAGGATAAATATTAATTTAGTGGCGTAGCATGCAAATAGGGGGTGTGGCAATCAAAAAGTGGTGTAGCCTAAATGATTGTTCATTAAATGTAAATCGAGGTGACATGTTCAATTAATGTTATTTTGATTTAGATCATAATCGCCCAGCCTTACATTGAATAGATTGAAAAATCTCTTCAAAATTACTCATGTTAAATGTATAGCTTTGAAATCCCAGCATGTAGCGTTAAAAAATAAATCACTAACAAATCGCTTGACTGGAGCGATTTTGAAGATTTTCAAGCAATTAAATGCATTTCTATTGACAGCGATTTATCACAGTGATTTTTTTTGTAGTGAGATAATTCCCCCTAGCCTAATGCATTCCCATGGACAGCGATTTATCACTCACTACAAAACAAAAGTCTATGTTTAGCCCCAGCCTAATACAGGAGGATTAAAATTCACCTTCCAATTCATGTCTTATGTGCCAGAAAATAGGAGCTGCACCAAAATATCGATTTGAGGACAGCGTCGGACTGGGGTTCCTTAAGACCACCAGAGGAGAAAATATGGAGGGCCCACCCTCCATCTATAAAGAACATGTCCACTTTTCATTTCATCATAGTTCCTGTTGTTATCATTGTACACACTAGACATATCATCAATAAGGTCTTCTTAGGTAATATGTCAATCATCCCATAAGTAATAGACCCTAGAGGCAAGTGACTAGTTACAAGCGGGGTTGGCTTCTGCTGGACATTTAAGGCCCATTATTGTGTTAGAGCCGGGGCCCGTCGGAGGATCCTCTGGTGGGCCAGTCTGAACCGGTTTGTGGATGCCTGTCCAAATTACCGGGACAGTTATCAGATAGACCCGTCAAACTAAAATAACCCTTCGGCCTTATTCACACGGCAGTATTTTGCATCAAAATTTGTAAGCTACAAGTAAAGCCCACACCGTGAAAAAGTAGATTGTAAAAATTTGCACCTCTTACATGCTTTGAACCCACTCCTGGTTTTGGATTTGAAATACGCAAAATACTGCAGTGTAAAAGATGCACTTACACGTGGCGTAATAATATGCTGCGGAAAACTTAATGTATGCCTATGGGAAAAATATTATGCAACGCAAGAACTACAGAAATCTGAGTTGCGGAATACTTTTTCCATAGACATACCTTGTAGTTTTTGGCAGCATTTTTTTACGCTGCGGAAACATTAGGCACGTACACCACATGTGAGTTCACCCTAAGGCCGGATTCACACGAGCGTGTGCGTTTTGGGCACGCAAAAAACGTGGCGTTTTGCGTGCGCAAAAGGCACTTGACAGCTCCGTGTGGCAGCCCCGTATGATGCGCGGCTGCGCGATTTTCGCGCAGCCGCCATCATTATGACACTCCGTTTGGATGTTTGTAAACAGAAAAGCACGTGGTGCTTTTCTGTTTTCAGTCATCCTTTTGACAGCTGTGGCACGAATCACGCTCATCCCACGGAAGTGCTTCCGTGTGGTGTGCGTGATTTTCACGCACCCATTAACTTCAATGGGTGCGTGATGCGCGAAATACGCCCAAAGAACGGACATGTCGTGACTTTTTCGCAGCAGACTCACGCTGCGGAAAAATCACGCAACTGTCTGCACTGCCCCAAAGACTAATATAGGTCAGTGCGACGCGCGTGAAAATCACGTATATCCTGTTAGTCTGAATAATCCCCAAATGTGTCCTTCAGGAAAAACTGACAAGGTTCCCACCCATACCCACTTTGGACAACCCGTTGTTACATGAAAAGTTCCATGATGAGGAGCTGATCAGCTGTTCAGCTAGTAAAGGACCCAGTGTCTGCCATGTGTACGTGGGCCTAATAGGGTGCCTGTCAGTAAAGCACTGCCAAGAAATAATACACTGCAGTACAGAAGTATTACAGTGTATTATTCAAGCGATTTGAGAATCGCACATTTAAGTCCCATAGTGGGGCTAAAAAAAACAACGTTTATTTAAAAATAAAAATCGAAAAGGTATGAAGTAAAAAAAATAAATATATATATATATTTTTCTATTACAAAATGAGGCGCCATGCACACGACCGTAAAATCGCCCGTAATTGCGGGCCCATAGACTTCTTTTGGCCACGGGTACCTTCCTGTTTACGTATGGGAAGGTGCCCAGGCCGTTGAAAAACATAGAACATGGCCTATTTCAGGCCGTAATTACGGCATGGGCAGGCCCACAGAAGTCTATGGGGCTCCCGTAATTACGGGTGGCTACGTGTGTGCACCCATAATTACGGGAGCGTTGCTAGGTGACGTTAGGGGATTTAAATTTTTTAATAAAGACAAGAGAAAATGGCGTCTGAGCGATCATGTGACCCTTTGTGACATCATTTCCAGCCCACCTTTTTTTATGGGTCCGTAAATACGGGTTAAAAAAGTGTGACCAAGGACCCGTATTTACAGTCAGTATTTACCGGAGGGAAAAAATACGGTTGTGTGCAAGGGGCCTTATAGTGCAAAAATAAGAAATAGGTGGAAATACACAATAGATGAAAGTAAATAAAAGGTGGACAATTTTGATCATAATAAACGATTGTCGGTTAGAAAATTATGCGACTGAACATTACAACCACTCGAGGGCCGACAGTAATCTTCCAAAAAAAGCTGCTCTGCCATTTTGGAAAAAGTAGTTTAATGTGTAAGGGTCAATCATGCGACTACGAATGACAACCCACAAAAGGAGAAGAGAAAAGGGTTGGTCACTTCCGGCCATACATCGGTCGGTCATTTTCTCGTCCCATCGGACATGTAAGGGCACATCGAATAGACAACACATCACCTGAAAAGTGTATGGGGACGTCGGACATCTATGTCTATTTTTTCAATTAAAAATTAATATGTAATTTTATGATGATACATTCCCTTAAAGCCTGCAAATTGAATTGCATTACAATTTGTATACGGGGATCGTCCAATATTATTTCCATTTGATGCATAATGTTATAGCGCTTGCCGGTAGTCCTACCTGGCACAGGTGGTGAGGCCCACAGAATCCCACAATTAGTAGTGATGAAGTAAAACATGTAGGGCACAAAGACTATGGGCAAAGGTTTATGCCTGGAGTATGTTAATGGAACAGGTCTCAGATGTTGCTCACATCAAAGACAGTATTGCATAGAAACAAAACTTTAGCCATCTATAATATTGATATATACACAGGGCGTCCATGTCATCCTGATCCTGCTTTAAAATCATTCTCTTCACTTATGTTTATTCAGTCACATAGAAAATACCAGTGTAACTATCAAACTGGCCAATCACAAATTGAACAATGCCCAAGTATGACGGCATTAACATTGTACGCGCCTCCATATTTTTATTTAGTTTACACTAAAGGTGAATCCTGATCAGAGCGCTGACAAGCTGGTAACCCCATCGATACCCAGAACTGATCAGTTCCTGTACTAGCTTTAATGCTGGTCAAACATGCATGAATACATCTTCATGGGGAACAAATGGGAGCTATGATTGAAATCAACAAAATCTTGGCACCCTTCTGACATGTCAACAGCATCAGCATCTATCATCAGAAAACCTCTTTAAAATTCCCAATTTTTGATTAGAAATATGATGGGTTAATTTCACACGCAAAGTCCACGTAGACCTATGACATACTTTATTCATGAGAATCAAGAAGCAAATGAGCGAAATTTCACATCTGCCAAGATCAGTAGTGCAGGTATTAGCTGCATGATATATGGTGTCCGTGAAATGTCAATTGCCTTTCATTTAGACTCAGAATGAACTGTAAATCAGGACTGATTGCATTGTAAAGTCATGAAAATGCTATTCTGTGAAATGACACCTGGGTCAATCTGACATAGTCTTAGATTATTTTTAATTCTGCTGAACAGTTGTTCCTCCGTCATAAGCCTCATTCACATTAGTACTTCTTACCCACCGTTCCCGCTCAAACGTTATGCCAATCACAGGACTGAAGATTTAACAGAGAGAAAAAAGGCTTTTTCTTTAGAAAGATTTACCTGCTTTCAGCCTTCTGATGCGCAAAAATATCAAAGACGAAAGCTACAAAACATGAATGGGAATGACAAAAAATGAAAAAAACATCTGCCTGCTGGGGTAAAATATATATCTACCATCTACCACAGTCAACTGTAAGTTGTATTAGGGTATGTTCACACAGAGCGGTTACGCTGCATAAAAGCACACAGTGTATCTGCCCTGGTCCCCGCAGGGAATGCGGTTTGAAAAACTGCAACAGATTGTGGTGCAGTTTTTCGTCTGGAATGTTCGCTGTAACCCTATACTTACCCGTAGCCATGGCGACGCGTCCCTCGGACGTCCTGCAGCCCGGCCTCCTGGGATGACGTTTTATCCCCATGTGACCGCTGCTGCCTGTTAAGCCAGCATGAAGGTGCTTCAAGCAGTATGAGAGATTCAGGCTGGAGGGAAGGGGTATCACGTAAAACAGCCATATCTCGGGCTGTGGACCACCTAGAACAGCGGTTCTGGTGTCTAATCAGGATCGCAGTTCTAGCTGTGAAACAACCGAGATCACCACTTGAAAACAGTCGGGAATGGACGCTGTATACTATAAGATCACACTGTGTTGCTGGGCAGGGAAGGTGGAGAAGCTGCATGATGATTGGACAGCGTCATACAGAAAACATTACACCGCCCAGAGTGAAAACTCTTATTTGGCTATTATAGCCGAAAGTGCATATTTAGAAAAATGCTCATAAATTTGCAAATAATAAACATTTTTTTAAAAAACAAAATCACACTGTATTTATCAGCATCATAGCGCCTATTAGATTAGTTATGAGATAGGGAATCACGACATGCTATAATAAGGAAAACTGCATTTCAAGTAAAAAAATAAATAAATTCCTTGACCATTGTTTTGATCATAGTGCACTAGACCGTAACTGAGTCAATGTGACTGACAAGTGGCAATAGTCATGTTAGGAGATAACTGCACACAGCCATCTATCATCACATGTGTATATGACACAACACATCAGCCCTGGTAGAATAGGGAAGTGAGGAAAAATACGGGATAAAGTAATCGAAGGCTTTTGCATTCTGTACATTTACGTTGTTTGCATCTCCTGAAGGAGACGCAGCATGTGGACATTAGTAAGGTTTTTTTTCTTTTGAAGAATTTGACTGCAGTCAATTGAATATATTTTCTGGAACATGGAGATATGCACTTCCCAAAACAGAAGCGTTATCATATTCTGATTATAACTGCCGTATGCCATCAGGAAAGAAGAACATGCAAATCATGATTATACTTTGTAGATATGTCTCCACTACCCGCCGCCGGCTCTCTATACTTACCTCCCAGCGTCTTCTGCAGTGGTGCTCCTCTCCTTGCTGCTCGGCGTCTGGGAGCCACTCCAGACCCTGCTGTGCTCCACTAGGTCCTAGTACCATCACCTGACTCCGTGTAATAGCCATGCCTGCTCTGGTACTCATTGCCAGAGCAGTTTGGTTCCCTTGTGTGTCAAGTATCCCCTGCTGTCTAGTTTGAATTTCTGTGGACCGACTTTGCCTGCATTTAACCATCCATGCCTGCCGGCTGTCCTGACCTATAGCTACGTTACCCGTAACAAACCTCCGCAGCCTGTCCTGACCTTAGCTCCCCAGACCACTCGGCTTCTGTTTACGTCAGACGTCACCAAGGTAGACTACTCAGGGGGTGGCGACCTGTTGGTTCCTCCGCTGTGAAGTCCAGATCCTTGTGCAGAGGTTAAAGGTTGAAGACCAAGGTTTCCCTTGCACCCCGCTCCCTGAGGAGTTCAGAGTCAAATCTCTTGGTGACAAGGAGGGTTCACATTGCCCTAAGCTGGCCCAGTTACAGCCCGTCCCAACTAACCTTTGTCTTACTATAGTGGCTGAAACGTAACTTTCAGGCCCAGGGCCTTCAGGACCAAACACAGTTTAGTAGTTTTTGTTCATATTAATTTCACAGCTATAACTCATTTTATACATAGTTCTTGTTTTTTTAGAATTATTATGCTTATAGTTTGAAAAATAGTAAAAAAAATAAATAAAATGCTTTTTAAATTTGAATATTTCTTGCGATAAAATAAAAGTACTTTAAAATGTTTTTCACCATCTACAGTTAAATTTGATTACATGACTAATTTAGGGTAATTGTGTCTGGGCTAGCATCTATTGTTGGGGGGCAGTTTTGAGTGGAGGTCTTTAATTTATATATTTTTTTTTCTTTATTCTTTTGCTTTCCTTTTTATCTTCTTATTCTGTCCCCCAAAGGTCTGAAAAGGCTTTTTATTATAATTATATACATTTTTAGTTAGACACAGCAGTAACCTCCTTTTACCAGTGTCCTGGCGATTACATGATCAGTCACGTGCCCACCTGACAGTTGGTCACTGTTACTGCCCCTGTTCTGTAAATGTGTGTATATGAAATGGGAGAAGGAAGAGGCAGTGATAACCATCTGTCACTCCTCTTGGAGCCTCGCAGTCTCTCAGAGTAGGGCACCTGACATAAGACTGTGTGATCGCTTGGACACCTAGGTTAAACCAATGCGTAAATGTGAAATGGCATGGTTTTAAGGACCTGGACTACCCACCTTTAAATTACAGCAGCAGGTAGTTTTTAAGCAATTAAAGGGATGCGGTCACGTTGAAAATGCGGTCCTATGTGCGGGCAGCATGTTACAGAGCAGAAGGAGCGGAGCAGATTGATTTATAGCTTTATGGGAAAAGATTTCAGAGGGCTGTCCAGTAATTGACCTTCCAGTAATCAATCACTGAGTAGGACTAACCTTTCTACTCATAAACCCAAAGTGGTTTAAGACAATATTTTCCAAGTTACAAAATCTTTTTCCACAAAACCATATATCAGTCTATTCAGCTCCTCCTAGAACATGCTGACCACAGACAGTAGATCAGCATGTTCAATGTGACAAATCTGATTTAAAAAAAAAAAAGTGTAAAATGCCTCTTACATATGTGACAGTGGTCCACCACACTAAAAAAAAAATTATACATTGACTTTTTGCCCAAGAAGCAGTTAAAGGGAATGTACCTAGAACCTTTCCTTTGTAAAACCGTATCAAATGTAAGCCTGTTTTGAGAGAATAATAAAATCGCCTCAGTTTATACCTGGAACAAACACTACAACAAAAGTATCAACTCCACGATCCATCCCAAAAAGAAGCAAAAGAAGAAGCAGATATAATTAATCCTGGAGCCATTCGACACGGCAAGGATGCTAGTATGAAACCTGTCAATTTTTCCCTCCTGCGTGCCAAAACAAGGGAATACCAAATTTAAACATTATGGAAAGGAATACACAGGAGGAATTAAAATGACTTGTGGATGTTGTAATTGGGCATACCAACGACAGGGGAAAGATGGTGGTTCCAGATAAAGAGTTCTATAAAACCGAGAATCAGGCTGGGACCCACAGTGAGGAGGACATTAAATAGATGTCAAGAATCCACGCTACCGCTCTATTCAGAATCTTTGGGAATGACGGAAACAGCCGAGTACAGCGCTTGGCTGTTTCTGTCACTCTGATATAAATTGAATTGGGCGGGAAGTATGCTTAATGGCCGCACAATTCAAGCTCCTCCTTCAAGCGGGGGGGAGGGGTGCAGAGAGTTGGAACAGGGGGTTCGGGACCCCATTTTCACAATCGGTTGGAGTTCCAGAGGTGGGGCCCTCAGCAATCAGACAATTATCACCTATCTGAAGGATAGGTGATAATGGTCTATTCTGGTAGAACCCCTTAAATGTAACACCTATTGCAAGCTTGAATTCTACACCACAATTTGAAATTAAAATTACAAAAATGAATTGATAATAGGATCACATCCAGGGCTAATACGGAAAAATCAGCCCGAATTTATAATGGTCACAAAACAGTTTCTCTCCTCCTCTTCCCCATTTTAGCAGGCACATAGTCAAAATTATATATATTTATTTGCATTGTGCACAGAGAAATAAGTATTTGATCCCCTACCAACCATTAAGAGTTCAGCCTCCTCCAGACCAGTTACACATTCCAAATCAACTTGGTGCCTGCACTAAAGACAGCTGTCTTAAATGGTCTGGAGTTGGATTGGAGAAGAGCAGGGCGGGTTCCCCAATCCCTAGTCCATCTCTGTTTGTAGGACAAGGCTGCTGCTCAATTAGCTGCACCTGCAGCCGGTGTATAAAAAGGTGCAGACACAGTGTGTGAGTCTCACCCCTGACTCAGACTGGAGACTACCAAGTCTGGAGTAGCCTGTATTCTATGTGAGTAAAGACCTGTGTTACTTTGTGTCCAGTGCCTGGTAGGAAGGCACTTGGTATAGTTAGATAATATCTTGTTTAGTTAGTGCTCAGACGAGCAGGATTTATTTTGTATTTTGCCTTGTTGTACAAGAGGCTGTTTCTTTGACAAGAATAAAAACACAGGCAAAGCCCTGTTATGACTTAATGCACGGTGTCCCTGTCTCTGTCTACAAAGAAACCGCTGTACCAACCTCTCCTGGTGCTAAACCCTCACAATATATATACACACATACATAATACATACATATACACACACACACACACACACACACACACACACACACACTGGTTGTCCACTTTCAGCAAATTAATGTTTTTTTTGTATAATTGAATGTAATACACTTTTCCATTACACTTTCTATATTTTATCAATGAATGAATGTTCCAACTAAATAACAACAAGCAGAGATCCTGAAAACCGTGAGAAACTAAGCTACTAAGTTAGTAGGAACATTCATTGTTTACTTCCAGTGAATACAATTCTGTCCATGGTCATGTGATGGACACACAGGTGCACTACAGCAACAGACGCCACCGCACAGCACCACAACATGTGAACAGATGGAATAAGCTCATCTTACCATGCGCCCCAGTGGCCAACTGAGAGCACAAGCAAGAGCAGAAATACTTATTCCTGTATTAAAATCAGCTGTTTTTTTTCCCAAAAGTGTTGAGTGCGGTGTCGTCTGTTGCTGTAGTGCTGCACTTGTGGGGGGACGTAGCCCAGAGCCAAGGAGGCTTGGCACAGTCTGATAGCATGGGTGCTTTTGGGCCCCTGGGTTGCTCCCTCTGCAGGAGCGGTGCTGCGGTGGCTGCCATGCGGTCCTGTGGTGGCTGCCATGCGGTCCTGCAACCGATAGAGTAGGGACCCACTTTGAAAGAGGTCGCCGTGAAGTGGCAAGTGGGCTTATACAGTTTGAACAAAATATTAACTAAGAACCTCAGGTTCATGTTTATAAATTATGCCTAGCGGCTCAGATCAATGTATATATTGTGGATTGTGCGGTCCATGTCTAGTTTCTCACAGTGCCCATACAGTATAGATTCTCCCATGCAGTATAATGCCCAAACAAATCCCCCCATACAGCATAATGCCCCCATAGCAGCTCCCATACAGTATAATACCCCCTTAGCTGCCACTAGCGCCATTGCCCTAGTAGTGACACAGTGCCCATGTAGCTTGTGCCCATGTACATAGCGCCACCAAGCCCCCTGTAAATAGTTCCTCTATATAGTGCCACAGTGTTTATGTAGCTAGTGCCATACCCCCCTTGAAGATAGCGCCACACACCCCCTGTAGATAGCGCCAAAGGGACTCCCTCTAGTAGCAGAATCCCCAGCCAGAGCATAAGCCGGGGATTCGGCTCATCGAGGAAAGCCCTGATGTCACTGTCCATATATGGACCGTGACGTCAATGGCTACTCCTTGAGCGGAATCCCCATTGTAGACTCTGGCCGGGGATTCCGCTCCAGGAGGAGCCTATATGGACAGTGACCTCAGGCGTTTCCTCTAGGAGCGGAATCCACGTCCAGATCATTGACAAAGGGGATTCCGCTCAAGGAGTAGCCACTAATTCTGGAGCAGGGAACCATCAGCTTCCTGCTTCAAAATTAGTTAATAGCGGAGGAGCAGAGGGAGCTCCTCCGCTCACCGAGAACTCCCCGGGCACAGTGCTACTTTAAGCGCTGTGCTCTGGGAAGCCCTGGTGGTACTGTCCATATGTGGACAGTGACGTCAGTGGCTATTCTGCTCCAGGAGAAGCCACTGACGTCAATGTCCACATATGGACAGTAACGTCAAGGGCTTCCCCGAGCTCCCTCTGCTCCTCCGCTATGTTCTGAAGCAGGGAGCTGACGATTCCCTGCTTCAGAATTAGGTTGACAGCGGGACATACCCCCGTCCGCCCGGGACACCACCTGGAATCCGGAACGGTTGGGAGGTATGCCACAGTGCTTTGTGTTGGTCTAGTACTCTGGTAGCCACAATGCGGCTCGCGAGCCTCTGGCACATTACACGCCCAACCCAGGTCTCCAGCCTTGTCCACAGAACTGTCTTGAGAGTTCAACTCTGCCTGATTTCTCCGATGATTATCTCACACTACAGACATCAGTACAGAATAAGACAGCTATATGTAAGCAGCTTTTGGTTGCCTGCTTGTATGTAAGCGCCTGCGAGAGGAGTATAGATCAATGTAGGGCATAGGTGTGTATTATTATTGTAGGAGTACTGTGGTCGGCACAAATCAGGAGAATCAGTTGCATCAGTTGCATCACTATAAATTGTTAGGCCCCATGCACACGACCGTGTTTTTGCGTCCGCAATTCCCCCGCAAATCCACGGGAGAATTGCGGACCCATTCATTTCTATGGGCTCATACACACTATCCGTGTTTTCACGGGTCTCCACATGTCCACAAATCCGTGCCGCAGAAACTCAGGACATGTCTTATTACGGGCCGCAAATTCGATGCGGACATGCCAATAGAAGTCAATGAGTCCGTGGAAATTGCGGATACACCTCCGTGTGTCATCCGCAGTTTTGCGGATTTGCGGAAGTGTTGCTAGGCGACGACCGGGAATGAGTTCTGTCGTCATCCTGTTTTACCTAGGCTTTTTTTTTTTCATCCGCATTTTGCGGATTACATACGGATGAACTGCGGATTACATACGGATGAACTGCGGATGACATTTCACGGAACACGGTCCTGGAATTTGCGGACCAGAAAAACACTACGGTCGTGTGCATGAGGCCTTAAGGGTTGTTTGGGAGACACAGTATGGCCAGGATAATAAGGGTTAGGATGATTTTTAAATATAAAATATACTTTCTTCCATGATTGAGGCTCCTGAATGGCAGTTATTCATTATTGTGGGTCCCAAGGAGGTTTGCCTGCCACCTTTGATATAGTATATAGCTAGCCGAAGACCATAAATTGGCAACAGCTGTTGGGGAAAATTGTCAGAACCTATTTTCCTCTAGACATAAGCAATGTAATTACATGTGCAGGTTTAATATCACATTTACTATGTTAGACACTTTTCGCACCATGGTCAACAAGGGGGTGTGGCTAAGCAGGTAAGGGGGCATGGTCCGATGGAAATGGGGTATGCTTTAAAATGTGCCACTGTGTTCCAAAATTTGGTCAAAAAAACAAACTGGTGTAAACTAAGCCAACAAAGAAGTGGTATAAGGAAGGGAAAAGTGTCTAGCAAGATGCATCATACAGCGTGCACCACTTTGATCAATTTAGCGCATCTTATAAATGCTTTGTCTAAGTTCACATGGTCTAAAGCCTAAACAATATTAGTAAATCTGCCGCACAGTATTTGACTGGGAATAATAAGATAATCCCCTAAATATGAACATTTATCTGCAAATATATGAAGTGGAATTCCAAAAAGAATCCCTAACTTCAGCGGTTTCTGGTAACAAACTTGCTTATTGTGCTCTTGGAGAAAATAACTTTTTTTGAGGAAGTGAAAGCAATTGAGAATTCTTATAAACTGATAAGTTTGACAATAAAATGATATAGCAAGTGAAAGAAAAAAAAAAAAGATTTGGCTGTACAAAACTACAGAAAACGTATAAAATTGTATTCAGTTGTATAGGAAATGGATCATCTGCAAACAATGCACTTTTTCTTGATCTGTCCATATGGACAAGCGTATAATAAAGCGTAGTAAACGTTACATATTTATTGCACAAACTTTGAAACTCCACGACAGGAACCCATCACATATCTGGTATTGCCTTATGTGTTTCAGACACGTGAGCTTAGTTTTAAATTGCACCTATATGAAGGCCGGTTTCTTAAAGAAGACCTCCAGTGGAAACACAACATTCCATGACTGCATTCCCCACCTGACTGTATACCACACTCTCGACTTATTTTATGTATTCTCTAATTACTTGTAGAACTGTTGCCTTCTCTGTGCTTTAAAAAAGCCTCCATCTTGATTCTTAGATTTTCCCAGCTTTCTCTTCCTCTCTGCTTTGCTATCAATCCCATGATGCTTCAGCCCAGCATCACATGACCAGCTAAAGACCATACAATTTCTGCATGCTGGGGGGGACACCGTGATGATCACTCTCTCTATATTCTCCTAAATAAGCTGAGAAACCACAAGTATACAGACAGGGAGGCTGCACTATATTATTTTACATTATACCGGTGTGACCGGAACCTGTCTAGGTATCAGTGGTAGCTGATGATAGAAGTTTCTGTCTCTCCCTGTGCAAAACTAGTGTTGTACAGGAACTGCTGAAGACTGTGATGGGTGACACATAGATCTCCATAGACTCAAGTAGAGAAAGCGTGTCACCGACCCTGATTCACACTGCTGCTAAGCAACCATCCCAGTCTGATATCTAGAGATAGAAGCAGCAAAAAAAAAAATAGCAGTTGAGAGACGGACGCCTGGAATACCATAATGATACACATGGGAAAGTTTAGTTTTTGCCTGAATGTCCCGTTAAATCCTAATTAACGTGTCATGTGATAAAAACCTGCTGATCATATGTCACCATGTCTTCATGGTTACAGACTACAAACAAACCCTGTGTAGTCTGATTTTTCAGCCACGTGTTACTCCTCTCTATTTGACTCCTGAAGCGGATTACAGTCCCAGCCATGTGGATGAGATTTGAACAAATCTCATCCACATACTGTTGAACATTTTCTGGACGGAAATCAGAGCATGCTGCGGATTTTGAATTCTAGAGCAAGCTCATTCTGTTCTGGATGTTCACTGGGGATTTCACCCTTTTCAATGTAGAAGAGGTGAAATCAGCAGCAAAATCTGCACGTAATCCGCAGCATTTCTGTCCAGTGTGAATCCAGCGGAAAAAGGAAGTAACAAAAATTTCCGGTAACAAAGGGCAGGAAAGCAGGTCTTTCACTATAACATGGGGAAATATAGGAGTACTGTATATGCTTGGTTTATTTAGAAAAACGTATAAACTATATATACTGTAAAGCTTCAGCGCTAGTTAATTGAAGAGACTGGGTGGGTAAGTACTGGCATATCAGCAGGTTGGCTGTATACAGACATGTGAGTGGGATGGTACACAGCAGCTAATTAAACATCTATGTTTATAGCAGCTTTCTCAACTTTTTGAACCGAGACAGATTTTTAGGAAATTTTCCTGAAAAACAGGGGAATGAGCTGTGGGGGATCAGCAAGAGCTCCAGTGTGATAGGATCATTATAGTGCATGGCATGATCGTGATAAATAAATGTCACTGATAACCCTACAAGCAACAGTCATGAATACTTAAGAAAATTTATAAAAAGTGCAAAGGGCACAATGAGCTCATACAGTATTACAGTAGAAAAACGAAAGCCGACTGCGATGAGATAAGTTCTTGGCTGAATAGTAAGTATAGTCCAATGTGTAATAGTACACAATGAAAGCTTTGCCTGGTAATTGCTAAAGAAAACCGTAACGGCCTATTCTCAAAAATGACAAGCTCATTGTAATGTAATACTATGTAATTAATTATGGCCTTATCATAACAGCACTTGAGATTACAACTTTATTAGGAGGTTATAGGTGTAGTCCCAGAATCGACAATTATCAACTATCCACAAAATAGGTGATAATTTTCTGATAGGTGAGGGCCCCGCCGTTGAAACGCCCACCGTTTCCGAGTACTGCAGTGAGGAGAACTCTGAATGGAGCGGCGGTAAAGCACTCGTTCTTCCACTCCATTCGAAGTATACGGGAATGACGGAAACAGCTCGGCTGTTTCCGTCAGTACCACATTCAATGGAGCGGTGGGCACTTGCTCGACCACAGCTCCATTCAAGCTCTTCCCTGCTGTGGGGGGTGCAGTGAGGATGAACTGGGGGTACAGGACATCCATTCTCGCGATCAGTAGGGCCCACTGCTATCAGACAATTATCACCTATCTTGTGGATAGTTGATAATTGTCTATTTTGGGAGAACCCCTTTAACTTCTCCAGCAAGGATAACCACACAATACCTGCAAAGCAATTCTAGAGAAGAGATATTGTAATGTCCATGCAAATCATGTTTCAACTGAAAGAGGTATTACAGTATTACAAAAGGATACAGGAACTCCTTAAATATTTTGGAGTGGGCATTTTAAATAGCAAATTGTGAGGCTTTTCCCCTAACGTAATACAATTACCTAGAAATATAGGTCACAGAGTTGTTCCCTTTTGAGGGGTCTTCAATGGTCTCTTCAGCTGTTTCTGAGTTACCTTGCTTTCTTACACAAGCAAGAGAGAATGGGTGACAACAACTAATGGCTGGAGTTCACCCAACATTAGTTACCAATATTGGAGAACCAAGATAAAGTAGATGTGGTTAAATACAGTAGATCAGATGAAAAAAAAAATAAAGTATGCCTGACATATTTCCAGGTAATGTTTTTTATTTTAGGGGAAACAAGCATTACAAGGTAACAAAGTCTTGGGAATTCTTTGTAGACATTTGTTTTATACACATTCAATGATTTCACCTCCCATCAGTCAAGAAGGGATGATTGGTAACGCTGCAAAGGTGATGGAGAAATCTGCCTATGGAATGACATCATGATCTCACCCTAAATTACTCTCCCAAACAATGCTCCAATGATTACAGAGGATTGAGAAGACCCTGGCCACGTAGGTCAACTCTATGGACCTCTATCTACTCCAATGTGAAGTCTGGATCATTGAAGTAATGTCTAAAGTTTACCACGGAATATAAACTATTACAGATCATTCACAAGCTCAAAGTTCACAATTTTTTTTTTAAACTCAAAGTAGTGTCATACCATTTTGGGACTGTGTCTGGCTTCACTTATGGTTCAATCTCAATAGGGGTCCCTAAGGGGTTGCATTTACTCAACATTAAGTGTTGGACAAGCTTCTGGTTCACATGGTTTAAAAATGTGGCCGACCAGCAGAGACTTTGGGTTCTGCCCCTGTATTGGCAGTGCCTAATAAAGACAGTTTTTCACAACAACCTGTCTTATGATCACTTGGTAATAGCTGTAAGTGAGAAAGTACTGAGACGGACCCATCGGTAACTCTGAATTTAGAAGAATGATCTACCTCCAACACATGAATAAACACAAGTACAACAGAATGGCTTATTTTAGACACAAAATAAAATTAAAGGGAGGTGTGAGCTTAGATAATCCATTTTCATAAGTAATAATAGGCATATGGACATAATAAAGCATTCATTTTTGGACAACCCTCTCTCATGTTGTAAGTCTCCCCAATGATCAGCACCTATCGCAAAGGGGAAGTGGTCAGCAGTAAAATCAACAGTGTCATTTAAATCAATGGGTCGTCTGTGTTATGCATGGTTGAGATGAGTGATCAAGATCAGGAGCCGATCTTTGGAGCCAACGGAGAAGGCTACTAAATCGGCGACCCCTCTAATACATACATAAGCCCTGATAGGTTGCATGGATTGGTGGATTGTCTAAAGCAGACAACCCCTATAAGCGCATATTAAGGGGTTCCTAAACAAAATGTCATAAACGACTCCATGAATAACGATTTGTAATGTCCTGGGTTTTCCAGAGGCTCAAGGAAGTCCTACATCTTAGTGCCTATGAATGCTGACCGGTATATTATCCCACTTGTGTACAGGATGCATAATTCATGCTCTTTGACACAACGCACTTCTACAGCTTGATCAATAAGTTGGCTTTTCTGTACAAGTGCAAGTCCAATATTTTGACAGAAAAACAACAGAGTTAACAAGCACTATGATTGACAAAGAAGCCAGTCAGTCACATGACTTCACGGAAGGGAATGCAGTTACAAGTGCAATCATGTTCTGAAGCCTTAGACTCAAATAGCATCTATAAATAAGCACATGATATATCCTGAAAGTAAACTTCTCAATTTCTTTCTTCCCTAAATTTTTACTGCAATACCCAAACTTTTTTCTTATATTTTGTTCTTAACAATTCTTACTTGGTAAATAGTAAACTTGGTAAACTCTTGGTAAATAGTATGTGAAAAAAATCTTAACAAAGCAACCCTTTTAAAACTTGGACCAGGAAAAAAGAACCACAAAGTCATATCACAATCAAATTCTCTTAAATTACCCTATTGACTAAATACATTGCAAACCAAAATAGTGCAACGCTTTTGTAACTTTAACCCACCTCCCGTGTGTATGTATATATATATATATATATATATATATATATATATATATATAAATATATACATACATACTTCTTAACATTGAAATTGCAACACCAAGGAGGAAAAGTTTTGGAATTGTGGAGATCACAGGATCGATAGACATGTTAATGATATGCAAATGATAAAAAAAATGGAAACAAAATATTCCAAACATCTTGATTTATTCTGTATCGAGTATGAACACCATTCACAGAAATGCACGCACTTACACGGCTTGGCATACGATGAATGAGGTTACAAATGCTTGTCTGAGGAATGTTATGCCACGCTGACTGCACTTGGGCATGCAAATCATCAAGATTGGCTGCTGGCAGCACCCTTTGCAATTGCCGATCAATGATGCGCTTGATGGGAGACAAGTCCAGAGATGCTGCAGGCCATGGTAGAACGATTAGGCCACACAGGCTGCTCACAGTAGCATAAGCAACATGCGACCTGGCGTTGTCTGGTTGAAAAACGGTTTCTGGGACACTTTGGAGAAATGTCAGTACCACTGGTTCCAGAACCAAATCAATGTAACACCGAGCTGTTAGTGTACCAGAAATGCAGAATAGAGGGTTCCGGCTACTGTACATTATGCCATCCCACACCATAATCCCGGGAGTAGGACCGGTGTGATGTTTCCTTCTGAAGACCACTTTGTGACGTTGCCCATGTGGTCTCTAGACCAATCTCTGGCTATCATTGCGCTAAAGAGAAAAGCGGGACTTATCGCTGGAGAAGATAGACCTACATTCCAGACTCCATTGTAGTCTTGCTGTGCACCATGATAGCCTTTGAGAGTGGTGGCGTATGGTCAATGGAACACCTGTAGCTGGACGCATTCTGATGGTTTGTGTGGACACTGGTTTCTGTCCTAGGCTTGGGATGTGACGTCCAATTTAATTTGCAGTACGATGACCCATTCGTGCAGAAGTTCGCCTCCACGTACCTCTTGCTGTCATTCCTGTTTTTCTCCCAACCTCCAAGACACACAAAGTTGAACAGTGCTGACATCCCTACCTAGGCACGTAGCGATGTGCCAGAGTGATAAACTAAGGTCTTTTAGTTCAAGGATTCTGTCCCTCTCAGTTTGCGACAAGTGGCGATAACTGGCACGTCAATGAACAAAAGACATCGCACAATAATCCCACACCAATTAATCATATTTTTGTGGTTTTATGAGGCTAAAAAAACCTTGCTTTCAATCTGGTGTTTATGCCCCTCCCACATGCCACAGATTGGTGTGCGGTGCTTGAAAAATGTGACATTTTGCAGATCTTAGCGACACCTGCAACTTCCTTGATTTGCATAACCTTACGGCTTGCCCTTCTTGGTGTTGCAATTTCAATTTTGAGGAATGTATATACACACACACACGATTGATATACATACATACTCTGTAAGATGGGGACACATTATCTGAGGTCTAATTAAGACAGTCTTGTCCTAGACAACCCCAGATTTCAGCATTAAAGGTAAATTTCGCAAGCAACATCACAAGGCGACATCTTCTGAAGTGACATTCAGCAAAGTCTGGTATATAGCCTTAGCTATGGACTTAAGCCACAAATTGGAACATGGCAACTTTTTCCCAAAAATAATTCCTCCTAAATTAAAGGGGTTATCCATTTTTTAGTAGAGGCTGCAAATGAAATAATCTATAAAAGCAAAATCTACCTACCCATCTTTGCCCCCAGCGATCCAGCGCAGTCCTTCCGACGGCACTCCTGATAGTTATTTACATGCACGTAGCATGTAACCGCTGCAGCCAATCAGAGGGCTGAGCAGGGCTCTGGGTGACTAAACGTTTTACTGGCATAATGCCAGAAACACAACATATGGCCACTGAGCCCTCTAATTGGCTGCAGCAGTCACATGCCACGTGCACGTAAACAACCTCTGGGAGTGCACCAGGAGTCTTGGCGCTGGATCGCCGGGGGCAAGTATAGGTAAGTATTTCTTTTTTGATTTATTTAATCTGCAGCCCCGAATAAAAAAAAAAAATGTTCACTTCCCGTATAACCCCTTTAAGGATGCTGGTAGAAATAAATGATATGCACATTAAACTCATCCAAAAAAGAATATAAAACTGCTGATCAATCACCCAAGCCGAAAAGTCATAGAAGCTTATGTTTCAGGCAGGTATGTGCAAATTACTTTATAAACATAAAATCCTAAGAGCTGCCATCCTTTGGATAAAATGTTTGAAGGGAAACAAACAGAACATTGAAATACAGATCATGATTCAAGATTTTCCCTACTGATTCTCACATTTCTTTTTCCTAGAACTTCAAAATGTTGAGTTTTTTTAACCTGTGTGTCATATTTATATAGCAGATAAAAATCCTCGTGAGACAACTTGCGAAAGCGGATCAAGACTATTTTACAGCATTTTCTTTCCTTCAACTCAACAGCACTGACCGACTAAAGGCCATATTTAAAGGGGTTGTTAGAGTTCAGAAAAACATGGCTGTTTTCTTTCAGAAACAGCACCACTCTTGTCCATGGTCTGATTCTGGTATCGCAGCTCTGCCCCACTCAAGTGAATGGTGCCGAGTCACAATACCAGGCCGAGTCTATGGACAAGAGTAGTGCTATTTGTGAAAGAAAACAGCCATGTTTTTCTAATCTCATACAACCCCGTTTTGGGGTAGTGTTCCCTTCTATATTTTTTTTCTCTTCTTCCCCCTGCTGAAACCAGCTTCTGTTTTTGGCAACTAGATATTGAAGGGAACATGGAGCACAGATAGGGCAATGTAAATCAACTGTGGAATTCATTGCTAAGGCTTGGTTCACATCTGCGTCAGGACTTCATTCATGGGTTTTATCGGAGCTTTCCTTCAGGGGGAACCCATGAACGGAATCCAAACAAACCACCATAGGTTTCCGTTTGCATCACTATTGATTTCAATGGTGACAGATCAGGTGCAAATGCTTTCCGTTTGTCACCATTGTGCAAGGTTTCTGTCGTTTTGACAGAATAGCGTAGTCGACTACGGTATTGATTCCGTCAAAACTACGGAACCTTGACATAACGGTGACAAAAGGAAACCATTTACACTGGATCCGTCACCATTGAAATCAATAGTGATGCAAACGGAAACCTATGGTTTCGGTTTGTTTCAGTTTGGATTTCGTTCATGGGTTCCCCTGACGGAAAGCTTAGACGGAACCCACGAACGGAGTCCCGACGCAGATGTGAGCGAAGCCCAAGAGCAATAATGTATTTCTAGTATTTATGAGGAAACATCTTGTAAATTCTAAACAAAGCCTAAGTGTTTTTCTATTTAATATAGTGCTGCGATTGTGATGTGATGTGCTTATGGCCAGAAGGGCATTTCCTCATACATGTCATTTTTCCACTTAAAGACAGTGTGCAGTGAAAAGTTTGGTGAGGAGTGGTGGAGAAAATATGCATGAGACTTTTTTTAGATGGGGAAATCCCAAGCAACATCCAGCGCATGATCAATAACACACAAATACAAAATACTTAAAACACAAGTTCACCTTTAGAACAGTTAGGCCAAAAAAACTATTAGGATATGCCCATCTGTAATATAACGTAATCCTGTTTCACTACTGGGTGTATTTGCTATTGGTGTACAGAATTCAGTGGTTCACTAGTCTCCTGTCGAGTCAAGTTCTAGGAATAGAAGATCCTCTACCCAACAGCCAGACTGCTCGCTCTAGTAATGGATCTGCAGGTCACACCGCAGGCCAGGACAAAGGATGGACTTCGGAAAGGACAAGATCGCTAAAAGGGAGTAGAGAGAAGTGGCTGCTTTAGTGTAGGAGAGAACATACTCATACAGTAGAAGGGGATGGAGAGTGTAGTATTTGCCAACAATAAAATTTACTGTGACGAGACAGTGATCACAGAGTGGGAGGGGAGCGTTTACAAGGTTTATCACTGGAAGGTAACACCTATTGGCAGAGGCGTAACTTAAAGCTCCTGGGCCCCAATGTAAAATCTATAACAGGGCCCCCACCTACAATATATTATTTATAATACTAATGTCTTATTAATGGATTTTGGGCGCCCTCAGGCTCCATGTGCGATTGCTACCTCTGCACCCCCTAAAGCTAGAGTCTGCAGAGCAAGGTAGAACAGGGTTTAGGGGGCCCCATTTTAGAGATAGGTTTGGGTCCCAGAGGTGGGACCAGCATCTATCGGACATTTATGGCATTTTATGCAGAGTATATGTTGGGATGAGCAAGAAGTAAATACGGTGCAGCTTTAGCCAATAGCTGCAGAGCAGGAAGTGATGTTAGTGAGAACCGTTTTAGCAACTTCTCCTGTACAGCCCAGTACCATTCAGAAGAACTTGTTATTGCCGGTCATGCATAGAGCACCTCGGAAACTTGCATTTGGGGGGCCAAAGTGAAAGAATTAACGGCGGTGGAATGTTATATGAAAATGTAAACATCTGCACGCACTGTAACGATCTTTGTGGACACATGCATTTTCAGAACAGCCAGGTGGACTTGATGAAAGTTGGCCTAAATGGACAATTTAGAGGTTTTGTGATAAAAGTTTGTTGGAAATATAATACATTTGTGATGATGGACATCCAATAGATATACCCTGAAAAGGAGGTTGGCTATTGTAGAGTATTTCCTCCGCTCCTCATTTATAATCGTCTGTGTTTGGTCTTGGAGGCTGACGACAACAAATCACCAAACATTTGAGACATAATTTGTCTAGAATACATGAGACTATGGATAAGGTGCTGGATGCAAATGAATGTTGAATTCTTTAAATTGCAATAGATAGATAATTTTGGGGTACATTTTGATTTTTATGGATAATGCCTAAAAAATTGTTATCAAATTTTTCATACAAACTTTATTCTACATTCCAGTTATCCCTACAGAAATGCTTACATGCTTATAATTACCTTTTCCCATTTTTTTCTGTTTACCATCATATTACAAAGTAGGATCTAAACCATTTAATTAATGAAAAAAATTACAAAGCCATAAAAATATTTTAAAGCATAGTTCCAGGAAAGAGAAGGGATCGGAGGCAGCTGGGTGGTTAAATATACAATAACAATAAATCACGAGTTGAAAACCACCATTATTATCGGAAGTTAGAAAGAAAAAAATCAATGAGAAAGTAAAGATTTCTTAGCCACAATATCGGAGCAGAGCAGCTAATTTCTAATTAACTTGACCCATGAGAATTTAAGACAAGAACTAATAACCATTTATTTTGGTTCATTAGCCATAATGTTTGGTAGCTGGATACTGAAAAATAAACTATTTTAATATTGGTTTTGGCTTTGTTCAAACACATCTAAGCAGAACTGGAAGTGACTATTCCTTCAGTTTAATATCGCTAACATTAGTAACCTATTACTTTAACCATATGTGCAATCTGTACTTTTTGCATAGTAAATGACTTGGATCATCTGGTCAATTATAACCAAATGTGTTTTCAAACTATTTCCCAAAATATGTTGGAGGCGTTGGTAAGGGGTGGTGACAAGTCAAGTGCGCTTTCCTTAATTCCCAAAGAGTTTGTACAGAGTCAAAGCGCACATGCTTGACTACCACTGCGGGTGCGCGAGGAGGAGGAGGGTTAGGGTATGTTCACATGGCAGCGTCCGATACGGCTGAAATTACGGAGCTGTTTTCAGGAGAAAACAGCTCCGGAATTTTAGACGTAATGGCATGTGCAGGCGTTTTTCGCTGCGTCCACTACGGACGTAACTGGAGCTGTTTTTCTATGGAGTCAATGGAAAACGGCTCCAATTACGTCCCAAGAAGTGACAAGCACTCCTTTGATGCGGGCATCTTTTTTACGCGCCGTCTTTTGACAGCGCTGCGTAAAAAAAAATGACCGTCGGCACAGAACATCGTAAAGCCCATTCAAATGAATGGGCAGATGTTTGCCGGCGCATTGGAGCCGTATTTTCGGACGTAATTCGAGGTTAAAACGCCCAAATTACGTCCATAAATAGGGTGTGTGAACCCAGCCTTAGACTCTCAACAGCTTGAATGGCAACTTTATATTAGAGACACCTGCTCGTTCACGTTCGGATTTTCCCTTTATGGAAATTAGACACGTGACCCTGGAGTGCAGCATAAAATCAAGTGTATAACTTTTACGTGGATCAGTTTTAGTGTGAATCAATATTAGAGTGGGAAAATCGAGCGATCTGAACAACTTTGAAACAGGCATGGTGATTGGCGCTAGACTAGTCTTGGACAATATTTACAAAACTGTTAACCTTATAGAGTTTCTTGTGCAATGGTGTCGAGAGAATACAGAGAATGGTGTACAAACATTCAGTGAAACGGGATTCTGTGGCCACCGACAACTCGTCGATGAAAACAGTTACAGGAGGATGTCAAAAATTGTTCTGACCAACAGGAGGTGCGCAGTCAAGCAAACTGCAGCCGAATACAACACTGGTGTTCCAACTAACATGTCCAACCGCAGAACTCGTTGCATGGCACATATGGGCTTTACCTGCAGATGACAAGTACAAGTCCCATTGCGGTCTAAGGGCAACAGAAAGGAAAGACTCCAGTGGGCAAATGTGCACAAAAATTGGATTACAGAGCAGTGGGAAAACATCACCTGGTCAGATGAATCCAGATTTATGTTGCACCATGCTGATAAGGGGGTCAGAATTTGGCACAAACAGCATGAATTGATGAAGCCTTCCTGTCATGTGTGAGCAGCTCTGGCTGGGGGTGGGGGGTTAGTAATGGTGTGGAGGGATGTTTTCTCGGCACACCCTGGGTCCTCTGATACCTGTGGATGGACGTTTGAATAGTAGGGTATACCTAAGCATTGTGGCTGACCAGGGTTATCCCTTCATAGCAGCGGTTTACCTTATGGCAGATGGACACTTTAGTGGCAACTGCAAAAAGCTATCCTGCTATCCAACTGCGAAAAGCTATCCTGTTATCTAACTGCGAAAAGCTATTCTTGCAGAACAAGTTTAATACCTAGTGGAATCTATGCCACAAAGAACTGCGGCGGTTCTGATAGCTAAATGTGCTCCAATACGCTACTAGATGGGTGTCTCTAATAAAGTGACAATCCACATTATATAATATAATGCTGCTGTCCTCATATGTGGCAGAGAGGTGAATGAGAGTCCAATGGTACAAGGGCCTGAGTGTGCCTGCAACCTCCGCACTCTATGTAGTTACGTCACTGTGTATTACAATTTTTCATCTGGAATTCTTTCATATTTTGAGATAAAAACATACCCACTCAAAATACTTAATGTATTAAGGGATTCATTCTCTGTAGGACTCATTCCTGAATCATGAAACACTGAATTATAAAATACCATAGAAGCACCCAATTACAGCAGCTAACATCTCTCTAACAAGCGGTTACACGATATAGACTGTTTAGATGCTTCAGAAAATAGCAAAATATTGTTCTTATTAAAGGGGTTTTCTGACTGGAACGAGTGTTGGCATATTGCTAGGATATGCTATCACTTACTGATAGTGAAGGTCTGACTGCCGGGACCACCACCAATTTTTAGACGACGGTGTTGCAGCGCTAGTGAAGTGCTGCGGATTTTTTTTACCAATATCCTCTGCACAGAAATACTACCAGCCACCTACTACGAGGGAAACTGCTAAACAGGGTGTTGTAGTGTGTCGTAAAAAGCCAGGAGCGCCACTGTTCAGAAAAAAATGTCAGGAATTTCCTAGTGATATGACATAACATTAAATAATGGGTTTACCCCTTTAAGAACTTTACTGTCATATATTTCTTATGAAGGAAATGGTTTACCATATGCAAATGAAAATAAAATACTCTTGAAATTGATATGAATCATTTCTCTGCACTGGACTGTGTTAAAGTCTAGTAATTTAAACAAAGTAAAAAAAACAAAACACAGGAAGAAGCCATACTTACTAATACAAGGGCAGGTTCAAACACCAGCAGGATACACACAAGCCACAAATGCTACATAGAGGTAGAGTGCGCAGGTGAAAAATACTGATGAGATCCACTCTCACGCCAACTATTCATGAGCGGAGCGGCTGCTTAGTATTATCATTGCACGCAGATAAAGCTTCTAAATGTGTGCCAGTTGCCCCCCTCATGAATAGGAGGCGTAAGGCCCCATGTACACGACCGTAAAAAAATCAACGTAATTGCGTACCGCAATACGGTCCGCAATTACGGACACGTTCATTTCTATTGGCCGTGGTCACCTTTCTGTATCGCTTAGGGTATGTTCACACGGCCCAATTTCGGGCTGTAAACGCCCGAAAAATTAGAAGCAGAACGCTTCCAAACATCTGCCCATTGATTGCAATGGAAAAAACGTCCGCGAAAAAGAAGTGCAGGTCACTTCTTGGGACGTTTTTCGAGCTGTTTTTCACAGACTATTGAAAACAGCTACAAAAATGGCCATAAAAAACGCATCGAAAATCGCGAGTGGCTTAAAGAGGCTCTGTCACCACATTATAAGTGCCCTATCTTCTACATAATGTGATTGGCGCTGTAATGTAGCTGACAGCAGTGCTTTTTATTTAGAAAAACTATCTATTTTTACCACGTTATGAGCGATTTTAGCTTTATGCTAATTACTTTCTTAATGCCCAACTGGGCGTGTTTTTACTTTAGACCAAGTGGGCGTTGTACAGAGGAGTGTATGACGCTGACCAATCACGTCATACACCTCTCTCCATTCATTTAGTCCGCGCATAGTGACACTCCGTTGTTCACTATGTGCTGTCTTATACAGACACATTAACGTTACTGAAATGTTTACATAGTGAATAGACATCACCTCCAGCCAGGACGGGATGTCTATTCCCAATCTACGACACTTCCGTAACGTTTCTGTGTGACTTACAGCAGAGCAAAGCGTAATCTCGCTGTAACCTGTCATTTACAGTGTGATCTCACGAAATTACGCTTGCTCTGCTGTAAGTACCACAGAAACGTTACGGAAGTGTCGGAATTGTGAATAGACATCCCATCCTGGCTGGATGGAATGTATATTCACTGTCTAAACACTTCAGTAATGTTAATGTGTCCGTATAAGACAGCGCATACTGATCTAGCAGGATCCCTATACGCTGACTAAATGAATGGACAGAAGTGCATGACGCTGATTGGTCGGCGTCATACACTCCTCTCTACAACGCCAACTTGGTCTAAACACGCCCAGTTGGGCATTAAGAAAGTAATTAGCATAAAGGTTTTTCTAAATAAAAAGCACTGTTGTCACCTACATTACAGCGCCGATCTCCTTATGTAGGAGAGAGGGCACTTATAATGTGGTGACAGAGCCGCTTTAAAAAACGTCTGACAATCAGGAGCGGTTTTCCCTTGAAAACAGCGCCGTATTTTCAGACGTTTTTGACTCAGCGTGTGAACATACCCTAAGAGTGGAGATCATCAGTATCTTTCACATGAGCACTCTTCCTCTATGTAGCATTTGTGGCTTGTCTGTATCCTACTGGGAACTGCCCTTGTATTAGTAAGTATGGCCTCTGTGTTTTTTTTGAGTAAATATACATCCTCCTTTGCTGTGAAAGTCTAGTACTAGGCTCAAGCTAGGGGAAGGTTTCGTACTATCAACTTCTAAGTGCAATGTAGTCACAAGGTAGTCTGAGGTCTTGTCAATCTTCTCTGCAATGTAATAGCACTGTAAGGATATGTTCACATGCTTACTAAAAAACGTCTGAAAATACGGAGCTGTTTTCAAGGGAAAACCGCTCCTGATTTTCAGCCTTTTTTAGCAACTCGTGTTTTTGGGAGCTGTTTTTCTATATAGTCAATGAAAAACGGCTCCAAAAACAGCTCATGAAGTGACATGCAGTTCTTTTTCGCGGCCGTTTTCCAAAACGGCTGCGTAAAAAAATTGCTTGTCGGATAAGCACGCCGATTTTCCCATTGAAATCAATGAGCAGATGTTTGGAGGCGTTCTGCTTCCGATTTATTTGACGTTTTTGGCCCAGAAAAACAGCCGAAAATAAGCCCTGTGAACATACCCTAATAGCTCTAGAATCAGCTGTTAGCTAAACTCACTGCCCAAATAACAGGTTACGTCTGAATTTTAGATTTAAAGGCCATGTACACATTTGAAATAGACCTTTTTATTTAAAAAAGAAAAAACTATCAGTGTGTTTGGTGCAACTTTCTAAATACTTTTTATTAAAAATGTTTACTTTTTGAGATACAGCTGCTTTGTATTTTGTTTACAGAGCAGCTGTATCTAACGCTAAAACATGTATCCATCAGTTCAGCGGCACGGACTGGTTCAGTGTCAGCGTTTACCGATTACATCTAAGTTCATAACTTAGATCTGATCGATAATAGGCGGATCCTGCGTGTCAGAGAAACGCAGGACCCGCTGTCAATGAACCGGTCAGTCCCGCTGACCTGACTGATACCGGTCTCATACAGGATACAAAGCAGCTGTAGCTCAAAAAGTAAAAATAATTTTGAATAAAAAGAATTTAGAAAGTTGCACCAAACACACTGATAGACCTTTTTATTTAAAAAATAAAAAAACAAAACAAAAAAAAAAACACATTTCAAAAGGTGTACATAGCTTTAAGGTTCTCACATTTTATACAGTATTTCCATTCCCCTGAAACCACCTTAAAAAATTATGTTTAGATGAAAGTGAGATAAACCTTGGAGCAACTTTAACTTTCATATTATTGGAATATATCCATACCAATTTCCTTAATAGAATATTATAGGAGTCAACTCCTTCAGTCATAGACAGTTTGAAAAAACATCATTAAAAGTACAAGTCCCCAAGTCGACTACGCTATTCATTCAGTCAAAACGACGGAACCCTTACACAACGGTGACAAACGGAAACCATTTGCAGTGGATCTGTCACCATTGAAATCAAAATGTGATGCAAACGGAAACCTATGGTTCCCGTTTGTTTCAGTTCGGATTCTGTTCATGGGTTCCCCTGATGGAACGCTACAACGGAACCCATCAATGGAGTCCTGAAGCAGATGTGAATGAAGCAATAAAATGAATGATTAACAAAAAAATACAGCCGCAATGCAAAATACGCATTTTTTTTTTATAAACAAATTTTATCAAAATAAAAAAACCATAACATATAAAAATACCAACGTATTCAATAAAGTTATGCATCCTACTAATTTTAATGGTGAATGGCGTATGTTTAATAAAAAATAAAATACAGTGGCATTCTCAGGAAATGCCTGGGTACAAGAAGTAGGAAAAACAGAAGGCGCCATGAGAAGTAATGAGATGTGAATGACTGCAAGGGGTGCAGAATACTACTTTTCCATAAATAAATGTGTTACCTAAAAAAAAAAAAAAAAAGTAACAAGAGAGTTGGGAATAACCCTTTAAGGGGTAAAAAGAATACTGAAGGGAAAGTTGATACACTGGGGAAGATTTACTAATGCTCTCTAAGTTCTAGACCGTATAAACTTAAAGGGTAACTAAACTTTTAAAAAAAATTGACATATCATAGTGACATGTCAGAAGTTTTGATCGGTGGGGGTCCGAGCACTGAAACGAGGTGCTCGGGTAAGAGCTATGCCGCTTCGTCTCTGATCGACAGTCTTCGGAAAGCCAAGCGAGTGGTGTACAGGCTCACATGTTAAGCCCATCAGAAACGAAGCGGCGCGGCACTCATCCAATCTCTTCTGCTGCTTCCTTTTAGCGATCGGTAGGGGTCTCCGTGCTTGGACCCCCACCGATCACAACTTCTGACATGTCACTAAAAGTTTAGTTACCCTTTAAATCAGACCTTGCTGAGCACAACACAAAAAGTGTCTAAAATAGTTAATAAATTTAGAGCATGGCATGTGCACCAGAATTCTGGTGCATTTTGAATAGGAAAACGTCCCCACTGTCTTATGCCAAGAGTAGAGCCTGAGGGGTGGTGACTCAAGCATTCTCTCTTTAATGTTATGCACCTCCCCCAGTGTATAAATTTTTCTTGGAATGTTCCTTTAAAACACTTCAGACTACAGGCTGAGGAAAAAGAGATTATGTCCGCTACTAGATTTGCAGGAAAAATGTGAGAAATTTAAAATACCCTTTAGTCCTGCATCTTTAAACTGGTACTGCCCCATTTAAGCAAAATATTCGGGAACTGCTTAAATAGGCTGTTTAGTGAGGGTTCAGGTGCTCAAACCCCCACCGAAGTAGAAGACGGGCTCATAGACTTCTATAAGCCTATCTACAGCTTACCCTGCCTCTCTGAGAAGAACTGCAGTTTTTCGGCCGTAATTCCCTGCGGGTTCCAGGACAGATATGCTCAGGGTCGGACTCGCACACCAGAGGAACCCCTGGCGGGCCCTGGCTCTAACATAATAATGGGCCTTAAATATTTAGTCACTTTCCACTAGGGTCCATTACTTATGGGATGATTCACAAATTACCTAAGAGACCTTATTGATTCTGTGTGTACAATGATAACAACAAGGACTATGATTAAATGAAAAGTTGACATGTACATGTTCTATATAGATGGAGGGTGGCCCCAAAAACCCCAGTCCGCTGCTGGATAGATTGCGTACTATTACGTAGCGTATCCGCTCTGTGTGAACATAACCTTAAAGTGAAGCTCAGGCTTGGGAATTTTGAATAATTCCATTATGATATTATTAGGATTCCTTCCTTTCTAAGCCGTACATTCTGCAGTAAACCGTTTTCTGTCCTCGGCACCTGCAGGACAGTAGCAGTTAATGTAATTTACCGGTCACCCACCATACATATCCAAACCCCTTTCACTTGTAAAAAGGGCATTTCTAACATTTTAATAAATACAAAATCAAACCACAGCTTCACTTCAAGTTTAATACGTTACTTATGTCACGTTGCTAATATAATAGTGCCAGCACATTCTGTCGTGTTCTACAGAGATTCTTGTCACCAGTTGCGATTTTAGTACAGATTTTTTTTATATGCGAGTAATAGGCGTATAAAAATCACCCAAAAATCTTACAGCATCTACAGACTATTATGTGTCAGTAGCAGAAAATCTACAATGCATTAGCGAGAAGTATACTGTTGTACTGGCCCATACTGGAGACCATAGATCAAAAAAACGTATCCACTGGAAATAGATTACTGACTGCGACCACACAGACCGCTTCTATTTCCTTAGAATTACAATATGAATAAACCATTCCCTTATAGAGACTTTGGCAATCACCATCAGATTGTCTCATAGGGACTGTGGTTTAGGGAAATGGAAACTGGAAAGTAATTTTAATAGTAGTTTATGCAGGACGATTTAGTTCAACTCGACTGCAAACGTTGTGACGTAAAAAAAGAACATAAGCTTATGCCAACTTCAAAGCCTTCATAGCTCTGCATAGAGTAAAACTATTAAAAAAGTTTTTCTGCAACCTTACAACTAGACCACTACGTCTAACAATTTCTCGTGCAAACGGAGACACATGGTGTAAGCACGCACATCTTCTATTACCATATGTATCAGTATACCGATAAAAAGTAAAATTCTTTTTTTTTTTTAAATAATGTTATTCTATACAAATGTAAGAAGGATAAGCCCCATAGATGCAGAGGATAAGCCCCATAGATGCAGATAAGCAATACAGAAATTGTAACGAATGTCCACATATCCAAACAGATGAGAATTAGGATTTTGTCAGGAATCTTTTGTTTTCTGTATTTTTTCTGCTTGAATATTCCCTATAGACTTCTGGAAAATATCTGTTGAAAGTGAAGAAAATGAACGACTCCACAAAGTCTGAACTGCGTGTAATGATTTCCTTTTAAAAATAAAATTTACAGTATAAATAAAACTTTGGGCCCCTTGTTGCACCCAAAAATAAACAGTTTAAGTACCCACATGTAGTAAAATACATACTTGTAGTAATCATTCATTTTTCATTTGTTTTATATTTAATTTTGTGCAGGGAAATATGAAGAGCTACAGAAGTGGAAATGCGATCCTGCTCTTTGCTATTGGGAAATCACTTGGCTGCTGGGTAATTAAAAGTAAACCCAAAGATCATCGGAAACAAATGGCAACAATAATTAAAAGTCCCACAGAGGAAAATAAAAATAAAAAATCCCAAAAATATAATCCTCCTGACGGAAACCACAGACATATACCTCTGATAGATGCCACTGTATAGGGATATCCCTCTTACATAAGCTCCTATATTTACAAATAAAAATTAAAAAACAAATGTAAATACTTTTTCCACTCAGTATGGAATAGCGCAATCTGCTTCGCTATTTCATACAGAAAAAAACAACTGTATCCCCGACGTATAGCAGTCTGACTGAAGCCAAAAGGAAACTCTTTTGGCCCCTGTTAGGTGAATGAGGGCCTATGGATACATTTAACGTATATGTCAGGAGTGTTCCTCGAGCATACAGGAAAAATACAATGCAAAACGCAGTGTGAAAAGGGCCAGAGGTGATTAATAGGGATTCTTGGAACTCCAGTAGACATATAAAGGAGTATTGTCTGCTATTGCTTTTAATTTCTCCAGAAAACTGGATCAGATAAGTCATATGTACGAGATTAGCTTTCACCACATACTTGGAGACGTGCCAACGATTTGTGATGATGTATTTAAACTCTAAATCCTGTCTGCCAATGTCTTACTCTAATAATGTAGAAACTGACAGTAATAGGAGCATGTACACAGCAGATCAAAATAAGGGTGCTTTACAATGCACCCCAGCAAAAACAAATGCCTAAGGTAAACCTACACATTTATTATTAGGGAAATACCGAAACCAGCAGTTTTACAAAAAATAATTAGCTTTCGGTACAAGCAGGAATAATTTGTTGTTAAATGGACACTAACTTTTCAAACAATCTAATAGTATCAAATTTGTAATTTAATTGTTGTTAAAATTTGATTGTTTTATCCATGCAAATTCTGTTTAGTTACTGACACTAGATGCCTCCCTCCCTGTAGTCTGCTGTTCACACTCTGTTAAGAAAAATCCATCTGGATCTACAAGCAGAGGAAGACTGCAGGAAGTGGGGTTGTGTCCCTACACAGCCTGCGAATAGAAGTATATGAAGAGGTTAGGGGGAGCAGGAGGGAGAGATAGACGCTGCTGCCCATAGAAATCTAAGGAGAGAGGAGGGGAAGCAGGAAGAGGGAGCAGGTGCAGAGAGAGACACAGACAATGCTGCCCATACGCTATGGAGAAGGGAGAGCAGGAGGAAAGAAAGACACAGATGCTCCGGCCATAGAAGTCCAAGGAGAGAGGGTAGCAGGGGCAGAAAGAGAAGACACAGGCTGCTGGTGATCGATATTTCACACCATGCTTGATTCTAAGCTACACTGATCAGCACTGCTTTATAATCTCCTCCATTCTGCAATATATATATAGATACATTAGAATATATATATATATATATATATATATATACACACACACACACACACATGTACAGTGGTTATAAAACGTCTACACGCCCCTGTTAAAGTGTCATGTTACAAAATCATTACAAGATAAATCATTTCAGAACTTTTTCCACCTTTAGGGCAGATACAGACGGACGCAGCGTTTTGCGCGCGCAAAAACCATTTGACAGCTGCGTGTGTCATCCGTGTATGATGCGCGGCTGCGTGATTTTCGCGCAGCCGCCATCATAGAGATGAGGCTAGTCGACGCCCGTCACTGTCCAAGGTGCTGAAAGAGGTAACTGATCGGCAGTAACTCTTTCAGCACCCTCGACAGTGAATGCCGAACACAATATACAGCAACCTGTTAAAAAAAAAGAAAAAGTTCGTACTTACCGAGAACTTCCCGGCCGTTGCCTTGGTGACGCGTCCTTGGTGACGCGCCTCTCTTGACATCGGGCCCCACCTCCCTGGATGACGCGGCAGTCCATGTGACCGCTGCAGCCTGTGCTTGGCCTGTGATTGGCTGGAGCTGTCACTTGGACTGAATTGTCATCCCGGGAGGTCAGACTGGAGGAAGAAGCCGGGAGTTATCGGTAAGTCAGAACTTTGTTTTTTTTTTCACAGGTTCATGTTTATTGGGATCGGTAGTCACTGTCCATAGTGCTGAAACAGTTTAACTCTTTCAGCACCCTGGACAGTGACTATCTCCGGACGTCGCGTACCGGAAATTTTTTTGCCGAGTTCGGCCGAACCCGGTGAAGTTCGGTTCGATTGTACGGGTTCGCTCTTCTCAAAGACACTCCATTTGGATGTTTGGAAACAGAAAAGCACGTGGTGCTTTTCTGGTTACATTCATCCTTTTGACAGCTGGTGCGCTGTTTCAGTCGGTTCGCACGGAAGTGCTTCCATGCGACCTGCGTGGTTTTCACGCACCCATTGACTTCAATGGGTGCGTGATGCGCGAAATACGCGGAGATATTGAACCTGTCGCGCTTTTTGCGCAGCTGACAAACGCTGCGCAAAAAGCACGGACTGTCTGTACTGCCCCATAGACTTGTATTGGTCTGTGCGTGGCGCGTGAAAACCACGCGGCCCGCACGGACCGAATACACGCTCGTGTGAATCCCCCCTTAATGTGACCCATAATCTATACAATTCCATTGAAAAACAAACTGAAATAATTTAGGAGGGGAAAAATAAGTGTGAACACCCTCAGAATTAGCCAATCACATTCAAACTCATGTTTAATAGCAGCCAGTACACAGCTGCCATTATTTAAAGTGATTCTGAGTAACCCCATATAAAGTTTAGCTGTTCTATAAGGATTTTCCTGGCATTTTCTTTGTTGCATGTGACAGCAAAAGCCATGGTCGGTAAAGAGCTTACAACACATCAAAGGGATCTGATTATTGAAAGGCATCAGTCAGGAGAAGGGTAACAAAGAATTTCCAAGGCATTAGATATGCCATGGAACACCGTGAAGACAGTCTTCAAGAAGTGGATTACATTTGGCACAACAGTGACATTACCAAGGGTATATAGGGGGCAGTGGGATATATAGGGGGCAGCACAGATATCTTTGTTTTATCTATTCTACTTTAATATTGAACACATACTTTTACAAAGAGACAAACACATGCAGAGATACACACACAAACATATACACATCCAAACACAGAGACACATACTGTATACACGCAGAAACAAACACACACACACTAACATATACAAAACACAGGGACACATGCTGTATACACACAGACATACTGTACACACACACACACACACACACACACACACACACACACAGAAATACACAGAGACACACAGTGTATACAAACACAGATACACACAGACACTCACCACCTCTCCATGCGGACAGGAGTTAGTTGCTTTTAAGCTTTTTCAGCTGACTGTCATCTGATGTGTTTGGGCACTTTTACCTCCCCCTTTTTTAAACCTCGATATGGCAATACTGTGCTACACACAATAGTTAAAAACAATCTTGTTTAATGGTATTGCAGATACCCTGACCCACATTCTATACTGTATGAGGCTTCCACCCCTTAAGACTCCTTGATTTTAAAACACTCACCCGCACCAAAGTCTCAGTTACCTTTATAAAGGAAAAAAACACTATATGAAAATTAGTTTCACCCCACCTTTCTAGAGAAAGAACACAGAACTGTACTTGCAAATATTATAGCTTCAAGATAACGGCCGTCCAGCTTATCATAAACCGATAAATTACTGGAAACACCTTTATTTTGTTCCTGATAGCAATGAGGAACTGTATAACTGGTTCATTTCTGATCAGGCCACTAGTCACATCTTTTAAAGAAACACTACACTTTGGAAATTAATGATAAAATTAAACCGAAGATACACTTGCCCAGACTGTTTGCTTCAGAAACATGCAGAAAATCCTGCTGATTAACAAACCGTAATATCGAAACCCTGCAGCGAACATAGGGGTTATTTCCTGTAGAGTTCTATTTTCGGCTAGTATGAGGTTGAGTGGTGGGATTTAGCCACAAGCTTAAAGGGGTTGTGTCACAAAACACATGTATCCCCTATCTATAGGATAGGGGATACATGTGTGATCTCTGGGGGTCCGACCACTGAGACCCCCAGCGATAAGGAGAACGGGGGACCGAAAGTCCCCCATAAGAAGCATGGGACTTCCGGGGTTCTGTGTCCGGCTTATGGGTCCGGAAGCTCCATAGAAATGAATGGAGCGTCGGTCACGAATGCGCACAAGTCGACTGACGCTCCATTCATTTCTATGGAGATTTCGGACACACAAGCCGGACAAGGACCCCAGAAGTTTCATGCTTCTCATGGAGTTCTTCGGCGGAGATTCGGTCCCCCGTTTTCATTATCACTGGTGGTCCCATCGGTCAGACCCCCAGCTATGACACATGTATTCCCTATCCTTTGGATAAGGGATACATGTTTTTTGTGGCACAACCCCTTTAATGATCTGTGCATCCTACTGCAGACAGGGCGTGGGGGAGGCTCCATCTGCAGTCAGCTGTATTACAGCCAGACAGAGGATTATGAAATTAGGCCTAGTTCACATCACGTTTCACATATACGCTGAGGATAACTCCCTATATACATGTTAAACGTAGGCTGTGATAGATGCCCCAGCAGGGGCATCCATCACATACACTCTAATGGTATACGTTACACAGATAAGTCATGAACTGGAGACACAAGGGTTCATGACGTATCCTATACCATTATCGTCTATGGGTGATGGATGCCGCTTTCGTCACAGGCATCTATCACCCATAGATTAACATTGTATTTGTTTAAAATGTATTCGCCATTAAAAGATATTGAAAGCACATGACCCATACGTTAAATCCATTTCCTTTGACATATGCCATACAGTGGCATATGTCACCCATAGGCATCCATGGTAAAAAAATAAAAAAAAGTATACCACGCAGTATATTTTTTGGCGGGATGGAATATCGTAGTCTACTGCGCTATTTCACACTTAAAAGAAACAAAACCGCCGTATACCAGACTGATGGAGGCCAAAAGGACACGCTTTACCGACATACAAGGCCAAAACGTGATGTGAACTAGGCTGATCTCTTGGGACAAATATAAGAAATATCTAAAGAATTTTTGTAGGATACAAAATAGGATAAAAGAAAGAAAGATGTTAAAGGGGATGTCTAACGAAGGGAAACCCTTTTCAATAGAAAGCCGGCATTTGTGGCTAGACATGTAACATTATTTGGCAGCTCTTCCAATCAATGACCGTCCATGTACAGTCCTGGCCAAAAGTTTTGAGACTGACACAAATTTAGGTTTTCACAAAGTTTGCTGCTTCAGTTTTTTAAGATCTTTCAGTCAGACGTTTCTATGGTATAATGATGTAAAAATACAAGCATTTCATACGTTTTTAAACTTTTGTTGATAAATACATCAAGTTTATGCAAAGACTCAATATTTACGGTGTTGACCCTTCTTTTTCAAGACTTCTGCAATTCTCCCTGGCATGCTGGATATCAGTTTCTGGACCAAATCCTGACTCATGGCAACCCAATCTTGCCTAACCAGTGCTTGGAGTTTATCACAATTTGTGTTTTTGTTTGTCCACCTGCTTTTTGAGGGGTCACCACAGGTTCTCAATGGGATTGAGATCTGGGAAGTTTCCTGGCAATGGACCCAAAATGTAAATGTTTATCACTTTTGCCTTGTGACGTGGTGCTCCGTCATGCTGGAAAAAGCATTGTTCATCACCAAATTGCTACTGGATCGTTGGGAGAAGTTGCTCTTGGAGGATGTTTAGATACCAATATTTATTTATGGAAGTGTTCTTCCCACACCCACACATGAATGGTCTCAGGATGCATTACTGTTGGCATGACACAGGACTCATAGTAGCGCTCACCTTTTCTTCTTGGGACAATCATTCTAGATGACCCAAATAGTCTGAAGGGGGCTTCATCAGAGAAAATAACTTTACCCAAGTCCTCTGCAGGATAATCCCTGTACTTCCTGCAGAATGTCAGTCTGTCCTTGATATTTTTATTGAAAAGAAGTGGCTTCTTTGCTGACCTTCTTGACACCAGGCCAGCTTCCAAATGCCTTCACCTCACTGTGTGTGCAGATGTACGGTCACCTGACTGCTGCCATTACTGACCAAGCTATCCCGTAGCTGAATCCTCTTTAGGAGACAGTCCTGGCACTTGCTGGACTTTCTTGGGCACCCTGAAGCCTTCTTCACAGCAATTGAACCTCTCTCCTTGCAGTTCTCGATAATCAGATAAATGGTTGATTTAGGGGCAATCTTACAAGCAGCAATGTCCTTGCCTTTAATGCAAAGCAATGAAGAATGCACATGTTTCCTTGGAGGTAACCATGATTAACAGAAGAAGGCAATGATTTCAAGCCCCATCCCCCTTTTGAAGCAACCAGTCTGCTCTTTTAATTCAATCATCATGACAGAGTAATATCAGCTGCCTTGCCCTCCCTAACAATTTCCATGATCTTCTCGTTAGCTCAGGAGAAAGAGTTAACAGGTCATTTTGTAGCACGGCTGAAATGCAGTGGAAAAGTAATGACTTTGCAATTAATTGAAATTCATCTTATCACTCTTCATAACAATCTAGAGCTAAAAGGTAACTAAACTTTCAGAAAGCTTCTGACATGTCATTGTGACATGTCAGAAGTTTTGAATAGTGGTGGTCTGAGCACGGAGACCCCCACCGTTCGCTAAAACGAAGCGACAGAAGCGCTCTGGTGAGCCGCTTGGTTTCTGATCGTTTTTTCTCGGAAAGCCGAGTAGTTATTGAAGAGGCTCAATAGAAAGTCTATGAGCCAGTACACCAAATGCTCGGCTTTCTGAGAAAAGCCGATCAGAAACCAAGCGGTTCAACAATCGCCCGAGCTCTTCTTCAGCTTCCTTTTAGCGATCGGTGGGGGTCTCAGTGCTCAGACCCCCACAGATCAAAACTACTGACATGTCACTATGTCATGTCAGAAGTTTTCTGATAGTTTAGTTACCCTTTAATGCAAATTGCCACTATAAAAACTGAAGCAGCAAATTTTGTGAAAACCAAAGTTTGTGTCAGTCTCAAAACTTTTGGTCAGGACTGTAATGCATGGAGGGGCCAGTTCGACCAGACTGGCTCTAACACAGTGGGGACCCACTCTAGGATGTCCTTATGACCTAATGAGGCACATGGTCAGGTGTTATCTTAATGAAACAAGCCTTTTAAGTGAGAAATTGCTGAAACATTTTTTTTTTTTTTTGGTCTATTTTCTGTGTTTAGTGTTCCTTTAAAGACCACACAAAGAACAGAAGAGTGGACATGCTGTTATCTACAATGTTTAGAGATGACTGGTCCTTTTTTTCTTCGTTGTATTAATCTTAGTGACTCAAATATATTTGATTTATTTTCCTAATCAATATAATTCCATTCTAAGGACCCATAAAGACCATTTACCTTTTGTGGTTACGTTTTGCTGCTGCTCCTTTCGAATGCTGAATTAGTACCTATTCCGGTATATCACCTGTATGAAACTTTTTTTCTGTGTTCACGTAATTACATTTTGGTCTAAATATTTTGGTCTAAATGATGGATTATTTGTATTAAAAGAAACCATAATATGTTTTTAAAGCAAACCTGAAAAACTATTAAGGCTATTTTCACACTTGCGTCGTGGCTACCGTACATAAGACAAGCCACAACACTCTGCCGGATCCGTCTCATGATGGATACTACCAGCACACGACTAACCCAGCTGACTTCCAGAGTGGTGCCCCTCATTTTGACGGGAAAAATACTGCTGCATGCATGTGAACAAAGCCTTATACAGAAAGCATTTCCAAGTAATAAAGTTTATATACTAATGAGAATTAAAATAGGGAGCAGAGTTCAATAAAGAGTTAAACAAAGCAGAAGCACAACCAACTTCCAAGTAAATTTTATTTAAGCTGTGACACTGGATGTTCTGTTTTTGACCATACCTGGTACCTTGTCAACGGACGCAAAGACAGAGCGTTGTACTGCGGGGTCGCTCCCAACTCGGCGAGATTGTTCATAAAACCGGAAGGGCAGATGCTGAGCTGATGAAGAGCTATGTCCAAAACCAATCACTTCTTTTGATGGCTGGACGGGTAGATCTAAAAGAGCTGGAAAAGGTGAGAAAATGGCAATTACCAGCTTCACCATGCTAGGGGTTCACCTATATGTGATAACGTTAAGGGGTATGTGGTTTGTATAAAATTAGCAACAGCGTGACTCCTCTCCATAAGTGGTGTCTACTAATACAGGTCCATCTTATACAAGTAAAGAGCGTTTCCCTGATCCTGACCAACATCTACACCTTTGTACTAAAGTTTGATTTTTGAAGGTTTATTAAATTGGTGCATTACTACGCTTGCCGCAAAAAGATGCATTTTTTGCAATATCACTTCAAAACTGGCATTTTGCCACATTTTTGTGTAAGTCGCGGTAAAAAGAGGAGACTTGACCACATCGTCTGAACATGCCACCATAGCAAGCTTTAGATACCCAAGTCTCCTACATTATTCTCTACAAAATTGCTTCAACACCACCAAAAATGAGTATTATTAGAAAACAAACAAATGAACATTAGTAAAAAAAAAAACACCTGTCAGCAGTTTTGACTCAAACCAGTGCTACATAGAGGACTGGGAGAGCAGTATAACCATACTTGGGGCGATGGTTCTGCAATCTGCAGGACCAAGGAAACAAGGTTTTAATATCCCTGCCCCCCCCCCCCCCAGCGCAAGTGCCACTGAGGTGGCAACCTTCATGTGTGGCGCTCCGGACCTTCTTTACTGAACACTCCCCAGCCTCTCCCCTCTGCTCTGAGTGACCGTTCTAACGTCCAATTGGGAACCTGCTAGAGGGGTCACTCAGAGCAGAGGGGAGAGGCTGAGGAGCATTCGGTGCAAAAGAGCCTGGAGCACTACAGATGAAGGGGCCGCCTACGTGATACTTGCGATCGCGGCGCTAGGGACATTAAAGCCTGGATTTCTTGGCCATGCAACCTGAATGACAGTCACTCAAAGTATGGTTACGCTGCCCTCTTTCTATCTCAGTCAGCAGTTTTGCTGACAGGTTCCCTTTAATAAAAGAAGTAAAAGTTACATTTCTGAGGTCACTTCTCTAAGTTACATAAACAAAACCTGAGTTAATGGGAAATCATACAGATGACCGTAATCAAGAACAATATAAAGCAAAGCAAAACAACCACATAAGATAAACATGTATTTCCTATTTAATCATCGACTTCAAATATTATTGTTCCGCTTTTTAAGGATGGGACTTTGCCACACACTTGCTGAAAAACATGGACACATAAGTACAGAATTCTGTTATTGCCAGGTACATTAATTTGAAATCACTTCAAAAATCCTCTGCAAGAAACTATGCATTACAGACCTATATGTAGAGTATATTTACATACTCAAAACGTCTTCATTCATGTCTAAAGCGAAGTTCAGAATTCTGGCAGCTTTCAGCTATCAGAGAGCAGTGCATTGTGGGAGCTTAGGTGACAGATCTTAGCTTGTCCCTTTGGACATTCGCTACTTGTTAGACGGGTCCCTTGAAAATAAACAGATCACAAAGTGTCCCCCTGCTGGGACCACCAGCTGTTTTCTATGGGAAAACATAGGAGTAAGGGTCCTTTTACACTGGCCTATTTTGGCCGTAACAACAAGGAGCTATGTATGGGGACGAGCACTTGTTACTACGATTGTTCACCCCCATACATTTCTATCATGTCGGCTGCACGTCTCCGTTTACACAGAGATGTGCTGCCGAAACGATAATATTTTCTGCTGAAGAAACTATACCCTCAGCCTGTAAACAAGCGTTTACACAGGGCAATGATCGGGAACGAGCGCTCTGTGAACGCTAGTTATCCCGATAACTGGCTCGAGTAAAAAGGGCCTTAAAGAGAATCTGTCACCAGTTTAGTAACACCCAATCTCCCAGCTAATCTAATAGGCACTGTCACACTGATGATGCTAGTGAAACTTGGGTCCGAAATTGTTTATTACCTTAAAAGTTATGAGCTTTTTTCTAAAGATGCAAATGAGGCTATACTAGCCAAGTGGGTGTCAACACCAGCGATTCTCCTGAGGTGGAGCGACCTCACAGCCTCTGACGCTGTCCTATCAGCATGAAGCTGCTTCACACAGTGTGAGAGACTGAGGCTGGAGGGAAGGGGGATCACTTCAAACAGTCATATCTCGGGCTGTGGACCACCTAGAACATCGGTTCTAGCAGTGACACAGGAGATATCACCAGTTGAAAACACAGTCAGGAATGGAAGCTGTGTACTATATGATCACATTGTGTTGCTGGGCAGAGAAGGGGGAGAAGCTGTATGCTGATTGGACAGCGTCATACAAAAAAAAAGGAAAGTCACCTCCTATTTGGCTATTAGAGTCACATTAGCATTTTTTATAAAAATGCTCATAACTTAAAATAATAAACGTTTTTTAAAACAAATCACACTGTAGTTATCAGAAGCAAAGCGCCTATTAGATTAGTTAGGAGGTAGGGAATTAATAAATCACCACCACAGGGAAAACTAAGCACAAACACGGTCAACGGGTTGTAATGCAGGAGAGGATTTTTTTTTGTAGCCGCTCTCCTCTATGGCCAAGAGATGAGGATTCTGACCAGGGGACCCCCTCTACTAACTAGAATTCCCTAATAGCGTATATGAAAATGGGTTTCCTAAACTGGAGAACACCTTTAAATCACATGTCTGAAAGCAGAATGAAAATAAAGCGTTGACTGATTCAAAGGGCAACAAGGAGAATTTTTAAAGCAGTTATTCAAAAATACAGCCGACTCCAGTCTATGGATCCAATGTATTAAAGAGGAGAGTTCCCTCAAATCTCCTTACCAAAGTATAACAAACGCTGCTGAACAACATTCTTACATAGCAGCTGCCAGCACTCAGGAGAGTGGGTGGAGGAGGGGAGGAAGCTGGGCGAGCGCACTCCTCATGAATACTGCGGACTTATAGGCTATTCGTTTGCGGTTTTCTTACCAGTGAACCAAAAAAATAAAATCAAACCATTGGTGTAATAGCTCAGTAGAAAAAAAGACAAAGATCAGCCGATCTGTACTTATACTATGCCATGCTTAACCAAGACCGGTTATTTTAAATGGCAAATCTGGTTTAAAAGGGGTATTCCCCTTCTGACAACCCCTTCTCACATGAAAGATCCCCCACAGCAGTAGGGCCAGAAGCAGCCAGCTGTTATTACTGAGGGATGTGCCCAGCTAATCTACATTTCGTACCATTCATCCCGCCAGGTTCCTGAACGTCATCTTAACAGGTGGTGCGGTGTTATTTTAAAGCTGCGTCATCTGGTGGGTCAAAGCTTTCCGTCTAAGAAATGTTGTTTTTCTAGTAGAATTTTTGAATTATATATTTATTTGTAAAGTATTACATCAATAAACATTGCTTAGACTAGACCAACTACTCGTATAAGCACACTTAGGCACTTTGACAAAGAGGTACAGTAAAAATGTGGATTATTGGTAGTCACTTTTTTCACTGTGTCCCATAATCAGTTTATGGATTTCTGGTGTATAATTTTAGGCAAAGGCAGTAAATCTATAAGCAACTGCTCTACTTCACCTTTTCCCTGTTGATAAATCTCACCGAATGTCTTGGAATTTCTATTATATAATATAAAGCATCATATTATATATATATATATATATATATATATATATACAGTGAAGGAAATAAGTATTTGATCCCTTGCTGATTTTGTAAGTTTTCCCACTGTCAAAGACATGAACAGTCTAGCATTTTTAGGCTAGGTTAATTTTACCAGTGAGAGATAGATTATATTTAAAAAAAAAAACAGAAAATCACATTGTCAAAATTATATATATTTATTTGCATTGTGCACAGAGAAATAAGTATTTGATCCCTTTGGCAAACAAGACTTAATACTTGGTGGCAAAACCCTTGTTGGCAAGCACAGCAGTCAGATGCTTTAACTAGTTGATGATGAGGTTTGCACACATGTTAGATGGAATTTTGGCCCACTCCTCTTTGCAGATCATCTGTAAATCATTAAGATTTCGAGGCTGTCGCTTGGCAACTCGGATCGTCAGCTCCCTCCATAAGTTTTCGATGGGATTAAGATCTGGAGACTGGCTAGGCCACTCCATGACCTTAATGTGCTTCTTTTTGAGCCACTCCTTTGTTGCCTTGGCTGTATGTTTCGGGTCATTGTCGTGCTGGAAGACCCAGCCACGAGCCATTTTTAATGTCCTGGTGGAGGGAAGGAGGTTCTCACTCAGGATTTGATGGTACATGGCTCCAGCCATTCTCCCATTGATGCGGTAAAGTAGTCCTGTGCCCTTAGCAGAGAAACACCCCCAAAACATAATGTTTCCACCTCAATGCTTGACAGTGGGGACGGTGTTCTTGTGGTCATAGGCAGCATTTCTCTTCCTCCAAAAACAGCGAGTAGAGTTAATGCCAAAGAGCTCAATTTTTGTCTCATCTGACCACAGCACCTTCTCCCAATCACTCTCAGAATCATCCAGATGTTCATTTGCAAACTTCAGACGGGCCTATACATGTGCCTTCTTGAGCATGGGGACCTTGCGGGCACTGCAGGATTTTAATCCATTACGGCGTAATGTGTTACCAATGGTTTTCTTGGTGACTGTGGTCCCAGCTGCCTTGAGATCATTAACAAGTTCCCCCCGTGTAGTTTTCGGCTGAGCTCTCACCTTCCTCAGGATCAAGGATACCCCACGAGGTGAGATTTTGCATGGAGCCCCAGATTGATGTCGATTGACAGTCATTTTGTATGTCTTCCATTTTCTTACTATTGCACCAACAGTTGTCTCCTTCTCACCCAGCGTCTTACTTATGGTTTTGTAGCCCATTCCAGCCTTGTGCAGGTCTATGATCTTGTCCCCAACATCCTTAGAAAGCTCTTTGGTCTTGCCCATGTTGTAGAGGTTAGAGTCAGACTGATTAATTGAGTCTGTGGACAGGAGTCTTTTATACTGGTGACCATTTAAGACAGCTGTCTTTAATGCAGGCACCAAGTTGATTTGGAGCGTGTAACTGGTCTGGAGGAGGCTGAACTCTTAATGGTTGGTCGGGGATCAAATACTTATTTCTCTGTTCACAATGCAAATAAATATATATAATTTTGACTATGGGATTTTCTTTTTTTTTTTTTTAATATAATCTATCTCTCACTGGTAAAATGAACCTAGCCTAAAAATTCTAGACTGTTCATGACTTTGACAGTGGGCAAACTTACAAAATCAGCAAGGGATCAAATACTTATTTCCTCCACTGTATATACTTAAAGGGGTTTTCCAGCCAGTACAAATTGATGGCCTATCCGCAGGACAGGCCATCAATAGCTGATGGGTCGGCGTCTGACTCCCGAGACCCCCCGCCATTAAGCGGTTTTGTAGGGGGTACAGCGCTCGTACGAGCTGCTTCAACTCACTTTTACTTGCGCACTGTAAAATTTGACATGCATTTAGCGGCGATTCACAGGTATTGAAGCCTTTTCTCCCATTCACTTCAATAGGTGAAAAGGCAGACCCTTTTATTAAGGATATTAATGGCCTATCTTGAGGATAGGCCATCCGTTTTTACTGGCTGGAAAACCCTTTTAACTTTCCCAGTAACAACACTCCTAACTCTAGTAGCAAACATAGGGTCACCAGAAATAAATTAGTACATTTTCTCTTTTACATGTGACACTATTTCTCATTTTTTTCTTTATTAAGCTGTACATTCTTTTGTGAGATAGTATATACTGATAATACATTAAAGGGACTGTAAAACCCTCTATGCAATTTGGGAGGCAAGTGTGTGTGTGGGGGGGGGGGGTGATCAATGAAGTCATTACCATCTAACCTGCTGAAAGTGAGTATATGAGCACAAATACAGTCACAAACTATTTAAAAACTATATATAAGGATCAAATGACATTGCAGAGGAATATTAGGAACAGCTGGACACTGTACTTATTTATTCGCCATTGGACATAGAGTGTCAATGTTCTGCAGCGCTGTACACAGAACGTAATCATTCACATCAGTCCACGTTCCACAGCCTAATATATCCATCTCACATACTAGGGCCAATTTCATAGAAAGCCAATGATCCCATCAGCATGCTTTTCTACTATGGGAGGAAACCAGAGTATTTAGAGAAAAATCACTCACATAGTGATCTGAACACTTGGCTTGCATAGTAACCTCCTGGATTTTTTTTAGAATTGGCAACATATCTATGCACAGTACATAACTAATATGACTTAACATGTAAAATGTTAGCCAAATTTAGACTGAATTTCCAGGACGAGGTGTTCCAGTTAGAAGAATGGTCACTGACATTTCATTTCAATGGAATTAGTTACTTAAAAAGCAATTCCACAAAGAGTTGTTGTTACTCTAATGCAGATCATGCATTGCCTATGAGTTGTTGTTAGGCAATGCATGATCTGTACTGGCGTGTTGTTGTTAGGCACTGCATGATATGTTGTTGTTAGGCACTGCATGATCTGTTGTTGTAAGGCACTGCATGATTTACATTAGCATAAGAGTTCTTGTTAGGCACTGCATGATCCGCATCAGAGTAAGAGTTGTTAGGCACTACATAATGCGCATTAGGTTAATCGTTGTTGGGCACTGCATGATCCGCATAAGAGCTCTTGTTAGGCACTGCATGATCTGCATTAGCATAAGAATTCTTGTTAGGCACTGCATGATCCGCATAAGAGTTCTTGTTAGGAACTGCATGATCCGCATTAGCATAAGAATTCTTGTTAGGCACTCCATGATCTGTTGTTGATAGGCACTGCATGATCTAGATTACATAAAGAGCCATTGTTAGGCAATGCATGATCTGCATTAGAGTAAGTGTTGTTGTTGGGCGCTGAATGATTTGCATTGGAGTAAGAGTTGGGCTCTGTCGGTGGACAGCCATATTTAGGGCTCTCCAGAGATGTTCTATTGGGATCAAATCAGGGCTCTGGCTCCGCCACTCAAGGACACTCAGAGTTGTCCCGGCTGTGTGCTTAGGGTTAGGCCTCATGCACACGACCGTGTTTTTGCGGCCGCAATTCTCCCGAAAATACACGGGAGAATTGCGGCCCCATTCTTTTCTATGGGGCCGTGCACACGACCGTAGTTTTTGCGGTCCGTGCACGGCCCGGGAGCCCGGACCGCAGAAAGAAAGGGCATGTCTTATTACGGCCCGGTTCTGCGGTCCGGGCTCATTGAAAACAATGGCCGCGGCCATGTGCAGGTCCCGCGATTCGCGGGCGGCCTGCGGCTGACAGTCCGCAGCCGGCCGACCCGAAAATCACGGCCGTGCACACGGCTACGGTCGTGTGCATGAGGCCTTATTGTCTTGTTGGAGGGTGTTCCTTCAGGCCGGTCTGAGATCCAGAGCACGCTGGATCAGGTTTTCATTAAGAATATCTCTGTACTTGGCTCCATTCATGTTTTCCTCAACCCTGACAAGTCTACGTGTCCCAGCCGCTGAAAATCACCCCCACACCATGATGCTGCCACCACCATGCTTCACTGTAGAGATGGTTTTGGGCAGGTGATTAGCAGAGCCTGGTTTACCCCAGACGTGACACTTAGAATTGAGACCAAAAAGTTCAATGTTGGTTTCATCAGACCACAGAATCTTGTTTCTCACAGTCAGAGTCCTTTGGGTGCTTTTTTGCAAACTCCAGGCAGGCTTTCATGTGTCTTTTACTGAGGAGAGGCTTCTTTCTGGCCACTCTGCCATAAAGCCCAGATCGTGGAGTGCTGCAGTGATGGTTGACCTTCTGGAAGTTTCTCCCATCTACACAGAGGATCCTTGGAGCTCAGCCAGAATGACCATTGGGTTTTTGGTCACCTCTCTTACCACAACCCTCCTCCCCTGATTACTTAGTTCGGTGGGGCGGCCAGCTCTATGAAGAATCCTGGTTGTTCCAAACTTCTTCCATTTGAGAATTATGGAGGTCACTGCGCTCTTGGGTACTTTCAGTGCAGCAGAAATTGTTTTGACCTGTGCCTCCCCACAATCCTGTCTCTGAGCTCTACAGGCAGTTCTTTCATACTCATGGTTTGGTTTTTTCTCTGATATGCATTGTCAGCTGTGAGACCTTATATAGACAGGGGTGTGTCTTTCCAAATCATGTCCAATCAAATGAGTTTACCACAGGTGGACACCAATCAAGGTGTAGAAACATTTCAAAGATGATCTAGATAAATAGGAGGCCCCCAGAGCTAAATTTCAAGTGTCATAGCAAAAGGTGTGAATACTTATGTCCATGCAAAATTTGAGTTTTTTCATTTTTAATAAATTTGCCAAAATGTATAAAATTGTGTTTTCACTTTGTCATTATGGGGTTTGAAGTCTGAAGGGGCTAGAATTTCAAACATTTTGACTGAAAATACAAAAACGACGCATCCAGCTAAGTACAGTACATCTCTATATAAAATTCTGCAGCCCTTATTGCAAATAAGATGAGCTGAGGCATGTGACATTAAGGAGCAATTTCAGTACTCGGCTGTTTCTATAAGAGTCTATTCTAATTTGTGGTTCTATTGCGTTTTTTTTGCTGCAAAAAGAACGCGATAAGTCAATATACATTAACTCCCATGTAAATCTAGTCCCATTTAAATTTAGCCCTATTTATTAGAAGCATACTCCTATTTAGGAAAGAACTACTGCGTATGGGTTTCTAAATTTTTCCAATAACATTTCCTAATGCACCAGATTTGAAGTGTCCCACCAGTTACTATATAGATTTCATCGTGCAACGTCTCTTCACACCTGAAGTCAGGTCGGGCGGAATATCGAACCTGAAGGGACACTTTATGGCTTTCATTAGAAATGTCATATTTTGTGCTTTTACAGTGCCATTACAATTATGAGACACTATCTCGGTGACAGATAATATATTGGCTACTATAACTTCAGTTATTACAGCTCTATAAAAAAGTGCAGTTATTGTACATTTAAATGATTCATAATAATGGATGACCCGGCAAGTCAACGGTGATAAAAATCAATAAACTAGGGAAAATTTTTCTAGAATTGATCATAATGATTTAGTTCTTAGAATACATGCAACCAAAAGCTGTGTGCACAAGTCGCGGTCAATATGTGATTTTTTTTTTTGCTGCGATTTGTGGAAGCTCGTGTAAAAACCGTGCTGTTTTGTCGTGAGTTATGGCAAAAAAAAATGCAAATTGACCACAATGTGTGAATACAGCCAAATAGTTGAAATGATTTAGTTTAGATTAATAATAAACCAGTTCTAGTTCACCTGTGACACACACATAAGGGGAATGTATCACCAAAGGCCGAGTTTACGTGTCGGCAAAACGGTGAGGTTTCGCCACGATTCATGGAAAAACACATTTTGACCGCGATGTGCGAACCCGGGCTTATACTCATGACATCACCCCTGGAATCATAAGCTAGTGCAATTTTGTAAAATGCTCTTGTAGTATGAACGAGCTGCTGTTAAGTGTAGCCATAAAGTGCACTGCTGGACATTGGCCTATCAGTATTTTTACTGGCTCTCTCTTATGAGAAAATGACAGCAATGAGGCCTAGTACAAGACATAAGAAGATAAACTTGAACTATTGGGCTACATTTACACAAGCTCGGCTTGGCAGAAAGATACACCACTAAACACATGCAATTTTTGGCACGAACGCAGTGGTTTTTTTTTTGTTGTTTGTTTTTTAAGAAAATGTCCTAGGATTCTGTTCCTAGAAGTGTTTATATGGAAAATGATTCACTTGTAACAGCGTGCCATAGCAGACTAAAAACACAAAACAAAATGCACTTATATTCCCACAAGGATAAACTCCAATAAAAAGAAACCTGAAAAACAACTCTCGATCCTAGTCTGGCTGCCCCTATCCCCACCCTCTATTTATGAGAATGCTGGGAGGGGGGGGGGGGATATTGTGCCGTTCATTTGGCTCCGATTCCTGTTCCCAAAGAAACTAGAGAAATGGGTCATATGTACCGCGACACCTGAATGCGATAGAATGTCTTCTACTTACTACACAGGGAGGGCTTTCTTATACATGTGTCAGAAAGCTGAATAAATCATGCAGGTTCCAACAGCCCCGAGAACCATAATGAAAGCCATTGTGGCAGCACAATGCCAGCCAAAGTACCCGCAGATCTCACAAGTGGGAGACCGAGGTTATGTTACAGCTGTGGGGGAGAGAAGAGCAATCACATAACAGGACATATTATTTTATTTTTAGCTGGAACGATCCTCAATGCTACATGCACACGTTGCGTTAGGGCTTGTCCACACGTAACGGAATTGCTGCAGAAAATTTCTGCAGTAATTCCGTTGAAAATAACAGACATTCCGCTACGGAAAAAACGCATAAAACATTTTTAAATGCAGAAAACGGTGTGGATTTTGCGGCATTTTTCTCAATGCTGGGAGATGGTGACATCTCCTCTCAAAAACGCAGCAATTCAGTCCACTTTCCGCAGCAGGAATTGACATGCAGCGGTATGAAAAATATGCACTGCAGGTTAATTTCTGGTCGGAAATTTTACGCAGCGTGTGGATGAGATTTGTTAAGTCGCAACTACTTGGCTGTTACTGCATTCTGCTGCGTTTTTTCCGTCCGCAATTTCGGACGGAAAACCCGTTACGTGTGGACAAGCCCTCATTTGGTGCAGAAAATCCGCACCAAAACTTCAGATAAACACAGGTAATAACGCAGGTAAAATCCGCACTTAATGGTATGTTTTTTAATGCGTTTAGGCACGTTTTTTACATTTTGATGCGGAAATAGATGCAAATTGTAGGCTGCGGATTAAAGGGGAGGCAGCCGGAGTGTCGGAACGGCACCGATTACATACAGATGACCTATCCTGTGGATAGGCAAAAGTTTGGCAACATAGGAAATGGTAGACATCTACTAGAATTTGGCCAGGTTTCCCAGCTCCAATAACTTTTATTTACAAACCATTCTACCTATAAGTAGAAAGCTTAGACTCTTCTTGACACACACTGTGTAAAATAAGTGCGCTAAAGTAGAGTGAACTTAACTAAGATAAAGTCCCAATGTGGAGGTCTTTGCACACTTGTAATCCAGAACTCCATTGCTCAGCGTGTCCTCACAGAAATGGTGCAGACATTGATGACTTTTAATATCTTACTAATCCACTAGCATGTCATAACATTACTAGTACATTCTTTCATTACAGATATGTTAATACCACGGAGGTGCATGTTCCGTGTACATAAGCTAGAATGGGGCAGACGTATGCCAAAATAACATCTTTTTGGTTTATGTTTGAGCGCTGTGTGTCGGCATACCTTTTATTTCACAGTTTTCAAAAGTGTAGTCTCTCTTCCGCTTCTTCATTATTATTGTTTTTTAGACTGGAAGCCAATCAGGGAATATGTTAAGCATATAGGCCAAATATGTGAAAAGCGTGTAACCTTTATATCATTAATACATTCTTGCCACACTGCACAGCTCACAAGTCATGGCATACTGCCGCGACCCCCACTGATCAGGAGAATAAAAGGACCACAGAGTTAGTTACGTTTGCCCAGCACAGCGCAGGTACATTCACCTGTATCCACAGCAGGTGGATGGGACTTGCGTTGTGTAGAGAAACTTCTGAAGGGGCTTTTGTCTCGATTCCTAGGATCGGCAGGAGTCCGATAAAGGAATGATGGCATATCCTACTAAAGATGGAATTACCCCTTTTACTCACTTCTCAAATGTGATACAATGCCAGCGAGAAAAATCTGAAAGTTGACAGGCGTAACTGCTGTAAGTGTAGGGAACCTACCAGATATCCTCTGCATTTTCATCCGTCGAGCTTGAATACGCCCTTTTGCAAGTCTTTGCTTGGCTATAATACAGCGGATGTGGTCAGAGAAGATGAATGTAGCTTGAAGAATGGGAAACGGCTTGGCGTGTGGAGTTGATGCCGGTTTGTGGATAGTTATATTCAAAGCTCTGCTGTCATCTTCTACACCAGTCACTTGCATATCCTAAAAAAAAAAAAATGGACCAGGCTTTGCTATAAAAATATGACACATTGAGTGTGAACAGAAATGCTATATTTATGTGTGAAAAATAAACAGGTGTGCTGCACACAAATAAGAAAGATTTGTAACATAACCAAACTATACTACATGTAGTATAAGGGGATGAAAACCAGACAACCACAGTCGCTGCACTCAGCTAGCCTCAGTGCATGTACATAGGTGCTGCAGGAAAGCAAGGAGGACTTGCAAGGTTCCGATTCCAGCGCATCATTTACCAGAATGTATCATTCATCCCAACAAAATTTAGAAAAAGTTTATTAAGTTCCGATGGGCAGTTATTAGATTGGTTGTATTATCCTAGAAAATATTATAAAAAAACAAACAAACAAAAACAACACACATTTTAAAAAGAGGTGTATAAGATTAGAAACTCTTGTGGAGTTCCAATACCAGACACAGCCCATGGTCAAGAGCGTCGCTTTTAACGAAGTCGAAATCAGAATACATTTGCCCAATTTGTGATTGTCGGTCATTAGGATACATTGGGGTTGTCTGATTTAGAAAACCCATTTCCAATTAATAGTGAATTCTGAATTAAGAGAGGGGTTCAGGACCATGCACATTAGCTCTGAACGACCCAAATTACACCGACTGTCCACTGATTTCAACGAGAACGGTGTAATGCTTCATTTCCCTTGCATTTAAACTATAAACCCAGTTATTTCACAATCCTATTACTGACCTGTAATAAACCAGCAAACTTCACAACTCCCCAACCAAGTCTTTTGCTGTCTGGTTCCACCAGGCTCATCTGATAGATGTCAACCGCCAGGAATCTTTGAACTTGATCTCCATCCTTTGGTATTACAGTGCACGCTATTAAATCACTGTTATCTAAAGGAAAAAAAAAAAAGAGGATAAATTTAAATCCATGCATACAAATTCTTCATTCTACACAATACGATAGATGACCATTAAAGGGGTTGTCTGGTTCTTCACAAAAAAAAAAAAATATATATATATCTCTTTAGGATTGGCCATCAATATTAGACTTGTGTGGGTCAGGCTCTCTGAACCCCTGTTAATCATCTGTTTGAAGAGGCAGCGGGCAAGTGCCATTTCCCCTTCATTGTTTGCCAGGCACAGATTTGTACTTTTAGTAAGGGCTGTGCCAGGTATTACAGCTTACTACTCAAGTGAATGGGACTGAGCTGTAAATACCAGGCACAGCCGCTACTAAAAGTACAAATCTGTGCCTGGCAAACAATGAATGTGACAATGAGGAGATGTATCTGAGAAGTTAATAAACGAAACTACACTGAACACGGTGGATACAGAAATCAGCAGCCAAGAGAAAGAATAGACAAAAAGTAGTATCTGCTTCTAGTCTAGAACAGAACTCTAACAATAACAATAACAATAATAATAATACTAATAAAAAAAACGATACTAATTGTATTTCAAAGAGGTTTTGTTTGACTTGATACATTTTTATATGCTGTATATCATTACGATACTTCCAAAGTAAGTGAGTAAAGGTTATTACCATGGCAACTATAACGACAACAGTTGTTCAATTCTGTTTAGTAACTAACAAACATTTATGTCGTCTATCAATTATCTGGGTGAATTCCCGTTTAATTCCAAGCAGCTCAGAGAACAGGAAATATATCAGTAACAACAATCCTGCGTGTTCTGTAAATACTCCTGGAGCGCTGCCTGCTGTATCCTAAGCGTGGAAACACACTTCACAGCCCATTTACTGTAATTGCTTTGGTGGCTTGCAGAGATCAATAATGTTAATTAAAAGGTTCAGTGTAAACCACCAATTGTAGCTTGCAGTCTGTTCTGCAGAAGCGGCCTAAGTGCTTGGAAACCTCTCTTCCCCTGGAAGAAATGAACCACAGTTCTAATGAATGTATGAATCACTATAATATAATATAAACATATAAAACACACACACACACACACACACACATATATATATATATATATACACACACACACACACACACACACACACACACAATGCATTCGGAAAGTCTTTCGAGCCTTTACATTTTTCCACATTTTGTTATTGTGAGGCCTTTTGCTAAAATAACAAAACGTTTTCCCCCATCATTTTGCACTTAATACCCCGTAAAGACAAAGTGAAAACAGAATGTTCGTAATAGCAGAGGGCGAAGTTGAAAAAGCGGCACTCGCCAAATGGTACAAAATCTTCATTATTGTGGCGACGGGTAGCTTTCAAGGGAGGACATAGCAGACAGATAAAAGGTTACAGCCTGTTTCGCGCTGTACAGCGCTTCTTCTGATGTTAGTAATCTTTGCTAATTTCTTGAAAAGGAAAAACGAAAATATTACTTAAGTATTCAGACCCTTTACTCAGTACTTCGTTGAAGCACCTTTGGCAACGTAACAGCCTCCAGTCTTCTTGGGTGTGATGCCACAAGGTTTGCACACCTGGATTAGGGGATTTTCTGCCATTGCTCTCCGCAGATCCTCTGAAGCTCTGTCAGGTTGGATGAGGACCGTCGGTGGACAGTCATTTTCAGGTCTCTCCACAGATATTCAATTGGGTTCAAGTCAGGGCTCTGGCTGGGCCACTCAAGGACATTCACAGAGTTACCCCTAAGCAACTCCTATGTTGTCTTTGTCTGTGGTTATTGTCTTGTTGGAAGATGAACCTTCGGCCCAGTCTGTGGCCCAGAGCACTCTGGATCAGGTATATCAGAATATCTCTGTACTTTCCTCCAACCCTGACCAGTCTCCCTGTCCCAGCCCCTGAAAAAACACCCCCACAGCATAATGCTGCCCCCACCATGCTTCACTGTTTTGGGCAGGTGATGAGCAGTGCATTGTTATCACTAGACATGGCACTTAGAATTTAGGCCAAAACGTTGAATCTTGGTTTCCTCAGACCACAGAATCTTGTTTCTCACATTCTGACAGTCCTTTAGGAGCTTTTCTGCAAACTCCAGGCGTCCTTTCATATGTCTTTTACTGAGGAGAGGCTTCTTTTTGGTCACTGCCATAAAGCCCAGATTGGTGGAGTGCTGCAGTGATGGTTCTCCCATCTGCACACCGGTTCTTTGGAGTTCAGCCAGAGTGACCATTGGGTTCTTGGTTACCTCTCGTACCAAGGCCCTTCTCCCCCGATTACTTAGTTTAGTGGGGCGGCCAGCTCCAAACTTCTTCCATTTAAGAAATATGGAGGCCACTGTGCTCTTGGGAACTTGCAGTGCAGCAGAAATGTTTTTGTACCCTTCTCCAGATCTGTGCCTCCACAACAATCCGGTCTCTGAGCTCTACAGGCAGTTCTTTCCTCCTCATAGCCTGGTTTTTGCTCTGATATGCGTTGTCAGCTGTGAGGCCTTATATAGACAGGGGTGTGTCTTTCCAAATAATGTCCAATCAAATGAATTTACCACTGGTGGAATCCAATCAAGGTGTAGAAATATTTCAAAGATGATCAAGAGAAATGGGAGGTCCCCCCGAGCTAAATTTCAAGTGTCACAGTAAAAGGGTCTCAATACTTATGTCCATGCGAAATTTGAGTTTTTCAAGTTTAATAAATTTGCAAAAAATTTCTTTAATTCTGTTTTCACTTTATTATTATAGGGTACGGAATGCAGAATGATGAGGAAAAAAGTAGATTATTATTATTTTTCTTAGCACAAGGCGTCAACATAACAAAATGTGAAAAAGACGAATACACACACACACACACACTGACCTCAGGGTACAATACAATTTTGTCTCTCCTGAGCCATTGTAACTTGAAATTACAATTAACATATAATGTCACAGGCACTGCAGATTGGAGCCACATGCATTTGGCTGGAAGATCCAGCTAACCTGCATGGACATTTCTCTGGTAATACACTTGTATTATGAGGCGCATGCACTATTTGGCTGTCTAGTAGCGCCTCTCTACAGTACAGTGCAGTACTACATGTCCTGTACTGCTGTTTACCTGTGCCAGTATGAGTTGCTCCTATGGACACCAGGTGGGGTCGGCTCAATTTTCTTTTTACTGTACTGTGTAAGTGTACTATACAAGACTTATGGTCTCAATCTACAAAGGTTTCAACTTTAAATTGTCTTCCCGGAACAAATTAATATTGTAACTGGAGGGACAACTTGGGAATGTCTCATAACTAGTTAGATGTAAGGGCTCATTTAGAGCGTGTTCCACATCCGTGTGCTGTCCTGACAGCACACGGACCCATGCATTTCAAAGGGCCTATTCAGATATGCGTGAGTTTTCACGCAGCGAGTGTCTGTTGCGTGAAACTCACTTCATGTCCTATATTGCTGCATTTTTGTGGATGTGGTTGCCCATTGAAGTGTATGGGTGTGTAAAAACCTTGTCAGTGTTTCACGCATCAGTTACTTAGAATTGGAGAGAAAAAAAAAAAAAAGGTGTTTGCACGGACGTGAAAACCCGATATTACACAGAAAGCGCACTTATGCCATATGCAACGCACACTGATGGCACACGAACATGAAATATGCTCCTTTTTTAACGCACGCAAATTTGACACGCTTGTGTGATTGTAATCTGCAGAGGAAAAATAAAATGCTGTAGCTATTTTTTGTTTACAACCTTCCTTGTGGCGGCATATTGGAGATACACACTTCCTTTCTCTATTGTCTGTAAAAACAGTGCAGTAGGACGAGAGTGCTTCATGGCAGCTTAAAATCAATGGTAGTCAATTGACAGAAATTTCATGGGTTGTTAGGCTGGGTTCACATGACCATGTTACGTCCGTAATGGACGGAACGTATTTCGGCCGGAAGTCCCGGACCGAACACACTGCAGGGAGCCGGGCTCCTAGCATCATAGTTATGATTACAGTATGGGACAGTTGTCCTGCAGCGAGGCAGGGACTCCTAGCATCGTACATAACTATGATGCTAGGAGCCCGGCTCCCTGTACGGTGTTCGGTCCGGGACTTGCGGCCGAAATACGTTCCGTCCATTACGGACGTAACATGGTCGTGTGAACCCAGCCTTACAGTCTACAGGAGGTGACGGAGTACAACCTGCCGCTAAAGAGACCAATGGGTGAAAGTAAAGATACATTAAAACCGTATGTGTGTGTGTATAGTGTTACTGTCCTGTCTTATGTAGACCGCCGGCAGTACGATGGAGCCGTCACTAAATCCCCCACTCTTTGCTCATTCTCTCAGTCTATACAGCAAAACTGTCGAGTTACAGTACAGAAAACATAATTGTATTGTTACTGCTCTAGTGGTTATTGTGAAAACCAGAATATTTCAAGATTTCTTGTGTGTGGCTGGTCACAAAAAAAACCCCATAAAAAAAACCCACCAAATTTGGTAAAAAATAATAAATGTAAAATTTGTCATTTTCTGATGTTACATTCCCTTTAAAAGGGTGGTTTGCTTTGTTAAAAGGGTTAATAAATAAGTGGATCACAGCTGTCACACTGATCGGATCACCAGCAGTCAGCCGTAACCTGAAGGGGACCTGGCAGCAAGTGTGATTCTATTGCAGCATCACCACAGGGAATATAAAGCATTACACAGTGCCCACTAAAATCAAGAATATGAGAGAGAAAAAGAAAGATAAAGAGCAAGAGAGAAAAAGCAAGAAAGAGAAAGAGATGAAAAAAAAAGAGGGGAAAAATTTAAAATAAAAGAATACGGAGAAAGAGAAAAAGAATAGAAAGAAAAGGAGAGAAAAGGAAAAATAGAAAAAAGGAAAAAGGAGAACAAAAAAGAGGAAAAAGAAGTGTAAGGGAAAAGGTAAAAAGGAGAAATAAAAAAAGAAAAAAAAAAAAGAGAAAAGACTGCATGAGAAGATGAGAGAAGCATGCAATGCATGTATAAATTTCAGAGAACTACATGTAGAGCTCTGCTGTAACCACAGCTTTCCTTCTATTCCGAGGAATGGCATGAACAATAAATATATGTCCCCAGAGGAGTCCGACTTCTAGCCACACAATGCCTCATCTTCAAGGGAACAGCTTTCAAATTGGCATGAAAACTTTTGAAATTTGTGCCAAGTGGATTTCCTAACAAAAGCGAATATTTTTCGGGTTGACCTGAAATTATGTAGTGATTCACAGTAACCAGATTTACGATTTTGTAACTCTGTATATGTGTCCTTGAAACAATTGTTACTTTGCATGACTGCAGTAGCTCCTTGTACAAATGTTCATATTATAAACTTCATAAACAGTGTACGGTAGCTTATAACATAAAGCCAAGATCCATACAGATGCCTAATAGAGCATATGTACGTCAGAGGAGGGTCCCCCACTCAGGACCCCTTCTATGAGCCGGAGCACTCGTGGACTCGGCCAATCCATGTATTACATGGTCAGCCATTCATCTAAACGACCGTCACGTAATACTATATTTCCCCTGCAGCACCAATGTATGGCTGGTCGCAGCTTTTTCCAGTGAACCCAGCTGATCAACGGGGGTTTGTGAAGCTGGATCTATGGTGATCAGACTACTTGCCTTGGATACAACAGTTTTTAGGAGGTATGTTTAGCTTAAAGATTGGACCCTGACCGTTTTATTCCTTTGAGCCTTTTATTTACTTACAATAGAATAGTATTTGTCTCCATTTAGGCTGCAATTTGCATGATTTATGAGAAAAACATCCAATACATTTATAGCCAGAGTTCCTGCAATGCTTAATGTTTGAGCAGATAGTAAATATGAGCACACATTTATGAGGCACGGCTGAAGACACCCTTCATTGAACTATGCAATTCCAACTGCTCAGCTGGGTCCCACATGGCTCTTCTTATAGATTGCCTGGAGTATTCTTCTCGGAAGAACCCTCATTGTGTACAAGAAGCATCGACTCCCAGATCAATAGCCCTGCCTGACAAATATAACAATGGGTCCTTCTTAGAAGAGTAACTCTTGACTTCCATGTATTGAAATCATTAATGACAACAGGAAAAGCACAATGGAGGCTGCTACCTGCAATAAAAAATGGTGTCATCTCCGATATATGTTCTGATCATCAGTAAATTAGCCTGACATGTTCACATGTAAGCCCCTGCTCACATCATGTTTGTGATGTATGCTTAGGAAAGTTCCCAGCATACACGCTAAGCATATCCATAGGGTTACACTAGTAGTATAAATTTTTTAACATGGGAGCCTATGGGTGATGTATGGCATTCGTCATAGGTCTCCATAGGACATATATGTCTGGAGATTTTCCCGACAGTGTGAGTGGGGTATAGTGCGCTTTATTATTTAGGAGCAGGTTTAGAAAGGACTCAAGTTGTCACTATGGAGGCATAATTGTTTCTGAACTGGGAAAGGTGCATTCAGTAAGCTGCCCGCTATGGAACCTGTGCTACTAATCCTGCAGGTCACACTGCGACACATTGAGGGGTGAATGGGTGCTGAGCCCACACCCCCAGACAACAGCAGCAGATCCTGGGCAGACACCTAGTAAACAGAACACAAAGAGGGATGGAAAACAGAACTACCTATTACTGCGGTTGACGTCCCCACCCAAGAATCACAAAACGAACAGGAGAAGGGACTACATGTCACCACGGCTCCTTTGCCAATTGCAACACTTGTGTCCAGGATACTATGGTAGCCTCAGCCCAGAGCCCCTCTCCCAATTCACCAGTGTAGCTGGTGCCAGGTAATGAGGGAAGAAACTGCTCTATCAAGATGACTCCATTGGGAGGGAAGAGGAGGGACTGGGGGCGGGGCTTGTAGTGGAATTCCCTGCAGCATTGCGCTCATATAGTGCGTGTAACGTCCGTGGTTGCTGACCACGAACTCCTTCCATCCAGTCGATGCCCTTCTCTCAAGAGATGTCTGCACCTACAGCCGTCCTGCTCCACAGTGACCACCAGGGTGCGCTCACGAGCTCAGTCCAGACTTAAGAAGCCAGAGCGCACGCATGTTGGTGATTGAGCTAATAGCTCCCAGAGCACCCTGGGCTATAAGAAGGTCCCAGCCCCATCCTCCCACTACTGAGCATTGTTGTCGTATTCCAAGTTTGTCTTGCAAATGGTCCCCTAGTGTTTCCTGCTCCCAGTATTTCCTGTTCCTGTATCCTGTACCCTGATCTAGTGCCGTGCTAAGCTGTAGCCATGCTGTATACCATGCCTGTCCTGCTTCTCCACGCCTGACGTCCACCTGCCGCCTAGCTCCTGCCAAGCCTGCCTTGCTACTGTCCGAGCTGCCACGGGTACCCTATATGAACTATAGATTCTGACCTGCGCCCTGTTGGCCAGCCGCCATACCGCCAAGGCGGTACGGCCCAGTGGGTCCACGAACCCTACGTGACAGTGCGTGTGTGTGGAAAGTTTGTGTGTGGAAATGTAGCTATAGAGTTAGCTGTAAAGGAATCATATATCACTGTATGAGGTGGGATAGGTCACAACGTTACATTGGTGTTATAAGTCAGTGGTCTGAGACATACATCTCCGTCGAAAGGCTCACAACGTCATGTGAACAGAGTCTAATAGGTAAGCATTACGTATAATACCCACACATACATATCTATACACACTGTGCAGCCGATACTGGAGGACTGCTGGTCGTTGTTGGAACAGTCAGCAAGCTTGTCGGCAAACGCCTCAAACAACTTGGCAGAGTTTTTATAATGGGGGAGTTAGTGCCCCCTAGATGACTGTATAAAACACTTACTGGGAATCCCCCGCCCCTAGAAGTCTTGTACACGAGTCCTATTGCAAATAAAAGGCTATACACCGTATAGCCTTTTTTTTTTAGAACATTAGTTAAATTGCTTTAATTGGTTTCATTTGTTGAGCTAATGGTGTAATTTTTGCGACACTTTTTTTGCGACACTTTTTTTGTGAACAATGCAATTTTAGCAATTTTTGCTTTTTCAGAATTTTAAGGCTTCTACATCGGACAAAAATAGTAAAAAATAAAATAAAAATATGATTTTACAAAAAAATTCTGGTTACAATATGGTATTACACTAAAAAAGACTTTTTGTGATGTCACCGTCTACTGTAAATTTTGATATATTACATGTTTATTTTAGAGCAATTAGGTCAGGGCTAGTGTTACAACAATGATTGGGGGAGATTTTTGGGGAAGTATTTTTTTATTTTTGCTTTTTTTACTTTCTATTATTATGGTCTGTCCCTTAAAGGTCAGAAAAGACATATTAATAGTCATATTAATGCAATAATTTTTTTCACACTATACTTATTCCATTGTAAATGGGGATGCTGCCCCGTAATAGTCACTATTGTCATGGATAGCGCTGTGCTGGGTCTAGTTAGACCCAGTAGAATCCTCCCACAAATGGTATCACAGTGGGCGGTCCTGGACCAGTTACTAGAACCTGTGCACAAGACTCTTCGTGTGTCATACAGTTGTTTCGGCAACGGTCACCCAGCGTGGTACTGGTGGCTCTCCACACCCGATGTAGCAGAAGATCGCAGGTAAAGCGTCACTATAAGGAATTTCTTTATTACCAATAAGCAACTAACTTTTTATTTCTTTCAAGAAATACTGTAGAAAATGATGAAGAAAAAAAAAAAGTGTAATGAAAGAGGTAATATGTCTGTACATAACTTATTACAAAATGGTTACATTTTTTGAGTAAGGTCAATAAATTGCAGCGTGCCTTGAATTCCTATTACAGTTCTGGATGTAATGGATGAGAGCTTGAGACTTGTCACTTGGAGAAGGCAGTGTTCCCTTTAACACCTACGCATGGTCTCAACTTCAAAAGATATACATATGGACATCCCATCATCCCGGACTAAAGCTGGCCATACTTTGGCCATCATTTGGCTGACCACTGGCCATGATTTGGCTGACCAAAGGACCATTTTGCCGACAGCTATCACTCACGGCTTCCCCAGACACGTACATGCTCACCTGAGGGTGCATGTGTTCACAATAGAGACAAGGCAGAAAGACCCTGCCAGACTGCTCCGGCAGCGGCTTTACTAACTAACAAAGGGATCGGCTGATTGAAGTACAAAATGCCTGACTCTTCTCTCCCCCAACATCTGCCATTGGGGGAAAGTCGGGAAGCCACCATACACATAAGCTTGGCGGCTTCTCCTGCCAAAAACTGTGTGTTCGGCCGACATACATGTAATGAAAATGGTCATCTTAAGGGACCATAGTGAGTTGAATAAAAGGACAATTTACTATTTAATATTCATGGTCCTTCCCTTTTATCATCTGTGTCCATTCACAAACGCCTCATTTACCTAATAACTGGTGGGCAGCTCTGGAAACCTGAGCCAAGGACTGAGGGTATAAAATAGGACTTGTGCAACAAGAAAGCAGTTCACAATTTGGGGGTTCAAAGATACTAAGGCTGGTATCACTTGTTCTTCCCTCAAGGAAACTTAAAAGACTAAGGGCTAGTTCAAATGGCGGATTTTGCATGGCGGGTTTCACCACAAAATCAACCGCGCAACTATTCATGCTGACGGCAGGAAGATTCCCCCCCTCCCATTGACAACAATAAGGGGTTCGGGCGGAATCCGGTCTGTTATTTCTCCATTTCATTATGTAACTGATTTGCATGTAATTTTAGGTTGACATTTTTTTTGTTTGTTTTTACTTCTTGTAAGCACTTTGTATGCTCTAAATCAGAGATCCCCAACCCTTTATACCTCGTAAGCCAAATTTAATTTTGAGTGATGGCCGGGAGCCACATTTGGGTTAAAAAAAAAATTAACTTCTTACATGTAGAGAAATACAGAAACAATGCCATTTTCAATTTGCAGATAAACATTTCAGTTTGATTTTTAACACACTGGCATTCCACCACCCAAATTGGCACTTTTCTGGGGATAGGATACGTCTGTAATATTGTTACATATGTGTATGAAAGATTGTAGCACAAGCATATTGTTATAACTCAGCGTACCTATGGCGAGCCACACAGCAGAGGGTCGCGAGCCACATGTGGCCCCCAAGCCACTGGTTGGGGACCACTGCTCTAAAGAATCCATGGACCTTTATTAGAGTGTGTTTACCCTTTGACTGCTGGAGAACAGTGTGTGTGTGTGTGTGTGTGTGTGTGTGTGTGTGTGTGTGTGTGTTAGGTACCTATCAACCAAGAACTCGGTGGGTGGTGGCAGCGAGTTGTGAATCTGGTGTGTGTAGATTGTGTGGGATTTGATTTATGCTCAATTTGCAACCTAAGTGGAAGGTAGGTGCAAGATTGAGTGAGTGGAAATAGATTAACTTCTTGTGATCACAGTCAGGTTATATGCTGTGAAAGTGTGTACAAGCAAAAATACAAACTAGATTTCTAAAACCATATACTTTTCTTAACCTGTTTAGCCCTCACGAAGTACACGCAAGTTCCACGCGATCAACAGCATGAGCTCGGTGGTGATTGACCGCCAGGCTACTGCAGGAATGGCTCAGACCAGAGAAACCGGATTCCAGCCATTAACCCATTAGAAGCCACGGTCAATAGCATCTAAACAGCTTAACAGAGGGAAGAGACTAAGAATAGCCCCCCCTCCAAAAATAAATTTAAAAAACCGCTTTATTCATAAAAAAGTATTTTATATAGAGTGAACATAATTATACCGCACAGTGTAAAAAGAAAAAATACCTAATCTCCCCATCCAATAAATTATATGTGCCCTAAAATGTTACCAATACAAAAACAAAAACTATTTTGGACAAAAAGCAAGCCTTCAAATGGCTACGTCACCGGAAAATTAAAAAAACGATAGCTTTTCAAACACGATGATGGAAAAAATAGATTGTACATTAAAGACCAAAATAGGCTGTTATTTAAGGGGTTAAAGGCTATGTACACATAGGCCCCATGCACACGAATGTAAAAACGCCTGTAATCACGGGCCGTAATTACGGGCCCATAGACTTCTATTGGCCACGGGTACCTCCCCCGGTATGCTTACGGGAAGGTGCCCGTGCCGTTGAAAAATATAGAACATGTCCTATTTCAGGCCGTAATTACGGCACGGGCAGGCCCATAGAAGTCTATGGGGCTCCCGTAAATACGGGTGACTACGTGTGTGCACCCGTAATTACGGGAGCGTTGCTAGGCGACGTCAGTGAATAGTCACTGTCCAGGGTGCTGAAAGAGTTAAACGAACGGCAGTAACTCTTTCAGCACCAGTGGCTACCGATCACAATATAGCTAAAGCTGTAAAAAAAAAAAAAAAAAAAAGATGTCCATACTTACCCAGAACTCCCTGCTTCTTCCTCCAGTCCGGTCTCCTGGGATGACGTTACAGCCCATGTGACCGCTGCAGCCAATCACTGGCTGCAGCGGTCACATGGACTGCGCGTCATCCAGGGAGGTTGGACTGGATATCAAGAGAGAGACGCGTTACCAAGACAACGGCCGGGTAAGTATGAATTTAAATTTTACTTTTATTACGGAAAGGGCTGTCCCTTCTCTCTATTCTGCACTGATAGAGAGAAGGGGCTTCCGATTACTGCAGTGTAATTTTGCAGCGAAAACGTGCCCGTAAATACAGGTGGAATACGGGTCGAATACGTGTGACCAAGGACCCGTATTTACGCCAGTATTTACGGGTGGACAAAAATACGGTCGTGTGCATGGGGCCTACGAAAGGATTTTTTTTGTTTTAATAAAATCAATGTTTTATGTATTATTAAAACAACTATTAAATTGACTTCTATGAAAAAAAATGTTTTACATTTTGCAATGCAGCTTCTATATAACCTGTATACATAGAGCCAGTGTTATTCTGCCTCAGCCAAGTCTATCAGTTCAGATGAACGGACGGCTCTGCGGAGATCAAATCCTGTATGTCTCTGACACACAGGATCCATCTGAAAACTATCACATCTAAGAGATATAGATATATATATATATATATATCTATATCAGTTTCTTAGTGTTACCACACCGTATGCCAATGAGCATAAAAGAGTCAAATCTTCGTTTGGAACATTTGAGGAATGAAGATATGACTCTTTTCAGTGTTTACCCCGCCTCCTTACTTTTGATTGACAGATCCTCGCCTCCCCAGCACACAAAATTCCGCGCTTGCGCATTGATGTCCTCTTCTGGTGTGGACGCACAAAGGGACACCGAATTATTACGATAAAAAGCCCAAAATGTTTGCAGACCGTTATTTACAGTCGGAGGAGGAGTTTAGGAGAGAGGATAACTGCAATGAACTTTTTATAGCAGTGGCCAGTGAGGGAGAAGTAAAGTTCAATAGGTGAAATGCTGGTGACAGGTTCCCTTTAAACTTAACAGTTTCTCTAAAAATATATTCATAAAAGATAACACAGCACTCAATGTGCGCTCACTATTCACATAACTCCCTGTGGCTGCATCACGTCTGTGAAAAACACTTTACAATATCTTGACAAAGTGTATAAGACTTTACTCACATGGCCATAAAAACAGCTCTTTAACCCCTTAAGGACGCAGCCTAGTTTTGGCCTTAAGGCTCAGAGCCCAATTTTCAAATCTGACATATTTCAGTTTATGTGGTAATAACTTCGGAATGCTTAAACCTATCCAAGCGATTCTGAGGTTGTTTTCTCGTGACACATTGGGCTTTATTTTAGTGGTAAAATTTGGTCAATATATTCAGTGTTTATTTGTGAAAAATAGCAACATTTAGAGAAAATTTGGAAAAAATAGAATTTTTCTGAATTTTAATGTATCTGTTTGTAAGACAGATGGTTATAAACACCCAAAATAGTTAGTAGTTCTCATTTCCCATATGTCTAGTTTATGTTGGCATCTTTTTGTGAACATTTTTTTTATTTTTCTAGGACGTTACAAGGCTTAGGACATAAGCAGCAATTTCTCATATTTTGAATACAATTTCAAAAGCCTCTTTTCTTTTTAGGTTCCAGTTCAGTTCTGAAGTTGCTTTGAGGAGCCTAGATATTAGAAATCCCCATAAAAAAAACAAAAACATTTTAGAAACTAGACCCCTCAAAGTATTCAAAACAGCATTCAGAAAGTTAATTAACCCTCTAGGTGTTTCCCAGGAATTTAAGCAAGGTAGAGGTGAAATTTACAAATTTCTTTTTTTGTCAGAAAATCCTTTTTATTTAATTTTTTTCTGTTTAAACAGAATGTTTTACCAGAGAAACGCAACTTAATACTTATTGCCCAGATTCTGACGTTTTTAGAAATATCCCACATGTGGCCCTAGTGCGGTAATGGACTGAAGCACCGGCCTCCGAAGCAAAGGAGCACCTAGAGGATTTTGAGGCGTCCTTTTTATTAGGCACCATGTCTGGTTTGAAGAGGTCTTGTGGTGCCAAAGCTGTGGAAATCTCACAAAAGTGACACTATTTGGCAAACTACACCCCTCAAGGAACTTATCGATGGGGTATAGTGGGCATTTAGACGCCACAGGTTTTTGCACAATTTTGTGCAATTGAAAATCCCATTTTTCCGATAAAAGGTACACATTGACAATTTTGACAAGGAATAAAGGAGAAAAAGCACCCCAACATTTGTAAATTAATTTCTCTCGATTACGGTGGTACCCCACATGTGGTCATAAACTGCTGGTTGGACACACGGCAGGGCTCAGAAAGGCAAGATCACTATTTGGCATGTAGATTTTGCTGGATTGGTTTCTGGGCGCCATGTCGCATTTGCAGAGCTTCTGAGGTATCAGTACAGGGGAAACCCCTTAAAAGTTTTGGAAACTAGACCCCTTGAGGAATTCATTGTAGTTTTCAAGGGGTGAATATGACTTTTTGATCAGGCATGGTGACTATAAAACAGTAATTCTACTATTGTTCTTTTATAAAAAAAAATATTGTACAGCGTTCTCCGTGCGCTATAAATGACATTCACATTATTCTGCGGGGCGATACCATATGTTTATAGTTTTTGTTATGTCTTATGGCGTTTGCACAATAAAATATTTTTATGAAAAAATTATTTACTTTTTGTGTTGCCATATTCTAAGAGATATATATATATATATATATATATATATATATATATATATATATATATTCTAATTTTACCATTTTTAGGTAAATGCGACGTTTTGATCTCTTTTTATTCCATTTTTTGGGAGGTGAAGTGACCAAAAAATTGTGATTCTAGTATGGTTTATTATTTTCTTTTATGGTGTTTACCGTTACGGACGCGGCGATACCAATTATGTATAGTTTGTTTATTTATTTTTTTTATAATAAAGGACGGATAAGGGAAAATGGGTGATTTTTACTTTTAAACAACTTTTTTTTAAACTTTTTTATTTCGTCCCACTAGTTGACTTGAAGGCAGGAGGGCTTGATCGCAATTCTTATGCACTGCGCTACATGCGTAGTGCAGTGTATTAGAGCGGTCAGCTACTCGCTGACAGCAAGCATAGTGGGTCCTGACTTTGTCAGGACCCACTAGGCTTCCGTATATGGCATAGCCGGAGGCCATTGTTAGGCCTCCGGTTGCCATAGCAACTATCGCAGTTCGCTATCATGTAGCGGGCCATCGATGGTGGTTTAACCCCTATGAAGCTGCAATCGCTATTGAACGCGGCTTCTAAGGGGTTAATCAGCGAGGACACCACGATCGGTCCCCGCTGAAGGAGCTGCGGCAACTGCTGTACGAGACAGCAGTTGTCACAGCTCCTGTGTGTGCCGGGAGGACAGCCGAAATGGACAATCCTCCCGTGACGTACTATTAGGTTATCTTCAGAAAAAGCGTGCACACGTCTCCCAAGTTTCAATCAATATGTTCTTTTATTGGTCAAACATCCAGTAAATAAATGGCAAAGTTTCGACCCCTGACAAGTAGAGGGTCTTTCTCAAGCCAGGCTAAATAGAACTCTAATAAAATCTTCCACAATATTTCCCATGAAAACTCATTTGCATTGTGGGCAATATTGTATTTTTGTATTGCACTAAATATAATTTTTTCAGATGATATAAATGGAAACATGTTTGTAGCTTTTACAACTAATGCCCAAGAAAACATTTAAAGCATGAATGATATCAAGTCTGACGGGTGTACCAGAATTCCTTCAGTTAAAACCAATGAGGGTGCCGCTCGTGATTCGCGCAACAGCAGTAAAAAGTATGAATGAAAACAGAAAAGCACCACGTGCTTTTCTGTTTACAAACATACAGAGTGTCATAATGAAGGCGGCTGCGCGAAAATCACGCAGCCACGCATCATATGCTGATGACACACGGAGCTGTTATGTACCTTTTGCGCGCGCAAAACGCACACGCTCGTGTGAATCCGGCCTAAGGATATGAGAATTTTACCATGGGACCTATAAATAGCTATCGCCATTATTAATATCCAAGCCCATGAATCTAACATTAGAAAGAGAATACACAAACTAGCTCTACTTGGGAGGTGTGCCAGGAGGGATTCTTTGCAATCCAGAAAGAACATCAGGACAAGGCTAAAATCTGCACAGGACACCTGGGCAAACGCAGGTTATTTGGAACAAGGGGGCAGTTTCACCAATGCGGTCTAAGAATTTTTACGACATTTATTATAAATATTTATTTTTTTATATAACCACGAAATATTCTTTCAAACAGTTACATCTGACTATTAGCACTTGCGATTTGATGTTGCATAAGAAATTGGTTGTCTAGGATGTAGTCTGCAGTACATGAATCTTTTTATTTGGTCTTCGGTCTACTACAACCGTGTTTGCTAATATTTACACAACAGCAGTGAACGCAGAATCCTGTGCAAAAAAAAAAAAAAGATTAGATGTGATTAAAACGCCTGCCCACTTGACACACCTACAGGTCCTCATAAGGCTCATAGTGAGCGGACCCACAATACTCAGTATGTGGGCTCTAGCAGGGTTTCCTGTAAACGGACCCTCCACATTTCTGGTCTGGTATTCCGTGGAACACCTGACTCATTTCTGAACATAGGAACATGCTGATTTAGCTCCTGGTACGCGAGGCGGGGAGGGCTATCCATAAATAGCATCTGTTTACAGCTTACAAAACCAAACTTGCTGTGGTGAGCTCATTTTATTGTGGCAAGAAAAAAGCATTATTACCCGTTCTCACGTGGGGTTCTGTGTTCTGCATATTCACAATCACTAGCAATGGAATTACCTTTTGGTGTTTTCATCATATAAGACATTGTTTTAAAAATAATTTTTGCTTAAGAAATGCACTGTAAATTGAAGCTCAGTACATACTTCAAAGCAGGGGTGCCTTAAAGGGAACAGGTCATCAGCATTTCACTTATTAAACCAGCAATACCTGTTGGTAGTTGTTCTCGAAAATCATTTTTATGTAACCTATAGTTACCTTCTAATTCGGCTCTGTACCTTTAGCATTCCATATTTTTGTGTTCCTGCACCGTATGCTAATGAGCATAAACGAGTCAAATGTTGAGTTGGAAAGAGTCATATCTCCATTCCTCAAGCCTTTCCGAATTAACCCCGCCTACTTACTTTGATTGATAGCTTACTTTTGTTTGATAGCATTCAGGGTGGGCCAGTTTTCGGCGATGTGCGGGCATAAAAAAAAGGAACAAACGAGAATGCCAGATTATTACCATAAAAAGGCGCAAAATGTTTGCAGACCGTTATTTATGATCGGAGGAGGAGTTTTGGAGGGCGGATAACGGCAATGAACTTTTGACAGCAGCGGCCAGCGAGGGGTGAGTAGAGTTCAATAGGTGAAATGCTGTTGACAGGTTCCCTTTAAACATTTATTCCCAGATTCTTCCTTTAGAGGGAACCTGTCAGTAGGTTTGGAGCAACTAAAGTACCAACATGCTGTTATGCAGTGTTTAGTGTTCCAAACCTGCCTACCTCAAAACCAAAAGTGTAGGGTTTAGAAGGTTACAATTTACCGAAAGGAGTCCGGATAGGGATAAGTGGCATCAGGCACAAGTGCACTGTAGCGGCGTAACTACCGTTGTAGCAGCTAGAAAGGCTGCTACGGGGCCCGCGGCATGAGGGGGACCTGTAGCACCCTGCCGGCATGGGATCCCCCATGCCCAATGGCAACGCTACCATTCACTATGGCTGCTACAGCGGTAGCGGCACCACATTCAATAGTATCTGCATCCTAAGGACGCAGATACTATTGAACACTATGCATACCTCCCGGGCGGCCGGGGGTATGTCCCGCTGTCAAGTGCATCTGTGTCCTGATATACAGTTGAACCCAATTCTGAAGCAGGGAACCTACAGAGCTCCCTGCTCTAGAATTAGTTCAGACCGGAGGAGCAGAAGGAGCGCCTCTGCTCCCAGAGGACTCCCCGGGCACAGCACTACTTTAAGAACTGTGCTTGGGGAAGCCCTTGACGTCACTGCCCAGATATGGACAGTGACGTCAGTGGCTACTCCTTCAGCGGAATCCCCGTTGCCGATCTGGCCGGGGTATCTCGCCCCTAAAGTAAACCCCTGAGGTCATTGTCCATATATGGACATTGACGTCAGGGGCTCTTCATGGAGCGGAATCCCCGGACAGAGTCGGCAACGGGGATTCCACTCAAGGAGTAGCCACTGACGTCACTGTCCATATACGGAAAGTGACATCAGGGCTTCTCTCTAGGAGTGGAGTCCCCAGCCTATGCTCTGGCTGGGGATTTCCGCTCCAAGAAGGATTCCCAATGGCGCTATCTACAGGGGACAATGAGGCACTATATATTGGCACTATCTTAATGGGACACTGTGGTGCTATCTACATGGCACTGTGTCACTATCCACAGGGGCACTGGCACTAGGGGCAGCTAAGTGGGCATTATACTCTATAAGGGCAGATAGGGGGCATTATACTGTATGGGGGAAGCTATGGGGCATTATACTGTATGTGGGCATCTGTATGGGCATTATACTGTATGGGGCAGCTATGAGGGCATGATGCTGTATGGGATATTTGGTGTGGGTATTATATGGGTGGCATCTATGTGGGCATTATACTGAATGGAGTCATCTGTGTTGGCTTTATACTTTATGGGTGCATCTGTGGGGGCATTACACTGTATGGTGGCAGCTATGGGGGCATTATTCTGTATGGTGGCAGCTATGGGGGCATCATACTGTATGGTGGCAGCTATGGGGGCATTATACTGCGTGGGGGCAGCGATTTGGTATTATACTGTGTGGGAGGCACTATGGGAGGGATTGGGTGGGATTAGAGGCGTGGCTTAAAAAAAAAAATTGCTGCTCTGTTTGTCCCTCTTTCTGATAGTTGGGAGGTATGCACTATGGCAGAGAAGGGAGATAACTCCCTGCTCTGCCATTTACTAAGCTACAGGCCACGTTTGGCATGCAACTTCGGACTGGATCCCTGCGCAGGCCAGCGTGATGACGTCACTGGATAAAGGCGGCCTATGCAAAGGATCCCGTCGGCGTTGAGGATGCTTTGGAGAAGCTCCGTTCGTCACGGGAATGGGGCCTAGGTTAATATATATTTTTTTGTTTTACTTCTTTCGGGGGGCGCTATCTACAGTGGGGGCTGTATGTCACCATCTACAGTGGGGGCTGCATGTCACCATCTACAGGGGGGGCTGCATGTCACCATCTACAGGGGGGGCTGCATGTCACCATCTACAGGGGGGGCTGCATGTCACCATCTACAGGGGGGGCTGCATGTCACCATCTACAGGGGGGGCTGCATGTCACCATCTACAGGGGGGGGCTGTATGTCACCATCTACAGGGGGGGGGCTGCATGTCACTATCTACAGGGGGGCTGCATGTGACCATCTACAGGGGGGGGGGCTGCATGTCACCATCTACAGGGGGGCTGTATGGCACCATCTACAGGGGGGCTGTATGGCACCATCTGCAGGGGGGGCTGTATGGCACCATCTGCAGGGGGGCTGTATGGCACCATCTGCAGGGGGGCTGTATGGCACCATCTGCAGGGGGGCTGTATGGCACCATCTGCAGGGGGGCTGTATGGCACCATCTGCAGGGGGGGCTGTATGGCACCATCTACAGGGGGTCTGTATGGCACCATCTACAGGGGGTCTGTATGGCACCATCTACAGGGGGGCTGTATGACACTATCTACAGGGGGGGCACTATCTACAAGAGGGGGCTGTGTGTGGCACCCAGGGGAGGGGGTGGACCAGTCAAAAGTTTGCTATGGTGCCCAGTCTTTCCTAGTTACGCACCTGGTGCGTTGTGCCCATGAAGTAGAAGACAGTGCAACTTACTTACTGCCTATGCACAGTGTACTGTCCTTGGTGTCATGTGTGCAATGCGCATGTGCCTGGTGCCGCTCCAAGTTTCATCTCAGTAACTTGTAACTTACTTTACTAATTATTCCCTAATTATCCCGCTGCATAACTGCATGCTGGTGCTTTAGTGGCTCCAAACCTACTGACTGGTTCCTCTCAAATTGCTTAAAATAGAAGTCACAGTCCCCCCCCCCCCTCCCTAGTAGTGCCAGACACACAGTACCAAAGGGGGCCGCACAGAATGGCTTCGAGGACCAGATGTGGGCCCTGAGCCGCAGCCTGTGCACACTTGCTTTAAAGGGAATCCATCACATTCATCCATCATATTTTCCATGTCACTATGTACATTAAAAAATCCTGATGTACTGCAGTTTTCACACAGATCACTTTACCCTCACAATAGGCCAACACTTCCTATCGTTTGTGCTACACTTGGGTACAGGGTCTGGAACAATTTCATCATTACAGAAAGCATTACAATGAACGCCTTTATAATAAAGCTGGGAGAAATCACACAGAATCACATAATTGACAGTAGATATAAGGGACAGCTCAGCTCTTTCTGCCTGCACAATCACTTCAGCAAATTGCACAAAGCATGCCCACAACACTCTTCCATACAAGTCAACTGGCCAATGTAGAGGTGCCTGCTGTAAAGTAAAGCTCTCTTAACTGCTGTCGCAGCAGCTCAGGCAACGTGGCTGCCCCATATGTATGTAACATAAATGGAATTAAAAAAAACATATGTATACAATCAGAAAATGAAAGCGAATTTAAAATAAAAATAAATAATAATAGATATTTAGAATTTTTTGGAAATAAAAAATTAGGGGATAAATTCCTTTTAACATAGTTTCAAACTGAAAAGCGTATGATCAAAAAGGATTACTTCTGTTCAACTTTCATTGGGCTAAATACCAGAAATTTGACACTATAAGTCCTAGGTCACACAGTTTTTGGCGCAGTTTTTGATTCGGAAACTGCGTCGGACACTGCGCCAGAAAACGTCCGAAATCGCCTCCCGTGCTTTCGTCCCTGACCTCCCATTGATATCAATATCAATGGGAGACTGAGAAAGCGATTTTCGCAGCAAAGAAAGTGCAGGCAGGTCAAAATCTGCCTCAAAATTCCTGAAGGAATTTTGTGGCAGATTTTTCTGCCTGCAAAAAACTCAGTGTGAACTCTGCCTAAAAAGAACCTCCATCCAAAAATGACAATTTGGCAAAGCTCCTTTATTAGAAACATTTGATCTCCGTGACAAAACTCCTACTCTAAAAAAAAATATATAGTAACGCTGGGAAGTTTAATTCAATGGTGACTTCATTGAGGAAGGAAGGAACACATATCCTAAATAGTAAAAATCCCTGGAAGTAAACGTCGAGATTACTGTACACATTGGACACCTAGGTTTCCAAACCGGACAGGGGCACACATTTGGCACGATCACTGTAGACTCTGCTATTGCCTGCATTAAATACATCCAGCTGTCAGTATCATTGCTTTTCTATCCAAAGCGACAATAAGTACATCTGACAGCTTCGAAAAATATGTCACCAATCATTCTTCTCATCAACAAAGCTTGTAATGAAGACTGGAGTCAGCAGAAAATGACAAGAACAAAGGGGGAATTAGCGGAGATGCAATATGCTAGTCAATGGGATTTCCAGGTAAACCAAAGAGATTACACGTAATAGCACACAATGTAATGGTGTAATGTGAAAAAGGGATCAAGCCTAAAAGATTTAGAACAGAAAATATAAACTGTACAGAGCTGGATTAAACCATAAGGAGCAGGGAATGACTAGAACTCAACATCCCGGTAAGATTTAGAACTAGGACATAATGTTCGATCTCATTTTCACAACTTTTATCTGCACATCTTACTGAATGCAACGTCCTCATGATGCTGGGTGTATTCAGACACAGAGTGTGTATTCCTGTTTAGCGCCAGCATGTGATAATTCATCTATATCTTATATAGTGTTAACGAAAATGAAAGAAAAAGTTCTGGAAAGTACAAAAAATATCTATTAGAAACGAGCGTTGTATTATTTTTATAGAATATTTTACAAAGGAAAAAAGTACGGAGAAAAAAAAAAAAAGGTGGAACAGTCTCACAGACTTAAAAGGGCTTTCCTAGACTTAACCCCTTAATGAACAGGCCTTTTTGCGCGTCAATGACCAAGGATTATTTTTTGTTTTTTCACTGTCGCATTCTAAGAGTCGTAACTATTTTTTCATTTCAATTGCACCATTTTTGGGTGCATATAATATATTACATTTTATTAACTTTATTTTAGGAAAGAATTGAAAATAAGCAACTATTCCAGGATTGATTTTCGCATTATAAATTTACGCCGTTCACTATGCAGCATAAATAACATGTTACTTTTATTCTATGGGTCGGCACAATTACGGGGATACCAAATATGTAACAGTTTTATGTTTTCTTACGTTTGCAAAATAAAAACCCTTTTAAAAAACAAAATTACTTGTTTTTGCATCGCCGCATTCCAAGAGCCGTAACTTTTTTTTATTTTTCCGTCTATGTAGCCCTATGTGGGCTTGATTTTTGTGGGATAAGGTGTAGATTTCATTGGTAGTATTTTGGGGTACATGTGACTTATTGATTATCTTTTATTTTATTTTTTATAGGGGGAATGGAAGAAAAAAAAAGGAATTTTGCGTTTTGACGTTTTTTTGGGGGTTTTTTTGGACGCCGTTCACCTGGCGGTTTAAAGAGCCGTTACGATCTCGGTGATACTTTATATGTGTATGTGTTATTATTTATTTTTACACTTTTACTAAATAAAACCATTTTTTGGGGAAGAGTGGATTTTCACCATGTGATCTTCTGATTGCTTATATAATGTTTTGGTATATTTAGTATACCAAAGCATTATTGCCTGTCAGTTTTACACTGACAGGCAATCTATTAGGCCATGCTTCTGGCATGGCCTAATAGGCAGTTGCTGGAGGCAGACCTGGGGGCCTTTGTTAGGCCCCTGGCTGCCTAGGAAACTGATCGGCGCCCCGCAATATCGTTGCGGGGCTGCGGATGGAATGACAGAGGGAGCTCCCACCCTCTGTCAAACACATTAGATGCCGCTGTGGCTATTGATAGCAGCATCTAATGGGTAAAACTGCCGGAATCTGAGCGCGCTTAGATTCCAGCAGTTGGGGCAGGAGCCATGCTGCGTATAACAGCCATGCTCCTGCCGCTGATCTCATGGGTACAGTGGCAATACACACCAGATCAGAGCAGGAACTAGCACCTGCTTGTGACGGATATATCTGTCGCTCGTCGATAAGGGGTTAAAGAGGCTCTGTCACCAGATTTTGCAACCCCTATCTGCTATTGCTATTGCGTTTGCAGGTAAGTCGATCTTACCTGCAAACGCTGATGCTGCTGCAGAATCAACTGTAGCCTCTGGTGCCGATGTGGCCGTCACGATGCAGGACCTGTGAGTGACGTCACAGATCTGCACTGTCAGAAGCTGGGCGTTCTGAAGAGAAGAGGATGTTACTTCTCTTCAGAGCGCCCAGCTAGTGAAAGTATTAAAAACGCCCCGATGTAACACACATAATACACGCCCACTTGGACTTTTACTTTTAAACACACCCACTTGGACTTTTGCAAGCCTCATTTGCATAACTACAAAAATGGTCATAACTTGGCCAAAAATGCTCGTTTTTTAAAAATAAAAACGTTACTGTAATCTACATTGCAGCGCCTATCTGCTGCAATAGCAGATAGGGGTTGCAAAATCTGGTGACAGAGCCTCTTTAAGGCAAGGTTCACACAGAGTTTTTTTGACGCGGAAACCGCGCCGCAAAAACGCCCGAAAATGCCTCCCACAGATTTCAATGGGAGGCGGGGCGGCCCTACCTTCGCACGATTACGCCTCTGACCTTCCATTGACATCAATGGGAGGCAGAGAAAGTGGATTTCGCTGCGTTTTATGCCCGTGGCGCTTAATGGCCGTGGGTGAAAAACTCTGCGAGTTTACCTCTGTAATCTCGCGAGATTTCGTTTCCCTTGCTAGAAATCTCAAAAGAAAAGAGTCAGAAGTGTCAGGATTCTGAATACACATGACGTCCAGGCTGGAGGTCATGTGTATTCATTATCAGGACACTTGATTAACGTTAATCTCTGTGTATGTGGCTGCACATCGCTGCTGTGTAAATCAATGGAGATGAGTGTATGATGCTGACTGGTCACTGATTGGTCAGCATCATACACGTAAACGCACCCAGTTAAAAACACAATACACGCCCAGTTGGACATAACGAAAAAAAAACGCCCAGTTGTCCATTTCAAACCTCATTTGCATATATATAAAATAGCTCATAACTTGGCCAAAAATGAACGTTTTTAAAAAACAAAAACTTTACTGTTATCTATATTGCAGCGCCGATCACATGCAATAGGAGATAGGGATTTCAGAATCTGGGGACAGAGCCTCTTTAAGGCTATTTTCACACTGAGATTTTTGCAGGCGGAATATCTGCCTCAAAATTCCGTTTGGAAATTTGAGGCAGATTTTCCTCTCCCTGCACGCCGTTCTTCGCTGTGATTTTCGCCCGCGGCCATTGAGCACCGCGGGCATAAAACGCTGCGAAATACACTTTCTCTGCCTCCCATTGATGTCAATGGGAAGTCAGAGGCGTAAACGGCCAAATATAGGGCATGTCCCTTTTTTCCGCGAGACGGTTTTACCGCTCGTGGGAAAAAGACGCCTCCGCCTCCCAATGAAATCAATGGGTGGCATTTTCGGGCCGCTTTTGACGAGTTTTGCGGCGTGGTTTCCGAGTCAAAAAACTCATCAAAAAACGCTGTGTGAACATAGCCTTAAAGAAGTGACATGCTACTTTTTACGCTACGTTTTTTAAAACAGAGCTGTAAAAAGACGCCCCATATGAACTATGAACTAAATGCTGTTTTTCTAATTGATTTCAATGGGAAGATGTTTGTAGGCATTCAGCTTCCGTTTTTTTAGACGTTTTTCGAGACGTAAATGCCCCGAAATACGCCTGAAACCACTGCGTGTGAACATACCCCAAGGCTGAGTTCACACAGTTTTTTGCATGCCTTTTTTTCCGGCGTTTTTCGCTCGTGCCCATTGAGTGCCACGGCAAAAACGGCGCGAAATACGCTTTCTCTGCCTCCCATTGATGTCAAAATGGAAAAAGGTATTTTTTTTGTAACTTTTAAAAAAACAAACTTTATTTTACTAATTTTTACTTTTTTTACTTCAACCAGCGATCGTTAGATCGCTTGCACTATATACTACAATACTAATGTATTGCAGTATATCGTGAGGCAGCGCTTAATAGGAGCACCAAGATGGCCGACCTGGTGGCGCACCCCTCTAACGATTTAAACACCGCGGTCGCTATTGACCGCAGCATTTAACGAGTTAAACGAGCGGGATCCCGCTCGTTACTCTGAAGTGTCGGCCGTAACATACAGCCGACACCCGCATCGTATGGAGCAGGTTCACTGCGTGAGCCCGTTCCATTCTTCCCCTACCCGACTTTGGCGTATGGATATGTTGGGAAGGTGTTGGATTCAATGATAAAATACCCTCTCATTTCAGATCTTAAATGGAAAGAAGGTAAAATCGGATTTTTAGGACTTTATATTTCTGCACAGTGACCAGAACATTATAAACAGATTTTGCTATTGGAACATAACAGCATAAAAACCACGGAAATCTAGTAGCTGTTAAAAATGTTCTGTCTTTACAGTCCCAGATTTCTTATCTGTATGAAGAATTAATACATGAAAAATATAAGTCTACCAGTCTTTAGGGCATAACATTTTATGTTCTCACAAACGTTGTTCTAATTTTATTATAAAGAAGGTGGTTGAAAACTTCAAACTGGAAGCTACATGTAAAATAGTACAGACTGTTGTCACAAGACTGCCGGCAGTTATCTAGAAGGCGTAAAGACAGATTACAGGACGCCCACTTTATAACGGTCAGATACCACAGCCAAGAATGTACTTACTTCTAAACTGAAAAGTAGAAAGTGAAGACGTAACATGTGTAAATATGTATTATTAGAAAATGCAAAATGTGGAGAGTCCGGACTGTTTCGTAGACTTTAGGAATCTTAAACTTGATGTAAAGTTTGTTTACACAGATTTTCACTGGTTAAAAAAACGGCAGAAAGAATCATACAATGTCAGTATCAGCAAAATACCAAGAATTCATGTCCCATGTACCAGATATACTGTTATGGCTGCACGTCTATTACAGGATAACTACCAAGTATCACTATATATAAAGGATTAGGGTTGTCACGATACCAGAATGTGGACTTCGATACCGATATTTAGAGTAGTGTTGCGATACTCCATACCAAAACGATACTTTGCCAACAATAAAAATCCCACAAAAAAAGTGTCCTTCCGTTTTCTGAGGTGAGGCACTTTGTGTTATCAATTTTGAACCTTCATGTGCCTACATTAATTGTAATTAACCCCATCATGTACGTCACACATTAACCCAATGTTGTCCATTAGGACTGTGAGCGAGGTACTTACTCTTAGGCCTGATTTACACGAGCGTGAGCGTTTTGCGCATACAAAAAACTTGGCGTTTTGCGTGCGCAAAAGGCACTTAACAGCTGCGTGTGTCATCAGTGTATGATGTGCGGCTGCGTGATTTTCTCGCAGCCGCCATCATTTTGACACTCCGTTTGGATGTTTGTAAACAGAAAAGCACGTGGTGCTTTTCTGTTTACATTCAGAGAATGACAGCTGTTGCGCGAACCACGCAGTTCGCACGGAAGTACTTCCGTGCGACCTGAGTGGTTTTCACGCACCCATTGACTTCAATGGGTGCGTGATGCGCAAAAAACGCAGAAATATAGAACATGTCGTGAGTTTTACGCAGTGGACTCACGCTGCGCAAAACTCACGGACTGTCTGCACTGCCCCATAGCCTAATATAGGTGCGTACGACACGCGTGAAAAGCACGTGCGTCGCACGCGCGTATATTACGCTCGTCTAAATTATGCCTTACTATAATGGGCAACATTGGGTTAATCTGTGAGGGAAATGATGGGGTTAATTACTATTAGGCCTTATTCACATGGCTGTGTTTGGTCCGTAATATATGTAATGTATGTGGCCCGCATTTCCTGGACCGAACACCGTTCAGGAAGCCGGGCTCCTAGCATCAGTTATCTCTGATCCTTGGAGTCCCTGCCTCCTCGTGGGAATACTGTCCTGTACGGTTATCATGTTTTCAGTGCAGGACAGTATTCCCACAAGGAGGCAGGGACACCTAGCATTATAGATAACAGACGCTGGAAGCCCGGCTTCCTGAACCGCGTTCGGTCCGTTAAATGCAGGCGACATACGCTGGCTGCAAAAAAATGCTAGTGCCTGCTCTAGTGCCTTTTTTTAAGCTTTTGTTCTGCTCTAATACCTGTCTGGGGCTGGTCTGTCACTACACTGCAGCGCGAGCGACACAGGCACGTCATCAGGACGCCACTGCCTGTGCCGCTCGCAACATTACCCTCCCTCCCCCGTCTCACATAATCAGATTATCGTTGGTGGCAGTATAGAGAGAAGGGAGGAGCGTTCCTCCCTCCTAACGTGATGGGGCCGGCGCTAATGACGAGCATGGCGTTCACTGCAGGAAGAGAACATCGCAGGCAATGTACACTGCGCACGCGCCATGTTCCCGTTATTTATTTCACTACTAAGCTGTGCGGCCACACAGCTTAGTATCAAAATACATAAATTGACGGTATTGAACCGTTTGCCTCCACACAGCATCGAAATGGTATCGACATTTCGATGCATGGTGCATCCCTATATAGGATTATTTAGAATATACTCAACATGTGAGAATGGCTATTAATAGTTTACTCCTTTTCTAAAGTTACAGGCCAGACTTTCTCATGATAACATTTCCTGCCTATGTTTTGGCCTAGTTCAGTCTTGCCATAGAGAAATGATGTGAATCCAAATCATCACCCATTTCAAAACTTAACCCCTTAACAGCCGCCGTATAGTGTTTTTATGGCGGCTGTTCAGGGTAGTTCACGGTGGCACTTCAAAAGATGTTCCACCCGAATCATGCGCTCTGCTCATGAAGCCCAGGCTCTTGCTAACTGACTCGGACTTCAGGGCACCAACGATCAGAGACCAATAGTAGTGGTCTCCGATCATGTTTAACCCCTCAGATGCGACGGTCAATAGCGATCGCCGCATCCGAGTGGTTTTAGATGGCGGGGGCTCCCTCTCTCACCCTATCGGCACCCCAGTGCCAATAATTTTTATGGCAGTCAGGGGGCCTAAGAAAGCCCCCCAGGTCTGCCTTTAGTAAATGCCTGTTAGGCCATGCCTTTAGATGCCTGTCGGTTTTACACAGACAGGCAGCAATACAGAAGTACTGCAGTGTATTATAAAAGCGATGAAATGACCGCATAGTAAAGTCCCCATGTGGGATTTTTAAAAAAGTTAAAAAAAAGTTTCATAAAGTTTAGAATAAATTAATAAAAATCCCAAGTAAAAAAAATAATTAAAAACCAACCTTTCCCCTCACAAAATGCTTTACAAAATAGTTAAACATATGTGGTATCGCTCGCGTCCGTAATGACCCAAACTATAAAACAATTACATTATTTAACCCGCAAGTTGAATGCCGTAAAAAAAAAACAAAGAGGACCAAGTTGTACAGAGGAGTGTATGACGCTGACCAATCAGCGTCATACAGTTCTCTCCATTCATTTACACTGCACTAGCGATATAGCTATATCATTATGTGCAGCTACATACACACACTATAACATTACTGCAGTGTCCGTATAATGAATATACATTACCTCCAGCCCTGACGTCATGTGTATTCAGAATCTTGACACGTCTGAATCTTTTCTGTGAGATTTCCAGCAAGGGAAACGAAATCTCGTTTACATCGTAATCTCGCGATTACGTTTGTCTTGCTGGAAATCTCACAGAAAAGATTCAGAAGTGTCAGGATTCCGAATACACATCACATCCTGGCTGGAGGTAATGTATATTCATTGTCAGGACACTGCAGTAATGTTAGTGTTTGTGTATGAGGCTGCACATAACGATATACCTATATCGCTAGTGCAGTGTAAATGAATGGAGAGAAGTGTATGACGCTCATTGGTCAGCGTCATACACTCCTCTGTACAACGCCCACTTGGTCTAAAGTAAACACTCGCCCACTTGGGCATTAAGAAACTCATTAGCATAAAGCTAAAAATCGCTCATAAAGTGGTAAAAATAGATCGTTTTTCTAACTAAAAAGCACTGCTGTCACCTACATTATAGCGCCGATCTCCTTATGTAGGAGATAGGGCACTTATAATGTGGTGACAGAGCCGCTTTAAAGTGAATGTATTATTAAAAAAATTGACATATTTAAATCAGGTTCTTATTGGTTATCCCATGATCAGTCCCCGGCTTTTTCTGTTAGATCAGGCAAAATAAGAAAATTTTTCAATTGGAATAATTAAAAAATAAAAAAAGGCTTGCGTTTGTAGATATTTCTGTTACTTGTAATGGCGCCCCCTGGTGTTCTTTTAACACTCTCTCAGAAAGTCCACCTAATGTGTTCAGTGCCGATGGACACACTTGCCCACGACCTAGATCCTCTTGTTCACGGATGGTGGAGAGATTCCTGCTATTGTGCAGACTAGTCAATAAGAATCAGCGCACTGCTTCTGCTCACCGACATGGTATACACTAAGTAGACATTCTGAGAAGGAATCAAAAGAACAGCAGGGGGCACCATAACTAGTATGTAACTGCATTTTTATTTTCTGCAATTGAAAAATTTAATAATTGTAGTACAACCAGTTTAACTCCCATTAATTGCAGATGCCATAAAGCACACGCACACTGCTGCACTATCTATACAGGAAATGCAGAAAGGAAGTCTATGTCTCCAATACGGCCTGAACCAGGGACGTTTTGAAAAATAAAAAAATTAAATAGTTGCAACATAAACCTAAATACAATAAAAACTAAATAAATTTCCTTTAGAAGGCGTACTTGCACTAGGGATGCACGATGCATCGAAACTTTGATACTGTTTTGATACCTTGCACCATCGAACGGTTCAATACCGTTATTTAATGTATTTCAATACTAAACTGTGCCGCCGCACAGCTTAGCATTGTAAGGGTATGTTCACAGGCAAACGCAAAATACGTCTGAAAATACGGAGCTGTTTTCAGGCGAAAACAGCTCCTGATTTTCAGACGTTTTTTAGCAACTCGCGTTTTTGGCAGCGTATTTTACAGACGTTATTGGAGCTGTTCTTCAATGGAGTCAATGAAAAACTACTCCAAAAACGTCCCAAGAAGTGACATGCACTTCTTTTGAGCAGGCGTCTTTTTACACGGCGTATTTTGACACCGACGCATAAAATAACCCCCCTTTGGTGAACAGAACACCGTAAAGCCCATTGAAAGCAATGGGCAGATGTTTGTAGGCGTAATGGAGCAGTTTTTTCAGGCGTAATTCGAGGCGTAAAACGCCCGAATTACGTCTGAAAACAGTGCGTGTGAACATACCCTAACACATGAACATATGAGAGTGGGTCTGCGGCCGTGTGATACAGCCACTGCCCCGCTCCTGACAAGTGTGCGCGGTCAGCATGATGTGGTGTGGACGGCATTGCACTAATGATTGCCGGCACTGAAGACAGAACATGGCGGTTGCACTGCAAAACACCCCCATGTTCTGTCTTCAGTGCCGGCGCCGCCACTCATTAGTGCATCACCTCATGCTGACCATGCGCGCACTTGTTGTCAGGAGAGGGGCAAGGACTGTATTACACAGACGCATCTCTGCCGTTATTCCCGAGTGTTGCGATCAAAGCTGTAAATGAGAAGGGGGTATGCCCCTTGGATCGCGTCACAGGGAATCCCTGTGACGCGATTGAGGGACATACCATATATGGGCAGACAGCCCAGGGTCCATTGAAGGACCCCAGGACTGTCTGCCCTTATTTCCTGTTGTTAGGGCATACTTTGGTATGCCCTAACAACTGCCTGTGTACTATCTGTATATAGATATATGCCAGTACATTAAAGTTTAAAAATAAAAAAGTAAAAACAAAGTAATGTTAAATTTTAAAAAAAAATACACAAACATTTTTTTACAATAAACATTAAAATAAGTCTCAATACATAAAAAATACACATTCAGTATTGGCGAGGCTGAAAAAACCTGCACAATAATTTTTTTGCGTCATTTATGATGTGTACGCTATAAAAAAAAAAAAACTTCCTTCTTTCACTTATTAACGTAAGGCAAGACATGTGATAAATTTAACCTCCATGTGCCTCACAATAATAGTAATTAACCCAATGTTGTCCATTATGACTGAGGAACATGATGGGGATAATTACTATTAATGTGAGGCACATCTAAAAATCACACCACATGCGTCACATCAGATAATGGAAGAATTTTTTTTTATTACTGTTGGCAAAGTATCGTTTTGGTCTCGAAAATCGAAATTACTACACAAAGTATCGGTATCGAAGTCCAAATTCTGGTATCGTGACAACCCTAATTTGCACAAATGTTTGATTGAAGGGGAAAATATGTCCCTCTGTTGCAAATATTGTTCTTGTGCAATGTTGTATTTTTATTTTCTTGGTCAAGCGTAGTTTTAATGGCTGGTGACTAAGACTAATACTAAAATCAGATGCTTTTCCCAGAATTCAGCAGAATATTGGCAGAGTGGCTATAAATACAACCAGTAGTATCCTTTGTCAAAACAAAACTAATTTCGAGTAGAGCTGTAGGCAATTCACAGAAGTAGCCGCCATTCATTAAAAAAACTAAATGCCAGGAAAGACTCCCTCAGGAATCTTCACATGGCACGTAACCACGTTAGTCAATCGGTGCCTGCGTTTCTGTGAATAAGACGTCATCACACCGGCGTGCACACAGAGCAGCAGGGGACCAGGCTGACCAGCGGCACAGAATCCCTTTGAGAGGGCAAAAATATAATCTTATATAAGCCAAGGTCATGCAAAGTCATGTAAAACAAGAGGACAAGCCGCACATTGACAGGACAGATGTCCCACTGACAAAATGGGATTTACAAGTATCTATTTATTTACACACTGGGATCATACGCCAAATAATGTAATCTGGATGTCGCACAGTGTCTGCATGAAAAGAAAGGGTTAACAGAGACCAGGAACAGCAAAGTTTTACAGGAACTTACATTAAAAGCGCATCAATGAGCATTACTGAAAAAAGACGAGTGAAAGAAAAGCAGAGAGCAGACAGGTACCCATCAAGTGATCGATACGTGGAAGCAGCCGCCCCAGGTCCTACACGTGTAGAGAAATGCTGCTCTGGGATCTACTACATAAAACCTGGGAATGTCAGACACACAGACAGTCAGCGTTCTCAGAGACGAAACCTGGGACCTGTTCTATCTCATTTGAAGCCTACACCCATAGTTCAATATTCGTGAACACAACAAGCAAACATTATTCACTTTTGTGGAACATACATAAAATATACCGCACTAGAACAAACATAAAACATGTTCCCTCTAACTTTCGGATGGGGCTGGACAGCGACAAGGCATCGCCTAGGAGTCACAGTGGAAATTGTAAATTAGGCAGCACCTCATAACAAAGTGAAATAAATGGGCAGGTGCGACCAATGCACAACAAAAACACAAAGATGCAGATGCAAGCAAAAGAAAAAGCAAAAATGATGATACATTTGTATTATTTAGGCCTCATTTACACGAGCGTGTGCGTTTTGCTCACGCAAAAAATGCAGCGTTTGGCGTGCGCAAAAGGCACTTGACAGCTCCGTGTGTCATCAGTGTATGATGCGCGGCTGCGTGATTTTCGCGCAGCCGCCATCATAGAGATGAGGCTAGTCGACGTCAGTCACTGTCCAGGGTGCTGAAAGAGTTAACTGATCGGCAGTAACTCTTTCAGCACCCTCGACAGTGAATTCCGATCACCATATCGAGTAACCTGTTTAAAAAAAAAAAAAGAGGTTCGTACTTACCGAGAACTTCCCGGCCGTTGCCTTGGTGACGCGTCCTTGGTGACGCGCCTCTCTTGACATCTGGCCCCACCTCCCTGGATGACGCGGCAGTCCATGTGACCGCTGCAGCCTGTGATTGGATGCAGCCTGTGCTTGGCCTGTGATTGGCTGCAGCCTGTGCTTGGCCTGTGATTGGCTGCAGCTGTCACTTGGACTGAATTGTCATCCCGGGAGGTCAGACTGGAGGAAGAAGCCGGGAGTAATCGGTAAGTCAGAACTTTATTTTTTTTTTACACGTTCACGTATATTGGGATCGGAAGTCACTGTTCAGGGTGCTGAACCAGTTTAACTCTTTCAGCACCGTGGACAGTGACTGTCTCCTGACGTCGCGTACCGGAACATTTTTTGCCGGGTTCGGTCAAAACGAGTTCGGCCGAACCCGGTGAAGTTCGGTGCGCTCATCTCTAATTTGACACTCCGTTTGGATGTTTGTAAACAGAAAAGCATGTGGTGCTTTTCTGTTTACATTCATCCTTTTGACAGCTCTTGTGCGAATCACGCAGTTCGCACGGAAGTGCTTCCGTGCGGCATGCGTGGTTTTCACGCACCATTGACTTCAATGGGTGCGTGATGCGCGAAAAACGCACGATTATAGAACATGTCGTGAGTTTTACGCAACGCACTCGCGCTGCGCAAAATTCACGCATTGTCTGCACTGCCCCATAGAGTAATATAGGTGCGTACGACACGCGTGAAAAGCACGCGCGTATATTACGCTCGTGTAAATGAGGCCTTAAAATGATTGCTATCTTTACTATACCTATAAACATGAGGTTTTTAGCACACATTTTGATCAAATTGTGTGGGACCACCTGCCACGACAATGTGACTTAATTAAGATGGGCCCCTACACCTATTTTAGGCAATTTTTCGGGACGTAAACGCCTGAAAAGCGGCCGAAAAATCGGAAGCAGAACACCTCCAAACATCTGCCCATTGATTTCAATGGGAAAACGGTGTCCTGTTCCGACGAAGCAGTTTTTGCGATGTTTTTTTACGCGTAAAAAAATGGCCGCGAAAAAGAAGTGCAGGACACTTCTTGGGACGTTTTTGGAGCCGTTCTCCATAGACTGTATTGAAAAAAAGCTCCAAGGAGGGCGTGGCCAGCTATGGGAGAGTGAAGACGTGCTCTCTCCAGCTCCTCAACTAGCGCTACTAAATTGGCTTACATCCACTCCCAGATATGGGGAAAAATTCTAAAAAAGCAAGGGCAGCAGCCCCTACATGTCCCTCATCGCCCCAGCGCGATATCGGGGATTATTTTGGGCGACAGCCCCAGATGCAGCTGCGGGCTGCGGCGCGGGCCGAGGCTGGAGGTCAAAATGGCCGCCCGACCTCTCCATCTCCAACGGACCAGGGCCCGGAGATGACGGCAGGACATATCCACTCACCCTCTGAGGTGCAGACCCTGGAGTTCACCGATCCTCTGTCTCCTTCCCGGGCTGCGATGGATCGTGCGGCCCGTGCGACAACGCCTCCAGCTTCCCAAGATGGCCGCCGGGACCACGAGGCTGGCGGATGCAGGCCTGCTCTGGAGAGCACGGCCCTCCCTTCAGCTGCTCCGATAGAGAGCGTGCCAGCACAGGACCCAGAGGCATTGGATCCCCGGTCTTGCTGGGAGACTTCGGAGACCACTGTAGCGGCGGATGCCGTTCCCCGGTCACAAGAACATGTGGCCTCTCAAGATGGCTGCCATCCTCCATCGTCTCTGCTTTCATGGCCTGCGGGCCCTCTTCTTCCGGGATCCGACTGCGGCCTACTACCAGCCCCTGGAGTGAGAGACACCGCATCTGCCCTGCCTGCAGTTCTGCAGTTGGAGGAGTTAGCGAGGAGGCACAGTGAGTACCGAGGCCCTGAGCCTCCCATCATCCAGGTCACCTCACACCCCATGGGACGGATAGCCCCAACTCTCCCCCTTCCATCCAGGGATCCGGGGCTGGTGGGAACCTCTCCCTCTCGGCCCTCCAGCTCCGCACGGCACGGATACCCCAATGCCCCAATGATATTAACCTCGACCCTGCTTATGGGATCTCCCCAGCACCCCGGGACTATGCCTGCACTACCTGCAAGTGGCCAAGGTCCTCAATTGCATCCACTCCCGTCTCCTGAAGTGGACACGCCAGCCAGTAGTGGATTAAGTTTTACCGACCCGTTGTCTGGATCTATGTGTGAAAATCGGCCGGCGACTCTCGCAGATATCCGCCAGCTTGTTCAATTGTTGCCTACTAGGGCTGATATGACTTCCTTTGCCAGACAGATCGTGGAAGAATGCAAGCTGGAGTTTACACAGTTTCGTGCGGAACTTTCCTCACTTTCTACGAGGGTGGACACTCTTACGCAGGATCGGGTCGCTGAAAGTGCCACTATTGCAGATATCCAATCCACTATCCAGCAGCACTCAGCTCAGTTGTTCACCTTGCAGCAGCATCTTGATGATATTGAAAACCGTAATAGGAGGAACAACCTACGTGTTCGAGGATTGCCCGAATCTGTTCCTGCGTCTGATCTGTTTTCGACTCTATCCACCATCTTCAATACTTTACTAGGCCGTCCGCCGAATACCCATATAGAGATCGACCGGGCACATAGAGCTCTCCGCCCTGTAAGTATTGACGATCCTCGGCCGAGGGATGTCATTTGCCGAATACATTTCTACGCAATCAAGGACTCTATCCTCCAAAAAATCAGACGGCAACCCATCATTCTCCATCAAGGCACGCAGTTACGTATTTTACCGGATTTATCTCGACATACGCTGGCGCAAAGAGCTGCTCTCAAACCCCTGCTGGAGGTACTCCGAAGCCGGGACATCATCTACAGGTGGGGCTTCCCGTTTGCCCTGATGGTCCGACAGGAGGGCCGTACCTACACTGTGCGATCCCCGACCGACCTGCCTGGTTTCTTGCGGGACTTGAATCTTCCTCATGTTGCATTACCGGAGTGGCCCTCGTTGTTATCCTCTGCTGGCGGGGGATCACGGGGGAGACGCCCAATCTCTGGGCCCCTAGCGGTGGTGGAGGGACGCCCTCCGCGTGGACCCCGGAGACGATCTAGACGCCGACAAGAACATGACCCTATTCCACCCATGGAGACCGCCCGTTCGGCGTGATGACCCGGACGGCCGTTCTTGGAATTCCTCCTTTTATTTACTTGCTGCTGTCTGTTTTCAAGATTGCTTGTTGCTTTTTTACCGTTACCTTCAGATGCCTTCCAATGTCTTCCTCTCTTATTATTTAAAGTGTGCAAATGATGTTAAAGCTGTTAATACCTATATTATTGTACGCTAGGGAGTGCGGATAACTCTTATGCGTAGTTGTCACCTTCCCCCTGTAGGTTTTGGACCGAATTTTCGGTCTTCCGCAATAGTGCGATTAGCTTGTGCGGCAGTTGTTTTTCTACTGCCTTTTCTGTTTGATTTTATGTCTGTGTTTTTTTCTAATGCTCTGTTCTTTACTCCTAGCTTGTTTCCCTCCTCTACTTCCCTCCTGGCGATCCTGGACTCCGATCCTTCGTGCGTTAGCCGGAATTCCTCAGCGAGTCGTTTAGTATGCATCCATGGCTGACCTTAATATTGCCTCCTTCAACGTGAAGGGGCTGAATGTTCCTGAAAAGCGGGCGCAAATTTTACACCATCTACACAAACGTAAGGTACACATCGCATGCTTCCAGGAAACACACTTTAAGGAGGGACATACCCCTACTATCAGGCACAAACACTACACTACGTGGCATTTCAGTAATAATCCCCTTTCCAGATCGTGTGGAGTTGCCATAGCCCTCCACAAGTCTCTCCCCCATCAGGTTGTCAATCTTGTTGCGGATCCCGATGCGAGATACCTCATCTTAGTGCTTAATATTGGTGGGAGGGAATTTACGGTGATTAACGCTTATGCCCCTAACCAGGGTCAGGTGCCCTTCATTCTTCAACTAATAGAAACCGCCCTTCCAGTGGTCCGAGGGACTGTGGTGCTGTGCGGAGACCTTAACCTTACTCTAGATCCGACGGTGGATAATTCTACTGGTCGCTCTAGTGTTGCATACGGTGCTATTAGGCGGGTGAGGCGTGCTCTCCTACAGCTTCAACTGTGTGATGCATGGCGCATTCAACACCCCACGGATAAGGATTATAGTTTTTACTCCCATCCGCATGGCACCTACAGTCGCCTGGATTACATTTTCCTTCAGCAACATGCTCTCCCCTGGGTGGCATCTACGTCCATTGGCAGTATCCTGTGGTCTGACCATGCCCCGGTATATTGTACCTTACATCTCCCCTTCATCACTAAAGGCCCCTGGACTTGGAGACTGAATGAGTCCCTGCTCCTGGATGGGGTGTGCCATGCTGATTTGCTTCAAACGGTGGAAAATTTCACTATTGATCATGCCCAGGACGACACATCCCCCTTGGTTCGTTGGGAAGCTCTTAAATGTGTTCTCAGGGGGGTCCTCATAAAACACGGGGCGCGCCTTAAGAGGGAAAGGGCCCACTCCCTTAAAATTGCTCTCCAAAAAATTAGTGCTCTTGAACTGGCTCACAAACGTGCGCTGTCTCTCCCGATTTTACGTGAGTTACAGATTGCCCGACAGGACGCCAGACGGCTGTTGGACTCTGCCCAGCAGCGCGCTCTTCAAGTCTGTCGCAGTAAATTCTACGAGTTTGGCAATAAGAGCGGACGTATGTTGGCCAGAGCTTTAAAAACCAGAATTGCCCAGTCACACATCCCAAATACTAAGGCCCCTTCTGGCCAAGTTGTTCACACGACCCCAGAGATAGCGGAGTGCTTCCATAGCTTTTTCTCTGAGCTTTACAACCTTAACCCTCCCACCCCCGCCCCCTCCCATCCGCCGGGACGGGACTCTTTCTCATCTCCCTTCACACCGTTGTCTGGGGAGATGGCTGAGGAACTTGATACGGACTTCACTCCCGCGGAGCTCCTCATGGTTATATCTGATCTTCCTGGGGGAAAGAGTCCTGGCCCGGATGGTTACACTGTCAAGTTTTATAAGGTGTTGGCGGACCGGTTGCTACCGCTTCTGTTGTCAGCTTTCAACTCTATTTCCCCGGAGGTCCTGTTTCCCCCTAGCTCCACCTTGGCTCATGTCGCGGTTATCCCTAAGCCGGGTAAAGACCCTCAACTCTGCTCCAGTTATCGTCCCATCTCCCTGCTCAATGTAGACTTAAAAATTTACGCCAAATTGCTCGCCAATAGACTGAATAAATACCTGCCAGATCTAATTCACCCGGATCAGGTGGGGTTTGTGCCTGGTCGGGAGGCCCGTGACAACACCCTTAAAACTTTTGATATCATTCACCACGCCCAGGCTAACCGAATCCCGCTCATGATCCTGTCCCTGGATGCTGAAAAGGCGTTCGACAGAATATCGTGGTCTGCCCTTTACCAAACCCTTCGACATGTGGGAATAGGACCATCTTTTATGGCAAAAATTATGGCATTGTATCGTACACCCTCGGCCCAAATAAAAATAAATGGCTCCCTTTCGGCACCTTTCCCTATTTACAATGGCACACGACAGGGCTGTCCCCTATCCCCCCTGTTGTATGTCCTGGTTATGGAACATCTCATGGCCTCCATTCGGAACAACTCAGATATTAAGGGTATTAACATTGGAGGGAAGGAATACAAGTGCTCGGCATTCGCTGATGACCTATCGGTCTATCTCACAGACCCTCATGTCTCTCTCCCTTCACTGATGTCCGAGCTGTCTCGTTTTGGAACATGGTCTAATTTCAAAATCAATTTCTCTAAGTCTGAGGCGCTAAATGTTTCTCTCCCGGGCCCATTAGTGTCGCTTCTCCAAAGTAATTTCCCCTTTTCATGGCCCTCTAGAGGTATTACATATTTGGGTGCCCGTATAAGTGGGGACCTTACACAATTGTTTACAAATAATTTTATCCCCCTACTGGCCAAGTTTCGTACTGACCTTAATTCCTGGCATAAGACTGAGTTTTCCTGGTTTGGCCGTATCAATATTATTAAGATGTCCCTCCTCCCCCGCTTGCTTTATCTCCTGCAGACGATCCCCATCTCTATCCCATCTTCCTATTGGTTGCGGCTTCAGCGATGCTTCGGCTCCTTCATTTGGCCGACTGGTCGCCCACGTCTGAGCCGGGCTCTTCTGACTCGTTCCAGGGGTACGGGTGGGGTTGGTCTGCCGGATTGTCGGCTCTACTATTTGGCATCAAATCACGCACGGGTTTTAGATTTCTTTCATAACCGTGAATCAAAACTATGGGTTCGTTTAGCTCAACAACTATGTCCCAGTACCCTATCATCCCTGCCGTGGATCCTGCCCGGGAATAGACCGACTCAAGCCTCCTTTGTTGTTTACCATACTCTCATGGCGTTGAGGTCCTTAGGGCCTGGAAGTACGCTTGTAGACCCCCTGGGTCCTTTAACTCCTATCACAGATAATCCAGCCTTTCCTGCTGGTAAGGCTGGTCGCTCCTTCCTAGGCAGGCAGTCCACCAACCCCATGTATTTTGCCCAGGTCCTCTCCGCTTCCTCTCTTCTCCCTCTAACCTCCATCTGCCCCGATGCCGTGCCCCTCACTCGCCATATATATGAGTATGCCCAGTTAAAACATTTTTATGGAGTGGTAAACCGACGCGCACATCTTCACAGGTCGTTGACGGACTTTGAGCGCCTATGTGTCTCCTCCCAGCCCCCTACACATACCATATCCACAATATATAAATTACTCCTTTCGCTGCGTTCCCAACAACTCCCCTCCTTCTGCGGGGCCTGGGAGAGAGAATTACATACTACATTTACTGATACACAATGGAAGCGGTGTTTCTCCCTCTCACAAAAAGCCTCTATAGCCGTTAGGGCCCAGGAAACTAGTTATAAAATTGTCTCTAGATGGTATCGGGTCCCGGCTGCGCTTCATAAATGGTATCCGTCTGTGCCTGATAATTGTTGGCGCTGTGGTGCTGTGGGAGGTTCCATGTCTCATGTTTGGTGGAGTTGCCCCTTGTTGAGGAGTTTTTGGGAGGCGGTACTTAAATTGATATTGGAGGTTACTGGAGTCTCTGTCCCCAACTCTCCGGAGGCAGCTCTCTTATTCATGTTCCCGATGCCATTACACATTTATAAAAGCTCCCTAACTAGACATCTGCTTCAGGCGGCAAAGTCAGTGATCCCGCGCAGGTGGAAAACGGCAATGCCCCCAACATTAGATGAGTGGTTTCGGGAAGTTGCCTTGATACAGCGAATGGAACACTTGGTGGCTCACTCCCCGGCAGCTGTGGTAAAATACACGTCTACATGGTCTCCTTGGATAGTGTTTCTTTCTTCGCCTTCCTACCTCACGGTTGTAGCCTGAGTCGGCCTATGCCCCTGTGAAACATACTACGGCTCTTGCTCGCTGCTGATTTTTTACTCATAATACGCTGGAACTGGAGTCCAGGATCCCTCCTGTCCTCTCCCCTCCCCCCTATCCTTCCCTCTCGTGGGGCCTTTTTCTGTACTTTCTTTCCCCCTGACTAGGGCTAAGTGCCTCTCCTTCTCTGTTTGAGTTAAGTGATCTCATTGTACCTTTTGATGATTATGCCTTTATGATTATTCATGCTACTGTTGTACACTGATAATTCTGTTTCATGTCAAGATGTGATGCACATTATTAATTTTTCCCTTTTTTTTTTCTGTATGTTTTTGCTTTGGTCCACTGACCTTGTTTGTTCTTTTAGTTATGGGTGGAGGCCTTCTCTCCCATATGTTTTGTAATTTTGTGTTCTAAAACTCAATAAAAATTTTTGAATAAGAAAAAAAAAAAAAAAAAGCTCCAAAAACGGCCATAAAAAACGCCGCTAAAATCACGAGTGGCACAAAAAACGTCTGAAAAATCAGGAGCTGTTTTCTCTTAAAAACAGCTCCATATTTTGAGAAGTTTTTGACTCTGCGTGTGAACATACCCTAAGAGTGGAGATCATCAGTATCTTTCACATGAGCACTCTTCCTCTAGGCGCTATTTTCGGACGTAATTCGGGGCAAAAATGCCCGAATTACATCCGTAATTAGTGTGTGTGTGCACATACCCTAAAGCAAACAAACACAAAGATGCAGATGAACCCGGCGGGCAGTGACTGCCTCTATCTTGGTTATGCACACTGTCCAAGGCGGTTTTCAATTATCACAAAATAAGGCTGGCTACTTGTCCTGAACACATTTTGTAGACTTAAGACCCTATAACACGGGCAAATTAGTCATATTCGCGCTCGTTCCCGATCATTGCCCTGTGTAAAAAGAGCAACGATCAGCCGATGAACGCGCAAACGCTCATTCATCGGCTGATCTGCTCTTTTATGCAGAATCAAAAATCATCGTTGTCGGCAGCAAATCTCAAAGGGTATGTTCACACGCACGAATTACGTCCGAAAATAGCGCCTCAATAGCGCTGACAAACATCTGCCCATTGAAAGCAATGGGCAGACGTTTGTCTGTTCACACGAGGCGTCATTTACGCGCCGCTGTCAAATGACGGCGCGTAAATAGACGCCCGCGTCAACGAAGTGACCTGTCACTTCTTTGGCCGTAATTGGAGCCGTTATTCATTGACTCCAATGAATAGCAGCGCTAATTACGTCCGTAATGGACGCGGCGTTCAAGCGCCTGCACATGCCGTTATGGCTGAAATTATGGGGATGTTTTCAGGCTGAAACATCCCCGTAATTTCAGCCGTTACGGACGCCCTCGTGTGAACATACCCAAACAGGGAGAAGCTCTGCCGACATGATGAAAATGTATGGCGACGAGTGATCGGAGAGAGAGGCGAGTCTCCTTTTGTACAGGTATAGAACTTAGTGTAGGGACAGAGGTCACATTGTCGTGACTGGTGGGCCCACACAATTTCATTAAAATGTGCACCAAGAACTTCACATTTATATGTATAATAAAGCAGTAAAGCAATTTAAAATAAAAATGTCAAATGTATGTATACAACTTATCGCAATTCATGGTGGAGGTTGTGTAGTCCAAGTGGTACGTGATTTTTTTTCTTTTCTTTATTTCAATATAGAAAATGTCAAGTTAATGCTTCACACATGTAACAATCAGCACCACTGCACAGTTATGACGCTTGTCTCCTGCTGCAAGCCAATGTCACACTGCCAAGGAAGAAAACCAGGTCCTCAACTGATGGCAGAAGAAAACTTGTGAGGGTCTCTGAGCAGAAACCCACCCTGATTAGGCTCTGTTCACACAGAGCTTTTTTGCAGTCAGAAAAAATCTGCCTCAGAATTCCTTTGAAATGACATACTGAAGGAATGGACTTTGCTCAGTTCCTATTACAAAACCTTTACCGGTAAAGTCTATTCATTACAGTATAATAAAATGTCCAGTTCTGTGGAACAGGAAAAAGATATGACTGATATATAGGTCTCACAATGAAGTCAGATTACACATAGAACGTTGTGTTCCTCTTCGTGAGAAAAAGTGACACTTCTAGGAATTCAAAACACTTGGTGTTCCTCAGGATAACAAATATGGTCCAAGGAGGAAGCAGTTTAAAAAAGGAAGCGTAAGTCTGAAACTTTTAGTGGTTTCAGTCTTGAGGAAGTTAGACAAGAAAATATGGAAACTCACGATCATCCAATGCTTGATGTTCCAGCCGTGAACATTACAAAAGGTTTTATACAATGCTTATACAGAAAATTTCAGATAACTAAGGCAGGGTGCTAACTGTGAGCCACATGTGATGCCTTTTAGTATTGATCTATTAGGTAATACATATAATATAGGAAAAGGCTCAAGTGTGAACATCCTGAATTAGTGAACTGGAAGTCTAACAAGTATTGACTTTGTAATGAATACTGCAAACAAACTGCCTAAATGTCAAGTAGCGTAAATCTCCAGATAAACCTTTGAAATTCGTTTATATTAAACTCACACTTACAATATCTAATCTAAGATCAAGAAAACCAAGGAGTCGCCACAGAATTGAGTCACCATTGCATTGATAAAAAGTTAATTTTTTTTCATTATGTGATCCTATGTAAGTAAGATTATTTAAAGAGGCTCTGTCACCAGATTATCAAATCCCTATCTCCTATTGCATGTGATCGGCGCTGCAATGTAGATAACAGTAACGTTTTGTTTTTTTTGTTTTTTTTTAAAACGATCATTTTTGGCCAAGTTATGAGCAATTTTATATTTATGCAAATGAGCCTTTCTAATGGACAACTGGGCGTGTTTTCTCTTATTTCCAACTGGGCGTGTATTGTGTTTTTAGCAACTGGGCGTGTTTACTTCTTTCACTGCACAATCACACTGTGCTGTGGATCATGCTGGGCTGGAACAATGGGAAGTGTATGACGCTGATTAGTCACTGATTGGTCAGCGTCATACACTCCTCTGTACAACACCCAGTTGGTAAAAAGTAAAAACACGCCCAGTTGTCCATTGAGAAACTCATTAGCATAAATCTAAACTAGCTCATAACTTGCTCAAAAATGATAGTTTTTCAAAATAAAAACCACTGCTGTTATCTACATTACAGTGCCAATCAGATTATGTAGGGGATAGAGATAGGGCACTTATAATCTGGTGACAGAGCCTCTTTAAGGTGGAAGTTCTTGTAAGGTGAATTTAGTTATTTGTTAGATTCCCAAGTTACAATCCTGTGACTTTTGCATATGTCCTGCTCTTTTTTGTTTTTAGTTTATGTCTAAAGTTATTGTCTCACTTAATTTTTTTCCCTACGTCATCTCTTGTGTAGCAATCGATAAACACAGATCTTTACCTAAAATTCAGGTGTGACAGTAGCTATCAATACCCCCCACTCTGCCCCTATTGTAACAATAGTGGTGGTCCTTAAAGCTCTGCAGCATCAAAAAAAACAAAACAAAGCTCCAGTTTTACACTTTAAAGAAAATCGGTCACTAGTTTAGTAATGCCCTATCTCATCAGATAGTCGCTGTCACACTAACGATAGTGAAAATTGTGTCCCAAAACTATTATTTTAAAAGTTATGAGCTTTTTTCTAAATATGTAAATGAGCCCTTGTTAGACAAGTGGGAGGTAACACCAGCGATTCTCCTGAGGTGGCGCTACCTCACAGCATGAAGCTGGGAGGGCATGGTGTGCTGGTGTTTGGCATTGCATGCAGGGCAGCCCGCTCTGATAGCATGGACGTCATTAATAGGCTGCTATTCGGCAGTATATGCTGTGCCTCACTACTTGCACACTGCACTCACCCCCTATGTATCACTCATAGTTCTGACCCCTATGCACTACTGCCCCCTATATTCCAGATACATTATCACTTGTGTATTACACACCGTATTTATTTTCTGCACTACACATTTATATTCATGCCCCACACACCACTCCCCTCAAGGCTAGTGGGAGTGGCTATTATTATTTAACACACCTGAGCACTTTCCTTCAGCAGCATTTTTTGACCTGTCTGCGTCTTGCTTGGCTTACACCTGCCAAATTTGTGAGTATGGCCTTTTTTGTGTTTTTAATCCTATCAGCATGAAGCTGCTTCACACAGTGTGGGACATTCTAGAGGGTAGGGGGATCACATCAGCCAGCCATATCTCGGGCTGGTGGTATATGAAACAGCAGTAGTTCTGGTGGAGGAAATTCTAATCTTTCATATGACACCAGGATCGCAGTTCTAGCTGTGAAACAACCTGATATATCACCAGTTGAATACACAGTCGGGATTGGAAGCGGTATACGATCACACTGTGTTGCTGGGCAGGGAAGGGGGAGAAGCTGTATGCTGATTGGACAGTGTCATACAGAAAACATAGCACCGCCCAGAGTGAAAAGAAAGAGTCCCCTCCCATTTGGCTATTAGACCCACATTAGCATATTTAGAAAAATGCTCATAACTTAAAATAATAAATGTTTTTTTAAAACAAATCTCACTGTAGTCATCAGCAGCAAAGCACCTATTAGATTAGTTAGGAGGTAGGGAATTAATAAACTGGTGACAGATCCTATTTAATCCCTGACTAATAAAATAGCATCTATGCAGACTCAGTGGGTCAGAGGACTTTACCAAACAATTCTCTCAGCTTCCTGGACCCCTGTGACATCTGAATTTTTTATTTTTGAATGGAGTTAAGCTCCCCACCCCCCACTTTTAAAACTGGTCATGGATCCCACACAATTTACTGACATTTCTTGTTTCCTGCAGCTCCCTTTCCAACTGTGCTGTGTAGACTGGAGCCGGGACAGCAGAGTCATCTTTATCTTTAGAGGACAGGGGATTTAAAGGTTATGTTCAACTTTAAGACATTTAAAAAAAAAAAATAAATCTGTGTGTTTTGTGCAAATTTCTAAATACTTTTTATTAAAAATTACTTTTTGAGATACAGCTGCTTTGTATTCTGTATACAGCGGGTCCTGCATGTCTCGGACACGTAGGATCGAGATGTTACCGATCATATCGAAGTTCATAACTTAGATGTGATCGATAACAGGTGGATCCTGCGTGTCAGACACGCAGGACCTGATGAAACTGAACCCGTCAGTGCCGATGACCTAACGGATACAGGTTTCAGATACTCTATATACAGAATACTAAGCAGCTGTATCTCAAAAAAGTAATTTTTAATTAAAAAAAAGTATTTAGAAAGTTGCACAAAACATACGGATAGACATTTTTATAGAAAAAAAAAGTATTTCAAAGGCCTACATAGCCTTCAATGACAGATGGCTGCTCTGATAGTCCATCTCTTTCTAGAGACTGTATTAGTCTATTGACTGGTCTCTAACCATTAACACCTATTCATTGCAGCGGCCATCAAATGGAATCACATATGAACGTTTTCTGGTGTTTTTTTTTAGCCAAAGTCAGAAGTAGATCAAAATAGAAGTAAATCTTTTGTAAACTGGATGTGTGATTCTAACCTAAAGCACATACCCTGCAGCACGGTCTCTACCGACAAGGTGTGAAAAATAGTTTATCTCCAATAAAGCTGTCCCAAGCTTTTTCAAAACGAAAAAATTAATTACTACAACATTTAAAAAAACAACATTTGGGCTTGTCCACACATAACAGAATTGCTGCATATTTTCTGGCCGGAATTGCGGATGGAAAAGGAATACAGTAGCAGCATAGTGGGTGAGATTTAACAAATTTTCCGTCCTGAAAATTGACCTGCGGTGCGTCTTTTTTTTTCTGCAGCATGTACATTTTTGCTGCGGAAAGTGGACTGAATTGCTACGTTTTTCAGAGGAGATATCACCATCTCCCAACATTGAGAAAAAAATGCAGCAAAATCCGCACCAAAAGACGCTGGAAATGGTGCGTTTTTTCCGCATTGAAATGTCTACTAGTGTTAGCAGAAATGCTGCAGAAATTCCGTTACGTGTGGACAAGCGCTTTCTCTTCTACAGTCTTAATTAATGTAATTAAAATAAATACACGCGACATTCCCTTTGAAATGTTACAGGTGGAATGAACTGATCAAATTGTAATTATGTATTCGCGTACAAGAGGCTAGAAAGTGGAGGTACTTCACACCTTCCCCAAAATTAGAGCATTAACACGGATACAGGTAAAAAATATTAGTAAATCATTAACAAGTAATTTGGATAGTGAACAGCGAATGAGGTTTTGCTCTAGTTAACTTTCCTTAGCACAAACACCAGCTTTTGTAACCATAGATATTTCACAAATTCTGGGAATGATTACAATCAGGTCATGTCCCTTAGGACAACAAACTATACTTCAGGATCAATGCGTCACTACCTTTTACTTTACATTTGAGAACCCAAACACTGCTGTCACAGGTTTTAGTTTTTTTCTTATTTTTTTAAATTCATCTGGGAGCTACGCGACAAACATGTATTTCTAGCCAGACCAATCTGCGCCATAGATTTGGAGTCAATGGGGTATCTCCCATTTTTTTTTTAATTAAGCTATTTCAGGATCCCTACGCACCAAGCTTACTAGGAAACATTCAAATGAGTTGGGAAAGTTGCAAATCAACCGGCATGGTCACCAAAGGTTCTAGTTTTTCTATAATTGAGAAGTGCTGATAGAGCATATTGAAGACACACCACCACTTTCGCCTTTGGATTCTGGGTAGCCCCATAGCTAGGTATAGGGAAGGGAGAAACTATGAAGTTTCCAGAGGATTTCTCGAAAATTAAAAAAGGTGGCTGTGTATTTATTTAAAAAAACATTTAATTGTGTTTTCCAAATTTAGATTGTGCTGTTCCACAGGAATCCTGATTTCTATCATTTGATTTACTTGATTGAATTTGTTTCAGTAAACGGCATACCATATTGTATTAAATTGAGTTAGCTACAGACATACTGCCAGTAAATTCTTAATAAGGGAGCTGCCTGAACAAACTCTGTTAAGTGATCCTGACTGGCTATCTGTAATCAATTAACATTGATCAGTAGTATCTTATCATTTGAATGGAGTCAAGCACAAGTGTGCAGTTTTTTTCTCAATATCTAAAACCTCTTGGTATTTCAGCAGGTTTCTCGATAATAACGGTGGTGAAAAGTGGCTTTCAGGGGCCAATATTTAGACGTCCGCAAAATCTTAACGCAACGGATTCAATCATTTGTAAAAGTTACAGCTCCTGGTATTTAATGGCACTTATAAGCGAAGGATAAATCTTCGTTTAGTTCTCCAGAATTCTATACAATAAATATCACAATAAGGATGTATTCACATCAGCGTTGCCCTTCCGGTGTGGGGCTCCGTCAGAGGTTTCTGTCGGGTGTGCCCCACAACGGAAAAGCAAACTCAAAAGCAAACCTTAGCTTCCGTTTCCCTCACCATTGAACTCAATGGTGACGGAAACCTAGCTAATGTATCTGCTTGTCACCGTTGTGACAGGGTTCCGTCGTTTTGACGGAATCAATAGTGCAGTTAACTGCACTAGTGATTCCGTCATAAACAACGAAACCCTGTCACAACGGTGACAAACGGAAACCAATAACAACATTTCCGTCACCATTGAGTTCAAAATGGTGAGGGAAACGGATGCTAAGGTTTAAGTTTGCCTTTCCGTTAAGGGGTTAACCCTGTCGGAAACCTCCGAGGGAACCGCTCAACAGATGGGAAACGCTGATGTGAACAGGCCCTAACTCTGTTAAAAATATATCTTCTGGGTGGTGCTTTTCTTAAATACTTTAACAAACAATTTCAACAGGATATATAAACATATAAGATCTCAGTATATGGGCTGGAAACATATATATCGGAAAAATTTGGCTTTAAAAGGAGTATTCCCATGATATTAAAATATGGTATATCGCTAGGCTTGAGAAAAACAATGGAGTTGGGCTCAAACGCTGCAATTTTTTTTTAGTGCTGCCTATATATAAATTGACATCCCTGATCCATCATTCTACTAAAGTGGTATTTTATTGTTCCAACATTTTGACAACGGACATCTGACAGAGCTCTTTCTTGATTTTCTATTATACACTTCTACACGTTATTTAATTGGATAAAAATCATGATGCCTTTAAAAACTAGAACATACTGTACAGAGTATATTGCGAGATTTTCCCCAGTAAATAGAAATACTGGTGTAAAATGGAAACAAAGATAAAATTATTGGGTAGAAGTTGTTACAGATCAGATTAAAAGAAAAGCTGTGTGGAAAATATAAAGGCATATGTCAGGAATATGTACGTTAATGGGATTCCGGTAATAACAAGAAATCACCTATCCATTTGATAGGTGATAACGGTTAGAGCGGTCGGGGTCTGATTGATGGTAACCCCACCGATCACGAAAAATGCGGTCCAGCGTTCCCCAGTTGAATGGAGTGGCGGTTGGGCATTCGCGCCACCATTCCATTTAACGCTATCAGACTGACGGGGATAGCCGTGCACTATACTCCCAGCGGTCAGACCCCCACTGATCTAACAGTTATTACCTATCTAGTACATAGGTAATAACTTTCTATAACCAGAATGCCACTTCAATGTTCTCTTACTTGGAAACCAATGCACCCTAAAAATGGCAGGGACAGCTTGGGGTTCATAAAATATAATGTTATAATCATATAGGACAGACAGCCCTTAGCAATAAACTGACACTATTGCAACTGCGGGAAACTTATTACAATGGACATTATAAATACAATAATTCTGTTATGAGTTCTTGAGGCTCAACTCCTTTACATAAAATACTCTAAATATGAAAAAAATTAAAAATAAAAAAAAGTTTAGAAAACCCATTTTCTTATCCCATTCTTAAAAAGAGAGGGGCCCTTGTTCCGGATCCTCTTCTCTTGGCCATAGTGGAGAGCAGTTACTAAGAGCATATCTTTGGAGGACTTGTCCTGTCCTGCAATACACAGACAACCCATTGGTTTGAATGGGCACCGTGTAATGCTTACTTCTCCTTGTGGTGTCACTGCAGGGAAATTTAACTTAAGGACCTTTTACACGGGCCAAATGATTGGGCAAATGAGCGTTTATATACACACTCATTCCCGATCATTGCATTGTGCAAACATGATGGACATAATGGAAACGAATGAGGACAAACAATCGCAATAACGATCATTCGTTCCCATACATTACCGATTATAGCTACTTGTGAAAGGAGCAAATAAGTGCCGATCGATCTGTCTTGACGATTGGTGATCACTTTCATGGCGTAAAAGGACCTTTACAGCCATGTTTCTCCATAGATAACAGGTAATAGCAGGACGACACTTGTGATCAGCTTAGGCTTCATTCACATCTGCGCTAGGGCTCTGTTCCGACTGAGCTTTCCGTCGGAATGGAGCCCTGACAGACACAAATGGAAACTATTGGCACCGGATGCGTCACCACTGAAATCAATAGTGATGGAAACGGAAAACTATGGTTTTCATTTGTGTCGGTCAGGGCTCCATTCCGACAGAAAGCTCAGACGGAACGGAGCCCTAGGGCAGATGTAAACGAAGCCTTATAGTCAAGAAACCCTTTTAACAAGTAGAGATTGTCTAAAGCGGACAAACCCTTTAAAACAATAAATTTTTCACACAGCAGGTCTTTTCATATTTCAGCAACTACTTAGTCATCTTCTACATCATTTGCTTCCTTCCAGATGTCTTTATAACTGCATATTTTTCACACTTATCAGACAATGACAACGGACAATAAAAATAAGTAACTGCATCCTTAAATGTAATAATTGGCTTAACAACCAGTAGCAGAAATTGCGACTGTCTGTGACAAACCTGAAGCTTCCATACATCAAGGTACAATCTGCCAGTGCCTGGTCCGCTGGGCCAGCAGCTACTCCACCGGGACCACCTCAAGAGGTAGTAAACTGGTAACCTCCCCACAGCTAAGGCCAGAGCCCTGTATAGGGGTTAGAGGGTGAAGACCGAGGAGGCTGATTCGATAACTCCCTTAGAGGTGACCCCAAGCCACACCGGTGGATTAGTCCAGTCAGCAGGTTGTGGAGGGTCCACAATCTTTTGGTCATAATAGTGGGGCCTAAAAGGAGGCACTATTACTTGTGTTTCCGTCAGGTCAGCGTGTTCTGCAGGTCTCTGACACGCAGGATCGAGCGGTTACCGATCACATCGATACTTCCGGTCACTGAACCAGTCAGTCCTGCTGACCTGATAGATTCAGGTCTCAGCGCAAGATACAGCTGCTCTGTATACAGAATATAAAGCAGCTGTATCTGAATTAAAAAAAAAAAAAAAAAAGTAATTAGAAAGTTGCACCAAACACACGGATACACATTTTTATTAAAAGAAAATTCCAAAAAGGTGTACATAGCCTTTAAAAGGGTTATTCCCATCTTAGACATTCATGGCATATCCACGGGATATGCCACAAATGTCTGATAGATGTGGGTCCTAGCTCCCGCACATATCTGCAGAACAGTGTTTTGCTTGGTTTACACCGTATGCAGGTGGAAAATGAATGGAGAGGTGGCCCTTCTCTTCATTGATTCCCATGGGAGTTATGGAGACAGCCATAAAACATCTGATAAACGTGATCTGGGAGAGTACCACTATAATATGCATTTTGCAAACATTGCAGAGTTGAAGAAAAATATCGTTGCCGACGTGACGATGGGAAATACAGATACAGCAGTAATCTGGTCACGGTAGCCACTAGCTCAATGGGTTTTATATTTATATATAATTAGTGGTCTAACATATCTACCTCAGAGATAATATAATTTCATATAATCCATCATAGATTATTCTAAAAAACTGTTCCTAGTGCCAAAAGAACACGTATACTGCATTTTAAAATTATCAAGAACTTCATTGCACAAAGTTCTACAGAAAAGCTTCAAAGCCATCTGTGGCATTTGCTTCACTTCTCTTACTGGTAAATGAAAAGTTTGTTCAATATTTCCTTTATTGTGAGTCATATAGGAACAATCTCTAACCATGATGCTTAAAGGGAACCAGCCAGTAGGTTCCTCTATATATTTTATTTTCTTCGTACACAGGGCAATATGCCCGGTATACAAATAAAATAGGGTTTACATTATCTCAAGAGTGTAGTATGACTCCAGCATGTTCATCTCTTCTAGACAGACAGCTCAGGATGCCCATTACTTAAACAGAATTTTGGGCAAATAGTTCCTGGATGTAAGCATTTGCTTCCATGTCTCAGTAAAATATGCCGCTTGCCTTTGAGAAAGCAATATGATCAACACACACTGTTCCCTACTAAGAGAATAGGGTTCTTTAGGACCCCCCATTTTCGTGTTGTATGTAGGGCTTAACACCCTGTACACAAACATTTCTATGCTCGCCGCAATAAGATAATTAGTGTGACTTACAAGTGCAATTTAATAATGAATAGAAAGTGTGGATCAAAAGGAATCTGAGGTGTACCGTCCACGGCCGCGGACCATCAGGATTACTCACCCCCCGACGGCCGCAGCAATGGATCTGTGAGCGTTGGCCCGCATCTCCCCCCTAGGAGACAGCAGCGCTCACTTCCGCTCCGTTCTGCCGTGTTCCGCAGGGTGCGCATGAAAATAATCATCTATTAGCTCATGATTACCCTAGACTATAATAAGAAGGGCCCTGCCCCTTTACTCCTTGCCTGAGCGTTGTGTTTACCCGTGTTAAGTCTTGCAAATGGTCCCTTAGTGTTATCCTTTTCCCAGTGTTGGGATACCGGCTACCTGTATCCCATGCTACCTTTGTTCCTGTACCTTAAAAAATTTGAGTCGTGTTGTGCCACCGGTCACGCCTGCTGTGTTACACCACGCTTGGTGTCTGCTGCCAATGTCCCATCTGAGCCTAGCCGTTGCTACTGTCTGAACTACTACAGGTACCCTTGTGCTTGGACTATATATACACATTGACTTGGTACACTGTTTTGCTAGCTGATATCCCGCTACGGTGGAACGGCACGGTGGGTCCACATACCTACAGATCTTGACATGAGGTATCATCTATAGGACCGCCTTTAAAGCCTTCTCTCACTGTGGATGGTCAGACACCACGCATATAAAAAACAAAATACCCTAGCCTACTTGAATAGCACCATCATCAGGTCGATTACTTGACAGAATACGGCCATCTACAAAAACCCAATAAATTTCCTACTCTAGTCAGGAAAACATACTCAATGTCCAGGCAGTTGGTAATTTATTTGCCCTAGGAGGAAGGATATTAACCAATACTAAAGCTGGCCACACACATTAGATAAATGCTGGCCAATTTTGCGAGATCGGCCTACTATCGGTGAGGGTTCTGGTAGCGGCTTATTGCCCTTTCTTCATTAAAAAAAACATTTATGCTCAGCCTAGCAGAGCGTGCATACTTATGGTGAAGTCGGAGGGAACAACTATCTTAAGTGTAAGGCCACTGTACGAATAAAGAGACGGTGGAAGAAAAAATGGGTGCCTATAGGAACTTAGAAACTATGCTTGTATGCAAATTATTTAGTACAACGCGATCATTTACCAAAGTGTTCTCTTAAAAGATCTAAATTGAGAGGAAGGGCGTAGGGAAGTGTTGCAAGCATTAGAAGAATTGACTATGAAATGATGAGGAGACCAGAACAAAAAGCACGGCGCCACATAGTGCAGATGACCAGAGGGATAAAAAGTATATCGAACATATACAGTGGTGCTCTCACCTGGGAGCGATCGAAACCAGGGTTGCGTGCTGCTGCCAAGACCTAAAATCGGTAAACCATCCGGTCACCGCAAGGATAGTAGAGTGAGAGGAAGAAAACAGATCTTGTTGTGGCGCTGCCACACTTCAAAGCAGATAAAACCGTGAAATGGATAGTCACGTAACGAAAAAATGATTTATTGCTAACAGTGGCAACGCGTTTCAATGCATTGAAACGCGTTGCCACTGTTATCAATAAATAATTTTTTCGTTACGCGACTATCCATTTCACGGTTTTATCTGCGTTGAAGTGTAGCAGCGCCACGCGTTGCCACTGTTAGCAATAAATCATTTTTTCGTTACGCGACTATCCATTTCACGGTTTTATCTGCTTTGAAGTGTAGCAGCGCCACAACAAGATCTGTTTTCGTCCTCTCACTCTACTACTCTGAAATGATAAAGAATATTAATGCAATTCTTGGAAACAGTGTTAGTATATTGATAAAATTCTATCCTCCATCCAATTTCTTATGACTAACGCTTCATTCCAAAATGACTGAACACTCCACTGCGGTACTTACTGAGATCAAGTACATCATCTGTCTTTATCAGGTCCTCCTCCCGTGTCAAAGGAAGCTGAGTCTCTGGCTCCTTCCGCAGTTGTAGTGACAGCGCTCTTAACATGAAGAAGACTCGGATTGCCTGAAATAAAGGAAAGATCATGATATATTAAAATGGCGTAATCAGTGTTATTTTTAGATTAGTCTATACGTACAGAAATGTTGTGTTTTGACTGATCTGATTTCATGGTAGAACCATTGCATTGTCCACATAGGTATAAATCAGTCAGTTATCATTTTCATAATGATGTTACAATTCGAGCATATCAAAAGGGAAATTCTCAGACCAGCGATTTTCATTAAATTAGAAACAACTATTTCATTGTATTCTTCTGAGTATATTTTAGTGCAGGCACTGCCCTGGGCACATTCTATGTCGGTTTCTCCCAACATATTTTCCAAGAATTATGAATACAAGGGTATTGACTAGCAAGGGAGTATATACCATAGAGGCTGCTATGGGGCCTTGGAGATATGGGGCCCCAGTCGAAGATTGCTTTATCCCTTTTCTGAGGGATGAGAAAATGTGGTGAATTAAGAGACAAACAAGCATAAAGACCAACTGTCCCAAGTTATCAAGGATGTGAAGTCATCACCAGAAGAGGGGCCCAATCTCCTTTATGTACACCCCTGATAACGGATGATCTTCCTTATAGTATGGATGTCTGCTCACTGCTTTGCAGGTAGGAGCTAGAAGAGCACAGCCAACTAGCCTATTAGTTGGTCAAGCATTTCATCATAATCTAGGTAAATAAACTTGAGAAGAAATGTACAGTGCCTTGCGAAATTATTCACACCCTTAGTGTTTTTCCTTTGATTTGATTTAAAAGGGATTTTTTTGGGGGTTGGACCATTTGATTAACACAACATGACTACCAATTTGAAGGTGCAAAACATTTTTTACTGTCACACCATTAAGGCAAAAAAAAAAAAAGAAGACAACTTTAATGCGCGTAAGTATTCTCCCCCTCAAACTACATTTTTTTGTGGACCACCTTCTGCTGCACTTACCGATGTAAGTCTCTTGGGTAATGTCTCTATGAGCTCAGCGCATCTAGACATTGTGATTTTTTACCTTTCTTCCAGACAAAAAACTGCTCCAACTCCTACAAGTTAGATGGTTGTGTTGGTGTACAGCAGTCTACAAGTCATGTCACAGATTCTCAACTGGATTGAGGTCTGAGCTTTGATAAGGCCATTCCAAGACATTTATGTTTCCACTTAAACCACTCCAGTGTCATTCCAACGTTAGGGTCACTGTCCTGCTAGAAGGTGAAACTCCGTCCAAGTCTCAAATCTCTAGCAGACAGATACAGGTTTTCCTCAAGAATTGCCCTGTATCTACTGGCAATTTGTCCTTTAATCCGGATTAGTTTTCCAGTCCAGTAGCGGCTGATGAAAAACACCCCCACAGAATGCTGCTGCCACCGCCAAGCTTCACCCTGCCACTGGTGTTCTTGAGGTGATGGGAAGTGTTGGGTTTACACCATATATAGCGTTTCCCATGATGGACAAAAAGTTAAATTTTAGTCCCATCCCCAGAGAACCTGCTTTGTGTTTGGGAAGTCTGACACATGCTGTTTGGCGAACTCAAAACTTTCTTTTTTCTTAAACCACTTTCCGCCGCAGCCAGTTTTATTTTTCTGTCAATAAAGCCGTATGCGGGATTGTTTTTTTGCAGGACGAGTTGGAAATTTTCACAGCACCATTTAGTGTACCATATAATGTAGTGGGAAACTGGAAAAAAATTCTTTGTGGGGTGGAATAGCATGGGGGTTTCGTTTTTACAGCACTCACCATGCAGTAAAAACAGCATGCTCAAGTTATTCTGCGGGTCAATACGATTACGTCAACTACGGAGATACCAAATTTATATCGTTTTTTTTATGTTTTACTATTTTTAGGAAAAAAAATGGATTCTTAAAAATAAAATTTGAGTTTTGTCGCCATATTCTGAGAGTCATTACTTCTTTTTTTCATCAGATAGAGTGGTATGAGGGCTTATTTTTTTCCGGAGTGAGCTGTAGTTTCTATTGATACCATTTAGGAGTACATGAGAACTATAAAAAAAAAATGGGATTCTGGCGATTTCATTTTTACGGTGTAAAAGCAGGGCTTCATAGAAGTACAAAGATGGCAGACCTGAGGGCCTTCATCAGGCCCCCAGGCTGCCATGCCAACGGCACCCCGCAATCGCGTCGTGGGTGGCCGTTGCAATGTTACAAGGGGCCGCCCCCATTTCTAACTACTTAAATGCTACAGTCGCTATTGACCGCGGCATCTAAAGACTTAAACTAGCAGGATCCCGCTCATTACACTGAAGTGTCAGCTGTAAGATACATCAACAACCACCAACAATACTTGTTCTATGGAGGGGGCTCAGCCGGCTCCATACTCCTCCACCGGACGTGCGCCGTATATATATGGCAGATGTTGGGAAAGGGTTAAGCAATGGCTTTTTTTCTGGCCACTCTTCCATAAAGCCCCACTCTGTGGAGTGTACAGCTTATAGTGGTTCTATGGACAGATCTTTCCATCTCTGCTGCGAGTTCGTTCACACAGAGCCTTTTGGCAACGATTTTGACGCGGAAACAGAATGTTCTTTCTTGCCATGGTTTCTGCCTCTGACCTCCCATTGAAATAAATGGGAGGTAGAAAGAACCCGCAGCGCTAGTTTTTGAGCGTTTATGCCACCGTTTTTTTGTGAGCAAAAAACACAGTGAAAAATATGGACTACAAAAGAGCAGGCAGTTCAAAATCTGCCTCAAACTTCCTAAAGGAATTCTAACGCAGAATTTTTTCCGCCTGCAAGAACTCTGTGTGAACAGTGCCTTAACTGGAATGTGTCACCTTTATTTTTTAATACCAGACGGTTTTTATTTTTGGAATGTAGATTTTTTTATTCTATTTTCTGCACAGAATTATGGAGTCAGCCATATTGCCTGAGCTGCTGTTAATAGCATTTAGAGATAAGCTTTACAGCAGCCACATGGCCCATAGGAGCCTGTGAACAGTAGCGGACCCATTGACTTCTATGGGATAGTTTTCTAGGCATGCATTGTGACCCGTGTAGAGGTTATTCTGCTGGAAGGGATAGGAGGGAAGCGGTGTCACCTATTGTCAATGGTGGATCCTGTGTTATCTATATAGAGGTGTTACCTTTCATCGTAAAGGTCCTCTTACACCGGCCAATTTTGTGTCGTTGATCGGCGCTCGTTCGCTCCTGTTACAAGGAGCTAGTATGGGGATGAGTGTTCGTTACTCCGATCGCACGTCCCCATACATTATCATCATGTCGGCAGCGCGTCAAGGAGATGTGATGTCAGCAATGGCAGTATGTTACTTTTTTAAAACGATACGATCAGCAGATGAACAAGCCTGATGGACAGGCTGAGGGTAGGGGGCTATGGAGAGACACTATTGTTTGAGTCATTTGCTAGAGTGATTAGTCAGGACAGGACCAAATTATTGTTCGGTGAACAGAGAAGTCTAAAGGTGGTATTACACAGCCTGACATGGGCTGTGTAAATGAGCGCCCATCAACAAGGCAGTTCGTTGATCGGCACACGTTTGCTGCTTTCACAAGGGGCTAGTATGGGGATGAGCGCTCGTCCCTATACATTGTCATCATGTTGGCAGCGCATCTCCGTTTACACAGAGGTGCTGCCGGGAACGATAATAGTTTAGGCATTTAAAACGATGCAATCAGCCGATAAATGAGCGGTTGCTCATTTATCGGCTGATCGTTCCCCTGTTTACACAGGGAGATGTGCTGCCCGACAATGATAATATTTTACACATTTAAAACTATACAATCTGCTGATGAATGAGCGTTTTCTTGTTTATTGGGTGATCGTTACTCTGTTTACAAAGGGCAACTATCAGGAACGAGCGTTCTGAGGACGCTCATTTGCCCGATAATAGGCTGGTGTAAAAGGGCCTTAAGAAAAAATTATTTGTGTTCTCATTTCAATATAGTCTCCTAGCAGGAATGATTAAAAGTGAATATAAAACATGGGCACGTTTTGGAGGCAGATGAGTATTTGACGGAGAAAGCTTCTAACCCACCAATTATACCGTTCAAGTGATGTACAAATCTTAGAGGTGAGATAGCAAGAAGGAGATTTCAGGAGGCTAGACGTAATTGGCTGCGAGACCTTGTCCCCGGAAATTCTTTTATATTGGTAAAAAAATTCACCCATTTTTTAAGAGCATTTGCACACATATGTATTCCCTGGGTACAGAGAAAGGTTGATTGGCCATATAAAGGAATGTGCATCGGGGAGATCCAAAACATTTATTGTTTGTAGCATTACAGCAAGTGCTTGCCCCAGTAGATAATTGTGACAGGCGCTAGGACCTTTGGAACTGAATGAGAGGGATGACCCATCGTCTTTACCACTAATGTTTTCCATCCGATTTGCTTGTTTGTACAGTATGTACAATAGGATTTGATAGTTTGTTAATAATATTGATAGATTTTTTTAATTAGTCCCGCTGACGCATGGTTGGGGATTTAAGTGTGACCACGCTACATCCAGGAAGGCCGTGAGAAAGTGTCTGGAGTACGTGAAACGGCTGTAGGCCGATTGCTATGTGCATGACATTCTAATGTCTGCAAATAAAGTGCAGCGAATGATCTCCAAGGGTGAGTGACGCAAATTTATTTCTACACTTGTATATTGTTGGAAGTGACACCACCCATACATGCAGCTGAAGTACCACAGAACCCAGTAGTGCCAATCAAAACCTTCTTATGATTGAAGTGATAGGATATTATTTTATACCATCCTCTGCCCATAATAAAGATTTTTAAAAGTCCCGGGTAACCCTTAAGCATAGCTCAATTTTACCCTAGTAGGTAAATAAAGCCATTGAAAAAACACAAAGAAATATTTCACCAAAATGTTCTATTTATTACACTATTTTTTAGTTGAGAATATATTTTCCTGTATTTTCAAAGAAACAGAAGGAAAAAAAAAAAATCAGTTCTATATGCTATACAGGCTATGTAGTCTTCGTATAACGATATATTGTGAACAATCCTACCAAGAGCTTTGTATCGGAACATAAAATGAGATAACTCTTCGCTAACAGCCCCTGCTGGTCTCAGTTAATTCAATAGCAAACCAATTGTGCTTTGACAGAAGTAAAAATTAGCCACGTTTTCTGGAAGAGTCGATTTTCTAGTACTTCCAGAAACATCAGGATTTGTTTTCCCTGTTTTTCAGATTCAATTTTGCGTGACATAGAAAAGCACTTTACGGTAAAACAGAGAATAAATTAAAACATGTTTCATCTTCTGGAACAAAGTGACTAGATTCATGGTCTCTAACTCGATCGGAGTAAGAAATTCAAGCCGCTTCCCAAAACTAAATCAGCGAGATAATATGAAGTTTACAGGAAGCCTTGAAAAAATAGGTACGAGGTCTATTATTATTATTATAGGAGGAAACAGATATTCAGTACCTCTTACATTAATGTTACAAAATTATGGATGAACCCATATGCATGTCAGAACATTTGTAAACAATCCCTATATCTTGTAGTCATTGTGCAATGCTAAGGGGTCAAATCGTAACAGCCTACACAGTGATCTTTGCTTGTGCTAGCCTTGAAGTTTAAGTGCTCCATTTCTAATGTGTAGGACACCTATATGTGTTTGCCGTAGTTATTAAGAGTACAGCCACCCGCCTTCCACAACAGACCTTGCCATAGTGCCTCGGAACAGTCACCCAGAATACAGCAAGGTATCCACCCCCCTCTAGAACAAAGAATGCCGCAGTGTTCCCCAGAACAGAGACATCCACAGGGCCCCCTGGAGAAAACAATGCCAGCCACGTGGCTCAAGTTTTTTGTGATGGGTTCTGCAATATCCTGGTTGGAGTCTGTGCACAGGGCTCCCCCGAACACTACAAGTCAAAGGGCCCCAGTTCTTACTAATAGGCTCGGTTGTATTCTGGCTGTATTTTTCTTACATAAATTGTTAACAATCAGCTCAAATGAGCAGCTAAAAACCTCCTTGGTGTAGATTGAGGAAATTATTGCACTTTACAGTGCTCTCATATGTGGTGAAAGAACTTGGCAGGTAAGCACGCTCAGCTGTTTCTGTAACTGCTCATAGACTGTTAGGCCTCACGCACACGAACGTATTTTTTTCCTCCCGTAAATACGGGTCCTTGGTCACACGTATTCGACCCGTATTGCACCAGTATTTACGGACCCATGCCCGTAAATACGGGTCCGGTGTCACCAGTAATCCACCTGTAATTACGGGCACGTTTTCGCTGCAAAATTACACTGCAGTAATCGGCAGCCCCTTCCGTAGTCCCTGGATGACGTGGCAGTCCATGTGACCGCTGAAGCCTGTGATTGGCTGCAGCGGTCACATGGGCTGAAACGTCATCCCGGGAGGCCGGACTGGAGGAAGAAGCAGGGAGTTCTGGGTAAGTATGAACTTCTATTTTTTTTACACGTTGATCTATATTGTGATCGGTAGTGACTGTCCAGAGTGCTGAAAGATTTACTGCCGATCATTTAACTCTTTCAGCACCCTGGACAGTGACTATCCCTTGACGTCGCCTAGCAACGCTCCCGTAATTACGGGTGCACACACGTAGTCACCCGTAATTAGGGGAGCCCCATAGACTTATGGGCCTGCCCGTGCCGTTATTACGGCCTGAAATAGGACATGTTCTATATTTTTCAACGGCACGGGCACCTTCCGGTAAGCATACGGGGAGGTACCCGTGGCCAATAGAAGTCTATGGGCCCGTAATTACGGGCAGTAATTATGGCCCGTAATTACGGGCGTTTTTACGTTTGTGTGCATGGGGCCTTAGGGTATGTTTACACGCACTGTTTTCAGACGTAATTCGGGCATTTTACGCCTCGAATTACGCCTGAAAAAACGCCCCTAATACACCTACAAACATCTGCCCATTGCCTGCAATGGGTTTTACGATGTTCTGTTCCCACGAGCCTTTATTTTACGTGTCGCTGTCAGAATATGGCGCGTAAAATGATGGCTCGTCAAAAGAAGTGCAGGCGTTTTTCATTGACTCCATTGAAAAACAGCTCCAAAAACTTCTGAAAATCAGGAGCGGTTTCCACCAGAAAATATCTCCGTATTTTGCTAAGCCGTGTGAACATACCCTTAGGGTATGTTCACACGGCTTATTTTAAGCCATTTTTCGGGCCGTAAACGTTTCTAAAAACGGCTAAAAAAAAATCGGAAGCAGAACGCCTCCAAACATCTGCCCATTCATTTCAATGGGAAATACAGCGTTCTGTTCCAATGGGCCGTTTTTTTATGCCTTTCAAAAAAACGGCACGTAAAAAGACGCCCGCGAAAAAGAAGTGAATGTCACTTCTTGGGACGTTTTTCATTGACTATAGAAAAACAGCTCCAAAAACGGCCGTCAAAAATGCTGCCAAAGTCGCGAGTGGCTTAAAAAACTTCTGAAAATCAGGAGCAGTTTTCCCTTGAAAACAGATCCGTGTTTTCAGACATTTTTGATTTTGTGTGTGCACATACCCTTATGGAGAACTCCATGCACATGTACGGCAGCTTCACCCAGCTTCTCTATTTATCTTGTCCAGCATCAAACTAGCAACGGTGCATTGGATTCCCATTCTTGTGACCGGTGGAGTATCGGTAGTTGGACCCTTAATCTAATCACTAATCAGACAAATGCCTTTCATCGGGCAAACCCTTTAAAGGGAACCAGTCACATCAAACATGCGGTTCAATATAAGGCCGTATTCACATCTGCATTAGAGGCTTAGTCGCTGATTACTTAAAAAATCCTGGTCAAAACAGTGCAGCATGAAGCGCTATTTTGTCCAGCACAATGACGGAAACCAGACAAAACCGATTAAAAATCAATGGCTTTTGTCAGGCGCTGTTAGTGTCCGTCAAGTGACGGATCCGGCACTGCCGTCATTTTCATTGTTCTGCACCTATGAAAAAGCAGAACAATGTAAATGACCAACGCAAATGTGAACAGAGCCTAACCTGTTACTTACAGATTTAAATTCCTGCTTACTGTGGCCTAAAGAGTCCTGGTGGTGGTATCACTGTGATTAGTATGCTTACAGAAATGGCTGCCAATGCAGGGAAGGCTGACCATCAAAAGTTGAGACCACCCACTGAACTCTTTAGCACACAATGAGCAGGGTTTTAAATCAATAAATGACATCTTACCCTGAATGATTTCCCACAAAACTGTAAACAGTATTAGGCCCCATGCACACGACCGTTTTCTTTTTACCTCCCGTAAATACGGGTCCGTTGTCACACGTTTTTAACTAGTTACAAGGTTCTAATAGCACTAGGTAATGGTGTGGGTGCATGTGTAGGGGCCCAACCCGATCCAGTAGAGAAACAAAGTACTATGCACACCAATATGGAATTATTTATCCAAGTAAATAATTTATTTATTTGTAGCCAGTGACGACGTTTCGGTCAAAACCTTGACCTTCCTCAGGCACTTTAGTCAATGCTGGTCCTGCGTGGCTGGCGCTGTAAGATTGGCGGGTAACCGCTGTGTCATTTTACGGACTCTGCTCCCATACTTTATAACGGGAGTATGACCCACAAGTGTGGACGGCTGTCCATGCCTGTGATTACGGAATGTGATTACGGGCAATGTTTTATGTATGGGGCCTAAGTGTAAGTTCAGACGTAGCGTAAACACTGCAGATTTTCCACAACATATTTTATTGCTGAAAATCTTCATAAATTGACTTCAGGTGCGGTTTTTTAATCCAAAGCATGTCAATTTATGCTGCGCAATCGCTGTTTTTCTGTTGCGGATTTTCCCCATTGAATTCAATGGGGAGGTAAAACCCGCAACAAATCGCAACCGCATAACTTAGATGTGATCGATAAGCACTCGATCCCGCATGCCAGACACACGCGGTAACCGCGGTCGCTGAACCAATCAGTGGCACTGACCTGACGGATACAGGTTACAGCTAGTGTGTACCCAGGATACACATCCGTGTGCTGTCCATGTTTCATGCATCATTTGCTAGAGACATGCAGAGAAATTGAAGAGAAAAAAGGAAGTGCTTGCAGAGGAGAATCACGGACGTGAAAAATGGATGCCACACGCAAAGCACAGTGGTGGCACACAGACATGAAATGCAGGAAATACAATCTGTTTTTTTGCGCAAGCAAATTGGACACGCTCGTGTGAATGAAGCCTAAGACTGTATATATCCTTTTTTGATTTGAATAGCCAACATAAACCAGATAGCATGCCAACTTGACAGATCAGCCTGCCAGTATAAGAGTAAGTAGTTTGTTCTTTGATGGTTTCCGTTCTCGAAAAGACTCAACATTTGTTTCTGATTTAACACGTAATGAAAAAGAAAGTTGTCAATAGGAAACCACAATAACAACTTTTGGTATAAAGCAGCCGCTCTCTTTAAAGTAAGTGACCTTCCTATATACAGTAGAAGGGAGGGGTTTCCAGGAACTGAACATGAAAACATTCAGCTAAAACCAGATTTTCACTTCACACCTTTCTAGTCAATGCTCTCGGCTTATTTTCTCAGGTACTCCATCAATACGGTCACGCACTATGTAGAACTTACAGACAAAAATACAGGAAAAGAGGTTTGTACATATCTCTATCTATTTTACGTGAATTTTTAAAAAAAAAAAAAAAAAGATACAGAGCTCAATTTTTACTTGGAAAATTGCAAAAGAATAACCTAGAAAAGAATTACAAAACCTTATGTTTTAATTATATTGTGAAAGATCTTTTCCAGGAGGCCTCACAGATCACAGTTATAGGTTCAGGTTTACATTAATTTACTTTGATCTGTTTTTCCTCTCAAGATAATACTTTTTGTTGTTGTTAGAATGGCCCTCTGACGATAAGCTGGTCACAGGGTGTCCCAATGCTGCGACTCCCCCCCCCCCCCCCCCCCGCAATAACTTGTAATCCGTAGGAGAACCTGGCAGTAAGTGACTCAATATTATACAAAAGAAGAAAAAAATGAATGAAATTGGAGAAGCCATACATTGTGTCTGTATTAAAGGGAAGCAAAAATCGGATGAAACTTTTTTTTATATCTTAAAACGTAAGCACTGTGTACGCTCAAACTACTTAACCATTGTGCGGGATCCTTTTGCATTCCAGTTATATTTTATAGTGTCATTTTAGAACATACTGTACCTTCGGGCTAAAGTTTCTCTGCATCCGACAAACAATTGTAGTTTGTGATGTTATGATCTTTAGAGCGTCTGCATTTCCAGAGAACTAAACCAAAGAAAATGCTTGTAATATTCATGATGAGATGCAAACAAAGTATTTTACTGCAGGCAGCTCTTACACTGTATGAAGCTTTTAACACTTTTCTATTACAACTATATAAAAAAAAAAAAATATCTGCGTAAGCTTTATGACAGAAGTAATACATATTAAACTCAATATAACAGGAAGTGGTTGACATCCCTCTGACCAGACCTAGTGGGTGGTTCCCCGATTTTTTTTCACCCTTTATAACTTTTTTCAATATTATTTTACTACTCCCTCTGCTAGTCCGCCACCATTATTAAATTAGTGCAGTATTAATATTTTATCAAGCTTGAGGCCTATATTGACTCAGACGTTACAAATGCGTATTCTCCAGTGGTCTATTTCACCCCAACTTATACAGAAACAAGATTCAAGGCTCTTTAAAGGGTCTAACCCGTTGTGCCACTCGGGCCATTTTTAACTGCATCCGAGTGGCACCCGATAGTCTTCATGGACCCATTCACTTTAGCGGGTGAATCGGGGCCGTGAAAACTGACCAGATTCTCCGATCCGAGGAAAGATAGGACATGTTCGATCCTTCCTCGAATCACTGACGGGACTCGGGCGGCACACACGGTCGTGTGCATTAGGCAAAATATTGACACAGAGTAGTCACCTATAGGTGGCACTAAAGTAGACAATCTGTTTAGGCCAGCTACCATAGAAACCTGAGGAGGGCATATACATACAACATACACACAATCTACATTACTCCTAAACTCCATGTTTGGGCTCTTGTGGATTTCTCAATATCCTTTTCTTCTTACATCAGTGTAAGTCATGGCACCAGAGAATGTTTTTGCAATTCCATACTGTCCATTATGCAAACAGTTTCTGTGAGGACACCATCTATTATATGACCTGTGAAGACCAGCATCACCATCATATATGATTTTCGGTTATATAACTGTAGGCAGACTGTGTATTTCGAAAATTAGGTTAGCCCACTTTTATCTATTGGAGGTTTCTGACAGACTGGGAGTAAATGGAGGATTTTAGGTCCAATAGACTGACTACTGTCATATCAAGTCGCTCTAAACTAGGGCTGGGCAATTAATCATAAAAAAACAAAAACCGAAATTCAGCACAGATAACAGAAGTCATCTTGTGCATTTAGTCTTTTTCGGTTCTTTTGCCAGTTTCAACTGTATTTACCAGATTCAACTGTATTTACATCCTCCGGACGCAGATACAGCTGAATCACATTGACGGCTCCCCGTTCTGTTCCCTGCTCTACTATACCCAGTGTTACGTCAGCTGCACGCTTAGTGTAGACAGGCGCGATTAGGTCACTTCCTTGCACCTGTCTGCGCGGGACTTCTGGCAAATACCGGCGTTTCCGGTATCCTATTGGTCCATGGAGTCCTTAATGCCCACTCTATTTACTTTATGTTTACCCTCAATGCCTGCACGCCATAGCGAGCGGACAGTGCCCAGCCCAATGATATATACATGGATGTTATATACAGGGTTGATCGGGTTCTATACAGGGATCATGGTGGTCCCTGTATATTACCCCCATCATCCTCCCTGTATATCTTAGCCATCAGCCCTGTATATAACCCCAACCATTCCTGTACATAACCCCAATCAACCCTGTAAAAAAGATCGTGATTTTGATTTAAGCAATAAATGCCTAGCCCTACTCTAAACTTTTTATCTGCAATCAGAATATCGCATTGTAATGCATTGGTATACTTGGTGTAAAACCGACAGGCAATCTATTAGGCCACACCTCTGGCACGGCCTAATAAGGCATATAGCCAGGGCGGGCCTGGGGGCCTTTGTTAGGCACCCAGCTGCCACGGCAACCTGTCGGTGATCACGGACCACTAATCGGTGACATAGGGAGCCCCCCCCCCCCTCTGTCAAACCACTCTGCGATCGCTATTAACCACAGCATATAAGGGCTTAAACAGCCAGGATTGTAGGTTTCTCCAATCCTAGCCGTCGCAGCGGGAGCCTGGCTCTCATTCACAGCTGGGCCCCCGCTTCTGTGCCCGCCCAATTACAATCACATACATGCAAGGCAAAATGCGCATTTAGCTGTCTTTTAAAGCCGTGCATGTACCTGATTATACGCCAAGGGGTTAAACTGCGGACTTTCATAGCAAACAAGAAAGGCTTTGGCTGCTAAGAAACATTGTCCTACGTGTAGCTTGTAGAGGATCTGTCACTAGTTTATGAATTCCCGATCTCCTAACTAATCTAATAGGCGCTTTCCTGCTAATAACTACAGTGAGATGTATTTTTATTTTTTTTTTAAACATTTGCAGTTATGAGCATTTTTCTAAATATGCTAATGTGGATCTAATAGCCAAATGGGAGGTGACTCTTTCTTTTCACTCTGGGCGTGTAATGTTTTCTGTGTGACACTGTCCAATCAGCATACAGCTTCTCCCCCTTCCCTGCCCAGCAACACAGTGTGATCATATAGTATACAGCTTCTATTCCCGACTGTGTATTCAACTGGTGAACTGCGATCCTGGAGTCACATGAAAGATTAGAATCTGCTCGTTCATATGCCACGAGAACCACAGCCCGAGATATGGCTGTTTGAAGTCCTCCCAGCCTCACTTATACTGTTACATAGTTACATCAGTTGAAAAAAGACACAGGTCCATCAAGTTCAACCTTTCTCAATAAATTACCAGTCAATTATTGCTTGATTAATTATAACCCGCAATGCCAATTGTCAGTAAATAATCATCTAGCCTTTTTATAAATGGTGACATAGTATCTGCCATTACTACCTCTTGGGGTAGTGCGTTCTATAGTTTGACTACTCTAACTGTAAAGAACCCTTTCCTATACTGATGTCTGAAATGTCTTTCTTCCACATGCAATGAATGTCCTCTGGTCCTTAGTAGAGTCCTTGGAAAGAACAGATTATGTGCTAGTTCTCTGTATAGACCACATATACTTATACATACTAATAAGATTACCATAAGGAGTCTTTTTTCCAAGCTGAACAAGCCCAATTTTTCTAGCCTTTCATTGTAAGCGACACTTCCCATCCTATTTAATAACCTTGTTGCCTGCCTTTGAACCCTCTCCAATTCTCCTATGTCCTTTTTACAACGTGGAGCCCAAAACTGAATTCCATATTCAAGATGTGGCCTTACAAGGGATTTATAGAGGGGTAATATTACATTTGAATCACAGGTTTTTATCTCTCTTTTTATCTCTCTGTGTGAAGCAGCTTCATGCTGATAGGACAGCGTCAGAGGCTGTGAGTTAGCGCCACCTCAGGAGAATCGCTGCGGTTACCTCCCACTTGTCTAATAAAGACTCATTTACATATTTAGAAAAATTGCTCATAACTTAAAATAATAAAAAATAATTAAGACAATTTTCACTAGCATTATCAGTGTGACAGCGACGATTAGATTATCTAGGAGATCGGGCATTACTAAACTAGTGACAGATCCTCTTTAAGACGTCTGCTTTTGAAAATTTACTATACAAAAATATTTTACGGTCGTGTAAAAGAACAAATTTATCTCAATGGCAGCACAAAACATTTTTTGTTGTTGGTTAGAAAATATACACATCTGTTTCCTTTACAATATGACGGGGTATAATTTTGGAAAAGAATACATAAATGAGATATCAAGACATCAGTGGTTTAAATTAACAGCAATGGTCTTCGATGTAGTAATAGTACATTCCAGTGAAGCAAAAGAAGAAATTATGACTTAAGCAATTTCAACTCATATGTGTATAAAAGGATTCTAGGAAATGCTCTGCTTGCTTTCAGCGAGGAGGGAGTCACTCATGTCAAAGAGAAAAGAATAACTGGCAATAACGCAGTCATTCAGATGTGTTTTCCTAGAAAGGTCACGTATTTTCCAGCAAGAAGCTCCACTTGGATGCCATACTGAAACAAATCGAATATACAGCAAGACTAGATTGGGGCTACCATAAAGGAAGACAGACAAAGATATAATCATGGATTAGCTACAATACGTACATAAATCACCAATGTGTAACATTGCTTGTGTAAAGTGTAGAGTGAAGAAATAAATCCATGTCGTAAAGACTAAATGCACTAAAACGCAGGAATAAAGATGACGGTAACACTGAAATAATATGTGATTGATAGATCATTATCTTAGTCGAGCAAAGAAGGAATTAATGTATAAAATATTTCAGCTTTGTTTCACCTCTTTGAAACAGATAAAAATATATTAGGAAACTGATCAAACAGCAATTCCCCAAAACAAATAATCAAAATCGCTCCCTTTAGTACCCCAAAATAATGTACCCTTTTGGCTCATTGGTGCATATGGACATGATAATGGCGGGCTACTGCAAAGAGAGGCTCATGCGCAAAGCAGCCGGGCCCTGGCTGTCGCAGCGGCTGCATTTGGTAAACGGGGTTGTCCAGTTGAAACAACTCTTTAAAGGGGGTTCCTACCAAAGTGTTGGACCCCCGCTGACTATGGACTTTCATGGGATATCTAGCTAAGAATGGGGGGGCCTGGTCCACCATTTCGAGCAGAGAGGTAGCCACGTATACGTGGCTACCCTCCATTAAAGTGGAGCGAAGTATTAAACAGCAACTAACTTATTCCACAATCATGTTGAAAATTTTATTTACACATCAATGTGGTGCATTGATGTGAAGTAACTCACGTGTCTGGCACAGTATCGATGTGCCCGTTCACTAGCAAGGACATACGCAATACGTCAAGCGAGTGCAGTCAGAAAGATCATAGCCGGTTACTATCATCTCCCCATATTTACAGCCTCCAGCGACCCCAGGGGGTGATACAGGACCTTTTCTCCATGTGATCATCCTTCTTACCAATCAAGGAACATATGGGCCTGCAGATTGTCACATATAGGCTTCATTCGCATCTGCGTCAGGCTTCCGTTTATGGGTTCAGTCAGACCTCTCCATCAGGGGAACCCATGAACGGAAACCAAACGGAAACCAGCGCTTTCCATTTGCATTACCATTGATTTCAATGGTAATGCTGCCTTTGCAAATGGTTTCCGTTTTCCTCCGTTCCTTGAAGGTTTCCGTGTATTTTTGGTAGAATCACTAGCGCAGTCGACTACGCTATTGATTCCGCCCAAAAAAAAAGGAGACCTTATGGAACGGAGACAAACGGAAACCATTTGCAAAGGCAGCATTACCATTGAAATCAATGGTAATGCAAATGGAAAGCGCTGGTTTCGGTTTGGTTTCCGTTCATGGGTTCCCCTGACGGAAAGGTCTGACAGAACCCTTGAACGGAAGCCCGACATCGATGTGAACAAAGCCTTGGGGGGGGGGGGGTGTCTTTTTTTTCCCCCTACGACAGGTGTGAGAAGATGAGAGGTTGCACATCTATGACACCCTTTGCGTCTAATCAGGCCATTTAACGCCTATGCCGCAGATGTTTACTGGCATCTGGATCTCACAAGATTTTTTTGTATATTTAGATCTGGTGAATACAGCGTTGTGAAAACTTTTTTGTCACCTTCCCAATTTCTTCCATTTTTGCATATTTGGCACACTTGAATGTTTCAGTTCAAACTACTTTTAACCCCTTAATGACCGCCGATACGTCTTTTTACGGCGGTCATTAGTGGGCTTTATTCTAGAGCGCCGCCAAACTACGTCGCTGCATTAGAATAAAGTAAACAGAGCAGGGAGACTTGAAATCTCCCTGCTGTCAGCTGCCAGAAGCAGCTGAGGGCTGGGGGCGTCCCTGCTCTGCCGGGTGAGATCGATATTAGTATCGATCTCACCCGTTTAACCCTTCAGATGCGGTGCACAATAGCGAGCACCGCATCTGAATGGTTTTGGAGAGAGGGAGGGAGCTCCCTCTCATCTCACTGACACCCGGCGATAAAATCGCCGAGTGTCTGTGTCTTCTATGGCAGCCGGGGGTCTAATAAAGACCCCCAGGTCTGCCTGCAGCGAATGCCTGCTAGATCATGCCGCAGGCATGACCTAGCAGATGCCTGTCCGTTTTAAACGGACAGGCAGTAATACACTGCAATACAAAAGTATTGCAGTGTATTATAAATGCGATCGGAGGATAGTGAAGTCCCCTAGTGGGACTAGTAAAAAAGTAAAAAAAGTTTAATAAAGTTAATTTTAAAAAAAAGTGAAAAAAAAATAATGAAAAACCCAGCTTTTCCCCTTACAAAATGCTTTACTATTAAAAAAAACTACAATAAAGCAAAAAAGTTACACATATTTGGTATCGCCGCGTCCGTAACGACCCCGACTATAAAGCTGTTACATTATTTAACCCGCACTGTGAACGCCGTAAAAAATAAAATAAAAAACAATGGAAAAATTGCTGTTTTCTGTTAATCCTGACTTAAAAAAAATTTGATAGAAAGTGATCAAAAAGTCGCATCTACTCTCAAATGGTACCAATAAAAACTGCAAGTCGTCCCGCAAAAAACAAGACCTTATACAGCTATGCCGACGCAAAAATAAAAAAGTTACAGCTCTTCGAATGTGACAATGGAAAAATCAAAAAAATGGCTTGGACATTAGGGCCCAGAATGCCAGCAGGGGGAAGGGGTTAATATTATACAAATATAACCCAAGTAAACACAAAATGCTGTTCAGCACTACCAGGCCCCATGAAAAAAAGTAGTTGCCCCCTTAGCTACTAAATAAACCAGTTAAAGAGGCTCTGTCACCAGATTCTCAAATCCCTATCTCCTATTGCATGTGATCGGCGCTGCAATGTAGATTACAGTAACGTTTTTTGTTTTTTTTTTAAAACGTTCATACTTGGCCAAGTTATGAGCTATTTTATATATATATATGCAAATGAGGTTTGAAATGGACAATTGGGCGTTTTTTTTTTGTTATGTCCAACTAGGCGTGTATTGTGTTTTTAACTGGGCGTGTTTACGTGTATGACGCTGACCAATCAGTGACCAGTCAGCATCATACACTCATCTCCATTGATTTACACAGCAGCGACGTGCAGCCACATAAACAGAGATTAACGTTAATCAAGTGTCCTGATAATGAATACACATGAAATCCAGCCTGGACGTCATGTGTATTCAGAATCCTGACACTTCTGAATCTTTTCTGTGAGATTTGCAGCAAGCGAAACGAAATCTCGTTTACCTCCGAAATCTTGCGAGATTTAGTTTCCCTTGCTAGAAATCTCAAAGAAAAGAGTCAGAAGTGTCATGACGCTTCTTTTTACCGCGACACGGTTTTTTCACTCGTGGTAAAAAAAAATCGTCCGCCTCCCACTGAAATCAATGGGAGGCATTTTCTGGCGGTTTGTGACTAGTTTTTTGGCACGGAAACCGCTACGCAAAACTCGTCAAAAAACGCCCAAAAATGCCTCCCAATGATTTCAATGGGAGTTGGATGAGTTTTTTTACCCAGGGGAAAAAAAAAATGTGTCGCAGTAAAAAGAAGCGTCATGACCCATCTTGAGGCGGTTTCCGCCTCCAAAACCCCATTTCAATCAGTCAGAAACGGGGGAAAAAAACGCCTCGATGAGTGTTTTGACGAGTTTTTGTCAAACCACACTGCAAAAAACGTCTGGAGCAGTTTTTGCAGGAGGAATTTTCCTCCTGCAAAAAAACTCAGTGTGAACATAGCCTAAAGAGGAAAAAACTGTGATCCAGCGCCGATTGATTTAAAAGGAAACGAGGTTCCAACTTTATTGCAACAAACGTTTAATATTCTAATGTACGAAGGAGTGGTTGCAATGAATACGTGCCTATGCATTTCGGACAATGCTTCGGTCCTTACTCATGGCATATAATCAATGCTATTGCAGACTCCCAATATTTATATCCGGTCGGTGTACCAAAAACAAATCTCGTAACGAACATGGCATCCGGAAACCAGGAAAGCTGTGCCTCGGCCGTTGTGCCCTGCCTATAACAGGTGTGTACTGTCATATACCTTATGTTTAACATGAAGCGGAGTTTTTCAAATGGATCTAATCGAGAACTGGATGTAAACATAACGGGAGTAATGCAAAGGTGCAATAGTAAAACTGTTACAAATTGTGTCTGGAGACCAACATACAAACTAAAAACAAGTTAGCAAGGACCATGTATGAAGTTTCATATTATGATAGAAATGCTACGATTATAATATATGCATTATTTTGCCTTGTATGACTCACTTGCCTTAGTTAAGGTCCACGATTCCACGAAAGTCACTGGGCAAAAATGGTATCCACAGTAAAATTGCAAACCACTGCTGACCGAAAAGAATACAACGGCTCGTTTTGCATTTGCCAAAAAACAAAAATCTATATGACCTTTGGCAAATGACATTTGGGATAAAATTCTGTGGACTAAGTCAAATGTGGAACTTTTAACATGGGTCTAGTTACATCTGGAATAAGCTATTCCACCATAACAACATCATACCAGCAGTCAAACATGGTGGTGGTCGTGTGATCGTCTGGGGCTGCTTTGCTTCTGCTTCCTGAACAACTTATCAGAATTGATGGAGCCATGAATTCTGCTCTGTATCAGAAGAGAATGTCTGCCCATGAGGTCGTGACTTTGATGCAGACCTATACGTCAGCATGGTAACAGACTGCAAACTAACCATGTATAGTCTAGTCCTTAAGTCATACTCCCATCTATCTGTCCCCTGCTTCTTGTTAATAGATGTTCGGAAGGTTAGCAAAAAGTAGGGGACAGATGGACTGGAGTATAACTGCAAAAGCAGACTATACAGGGTTTGTTTGTTTGTAGTCTGTTACCATGGAGACACTTAGGTCTGTATTGGAGGTGTAGACACAAAACGATAGGACTTTTTTATCAACACTGCTTGCAAAGTTGCTTCATTTTTAATTTTATATGCATTGAAACAACAAAACAAAATTGGTTTCAAGGGTGGACATATGGACAATAACGAAAACCCAATGCAAGTAATACATAAAAAGGAATACTAACAAGCACAAATTATTTTGTTAATGATTTAATATATATGGTTGACAGCTAAATGTCCAATTAAAAACAAATAAAATAATATATGTTTAAACTTTTCAAGACAGATGGAAAAGCAACTTACTCTACGCGTTCGTTCAACATCTCCACAAGGTAGACGCTTGACAAAATCAATACCAGTAAGAGGAGTTCCAGTTGGAGGAAGCAAAATTGATTCATCCATCATCAAATATTCTACGTTCAGTGGCTTGCTCTACAAAGACAAGAGAAAGAAAAACGTTTGACATAAAATGTTTTTCAAACTAAATTAATTATTTCTCCCTAAATAGATTGAGAGAATTCCACTTTTCTACATCGGTACGTACTGCATTAAATAGATGTAAACACATGCCACAGATGGTGTTCATAGGCAGTATGGATGAGCCGCAATGAAAAAGATTTTATTTGTAAATATTTCTGAAAATTATATTCCAAAATCTTTTTTTGGTTAATTAGCCATTTAGTTAAATAAAAAAAATTATAATTTTAAGAACACTCTAAAGTGAATGTACACGCTTGAATACCATTTTGTGTCTTGTTTTTTTTTTGTCTAAATAGGTTTCAAATTCTGTGCGGGTCAATTTCTTAATATATTTTTATAGCAGTCAGAGCGCTAATTTTCTATAACAGAGCTCCAAACCCCCAGCATAGATATAGATGTAAAGGATAAAATGCTGGCTACCTGCAGGGGAGCTTACTGCAGACGGTTTACAAATTGAACACAATGATAACACAGTATGCAGTAAGCTCCCTCTAGTGGTGGCTGCAGTCGAGGTCAATGCAGGGGTTTTGAAGTACTGCAGGAGGTAGAACACTTTCAAGACAAATGTAGATATTAATCAGCACAGAATGTTGGACATATAATTGACAACATGTTAATAAAAGGTGAAGTTTTACTTAAAAGGAAAGTGGGAGACTTGCATGTTGTTTCTTTATGCCCGTCTGCTTACAGTGTGGAGGGCTATCATTTAAGGGCTTTCTGTTCCTAGAAAGTCCTACTTACTTCAACCTTGCAAACAATCCTGATGTTTAATGGAACTGCTGCAGGACATGACTGAACAGTCACATTATCATAAATAAAAATAATGGAAAGCCAGTGATAGGTCACACATCGTTTTAACTGTATAGTCTTTGTTTCATTTGCTGTATTAACGTACCCAAGTTACATCTCTAGCTGGAGTCTATCCATGTCCTAAAGTTGTCACAGTTTATTGCCAATTCATATGGTCATTGAGAAATACATGTCATCTATACAAATAAGTAACTAATGGAATAGAGTCTGCATTCTAGAATATTGCTCACAGGCACTTCCATGAAACATTTTAGAATAAAACTTTTAAAGTGTCCCTCCAATTCTGACCTCCCGCCTGATCGGACATGGAAAAACGCAAGTGTACGCTGAATGATACAGCCGCCAAGACAACTGTACGACACTCAGAGCGTATGTTGCCCAGCACCTGTACCAACCAGAATGCAGTTGAGTTTCTCCAATGTGAGATCGAGCAGGAGATCAGATTTGGAGGGACACTTAAAGGCTATACAGACACTTAGGCTATGTAAACCCATGAGCATTTTTTTATTTTTATTTATTATAAAACAACGCATTAGAGGATTTTAGACATGAATTGTTTTTTATTAGAATTTTATTTTTATTTTTTTAAGTTTTTGAGATACAGTTTCTATGTATTTCTGGATACATTGAAGCTTTATGTTGCGCTCAAACCCGAATCCGTCAGATCAGCGGGACCGATAGCGGGTCCTTTGTGCTTCTGACACGCAGGATCCATCTGTTATCGATCACATCTAGCGTCATACCTTAGATATGATCGATATTAGCTGGATCATGTGTGTCAGAGACACGCATGTGCAGGACCCGATCTCAGTCGAGCCTTTACTTCAGACGGAATCAGCTGAGACAGAACGATATAGCTTCTATGTATACAGGATACATAGAAGCTGTTTCGTGAAAAGTAAAACTTTTTTTTTAAATAAAACTCAGTTTGAAAATGGTTTAAAAACACAAAAAACATTGGATTTAGCAAAAAAAGGAAAATCCTTTCAAAAAGGTGTAGATATTAGTAGATAAACATTTGGCTATTATGTTTGTTCTGCTTAAAGAGGCTCCGTCACCAGATTTTGCAACCCCTATCTGCTATTGCAGCAGATAGGCGCTGCAATGTAGATTACAGTAACGTTTTTATTTTTAAAAAACGAGCATTTTTGGCCAAGTTATGACCATTTTCGTATTTATGCAAATGAGGCTTGCAAAAGTACAACTGGGCGTGTTGAAAAGTAAAAGTACAACTGGGCGTGTATTATGTGCGTACATCGGGGCGTGTTTACTACTTTTACTAGCTGGGCGTTGTGTATAGAAGTATCATCCACTTCTCTTCACAACGCCCAGCTTCTGGCAGTGCAGCACTGTGACGTCACTCACAGGTCCTGCATCGTGTCGGCACCAGAGGCTACACTTGATTCTGCAGCAGCATCAGCATTTGCAGGTAAGTAGCTACATCGACTTACCTGCAAACGCCGATGCTGCTGCAGAATCATCTGTAGCCTCTGGTGCCGACACGATGCAGGACCTGTGAGTGACGTCACAGTGCTGCACTGCCAGAAGCTGGGCGTTGTGAAGAGAAGTGGATGATACTTCTATACACAACGCCCAGCTAGTAAAAGTAGTAAACACGCCCCGATGTACGCACATAATACACGCCCAGTTGTACTTTTACTTTTCAACACGCCCAGTTGTACTTTTGCAAGCCTCATTTGCATAAATACGAAAATGGTCATAACTTGGCCAAAAATGCTCGTTTTTAAAAAATAAAAACGTTACTGTAATCTACATTGCAGCGCCGATCTGCTGCAATAGCAGATAGGGGTTGCAAAATCTGGTGACAGAGCCTCTTTAAATACTAAATCTGCATTTTTCGGCTTTGGCGGACATTTTTTAAAAGTGACAAAGAAGTGCAGCCATATTGGTTGTCACTTTTAAATTAGCTTCTCAAAAACTACATAATTCATCATCATATTCTATAAAAAATTTAAAATAAAAAAAAAGACCGTTTTAGCATAAATTTCTGAGAAATTTACACTGGCCCATTCATCATCATGAGTTGCTTGTTTCCGAGCAAATGTAAGGATTTTTGGACCTTGTAAGTGATGAAAATGCTATAAACAAAACGATCATTAATCTCAAGCGATCGTGCCACTGTAAAATGAATCATTGACAGCGTTAAGATCTGCAAGTTCCACTCATATTTACACAAGGCATTGCGGTCTAGTGCATGGCTCTCATGAGGCAACATGGACGCTCCACACCATAAGAGCAAGGATCATCCTGATGGAAATATCTATGAGATCCTCGAAAACTACTTTCTAAATTTCTGATTTTAAACCACAGATGAACAAAGTCATTCTATGTAAAGGGACCGGTGTTCATAAAGGGACAACCACTGATGGGATCCTCTACTGTTTGTAGCAAGAGATATACTGATCTATCATGAACAGAATATACAGCCTTGTGAATTTGTGAACTTCAGACTAGGTTTAGAGTGGGAAATTGAATGATCACATTTTTAGTACAAGTAATGCTGCATGCAATGTTATTCTTATATAAATGATGACATGACATGGTCAGAGGCTTCACCCCAGGTATGGAAGAGAAGCGCACATTCAGGTATGTGAGAACTTCCAAGTAAAGTGTTGTCGGAGGACATGATAAAACTCACCATCATACTCCTGTACTCATCTTCAAACATGTCCAGAAAAATTTCCTCTCCCTATATGGAAAACAGAAACAGTTCAAAACCAGTCTTCTCCATTTGTTAATGTTACATTATTTCAACTTTCCTGCATCAGGGACACCTGTTTTATGTTTTCTACAGTTCCTGCATATTCCTAGTAAATTAAAGAATGTTTATTTACTTCCATGAAAGTATTTTGCAACTATAATGTGTGTCTCAGATGTTACTTAAAGGGGGCTCTCTTATCGCAGACAATCCTTTTAATCGGAGAGCAGCCTCAGCGATCAGCTGATCCCTGTAAGTATGGCTTCCTAGAGTCCCAGCAACCAGCTGATATTGCCGGTGGATGATGCAGCCTCTGCAGGAGAAATGTAGTATTACATGGCGGTCATTCAGAGGAATGACCGACTATGTAATACATGAACGGCTCGAGCCTGCCAGAGGGGAACCATAATAGGGTATATGGACAAGTATTTGTCCTCACCACCTGCTCCATCAGGCTTATTTTGTGTTTTATAGGACTGTTGATGAAGTTGACCATTTTATCAGGCACATAGGTGCTTGAAGTTACTCCGCTCACTAACCCTAAATACCATACCCCTATTATCTGTCCTTTAAATATTTGAAAGACAGCCTAAGGCGTATTACAGCTCTGTTTTGTACAAAACCGTAATAGGGCTCCCGTTCTAGTGAATGAGGCCTTTACTGTACCACCATATGCCGTTCATACGTATGGGTTTTCTGTTGGGTTCTGTATAAAAGCCTGCACCATCGGAAGCCACATATGTGGCCTCCGTGAACTGCTGTGCAGGCTTCATGCACAAGGGGAATATATAATGTTCCTTCTGTTGCCAGGAGGACAGGTAACAGGGGTAGTTTCCAAATATACTTGATAAGAATACAGAGCCCCATTTCTTCACTAGAGAGCACTTCTCTCCTATTCTCCTGACATATTTACTTGTAAAAATCTCAGCTGAATAGAAACTCTATGTCCTATGCTTTGTAACTTCAAAGAAGCAGGAAAGTTCTTTAGAGTCATGTGCTCTCTCACAGATGTCACAGGGACAGCGTCTCTTTAATCAGTGAGGGGGGGGGTCATAGTGGATCGTCTGACAAACTACATAAACTGATAAGCCAAGGAGAGGTAAAAGAATCGTAAAGTACAGAGCCAAAGCCATCACAAGTGGCAAGAATTTACTGGAAATACGGAAATTGCTGCAGGCTGTTTAAATTACATTTTTAAACATAGAGTTCCTAGATAAACAAAGTTTTCAATAAATAGTAAAAAAGACGAGGTTTGTTAGCTCATAAGTTTATATGACAATTTCTGGGAAACCCTGGATGACAAAAACAGACAGTCTCTTTCATAATATTTTACTGTATATTGTCAGTCTTTTTTATTACAATGTTAACCCCTTCCCTCTTTGGCCACTTTTGACCTTCCTGACAGAACCTCATTTTTCAAGTCTTGACAAGTTTCACTTTATGTGGTAATAACTCTGGAGTGCTTTCACCTATCCAAGCGATTCTGAGATTGTTTTGTTGTGACACATTGGACTTTAGGTTACTGGCAAAATTTGCTCGATACATTCAGTATTTAATTGTGAAAAGCACCAACAAATAGCGAAAATTATCATTTTTCTAAATTTAAATGTATCTGCTTGTAAGACAGGCAGTTATACCACACAAAATTGTTGCTAATTATCATCCCCCATATGTCTACTTTAGATTGGTATCGTTTTTTTGGACATCCTTTTATTTTTCTAGGATGTTACAAGGCTTAGAACTTTAGTAGCAATTTCTCACATTTTCAAGAAAATTTCAAAAGTCTATTTTTACAGGGGCCAGTTCAGTTGTAAAGTGGCTTTAGGGTCTTATATATTGGAAACACCCAATAAGTCACCCGATTCTAAAAACTTCACCCCACAAAGTATTCAAAACAGCATTTAGAAAGTTTCTTAACCCTTTAGACATTTTTTTTTGCAGAAATTCATTTTTAATCCATTTTCTTTGTAACAGAAGAATTTACCAGAGAAACGCAACTCAATATTTATGGCCCAGATTCTGCAGATTTATGAAATATACCACATGTGGCCCTTTTGTGCTTAAAGACTGAAGCACAAGCTTCAGAAGCAATGGAGCACCTAGAGGATTTTGGGCCCTTGCTTTTATTAGAATATATTTTAGGCACCATGTCAGGTTTCAAGGGCTCTTCCGGTGCCAAAACAGCGGAAATCTCCAAAAATTTACCCCATTTGGGAACTACACACCTCAAGAAAATTATCTAGGGGTATAGTGAGCATTTTGAGTCCATAGGTTTATTGCAGAAATTATTGGAATTAGGCCGTAAAAATTATGGATACGGCAAAACGCGGGAAGCACTAGCTTTCCATGACGTATCCATACGCCAAATATCAGGAAGGGGTTAAAATCTCTACAACATTTAGTCCAAATTTCATTGCAATATAAGTTAGAAATGTTATTGTTAATATATCATTAATAATTTGTTGAAATTCAGGGTCCTTAGGACACGGATACAATTGAGTTTACTACCGCTGCCCTGGCGAGGCACATGATGCCTCGCCATTCGGCGCTTTAGTGAAGATGCAGTCGGCGCGATGAAGTCATCGCGCCGCTGCGTCGTTCCGCTGGAGGACGACTGCGTCGCTGGAGGATGGCGCGGCAACGGGACAGGTAAGTACATAATTTTTTTTTCCTTTTATTGTGGGCAGGGTTCGGGGCCTTAAGTATAGGACGACTATATAGGGGACGACTATATAGGGGGCACTAACTACAGGGGAGGACTATATATGAGGCACTAACTACAGGGAACACCACATAGGGCCCTATCTACAGGGGACGCCACAGGGGGCCTATCTACAGGGGACGCCACATGGGGCCCTATATACAGGGGACGCCACATGGGGCCCTATCTACAGGGGACGCTACTATCTACAGAGGGCAATACGGGGACCACTATCTACAGAGGACTCTATGGGGAGCATTATCTATAGGGGGCTCTATGAGAGGCACTATAGGGGGGTTTACACTGGGCAACTATCGGGCAGACCAGCGTTCTTAGAACACTCGTTGCCGATAATTTCCCTGTGTAACCAGGGCAGTGATCAGCAGATGAACGAGCAAACGCTCGATCGTCTGCTGGTCGTATTGTCTTAAAAAAAGTAAAAGATTATCGCACATCTTGGTGCGTAAACAGGGGGATGTGCGGACAACATGATGGTAATGGATGGGGAAGAGCGATCAGAGTAACGACCGCTCGTCCCCATCCATAGCTCCGTGTGACAGGAGCAAACGAGCGCCGATCAACGATGTATCGTTGATCGGTGCCCGCTACATCGGCCGGATATCGGCAGGTGTAAAAGGCCCTTATCTACAGGGGCTCTATGAGGGGCACTATCTACAAGGGGTACTGTGTGTGGTGCATTACTTTACAGTGTTTGACACAATTTTATTCATGGACACAGTGTATAGTACTATTATATTCAGGAGCAGTGTATAGTACAATTATATTCAGCACAGTATGTAGCACTATTATGTTCGAAGGCACAGTGTATGATACTATTATATTAAGGAGCACAGTGTACGGTACTATTACATTTATAAGGTGCGGTACCATGAGAATTTTATCTTCGTTTATAGGTGCAAAAATGTTGAAAAAGTGAGAAGCTGAAGATATCTGAGTGGCAAACTCTGCAGAAATGGGTCGTGGCCGGGAGAAGTCATCATATACAACCAAATAAAAAGAACGACTCCAATCTGAGAAGTCGTCACTAAATGTAAGTGTTTATTTTCCCTGGACCAAGCTCTAACATGTATACAGCACCAGAACAAAGCTCAGTACATAAATGCAGCACCAGAACAAAGCTCAGTACATATATACAGCACCAGAACAAAGCTCAGTACATATATACAAGACCAGAACCAAGCTCAGTACATATATACAACACCAGAACAAAGCTCAGTACATATATACAGCACCAGAACAAAGCTCAGTACATATATATAGCACCAGAACAAAGCCCAGTACATATATACAACACCAGAACCAAGTTCAGTACATATATACAACACCAGAACAAAGCTCAGTACATTTATACACCACAACCAAGCTCAGTACATATATACTCACCAGAACCAAGCTCAGTACATATATACTCACCAGAACAAAGCTCAGTACATATATACAGCACCAAAACCAAGCTCAGTACATAAATACAGTACTGAGCTTGGTTTTGGTGCTGTATTTATGTACGGAGCTTGGATCTGGTGAGTATATATGTACAGAGCTTGGTTCTGGTGAGTATATACACGTACTGAGCTTGGTTCTGGGGTTGTATATACGCACTGAGCTTGGTTCTGGTGAGTATATATGTACTGAGCTTTGTTCTGGTGTACTATTTATGTACGGAGCTTTGTTCTGGTGTAGTATTTATGTACTGAGCTTTGTTCTGGTGTAGTATTTATGTACTTGGCTTGGTTCTGGTGCTGTATATATGTACGGAGCTTGCTCCGGGCATCGTATCTGTGCATTAGTCGGGAGAGTTGTCGCGGCTTACTGCGCACGCCGCACTGTCCTCCACCCTTCTCACAGTGCACACCCTAACTAAATGTGCTGAGCACGCTTAGGATATTGAATGTGCGCATATAGGTGTACACGTAATGGGTGAGTTTAATATAATGAGCGTCGGTAGGTAGGTAGGTATGTACGCTTATGTAATTATATACATTCTGGACAGGGAATTTCTTTATTTAGAGTCCACTTTAATATAGGGTGTATATTCTAATATCGTAATTGTTTTCATTTTCCATGTCACGATATACCGCAAAACACCGCCACCCCCCCTGACGCGTAAATCTTTGTCCGCAAAACAGGGAACCTGTTGAAAATTTGAATCCCACCCATGTGGACACTGTGAGCACTTCTGACAATCAGGACCAGTTGTCGGTGAATACAAGTAAGCTCGTGCTGATCCGGCATGGGACTATTTATGTTTCATGCTGGATTAGCAGGCTCTCTTGATCATCAGGTGCTGGATTTAAGGAATTTAAAATTTGTCAAATGTCAATCATTCAATAACATCCTTATTTTCTATATTTAAATATCAAAATGAAAGGCATTTTACCTGATAGTATTTTACCTTATAGAAGTGGCGCAGAAGATGAACACTTTCTTCTCTCGCACCCTGGACAAACAAAGAGATATTACAGAAAACAATATTTTTTTTTTTTTTTCCCGCTGCATGGAAAATTCTACAAAAGGAAGCTCTCATCCAAAGGCTTACAGAATAGCATTTCCTACATATCAAACTAGATTCTCCAGGTTGCAATAAACAGCTATTTAAACCTCACTAGACCACGTTTAAAAGATCTGTAAAATGTATCTACCAAACAGACAACATTTATGTTGGTCAATCATTTGCCGAAAACTTTAACAGGCCCAATAACAACCAAGAACTGCTTCTATGTATTGGTTATTGCCCAACCACATGTGCCAAGTATATATAAACCTATATGATTGAATGGGACACTTACCTCCAAACAAGCTAGGTGGACATCTTTTATGATACAGTCACCATCAATCAGAACTAGCTGCTTCAGGAGGACACACGCAAGCTCCAGGGTAGCCAAACGGACTTTTCCATCTGCAAAAATACGTCAATATCATCAGTATTAGGATTTCTCTTATTTGCATTATATACTTCGTTTGTTGCTTTAAAAAGTAAAACAAAGTCAGAGCCTAATAGGACGCCTGACAGTTTTAGGTTGACAGACATCATGTGCAGCACTACAGTGCAGGGTATTATGCAAGTGATCAAATAATGGGGATTATGCACTACTATTATATTATGATATACAGCCCACCCCTGACTATAACGGCCTGGATCGGAGATAAATCTGATCCTGTGCCGTTTAACTACTAAGATGCCGCAGTCAATAGCGACCACATCATCTAAGTGGCTTCAGAGGGAGGGTGCTCCCTCTCTGAGCCGATTGTCCCGACATTCCATGTATGTCCAAGTCCCCTTGTGGAACTTATACTTGAAAAAAAAAAAGAAGAACAAATAGATCCAGAGTTTGTATATAAAATATAACTTTTACTGTATTATCATATAAAATCTTAAGAAAAATGTTAACATGAACATATAGTGCATGTATGTGTCAAGTAGTCATGCATAGTGGATTCTTGCATTTGTTTATGGCATATATCCAATATGGTTGATTAGTCATTAGACAGCAATTCATACGTGGTTTAATAATAGAAGAGTATTCATCAGGATTTAATTGAATATTTCCCTTGTATTTCTCTTGTACAAATACTAATGAAGTACTTAAAGATTAGGGGTCAATACCCCCCTACCCGTTCAGATGCTAGATGTCATCCGTGTTTGAGTTGATGTAAGGGGACCGGGGAACCTCTATCAATGTAGAAATACCTCCTAAATAGTCTAATCTGACTAATCAACCATATTGGATATATGCCATAAACAAATACAAGAATCCACTATGCATGACTACTTGACACATGTATGCACTATATGTTCATGTTAACATCTTTCTTAAGATTTTATATGAAAATACAGTAAAAGTTATACTTAATATACAAACTCCGGATCTATTTTTTCTTTATATATATATATATATATATATATATATATATATATATACACACATATACATATACATATACACACACACACACACACATATATATATATATATGGATATGTGTGTATATATATATATATATATATATATATATATACATACATACATACATACACACATACATATTATATATATATATATATATATATACACATACATATACACACACACACACACACACACACACATTACATTATATATATATATACATATATATATACACACACACACACATATACACACTACGGAGAATTGCAAAAATTACGTTTGGGTGATGGGCTCTAAACCACACCATTGAAATGGAACTTATATTTGGAAATAAAATTTCAATAAAGTGTAATAAAAAACATAATAAAATACCAAGTTAAAAAAAAAAAAAAAAATTTCCCCTTACAAAAACGCTTCCTGGTGAAAAATAAATAAATTTAAAAAATACCCACATAATTGGTATCAATGCATTCGTACCAACCCGAACTATAAAATGTTCACGTTATTTAATACGCACGATGAATTATACAATACATTAATAGCTACCCCAAAATAATGGCATAAAAAACTTTTCCTGCACAAAAAAAATGTAGATGGAGAAAAAAAAACAAAAAAAAGTTATGGATCCTGGAACGTGACGATTAAGAAATAAAAAAAATAAATATTGAACAATTGGGCCCAAATTAGGCTGCTCACTAAGTGGTTAATCATTTTATAATGTCGTGTTGATTCCTAGGCAATAATGAAAAAAAACAAAAAAAACAAAAAACTGTAAGTATAAGGCTGGGTTCACACTGTACGTTTTTGTTGCATTTTTAATGACCAGGTTTTTCTATTTTGTGGTTGATCAACTCCCATTGAGAGACAAGTGAGTTTTGGTAAATAAACTTCTATGTCTCTCAATGGGAGTTCATCAGCCAAAAAAAAAAGAACATTTTAAAAATGCAACAAAAAACGCACAGTATGAACCCAGCCTTACAGAAATGCTACACGAGTGCCTTACCTGGGTGTGCCGTGTGGCTCATTATTCTAATTAATCTTTCTACTAACACATGGTTGTAGGAATTGCTGTCTTTAGCTGGCTTTAACGACAGCTGGATTTTTTCCAATTTATCAGGATTTATTCCTATTAACAAAAAGAAAAAGACAATATTACTATAAAGGGTGTTCTGTTTAACATCGGAAGTGGCACTATTCGCTTTCACTGTGTAAATAGCGTTCTTCAGTTTATAAGAGATTATTACACGATAGATGTTTTTTTTTCTCTCAGCAAATATTTGAGATCCGCAGAAGTACATTCACAACTTCATAATAGGAAGTACAATTTCAATTAATAATAATATCCAAATAGATAAAATCTCTGGGAAATCGGTTATGTAATAGAAAGTCTTCAGATAGTTCAAACGAATTTGTTAGATTGGCACTATATGATTTGGTGTAAGGGTATGTTCACACGCACTAATTACGGACGTAATTCGGGCGTTTTTGCCCCGAATTACGTCCGAAAATAGCGCCTCGATAGCGTTGACAAACATCTGCCCATTGAAATCAATGGGCAGACGTTTGTCTGTTCACACAAGGCGTATATTTACGCGCCGCTGTCAAATGACGGCGCGTAAATAGACGCCCGCGTCAAAGAAGTGACCTGTCACTTCTTTGGCCGTAATTGGAGCCGTTATTCATTGACTCCAATGAATAGCAGCGCCAATTACGTCCGTAATGGACGCAACGTTCAAGCGCCTGCACATGCCGTTACGGCTGAAATTACGGGGATGTTTCCAGGTGGAAACATCCCCGTAATTTCAGCCGTTACGGACGCTGTCGTGTGAACATACCCAATACTATGTAAAAAAAGGCAGTAAGGCTCCATGCACACAGCGCTGTATTTACTGCTATATGGTGCCTCGGTATTACAGAAATATTAACTCCTAGAAGAAATGTAATCTGAAGGCACACGCTGCTTCTTTTTTTGTGAAAAAAATCCTGTGTGCCGCTGCATAAAAATCTGAGACAAACAGAAGTGCAGCATGGCCAAATGGACTGCTGTGGGTGCCACATCATCAATAGACACATGAGAAAATGATATTACTGCCGATCTGTGAGCTGCACCACTTCTACAAATAAAGGCCACAGCGTACAAGTCCCAAAACCACAGCTTGGAGTCTTTATTTAGAGGAAATCTGTACTAAACCATCCTGGGCAAATCACCAATAAAATACATTAAGAAGTCATACATGGCGGTTCTGTATAGTTATGAGCTCTGTTGGTCCTGAATTGCTCAATCAAGTCTAAAATCTTAGGAATCACCTTCCACAAGTGTTTAGAAGTGTCTTTTAGGGGAGAAGCCTTCTGGTATATGTAAACACCTCTCCCATATATACTATTAGTAGTCAGAATTTATACGCTACTAGATGTTTCTCATACACTTAGCCTATTAGCGTTACTAGATCATGAATAAACTGTAACCTATGAAAGAAACGGAAGCTATCAGATCTGATACTTTTGGTATATATCGGAAAATGTGGCAGCCCCGGCTTTCTTCCTCCCACTCGCCGGACGTGCAATATTAGACCTTTCCATCTGAGGAATCCATGAACGGAAAGACAAACGGAAACCATAGCTTCTGTTTGTATTACCATTGATTTCAACGGTAATGCTTCCATTGCAATTAGTTTCCGCTTGTTTTCGTTCTGTAAGGTTTCCGTTTTTTTTTTAGCAGAAATAATAGCGTAGTCGACTGCACTACTGTTCCCGTGACAAAAAACTGAAACTTTACTGAACGAAAGCAAACGGTAACCAAGGCAAATGGAAGCATTACCATTGAAATCAATGGTAATGCAAACGGAAGCTTTAGTCTCCGTTTGGCTTTCCGTTCATTGGTTCCTCCGACGGAAAGCGGCAATGGAGCCCATGAACAGAAAAGCAACGCTGATGTCAACACAGCCGGATACATTTTTAAACTAAAAAAAAAAACAACATGTTAAGGAGTCTGGGTTGACATCCCACTTTCCCTAATGTTGTACATAATGCCAACAAATATAAAATGCAGCATCTTTGTAATGTATATTTATTACCCATTTCCGGTTTTAACCTTTTTCACTTGAATTATTCACAGTTCAGGGTTGACAAAATGATGACTACAAAGTTTCAGCGCTTCGAACACTCAAATCCTAATTTGCTAAACCTCTAGAACCCTTTTCATTCATAAGGGGACTGCAGACAACAGATACAATCATATTAAAGCGATCCACACTGTCCTTAAGCAGATTCCACACAACACCCTCAAAGAGTAGGTCATGAAAACAGGTCACGGTCCACCGCTAGAAATTATACTTCTTATTCTATTTCTAGGAACCTGACCCAGAGAATCTGTGTGGGAAGTCAGAGTTTGCATTGAATAACCATGGAGGGCATGGGACACATCTACCCTGGACATGACCCAAGGTAAAAGGTCTCTTTAAATGTGGCGCTTTTCTTTTTGTTTTTTAAAGGCTATGTAAACCTTTGAGCACATTTTTTTTTCTGGTTTACACAACATATTAGAGGATTTTATAATTGTTTTTTTTTTACTTTTTGAGAAACAGCTTCTATGTATCCTGGACACATAGAAGCTGTATCTTGAGCTCAAACCCAAATCCGTCAGGTCAGTGGGACCGACTGCTTCGGTGACAGCGGGTCCTGCGTGTCTCCGACATGCAGGATTCACCTGTTATCGATCACATCTAAGTCATGAACTTAGACGTGATCAATAACAACTGGAGCCAACAGTCCTTCGGACCTGACGCATTCGGGTTTGAGCGCAATATACAGATTCTATGTATCGAGGATACATAAAAGCTGTATCTTAAAAAGTAAAAACATTTTTTAAGAAAAAACAAATAAAAAGTTGTCTAAAATCCTTTAATACATTATTTTAGAATTAAAAAATAAAATAAAATACAAAATGTGCTCAAAGGTTTACATAGCCTTTAAACTTAAGTGCCTACGCTGATTGGACTTCTCACTCATGCTGTCCCCAGGCACCATGAACTTAGTGACAAGTTCCTTTTAAATAGGTCATGTAAAAAGTTACATACACCAGAAAGGAATTATGATACTGAGCCAACTGTGCTTAATGCTTTGAGCATTCTCTATTTTTTATATTGTACGAAGAAAAAACAAACTGCATTTTTTTAAGGTTCGGTTGAGCAGATCTGCAAAAAAGTTTTTCTTTTTCTTTTATGTTAGCAGGAAATTAAGGGTTTTGCTTTCTACCACCATTGACATAGAATATACATATATTTATGCAGCATTTGTGTACCTTTTTTTAATTTAATTTGCAAATGCGCAAGTGACAGTATTGCCCAAATGTGAGGTGAACAGAGACGTTATCTAATCTTATAAATCTGACTGCAGGTTTCCAGACAAGTGAAAATTACTTGAGACCTTTCTATCCAAAATGTTGAAGTTTAGGACCCAAATGACTTTTAGGGGCCAAATTAGGATCAATTCTTGCATTATAGGGAAATCCCACACAATAGGAAAAGATCCCAGACGACGAAACAGTAAACAATTCTCAAATAAAAGGTCTGGGAATTGTTACATTTTTGGTGCCAAAAATGGATTTAAAAAAAGGGAGGACTAAATTCTAGGAAGAACACACCCAAGTTAATCTGTGTACATTTACAGGTAAATAAGCAGCACCTATGACATATACACACACACATATATATATATATATATATATACACACACACACACACACACACACACACACACACACACACGGGCATGTACACTGTTTTCCCAAAACTATCCTCTCCCCTAGTTCCAGTTTGAGTAGCGAAGACTTAACCAATGTAAATTCATGCTGCCAATTCAGATTTTTTTTCTCATATTCGCAATCATTTCATAGTTTGGTGTCCTGTCCCGTAAATCTAGTAAATTCCGATGGGTATCGCTACAATTTTGTCTAAATAAAGTTCAAAATTTCCCCCTATTGACTACTACTTTTGCCTTGTTGGCTCTCATTTTGTGTCTTTCTCGTGGTAGTATTTTTCGGTGTGTAGGTTTCTGTCTTTTCGTCAACAGATAAGGCCATTTTTGTACACAAAAAGAACGTCTGAAGAAGCTTTATATATAAGCAGGACTTTTCAATAATTCCATGTAAGTCTGTATCAATTGTACACTGGTGTGCATAACACAATCAATTTTTTTTTTTTTTTTATCCGTTTTCTAAACTTTACTTACCATTATTATGGGACATAGCATAAAGTAGACACAAGACAAACAGAGTATAGTAATCATCATCTGTACATTCCAATGTACTGTAAACCATGTCCAAGAAGGGCCTGTGGAAGACATAAGGTTTACAAATACCCAATGACAGAATGTTTGACACAAGGCAAAATATTATTAAAAAAATAAATAAAAATGATTCCAAAACAGGGGGGGAAAAAAATATTAGCATTCTGCATACACACTTCAATAAACGGTTGAACAAACAGTTATCCTCATACTGCACTAGTTCCAGTATGCGGTAATTTCGATTTTATGGAGAAGTTAAGTCGCTGTGGAGTAACATGGTATGTAAGGCTGAAAAAAGTCCATCTAGTTTCCATAACTTGTACTATCATTACACGTAAGAAAGTCAACCAGGCCCCTTTTGGGTGCTCTTCGTGAATTCACCATCACAACTTCCTCTAGCAGAGAGTTAGAGTCTCACCGCTCTTACAGTAAAGAATCACCTTCTATGTTTGTGTAGAAACCTTCTTTCCTCTAGGAGTAGTGCATGTCCCCCTCCTTATAGGAAAATGTTACAAAAAATGTTTTATTGAACACACAATGCAATAGTTTACTAGTGTAATTGGTTTCTTCCAAACTTCGTTGCATCCATACATTTTCAACCCTTTCATTATGGTCACCTGTGTCATGTGATTTCAGTCTCATGGACCAGCGCTGACGAGTCTGGCCCTTGTACCAGCGCTGCATCCAGCAACGCTGACGTCATCAGCGCTGGGCCATCTGAGGGCAGTGGAATGGGTGGGGGCTTGTTTCAGAGTTCCAAAGCAAAGTCGGAGACTGTGGGGGCCATTTTGGAGAGCGGAGAACGAGGGACCAGAATGCAAGAACAGAGGTCGGATGATTCAGAATTGGGGCGGCAGGTACATTTCTAGAGGAATGGAGGATCACTTTAAGAGAAATGAATGAAAAAAACTGCTGTTGCGCAATATTTTCCTATTTACGTCTATTGGAGCAGAAAAGTTTTGCATGACGAGCCATCCTATTTTAATCACATGACTGTCTGTAATTTGTGTTACCCAACTAAAGTCTAAGTGTAACCAAGTCGAAGAGGATAACCTGATAAACCTATAATGTTGCTGGGTCATCGAAAGCGGCGAACATCTCAAAATAGTGAACCAATATAACTTGTGATAAACCCCAGACCAAGTATATGCACCATATAGGGATTATAGATGGAGGATAGTGCATTACTTTGCTCACTGACCCTATCCTCAAGTGTAATAAATGGAGCATGCACAAGTGAGACGTGATCTCTTAAAGAGTAACTGTACTTTCAGAAAACTTTTGCTATGTCACAAAGACATACAGTACCAAAATTTCAATTGTTGGGGGTCTGGGCGCGGAGATCCCCACCGTTGCTGAAACTTCTACTGTGATCGGCGCTCCTCGTTAGGGTGAATATTGGCTCACATAGAAAGTCTTGGAGCCCGTCCTCAGCCTAACAAGAAGCATTAGGAATATCTGTGCTACATCTATTATATTTACAGCAATACAACACTTTGCTTATCACCTATCACTTGACTATAAATGAATAAGTACTTATATCGCACATCTGTAATATCACAAGCAGAGCCTGAGGCAAACTTACAACGTATGTTTACCTCACTAGTATCGTTAGTAACACTACAATTAATTGTCCACTATGTATATATGGCTCCTAAGGAAGATACTGTATATGAATGTAGAACGGCATTAGGATCACACTTGCCAAATAGTAACGCCCAACTACAATACCCACTCCGCACTGCCAGCTTATATAGAAGGTTTTAGAAAGAACACCCTACTACAGCGGAGTTCTGATCAGTGCTGCCCTTGTGCTGGAAGTAATTTGCCTTTTTCTTACCTGCTCTGGCCGGCTTGTGCCCCAGCGGCAGCTGCACTCTTCTCCTCATCGGTTGTGTTTTCCTCCTTAACATGCAACATGGGCTTTTCTGCTGCTTTTGATCTTTCCATGATCACCATTTCGATTTCTAGGAGATACAATTAGGCACCAGTAGCATTATTTCTACTGTTTATACCACATTCTCAAAGTTTGACATTATCATATACTAATGCATCAATACCAATTTTTAAGGCATTTGTCTTGAAGAAAACATACACAAATTAAAATGAAGATTAATAACATTAATTTAAAACCGGACAACCACTTTAAACAGTTTTGCCAGGAATGCATGTATTCATCCAGCCCCACTAGTTTACTGTTCCCATGTCATCTTCTTCTACAGTCTCATACACTGGCTGTGATTAAAAAAAGGGCACAGTCTAATCTGCTTGGCACTAAGTCTATTTGTGTGCTGCCCCCTCCTACCCTACTCTATTTACAACACAAACTCTATGGAAATGGACAGTGTGGGAACAATAAGCCAATGGAGTGGGAGAAGAAGAAACATGAAAATTTATATTTGGAAAAAGCTTTTAATAGTAATGGCAAACATATGGGTAGGCTACTAGATTACAAGAATGCTTGTCCACAAAATGCTATAAACAGCAAAGTTCTCCTGCTAGAACACTCACAGAGGCATGTATTCCGTTCTCAAAAGAGGTGGGCCATGTGCTGTGATCCCCATCCATCACTAGAACAACTAAACCTCTTTGGCTCCCATTGGCCTTTTTCAGCTGGACAAGAAAGTAGACCGGCCATCAGAATGCATTGCAGTCTAACAATACTCAAATGAAGCCAATAGAGGTTGATGGAAACTGAAGGAGCAGGGTAGCCCTTCATTGTAGCGCTCTTTGAGGGTCAAAGCAAACAGACCCATTAATAACTTCTGACATGTTTCTACAGTATGACATATCAGAAGTTAGTTGTAACTAGAGGTACGCATGAAACGGTCAATAAATTTTCAACAAACTGTGCATGAATCAATAGGACTAGCGAATATAAAAAATATACTTTATAAATAATCTTTTTAGAGAAACTTGCCTCTTTTTCCACTTATCAGGCCCATTCTAATTGTTCACTTACTCTGAATTTACTGCTTTTTTCATCTCCTCAAGACGACACACTATCATTTCACTGAGGAATCATGTTACAAATGCCCAAAGAAGTCTATGGAGAGGGGAGCAGGAGCAGTGAGAGGCAGAGAGACACACAGACGATGCTGCAGCTTCTAGTAAGTGCTGTATCCCCCCACTGCTGGATTCATAGCTATACTGTATGATGGTCGTGAAAGTGATTAGAATATGTTTAAGAGATAACATTTTGCATGGACTCCATCTTGTATGGTAAGCGTCCATTTTGGATAGTTGGAATCTATCTTTTGGCCTGAAGGAGCCATCTTGAGATTAATAAGTAAAAAGTAATATGTCAGCAGATGTCTTGAAGCAATTCTATGTTATGTGTTCTTGAATTGAATGTTTTATTACTCTTGTAAGGAGCAGATCAAATAGCCTCCGTGGCATGGACAATGACATTGTTTCCCATGAGGGAGGGGATTCAGCCCTGAAAAATGGCTCTGTTTAAATGATTTAATCTTATCTACAGTCCATTCTCTAGTAAGATAAGAAGAAGAGACAAATTAACTTGTAGGAACTTTGGAGTGAAGAATTATTATAAAGCATTGAAATATTCTCATTGGCTGAATCAGAGTCATTATCATATTGTAGATGATTGGCTGAAACCAAAGCCTACACCTTTCCTGTCATTATACTTATATACTTGTTTGGATCAATAAAGATCAGAGAAGGATTTTGAGCATACAAGCATGGTCTCTTGTGTCGTCTTTTCGCTCAGATATATATATATATGTATTACCGATGATTTGGAAACTGGATAAATCACTGGAGGGCGGTTATCGGTTGACATACCCATTAGAAATTTCAGTCTAATATATTTTGGCCCATGATTGCGTTAACAATGGTGTTCATGCTGCTGTGGTTTCTAAGTATGTGCAAAATAGAGATTGGGGAGCATGATGTTCTCTTCTTTATGTGTGCTGTGTATAGAAGACATAATAGGATTTAGGAAAACGGAGAATTAAAAATACAGCGTGCAGAGGAGAAAACTGCTAAAAAATGTCAAAAAACAAGGTCATATAATGGCCAGAAATATGAGAATTAGTCTTACTAGTAATTTGGTTTCCATGAGTCCACCATGACGGCACACTGTTGGCTGACCCTTAACCACTTTAGGATAGAGAGATTAAAAGGTCCACCCCTCTGCCTCTATCTAGTGTTTTAAAATTACTGCAATCGGAAGGAAGCTGCAACGCCATTTTTTAAGTATGTTACTTTACACACAAAACAAAAAGGAACAAGGCAATAATCAAAGAGGGGGGAAATATATATTTGCCGTCATGGTGGACTCGTGGAAGCGAATAATCGGTGAGACTAAATTCTTAATTTTCTATTACACCCACCATGACAGCACACTGGAGAATACCAGATGACATAATTAGGGTGGGAGAACAGCCTGAAGGACTTTTAGTCCAAAGGCTAAATCATTTGAAGACATGAGATTTACATGGCACGGTTTCTCAAATGTAGGAGGATTAGGGATCTCCTGCTTTTTCTGCTGAAGAAAAAGCTGTAGCTTGAGTGGAATGAGCTTTAAGATTAGAAGAAACCTGTATTTATTTCCAATTTGTAGCATTCTGGGATGGTCAATCTGTTCCATCTTGCTATAGAAGTTTTTGAGTGTCTGATTACTTTGTTTTTTCCCTAGAATTCTATAAGGAGATTAGAGTTTTTTCTCCAAGGAGAAGATATTTCTAGATATTTCTGGACAGCTCTTTTCACATCCAGACAATAGAATTCTCTCTCTGTTTTTTTTACCATTGCACAGAAGGAAGAAAGTACGATCTCTTGGTTTCTGTGAAAATCTGTGACAACCTTGAGAAGAAAATTTGGATGAAGTTGTAACACGATATGATCATCAAAAATCCTAAGGTTTCCTCATAGAAAGGGCCTGAATTTCTCGCAACCATCAAGAAGTTATTGCAATTAAGAAGGTTATCATAAATCAAAGATGTTTCATAATGATAGAATTCAGGGATTCATGTGCCGGGATTTTGGAGCTATAAGAACCAAGCATAAGTCCCACTGAGGCACTAAGGGTCTGACTGTGGGCCTTTTTTCTGCCAAGGCCAATTTGGATATTTATAAGAACATCACTCGCGGGCCATACAAAATTATCAACTTAAAAATACACCTGCTGTATCTGGTCAAACATTTAATTAACTCACCCTTGATGTGATGGCTGGAACGGCTTCTCTTTGGTGAGGCGTGTGATGGTCGCCGGTATTGATGATGATGTGTTGGTCAGTCTGGAGCGCAGTTGACTCTTAATGGTAAGTTTTGAAAAGCACTCGCATCAGTAAGTTGTTCCGACTTACTTAAAGCGGTTTTCCCATCAGACATTTAGGACATATCCACAGGATAGGTCATAAATGTCAGATAGATGCAGGTCCCACCTCTGGGACCCGCACCCATCTCTAGAATCGGCCCCTCCTAACTCCTAACTCTACCGCTCTGTGTTCCAGCTGATTTCCAACCATGAAGAAGAAAACAGCATAGCTCGCTGAGCTGCGCCGTTTCCATAACTCCCATAGTAGTGAATGGCAGTTACAGTAGCAGCGGAGCATGCGATTTACAGTTTCCGTAACTACCATTCAGATCTATGGGACTTACGGAAATCGCGTAGCTCAGCGAGCTACACTGTTTTCTTCTTAATGGTCTGAAATCACAAGCTTCAGCCACAACACAAAGAGGTAAAACGATGTTTAGGTGCCCTGTTCTTGAGATAGATCTGGGACCCAGAGGTGGGACCAAGAATCTATCGGACATTTAGGACATATCCTGTGGACATATCATAAATGTCCTTGATGAAAAAAGCCCCTTTGTCACCTGACCTCACTTCGAGTAAGTAATGCCCCCCATAGCTGTCGCCATACACCAGAATGCCCTCATAGCTGCCCCACACAGTATAATGCCCCCATACAGTATAATGCCCCATAGCTGCCCCATACAGTATAATGCCCCCCATACGGTATAATGCCCTGCATAGCTGCCACATACAGTATAATGCCCCCATAGCTGCCCCATACAGTATAATGCCCTCCATAGCTGCTACACACAGTATAATGCCCCCATACAGTATAATACCCCCCATAGCTGTCCCATACAGTATAATGCCCTCCATAGTTGCCACATACAGTATAATGCCCTCCATAGTTGCCACACACACACCGTATAATGCCCCCATACAGTATAATGCCCCCCTTAGCTGTCCCATACACAGTATATTGCCCCCCTCAGCAGCTACCATATGAGGCCCCCATCCCATACCCAGTATAACGCCCCCATATGTATGTACCGAATAGAAAAAATATTAACAATTACTTACCTATCCCCGTTCCCACGACAGGTGGAGGATCCTTCTCTTCCTCTGCACTGTGCTGAGTGACTCGGCACAGACAGGCGCGATGACGTCACTACATCGCGCCAGACTGCGCTCAGCCGCTCGCGGCACAGTGAATGCTGGAGCAAGGCTCCAGCATTGAACCCAACTGAATATACGTCCTGCGGATGCCGATTCAGTTGGAAGCAGGACCAGCGCGGTCAGCGCTGTGGGGTAACTGGGGCTTAGGGGCCCGGTCGCAGTTGCGACCCCTATAGCTACACCAAATGCCGGCAGGAGAATGGACCAGTCCGGTCACCTGACCTCATGTCACTGACTCAGATCAGGTGAGCGGACTGGACAACTCTTGGGCCGGCACGCACTGACCTCACTCAGACCGCCGCCATGCATAGGCGGACTCACGGCGGCCTGAGTGAGGTCGGGCCAGACCAAATCATCCCGCGGGCCTTATATGGCCTGTGGGCCGGACGTTACCCATCCCTGGTCTAGAAGCTGCATTCATTAATCTTTTTACAAACCTGTGTTCAGCAAGGGGGCATCAAAGAAGGTACTCATAGTAGATCTCTGCACTTTCAAAGTGCTGGGTCTAAGGGTACTTTTACATGGCCTGAGACGGGCCGTATAACAAGACAGCTCGTTGATCGGCGCTCGTTTGCTCCTTTCAAAAGGAGTGGTTATGGGGACGAGTTCTCTTTACTACGATTGCTTGTCCACATACATTTCTATCATGTCGGCAGCATTTCTCCTGGTTTACACAGGGAAATGTGCTGCTGACAACGATAATATTTTGGGCAATTAAAATGATACAATCAGCCGATGAATGAGCGTTTGCTCGTTTATCGACTGATCCTTGCCCTGGAAACGCTCGTTTGCCTAATAATTGGCCGCTGCAAAAAGGGCCCTGAGATCTAATTCTAGACCGCTCCACAAAAAGCCCAGGATCTCTTGGAGGACTTGTCAATTTTGATCCGGGGTATCATCGCCACACCAGGAACAGAACCTTTTCCATATTTAGAGATAGATGGCTGAAGTCACCTGTTTACTGCTTGATTTTAGTGTATTCAGCAGTTTTTCTGAGAGACCCCTAGATTTTAGGAATGACCCTTCAGGATCCAGGCTGAAAGCTGCATCTGCTCTAGTCCATGGAGATAGAGCGGACACTGGCAGAGAAGTTCCTGTCCGTAAGGAAGCATTATAGGATTTTTCAATGCTAGGTGTTTTAGCAGGGAGAACAACCCTTTTTTGGCCAGTAAGGAACTATTAGGGCCACTGTCATGGTCTTCTGGCATATTTTTTGCAGAACCCTCAGAATCAGGGGTAAGGGAGGAATCTCCTAGGCGTGAGCCATAATTTTGAGTTTTTCCTGATAGTAAAGAGATCGATCTAGCGTAAACCCAAAGTCCAAACTAGTTGAAAGAAAAGACCATTCTTCAGGATTTATTTTTCGCCTGCTGAGGTAATCTGCCACCTTGTTTTCTGAGCCTTTCAGGCGATTGTTGAGCCAGTGACTGAAGTTTTTGGAGACCTGGATTCCCCTTGCTAAAGCAGGAATGCAACGGTCGTCATATTGTCTGACCGTACTTTTGCGTGTTGATTTTTTGGGAGAGGAGATGCAGATTTTATGGCCTCCCAGGCTGTATAACATTCCAGAAAGTTTGAAGATTGGGATCTTACGGACTCAGACCAATATCTTCAGGGGGCCTGGTCCAACAGTTTTGCTCCCCAGCTGTTTTGGCTGGCATCCATCTGAATTTGTTAGGACTGGGGATTGGAGCCAGACCACTCCAGTCTGCAGGTTTATCTTTTTTCCGCCACCAAGACAGATGCTTTTACTGCTGATAGGAATTTTTATTTTGGCGTCTAGAGAGCTTAGTTCCAGAGGCTCTGTCACCAGATTTTGCAACCCCTATCTCCTATTGCAGCAGATTGGCGCTGCAATGTAGATAAGAGTAACGTTTTATTTTTTCAAAAACGAGCATTTTTGGCCAAGTTATGACCATTTTTATATTTATGCAAATGAGGCTTTCTTAAGTACAACTGGGCGTGTTTAAAGTTATGTACAAGTGGGCGTGTATTGTGTATGTACATCTGGCCGTTTTTACTTCTTTTACTAGCTGGGCGTTGTGAATAGAAGTGTATGATGCTGACGAATCAGCATCATCCACTTCTCTTCGTTAACACCCAGCTTCTGGCAGTGCACAGACACACAGCGTGTTCTCGAGAGATCACGCTGTGACGTCACTTCCTGCCCCAGGTCCTGCATCGTGTCGGACGAGCGAGGACACATCGGCACCAGAGGCTACAGTTGATTCTGCAGCAGCATCGGCGTTTGCAGGTAAGTCGATGTAGCCTCTGTTGCCTGGTGCCGATGTGTCCTCGCTCGTCCGACACGATGCAGGACCTGGGGCAGGAAGTGACGTCACAGTGTGATCTCTCGAGAACACGCTGTGTGTCTGTGAACTGCCAGAAGCTGGGTGGTAACGAAGAGAAGTGGATGATGCCGATTCGTCAGCATCATACACTTCTATTCACAACGCCCAGCTAGTAAAAGAAGTAAAAACGCCCAGATGTACATACACAATACACGCCCACTTGTACATAACTTTAAACAAACACGCCCAGTTGTACTTAAGAAAGCCTCATTTGCATAAATATAAAAATGGTCATAACTTGGCCAAAAATGCTCATTTTTGAAAAAAAAACAACGTTACTCTTATCTACATTGCAGAGCCGATCTGCTGCAATAGGAGATAGGGGTTGCAAAATCTGGTGACAGAGCCTCTTTAGTTCCCTGTTCCAAATAGACAAGACCCTACTGAGTTGGTTTCGATTGGGATTAGCTCCAGGTTACCGACTGAATTCAGACTGTCATTTGTCCTAGTAGACTCATGGCTGTACTTATTGAGAATGTAGTCTTGAACTTAAAAAAAAAAGTGTGATGTTGCTGATCAAATATCCTTGTTATCCTATGGGAAGAAAAGTGGTTTGAGCTGTGGAGTCTGGTAGAACTCCTAGAAGTTTTCTTTCCCTGATCGCTATGAATTCTGATTTCTGTAAGTTTACTATCCAACCCAGACAAAAGGAGAAAATTGATTATGAAGTCTACCTGATAGGGTGGGACGGTCAATGAATCTGCAAGGAGTAAGAAATCGTCCAGATATGGAACCATCAAGACGTCTTCTTTTTTGGTTGCCGCTACCACTTCCACCAGTTTTGTAAACGCTAAGCGCAGAGGTAAGGCTCAAAATCAAAACTTTTGAAAAGAGAAGTGGATAGGCACATGGTAATATGCATCTTTTAGATCTAAGGTGCACATTATCACCCCTCTATTTATTAGAAGCGTAACAGATTGTAAGGACTCCATCTTGAAGCATCTATCCACAATCCATCTGTTGAGGAACTTCAAAGTGATAATGATCCGGTAAGACCCATTTGTTTTTTTCACCAGTGATGGCCTTTTCCTTACTGAGACGTAAAGACTTCCACAACTACTCCTGCCTTGAGTAATGATTGAAAGACTGAAGGCTGATTGGTGACTAAGAATTTTTGAAGCGAAAGATATGTAAATTCGATTCTGTATCCGTTTTGAATGATGTCTCGTACCCATCTGTATTTCAAGCAGTCTTCCTCCTACTCTGGTGTCATTGTTTAGTAGCTATAGTATTTTCTTTGTTGTTAGGGTTGAGCAGGAAATCTTTTCCTCTACCAAACTTGGGATGAGTTTAACATCTCGGCTTGTTTTTGTAGTCCTCTCTCCGAAATCTACAAATAGCAGAGAAGGGAAGCAACACCCCTCCATATGTTGTGAAAAATGAAAAGATTTTAATCCAGAGATGCAACGTTTCAGCTAACATTAAGTCTTTGTCAAGCATACCATCTCTGCTATTTGTCTATTGTTGGGGTCCTAATGGGCAGGACTCCTTGGAAAGCATGCACCAGGATTTAACACTTTGGTCTGGAGTGCTGTTCTAATCTATGTTTTCTATCTCTGAAATCTAGGCCCACGGAATGGCTGCTCTTTTTGGAGGACTTTTTCTTCCGTAAAACCATTCTATTTATCTGCGGCTTTCTCTAGAACTTTATAGAGTTCCAGCCCAAAAACATATTCACCCCTGAAATTTCTAGATCATTTTTTATTTGAAGGTGTATCTCCGGAACCGGATTTCATCCAGGGTGACCTTCTTGCCGAGTTTGTCAGGACTCCTTAGCTTGCCGCTAGGTTTACGGATTCTACCAAAGCATCCGCTAAGAACCTTGTGGCATATCTTAGAAGAAGGGTTAGAGTTAATCAATTTTATCCCTAGGGGTTTTATTTTTAAGATGGGTTTTCAGTTCGCTGATCCAAATATACATGGATCTGGCGACAGATGTTGCGGCGACGTTTGTTTACATAGTTGTCATAGAAGCTTCACATGCTTTCTTAAGTAGGGAATCAGTCTTTCTACACATCGTTATTCTAGTTGCAAAAAGTCTTCGAATAGAAGGGAAGATTTTTTTCACAACCTTGGCCACCTGGATGTAAATATCAGGTATTTGATCCCACAGCCTGGTTTCATCCTGGTCAAATAGAAGTCTGCTTTTGAACTCGCAAGATATTCCCAATCTTTTCTCCTGTTGTTGCTACTCTTCAAGAATTCTTTCAGAACTTTATGGATGGGAAAATCACATTTTGTACATGCCCCAAACATCTCGTCTTAGAGACTGACCTGGAATTTCTGATGTTCTCCACATGTACTGTATATTTTATCTTCATCACTCTCAAATTCTGAGGACAATTTTATGTCTGCGAACACTCTGATAGAAGATGAGGCCACGTTACCTTCAGAGTCAGAATATGACAGATCCCGTACTGTAGCTTTCTTATTCAGGGTGCAGGAGGATATATACTACGATAAGAAGTAGACGACATAGAAGGCTGGCTTTTTTTCCCGGATCATAATGCATTATTCCTCCATAACAGATGGCTGTTCATATTTTACCACTTTTAAGATATAGTTCTGACATACTGTAATTTGTTCTTATCAGAAACGGAAAGCTTTTTTGAGCATAAAGTAAATTTTAGGCTTTTTTTCTCTGGGCAAAAGTCAGTGTGACAGCGGTCGTGGCGTCTGACGTCCCGCTTCACTTCGGGTCTAAAGGATGGCGTGCACAAACTGCAGGAGACCCGCAAGTGAACGAGCAGCAGTCCGGCGAGGTCTTCCTCTCACCCCACTCAGCATTAGTCTCACAGGAGCGCAGGGAGGACTTGTTACAAGAAACCCCCGAATGGAATGCTGCTACTGATGACAAGTCAGGAAGGAGGCGAAAACCCCAAATCAAGACTGCCGTCCAGAAAGGTTAACCAGTATTATAGTTTTTATATAAATCTATTTATATTATATACCCCTCTGGAAGTTTCAGGGAGACACTCTCTGTCTGCCTAACCTTTATAGGGACAGGAAACACTGGTGAGAGATTGAGGGTTGTGTCCTTTCAAGCTTGCTCTCCCTGTCCCTATAGAGGTCAAAGGGTCAGCCTCCAGTGTGCCATCATGGTGGATGTAATGGAAATAGTGTTATTACTCATGTACACACATACGGTCAGCTTATTCTGAAAAGTCACCTGAAAGGTTAGATACGCTTTAAGCCTTATTCATTCATCTGGCCTCTGATAAACCAATGAAAAAGGTTTCTTCTTCTTCTGAATAAATCCATTTCTTTCCATTATAACACCACCAACTGATCTCCCCACTACTATCTAGCAATAAGGGCCATCTTAAGGCCTTTTTACATGGGCCAATTATCGGGCAAACGAGCGTTCATATAAAAACTCATTCCCAAAAACTGTTCTGTGTAAACAGAGCAACGATCAGCTGGTGAACGAGCAGAAGCTTGTCCAACAGCTGTTCGGATCTTTTATGTGGCCAATAAAGTGGTCGCTAGTCGGTATCACATCTCCCTGTGTAAACAGGGAGATGTGCTGCTGACATGATGCAAATGGTAACTATTGTGGTAGCGATCATTCATCCTTATACATCACTGATCATTGCCCCTTATGACTGGAGCAAATTAGTACTAATCAACGTGCTGCATCGACAATTGGCGCTAGAATTCACGGCCAATATCGGCCGTCTAAAAGGACCTTTAGTTTTAACATCCATTGCTGTCCTGCTGAAAGGAAGTGTTTTCTACAAATCCTATGTTTCAGAAACGCAGCAGTAGGTAAAGGCAGCAGTGTCTCTGCCCGCTTCCTCTGTATCACGGTGTCTAATTGTTATCACGGGAGTCTACCCCCCCCCCCCCCCCCACACACACACAGTCCTCCCCTTCAAAGGAGACACAGACAGCATATGATAGACTGTGACAGACTGCAGAGAGAATGTTATGTCACTCTAGGAGCAGGAAGCCCTTCCCCCCCACGTGTCTCCATGAACAGTATAGAACTATAGTGGTGTTACTGATGCCTGATCCATGCGGTTGCTACGCAAGTTCCTGAGTGAAGGATCTGAAATATGTAACGCTGCATAAAAACAGGAATGGAACTGGCACATATAATTGCTTAATAAATCACATGAGAAAATGTGAGCAGTTTCCCTCCAAAGATGAGTTTTGTTTTTTTTGGTTTTTTTAAGATGGACTAGCAGTAATTCTGGATGTATAGTTATCAAAAAGGCCAAAAAATAAGTAATTTGCAGACCACTGTGATAAAATAAGTAAAGGGGTAGAGCCATGATTTATATATTCTATTTCCCTGTTAAATCATGCAAAACAAATCATTTTTCAGTATGAATCATTTTTAAAAAAATGCTCCTCCTTGAAATTGCCGTTTATATACTTATTATGGCGCCCTCTGGTGTTGTTTTGGTTCTATCACAGAAAATCCACCTAATGTGTCCGGTGCTTGTGAGAAGCCGCTTCTAGTGTGCAGATTCTTATTGGTTGGCCTGCAGACTAGCAGGAATCGCTCCACCATCTGCGAACAAGAGGATCCAGCAGTAGGACTAAGCTACTGGGCACGTTTGCCACCTTAGGCACTGGATATATATTAGGTGGATGTTCTGAGGGGAAATACAACCATCAAGGGGCGACATAAGTATTTAACAGCAATATCTAGCAATGATACTAATTGAAGAAGGGTTACGTTTTGTGTGATCCAACAAAGAAATATTGAATTGTGGGACAACCTCTTTAACCAATACTAGTAACACTATGAGGCATACTCGATGAACCCTTTGACTGGATATCTTATATTATTAACCTGCTGTAATCTCCGCTGTCTTTACATTGAAGATCATGGCTTGCTCAAGCTCCGGGACAGTGATGTTCAACAAATATAGTATTGAATTTTCCGTAACTTTGTTTTCTTTATCCTGTAATATTAGTTGCAGATGTACTGTTGCAATATTAAAGCAGAAAAAAAAATAGTAAATCTAGTGCCTTTATGTCTTTTTAGTTAGAATATACTATTAATAAGTACAAACATATTCAATTTCAGAAACCCATACCATTTCCAAATTTTAAAGTCAGCTTGGATAAATCAAGTTTTTTTTCTATATTCCACCAGAAACTTAAAATGTTTGATATTCTGTACATATAGAATGCAAAACTGCTGGGTTGACAGTTCCAGTGCAGTAACTTGCTATTTGTTCTAAGCCAGCTACATTTTTGTTGCTCTGGAATATATATATAGAATATTTCCCCCAGTGAAGAACTGGCCATTTATAAACGATGTCACTTCGCTTCACTATCGCAGAAGTAGATCTACATTTTTCATAGCCGGGAATTTTTCTTCAACGCAGCTGTATTAGGCTGTTTTCCTGCGGGACAAGTTTTTCTTAATGCAGGTGCAAATTTTCGGGAAAATAAATATTTGTGTTTAATTTAAATTCATTTTTAACTTTGGCAAAAATGTTTTTAAAAAAATGCAATGCCGTTGCGTTTTTTTATTTACGGCAGACAGCGTTCCTCATAAATTATGATAAATTGTACAGGTTGTTACGGTGAGGTGTATAGCAAATATTTTTATATTTTGGGAATATTTAATAAAGTTCATTTATTGTAAAAAACAAACAAACAAAAAAAAACTTGCATGTGTTTTTTTTTAAACATTACTTTTATATTAAATTTTTTTCTCCTCTTTTTTTTTTTAACCCTATAGGAGGACCTTTCATTTAGATTTTTTACTTTAATGTACTGGAATATATATAAATGCCCATACATTAGCCTGTGTTCAAATAGTATCCAGGCAGTTATCAGAGCATCACCAGAGAGGTCACTCGAAGCTTCGGCAAGGGGTGGCCACTTGTTCTTGACACTTGTGGGGCCTTAGGGAACAGGTTAGGGCTCTTCACTTTTTGCTGCACATTAAAATTATAAGTAGTACCTCACGTGGCTGGGACATCATTTTTGGAAATATATTTACGTGGAATGTATTTATCAAAAAGTTTTAAAGACAGAATATTGGGGGAGATTTATCAAAACTAATACAAGGCCAAAGTGGAGCAGTTGCCCATAGCAACCAATCAGATTCAACCTTCCTTTTTCAGATGCCCTTTGAAAAACTAGAGCAGCAGACAGATAAGTCGCTATGGGAACTACTCCACCCAGCTTCCTTACGACTGTTTTACAGCAGCCTGTAGTAGGAGAGACATTTATCACGTGTACGGAGATCTTAAAAAAAAAAAAAATCTATGAAGAAAGTCTCACAATTGAAATTTTAACTCTTTAAAAAAATAAATTTAAAAAAATAAAAAAGTCACAACATTTTTGCACACCGCCTCTGCCACTTTCACAAAAAATGAGCTGGGCTTAGCGGGAAAGGCAGGACCCATGACCCATCAAATTTACTATAATATACTCCAGAAACAAGTGAAAATTATAGGGCAAATCTACACCAGCTCATAGCCGGCTTAGATTTGAGTTTCTGACAAAAGAACAGCATGAGCCACTAAGTAAATCAGGTGCATCTTACTTCAGCGTGTTTCAGATTAAGAATGGCGTATGAAAAGCCAGTTTTAATAAATTCCCCCCCAACTCTTTGCAGTTTTGGCCTGAGCACGTCAAATGGTGAGAGGTCTCTTCAAGCAAAGAGATTAGTGATTTCCTACTTTTATGGGTAGTCACAGGAAGAATTTCCCAACATGGCAGCAGAAAAATTCTCATGCCCGTCTGATCCCTAGAAGCGCTCTAAACTGGTGCAATAATCTGTTCCATTGGTATATAGGGCAGTAAGATTGTACAATATATGTGTAACGTCTATGGCCACGGCCCGTCGATCGGTCGTTAACCCCGACAGCTTACCTGGCTGCAGCGTCGTCCCCCAGTCAGGCGCCGGCACTCTCTTCCGGATTCCGAGTGTCTCCGGCGGGTGCGCGCGCCCGCGCGTGCACGGCCTTAAAGGGCCAGTGCGCACGTTTTTGTAAAAACTGTAATCTGGCCCAGGATGCCCTGGGCTATAAAAAGGGCTCTGCCCTCTTGCCCTTTGCCAGAGCGTTGCTAGTTTTCCCGTTGTTCGTCTTGCTTATGGTCTCCCAGTGTTTTCCAGCCTCCCAGTGTACCTTGCTCCTGTATTCCGTATCCCGTATCCGTGCTACCTAGTGCTATTGCCGTGCTGTGCTACAGTCTACGCTACCCTGCTATGCCTCACCGAACGACTTCCCACCGCCTGGTTCTGGACGTGTCCGCCTCGCCACTGCCTACGATTGCCTCAGGTACTCTCACTGAACCATTGAACTGTGTACCTTCCGGTTTGGCCAGCTGCCATCCCCGCTACGCGGTACGGCCCAGTGGGTCCACACCCCGCATCGTGACATCCACACCCCGCAGCGTGACAATATGGTTTAACCAAGGTGGTTTTACACGGGCAGATTCTCTGCCTGGTAATTAACAATCGTTAATAACAGCATGTCAATCGGCGCTGGTTTGCTCCGTTTACATAGAGCAGTGCTCGGGAGTATGGGGACGAACAATGGTTAATACAATAGTTTATCCCAGTACCGTTTGCATATGGTCAGCAGCACAACCCCTGTTTACTCAGGAAAATGTGCTGCTGACAAACAACCATTTCTTTTTGGCAGCATAAAAGATCCAATCAGTCAATGAACGAGCCTTGCTCGTTTGTTGGCTAAATCGCTGCCAATGATTGGAAACGAGCGTCAATGATCGGCCCCACGGAGCAGCACTGACCCGGCCGTGATGCGACCGCACGGTGTAAGGTGCGGTTTTTCAAATTGGTTGTTAAAGTCCGCACAATGTTGCAGTTAAACCTGTAGTTTACCTGCAAAGTTGTGTGGCCATAAGGGATTTTGCAGGTAACCAGTTTTACACGCAACACCACGCTGCTATTAACAAGCAATTTGACAACTGCACCAAACAGCGCGCAAGACCGGTTTTCGGCCGCATTGCAGCAGGGTCAAGTGGGGCCTTAATCTGAAGCAGAGAGGGGTGTAGTCTAATTTTTTTTATATTTCATCCAAGAACAATGGTGTGGATTCAGAAGCTGGCAATCACAACAGAAATCCTGACAAAAGTTTAGAGTAAAATGTCATAAATTACTTCTACAGTTGCCAAAAATAAAAAAAGTTTCTAAACCTATTAATGTTCAGATATAAAGGATAAATCAACAGCCGATGTTTATGAAGCTAAGTGAAAGGATGTTCGGTTGCAGCCAACATAAAACAGGTTACAGCAGTTCCAGTACAAAAAAAGTGTTACAACACGTGAAGACATAAATAGTACTCCAGTGCGGCATTAGCATCACATAAAATACCTCAAACTAAACCCTTCAGGGTAATATTGTACTTTTATCACATTTGGCACGAGGCACGAGTTGGGGTGTGTGTGTAAATTTGTGCATGTATGTGGTTTACATTGGTGTATAAACATAAATGAACCGGTCATCATTAACCCATTCCCGCTTTGGTAACTTTTGACCTTCCTGACATTTTTCAAATCTGACATGTGTTTCACATTATGTTGTAATAACTTCGGATTGCTTTTACCTATCCAAGCAATTTGGAGATTGTTTTCTCGTGACTGTCTCATTTCCACAAGGACTAAAGGAGAAAAGCACCGCAGCATTTGTAAAGCAATTTCTCCCGAACAATACCCCACATGTGGTCATAAACGGCTGTTTGGACACACAGTAGGGCTTAGAAGGGAAAGAGCGCCATTTGGCTTCTGGAGCTCAAATTTAGCAGGAATGATTTGCAGAGGCCATGTCGCATTTGACAAGCCCCTGAGGAGACAGAGCAGGGAAAACGCCCAAAAAGTGACTCCATTTAGGAAACTACCCCACACGTGTTTCCTAGATTTTATTAGAATTGGGCAGTGAAAATACAAACAAACCTTTTTCTTCAATAAGACGTATCGTTAGCTCAAAATTTTTCATTTTCTCAACAAATAAAGGAAAAAAAGAACCACAACATTTGTTAAGCAATTTCTCCCGAGTATGGCAATACCCCATAAGAGGTCATGAACTGCTGTTTGGGCACACAGTAGGGCTGAGCAGGGAAGGAGCGTAATTTGGCTTTTGGAGTGTAGATTTTGCTGGATTGGTTTCTATCGCTATGTAGAATTTGCAAAGACCCTGTGGGACCAAAACAGTGTAAACCACCCAGAAGTGATCTTATTTTGGAAACTATACCCCTCAAGGTATTCACCTAGGGGCGTAGTGAGCATGTTAACCCCGCAGGTGTTTTGCAGAAATTAGTGTTGCAGAGTTGCCAATATGAGGTGCCCAGCGTGTGCCACCATAACAAGACAGCTCTCTAATTATTATGCTGTGTTTCCCGGTTTTAGAAACACTCTACATGTGACCCTAATCTTTTGCCTGGACATTTGACAAGGCTCAGGAGTGAAAGAGTACCATGCGATGTTGAGGCCTAATTTGGCGACTTACAAAGTATTGGTTCACAATTGCAGAGGCTCTGATCTAAAATAATAAAAGAAACCCCGGAGAAGTGACCCAATTTTGGAAACTATACCCCTCAAGGCATTCATTAAGGGGGTGTAGTGAGCATTTTCACCCTATAGATCTTTTCCATAAATGATTGCGCTGCGGATGGTGCAAAGAAAAATATAAATTTTTCCCTAGATATGCTATTTCAATGGCAAATATGTAGTACCCGGCTTGTGCCACTGGAGACACACACACCCCAAAAATTGTTAAACGGGTTCTCCCGGGTATGGTGATGCCATATATGTGGAAGTAAACTGCTGTTTGGGCACACTGTAGGGTTCAGATGGGAGGGAGCACCATTTGGCTTTTGGAGCGTGGATTTTGCTTGGTAGTAGTTTTGTTTGGGGTTTAATAAATGGTCCTTCCTTATACCCCTTTTGGTCCACACTCTGCACTTTTGCAGTTTGGGGAATTTTACTGGGAAAGCGTTGTCCTGGTATAACACAGGCACCCTCGCTTCCAGCAAATATGTTTGGGCTCTCCCCTTCCTGGTTCCTTAATTTTAGAGCCTTGATAAATCGCTTCTTGAAACAGAAGAAATGTTCCCCTCGGGCCTGCACAATTGCATTTTTTTTATTTTTTTATTTCCTGACTTATTGAAGCCTTAACTAATTTTATTTTTTCATAGACGTAGTGGTATGGAGGGCTGTTTTTATTATAGGTACCATTTTGGGGGACAAGCAACTTTTTGATCACTTTTTATCCTATTTTTTGAGAGGCTAGGTGACCAAAAAACAGCAACTCTGACATAGTTATTTAGTTTTACATCGTAGGGCCTAACACATTGCACTATCTATTTAGTGCAATGTATTAGATCTGTCAGTCATTCACTGAGAGCAAGCTGATTAGGTTTCGCCTCCGGGCGGGGCCTAATCGGCTTCTGTAACGGCAGAGCAGGAGGCCATTGTTAGGCCTCCTGCTACCATAACAGCAGCCGGCAGCCCTGCGATTGCAGGGCAGAGCGGCCAATCTGCTGTCAACCACTAAGATGCAGCGATCGCTTTCGATCGCTACATCTAAGAGGTTAATGGCACGGATGAGAGCTAATTTTGTTCCCCACCATTACAGCAGGGTGTCAGCTGTAAAATACAGCGGACAACCGGGGATGATGGCACCGACAGCTTCTGAGCCGGTGCCACCCATTTGTCGGAAGTATACGACAATTTGTGGGAAGCACTGGCCTTCCATGACGTATACTTCCGACAAATGTTTGGAAGGGGTTAAAAGTGAACAGTCAGTTCTTGAAGAGGTGTTAGAAATAGGGATGTCACGATACCAGAATTTGGACTTCGATACCGATACTTCGTGTAGTATTGCGATTTTGATAACAAAACGATACTTTGCCAACAGTAATATATAAAAATTAAAAAAAGACGTTTCTTCCATTTTCTGATAGGAGGCGCGATGTGTGATGAATTTTGAATGTGCCTCACATTAATAGTAATTAACCCCATCATGTTTCTCAGTCATAATGGGTTAATGTGTAAGGTACATGATGGGGTTAATTACTATTAATGTGAGCCACATGGAGGTTAAATTAATCACACCTTGTGCCCCACAATAAGTGAAAGAAAGCAGTGTTTATTTTTTTTTTTTTACAGCGTACACATCATAAATGACGCACAAAAATTGTTGGGAAGGTTATTACGCCCGCAGCAATACCCAATATGTGTATATTTTATGTATGGAGACTTATTTTAATGTTTATTGTAAAAAAGGTGTATGTGTATATTTTTTTTATTTAATATTACTTTGTTTTTACTTTCTTTTAAAACTTTAATGTACTGGCATATATCTATATACTGATAGGTATGTCCTAACAACTGCCTGTGTACTAAGTATGCCCTAACAACAGGAAATATGGTAAGACAGCCCTGGGGTCCTTCAATGGACCCTGGGCTGTCTGCCCATATATAGTATGTCCCTCAATCGCGTCACAGGGATTCCTGTGATGCGATCCAAGGGACATCCCCCCCCTCCTCATTTACCCCTGAATGCCGCAGTCTTTGCAAGTTTGATCGCAGCATTCAGGGGAATAGCGGCGGAGATGAGAGGTTTCTCTGATCTCCGCCGTTATAGAGCGGGGCTGCGGTTGTGTAATACAGCCATTGCCCCGCTCCTGACAACTAGTGCGCGTGCGGTCAGCATGTGGTGATGCGACTGGCGCTGCACAAATGAGCGGCGGTTCAGGCACTGAATACAGAACATGGGGGTGTTTTGCAGTGCGCCCGCCATGTTCTGACTTCCGTGCCGCCGCTCATTAGTGCAGCGCTGGCCGCATCGCATCATCCTGACAGTGCGCACTTCTCAGACTCAGGTATTACACAGCCGCAGCCCCGCTCTCATACATTCATGTGTTACAATACTTAGCTGTGCGGCCGCACAGCCAAGTATCGAAATACATGAAATAACGGTATCGAACCATTTGGGGGTGCACAGTATAGAAACAGTATCGAAGTTTCAATGCATCGTGCATCCCTAGTTGGAAACAGAAAAAACGAGCAAGCATAAGGTTCTGAGCGACTTGACAAGTGCTAAATAGTGATGGCTAGACGACTCCATCAGAGTAACTCCAAAAACGGCAGATCTTGTGGTAATATGCAGTGGTTAGTACCTAGCAAAAGTGTCCAAGGAAGGACAACTGGTGAACTGGTGACAGGTTCATGGACGCCCAAGGCTCATTGATATGTGTGGGGAGCAAAGGTAAGCCTGTCTGGTACGTTCCCACAGAAGAGCGATTGTAGAACAAATTGCTGAAAAAGTTAATGCTGGTTATAAAATAAAGGTGTCAGAACACCATGCATTGCAGCTTACTGTATCTGGAGCTGAGTAGCCGCAGACCAGTCAAAGTGCCCATGCTGCCCCTGCCCAGCGCCGAAAGCAGCTACAATGGGAACGTGAGCATCACAACTGGACCATGGGGCAATGGAAGGAGGTGGCCTGGTCTGATGAATCAAGTTCTATTTTACATCATGTGGACAGTCAATTAAGTCACGTCGCTTACCTGGGGAAGAGATGGACCAGCATGCACTATGGAAAGGCAGCCAGCTGACAAAGGCAGTGTGTTGCGCTGGGCAATGTTCTGATGGAAAACCTTGGATCCTGGCATTATGTGGATGTTGTTTTGACAAATACCACCTACCTAAACATTGTTGCAGAGTACACCCCTTTATTGCAATCGCTATCCCCTATGGCAATGGCCATTTTCAGCAGGGTAATTTGCCCTGCCACACTGCAAAAATTAAAGGTGGCGACTTGGTTTCCAAATTCTATCTAATCGAGCATCTGCTGGAAAGTCCAATCCATGGAGGCCCTACTTTAGAACTTACAAGATTTTCTGCTAAAGTCTTGATGCCAGATACCACAGGACACCTTCAGAGGTCCTGTGGAGTCCACGCCTCAATAGGTCAGAGCGACTTTGACAGCACATGGGGGGACCAATAAAACATTAGGCTGGTGATTTTTTATTTTCACACACACACACACACACACACACACACACACACACACACACACACACACACACACCTGTGCAAAAGTTCTAGGCAGTTGTGAAAAAAGGGCTGCAAAGTAGGGTTGCTTTAAAAAACAGAAGTTTTAATAGTTTTTGTTGATCACTTAAAATGCAAATTGAATGAACAGAAGAGAAATCTAAATTGAATCCATATTTGGTGTGACCACCCTTTGCCTTCAAAACAGCATCAATTCTTTTAGGTACACTTGCACACAGTTTTTGAAGGAACTCGGCAGGGAGGTTGTTGCAAACATCTTGGGAGAACTAACCACAGATCTTCTGTGTATGTAGACTTCCTCAAATCCATCTGTCTCTTCATGTAATCCCAGACAGACTCTATGTTGAACTCAGGGCTCTGTGGGGGCCAGATTACTTCCAGTGCTCCTTTTTCTTCTTTCCGCTGAAGACCGTTCTTAACATTGGCTCTATGTTTGTTGTCGTTGTCCTGTTGCAGATCAAATTTGAAGCCAATCGGATGCATCCCTGATGGTATTGCATGATGGATAAGAATCTGCCTGTATATTTCAGCATCGAAGCCACCATTAATCCCGACCAAATCCCAAACTCCGTTTGCGGAAATCCAGCCCCGAACTTGCAGGGAACCTCTTTCATGCTTCCCTGTTCCCTGTAGAAACTAATTAATGTACCGCCCTTCAGCCCTTCCATGAACAAACTGCGTTTTGATATAGCCAAATATTTTAAATTTGGACTCGTCACTCCAAAGCACCTGCTGCCATTTTTCTGCAACCAAATTCCTATGTTTTTGTGCACAGTTGAGTCTCTTGGCCTTGTTTCCACGTCAAAGGTATGGCTTTTTGGCTGCAATTTCTCCATGAAGACGACTTCTGGCCAGAATCCTAAGGGTATGTTCACACACTTAACCAAAAACATCTGAAAATATGAAGCTGTTTTCAAGGGAAAACAGCTCCTGGTTTTTAGACTTTTTTTTAGCAACTGGTGTTTTTCGCTGCATTTACCATCGTTTTTGGAGCCGTTTATCTATAGAGTCTATGAAAAATGTCCCAAGAAGTGACCAGTTTTTCAAAACGGCCCGTCAGAACAGAACAACGTTTTTCCCATTGAAATAAATGGGCAGATGTTTGGAGGCATTCTGTTCAGATTTCTCAGCCGTTTACGCCCCGAAAAACGGCCGAAAATAAGCCGTGTGAACATACCCTAACAGTACATGGATGTACCTGGGTCCCACTAGTTTCTGCCAGTTCTGAGCTGATGGTACTGCTAGACTTCTTCCGATTTCGAAGGGAAGAGAGTCTTTGATCTGGTGCACAGAGTTTCCGTGGTCGACCTCTGTGTCTACGGTCCCCAAACGTTGCCCATTTCTTTGTGCTTCTTTAAAAGAGCTTGAACAGCACATCTTGAAACCCTAGTCTGCTTTGAAATCTCTGCCTGGGAGAGAACTTGCTGATGCAGTACAACTACTTTGTGTCTTGTTGCTGTGCTCAGTCTTGCCATGGTGGACCTGTGGCATGAAACGGTCTTTCACAACCTCACCTCTGTAGCAGAGTTTGGCTTTTCCTCACCCAGTTTTAAGCCTACTACACAGCAGTTTGTTACAATTAGTGTGTTTCAACTTACATATGAAAATGATTAACATTATCTCCGGATTGGTATAATTGGTTAATCATACACCTGACTATAATCCTACAAAATCCAACCAAGTGTACCTTAAAGAATTGATGCTGTTTTGATGGCAAAGGGAGGTCACACTAAATATTGATTTGATTTAGATTTCTCTTCTGTTCATTCACGTTGTATTTGGTCAATTGATTAAAAAAAAAAAGCTGACTTCCGGTTCCGGCGCTGGGGATACAGGACGCGAGTGACTGAGCTCCCGCTCCCGTCCAGCCTGTTTGCTCGCAATAGTCGCTTCGGCGACGACAATCAGCGGTGAAGTCACCAGCCCTGCACACGGAAACATCACCGGTGGTGCCTGTATGGACAGGTACCTCCTCAGAAGCGCGCAGAAGCCAGCCATGGAAGACTCAGCCGCGGCCGTGGTAAAGGGAGGTAAGATGGCGGCGCTTCCCGCCACTCCGACCCTGCTATACACACAGGAAGATGAGCTGCAGCACCATCAGTCCCAGCTTTCAAGCCCGACAGAACACATAATGTCCGCTCTTCCTGCAGCCATTGATTATGTAGCCCTGGCCCGTGAAGTAGCCAAACAGATAGCGCCAGAACTGCAAAAGGCGCTGGAAAAAACGGTGCAAGATTCCCTAAACCGCGTGCATGCGGAGCTGGCACAAGTCACTATCAGAGCTGATGAGTTAGAACAGCGTATGACGCTGCTGGAGGATGAAAATGAGCATCTGCAATCCAAACTTAGAGGGGTGCTGTCTGTTACTACGCAGTTGGGGGACAAGGTGGAGGATCTGGAAAACCGCTCCAGGAGGAGCAACTTGCGACAGGTGGGGCTGAAAGAAGCGGTGATATCTTCTGATTTGCAGCGAGTGTGTGAGAGGACATTGCCAGAGGCTTTAGGTCTTCCCCGTCCCTGCCGGGTGGAGAGGGCGCACAGAGTGGGGCCGGACCCCAGAAACCTCCCAGCAACAGACGACCACAGTTCGCTACGTCCCAGACAAGTAATCTTTAAGTTGTTGGACTACAATGACAAGGTGGCACTCATGAAAGCATTCCGCAGCAGATCGCGTCCTTTGGAAATAATGGGCATGAAAGTGCTACTTTTTGAGGATTTCTCAGCAGAGGTTGCAAAACGAAGGCGGGCTTTCAGCAAGATCTGCACCGCGCTGTTCCAAGCGAAAATACGCTTTAACCTGCAGTACCCAGCCATCTTGCGGGTGTTTCAAGAGAACGGGCGGAACAAGGTTTTCACCACGCCACAGGAAGCGGAGGACGCACTTACGGAGCTTTGTAGGCACAGACCCCAGCAAGAGGAGCGTCACAGTCCAGTACACAGTCCAAATCGCAAGTCGAGAGAAGCCAAACGGAACCGACTAAATATGGAGCGAACCTGGGCAGAAGCTTTAATGCCCACACCTGGAAGATCCCGGGGGGGGGGGGTCGAGCCGGAAATGGAGGGGACTCTCCGAAACTGCAGAGGCGAACGCGGGACCGCACCCGATCCACGTCTCCTGATTGACGGATGAAGTCCTTTTCAGCACATTTTATTTAAGCTGATGTGAGGATGATTTTGTGGACGCTGTAGACCAATTGCAGATTCCGACCGGTTACAGATAAGTTTACAGATAATTTGAAAGTTTTGAGGGAGATATTTGGCGGTCTTATACGGTACTCTGTACCGGTCAACAGTTGACCTATTGTTAGAATGATACAATGTTACAAGGTTGAAATGTATGCATGCTGGTATTTCCCTGCATTTTCACTACAGGGGATTAGTGAGGGAGTTAGATCAGGCTCTGAGATTTTTCCTTGTGGGCGGGATCGACCGGGAATGATACAATGCCTCCCACACGCAAGGGATTAGTTATATCTGCCACAGATGGCGGACTGGGGGAAATTGTGGCAGGAGATCTGGGAAAAGGAGGTAGGGAAACCTTGAGGCGAAGCAAGATTCATGTGGATATGTGAGGATATAATCCAAACGGACTCTAGGCTGTTAAATTGACGATATGGGAATGTATAAAAGTGTGCACAGGCGAAAAAGAGGTAATGAGGTGGCAAGGGCAGGTGCTACTTCCTCATGGAAGGAGCCATATATGCAGGCTGGGGGGGAGGGGGAGGGAGGGGCGTGTTTTGACATAACAGAAAAAAGTGAAGTCACGTACACCAGTGGGTATTAAGGGGTTGCTAACCCTTGCCGTAAGTGATTTTATGGTTTTGTTAGATAAGGGCCGGTTGGCCTTGACATGGAGTTTGGTTCTGGCTTATAAGCTGGGTTTTGGTTATGTTGTTAATGTTTATACATGGCTCTTGGAAAAGGACGGATCTGACTCCCCGAACTTAGCACGACTTTTAGGCACTTTAGCTCATCTTATACACGGCCCAATAACATGAAAATAGTCTCTTGGAACGTTAAAGGGCTGAGATCCCCACAGAAACGGACCAAACTTTTGCGACACATGAAACGATTGCACCCAGATGTGGCCCTATTGCAGGAAACTCACCTTACCGAGCCGGAGTTTAAGTATTTGCAAAAATTATGGGTGGGTCAGGTTTTTGGCTCGTCGGCAAGGGAGGGTAAGGCGGGAGTTATAATTTTGGTACATAAAAATTTTGCGTTTACGCTGGTGTCCCAGGAGCGGGATGACGAGGGTCGTTGGATGCATCTGGTGATGGAGCATGCAGGGGAAACCATCAGTATTCATAATGTGTATGGCCCAAATACGGTTAACACTGGTTTTTTTGGTCATTTGGAAACCCAACTCCAGCAGGATCGCACTAGGTTTTTGATTCTAGGGGGAGAACTTAACACTGTAAGGTCGTCAAAGGAGGATAGGAGCGCAGAGACTAGTTCGCAGAGAAATAGAGATAGGATCTTGCCCGACTTTTTAAGACACACGGCCCTAATAGATGCGTGGAGGAGTCTACACCCAGATGCGCGGGAATATACACATTTCTCCCATGTCCATCAGTCATGGTCGCGTATTGATTACTTGCTAGTTAGTGACGCATTATCGCGTCGTTTACGTGAAGCGGCAATTGCAGATCTAGTTATTTCGGACAATGCTCCGGTTACCAATACCTTGGCCGACACAGTAGCTAGAGGAACGGATTTTATTTGGAGGTTTCCCGCCTTTCTGGCAAAGGATGAGGGCTTTATACAGAAGCTTAAGGGGTGGTGGATGGAATTTGATGGGGATAATGTATCGCATCGCTCGGAACCGTCATTGTATTGGCGTACAGCCAAAGCGGTAATACGAGGGAAAATTATGCAATATATGTCTAATCTTAAACGTAAGACGACCGAAGGATACAAGGCAGCGAGCGACAGATTACGGTGTGCATACACAAAATTCCTACATTCTCCATCACTGCCATTGTGGGAGGAATGGAGGGAAGCCAAGCGACAGTTTGATCAATGGTTAGACAAAAGAGAGAGTATTTACCGGTCCCAATTTGATTCCGATTTAATGCGTTTCGGCAATAAAGCGGGCAAATTATTAGCACGATTAGCAAAGGGGAGGTATGCACCGTCACACATTTCAACACTTAACGAATCAAATGGAACTCCTACCTCAGACCCAAAAAAAATCAACACCATATTAAGTAGATACTACCAAGCCCTTTACTCAGAAACACCCATAGATCTCCAAAGGGGGAGGGAATTTTTGGAGAAGGTAAAGCTGCCAGGGCTCACCCAGGAGCAGAATGATCACTTGAGCGCAGAGATTACATTAGAGGAAGTTTGGAGCGCCATTAAGACCTTATCTAACGGAAAGGCCCCGGGTCCGGATGGATTCACAGGGGAGTTTTTTAAATCTCTGAGAGAAGACATCAGCCCTACCTTGGTGGCATATTATAATATTTTACTAGGAACGGGGGCTTTACCAGCAGAGGCCAAGGTAGCGCATATAAAGGTGTTACCCAAGAAGGGGAAGAATCCTCTTGACCCGGGGTCGTACCGTCCCATTTCACTGATAGACCAAGATCAGAAATTGCTCACAAAAATTTTGGCCAATCGGCTGGCTATGTATCTACCCATACTGGTGGGAAAATCACAAGTAGGATTTGTAAAGGGCAGGGCAGCAGTGACGAATCTACGCAAAGTGTTGACGGTGCTAGAAACAGTCAGGCACGATCCCCAGCCAGGTACCAGGCCGGCACTTTTAGCGCTAGACGCAGAGAAAGCCTTTGATAACATACAATGGGAATTGCTGGGGATGGTGCTAGACAAAATGAACATTCAGGGAGACTTCCGGGTCTTCCTGAAGGGAGTCTACAATAGCCGGCAGGCACGTGTTCACTCCTCAGGGTTCCCATCAGATCCCTTCCAATTACATAAAGGAACACGACAGTGTTGTACCCTGTCGCCCCTGTTATTCAATCTTGCATTGGAACCTATGGCTAGATTCCTGGAGGAATCGGATATGTTCAGAGGCATTCAAGTAGGGTCTTGTGCAGTGAAGTTAACCCTGTTCGCTGATGATGTTATACTTTTTATGTCAAATCCTCAAAAGCATTTAGGGACGATTTTTCAATTTTTGCAGGAATTTGGGCAATGCTCGGGATATAAAGTCAACATAGCTAAGAGCGAACTGCTGGAGTTGGGCAGGCCATTGCCTAAGACCTTTTGGCAATCCTTGGGTTGCGGGATATCACCGGTTGAGCACTACATTACTTATCTGGGTATCAGAATAGGGAGGGTACCAGACACTCTGTATGGCCTAAATTATCCCCCGTTAATTAAAAAAATACAAGCGGAACTCACTAGATGGGGCCAATTGCCGTTGTCCCTCCTGGGAAGATACAATCTGATTAAGATGGTTAGTTTCCCCAGATTGCTATACCCTTTTCAAACACTTCCTCTCTTATTGAAGCATGTGGATGTCTCTAAACTGACGGCTTCATTCACTAAATTTATATGGGCAGGAAAAAGGCCGCGCATAGCACTTACCAAGCTCATGATGGGTAAACAAGAAGGGGGTGTGAACTTTCCGAATGTCAGGGGTTATAACGTGGTCTGTCTTTTTCGCCATGTAGTAGATTGGCTTCATGAAACAAGCAATTATTCCAACTTAGATCTGGAGGGGGAGTATGCCTCGCACTGGAACCTGAAAGCTTTGTTACATTGTAGAGTTGCTTCTCTTCCGTGCCGTCTCAAAACCTCCATTGTATTGAGAGATACAGTCCTAGCTTGGAAAGTGGTACGTAAGCAGTTTGTGTTACCTCACCTGTTATCTAAATATATGCCGTTGAGCGGACACCCGGAATTTTTACCGGGAATGGACAAGGGGGACGGAATTGCCTCATGGGGGAGGGTAGGCATTGGCAACGCTGGGGATCTTATGCACACAGAGGAAAAGAGGTGGTTAACTGGGGAGGAAATCATCACTAAACTCAGACCCATAGCAGGTAGGGTCAATTTTTTGCAAGTACTCCAGGTACGAACATATTGCACCTCCAGGCTCAGGGATTTGAGTAAGGAAGCTACCTCGCACACTTTGGATGAGGTCATAGATCCAACAACTGGGCGGGCGACCATTTCAGGGCTGTATAGAGCATTGAGAGATGGTTTTGTTCGTCCGCAATTAAGGATTAGTTTTAAAATCTGGGAACGGTGGACTCAGGATCCAGGTATAGGAGAGACCATACTAGGGGGTTGGGAGATGGTACGGAAGAGTGTTATAAATGAGAGCTGGAGGGAAACCTATTTTAAGTTGATGCATGCAGCTATATATGGCTTTAATATTTTGCCTTCACAATCTTTCCCTGACCGCATTACAAGTTGTCCCAAGTGCAATACACCACTGACGAATTTGTGGCATGGAGTGTGGGGGTGTGTACATACGGAACGATTTTGGGGGATGGTACAGAAATATATTGAGGACCATTGGAAAACGAATCTCCCAATGACGCCTCAAGCGCTACTATTCCATCAGGAGTGAGATCACCTCCCGTGCTGGTGCACACGATTTTACTGGTAGCCTTGAGATGCCTCCTGAGTAAATGGTTAGAGACAGATACGCCGGCGTTAGAATTGATTGTGTCACGGCTGAAACAGTTATTGGTTCTTGAGAGGGTGGAGGTGGAAAGGCGGAAGGAAACGGGAACCAAGAAGCTATTTGATAAGTGGCAAATATTCATAGAATCACAATGTACAGCAGCCGAAATAGCGGAAATTGTTAAGCCTTTTCAGTACACAAAGTGGTACTGCACACAGCTCTTGGCAGGCACTTTAGGGGGGTTGCAACTTTGAACCAGCCGGGAGATAAAGGATGAGTAGAAACTTATTGATGACCTAGGTCGTGTCGGGGTTGGGGGAAGTCATGCTTTCGGTCCATTTGAAGATCGACAATTATGCCATGTTTATATGTTTATATGTTGTGTTGAATTTAATTCAAAGTTAATTCCATGACAGTTGAGTGCTGCGCACTCATGATGTAACTTTTACGTGAAATGTTTGTAAGAAAATGTTTGTAAAAAAAAAAAAAAAAAAAAAGCTATTAACACTTGAAAATATGCTTACCTTTGCAGCATTTTTCCCACAACTGGCTAAAACTTTTGCACCGTACTGTATGTATACACAGTCGAGTCACATTATTGCGACGACCTCCTACTTTCGCCATTGGCAATACGTAGACCATGAATGAAGTGATGCGTCGTGGGCCGGCTTGGTGGGTACATAAGGTGCGCAATAGGCTGCCTGAACACATATCAGGCTGGGACAAGGGAGGTAGTATTTCTCAAGCAGCCTAGTTTGTAAACTGTTCGCATGTTGCTGTGGTGAAAGTGTATCGTGAGCGGACAAATAGTACCATTGGGAATAACCGACGTGGAAACTATGGAGCACCACGTGATATAAATGGGAGATGAACGTCGGCAACAAAGGCGCGCTAGGACCGAACGACATGCTACTGTGGAGCAGCTCACCATGAAAATCAACCAGGAAGCTATCAGATGTGTGTCTAAAACAGTTCAGCGAACCCTACTGCGTATGGGGCTCCAAAGCAGATGGATGGTCACTGCTCCTATGCTAACAAAGGTGCATCGGAAAAAAAAGGTTTCAATTTGCATGGCAGTATCGGAATTGGACCATCGATGATTGGACTTCTCTGATGAGCCACGTTTTCTGCTTCATTGAACTGATGGACGTTGGCATGTCAGGCGAGAAACATCAGAGAACATACACCCTGCAACCATTGCTGGAAAAACACAAGCTGGCGACGGCAACATTATGGTCTGGGGAACTTTATCGTGGCATTCTCTGGGACAATTCATCCATGTGGAAGGCACTCTAAACCGATTTGGGTTTGAGTCCATCGTTGCAAGTCACGCCCACCGATAAATGCGGCTTATCTTCCTTGGGCCAGATTAAAAATAGTAGTCAGTACACAGCTGCCATTATTTAAAGTTATTCTGAGTAATCCCATATAAAGTTCAGGTGTTCTATTAGGATTTTCCTGATATTTTCTTTGTTGCACGTGACAGCAAAAGCCATGGTCTGCAAAGAGCTTACAACACATCAAAGGGATCTGATTGTTGAAAGGCATCAGTCAGCAGAAGGGTACCAATGAATTTCCAAGGCATTAGATATACCATGGAACAGAGTGAAAACGGTCATCAAGAAGTGGATTACATTTGGCACAACAGTGACATTAACAAGAACTGGACGTCCCTCAAAACTTGATGAGAAGACAAGACGAAAATTGGTCAAGGAGGCTACCAAGAGGCCTACAGCAACAGTAAAGGAGCTACAGGAATCTATCAGGTACTGGTAGTGTAGTGCATGTGACAACAATCTCCCGTTTCTTCATATGTCTGGGCTGTGGAGTAGGGTGGCAAGACGGAAGCCTTTTATAACAAAGAAAAACATCCAAGCCCGGCTATGTTTTGCAAAGACCTACATCAAGTCTGCCAAAAGCATGTGGGAAAACGTGTTATAGTCTGATGAGACCAAGGTTGAGCTTTTTGGCCATAATCCCAAAATGTATGTTTGTTACAAAGCCAACACGGCACATCACCAAACAAACACCATACCGACAGTGAAGCATGGTGGAGACAGCATTCTGCTTTGGGGCTGTTTTTCCTGCAGATGGAACTGAGGCTTTAGTCAAGGTGGAGGGAATTATGAACAGTTCCAAATATCAGGCAATATTGGCACAAAACCTGCAGGCCTCTGCTAAAAAGCTGAAGAGGAATTTCACCTTTCAGCACGACATCATCCCAAAGCATACCTCCAAATCAACAAAAGAATGGCTTCACCAGAAGATCATCAAAGTTTTGGAATGGCCCAGCCAGAGCCCATTGAAAATCTGTGGGGTGACCTGAAGAGGGTTCTACACAGGAGATGCCCTCGCAATCTGACAGATTTGGAGTGCTTTTGCAAGGAAGAGTGGGAAACAATTGCCAAGTCACGATGTGCCGTGCCATGCTGATTGACAGCATTCAGTCTTTGGGTAGCAGTCTAAGTCAAAGGGTATTTCAACAAAGTATTAGATTAAGGGTGTGCCTATTTGGAGGGAGGAGCATGTGAGTGTGTGACGTCACGCAACATGGGTGCTGCTCCGTCCGGTCCAGCTAATTACGTGGGATGGTATCCCTGATGCTCCTGCCCGACCGCTTTGGGCCGGAGTTCTGCGTTTCTCGACCGCTTTGGGCCGGAGTTCTGCGTTTCTCTGCTTGGAGAGGTTTTCATGTGACTGCTGGAGGCTGAATTTGACTGAAGGAGCCCAGGTCTAACTGTCCACCTGTCCATTTGAATGCTGAGAATTGGCAAGTAAAGACCCCATCTCCTTGTTGGGGATTTATCGTTGCATGTATCCAGGCGTGTTACAGGCTAGCACTAATGGGCTACGTTGAGGGCAGAGAAACCGTGGTGTGAAATGCAATATGTAATATACATTGTGGATTATGGTGAGCAATGGAGTGATGACTGGGTTCAAGTGAGGCTCCTCATTATACAGAGGGTCTGCCATTTTGACTGGGTGATATAGCATTATGGTCAGCTGGGGCAGTTATATGGCTGGGATCTGAGAGACTATATTCGCCTAGCCTGCCTATCTATCTCACTTATACTGTATTTAGCCTGCTTATACCCTGCTTGTAGCCTTAAAAGATGGTACTCTGTTTGCCTGAATTCCATTGGAGAATTCTGTTAAAGGAGTGATTTTCAGCTGGTGTGACCAGTCCACGGGCAGAGAAAAAAAACAATCAATCTGATTTGTGCTTTGATCTGGACTGTGTTTACCTCTTGGGCGTTCCTTATGTTCTGGACTGTGATTACCTTCTGGACCTTCGGGACGGTGCCTGCGTTTTGGATGGTATCTTTGTACTGGACTGTGCTTATGTTCTGGATTACACTTATGTTTTATCTATATGAAGGAGTAAAGAACTGCTTTAGTCCCTATTCTTTCATATGACCAATTCTGGAGCCCTTGGTTGGCGAAAACAGGGTTAATTTGAATTAAGTGTCAACATACCCTTTTATAGGGTTTTGAGGCATAATAGTTGTCCAAATTTGAAGCTATATGTATATGTTTATGTCTTGAAATAAGCAGTGTTTGATAAAGAAAAAGAAACAGAGAAGATATTGTCATGGCTAATAGAAAAACTAAACGCAATATGAAGGGTAGACGGTCAGATGCTTCACTCCCCTTCAGAAAAACTTAGAGCAGAGAAGACAGAAAGAGGTAAAATGGAGAAATATTTTAATAGACTAGGGGTTCCAGCAAAATCTTTAGAGCATGAGGATTATGAGGAGTGAGAGGATGGGCAGGGATGAAGGAAGGAGATATATGGAGGGGAAAGGATGCAGAAGGAAAACCCATCCCTAAAAGATATTTCAGGGAAAATATTGTAAAGTTTTGAGGCAGTGAATGGCATAAGGTCACAATTGGGGGAAATTAAAAGTAATTTTTCCCCTAATAAAAATAGATATGAATGGGTTCAGAAAAAGGTTAGGTGAAATAAAAAGTAGAACTGTTATTATAAAAGGAATATCTCAGGAACTATCAAAAGTTCTAAAAGAGGCCCAAAAATTGAATAAGAAGTTGCTGGACAAAGTACTTGATCTGGAGAACAAATCAAGGAGGAGTAATTTGAGGATAGTAGCACTGCCTGAACGGTTAAATTTGTTTCAGAATGGCTTAAAGAGTTGGTGAGGGAAGAAAATTTGACAGCAGTGTTTCATGTTGAATGGGCCCATCGGGTCCCGTTTAACCCCAGGCAACCAGGGATTCCCCCATAGACACTGCTGGTAAAACTTCTCTCAGCAAAGGATAAATAAACTAGAATCCAAAAAGTGAGAAAGAAAGATAGTAAAATGCATAATGGGGTTAAGGTCATGATATTCCAAGATTATGCTGCGGCTATACAAAAACAGAGGTCAAGTTCTATAGAGGTTAAAAAAAAGGTTGAGCGCTAAAGGAGTAAGCTAAATTATGAATTGTTTATGAAGGCCTCAAAATGGATGGAAAACAGGTTTAAGGATTAATACTGTAATAATAAGGATGGGGTGGAAACTTAAAAAGGATGAGGGTTGGCACCCAGTAGGTTATGCTATGGGTAGAATCTGTTTAATAACAGATGTTTGGGGAGGTTTTTGAGAGGGGGGTGTGGGAGCGGTTCTATGGAATTTCATTTTTTTTTATTTTTTCCTCCCTCCTCCTCTACTGGTTCTTGGCCCTTTCTCCACGTCCTCAAACTAAATTTTCACCTACAATAATGGGGATAAGTGATCTAAAAAACAAACAAAACTCTTTTCCTGAAATGGTAGGGGATTGGCTGATAAAAGTAAAAAGATTGACTATAGTTAGGTTGATTCAAAATTGTCTGCCTGCAGTGGTTTGCCTACAAGAGACCCACCTAACTAAGGAAACAATACATTCTATTGCAAAAAGATGGATTGGACTGAATTACCATTCATGTTACAGTAGATATGCTAGAGGGGTCTCTGTACGAATACATAAAAAATACCTCTGAAGGTTATGTCAGTTATAGATTATGATGAAGGAAGGTATGTCTTTTTATATGGATCATTGGCGATTAAGAGATGGGTGATAGCGGTGGTTTAGATACCACCCCCTTTTAATTCGGAGGTGCTATATTAGATAAGTGGAAAAGGAAGGATCCTACAAGGCGCTGCTGCGTGGCTGTTGGAAGATATTGACGGTGGTAGACAAAGTAATATGAAAAAGTGTCTTTTTATTGTAAAACAATGGTGGCTACGCGTTTCAACGCTGTACTAGTGTCTTCCTCAGGCCATTGAAACGCGTAGCCACTATTGTTTTACAATAAACAGACACTTTTTCATATTACTTTGTCTACCACCGTCAATATCTTCCAACAGCCACGCAGCAGCGCATTGTTGGATCCTCCCTTTTCCACTTATCCTTCCTTATCGCAACAAGCGGTGACCGCACGGTTTACCGGTTTGGATCCCGGCAGCAGAATTTGTGGATTTTCATATCACTTTATCCAAGAACTACCTGGGTGAGCATGTTATACTAGCACTGACATTTCACCTAAACCCAATTGACCTGCACTATGTGGCGCCGTGCTTTTTGTTTTTATTTCTATATAAACTTCTAGACTTCCTGGTGGATAAGGAAGAGGTAATATTGCTGATTATCGGGGACTTCAATAATAATCTGAAGGCGCGAATGGATGGAAAAGAAGGGGGAGTTCTTAGTAGGGAATAGGAAGTTCCAGACACTTATGGAAAAATTTGGGTGGTGGGATATTTGGAGGGAGGGACACCCAGGGGAATTGGTGATCTTTGATTCTGCCCATTGCAGTGAGGTGTCGGCTGTATAACACTAAGCCGTCACCCCCTGAGTATGGAGCGAGCTCAGCCCCTGAGCCGCTCCATACTACACTTAACGGCTACCACATACCAGCACGTGGCATGTTGTTAAGGGGTTAAAGGAGGGAAAAGATCCAAAAGATTCTTATAGACCAATCTCCTTAATGAATACGGATGCTAAGCTCTTGGCTATAGCTTTGGTAACAAGGTTAAAAAGTGGTGCTGGGGGATTTAATCCAAAACATCAGACTGGTTTTATGATGGGCAGATCTACAATGGATAATTTATCTAGATTATATCAGAATATCCAACTCGTACCAGATAACCAGGGGGACAAGCGTAAAAACATATATATTTGGACGCAGCCAAGGCCTTTGACTCTAGAGTGGGAATTTATGTGGGATGCTTTGAGGTTCATGGGAATAGACCTGACATTTTTGTAGTGGATAAAACGGTTATATAATGCACCAATGACAAGATTAATTATAAATGGGATAGTAACGGACTCATTCAAGGTTGCTAGAGGAACTAGACAGGGTTGTCACCTGTCACCTCTACTCTTTGATTTAGTGGTGGAGCCCTTGGCAAATTATATAAGAAAATGTCTAGAAATAGTGGGTTTTAAATTCGGAAGTGAGGAAGAAAAAAATAGCATTGTTTGCAGATGATGTTCTATTAGTTATGGGTCCCCATGCTTCTATTGAGATAGTTTCTAAGGTGTTTGATGAATTCGGCAGAATATCAGGTATTGGGATTAATTTGGGAAAATCATCTAAGTTACTGACTGGTGAACATATTCTGGGGGGGGGGGGGCAGTTAAAACGACTAAAGAAAAATGACCACTTCAAGTACTTGGGAATAAATATCTCCAGCTATATTAAAGAGTTTAATAAATTAAATGTAGCACCAGTGCTGAAATATGTAAGGGAGAAGGTTCAGATATGGAAGAAATTAGATATAGGGTTGGCGGAAAGGGCTGCCCTGATCGAAAAGATCTTATTACCAAAAATGTTGTACCTCTTGATGAATAGTCCGATCTGGTTAACAGAGGGGATATATAAAAAAAATAGAAAAGCTTTTTTTTCTGACTTGGTTTGGAGAGGGAAACGTCCTAGAATTAAACTTGAACAGTTAAAGAATCCAGTTGATTATGGTGGTTTGGCTATACCGGCAATGAGGGAGTATTTTTTGGCTGCCCAAGTTAAAAAGATTCTGGATTTGAAGATGGAATGTATTCTGGTTCAGACTCTGGGTTATAGATGTCCAGGTTGGAGGAATTACAATATTTTGGAATCAGGAATGGGGAGAAGGCATAGAGAGGAACTTTCCTCCTTACAACTACATATATACTATGGTATGGAAGGTTGCAGCTAAAAAAAATGAAATGCTGATGGATACTTTAGAACCCCACCATTATGGGGGAATTTAAATCTTGAAGATGAATATTTTAATACGGCGTATAAATTCTGGAAGCAAAGAGGAATAAATAAGTTAGGGCAGATTCTAAAAGAGGGAGGTTTAAAACCATTTCAAGATCTAGTTGTGGAATATGGACTGGGGGAGAAAGATAAAATATGGTATCTGCAGCTTAGACATGCACTGGGTTATAAATGGAGGGAATAGAGTAAGGAGTTGGAAGAGAACCCATTTCGAAGATTGCTGATGGAAATAGAGAAATGTTGTAGGAAATGGAGACTTTCAATGATATATAAAATGAATGATGAAAGGAGTCGGTCCAATCCAATACCGGCTCAGGGAAGATGTATTCAGGATATGGGGGAAATAAATTACTCCTAATGGAAGAGAATCCTGGGGAACATCCCCAAAGTCTCCTATGGACCACAGCTTCGGGTCACCCAACACTTTATGGTTAACAGGGCGCAGTATTCTCCTTCTAGGTTAGCAAAGATGTATAGGGAGCGTGAAATAAAATGCCCTAAATGTGTAGGAGAGGAAGCTGATCTAATACACATGCTCTGGCTGTGCCCCCAGGTTAGGAGTTTTTAGGAGGATGTCCTGAAGGATATATTGGAGCGACACGGGCTTGAAGTTCCATGGGATCCCATTTAGTGTGTATTGGGTTTTGATGGATTCAAGACTACAGGAGAAACTAAGACGGAGGTTCTATTAAAACTCCTATATTGGACGCGCAAAACAATTATGTTTAAATGGATTAAGCAAAAACCACCCTCAGAGAGGTGTTGGAAGCAGCATGTAAAGAAGTTGCTTCAATATAAAAAAAAAAAATCTATTACATAGAGAAGGTTGAGTTTGAGGAGTTGTGGAGAAAATGGCTAGAATAACGGAGTTAAATATGATCCTTTTATAGAGCGGGATAGATATGGAGAAGAAAAATTAATTATATCTACTTTTTTTGGGGGGGGGGATCGGGGTATGATAAAAGCGTTATTCCATATGATTATTCGAAGGTGTGGGGTGGTGATAAGGGAACTCTGTTAAAGATATGAGAGTTCGTGTTAAATATGAGAAATCACAGTGTGCATGCGAGGGTACTTGAGGAGGAGACATACAGAAGGTTTTTTGCTTTCTCGTAGATATAAACTAAATGTAATTTTCCTTGTATATGTATAATCTTTTCTGACATCCAAAAACTTTTGAGAGTAGATAACTTTTTGTACTCTTTGTAGTTATGGCTCTGGATAACTGATGTTACTACTATACCAATTGTGTTGTATTTATCTTTAATAAGAATAAAAAAAAAAAAAAAAGAAGGGTGGGCATATTTATGCAACCACATTATTTTTGTTCTTCATTTTATTTCTCCACCCTAAAAGATTTCAGTTTGTTCTTCAATACAATTGTACAGATTATAGGGGACATTAAAGGCGGAAAAAGTTCTGAAATTATTCATCTTGGACTGATTTTTTTAACTTGACAGTGTGTAGACTTTTTATATCCACTGTATATGCACATACACACTGTATGTTGACTAATGCACGCTTTGCGCTTAAGCATTTAGCCCTATTCTGTCAATTGTGGTACTATTTTAGATTTGATCCCAGCCCTAACCCTATTTAAAATCTTCATAATCTGAAAGTTTTGTCCCTTTCATAACAAAGTATAATAATTAAAAAAAAATTGTTTATCATAGTTCGCAAATACAAATACTGTATTCGCAACACCCAACTGCCTAGAAGCTCAATTCATTATAATAGAAGAATACACAATTACAGCTCTTCTCACCTTCAGTCTCAGATATTGTTTTTGCTCCTTTTAGGCCAATCTCTGCAGATTTTGCCTTATCAGGGTCTTCATGGCCATCATCAGGGGGCTTGTCCTCCTCTTCTTCTTCACCAACATTTTTGTAGTTTGGCCTTTTTTGCATCTTCTTTTTGCCTCTCTGCCGGTTAATCTCAAGTGACTTCTCTAGACTCTCTTGAGGCTTTATGAAACATCTAATGCTGGATTCTACCTACAGAACAATAAAAAAAAAGTTACAAAAAAAAACTGTAAAAGGATGAAGGTGAATAAGTGAAGTCATAATGTACCAATACATATATTGCTTATTCCACAAAACATTGCAGATCTTACATTGGGCAAAAAGCAACACAAATTTGTAAAAGAGAGATCATGCTCATTATTAAATTAAAAAGGAATCCCAGCAGGGATTGTTGCAGTTCTGGGATGGAGCAGCCACCTTGCTCCCTCCCTTTCCAGGGTTAGACAAAGAGTGAACTGGTCAAGGGCGGCGATAAATTCATCTCATCTTATTACAAGAGTGTGGAGATATTAATGTGTCGCCCACATACCACATTCTATGATACTAAGAAATGGCCCAAACATATCCGGGCAGTGGTCAGAAAACACTTATAGACTGACTAATACATAATAATAATTACAGTTTTACGGTGGTTTCCCTTTAATGGGGTTGTATGAGATTAGAAAAAAAAGTTCACCTTTTATAAAAATTAATATAGAAGTAGATATTTAGGCACTGAAGGGGTTATAGAAGAGTTAATAACATGGTAATTCAAAAGTACATTTCAAAGCCCAAATTTTAGATAAGGATTCAATGATTCCCAAATTTAGCAACCATTTTTTAAGAGCTAGATATAGAGGAACTCGCTAAATCGAACGTTTAACAACTTGACCTAACAAATCAAGGGCTTTTAAAGTATTATTACGCTTCATGCCGATGACCGTGTGCGCCGGCCGAGTCCCGTCAGTGATCCGAGGAAAGATAGAACATATCCTATCTTTCCTCAGATCGGAGATTCTGATAATTTTTCACAGGCCCGATTCACCCGCTAAAGTGAATGGGTCCATGAAGATGATCGGGTGCCACATAGTGACATGTCAGAAGTTTTGATTGGTGGGAGTCCAAGCACTGAGACCCCCACCAAAATCAATAAAACAAAGCGGCAGAACTGCTCAGTCGCTTCGTTTCTGTTCCGCTTTTTCCGGAAAGCTGATGCAGCGGTGCACAGGTTCATAGACGTTCTATTGAGTCCGTACACTGCTATATTGATTTGTTGAACGTTTAGTTACCCTTTAAACTTGGCACGCGTGAATACACTAATAGAACATAAGGAGACATAATGAGGCCTCATCATAATCACAAGCTAAAGAAAAAAAAACGACAACTTCACACAGGCATATTTTAGGTACTATGGCGGCCAGTGTTAAAAATCAAGTTAATTTACCACAGACAATACATATAGGACTTTTCTTTACGTGTCATCTCTAGGTCAATGGGTAGTTCCTTTTGAGTAGACCCTCTCATTCTTTACATAGCACACATTAAAACAGGTTTAAAGAGGCTCTGTCACCAGATTTTGCAACCCCTATCTGCTATTGCAGCAGATAGGCGCTGCAATGTAGATTACAGTAACGTTTTTATTTTTAAAAAACGAGCATTTTTGGCCAAGTTATGACCATTTTTGTAGTTATGCAAATGAGGCTTGCAAAAGTCCAAGTGGGTGTGTTTAAAAGTAAAAGTCCAAGTGGGCGTGTATTATGTGCGTACATCAACTTCTGCAGCAGCATCAGCGTACATCAACTTACCTGCTAACGCCGATGCTGCTGCAGAATCAACTGAAGCCTCTGGTGCCGATGTGTCCTCGCTCGTCTGACACGATGCAGGACCTGTGAGTGACGTCACAGCATGATCTGGCAGAAGCTGGGCGTTCTGAAGAGAAGTGGATGATACTTCTCATCAGAACGCCCAGCTAGTAAAAGTATTAAAAACGCCCCGATGTACGCACATAATACACGCCCACTTGGACTTTTACTTTTAAACACACCCACTTGGACTTTTGCAAGCCTCATTTGCATAACTACAAAAATGGTCATAACTTGGCCAAAAATGCTCGTTTTTTAAAAATAAAAACGTTACTGTAATCTACATTGCAGCGCCGATCTGCTGCAATAGGAGATAGGGGTTGCAAAATCTGGTGACAGAGCCTCTTTAACTCAAGTTAGTCAGATGGTGAGAATGATAAAAATTGGACCAAGAGAAAATTAGCAGACAAATGGTACTGTTAAGAGAAATAAGATTCCACACTCTTCTGTAATCTAAAATTAGGTTTAATAGCGTTCATTTATAAGAGGTTCACAGATTATGGTGTAAATGTATTAGTGCGGGAAGTAGCAAAAATAATCAATGCCACCACATATCAGTGTATGTCTTAGGGTATGTACACACGCAGTGACCAAAAACGTCTGAAAATACGGAGCTGTTTTCAGGCGAAAACAGCACCTGATTTTCAGACGTTTTTGTAGCAACTCGCGTTTTCACGGCGTATTTTATGGCCGTTATTGGAGCTGTTTTTCAATGGAGTCAATAAAAAACGGCTCCAAAAACGTCCCAAGAAGTGACATGCACTTCTTTTTAGACAGGCGTCTTTTTACGCGCCGTATTTTGACAGCGACGCGTAAAATTACACCTCGTGGGAACAGAACACTGTAAAACCCATTGCAAGCAATGGGCAGAGGTTTGTAGGCGTATTAGGGGCGTTTTTTCAGTCGTAATTCGAGGCGTAAAACGCCCGAATTACGTCTGAAAACACTGCGTGTGAACATACCCTTACATGACATTCACTATGTTGCATCATGGGAATAACTGGGCAACTGGATAGGTGCCAGATGATCAAATACTCTGGATAATCAGACAGTTCTAGAAAAGTTTAAGGGGGAATTTATGAAGACTGGCGTTTCAGATAACAGCCTTAAACTAAAAGTACAATCGAAGTACAATGTGCCAAATATATTAAGAGGCGTACGTCTCTTAATAAAAATTTTTGGATCTCGGGTAGCCCTAAAGAGTGAGAATGAAATCTATATCGGCTATAAGCAGGTGCGGATTTGCACTACAATCTGCACCATTTAAGGTCTTTAAAAATCATATATCTGATGGAAGCTTGCTGGCCCCACCCACTTTCTTGTCATTTTCAAAAGTGGCAAATGGAGAATAAAAATAAAAAAAGTTACATTTTTTGCACTAAAGTAGCAAGAATATAACAGACTCAGTTATGCGTCCAGTGTATCCATAAAAGAGAGAACCCCTGCCCCTATCAGTAGCTATTGACGGGCTGCCGTGCATGCAGCTGATGACTCCAAAAAGGCAGGGAGCGCACTCTCCTCATGAATACACCGGACTCATAACTGTGGGTCTGGTGTATTCTTTGATCCCTCCTATTAGCCAAGCCACACAATATTTTTTGTGCCATTTTGCTGCCCTGCATAATGAGGTGACAGATGAACTTGCCCACACCTGACAACCCATGCCCAAATGACCCATCAGGTCCTGTTGAGGCACGCACCCACTTTTGGTCCAGTGCTGTGGAATCTTTTCCTTTATTCAAATGACCTATTAGTCCATTTTGTGGATTGTTCACAAAGAATATTTAACCACTTTAGTGACCGCCAATACGCCTTTTCACGGCGGCCAATAATGGGCTTTATTCTGATGTATACGCCTTTTCACGCCACTGCATCAGAATAAATAAATTGAGCAGGGAGCCGTTAAATCTCCTTGCTCTCAGCTACCAGATGTAGCTGAGGGCTGGGGGCATCCCTGCTCGAACAGGTGAGTTCGATATCAGTATCGATCTCACCCGTTTAACCTCTCAGATACGGCAATCAATAGCGAGCGCCACATCGGAGTTGTTTTGGAGAGAGGGAGGGACCTCCCTCTCACCCTCCCGGCACCCGGCGATAATATCGCCGAGTGTCTGTCTCCGATGGCAGCCGGGGGCCTAATAAAGGCCCCCAGGCCTGCCTGTAGCGAATGCTGCTAAGTCATGCCAGAGGCATGGCCTAGCAGATGACTGTCCGTTTTAAACTGACAGGCAGTAATACACTGCAATACAAAAGTATTGCAGTGTATTATAAAAGCGATCGGATGATCACATATTAAAGTCCCCTAGTGGGACTAGTAAAAAAGTTAAAAAAAAAGTTTAATAAAAAGTTAATAAATTTTTTTTTAAAAAAAATGAAAAACCCACTTTTTCCCCTTACAAAATGCTTTACTATTAAAAAAACAAAACAAAGTAAAACAGCTAACCATATTTGGTATCGCTGCGTCCGTAATGACCCAAACTATAAAGCGATTACATGATTTAACCCGCACGGTGAACGGCGTAAAAAATATAAAAAACAAATGGAAAAATTGCTGTTTTCTGTGAATCCTGCCTTCAAATAACGTGATAAAAAGTGATCAAAAAGTCACATCTACTCTAAAATGGTACCAATAAAAACTACACGTTTTTCGCAAAACAAAAGCCCTCATACAACTGCACAGGCGGAACAATAACAAAAAAAAAAAAGTTATTGCTCTTCAAATATGGAGGGATAAAAACAAATCATTTTGACAAAAAAAAAAAGTGTTTTTACTGTGTAAAAGTAGTAAAACATACAAAGTCTATATAAATTAGGTATCGTTGCAATCGTAACAACCCGCTGAATAAATTTTTTTGTGTTATTTATAACACACGGTAAACAGCGTAGATTTAGGACGCAAAAATGGGTGGCGAAATTCGTTTTTTTTCTATTTCCCCCCAAAAAAGTTAAAGCAATAAATTATATGTACCCCAAAATGGTGCTATTAAAAAATACAACTTGTCCCACAAAAAACAAGACCTTATACAGCTATGTTGACGCAAAAGTAAAAAAAGTTATAGCTCTTGGAATGAGACAATGGAAAAACGTAAAAAATAGCTTGATCATTAAGGTTTAAAATAGGCTGGTCACCAAGTTAACCCCCATATTCATAGAAATCTTGGTATACACAACAAAAGAACTTCTTCAGACCTCTTGACTTGGTCTTTGTCAAGACAATTTTAATTCCCTTTGGTTCTATTAAAGGTCTATTAAACTTATTTTCTAATACCCTATTAGGGCATTCTGCGTTAATAGTCCCTCATTTGGGATCTTCATCATTTAGCCAGAGCAAAGAGAAGCTACAAAGAGATTGTGTCGCTCTGAAGGGCCAAACACATTACACGGACAGCCTATTGGTTTCAATGGGCACCATGTAGTGCTTAATTTCTCCTGTGGTGGTTATGTAGGGGAATGGCACACTTGCTGTCAGGTTCTTCACAGATTACAGCTGATCGCTGGGGATCCAAGCAGCGACACACCCTTTGGGGGAAGCAGCTTATTTTGGGGGAAAACTTTTTAACAAAAAGGGATCGCAATAGGTGGACAGCCGCCTAGACGGCTATGTTAGCAATAGAAAATGGTTTCCTTTAAGAGTTGGGACAGCAGATTTTAAATAATAATTACATCCCCTAACATAAAATAATGAAAAAAATATTTAAGGGGTTGTCCGAGATACCATCATATTTTCAAAAACCCCTTTAATGCATGTCATTTATAAATGTAAATACATTTGTAACATACTTACATTTTCCAAAGTGGCCCCGTTTCCAGATCCTGCCGTGGGGAACTTGACTGGTGACGTCACTCTCTGCTCTGGCTCTGCCGCTTTGTTGATCTTGAATTCTTTGCCGGGTATACGACACGTCACTTGTCACGTGCTGTATATCGGCTTGTTCTGCTTCACAGCCCGTAATGCGCATGCGCTGTCACTGCTGTTCTCGCGGTCCCTGCTGTTCTCGAGACAACAACAGGGGCCGCACACGCGCGTTACAACAGAACAAGCCGATATACACCACGTCACAAGTGACGTGTCGTCTACCCGGAAAATAATTCAAGATCAACAAAGCGGCAGAGCCAGAGCAGAGAGTGACGTCACCAGTCAAGTTCCCCACGCCAGGATCTGGAAACGGGGCCACTTTGGAAAATGTAAGTATGTTACAAATGTATTTACATTTATAAATTACATGCATTAAAGGGGTTTTTGAAAATATGATGGTATCTCGACAACCCCTTTAACCCCTTCCCGCTCCTGGACGTACTATTACGTCATGGCAGCTGTATCGTTCGCGCTCCATGACCTAATAGTACGTCTCGGGAGTAACGGCCGTTTCGGCCGTCCTCCCGACACATACAGGAGCTGTGACAGCTGCTGTCTTGTTCAGCAGCTGTCACAGCTCCTACAGCGGGGACCGATCGCTGATTAACCCCTTAAAAGCCGCGTTCTATAGAGATCGCTGCTTTTTAGGGGTTAAGCTGCCATCGCCGGCCTGCTACACGATAGCGGCCGGCGATGGTGGCTATGGCAACCGGACACCAAACAATGGCGTCCGGCTATGCCATCGACGGAAGCCTAGTGGGTCCTGACAAAGTCAGGACCCACTATGCTTGCTGTCAGTGAGTAGCTGACAGTTCTAATACACTGCACTACGCATGTAGTGCAGTGTATTAGAATTGCGATCAGAGACTCCTGCCCTCAAGTCCCCTAGTGGGACAAAGTAATACAGTAAAAAAAAAGTTAAAAGAAGTTGTGTAAAAATAAGAAAATAAAAGTTTTAAAAGTGAAAAAATCCCCTTTTTCCCTTATCAGTCATTTATGATTAATAAAAATATATAAACAAATAAACTATACATAATTGGTATCGCCGCATCCGTAACGGCCTGAACTACAAAATTATTTCGTTATTTATCCCGCACGGTGAACGCCGTAAAAGAAAATAATAATAAACCGAACCACAATCACAATTGTTTGGTCACTTCACCTCCCAGAAAATGGAATAAAAAGAGATCAAAAAGTCGCATGTACCGAAAAATGGTACTGATCGAAACTACAGTTCGTTACGCAAAAAATAAGTCCTCGCACGGCTTTATTGATTGAAAAATAAAAACGTTATGGCTCTTAGAATAAGGCAACACAAAAAGTAAATGATTGTTTACAAAACGTATTTTATTGTGCAAACGCCATAAGACATAAAAAAAAACTATAAAACATCTGGTATCGACGTAATCGTATCGCCCCGCAGAATAAAGTGAATGTCATTTATAGCGCACGGTGAACGCTGTAAAAAAAAATAGAATAAAAAAACAATAGTAGAATTGCTGTTTATTAGTCACCACGCCACCTAAAAATAGAATAAAAACTGATCAAAAAGCCGCATGCACCCCAAGAAAACTACAATGCATTCCTCAAGGGGTCTAGTTTCCAAATTGGGGTCACTTTTGGGGGGTTTCCAATGTTTTGGCACCACAAGACCTCTTCAAACCGGACATGGTGCCTAATAAAAAAGAGGCCTCAAAATCCACTAGGTGCTCCTTTGCTTCGGAGGCCGGGGCTTCAGTCCATTACCGCACTAGGGCCACATGTGGGATATTTCTCAAAACTGCAGAATCTGGGCAATACGTATTAAGTTGCGTTTCTCTGATAAATCCTTTTGTGTTATAAAAAAAATGGTATAAACAGGATTTTCTGACAAAAAAAAAAATGTACATTTCACCTCTACTTTGATCTAAATTTCTGTGAAACACCTAAAGGGTTCATAAACTTTCTAAATGCTGTTGTGGATACTTTGAGGGGTCTAGTTTCTAAAATGGCATATTTGATAGGGGTTTCTAATATATGGGCCCCTCAAAGCAACTTCAGAACTGAACTGAAACCTAAAAAAATAAATAAATGAGGCAATACTTCGCTTCTTACATTATACTGATAAGGTGCCGTTCCCACCCCGAGATGACCCCAGTTTTGACCGTTCGTATAAACGGAGACCCCTATTAGACCGTTCCAGTGCCCGGTTTTCCCAAGCATTCACCCCCGAGAAGTGTATTTCTATTGATGAGTCCCTGGTACATTTTAAAGGGAGGGTTCAATTCCGGGAGTACCTGCCGGGTAAGAGGGCAAGGTATGGCGTGAAGATGTATAAGCTGCGAGAGTGCATCCGGGTATACCTACAGGTTTAGGCTATATGAAGGAAAGGCCACCCCCAAACCAGACTGCATCCTGGACTACAATAGGTACATGGGAGGTGTGGACTTGTAAGATCAAATCCTGAAGCCCTACAGCGCCATGCGGTGTGGTATAAGAAGCTGGCCGGTCACATCATACAGATGGCATTGTACAATGCGTACGTGCTACGTCGATGTGCAGGCCAGACGGGAACTTTCCTGCAATTTCAAGAGGTGATTATCAAGAACCTAATCTTTAGGGACCAAGAAGGGGGGGCACCCAGTACTTCTGGAAGCGGGGCCACACGCATCGTACCAGGGCGGCAACACTTTCCAGGAGAAGTTCCCCAAACTGGCAAGAAGGGAAACAGTCAAAAGAGGTGCAAAGTCTGCTATAAGGGATGACACAATATATCAATGTGACACGTGTCCCGAATAACCAGAGCTCTGTATGAAAGTCAGTTTTAAAATTTATCATACATCCCTTGGTTTATAATTTACCCCAATTTTACTTACCCTGATGCACTACGCACAGCTTATCCCCCTTCGTCTTTCCCCTCTGAGCCCTGCTGTGTGCCCAGGCAGCTGATAACAGCCACATGTAGGGTATTGCCATACCCGGGAGAACCCACATTACAGTTTATGGGGTGTAGGTCTCTGGTCAAAATGCTCACTACACCTCTAGATGAATGCCTTAAGGGTGTAGTTATTAAAACGGGGTCACTTCTTGCGGGTTTCAACTGTACTGGTACCTTAGGTGCTTCTGCATACATGACTTCGCACTAGAAAATCCCCAGTAGGCCAAATGGTGGTCCTTTCCTTCTGAGCCCTCCCATGGGCCCAAACGGCAGTTTATCACAACAAATGGGGTATTGCGGCATTCAGAACAAATTGTGCAACAGAATGGGGTATTTTGTTTCTTGTGAAAATAAGAAATTTTCAGCCAAAACTACATATTGTTTGAAAAAAATAATTTTGTTTTCATTCCCAGCCCAATTCAAATAAGTTCTGTGAAAAAACTATGGGGTCAAAATGGTCACAACACCCATAAATGAATTCCTTGAGGGGTGTAGTTTCCAAAATGGGGTCATTTGTGGTTGGTTTCTATTGCTTTGATACCTCTGGGGCTCTGCAAATGCGACATGGCACCCGAAAACCAATCCAGCAAAATCTGGACTCCAAATAACACACAGCGCTCCTTCCCTTCTGAGGCCTCCCATGGGCCCAAACGGCAGTTTATCACCACAAATGGGGTATTGCCACACTAAGGACAAATTGGGCAACAAAATGGGGTATTTTGTTCCCTGTGAAAATAAGAAATTTTGATCACAAATTTTTTTCATTTCACAGCCCAATTCAAATAAGTTCTGTGAAAAAACTGTGCGGTCAAAATGGTAACAACAACCATAAATGAATTCCTTGAGGGGTGTAGTTTCCAAAATGGGGTCACTATTGGGGGATTCCTACTGTTTTGGCACCTCAACACCTCTTCAAACCTGGCATGCTGCCTAAAATATATTCTAATAAAAAAGAGGACTCAAAATGCACTAGGTGCTTCTTTGCTTCTAGGGCTTGTGTTTTAGTCCAAGAGCGCAGTAGGGCCACATGTGGGACATTTCTAAAAACTGCAGAATCTGGACAATACATATTTAGTAGTGTTTCTCTGGTAAAACCTTCTGTGTTACAGAAAAAAAATGAATTTAAATTCAGCAAGAAAAATGAAATTTGCAAATTTCACCTCCACTTTGCTTTAATTCCTGTGAAATGCCTGAAGGGTTAAAAAACTTTCTAAATGCTGTTTTGAATACTTTGAGGGGTCTAGTTTTTAAAACGGGGTGTTTGATCAGGGTTTCTAATACATAGGTACCTTAAAAAAAAAGGCTTTTGAAATTTTCTTAAAAATATGAGAAATTGCTGTTTATGTTCTAAGCCTTGTAACGTCCAAGAAAAATAAAAGAATGTTCAAAAAACGATGTCAATCTAAAGTAGACATATGGGAAATGTGAACTAGTAACTATTTTGGGTGGTATAACCGTCTGTTTTACAAACAGATGCATTTCAATTCTGAAAAATTCAATTTTTTCAACATTTTCTCTAAATTTTGCAATTTTTCACCAATAAACACTGAATATATCGACCAAATTTTACCACGAACATGAAGCCCAATGTGTCACGAGAAAAGAATCTCAGAATCGCTTGGGTAGGTTTAAGCATTCCGACGTTATTACCACATAAAGTGAAATATGTCAGATTTGAAAAATGGGCTCTGAGCCTTAAGACCCAAACTAGGCTGCGTCCTTAAGGGGTTAAGTACTGAAGTTTTTCTCTTGTATCAAAGGATATGTACACCTTTGAAATCGTGTTTTGTTTTTCAATTAAAAAAAAAGGTCTATCAGTGTGATTTCTGCAACTTTCTAGATACTTTTTATTAAAAAAATATTTTTACTTTTGGAGATACAGCTGCTTTGTATCCTGTATACAGAGCAGCTGTATCTTGCGCTGAGACCTGAATCCGTCAGGTAAGCGGGACTGACTGGTTCATGGACAGTGGGTCCTGCATGTCCCTGACAAGCTGTATCGAACGGTTATCGATCACATCTAAGTTATGAACTTAGATATGATCGGTAACAGCTGGAGGACACGCTGACACGGAACCAGTCAGTCTCGCTGACTTGACAGATACAGGTCTCAGCGCAAGATACAACTGCTTTGTATACAGGATACAAAGCAGCTGCAGCTCAAAAAGTTAAAAATATTTAGATAATTAAAATAATTCAAAGGTTACACCAAACACACGGATAGACATTTTTAAAACACACACGATTTCAAAAAGGTGTACATAGCCTTTAAAGGGATTATGTGGGGACCAATAATTATTAGCAGTGTACTCACTGCAGTATGTGAGTACACTCGCTAATATACATTCACAGATTTTTCTAGCGCTGTCGGGGGACCTAGTTGCATAGCCTTCTTTGATGACTATACGACTCTTCGTAAAATGACCAGCCCCGCTGTACTCTATGTACAAGCAGTAGTACATCAATTACATGGAGTACAGCGGGGCTGGTCATGTTACGAAGAGTCACATAGTCATCAAAAAAGGCTATGCAACTAGACTTCCGGTCCTCTGGCAGAGCTAAAAAAAAAATATATATGAAAATCACAGAATCAGCGTGTAGGGGGACCGGAATGTATATATTAGTGAGTGCACTCACATACATTTTTGGACCCCACATAACCTCTTTAAGTCTCCATATTCTGTACAGCCCTTTGAGTTTTCATGATATCCCAAAGTAGTAATGCCCCCTTCACATAGGTCTGGTGTTTTGGTATTATTTCCCTTCAACATGGTACAGAAATGTTAGAAGGAAATTTTATTCCAGAACTAATCCCAGGTTTTCCGATGGCAGCAGATTTAGCATCCGCTGCATCAGTTGTGACGTCTGATATCTCCCTGTGCCGACATAAAATGTTGCATGCAGCTTTTCTGTCCGGCTAGATCAGGCTATAGACTTCGGACTGGTGAACAAAGTGCACAACTTTGTAATGTGTTGGGTCTAGCTCAAGACTAAAACAACTCGCAGGATGCAAGTGACGTATGTGGACCCAGCCTATGTGATGCTGAACAACCACCACTATTTCTGCCGATACAATGCTTATAGGGGTTGCCACCCAGCACATTCTTTTTACTAAAAGTACCCTTAAGAACTGTGATCCAATTAATTTACGCCCATAGTTTATAGTGAGATAATTGTGCAATTCTTTTCAGCCCGTTCTTAGTTATTTCCATTACACTTCTGAAAAAGTTGGCCAGCAACGAATATGACCGCCAATACAGCCGCCACATGGATTAGAACCCTTCTCTAGAGAGTTCTAAACATCAAATATCAATTGTTACTTAGTATTAAGGGCGAGGACAGTTTCAGGCGGAGGTATTTTGGGTCCACCAGAGGAAATGATTAAGGGAGTCTCCATCTATACAGAACATGTGCACGTCCAATTTTAATCAACGCATAACCAAGCTGATTTTCCATTCTCGAGTCTAGAAAATCTGAGACATATCTCCAACAGCAGTATTGACAGTCACATTTGTTGCCACCCATTCTTCTTAGGGCTCGTCCACATGCAGTGGAATTGCTGTTTTTTTTCCTTTCAGAAAAAACACAGCAGAATACAGTAGCAGCATAGTGGAGAAGATTGAACAAATCTCATTCGCATGCTGCGTAAAAATTACGACCCGAAATTGACCTGCGGTGCGTAATTTTCGGACTGCAGCATGTCAATTCCTGCTGCGGAATGTGGACAGAATTGCTGCGTTTTTCAGAGGAGATGTGACCATCTCCTTGCATTGTGAAAAAACGCAACAATATACTCACCATTTTCTGCCGTAAAAAATGCGTTTTTGCCGCAGCGGAATGGCTGCTATTTTCGAAGGAATTGCTGCAGAAATTTTCGCAGCAATTCTGTTGTGTGTGGAGAAGGGGCTATAACTAAGAAAAACCTGGTTATTATTATTACAGGTGAAAAAACCCTATTTATAGCCAAATAAAGAATAGCCCACACATTTGGAATAGTAAGCATTGCATTTAAGACTTTTTTTTCTCAAGGCCAATTTTAACTATACTAATGAAAATCTGCATTCGGAGTTCTCGCCATATTTAGCTTTTTTTCGTATCCTTTCCACAGTTTTGGTTTGAACATATGCAAGACTGCTAGTAACTCAAAGCAGTACCAGTAAAGTCTATATCTTACGGGAAAGAGAAAGTAGGTTATAAAAGATCGACAAACTCTGGGCTGGTAAAACCAAACCACATCGCTATTGTAAAGGATGCAGATGGGAACCTTTCTCACCCAACAGGAAGAAACAAAACTATCAGAGAAGAACCTTCTATAAAATGAGATTCATGCTTAGGTGAACAGCTAGCACCTTCCATAAAATATAGAGTGGTTATGTTTCACAACGATGACTCGGTACAGATGACACAGCATCCAGAAAAAAGAAGAGAGAATGACAATCTGGTTCATCTCTAACTCTAGACGACTGGCACACTCTATTCACCTGCCAAATAAACTGAGCCACAGGCTTCCAGGAAATGTGCAATGAACTTTCAGGTTTTCTCAGAAGTATCACCACAAGGTATACCTTTAATTTTATCTCATCACAAGCAATACATTATCACTGATCTTTAAGTTCATCTCTCAGGCATGAGAGAAGAAAAAAACCAAAACTTATTTCCAAAGAATTAAAATAAATAAACTTGCACGAGCAAATATAAAAAGGACAAAACACAATGCAGTCCAAATTCAACTTCAGTTGTCACATCAGTAATATTTGCAATAAATTTTATTTTCGGGAAATGAACCTGAAATGAAAATTTTGGCAAATAGAAGGGTCTCTCCGCTTTTGAAAATGCCTACTTCTTAGAAGGGTCCCTTGACAATAAGCTGATCACAAAGTGTCTACCTGCTGGAAACCCAGCGATCAGCTGTAATCTGTGGAGAAACCTGGCAGTAAGTGTTCAGTTTCCCTGCAGCGCCATCAAAAGGGAAAACTAAGCATTACACAGTGCCTATACAAATCAATGGGTTGTTTGTGTACTAAAGTACAGAACAGGTCCTCCAGAGCGAGAGACACTATGTAACTACTCTCCACTCTGGCAAAGAGAGGAGGATCCCAAACAGAGGACCCCCCTCTAGTAACTCAGAATTCTCTAATAGGGTGTATAAAATGGGTTCTCTGAACTACACAATCCTTTCAAAGTAGACTACCCTACATGTCCAACACCATGTGGACCCCAACACATCACATCTAATTTAATTTCATACCAGTGGCGTTAAGGAAGTTTATCCTTTCTTTGCAGCTGTAACAACCGCCATTGTACTGTATATTTTGGAACATGACCTGAGGGATTGATATGCATTGAGCCACAAGAGCATTAGTTGTTGGATGAGAAGGTCAAGCTTGTAGTCCTCTTTCAAATTCCTTAGAGGTGATTGGTGTAACTCAATGGTTATAACAGATCCCTGACCTTAACCCATCAAACTTGGGAAACTATTTTTTCTTATAAGGTAACTCATGTGCATGAAGACATTGATGTGCTGAAAAAGATCTTTCCTCAAACATTTGACACAAAGCTGGAAGACTCCAATCCCCATCATGTCCAGTTGCAAAAAAACAAAAAATTACTGCACCCCTAGAATTACCTGCATTTCTGAATCGTTAATAAAATGTGGTCCGATGGTTATTAAAGTCACAATTAAAGGCACACACAATCTAACTAAACTAATAACACACATACAGTTGTATTGTTCATGTCTTAGTAACCCCTTCAGAACACAGCTCGTTTTGGCCTTGTGGCACAGACGATTTTTTGAAATCTGACGTGTCACTTTATGTGGTAATAACTGGAATACTTTTACCTATCCAAGCGATTCTGAGACTGTTTTCTCGTAACATATTGTACTTAGTGAAAAAATGTGGTCGACAAATTTAATATTTGTGAAAAACACCAAAATTTAGAGAAAATGTGCAAAAAATATCATTTTTAGAAATTTAAATGTATCTGCTTGTAAAACAGATGGTAATACCACATAAAATAGTTACTAGTTAATATTTCCCATATGTCTAGTTTAGATTTCATTGTTTTTGAACATACTTTTATTTTTCTTGGACGTTACAACGTTTAGAACTTTAGCATCAATGTCTCACATTTTCAAGAAAATTTCAAAAGGCTATTTTTTCGGGGACCAGTTCAGTTCTGTAGTGGCTTTCAGGGCCTTATATATTAGAAAGTGCCCATAAATCACCCCATTTTAAAAACTGCACCCCTCAAAGTATTGAAAACCGCATTCACAAAATCCCTTAATCCTTTCGGCGTTTCACAAGAATTAAAGCAATGTAGAGGTGAAATTTTAGAATTTCATTTGTTTTGGCGAAATTCATTTGTAATTTAAAAAAAATCTGTAACACACAAAGGTTTTACCAGAAAAACGCAACTCAATATTTATTGCCCAGATTCAGCAGTTTTTAGAAACATCCCACATGTGGCGCTAGTGTGGTAATGGACTGAAACACAGGCCTCAGAAGTAAAGGAGCACCTAGTGGATTTTGGGGCATTTTTTTTTAGAATATATTTTAGGCACCATGTCCGGTTTGAAGAGGTATTGTGATGCCAAAACAGTGGAAAACTCCCAAAATTGACCTGATTTCAGAAACTAAACCCCTCATGAAATTTATCTAGGGGTATAGTCAGGATTTTGACCCCTTAGTTTTTTTTCTAAATGAACTTGAATTAGTTTGTGAAAATGAAAACCTACTTTTGTGAAAAAAATTAAAATAGAATTTTTACAACGAATAAAAGGAGAAAAAGCACCCTAACATTTGTAAGGCACTTTCTCCCGATAATGGCAATATCCCATATGTGGTAATAAACTGATGTTTAGACCCACCACAGGGCTCAGAAGAGAAGGAGCACCAATTGGATTTCGGAGTGCAGATTTTGCTGGAATGGTTTTCGGTGCCATGTCATGTTTGAGACGCCCTGTAGGGACCAAAACAGTGAAAATCCCCCAAAAGTGACTCCATTGTGGAAATAACACCCCTCAATAAATTTTTCTAGGGGTATAGTTACAATTTTGACCCCACAGTTTTTTTTCAGAATTAAGCCGTGAAAATAAATATCAACATTTTTGTCCACTAAAATGTTGAATTTTTTCATTTTCAGAAGGGATAAAAGAGAAAATGCCACCCTAACATTTGTACAGCAATTTGTTAAAGTACGGCTATACCCCACCTGTGGTAATAAATGTGTTTACTTAGAAATTAACCCTTAAAAGGACTGATCCTTTTTTGCTTTTTCAATTTAACTTTTTTCACTCCCCACCTTCCAAGAGCCATAACTTTTTTATTTTTCCGTCAATAGAGTGGTGAGGGGGCTTATTTTTTGCGAGAGGAGTTGTAATTTCTATGGCACCATTCAAAGAGGCTCTGTCACCACATCATAAGTGCCCTATCTTCTACATAATGTGATCGGCGCTGTAACGTAGATAACTACAGTGGTTTTTATTTAGAAAAGCGATCTATTTTCACCAAGTTATGAGCGATTTTAGCTTTATGCTAATGACTTTCTTAATGGACAACTGGGCGTGTTTTACTTTTTGACCAACTTGGACAGCTGGTAGTGATCTCTATTCACTGTCAGGACACTTCAGTAACGTTAATATGTAAGTGACTGCACATAGTGATCTAGCTAGATCACTATGTGCTGTGTAAATGAATGGGGAGAAGTGTATGACGCTGATTGGTCAGCGTCATATACTTCTCTTCAACGCCCACTTGGTCAAAAAGTAAAACACGCCCAGTTGTCCATTAAGAAGGTCATTAGCATAAAGCTAAAATAGGTCATAACTCCGTCATAAACTATCGTTTTTCTAAATAAAAAAAACACTGCTGTAATCTACATTAAAGCGCCAATCTAATTATGTAAGAGATAGGCCACATATAATGTGGTGACAGAGCCTCTTTAAAGTACCATTTGGGAAACTGAAAATAAAATTCTTTGCGGGCTGAAATTGGAAAAAACTGAACCCTCCATTGTTTTTTCGGTTTTGATTTTATGGCTTTCAACGTGCGGTAAAAACGATAACTCAACTTTAATCTGCATCTCAACACAATTACGATGATACCAAATTTATATAGGATTTTTTTCTACTTTAAAAAACTGTTTTGTATCATCATATTTTGAGAGCCATAACTTTTTTCTTTCTCAGTCAAAAAAGCTCTGGCATGGTTTTTTGTTTATTTTTTTGGCGGTGTTCACCGTGTGGGAAAAATAACAATATAGTTTCATAGATTGGGTCGTTACGAACGCGGGGATACCAAAATGTGTACACTTTTTTTTTTAACGGTTTCATTTTTTCCCTATAATAGCAGTTTGTTTTTTTAACATATAACTTTTATAAAACATTTTTCTGAACTTTTTTCTTTACTTGTTACACTTCTTTTTTTTGGACCTGCAGCACTGATCGCTGCCGGAATATATTACACTACCTACGTAGTGTAATGTATTCCAACGGTCAGTGTGACGTCACAGTGACTGACAGTAAGCCTATGAGGACCAGCCTCTGGTCCTCATAGGTTTCTGTACATGGTAGACCCGGAGGCCATTGTCTGGCCTCTGGTTGCCATGACAACCATCGGCAACCCCCACGATTGCATGGGGGCTGCCGATGTGCTACAAACCCCCTAAATGCGGCAATCACAATCAATCGTCACATTAAAAGGAGTTAATTGCCGAAATCAGCGGCGATGAACTGCTGATCGGCAACAGTGGAGAGTCAGCTGTCGGAGACAGCTGACCTTCCAGTTCCCGATGTACACGGTCACCGACAGTGTGCATCGGTAACGACGCAGTGACTTCCTGTCACTCTGACAGGAAGCCTATTAGGACCAGCCTGAGGCTGGTCCTAATAGGCTGCCGTCTATGGCGGTCATGGAGGCCATTGTTTGGCCTCCGGTTGCCATGCCAACCATCGGCAAATCCTGTGATTTCATCGTGGGGTCTGCCGATGTGCTAGAAACCCCTAAAATGTGGCGATCGCAAATAGATCGCCGCATTTAAGGGGTTAATTGCCAAAATCAGCGGCAAAGGACCGCTGGCCGGCAAGAGTGGAGTGTCAGCTGTCTGAGACAGCTGACCATCTGGTGCACATGGTCACCAACAGTGTGCACTGAGAACCGCGCAGTAACAGTACGTCGTGGTGTGCGAAATAACCTCCTGCCACAACGTCCTGGTGAACCTAGGGGTTAAGCACATGGAGTAAACACAGTGTAGGGCGAAAAAGTAGGTGAACCTCTGTTTTGGTAACTTCTCCAATTGGCAAAAAGGGTTTCAATTAAAGGGGTTGTTTCAGAAATTGGCAAACGCCTATCCACAGAATAAATTATATTTGTCTAAAAGCTGGGGGCCACACCCTGGAATCCCCAATTGCCTGGACAGGGGGTTCGAACCATCTTTTCCTCCTCACTGCTTGACCACAGTGAGTAAGGACATTGAATTCTAGTACAGGAGAGGAGTCAATTATTTTCAGGAGATGAGATTGGAAGTGTGGTTTTAACAGGTGCTCTGCCCGTGAAATAAAGCCACACAGAGCCTGGTTACTGACAAATCTGTTTTTCTTAAGAGAGATTGATATGTAAACCATGCCTCGAGGCAGACAATTTTCAGATGATGTGTTAGAGACGCGTGGAGCTGGAAAAGACTAGAAAAGCATTGCTAATGACCTGTGTGTTCATCAATCCCCAGATACTCAAACGGTCTATAAAAATCAGGACTATTGTTACTCTCCCTAGGAGAGTGTGTCCTGTTAAGATAACTCTAAGAACAACAGCATTCCTGAAAGTAGTGAGAAAAAAAAAACCCAGACCCACTGAAGACTTTACAGACTGCAAAACCCTACGTTCATGTGTCCACTATTAGAAAACCACTGAACAAGAATAGTGTTCATGGAAGGACACTACAAAGGAAGCCGTTGCTGTAACAAAAACACAACATTTCAATAACATCTCAAGTTTGTCCGAGATAACCTGAATGTTCGACAATGCTTCTGGGAAAATGTTCTGTGGACAAAAGTGGGACTTTTTATCACAAATGCACAGAGAATGTAAGGGCAGCAGCAGTGAATGACCTCAAGTTGGTGAGACATTTGGTGATGCAACAAGACAATGACAAAGCATACAAGCAAATCAACTAAAGAATGGTTGAAAAATAATATTTGTGTTTTGGAATGGCCAAGTCAGAGTCCTGACCTCGAGATGCTGTGGCATTACCTGAAGAGGGCTGTGCCAACAAGGCATCCCAGAAATATTGATGAACTAAAACATTTGCAGGGAGGAATGGTCCAAAATTCCTACTCAACATTGTGCAAAGCCTATTTGCAGCTACAGAAAATGTTTTGTGGAGGCGATTTCTGCTAAAGGGGGATCTACAGATTATTTGATTCAAGGGTTCAGATACTTTTGTGCTCAATAGAAAAAAAAAAAGAACTGCACAACTGTTCATGTTTTATTAGTTCATTTAGATTGTGTCTTTGATAACAAATCAGGCAACATTTTATTACTAATCACTGCAGAAATCAAGATACTTCAAAAAGGTTTTATTTACTTTTTCTTACAGCTGTAATTGTATGCTGTAGCATTAAGATTTCCCGTTCCCTTCAAAAAAAATTGGCCAGCCTAAAACAAGGAGCAATATGCCAATAAACCTCTTCCACTTAAATGTTTCATTTTCCGCAAATTCAAAAGGAGTGTGCTTTATACCACGTTAGTTTATGCTCAGCATTGTGCATGGTGAGGTCTGGCTTGTGTATGACTTCTCAGTAATGCAGCTCACAATCTATGAAACATTAAAAGGGTACTTCTTGTGCTTCTAGGGGAAGTTTGGAAGTCAGCAGGGAATGCAGCTGATGGCCGATAGCTTTTACATGATACATTGTTCAACTCTTGTGAATACCATTCTGCCAGCTTGTGTGGCCTACTGCTCTGAGGTTTAGCAGTCTCTGCACCTAAAGAACTACACTTCACAACAGTCTATTAGAAGTCCGGTTGTTATTGCTCTAGAGATCTCCTGGCTTTAGTTGCTGAAACAGAAAGTAGCTGTTCAATAGGTACCTTAGTCGGACATATTAGTAGTCAATGGGCTGTTATTTCTGTCACCCAGTCACCATGAGGATCCTTATTCTGATCTCTCTTAGGGTATGTGCACACACACTAATTACGTCCGTAATTGACGGACGTATTTCGGCCGCAAGTACCGGACCGAACACAGTGCAGGGAGCCGGCTCCTAGCATCATAGTTATGTATGATGCTAGGAGTCCCTGCCTCGCTGCAGGACAACTGTCCCGTACTGTAATCATGTTTTCAGTACGTGACAGTGGTCCTGCAGCGAGGCAGGGACTCCTAGCATCGTACATAAGTATGATGCTAGGAGCCCGGCTCCCTGCACTGTGTTCGGTCCGGGACTTGCGGCCGAAAATACGTCCGTCAATTACGGACGTAATTAGTGTGTGTGCACATACCCTTACATCTCTCTGGCAGACAGTCACAGGGAGAGAATCCTCCCATCACTCATACGGAGCATGCTTCTTGTTTGTTTGTCTTGACAACCATGAGACAGAGAAGAGAATTCCCCCGAATTTATAGCTTATAATGTAAAAGGCTTTGTTTTTTTTTATCAAGTTGAAAAACAAAATGCTGGAGTTATTAACTACTTGGGTTTCTACACAATTACGCAAACAGTAGCTGGCAGCCTAGGAAAGAACTGCATAAAATAAAAGGTCATGGGATTTGAAACTAACAGACATATGTTGCATTTTTATTGTACACCTAGAAACACATACCTTGAGGTTTTTATACGGCAACTGGAAATACCACTTTTCATATTTTAGAGGTATTAAACAATGAAGTGGATATTACACTCCACTGAATACAATGTGGAAACTATATTAGATTCTCTAAAGAAGTCTTCAGGGTAGGGCTGGGCAATTAATCGGGAAAAACCCGAAATTAAGCGCATTTAATAGACGTAATCTTGCGCATTTTTTTTTTCAATTATTTTTCCGGTTTAAACTGTATCTGCATCTTCAGGATGCAAATACAGTTGAATCCAATGGTAGAGCAGGGGGCTGTAACATCCCTGCTCTTCCATTCACTATGTATCGCTGGACGCGAAATAGTGACGTCATCTCCGTGTCTGCGCCGAGCTGCACAGACTGCAGGATCAAAGGGATCTCCTCCACTTGTCTGAACAGGATTAGGGGAGTATGTATATTATTTTTTTTTTTTTAAGTATTATTGGGGTTGTTTGGGGGCAATGTCAGGGGGTATATTATATATAGTAGTAAACAGCAGGCTCAGGGGATAAATATTAAATCAATGGCTTAGCATGCAAATAGGGGGTGTGCAAAAGGGTGTTTGGCCTAAATAATCATTCATTAAATGGTAAATCGAGGATACTTGTTCAATTAATCATGATTTTGATTTAGGTCATAAACGCCCAGCCCAACTACAGGGTTAGAATTTGTTTGCATTTTTATATTTCTGATGGTCTGTTTTATTCCATGTTCTACGAACCGTATCCCTCTCGATTGCTATGATTACTTACCAATTTATTACTCTTATTACAGTGACCCAAGGACAATTTTTAAATATGTCCAAGCACGGCACAGAGACCTAACTAGGAACCATTGCAGTACCGAATGCGCTGCAACAAAATTTCAGATCTCCAACGTATGCATTGTATTTTGTACCTGTGTCTATAATAAGTTAACCTAATCATTTCTGACATCTCAGACCTCCACATGACCCTATGCATTTACATTCCAAAGGTGGGACTGTAAATCAAGGACATATCCTAGTTCATTGACTACTGGTGCTTACAGCCCTGAGTATGCATTGGGATCATCACTTACCGGCCAAAGCGCGTGAGTGTCTGATCACAGTTCTACAGTGACACCTTGCCTTTGTATGCATGTTGGAAAAATTATATACACTGTGTGCACAAAGACTTTGTACAGATTTCCCCCGAAAATGAGCAGTGGTTGCAAAGTTAGGCATGATACTTGATTATTTTTGGGGGGAAATTCCCATATTTTTTTTAGGTGCAAAAGTGGCTAACGTTTTATGAAAGCTTGAGAAACTGCTTAAAATAAGAGAACATTTGTAAAATTAAACCAGTGTCTAGATTCACATCGCATTTTTTAGATACTATTGAGGGATATATACTGCAAGAAAAGGATGCAGCAGGCCGCTGCCTATACAGTTGGATCCGGCTGCCATTGGCTTTCATTGCAAAAAGAAAAAAAAAAAAAAAACAATATACAAATTTTGTTACATCTATACATCCGAATACTGTTTCACGAGAAAAGATACCAGGCTGAACTTTTCTGTACGGTCAAAAAAACAGCTTCCAGACATATACCTATTTTTACAACGGAAATCATTGGCAAAAATGTGTTGTGAACCTATTCTATAGCGGTCCATGCACTTATAACGCTTGCTTGTCCGACAGCTACACCTCAACTCCCCCACCCACATGAACGCTGGGCTTGGCTGAACGTAAATGGGTTTTCAATGGGGAAAGGGGAACAAGCCGCTGACAGACACCTCTGTTTATCTCCAGTGGAAAAAAAAAGGATCGGCATGTTAAAATCCCAAATAACAAATCCTTCTTTCCTCTGACATTTGAAATCAGAGGAGGGTCAGGACACCCCCAAACAAATTAGTCTAATGTTTATAGACAACCTAAGATTAAAAAAAATATATATATGTCAGTAGCAGGAGTTACTCGTCTTTCTGTTCTCAGTGCAAAAACACCTCAGTCATCTTCCGAGAAGACGTCTCTTCACACCCCACCTCATTCCAATGAGTGAGAGTCTATGGAATTATGGTGAGGCTCTGCAAAGGTGGTTGAGGGTTATTGGGTATAAACAGTTCCATTTTAGAAATCGGTCCCATAAATTGTGGAGCTCAAGAAAGGCTTTTTTTGTCCTTGCTGTCCATAGTATTTTCATTGATTAATTGAGGAGATTTTCTACAAGTACTAAAGCGAAAGCTACAGGAGGCAAAAAGCCAAGCTTAGATTGAGGATTTGGCAGCGATCAAAGTTTTTTCAGTTAAAAAAAAAAATAAGATTTTTTCATTCCTACAGTTCTTCCAGCCTTGGTCCTTCAATAAAACTATATAGCGGTCTATGGCAAGATCGACTGATTAATAGTAAGGGTTACGTATTGTAAAAAGTATGCACATCTATTATTCTGAATGGTAGTCTGGCAAAGTAAATTTTTGGATGGTAAACCTTTGGCGAACTTGTTACCCTGCTCTGATCCACCCATTGAGCCCCTGTGTCACAGCAAATTACTTCAGGATTTCAGACCTTCTCTATAAAGCAGCATCCTCCTCTTCCTACAGTTTCTTAGGGAAAAAAGCAGTTTTACACTTTGAACCAGCTCTATACCACACATAGGTACCTTGCAAGCCTTCAGATGTAAGTTACAATGGAAGCAGTCCACCACTAGCCCCAGCCCAAACTTTCAGGCACCAAAATTTAAACATCCCTATATGTAATGATTGTGGAAAACTTTTTTCACATTGGAATTTGTCTCGGTTATTCTGTTCCTGTAAGGCTACAGTCACACAATCGTGAAAGAAACGCTTTCTCTGCCTCCCATTGATTTCTTTTTTTATAAATTCTTTTATTTTCCAAACACAAAGAAGAAAATGCAGACATAATCAGCACGGACATCGGCTCACAGGCCAGCATTTGTAGGTACAATAAGTTCAAGCGATACAATAGAAAACCATAACATTCAGCTGAAACCAATCCTGAAGGGTCAGATAATTTATACATCCTGAACCAGCAGCCATGTATAAAACCCAAATGAGAACAAAATAGAAGTATAGAAAAGCAGGAAAGAAGAGGGAGCAGGAAGAAAAAGGGGGAGGGGAGGAAGCTGACCTCCCACACTTAAGTCTAGAAATTATGCTCAAGAGGCCATAATGGTCCTATACTCCACTGACGATTGAAATCGAATCCACTCACGCCATGTTTTAGAAATTTAGCATGGGCCCCTCTCATTGATGCCATGAGGTCCTCCATTCTCATAATCTCCTGGATCTTGCCGAACCACATGCCCACTGTTGGCGGACAAGTTTGCCTCCACAACCCGGGGACACACAACCTAGATGCGTTCACCAAATGGCGAAACACCGAGCGTCAGTACGTAGACAGGTGGACATCTCACAGGTGGAGCAGGAACAGAGCCGGAGAACGCGGGAGGGAGAAGTCCGTGAATTTGGATGAAATGCGCCACACCTCAGACCAGAAATCTGACAGCTGTGGGCAGTCCCGAAAGATGTGTAAAATTGTGCCCACCTGGCCCCCACATCTCCAACACAATGGAGAGACCGCAGGGATCATTGCATGCAATCTGGAAGGCACCCTATACCATCGCGACAGGATCTTAAATCCCTCTTCTGGAAATCTGCTAGCCATGGAGGATTTATGTGTCATAGTAAACAGACGGTCCGTCTGCTCCGCAGTAAATGTGAGACCTAAGTCCCTCTCCCAGCTACTGAAGTATAAACGGTGTGGTAAGAGTAGATGGAAAGATCAGCAGCGCATAAAGTCTGGACAATGAGTGACGAACCGTGGCCGTGCCCCTGCATAAGAGTTCGAAAGGGGAGCTATCTCGTGAGTATGCCTGTGGGTTAGGTAGGGATGTAATGAAGTGTCTTAACTGGGTGACCTGCCATAAGTAAAGGAGATGGATTCCGACGAAGATGCCAGCTGTGAGCCAGTCATCCATGCCGAATCCTGTCTAAAATTGACGGCGTAGCCCTTACCCGCCCTCCGCTAGTGTCGGAAGGGGTCCCCCTCCTGTCCCGGTGGAAATGCAGGATTGCCCAAGATAGGAAACTAGGGTGAGGGGAACGGAGAGATCTCTTTCCGAGGGAAGAGCCGGGACGCGACCGCCAGGGTGGGCCCTATTGTCGGAAGCGTTCGTGCCGAGAGTGGGACGTGTGCACCCAACCAGGGCAATGCCTGCAACGGAACCTCAAAAAAGGTCTGTTCCATGGACACCCACTGTTTGACCTCAGTGCGTCTAAACCAGTCCAATATTTGTGGCAAATGTGAGGCCTGGTGATAGACAAAATCCGAGAGATAGAATGCCGCCGTCACACTTGGCACGAAAAAGCATGGACCAAGCAATGCGTGCTGGTTTCCCCACCCATATGAATCTGTGGAGTAGGGACAACAGGGCTTGAAAGAAGGGGCGTGGGACGTGTACTGGCAAGGCCTGAAAGAGATACAGAATCCGTGGCAGAATGTTCATCTTAAATATGGCACATCTACCAAACCAAGTGAAGGTGCCCGTCGTCCAGGAATCCAAGTCGCTCTTCACACGTTGAAGAAGCGGAGGGTAATTCACTGCGTAAAGGCGAGATAGATTTCCTGTCAGACGGACCCCCAGGTATTTAAGGGAATCTCTAGCCCACTTAAAGGAGAATGACTCCGACAGCTCATCCACCAGGGACTGTGGCAACGAGATATTAAGAGCCTCCGATTTCTGGTAATTGATCTTGAAGTTTGAAAGTTTCGAGTATCTACTCAGCTCCGCCATCAGGTTGGGCAAGGAGAATCTGGGGGCGGTGAGAAAAAAGAGCAGGTCACCCACATAAGCGGCGACCTTGTGGGACCGTCCTCCCAAAGATACACCCGCTATGTCTGGGTTGGAGCGAATGTGGCACAAAAAGGGCTCCAAACACAAGATGAAAATTAAGGGGGACAATGGACAACCTTGCCTCGTGCCGTTTGAGATAGCGAGCGAGGAGAAGTGGCCATTCACCTTAACCTGTGCCGTGGGGGAGGAATAGAGACTCGAAATCCACTGCATCATATGTGAGCCCAGCCCCATATGCCGCAATGTAGCCAACATAAAATCCCAGCTGACTCTGTCGAAGGCCTTCTCCGCATCCGTAGAGAGGAAGCAAGTGGGCAGGGCCGTGGTGTCCGCCTGATACATCAGGTTAATTGCCCGCGTAGTGTTATCTCGAGCTTCCCTTAACGGCATGGAGCCCACCTGGTCGTTATGTATCACATTATGTAGTAGTGGGGTCATCCTATGGGCCAGAATCTTAGCAAACAGCTTCAGATCTACAGTTAACAACGATATGGGACGATAATTCTGGCACATGGATGGATCCTCCCCCTCTTTGGGTATCACCGTAATGAGGGCCCTCAATGTGTCCCTAGGAAGAGTCCTCCCCTTCGTGAGTGAATTGAATGATTGTAGGAAATGAGGGGAGAGCAGTTCCGAACAGGCCTTATAATAATGTAAAGGTAACCCGTCCAGGCCAGGTGCCTTCCCAGTTGGCGAGTCCTTCAGTGCCCAGGACCACTCTTCCGGGGAAATAGGAGCCTCCAGTGCAGAAATAGCCTCCTGGGGGATACATTTCATCCCTGAGGACCGGAGATACGACTCAATCCTCTCCAAGTGGCCCCCTCCACCCAAGGAAGGGGGGGCCCAGGAAGATTATAAAGAGAGTGATAATAGCCACAGAAGGCCTCCAAGATGTCATGTGGAAGCTGAAGACGCTGATTGTGTGGGGCTTGTACCTGAGGGACATAGGTGCGCATACGTGTTTTCCTTAATGCCCTTGCCAGAGTCCTACCAGGTTTATTACTGAACTCGTAGAAGTGCCGTCTGCATTTAACTAAGGAGGCCCTAGCCTTGGAAAGACCTGCTCTCTCAGCTGCCCCAGATCCGCCCCTACCACCCGATCCTGGGAGACCTTATGTGACTGTTCCAACCTGTGTATGCGGCTCTGGAGGTCCCTGAGGTGAGCCGTCCGTTCCCTCTTTAATTTGGCACCAATACGAATGAAGGAACCGCGCACCACACACATGTGCCTCCCAAATGCAAAGCGGGTCAACCCCCGGCGAGGCGTTCTCGCAGAATATTTTGCTACTATCTCTTTGGATGTCCCAGACCACCGTCGAGTCCTGCAGGAGCGATTCATTCAAACGCCACTGCCAGGAGCGAGGGTGGTTTGTTGGCAAGGTAAGGGAGAGAGTGATAAAAGCATGGTCAGAAAATGTGATGTTGTCGTCATCTATGGTGGCAGAGGAGAGGTCAGGAAGGTGGGAGTGATGTAAAAATAAGTAATCTAATCTGGAGTATGAGTTGTGAGGAGCCGAGAAGGAAGTGTAGTCCCTGGTCGAGGGATGCATGAGCCGCCATGTGTCGACCAATTGGTGCTCTTTGAACAACCGACGCAAACGACGGTGAGCCGCTCTGGATAAGGACGAGTGCCCTCTTGAGGAGTCTAACGTGGGATCCAAAGTGGTGTTCAGATCTCCCCCCAATATCAGAGTGCCTTCCAGAAAGTCATCCAACGCTACCAAAACCCTCTCTAGAAATGCAACCTGACCAGTGTTAGGGAGATAGTACAAGGCCAGTGTGAACAAGGTATTAGCCAGCCTACCTTTCACGAAGAGGTACCTGCCTGCTCCATCAGTGCGCGTCTCCAGATGCTCCCAGGGAAGAGAGCGTGAGAAAGGAAAAGAAAAAGACCTCTTCACGGGGACACAAAGTTCCGGAGCAATGGACCGCACTACCCCTCTACTAGCGGAGTACAAAACCCCTCAACAACTCGTCGTGGGCTGTGTCGCCCTCAGAAGGAAAATACCCTCCGACTGCGATACAGCTACACGTGACCCTAGTGGGGAACAAAGAATGGCAGCGGCGTCACAGACAAAATTCCTCAAAAATGATAACAGTAAAACTAGCAATAACAAATGAAGCTCAGCGGAACCCCGGACCCACCCATTCAACTACCGTTGCAACCTCCCCACCCCTGCTTGACTGACCAGCTGTAGATCCCCACTTGTGCAACCCTTGGGCAACATACTGAACAAAAATGTCCTGTTCAAATTCACCAGCAAAGCCGACCTCTGTATCTTCTGATGGGACCCTGCGGAAAAAAGGGGGGTTAAGTGCAAATAACAGGCAAACCGTGGTCTAGGCCCCCGAGTGGAGCACTCGACTTCGTGTGCAAATATGAAAAGTCAGTCTCTGTGTGGAGAACACCATCCGAGGATCCGGAAATCACCTGGCCCATCTCTGGAGCGAGGCGGGTGGGGACGCACATAATCAGGTTAAGGACCTCCTCTGGTGAAGAGTGCTTCCGGGGGTTCTGTCCAGTCCGGTATCCGAACCGGGGAAATCTCCAAAAACCGAAAGGCCTCCTCTAGGTCCCCCGGGGACCGGACAGCAAACGAATGCCCCTGTCTGCGGAGAATTATATGAAATGCGTGTCCCCATCTGTAGGTGGCTCCCACCGCCTTAGTGGCCTCCAGCAAAGGGCGGACGGTCCTCCGCATGTAGAGGGTCAGTCTGGAAAGATCCGTCAGGACGGTGATTTCCGAACCATTGAAGGGAACGGTCCCCTTCTCCCATGCTTTCCGTACGATGTCCTCTTTCGGTTTGTAGAAATGAACTCTACATATGACGTCCCGCGGACGATTACCATCTCTAGCCCGTGGGCCTGCCAGTCTGTGCACTCTGTCCATCTCAATGGCCATATCACGTGGCCTGTCCAAGAGCTTCTTAAAGATATGCGTCACCGCATCATATAAACCATGCGGGAGCACAGATTCCGGAATGCCCCTTAATTTCAAGTTCTTTCTCTTCCCCCTTTTTCGACATCGTCCAGATGCAATGAAAAGTCTCGCATTTGAGTGGACTGAGTGTCCATGGTTTGGGTAAGAACCGAGATGTCCATAGTGTGAACAGAATTTTGGCGCTCTAAGGTCTCTACCCTTGCGGCCAGGGAGCGTACCTCCTGTGAGACCGCGCCAATGGCCTTGTTATGCTTCTCTTCCAACCGCAAGAGGCGTATGTCCAGATCGGATTTGGTGGGGAATACCCTCACCATCTTCCATAGTTCTGCGAGAGTCCATTCCATTGAAAGCGGGGGCCTCAAGGAATGAACCGTCTGATGGTCCCCCAATCCCGCTGGCGCAGTGAGCGAACCCCTCAAAATTGCAGGCTTCCCCTGACTAAGCTGCTGTAAGTCTGGAGAGAGAGAGACTGCTGCGGGGCGGCCTGCCAAGATGGCGCCGTGACTGCACTGCCCTGTGAGGCCATGCGGTCCTCTCCCTGCCCAGACGCATGCTGGAGCTGAAGGGGGGAAAGTCCTCTGCCGGAGCCGGGGGAACAGACCCCTGAAAGCCTGCTGCTCCCTGAGCTACCTCTGATGACAGATCCGGGGACCAGGGAGCTGCTGTGTAGACTTACCGGCCCAGCAAGGCGGCGAGCGCCCACGTGGTGGCGGGGTCCGACTGCGGCCTGAAGGAAGAATGGATGCACGCTGCGGCGAAGCTCCGTCCTGCGTGGAGCGAAGGTACCGGCTGATAGAAGAGGCGCCAGGAGTGACCGAGTGGCTCTTACGACTTCTCCCCTTTGTCATCGTGTGCAGGGATCAGGTAAGTGAGCCCGTACAAGATGGGTCCGGAGCTCCAAAGAAACATGTCCTCACACCGCCATGCCCAAGCCATGCCCCTCGCCTCCCATTGATTTCAATGGGAGGTCAGAGGCGAAACTGTGGCAAGAAAGAGGAAGCCGCACTTTTTTTTTTTTTTTACCACGAGCGGCTAAAAGCCGCCACGAAAAAAAAAAAAAAACCCCTCCGCCTCCTATTGAAATCAATGGGAGATCGTTTCAGACTTTTTTTGCCACTGATTCCGACGTGGTTTCCACATAAAAAGAACTCTGAACTAATGTGAAAGGGTTTTAACAAATCAACAGTTTCACAAATTCAACAAAACTCAATTCACATGCAGCGGACAAGATCGATAACATGACAAGTAACCGAATTAAACTCTCAAAACAATTTGCCCTGTTGGACTTTGGAGTTCCCTATTCAGGAAGTCATAATGTCGTCACGAACGTAAGAAAAAGGCTTCAGATATGCAAGGATGAAAGTGGAGGTGCAAAATACAAAATTGGTGTTTCTCCTGCACCTCAATATATACAGATCACTGGTAAAAGGGTAACCGAATAGCTGGCTCACCACTGCTTTTCATACTTATTTCTATTTATTCTCTGTTGTATCCCAGTACTGCTCTGCAGATCATGCCCATAATATGCTCTTAGCATTCTATAGTAAGTTTGGCCTCCATGCCCTTTAATTCTTTAATAAGCAATTTTTACATTTACTGTAAAGTCGTGGAGTTAATGAGAGGATAAAAATGAAGATAAACACATTCATCCAGCTGACTGCAGAGACTTCCTGCACACTACCAAGGAAAGGCATTTTGAGAGGATATTGGAAGAGTCAGGTCAATGACACCAAGATATAAATATAACCTGCATCACAGCGCTGTACTTTATCAAGAAACTTTCACAACTGCTTGAAGAAATATTGAGGTTTCCACTTACGCAACTTTGTTGAACATCATGTTCTGGTTTCGATGAAAACATAGAGAGGTCGCCATTTAAGATGACATCTGCCAACGAGTCAACCAAAGGCGCGTAATGTATTGTTAAAAACACCTGCATGGAAAAAAAATCATTAAATATATTATGACCTGAATGACAGTCTGAGGCTTGCTACAGATAAAGAACAATAAGAAACAGGATATTCAATGCTTGAAAGTAGCGATAAAAAGGAAAAACATTATTTTAAAAACCATGGCATCCTATATCTCGTTATGTAACGTTCATGTGAATAACCCATTTCATTTTTCTATTAAATAAGTTTTCTCATGAAGGCAAACAATTAACCCCTTAATGACTGCCGATACGCATTTTCACGGCGCTGCATGAGAATAATTAAACAGAGCAGGGAGCCATTAAATCTCCCTGCTCTCAGCTACCAGAGGTAGCTGAGCGCTGGGGGCATCCCTGCTCGAACGGGTGAGATCGATATTAGTATCGATCTCACCCGTTTAACCCCTCAGATGTGGCGCTCAATAGCGAGTGCCGCATCTGAGTGGTTTTGGAGAGGGGGAGGGAGGTCCCTCTCATCCCACTGACACCCAGCGATAAGATCGTCGCGCGTCTCCGATGGCAGCTGGGGCCTAATAAAGGCCCCCAGCCAGGGGCGTAGCTAAAGGCTCATGGGCCCCGATGCAAAAAATTTTACTGTGTGAATCCAGCCTTACACTGGCCGATTATCGGGCAGACAAGTGTCCATAGAACCAGTGGCGTAACTACCGCGGTAGCAGCAGTAGCGGCTGCTACGGGGCCCGGGGCTTGAGGGGGCCCGGTGGCGCCGCTAGCAGCCGTTATGGCTACTACAGCGGTAGCGTCGCTACTGTGGGGCCCGCGACGCCGAGCCTTACACAGGCCATCTCATGCCTGTAGGTGTCGCTAGCACCGGAGGGGGCCCCAGTGCTAGCGGCAGCCAAATACATGAATGGCCGGGCATGTTCCGTGCCTGACCATCCAGTGCCTTACAATGACACTGATTGGCTAGCGGCGCGATGACATCATCGCGCCGCTTCCATGCTTGGAAGGTGCTGATTGGCGGGGCAAGTCATTCTGCCCCGCCAATCAGCGTCATTGGAGGACGCTCGTTCAACTCCTGCAGACATGCTCAGAAGAGAGCATGTCTGCATCGCCAGTGAACAGCGTGGGAACCGGAGAATGTGAGTATGTCAAGTTTTTGTTTTTTTTCCCCTCATAAAAATGTGAATGCCATTATCTATGGGGGGGGGGGGGGGGTCATCTTTATGTGGGCTATTATATATAGGGGGTCTATATGTGGGGCAGTAGCTACAGGGGGGGTCTATATGTGGGGGTGTGGGCCATTATATACAGGGGGCTCTATATGTGGGCCATTATATACAGGGGGGTCTATATGTGGGGGTGTGGGCCACTATATACAGGGGGCTCTATATGTGGGCCATTATATACAGGGGGCTCTATATGTGGGCCACTATATACAGGGGGGGTCCATATGTGGGCCACTATATACAGGGGGGTCTATATGTGGGCCACTATATACAGGGGGGTCTATATGTGGGACACTATATACAGGGGTGGGTTACCTGTGGGGCACTAGCAACAGGGTGGCTATATGTAGTGCACAGTCTACAGGGGTGGGCTATATGTGGGACACTATATACAGGGGGAGCTATATGTGAGACACTATATACAGAGGTGGGCTATACGTGGAGCACTAACTATAGAGGAAGCTATATGTAGGGCAGCACGGTGGCTCAGTGGTTAGCACTATTGCCTTGCAGCTCTGGAGTCCATATGTGGGCACTATCTACAGGGGCTTCTATGTAGGTCACTATCTACAGGGGACATGTTGTGTGTTTGTGACAGTTATATTTAGATGTGTTGAGAATTTTAACTTCGTTTTATAGGTGCAGAAATGTTTTAAAAGTGAGAAGCTGAAGACATCTAAACGGAAAACTGCAGAAATGGGTCATGGCCGGGAGAAATCCATCATAGATGTCTGAACCGGAGGGAGAAGAAAAGAACTAGAATCTGAGACGTCACCGGTGAGTCACTTAATGTAAATGTTTATTCTGCCTCTAATCAGTATTGTTGTCACTGTATGATCTGCAGCGAGATGATGGTGATAGGATTTTTTTTGTGAAACCGCATCTCCCAGCATATCCTTACCATTGTTCCGGCCATGCTGGGAGCTGTAGTTTTACGCCGTACAAACTTATACGCAGTGGCGTAACTACCGCTATAGCAGCCGTAGTGACTTCTACAGGGCCTGCAGCATGAGGGGGCCCGTGCCACCCGCCGGCACGGCCCCCTCCCATGGCCGCAGGCTCCGCTAGCAGCCGCTATGGCTGCTACAGCGCGACGCCACTGAAGGGGTTGTTCCTACATAAGACATGTATCCCCTATCCACAGGATAGGGGATACATGTGTGATCGCTGGCAGCGATGAGGAGAACGGGGGACCGAAAGTCCCCCCTAAGTTCTCCATGACAAACCTCGGACTTCCGGGGTCTGTGTCGGCAGCTCCGTAGAAATGAATGGAGCGCCGGTCGCGCTTGTGCGCATGCGTGACCAGCGCTGCTTTCATTTTTATTGAACTGTGCAGACGCCGGAAGTCCGAGGTTAGTCATGGAGAACTTCGGGGGACTTTCGGTCCCCCGTTCTCCTTATCGCTGCCAGTGATCACACATGTATCCCCTATCCTGTGGATAGGGGATGCATGTCTTTTGTAGGACAAACTATAGGACGTTTTTTTTTGGGGGGGGGGGCTATATAGCGTTATCTACAGGGGGGGCTGTATGGCGTTATCTACAGGGGGGCTGTATGGCGTTATCTACAGGGGGGCTGTATGGCGTTATCTACAGAGGGAGTCTGTATGGCGTTATCTACAGGGGGGCTGTATGGCGTTATCTACAGAGGGAGTCTGTATGGCGTTATCTACAGGGGGGCTGTATGGCGTTATCTGCAGGGGCTGTGTATGGTGCTATCTATAGGGGGGCGCTGTGTGGTGGAATCTATAGGGAGGCACTATCTACAAGGGGGGGGGGGGGTTGTGTGATACCCAGCAGAGGGGGGGCCCCAGTCAAAAGTTTGCTATGGGGCCCAGTCTTTCCTAGTTACGCCCCTGCATAGAACGCTCGTTGCCGATAATTGCCCTGTGTAAGCGAAAATTCGATCATCTGCTGGTCGTATCGTTTTAAAAAAGTAAAATATTATCGTTGACGGCAGCACATCTCCCTGTGTTAACAGGGTGACGCGCTGCCGACATGATAATAATGGAGTAACGACCGCTCGTCCCCATCCATAGCTCCGTGTGACAGGAGCAAATCAGCGCTGATCAACGATGTCTTGTTGATCAGCGCTCGCTGCACCGGCCTATTATCAGCTGGTGTAAAAGGGCATTTAGAGCGGATTTACACGAGCATGTGCGTTTTTGCGCACGCCAAAAACGTGGCGTTTTACGTACACAAAAGGCACTTCACAGCTCCGTGTGTCATCACATAGGATGTGCGGCTGCGTGATTTTCGCGCAGCCTCCATCATTATGACACTCCATTTGGATGTTTGTAAACAGAAAAGCACGTGGTGCTTTTCTGTTTGCAAACATACTTTTCACTGCTGTTGCGCGAATCACGCGTGTCCCACAGAAGTGCTTCCGTGTGGTGCGCGTGACTGTCACGCACCAATTGACTTCAATGGGTGCGTGATGCGCGAGAAACGCAGAAATATAGGACCTGTCGTCAGGGGCGTAGCTAAAGGCTCATGGGCCCCGATGCAAAAATTCTTACTGGGCTCGCCCCCCCCCCCCCCTGCAAACTTCTCATGGCCGACGGTCCGCAGCTTTCAGCTGCATCGCTGGGTCTCCTAAGTGACCCAACAATGCAGCACTAGCAGCCGGGGCGTCACCAAGGCTGGGTTCACACACCCTATTTACGGACGTAATTCGGGCGTTTTAGCATTGAATTACGTCCGAAAATGCGGCTCAAAAGCGTTGGCAAACATCTGCCCATTCATTTGAATGGGTCTTACGATGTTCTGTGCCGACGGTCATTTTTTTTTATGCGCCGCTGTCAAAAGGCGGCGCGTAATAAAGACGCCCGCGTCAAAGAACTGCCTGTCACTTCTTCAGACGTAAATGGAGCAGTTTTCCATGGACTCCATAGAAAAACAGCTCCAATTACGTCCGTAATGGACGCAGCGAAAAAGACGCCTGCACATGCCATTACGGCTGAAATTACGGTGCTGTTTTCTCCTGAAAACAGGCACCGTAATTTCAGCCGTAACAGACGCTGCCGTGTGGACATACCCTCGGGGCTTAAAATGTCAGGGGAAATAGCCCCAATACATATGTGTCCGCCCCAAAAAAAAAGTGTGTATAGGAGACAGCATAGCATATCTATAGCACTACGACCCTATAAACTATGGATAGGATTAGATACAGTGGCTCAGCAGACAGTATCACACATGATAGGATTAGATACAGTGGCTCAGCAGACAGTACCACACATGATAGGATTAGATACAGTGGCTCAGAAGGCAGTATCACACATGATAGGATTAGATACAGGGCCCAGCAGACAGTATCACACAAGATACGATTAGATACAGGGCCCATCAGACAGTATCACACATGATTGGATTAGATACAGGGCCCAACTCGCTGACATTGCGACTCCAGCGCTGGACCCAGGATAGGTAAGAATAATAATTTTGCTTCTTTGTGTTACTGATTATTTTTGTGTGTTTGTGTTTTTTTACAGGTTCGGTTGTTGGACTTCGGATACGAGGACTTCAATGACGGCGTTTCTTTTATTCTCAATAAAATGTTTAATGAGGGTTGTGTTTTTTTATTTCAATGAAATATTTTTTCTATGTGCTTGTATCTTTTTAAACTTTATTATCACCGCCTTAGTAATGGCCGCTGGCTGATTGACAACCTCCATTACTAAGGCGAGGCTTAATGTTAGCCGGTGCAGAGGCTACACTAACCCCCATTATTACCCCGGTACCCACCGCCACCAGGAGTACTGGGAAGAGCTGGGTACGAACCAGTACCCGACCATCTGTAGTGACGGGCAGGCACCGGGGTGGCCGCAGGCTGGTAGTATTAGGCTGGGGAAGGCCAAATACAGTGGCCCTTCCCACCCTTGTAATGCTGCCTGCTGCTGCTTTATTGTATCTGGCTGGTTATGAAAATTGGGGGGGACCCCACATCGTTCTTTCCAATAATTATTATTTTTTTTTTAAATGACGTGGGGTCCCCCCCATTTTTCATAACCAGCCAGATACAATAAAGCAGCAGCAGCCTAGCATTACCAGGGTGGGAAGGGCCACTGTATCTGGCCTTTCCCCTCCTGATAATACCAGCCTGCGGCCACCCCAGTGGCCAACCATCACTACAGATGGTCAGGTACTGGATCGTACCCGGCTCTTCCCAGCACCCCTGGTGGCGGTGGGTACCGGGGTAATAAAGGGGGTTAGTGTTAGCCTCTGCATCGGCTAACACTAAGCCCTGCCTTATCAATGGATACTGTCAATCAGCCGGCGGCCATTACTAAGGCGGTAGTAATATAGTTTAAAAAAAAAACACAAAGACATAGAAAAAATATTTTATTGAAATAAAAAAAAAACCCACACAACCCTCATTAACCATTTTATTGATAATAAAAAAAAAAGCCGTCATCGAAGTAGTCCTGGAATCCGCCGTAGTCCAACGACCGAACCTGTAAGAAAACACACAAGAAAAACGATTAGTAACACGTGTTAGGCTTAGATACAGGGCCCATGTGTGATACGGTCTGTGGAACCCTGTTTCTAAGCCTACCACAACGTAGGCTTAGATACAGGGTCCAGCAGACAGTAATCTTATACAGTATAAGATTACTGTGTGCTGGGGCCCTGTATCTAAACCTACAGTGTGGTAGGCTTATATACAGGGCCCATCAGACAGGATCACACATGGGCCATGTATCGAAGCCTACCATGTGATTGGCTTAGATACAGGGCCCAGCAGACAGGATCACGCATGGGCCATGTATCTAAGCCTACCATGTGATTGGCTTAGATACAGGGCCCAGCAGACAGGATAACGCATGGGCCATGTATCTAAGCCTACCATGTGATTGGCTTAGATACAGTGCTCAGCAGACAGGATCACGCATGGGCCATGTATCTAAGCCTACCATGTGATTGGCTTAGATACAGGGCCCAGCAGACCGGATCACACAATCTGTGATCCTGTCTCATGGGCCCCCTAAGCCTGCTACATCGTAAGCTTAGGGGTTGTACAGTCCATAAACATTGATGGCCTATCCACAGGATAGGCCATCAATAGCTGATGTGTCTCTCGGGACCCGCAAATCAGCTGTTTTGAAGGGGCCGCAGCACTCGTACGAGAGCTGCTTCCCTTCATTTCACTACTCGCCCACACTGTGAATCGCCGACACGGATTCACAGTGTGACCGGAATGAAGTGACAGGAAGGGGAGCAGCTCTCGTACGAGTGCTGCGGCCCCTTCAAAACAGCTGATTGGCGGGTCCCGGGAGTCGGACCCCGCCAGTCAGGGCTAACCTTACCTTCCTCTTCGGCCGCGGCGGGAGTTCTGTCGTCTCGATGCTGTGCGCGGCGCATAGCGCTGTGACGTCATGCGCTGCGCACAGCGCTTGACGTCAGGACCTCCGCTGCGATCCGGAAACAGGAAGGTAAGTAAAGTATGTTACTATAGTAACAGGGGCCCGCGGCCCGAGTTACTATAGTACATTTTTATTGATGTGGTGCGGGGGGCCATGGGCCCCCCTGGCTTCGGGGCCCGGTTGCAATTGCGACCGCTGCGACCCCTATAGCTACGCCAGTGCCCCCAGGTCTGCCTTTTGTAAATGCCTGCTAGGTCATGCCAGAGGCATGGCCAATCCGATGCCTGTCCGTTTTAAACGGGCAGGCAGTAATACACTGCAATACAGAAGTATTGCAGTGTATTATAAAGGCGATCGGATGAAATGTGAAAAAAATAAATAAATGAAAAACCCACTTTTTCCCCTTACAAACTGCTTTACAATGAAAAGAAGAAAAAAAACAAAAAAAAAAAAGTTAGGCCTGATTTACACGAGCGTGTGCGTTTTGCGTTCGCAAAAGGCACTTAACAGCTGCGTGTGTCATCCGTGTATGATGCGCGGCTGCGAGATTTTCTCGCAGCCGCCATCATTTTGACACTCCGTTTGGATGTTTGTAAACAGAAAAGCACGTGGTGCTTTTCTGTTTACATTCGGAGTTTGACAGCTGTTGCGCGAACCACACAGTTCGCACGGAAGTGCTTCCGTGCGACCTACGCAGTTTTCACGCACACATTGACTTCAATGGGTGCGTGATGCGCGAAAAACGCTGAAATATAGAACATGTCATGAGTTTTACGGAGTGCACTCACGCTGCGCAAAACTCACGGACTGTCTGCACTGCCCCATAGCCTAATATAGGTGCGTACGACACGCGTGAAAAGCACGCGCGTATATTGCGCTCGTGTAAATGATGCCTTACACATATTTGGTATCGCCGCGTCCACAACGACCACGACTATAAAGCGATTACATTATTTAACCCACACGGTGAACGCCGTAAAAAAATAATATAAAAAACAATGGAAAAATTGGTGTTTTCTATGAATCCTGACTTTAACCCCTTAAGGACGCAGCCTAGTTTGGGCCTTAAGGCTCAGAGCCCATTTTTCAAATCTGACATATTTCACTTTATGTGGTAATAACGTCGGAATGCTTAAACCTACCCAAGCGATTCTGAGATTGTTTTCTCGTGACACATTGGGCTTCATGTTCGTGGTAAAATTTGGTCGATATATTCAGTGTTTATTGGTGAAAAATTTCAAAATGTAGAGAAAATTTTGAAAAAATTGCATTTTTCAGAATTTAAATGCATCTGCTTGTAAAACAGACGGTTATACCACCCAAAATAGTTACTAGGGGGGGCGCATGCGCGCAGCTGAACATGGTGGACGCGTTCTAACCAGGCTCCGCACCTCGTGAAGGCAATCCAGCATATATATCGCTAACAGCAGACATCGAGACCCATAAAAGAAAGGAGAGGTACCTTAGAGGTTCGGGCATCCACCTATGGCCAGAGGGAGTGGAAGAAGGGGTAAGCAAACCCAGGCTCAGAGGTCCGTGGCAGATATGCTGATGGCGGCGCCGAACATGGCGGAGCAAGGCCTGCTGCAGCAGCAGCAGGGGACACAGATAGAATCCAGTTCGGCGGTGTTATCACAGGATTATCCTGTGCTCCTGCGGGAAAATAGCAGCACATCACTATTGCAGGCACAGGAGGATTTACAAGAAGAGGGCCCGATCCCAGACCTGGGACTGCCGCAATTAGCGCCCGTTCACGTCTCACAGCACTCGCCCATGCAGCCGGCCATTACTTCCGGGTTGACAGAGGACGCCATCTTTTCCTGCATATCAAGAGCCATGCAAGCTCAGATGGGGGAAATAAGCTCCAAGATAGCCGCGGTACATCAAGATTTACACAAAGTGGGGGCGCATATGCAGGCTATTGAGACCAAAATGACCTCAGTCACTGCAAGAGTTAACCAGAATACTAGATTTATGGAGGATCTGCAGGAGCAATTGGAGGAAGCGAACACCAGAATTGAGGACCTGGAAAATCGTTCTCGACGCTATAACTTCAGGATCAGAGGGGTCCCGGAATCTCAGACGGAGGTACCGGGGGTGGTTCGCCTGCTACTCACTACCTTGATACCTGATATATCGGAATCACATATGGAAATTGACCGGGCCCATAGAGCTTTGACGGCCATGAGGAGGGATGGACTTCCCAGAGATATTATAGTGAAACTCCACTATTATTCGATTAAGGAGAAGGTGATGGAAAGAGCTAGGAAGCTTCCGGTGATCACCATTTATAATACAGCGGTTCAGATATATGCTGATTTGGCTCCCCAAACCATTCAAAAAAGGCGGATGCTTCGCCCTATTCTGCAGACCCTCAAACACCATGCGATTCCATACCGGTGGGCATTCCCATTTCGTCTCCTCTTCATGCGCAATAATAGGCAATATGGCTTCTCTACGCTACAGGAGGGAGAGGACCTGCTGAGGGACTTACATATTCTACCACCCCAGGATAAAGCCAGTTCCTCCCGACTCCCCATACGGGATCCCCCGTTGTCACCAATATGGCGTACCCAAGGAGGCCGTCCAGAGTTTCCTCGGGAACAGAGGGTGGAATCTCGTCGGCAACAATTGAATCCGACATGACGGAAAGGAGGTCGATTATAGAAGCAGATAGTTTCTTTTTCTTTCTCTTTCTTTATTCTTCATATCGGCCGGAGATGTCTTCAAGCAGCACGGAGGCTGAATTTCAGCCGGATACCGCCATTTGCAGTTCTCAGCGGACTGGGAGCCGGGGATCCATACGTTGGGGGGGATGTGGGGATTTCTTTTGCTTCTCTGGACTCCCACTTATAGTAATGGAAATTTGTTTATAAGCTGACCCGAAAAAGGCGAGGAAGGGTTTGGATGGGTCAAGTTCGCAGTGAGTTGGTACTCTGGCTATAGATATGTTTGTTTTGTTTTTTTTTAAAAATATGAAAGTTTGCTTTACCTTATATTTAACATGTGAATGCCTATTATGCTCAGGGTTGATATAGGTTAAGGGGTTGAATGTCTGGATATATATTTTCGGAAATGCTGTGCCTTCACGACGGTCTGCTGTCCCCCTGTTAGCAGTCTTCCTTGACTGCCTAGTCGGTAGACTATGTTCGGTACTATTGATATCTTGTGTATGTCTTATTTTTGTTCTGTCTTTTACCCCCTTCCCTTTCCTTTCTTTCCTATTTCTGACCTTTGTCTCTATGGCGGGATCCTAACACGCACATGGTTCTACCTCCTGCTCTATGATGGCGGCCATGGAATCTGCTAAAACCTTTAGCTTACTCACACATAATGTGCAGGGCCTTAATTCCCCGATCAAGCGTCGAAAAGCTTTCTTGTATTATAAATCCTCTCATGTTGATATACTATTTTTACAGGAAACGCATTTTTCTACCTCCTCTGCTCCATCGTACTTTCATAAACACTACTCACAAAAATTTTTGGCTAGTGCCTCTACTAAGCACAGGGGAGTGGGCATATGGTTGTCTCGGTCGGTCCCGTTTACACCTCACAACACGATCTCTGACCCGGATGGCAGGTACATCCTGGTCTCGGGTCTGTTACATGAATCTCCAATAACCTTTATTAACTACTATGCCCCGAACTCCAATCAACCGGCGTTCTTCCAGGGTATGTGGCGCAAGATCCATTCATCGATAGAGGGCCCGATAATCATGGGTGGGGATTCTAATATCGCCTTGGACGCGTCCATGGATAAATACCACGCATTCAGGGTGCGACTTATACCTCCTACGTCAACCAGCATACAAGTAGCACGTTTCTTCCATTCGGTGGACGTCATAGATGTCTGGCGGGATTTTAACCCCACAGCAAGGGATTATACTTATTTCTCCTCAGCCCATAATATCCACACCCGTATTGATCATGTTATGATGTCAACTAGCTTACTCCCTAAGGTCACGGATGCTAGGATTTTAGCTACACCCTGGTCTGATCATGACCCGATTGTGGTTCGGTTGTCAGATTTATGTGGGAGACCGCCTATCTCCTCTTGGAGATTGAATGAGTCATTACTATCGGATCAGGAGATAGTTAAAGAAATCCAAAGGGAATTGGACACATATTTTCTACTTAATAAGGCACCAGACACCTCAATTATGTCCAATTGGGCGGCTCACAAAGCAGTGATTAGGGGGAAATTCATCCAGATAGCTTCGCGTAATAAGAAACGGTTGAAGGAGGTTCTGGCGTTAAAGGAGAGGAAGTTTGCGGACCTGTCTAAGAAATTTAAAACAGACCCCTCAGCAGTTATTAAAGCAAAATTAGCAGAAGCTAGAACAGAATTAAATTTATGTCTGACAAGTTGGGCGGAAAAAAGTCTGCGTTGGTCACAACATAAGTTTTTTACACAAGGGGATAAACCGGGAACATTACTCTCTAGACGCCTCACGCCCCGATTTAACACCTCAACACCACCGAAACTGCGATTGGCGGATGGATCTTTATCACAGAATCCCACAAAAGTTGTAAAGGCCTTTCAGGATTTTTATTCAGCGTTGTACTCAGCTCCACCTCAGTTTGATAAAAATAAGGCTAGGGTCTTGTTGGAAAAAACATTCCCTACTAAACTTTCCCAAGGGGATAGAGAAACACTGGATGCTGAATTTAGATTGGAGGAGGTATTGGATGTTATTAAAAATCTGAAGGCTCACAAAGCCCCGGGGCCAGATGGGTTTTCCTCAGGTTATTACAAACACTTTAGGGAGGTCCTGGCCCCGCACATGGTTGAATTGTTCAATGCTTATCGGGAGGGTAACAATTTGCCCCCTTTTTCGAATCTAGCCTATATACATCTTATCCCCAAGCCTCATAAGGATCATACAGATCAGGCTAACTATCGCCCGATATCCCTTCTTGATGTGGATCTTAAGATTATGACAAAAATTCTGGCGGTTAGATTGAATTCATTCCTAGCCACATATATACATAAGGATCAGGCGGGATTTATACCCCTCCGCCAGGCGGAAGACCAGACGAGACGGGCTGTGGACATTATCTCAGCTGTTCGTTCGGGGTGGGATGGCACTTCCGGACGTCAAAGTATGTTATTAAGCCTTGACCTTCAGAAAGCCTTTGACTCGCTATCCTGGGACTATTTGTTTTATGTCCTTGAGAGAATGGGCTTCGGTACGGGTTTTTTGTCTATTCTTAAGATCTTATATTGTCTTCCTACAGCAAAAATAAATTCTAGGGGATTTATGTCGGGAGCTTTTCCAATATGCAGAGGAACGAGACAGGGGTGCCCGCTATCGCCTTCCCTGTTTGCGCTGGCTATTGAGCCATTGGCCAACCTCATACGAGATTCTCCCGACATTAGGGGGGTGAAGGTGGGAGGAGTAGAACACAAATGTGCCTTGTTTGCGGATGACATACTGCTTTTCATATCGACACCTCTCACATCATTGCCGAATCTCTTTCATATTCTTGATCAGTTTGGCAAGCTGTCTGGGCTTAAGGTCAATCACTCCAAGTCGGTGGCAATGAATCTTACATTGCCAATAGGGGTAGTGAAGCTCCTAAAAATTAACTTTGATTTTCATTGGGATGCACGTAGATTGACGTATTTGGGTATTAAATTGACGCCTACCATAGAGTCCCTTTACGAGGACAATTTCCCTCCACTTTTTCAACAAATAGCTACGGATCTCACTAGATGGTCCCCTCTTAATCTTTCATGGTTTGGCCGCATTGCCTCCATCAAAATGACGATATTGCCCAGATTGCTATATTATTTTCGCACGCTCCCTATTGTGGTCCCTCAGAAGGCGCTTAGACAAATCCAAGGGCTCATCATGGGGTTTATTTGGGGTTCTAAAAGACCGAGAATACAGAGACAAACTTTATTCACCCCTAAAACGGCGGGGGGTCTGGGGGTTCCCAATATCCAACAATACTATCACGCAGCACGTCTGGCGCAATTTACAGATATGTATGCGAGACCATACTGCCCCCAGTGGACGCAAATTGAGACGGCCGCATGTACCAGTTTCCCGCTGGAAACGCTACTGTGGATGGAGTCCTCGGACAGGCCTCCGGTTCTCTCCCCTGTGCTTTCTCAGATGTTACAGCTGTGGGACTCGCTTAGAAAGAGATTCCATATTAAATCACCCCATAATCCGCTCATGACCATCACGGGTAATTCTGCCTTTCCTCCGGGTCTGCGTAGAATGGAATTCCGGTGGTGGCTCAATAAGGGGTTTTACAGGATTAAGGACTTTTTTGTAGGGGGGGACATCAGAACTCTGGATTACTTTAAGGACTCACACTCGATGCCCCCATCGGAGCATTTTAGATATATCCAGATACACCACTTCTTGTTGAACTGGAAATCCAGGAGGGGGGACATCAGCACATTGACCACTTTTGAACGGCTGTGTTGGCTTTCTGGCTTACGACATAAAATTTCCACGATATATTCCGATCTGGTTACTCCGGAAGGTAAACTCCCTTACATGACACGATGGGAACACGATTTAGGTACGGGAGTGGAATTGGAGCAGTGGCGGGAGATGGCATGTACGACCTCAAAACTATCTATCAATACATCCTTGGTGGAAGCGGGTTATAAAGTATTAATGAGATGGTATATGGTCCCTACTCGTATAGCTCGCTTTAACCCATTGGTGGATAAGCACTGCTTTAGACAATGTGGTGCGGAGGGTACACTAATGCATATTCTATGGGAGTGTCCAGTGGTTGCCACATTTTGGAACCAGGTATACCAGCTTATTAACACAGTGATCCAAGTCAAACCCCCCAGGGATGTGATTACGGCTCTGCTATGCGGTCCTATTCCCGAGGTTCGGGCCCCCGCATGTAAATTTCTCCGATATGTGTTTTTGGCAGCTAAAATAACTATTGCTAGGGCCTGGCGAACATCCACGTTGTCTATGGATATGTTGATCGCTAAGATCTCATGGATAATGGTTAATGACCGCCTAACACATCTGCTGGCGGGTACATTAGACAAATTTGATGCCATTTGGGACCCATGGAGGAACCACACATTTTCGTGAATACATAGAGATGGTTAGGAGACCCTTCTACCCTACACCTTTCCTTCCCCCCCTCCTTATCCTTCTTTTGTTTATTGAGTGTGTTTTGTTTTTCTCTCTTATATTTTTTCCTTAGAGGCCATGTTAAGGTTCTCTATAAAGCAATGTGATGTCAAGATTGGTTACCTATGTTAGTAATGAAGACATTTATATACTATATATTTGGCAGAAGTGTTGACATCATGAATGATATATAATGTGAGATTTATTGGAGACCATGTTGGTCTAATACTTTGTTTAATTGTATTATTGATATGCAAAAGTTGAGACTCTGCGAGTCTGTGTTATTATTATATTACAAAAAACTGTTTAATAAAAAACTATTGAAAACAAAATAGTTACTAGTTCACATTTCCCATGTGTCTACTTTAGATTGGCATCGTTTTTTGAACATTTTTTTATTTTTCTTGGACGTTACAAGGCTTAGAACATAAACAGCAATTTCTCATATTTTTAAGAAAATTTCAAAAGCCTTTTTTTTAAGGTACCTCTTGAGTTCTGAAGTGGCTTTATGGGGCCTATGTATTAGAAACCCTGATAAAACACCCCGTTTTAAAAACTAGTCCCCTCAAAGTATTCAAAACAGCATTTAGAAAGTTTTTTAACCCTTCAGGCATTTCACAGGAATTAAAGCAAAGTGGAGGTGAAATTTGCAAATTTCATTTTTCTTGCTGAATTTCAATTTTATTCATTTTTTTTTCTGTAACACAGAAGGTTTTACCAGAGAAACACTACTAAATACGTATTGTCCAGATTCTGCAGTTTTTAGAAATGTCCCACATGTGGCCCTACTGCGCTCGTGGACTAAAACACAAGCCCTAGAAGCAAAGAAGCACCTAGTGGATTTTGAGTCCTCTTTTTTATTAGAATATATTTTAGGCAGCATGCCAGGTTTGAAGAGGTGTTGAGGTGTCAAAACAGTAGGAATCCCCCAATAGTGACCCCATTTTGGAAACTACACCCCTCAAGGAATTCATTTAGGGTTGTTGTTACCATTTTGACCGCACAGTTTTTTCACAGCACGTATTTGAATTGGGCTCTGAAATGAAAAAAAATGTCATTTTTTCCAATAAAATGTCATTTGTGATCAAAATTTCTTATTTTCACAAGGAACAAAATACCCCATTTTGTTGCCCAATTTGTCCTTAGTGTGGCAATACCCCATTTGTGGTGATAAACTGCCGTTTGGGCCCATGGGAGGGCTCAGAAGGAAAGGAGCGCTATATGTTTGTTGGAGTCCAGATTTTGTTGGATTGGTTTTCGGGTGCCATGTCGCATTTGCAGAGCCTCAGAGGTATCAAAGCAATGGAAACCCACCAAAAGTGACCCCATTTTGGAAACTACACCCCTCAAGGAATTCATTTATGGTTGTTGTTAGCATTTTGACCACACAGTTTTTTCACAGCACCTATTTCAATTGGGCTGTGACATTAAAAAAATGACATTTTTTCCAATAAGATGTAATTTTTTACCAAAATTTCTTATTTTCACAGGGAACAAAATACTCAATTTTGTTGCCCAATTTCTCCTGAGTGCATCAATACCCCATTTGTGGCAATAAACTGCCGTTTGGGCCCATGGGAGGCCTCAGAAGGGAAGGAGCGCTGTGTGTTCTTTGGAGTACAGATTTTGCTGGTTTGGTTTTCGGGTGCCATGTCGCATTTGCAGAGCCCCAGAGGTATCAAAGCAATGGAAACCCACTAGAAGTGACCCCATTTTGGAAACTACACCCCTCAAGGAATTCATTTATGGGTAATGTGACCATTTAGACTCCATAGTTTCTTCACAGAACTAATTTGAATTGGGCTGGGAATTAAAAAAATATATATTTTTTCCAATAATATGTCATTTTAGCTCAAAAATTCTTATTTTCACAAGAAATAAAATACTCCATTCTGTTGCCCAATTTGTCCTGAGTGCGGCAATACCCCATTTGTGGTGATAAACTGCCGTTTGGGCCCATGGGAGGGCTCAGAAGGAAAGGAGCGCTGTGTGTTCTTTGGAGTCCAGATTTTGCTGGATTGGTTTTCGGGTGCCATGTCGCATTTGCAGAGGCCCAGAGGTATCAAAGCAATAGAAACCAACCACAAATGACCCCATTTTGGAAACTACACCCCTCAAGGACTTCATTTATGGGTGTTGTGACCATTTTGACCCCATAGTTTTTTCACAGAACTTATTTGAATTGGGCTGGGAATGAAAACAAAATTATTTTTTTCAAATAATATGTAGTTTTGGCTGAAAATTTCTTATTTTCACAAGAAACAAAATACCCCATTCTGTTGCGCAATTTGTTCTGAGGGCCGCAATACCCCATTTGTTGTGATAAACTGCCATTTGGGCCCATGGGAGGGCTCAGAAGGAAAGGACCACCATTTGGCCTACTGGGGATTTTCTAGTGCGAAGTCATGTATGCAGAAGCCCCTGAGGTACCAGAACAGTTGAAACCCCCAAGAAGTGACCCCGTTTTAAAAACTACACCCTTAAGGCATTCATCTACATGTGTAGTGAGCATTTTGACCGGAGACCTACACCCCATAAACTGTAATGTGGGTTCTCCCGGATATGGCAATACCCTACATGTGGCTGTTATCAGCTGCCTGGACACACAGCAGGGCCCAGAGGGGAAAGACGAGGGGGGATAAGCTGTGTGGAGTGCATCAGGGTAAGTAAAATTGGGGTAAATTATAAACCAAGGGATGTATGATAAATTTTAAAACACTTTCATACAGAGCTCTGGTTATTCGGGACACGTGTCACATTGATATATTGTGTCCTCCCTTACCCCCTCTTATAGCAGACTTTGCACCTCTTTTGACTTTTTCCCTTCTTGCCAGTTTGGGGAACTTCTCCTGGAAAGTGTTGCCCTGGTACGATGCGTGTGGGCTCGCTTCCAGAAGTACTGGGTGCCCCCCCTTCTTGGTCCCTAAAGATTAGGTTCTTGATAATCACCTCTTGAAATTCCAGGAAAGTTCCCGTCTGGCCTGCACATCGACGTAGCATGTACGCATTGTACAATGCCATCTGTATGATGTGCCCGGACAGCTTCTTATACCACACCACATGGCGCTGTAGGGCTTCAGGGCTTGATCTTACAAGTCCATCCCTCCCATGTACCTATTGTAGTCCAGGATGCAGTCTGGTTTGGGGGTGGCCTTTCTTTCATATATCCTAAACCTGTAGGTATACCCTGATGCACTCTCACAGCTTATACATCTTCACGCCATACCTTGCCCTCTTACCCGGCAGGTACTGGCGGAATTGAACCCTCCCTTTAAAATGTACCAGGGACTCATCAATAGAAATACACTTCTCAGGGGTGTATGCTGGGGAAAACCGGGCACTGGAACGGTCTAATAGGGGTCTCCGTTTATACAAACGGTCAAAACTGGGGTCATCTCGGGGTGGGCACGGCTCATTATCAGTATAATGTAAGAAGCGAAGTATTGCCTCATTTATTTATTTTTTTTAGGTTCCAGTTCAGTTCTGAAGTTGCTTTGAGGGGCCCATATATTAGAAACCCCTATCAAACACCCCATTTTAGAAACTAGACCCCTCAAAGTATCCACAACAGCATTTAGAAAGTTTATGAACCCTTTGGATGTTTCACGGGAATTTAGAGCAAAGTAGAGGTGAAATTTACTTTTTTTTTTTTGTCAGAAAATCCTCTTTATACCATTTTTTTTATAACACAAAAGGATTTATCAGAGAAACGCAACTTAATACGTATTGCCCAGATTCTGCAGTTTTGAGAAATATCCCACATGTGGCCCTAGTGCGGTAATAGACTGAAGCACCGGCCTCCGAAGCAAAGGAGCACCTAGTGGATTTTGAAGCATCTTTTTTATTAGGCACCATGTCCGGTTTGAAGAGGTCTTGTGGTGCCAAAACATTGGGAACCCCCCAAAAGTGACCCCAATTTGGAAACTAGACCCCTTGAGGAATCCATTGTAGTTTTCTTGGGGTGCATGCGGCTTTTTGATCAGTTTTTATTCTATTTTTAGGTAGCGTGGTGACTAAAAAACAGCAATTGTACGATTGTTTTTTTTTTCGTTTTTTTTTACAGCGTTCACCGTGCGCTATAAATGACATATTCACTTTATTCTGCGGGGCGATACGATTACGGCGATACCAGATGTTTATAGTTTTTTTTTATGTCTTATGGCGTTTGCACAATAAAATACGTTTTGTAAACAATCATTCACTTTTTGTGTTACCTTATTCTAAGAGCCATAACGTTTTTATTTTTCAATCAATAAAGCCGTGCGAGGACTTATTTTTTGCGTAACGAACTGTAGTTTCGATCAGTACCATTTTTCGGTACATGCGACTTTTTGATCTCTTTTTATTCCATTTTTTGGGAGGTGAAGTGACCAAAGAATTGTGATTGTGGTTCGGTTTATTATTTATTTTTTTTACGGCGTTCACCGTGCGGGATAAATAATGAAATAATTTTGTAGTTCAGGCCGTTACGGACGCGGCGATACCAATTATGTATAGTTTATTTGTTTGTTTATATATTTTTATTAATAATAAAGGACTGATAAGGGAAAAAGGGGGATTTTTACTTTTAATACTTTTAAATCTTTTATTTTCTTATTTTTACACAACTTTTTTTAACTTTTTTTTTACTTTATTACTTTGTCCCACTAGGGGACATGAGGGCAGGAGGCCCTGATCGCTATTCTAATACACTGCACTACATGCGTAGTGCAGTGTATTAGAACTGTCAGCTACTCACTGACAGCAAGCATAGTGGGTCCTGACGTTGTCAGGACCCACTAGGCTTCCGTCTATGGCATAGCCGGACGCCATTGTTTGGTGTCCGGTTGCCATAGTCACCATCGCCGGCCGCTATCGCGTAGCAGGCCGGCGATGGCAGCTTAACCCCTAAAAAGCCGCGATCTCTATAGAACGCGGCTTTTAAGGGGTTAATCAGCGGGGACACAGCGATCGGTCCCCGCTGTAGGAGCTGTGACAGCTGCTGAACAAGACAGCAGCGTCACAGCTCCTGTATGTGTCGGGAGGACGGCCGAAACGGCCGTTACTCCCGAGACGTACTATTACGGCATGGAGCGCGAACGATACAGCTGCCATGACGTAATAGTACGTCAAGGAGCGGGAAGGGGTTAAAAAAATGTGATAAAAAGTGATCAAAAAGTTGCATCTACTCCAAAATGGTACCGATAAAAACTACAAGTCGTCCCGCAAAAAAAAAGCCATCATACAACTGCATCGGCGGAACAATAAAAAAAAAAAATTATGGCTCTTCAAATATGGAGACAAAAACAAATAATTTTGAAAAAAAAAAAAAAAAGTGTTTTTACTGTGCGAGTAGTAAAACCTACAAAATCTATACAAATTTGGTATCGTTGCAATAATAACAACCCGTTGAATAAAGTTATTGTGTTATTTATACCACACGGTAAAGGACGTAGATTTAGGGCGCAAAAAAAGTGTGGCGAAATTTCAGGTTTTTTTTCTATTCCCCTCCCCAAAAAAGTTACTCAAATAATATGTACCCTAAACTGGTGCTATTAAAAAATACAACTTGTCCCGCAAAAAACAAGACCTTATACAGCTAAGTCGACGCAAAAAAAATTAAAAAAAAAGTTATAGCTTTTCGAATGTGACAATGGAAAAACTATAAAAATTGCTTGGTCATTAGGGCCCAGAATGTAAACAGGGGGAAGGGGTTAATATGGCTTTTTAGGACCTATGGATGTCAAAGAGTGTCTACGAGCCAAAGCAGAGAGCGTCACCCTTTTTGGAGCACCCAGCCTCTCCGTGCATTACATGGTTGGCCATATCGACACCATGAAACACTAAACTACATTTCTAGCCAGATGCAGCTTTCCCTGAGAGAACAACTGATCCCCAAGATTAATTATATTATAAAAAAAAGTTTGTCGTCACGGGATGACCCTTTTAATAAAAGTTCAGTTTCAGGTACTGTATATGTAGAACCGTATTTAGCAAGTTTGAAGATATCGAATTGCTAGATACGATATTTACAAAGCTCACTCCCAGCCTAACAAAAATCCTCATAGCAGGTTGAGTAATGGAAATTGTTCCTATAATCCCATAATTGAAGTTAAAAGTTTTGAAAGTTGTGGTTCTCAAGTAAGTGGACCCCAGCAGTCCATTTTTTTATTTTTTTTCACGTACCCTAAAAATGGGCAAGTCTGGTCTGCAAAAAGAGACCAGAATAGGACATGCTGCGAGTTTTCCGCAATTGACACATGCCCTGTGAAAAAAAACCGGATGTGTGAATAGCCCCATTGACTTATATGGGTCAGTGTGCTGTCCAGCTCTTATAACGGACAGCACAAGGACGAGAAATACATTTGTTTGAATAAGGCTTAATAACCAAGGCTGTAAATAACATAGTACATGCTTTAATTGTTGTCTATTTGCATTTCGCCAGCCATATCTCTAAATTTGGTCATTGACCTGGCTATAGGAGGCCTCACTTTATGCTGGGGGAATTCTAATCATAGTGCCATTTGGGGATACAAAAGCATTAGTGTGTAAATTCCGTATTCTTTTACGCGACGCGGATACAGAAAAAGCGATTTTCATTTTTTGTATACCGTTTATGGTTTACACGAACTAAACAGTTCAATCCATTCTTCAGGATATTACGGTTGTGGGGATATCTAATACATTCACGTTTTTCGTTTAAAATAATTTAAATGTAGAATTTGCGTATATCTTGGCACCTAAGGGTATGTGGGCGCGACCTCTTTTCAGACGTAATGGAGGCGTTTTACACCTCGAATTACACCTGAAAAGATGGCTCCAATACTTCGGCAAACATCTGCCCATGGCTTGCAATGGGTCTTACGATGTTCTGTGCAGACGAGCTGTCATTTTACACGTCGCTGTCAAAAGACAGAGCGTAAAATTACGGTCGCGTTAAAGAAGTGCAGGACACTTCTTGGGACGTAATTGGAGCAGCTTTTCATGGACTCCAATGAAAACCAGCTCCAATTACGTCCAAAAAAAGACGCCACGAAAAATGCGTGCACTTGTAAAAAAGTCTGAAATTCTGGAGCAGTTTTCTCATGAAAATCTATGTCTATACAGGGGATTTGGAGCTCTGTATCAGAAAAACAGAGCTACTTCCGCTAAAAATATATATAGAGAAATTAGTCAAAAAATATCGGACCAAAAACGACATGATAAAAGGGTGAGATGAATTTTAATTCTATTGCTTAAAAAAAAAAAAAAAAGGGGGAAAAATAAAAACCTTGTTTTTATCGAAAAGCGGTCTTATAACCCCAAAACACGTGGTCTAGAAGAACCAAATGAATAACCATGAAGCTAGTGGTGCATTTTATTGATGCTAGAGGAGGAAGCGCACTCGGCCTATTCTTCTTCGGCAGGTTGGTTTTAAGGAATGATTGCTATTTTAATTCCGCATCTATGTCTTTCTCCTTTTTTTTGTAATAGAAGAAAATTATTTATATCATAGCAGCCAATTGATTTGAAATGAAGTGGTAATCTTTATTTACCGTCAGTCTAGATCTACTATATGTGACAGCAGAAGGGCACAATGACATAGAAATAATAACGGATAGAGAAAGGAGGTAAGGTGGACAGGGTAGACAGCTATCTGATGCAAGGGTGAAAACTGAAGATTTACCATCCTAATATATCCTGTGTCACATATTCAAGTACCTTCCTGCCAAGGACAAAATAAGGACACCGCCAGCAGTTTATTTATTTTACTTCCGTTTCTCGTGAATGCAATTTAAAAGGGTTTACTTTGCCTCAGAGTGCATTATTAAGCGGATCTACAGAAATGCCCTAATTTGCTAGCAGGCATAGCTCTTTCAAAGGTTTAGAAGGTCAATTCATGTAGAAACTTAAATGCTTATAGGGCGTCAGGACAAAGCACATTTATTTATTTTAAGGCAAGGCTTTGAACGGGATGGGCTCCAAATGCTGAAAGCCATTCCAGTAATGCAAAGATCAATAAAGTCCCTTGTGCTAAGGGTTAGGGAGCAAGAATGAATAATGGATACTGATATACCTGAAATTGGCATGGAGCACTTTGTTGTGAATACAGTTCAGTTTATACGAGGACTTTACTAAAATTGTGTGTGTGTGTATGAAAGACAACATGGGAGGGTGTACTTGTTCATCCGGCATTTAAGCAGTTAGGACTGGTTCACAATGGGACACTCAGTGCGGTTGAGAAACACAACTATCTCACTTAATAAAACATTGCAACGGAGTGGTTTACTGCAAAAACACATCCTGCTTTGTGTGTGCTAGCAATGTGTTGTTTATTATCTATTTAAAAACCAAACAGTTTTCACATCAAGTGGTCAGGGTGATTATCCTAGTACGCTGCTTTTTTACACATTGTACCAGTAACATGGCTGTACACTTAGGCTATGTTCACACGGGGTATTTTGCCGAGTTTTTTGCCGCGGAAACCGCGTCGCAAAACTGGGCAAAAACGGCCCGAGAACGCCTCCCATTGATTTCAAATGGGAGGCGTCGGCGTCTTTTTCCCGCGAGCAGTAAAACTGCCTCGCGGGAAAAAGAAGCGACATGCCCTATCTTCGGGCGCTTCCGCCTCTGACCTCCCATTGACTTCAATGGGAGGCAGGAGAAAGGGTATTTCTCGCTGTTTTATGCCCGCGGCGCTCAATGGCCGCGGGCGAAAAACGGCGCGATAATCGCCGCGAAAATCGGCGTGCAGGGAGAGGAATATCTGCCTCAAAGTTCCAAACGGAATTTTGAGGCAGATATTCCTCCCCCAAAATACTCTGTGTGAACATAGCCTTAGCCAGAGAGAAGGCAGAAGTGGTTTTTCTCCACTTTTCACCACTTCTGCTTTTCTATCGTCCTATTGCACGCAAAGAGAATATAGAAAGTGGTAAAACACATACATATTAGCTACCTCAAGCATTTCCAGAAGGCTCAAAAATATTGCAATACAAAACTGATGGCTTCCAATGACTGACACTACTATGCAGGGCCGGAGTCAGCACCCGGCGAAGCCGGGCAAGAGCCGGGGTGCACTACCATTGGGGGGGCCCACTCGGCCACAGGGAGAAGCCGCTGCCGTCATGGCTCCTCCAGGAGTGGAATCCCCGGCCAGTGTCTTGCCGGAGATCCTGCTCCTAGAGAGAGCCCCTGTCTAGGAGGTGGCGTAACTACCACTGTAGCAGCTACCACAGGACCCGCAGCATGAGGGGGCCCGTGCCGCCCGCCGTCATGGCTCCCCCATGCCCAGTGGCCCCGCTAGCAGCCGCTATGGCTGGTACAGTGGTAGAGCGACATCACATTCAATAGTAGCCGTGTCCTTCGGACGCAGATACTATTGAACGCTATGGCCGAGCAGTGAGGTATTTCCCCGCTCTGCCATTTACTATGCTACAGACTCCCAAGCAGAGCGCTAGTAGCATATATGGACAGTGATGTCAGGAGCAGAGCAGTGTCCCAGGCAGAGTGCTAGTAGCACTCTGCCCGGGACTTTGGCTCTGGGGTTGCCCCTGACATCACTATCCATATATGGACAGTGATCTCAGGGGCTTCCCCACAGCCGGAGTACCGGAGCAGAGCCTTTACTAGCGCTTTGCCTGGGACACTGCTCTGCTCCTAACATCACTTTCCATATATGGACAGTGATGTCAGGACCAGAGCAGGAGTCCCAGGCAAAGTGCTAGTAGTGCTCCGCCAGGGACTATGGCTCTGGGGTTGCCCCTGACAACACAGTCCATATATGGACGGTGACGTCAGGGGCTTATCCTGAAGTGGAATCCCCAGCTAAAGCGTCGGAAATGCTCTGGCTGGGAATTCCACTCCTAGACGGATCCCCAAAGGCGCTACCTACATGGAGTTAGGCACTACCAGGGAGGGAGGCTGTGTGGCACTACTAGGAAGGGAGGCTGTGTGGCACTACCTGGGAGGAGGGGGCTGTGTGGCACTACCTGGGAGGGGGCTGTGTGGCCCTACCTACAGAGGGCCCTAAATTTATGGGGGCATAAACAGGGCCTGATGTCTATATGGGGGCACAAAGTGACGTTTTCTGCCATTTTACTGCCGCCATGAGCTCCCCCATAAAGGGGCCTACTAAGTCTGTGCCACCCAAGGGCCCACATAAACCTGGAGACAGCCCTGTTACTATTCATCGAGCGCCTCTATTTCTTTATGTAGCTGGTACTGCCAATTCGCCACTATTCTACTACTAGTTTTAATATGGTTAGAACCAGTATCCAATGGCTACTATCTAACTAGAACTACTTTTTAGGTGCTTCTCTCTGGCTCACGGTATCATATGGATGTTACTATATAGTTGGGATTACCCTTTGGTAGTGCGGTCAGTTAACTGCATGAACGTCTGTGGATGCGGTTTAGACAATATGATATGTGCCATGACTTTGTGGGCACTGTATGGCACGTCCAGACGTGGCGGAGGAGCCTATTATCCGCAGCTGAGTTTTCCGCAACGTCTGAACCAACTTGCCTAAAAATGTATTGAAACAACTGTATAAAGCGGCCGCTGGAGAATTCCACTGCAGACTGCCCGCAGTGGAATTCCACAGCAATTGCGCCACGTCTGGACGTGCCCTTATAATTACTATGTTGCTCTACTGCATGGGACAGCAGATGGTAGATCAATACATGCATTCAGTTCAAGTAAATCCCATGTCATAAAAGGCTAATGTATAGGACATTTCAGGAAAAACTCTACCAGATTCATTTATTTTACATGCTGCTTTTAGATCTCAAAGTTAGATCTGTTATTAAAGGGGTGGTCTCACTAAGATCACTCCTTTCCATATTTCCTTTATGACGGCATTTGGACATCATAGAGGGGTATCCCCCACTCGGGACTCGACTCTGCGAGCCAGAGTTGAGAGGCGATCAGCGGCATCCTCTCTGTATTACATGGACAGCCGTGTAATACTACATTTGGTTGGCCACAACGAAGCAATAGGAACTGATTGCTGAGGGTTTCGAAAGCCAAACACGCAAAGATCAGCTGATTGCCGGACCAGCTTCATTTCATAAAGGGATCAGCATTTGTAGCTAAAATAAGGGAAAATTATTGGGATTTTTAGATCAAATCCTGCTCATCAGTTGTATTACTTTACCCATTTAAACCCATTTAAACCTTGTTAAATGCCGTGGTCAGTAGCTACCGCGGCATTTAAATAGTTCGAAAGAGGGGGGGCGGCGCCAAAATCACTATTTTTTGGTCACATCATCTCCCACAAAAAAATGGAATAAAGAAAGTGATCAAAACGTTGCATGAACCGCAAAATGGCAGCAATTAAAACTACAGCTTATCCCACAAAAAATAACCCTTCATACCACTTAAATCGACGGAAAAATAAAAAAACTTATGGCTCTCAGAATTTGGCGACACAAAATAAATTAAATTTTTTACGCTTAGTTTTTTACTTGTAAAAGTAGAAAAATATAGAAAAAATATATATATATTTGGTATCGCCGTAATCATATTGACCCGCAGAATAAAGTTAACATGTTGTTTTAATTACACAGTAAATTCCGTAAAAACGAAAGGCAAAAAACAATGGAGGAATTTTTCCCGTTCCCTAGTATATTATATGGCACAATAAAACGGTGCTACGAAAAACTACAATTCGTCCCGCAAAAATCAAGCCCTCGTAGTACTATATCGACGGAAAAATAAAAAAAATGTATGGCTTTTGGAAAGTGGGGAGGAAAAAAAAGAAAATTAAAATCTGAAAGTTGTTTACGACGAGAAGGGGTTAAAAAGCCAGACATTGTTCACCTGGGTGCGTCAAGCATATGTTAAAAAAATTGGATATTTCCCAAAGCCAAGTCATGAACTTTGCATATTATCTGGGCTGGAGTTTGGCAATAAATATTTTTTGTGTTTTTTAGTTTTTTTTTAACACCTTCCCGACCGCCCACTGTCTTTTGACGTCAGGTGGTGCGGGTGCTTAATCTACAGAGACGTCTTTTGGCGTCGCTGCAGATCAGGCTGATGAGCGCTCGTGTGAGCACTCATCCTCTAAGCAGGAGCTGTTACTAACAGCTCCTGATCTTAGAGCAGCCTCCTGAACACAGCTGGGGTCGGCAAACATTCGGACCCCAGCTGTGTAACCCTTTGATTACCGCGGTCCGTGAATTTCCCTCTTTGATCGCATCACCGGGATTCCAGTGATGCGATCAAACACTGGGGAATCCCTCTGCAGTCAGCCCTGGGGACCTACAAAGGACCCCAGGGCTGTCTGTTCCGTGTGCCTGCTGTTCGGGCACACTATTTGCTGCCCGATCAGCAGCCTGTGTCATAGTGACACAGTGTAATGTATTAGCGTACAGAAGTATGCTAATACATTACAAGTAAAAAATAAAGTTACAAATAAAGTTTTCCCTTGATGGGATTAAAAAAAAAAAAAAGTAACAAAACAAATAAATAAATAAAAAAAGTGCCAAAAGTCTTTATTTTGCATAAAATACATTTTATTGCCCCTACACTAAATAAAAACAAAAAACCTATGCATATTAGGTATCTACACGACCGTAATAACCTGAAGAATTAATCTAATGGGTTATTTAGCGTGAAACGTGAACGGGATAAAAAACAAAAAAACTATTCCGAGAATCGCTTTTTCCCATAATTACGCCGTAAAAAAAAATTGTTTTACCCCCAAACTGTGGGAAAAATAAAATACCATTTCTCTCGAAAAAAAAACAAGGCCTCATACAGCCACGTCAATGAAAAAATAAAAAAGTTATGGCTGCTGAAACGCAGAGAGGCAAAAACAGAAAAATTTAGCTGGTCATTAAGGTCTTTTCAGGCCCGGTCATTAAGGGGTTAATCAAATCGTTTTTATTGACACGTGTTTTCATGGTATACAAACAGGTAACATATGAGACAATAACATCCCCGTCCACTCAAACCCTCCTCCTGTCCAATCCCACCCACTTGCAAAGGGCAATAAATATGTTTGAACAGAATATATTACATTGAATCCATATTCAATAACCTGTAAGCCATAGATTATATTCTGTAGTAAAGAAGGTATTCAACGGATTGTAAGTGAATGGCTGGCAATGGAAATAATATTGGTCTGCTTATAGAAAAACCAAAAAGGTGCAAATCATGAGATCTGAGATGAAGCCGAGACGTAACCAGTTGAGAAAAAGCAAGCAAATATAGATCATGTATAGTACAACCAAGCTATACGGTTATGGCAGTAACTGCAGTCAAGTCCTTTTATATCCAACGGTCCAAAAAACCTTTTGGCCGAGCATAACCCTAACAGCCACTTTGTTTAGCAGGGTCCAAAGACTGGAGAACTACTTCATCTAATACTGTGCCTGCCAAAGACATCAAAGGAAGGTGGCCACGGACAATTTTGTTTTGCTAACAAATTGGTAGCCCAAATGGGTAAGAAAGTCCCACATTTTTTATGAACCTGAAGTACACTACTTTGATAGTCAAGGGATAGGGGTATGGGTGGGCTGCTTGGGTTAACCACAGTTCTACATTATTTATTTATTTTTTTAAGGTTTTTAGTGGTCTTCGTCTCTCATTGAATCTCTTTAATCTGATTTTCTGTAGTCATTATCGACATCATGAAAATGTATGCAGCATAAATCTTCAGGCTTTTGCAACAATGCCTAACCTATAAACTACACAAACAAAATCAATAGTAATTGCTATACTACTTAAATAATCAATACTAAAGAAAAAAAAAATGTTCTAACTATATACAAGAAATTCAACACACAAAAAAAAAAAAAACAACAGCAAAGTCTTCAAAGTGTAAAGCCGGGCCACAAAATATGGGAAAAACTATGGGAAAGGCATAAAGCTCTGTTAATATTCGGAGGTGACTATAGAAAGTCCATCGACAGCAACATCAAAAACATTTTGGCCTGCCCCTACCACACACACCTTAGAAAGAAGCAGTAACTTACCTGGGATAACAGGTACAAGGAAACTTGCGGACTTATTCTTGGACGGTCTGTTGACTAAAGTTTATAAAAAAGAAAAAAGTTTTATAATTAATAGGAGCATTATTTAGGCCGGATTCACACGAGCGTGTTCGGTCCGTGATATACGGACCGTATGTCGGCAGTGTTGCCCAGACTGAAGACACTGCAGGGAGCCGGGCTCCTAGCATCATAGTTATGTATGGCACTAGGTGTCCCTGCCTCCCCGTGGAACTACTGTCCCGTGCTGAAAACATGATTACAGTACGGGACAGTTGTCCTGCAGCGAGGCAGGGACTCCTAGCATCGTACATAACTATAACGATAGGAGCCCGGCTCCCTGAAGTGTGTTCGGTCTGGGAAATACTGCCGACATACGGTCCGTATATCACGGACCGAACACGCTCGTGTGAAGTATAATTTCAGATTATTAAAACTTTAAAAACAAATAGCAAGAGATATCAATGCGAATCTGTTCAATATAGTTAATCAGCCGAGATGACTCCATTTCTCCTCCGTCCTCCCACACATCTATTTTCCACATTCCAGTGGCAGTTTCCTCCATGTGCTATCGTATACGGCAACTATTCAGCTTAATAGGAGCTGAAAACAACTGCACAGGGATTAGTGGATGAAGCAGGCATTCAGATTTTGGCAAGTACCTGTGTGTGGGGGGGGGGGAGGGGGGTGTGACTGCCATGTAGACATAGGCCACTGTAGACTATATTTTCTGGGGCAGGAGGGGGGCGGGTCAATTGCTAGTACTATAATAATAATTTTGTACAGAATGGAAAGACTAATGGGTTTTGTCAATATGAATTAGGCCCCATTCACATAACGCTTTTGGCCTACATTTAACGTATATGGCAGGAAACATATGTATGCTTTGAACACATACCATTTTAGCCTATGGGTGACAGATGCAACGGTTAAAGTACCGGTCACAGGCATACATCACCCATTGGCTATGATGGCACCCGTTTAACATATACATCATGAAATACTCATGACATCCGTCACCACAGCTCCATTGTTTAAAAACAGTATGAATTTTTTACTATTTCATACTAATATATACCGACGCATGACAAAGGGACATTCTAATGTTTTAGTCAGGCTAACGTTAACCTAAGGACACATTTAGTGGGTACATCGGGAGCTTTTCTGGCGTACATGCTAAGCGTAAGGACAAAACATTATGTAAACAGGACCTAAGGTTGCAAATCACTCCAGAGTCCATTACCTATGTAAATTCTACTTATCTTATCTTCACTTATTTAAGCAAAGACATTGCCTATTAAAATGTCAGGGAAATTATGTAATACGGAAAGGTTTACACCGCTGCCCGTGTAATTATGTGCTCCATAAACTACCTGTTTCCGAAGAACTATGAAATAAGCAGGAAGAGATACGCCAAAGGCATTACTGACAATTACAATGGAGAGTAAAACATCCAGGGAGTGGTAAGCCGCCCACACATATTATGTTGATCGATCCTGCTGACAATCTAATGTGTATGGAGGTCTCCTTACTGTCCCCCGATAACAGGCTTTGGGGAAATGAGGATCGGCAAGTTTATTTTAAACATGCCAATTCTCTGTTCTGCCGGGGAAGAAGCTGCTGTCAGAAGGTGATCAGTTGTCCGTGCCCGGACAACCCCTTTAAATCAATTGAGGAAGTTTTTCGCAAATCAGTTAGATGGACGTTTTAACAGTAGGGCTTACCTAAGCATTGTAGCTGACCAAGTCTATCCAGCAGCTGGAGAACCACAGGTTTGGAAAAATAGATCTAGCGGCTTGTGTTCTATTACCTGCAACAGCTGCCACGCTATTAAATGGGTTGTATGGAAATGCCAGTTTCTAATATCACCAGTATATCAATCACATAAAGCGTAATCCTAGAACATTATCGCTACCAGCAATAGTCTACCTAGATCATAAAGGAAGCTGCGTATTTACCTGGTCCTGGTTCACCAGTGAATAGACATAGAGAGGAAGTAGCAGTCTGTTGAGTAGATGGTCTGTTAGGACATCATTAAGAAACTCGCAGTTGATAATCAGAATATCATTGAGATAATTTAAATGATCCAGGTGCTGTGATACTAAATTACTGAGACTTCCTCGATTCTTGTGTCTGGAAAATAGATGGATACAAAATACGGTGACTCAAGGATTGGTTACTGCTATTATGTAAAACTCTACGCACAGAATAGACGGGAAGGGAAATCTCAATGCTACAGCATTCCAAGACATTTTGGACAATTGTAGCTTCCAACTTTGTGGGAAGTTTGGGGTCAAGCCCTTTCCTGTTCCAGCATGACTGTGCCCCAGTTCACAAAGGGATGTCCATAAATACATGGTTTGAGGAGTTTGGTGTAGAAGAACCGCACACAGCCATGACCTCAACCCAATCCAACACCTTTAGGATGAATTGGAAAACCGATTGCAAGTCAGACCTTCTCGTCCAAAATGAATGGCCTGACCCCACTAATGCTCTTAAGGCTGAATGGGCACAAATTCCCACAAACACACTCCAAAATCTTGTGGAAATTGCTCCCAGAAGAGTTGAGGCTGTTATAGACGCAAAAGTGGGCTCTACTCTATTTTATCTGCCATGGTTTTGGAATAAGATGTCCAACAAGCCCATATAGATGTGATGGTCAGATGTCCACATAGTTCGGGTCACATTATGTACTTCAGATGCAAAATCCAATCATACTTGCAGTCAGAGTAGATTATTTTACATAAAACAGACTAATTCATAAACATATAAAACCAGCTGCATAATAATAACAACTATGAAGATGCATCATAGTAAAATCCGAACACATTTATCATGACACCTATGAATATAGTGCTTGTCATGTATAAAGGGAGCATGTGACTAGGACAGACCCCTTTATTTCAGAGCACGTTAAAAATACTCATAATAGAATTATATTGTAGAGTTACATATTGCTAAATAAGCGTTATTATGCCTAAGATTGGAAAACCCAACAAATTGAAATATAGTTTACATTATGGATTCTGAGCCGTTCAGACGCCGCCGATCCTTGATCCAGCTGTACACCGACATGATGGGATGAAATCATGTCCTGCTGGGGTGTGTGAAACATAAGGTGTATGAGTAGGCTGTATCATACATTTCCAATAAGTGGGGGTCCCATCTTGGGGGTATATATAAAGTATATACTTACTATATAAAAAGAACAATGTACCACATTAGCACATGGTTGTCCACTGCTGTCCGGAACATTAGGCAGGGAAGAGGGAGAAGAGGCAGCAACACTTAATGCACATACCCTGCCACAACCAATCATGTATTTGAGTGTACATTTGGAAGAAACGGGTATATTCAAGGTGTTCTACAATGGGCATGTGTATATATATATATATATATATATATATATATATAAAATGCAGCCATGTGACATTAGCAAATGCTGCCATGGGACAAAGGCTTCCTGTATACAGTCTCAGGTGTGAACACGCATCTCTTATTTGTTCTTACCGGGTCTCGTTTGCATGCACTTTTCAATATATGTATGAAATACTACCGCTATGGCATTACACCTCTGATCTCGAAGGAATCTGCTCCAATTAGGTTATAATGCCAAATGACACTCCAGACGCAGCCTAGCATCCTCCACTGCCATCCTTTCCCACTAAAGAATGTGGTCTATTAATTTAGCCAAATTACAATCACTTTAATGGATTGTTTGAGAATATGGATTGCGCTACCACTCCAATCACTCAAGCACAACAAGCAAGGCTTCAATTAGTACATGAGGAGGCTGCTGTGGGGGGCAATGACCCGGAGGAAGCTGTGAATAATTCATGCAATCCAATTAAGAGGCAGTCATACGATCATTCAGAATGTAGGAGATTAAAGGCATCAGGATTAAGCACTTGTTTATAAAGGAAAAAATCAACACAGTAGCGAGAATGATCTAAATCTTGGCTGCGGCCCAGGCTAAGAGACTTTACAGGGGTTCTCATTGATAAATCTTCATTCTGCAACTCTGCAACTTTGGGAATGTTAATGATCATTCCAGCAATGCATAAACAACACTACTCGCAATAAAAGTGGTGGAGGGGAGATTGTGCCAAGCCAGCATTTCCATAGGCTGCAAAGTGTGAGCCGCGCAGAGTTTACGGTTATGCCTGTTTGATGGAGCACGCTGTAAGTAACCACTAAATCCTCCTGCAATGAATTATCAGAGGTCTGGGGAAAATGACTGCTATTAAACACTGTAGGCCACCAAGAAGGAATATTATTACATTCATAAATGAAGATTATCTTATTTTGGAAACATTATGAAGAGACAGTACATTGGAAAAGACTACAGACACCTTTACAACCACATTTATTTGTACTGCATCTATAATGTAAATGGAAGCAACTTTGCAAAATTAAAAGTGTCCTATTATTGTGGGTCTACAGCTTCTATACAGGCATATATGTTTCCATGGTAACAGACCACAAACAAACACTGAGTAGTCTAATCCGGCAGTCAGACTTCCTTCCATTTGTCCCCCAAGTCTTAATAACATACATTAGGTAGTTAAACTAGACACAAGGGACAAATGGAAGGCAATAGGACTGCAGGATCAGTCTGGACAGGGTTTGTTTGTTGTCTGTTACCATAGAAACATAGTCCTGTATAGGAGCTGTGGACACAAAACGAAAGGAAATTAGTAAATTAAGACGATATGCAAAGTTGCTCACATTTTCATTTTAGATGCATAGGAACAATTTAAAAAAAAAAATTTGAGAAGATGTATATCGCCTATTAAAGAAATGCTCTGTCCAGCGATAACATCGGACAGACTCACTAATGGATAATCACAATGGGAAACACAACAAAGAGAAGTCTGAAACACTATTTATAGAGGCGTAAGGTGTAAAAATAGATGTGGTATTATTACAGTATTTAAAGTGAAGTAAAGTAAATACAATTTTTCCAGTAAAAAAAAAAAAAAGAAGATGATATACACTTACTCTTCATCGGTCTGGACACACTTATCAAGCTCAATGACATGAATTCCAATGAACCAAACCAGATTGGAAAAATACGGCACAGCAGTTTTATCTCTAATATAATGTAACATGGGCTGGTTGTTAACTAAAAATAATAAAAAAAAGAAATAAACAGGTTAATATATGATAAAAGCACAAGAAACGGAGCAAAAAAAAAGTCTAAATTATACAAACAAGCCAATGACCTTGAAAGGACAGTGTCCATTAGGCTAAAATAGGGTAAAGACTGTATATTTGTACACTCAGCAGCGGTTTTTAACGATTATAGCTGATGCCGTAAATGTGTAACAATATTTCCTTGTTTTATTTGATTCCTCCAATTACAAAAATGTTATGGCTGCCACAGCGAGGAGAGGGCTTGTAAATCTGTGTTTAGTAACGAGGCCGTTATCCGCAATTAAACGAAGTAAACAGCTTTAACGAAGAGCAAAGATATTGTGGGTGTGTGTGTGTGTATACATATATATATATATATATACACACACACACACACACACACACACACTTGACGCAAAGCATAGGTATACATAGAAATTAAAAACGCAGACTACTAAATATGTGAACACAACAGCGAACGGGACACATCTATATAGAGTGCTTAAGACAATTCCCAGCTAATTGAAGAATCACCAGTACATACGAGTCATTGAGTTTTATGGACACCACATTTTTATTTTTTATTATTGGGGTGGGAAATGGTCTTAAAATTAGGCTCTTGCTTAAAAACAAAGGGGCAGATTTACTTGTGTCAAGGTCTAGAAAGCGTCAAAAAATATGTGCCAAATTTAGCGCAAATTGGCATAGTTTGGCGCAATTTTCATGTTTTCTACCTCACACGACACCTTTTTAAAAAGTGCCCCAAAGAGGATCGTAGCTTAGCTAGAAAGGGGAAGGGGTTAAAATGTTCAAAAAACTGGCAGAAAATTGTAGTGCAAAATAAGCCAAAGCAAAAGTGGTATAAGAAAGAGAAAAGTGTCTAATAGGTCATGCAAGATGCGCCAAATTCATCACACAGCACGCACCTTTGGAAAATAATTTCGGCTTTTTGTGCCTGCCGGTTTTAAGTTTATGCTGTCTAGCTATTACAGAATTAGACAGAATTAGTAAATGTGGGCCAAAAAGTGTGGGGAAAAGTTAATAAACACCTTCATGTAGGTAAACTAGTGCAGACACTAAAAGCGGAGGAGTTGTCCAGAGCAGCCTTTGCACTAGTTTTCTTAAAGGGACTGACCACCTTTGAACACCATTTTATCAATCTAAATCGGTTCAAAATTCTGTGCGGCTTAATTTTTTAACAAAGCAGAGCATCAAATCCTCTGCATAGACATAGTAATAAAATAGAACAAGCTTGCAGCCTGTAGCCACTAGAGGGAGCCGATCATCTCACTGCATGCTGTTACATATTGAACGCAATAACACAGTATGCAGTGAGCCCCAAAGCTCCCTCTAGTGGCAATTGCAGGTAGCCAGCAAGTGATCTTTTAAATCTTTATAGCGGATTTGGAGATTTGTATATTATTAATAATAAAACAACAACAGGATTAAAAAAAAAAAAAGTGTAGATTCAATTTAAAGAGGATCGGTCACACACTTCTGATGCCCTGTCTGAGGGCAGCATAAAGTAGTAACACACTGATTTAAGCTGCCACTTACTAGGTAATGTTAACAAGTTTAGTAGTATTTAGTACTTCTACTTGGGAAACGTGACCGATGCTAGAAGTAAGAGTCCAAATATATTTATTTATTCACGCTCCCCTCCCCCTCCAGCCGCTGATTGACACTTTCGTGCCTATTACTGTACATAGGGAGAAAAGTTTAGACAGCGGCTGGAGGGGGGAGGGGAGCGTGAAGAAATTAATATACTTGGACTCGTGTTTGCAGCGTCGGACGCGTGTCCAAAGTATAAATACTAAATACTCTTAATCTACTTCACATTAACTAGTAAGTGACAGAACACTGAAATCGGTGGAGCGGTCACTTATTTATGCTGCCCTCATACAAGGCAGATTCAATATCTGACCGATCCGCTTTAAGGCCGCTTTCAGGCGGCCATGATACCGCTGCATTTTAACGTCAGTATCACGGCCACAAGACTTGGACCCCTGAGTTTTTACTGATTAAGGCTGGATTCACACGAGCGTGTGCGTTTTGCACGCACAAAAAACGCGATGTTTTTGCGCGCGCAGAATGTCCATAAGAGCTCAGTGTGTCAGCAGCTACATGATTTTCGCGCAGCCGCCATCATTATGACACTATATGTTTGTAAACAGAAAAGCTTCCGTCTGCTGCGCATTATTTTCACGCACCCATTGACTTCAATGGGTGCGTGATGCGCGAAAAACGCACAAATATGGGACATGTCGTGAGTTTTACGCAGCGGACACACGCTGCGTGAAAATCACGGACTGTCTGAACGGCCCCAATGACTAACATAGGTCTGTGCGAGGCGTGTGAAAATCGTGCGCATTGCATGGATGTATTACACGTTCGTCTGAATAAGCCCTCAAACACATTAAAGCATTCGATTTTGATCTAAGATCAGCTCAGTAGAACCATGCGGAGTTCCAGGTCACGTGGACGTAATATGGACTGCATTTTAAAGTGTATTACGGCCGTCTGAAACCAGCCTAAATGTGCCCAGTGCGAGTCTGTGTTGTAATATTTTCTGATAAATTAACAAAGACGCGTAGACAGTTATGCTGCCAATTAATTAAGTTTCCATTTTTTTCAGTCTATTTAGTAAATATTATGTTCAAGAACAAACATAAAAACCCAGAAACTGAAGAATTACATTCAAGGGTTCAACTAACAACCTATACTGTAAGGCTGGGTTCACACGAGCATGTTCGGTCCGTAAAGGACGGAACGTATTTCGGCCACAAGTCCCGGACCGAACTCAGTGCAGGGAGCCAGGCTCCTAGCATCATAGTTATGTACGATGCTAGGAGTCCCTGCCTCTCCGTGGAACTACTGTCCCGTATTGAAAACATGAAAGATTTCTAATCAAGACACATGCACAGCTAAATAAACGGTAAATGGTCAGCAAACTTACATGACACTGCGTTATGGCACATAGGGATCACCAGCGAAGAGAGGGCAAGAAACAGAAAATAGGTATTAAATTCAGAAAACGGGTCAATAAAGCAGAAGTAATCACATTTACCATATATTTTTTTATATAAATAAAAAGCGAAAAAAATTCAAAAATAGTGAAAAAGCAGAGAGAGTTAAAAAAAAAACAAAAAAAAACAACAACTTTATCCTAAAAAATGAAAACTATACTCCAGTATGCCAAATATGAAAGAGCCCTGGAATCTACACATGGAAAAAACGAGAGCAGAATATCAACAAGCAGCAAATATATATATAAAAAAAAAAAGACATTAAACACAAAATAAAAATCGCTAGTAAAAATATCGTCCTCTTCAGCCAAATCATTAAAAAGAGTCTATACAACCATTTCTTAGATCTATGCATTTCCCTTTCCATTTTGCAGGCAATGCCCATTACATTTCGGCCCACACTAAACTTTGCCAGGCTCCTGAGTGGCCTAGCTGTGATATAGTGGAAGGTTTAGCTGCACAAGTAGGAACTTTTGCTCTTCTAGAAAGCTGAGTAACAACCCTTGTGTTGTAATTGGTTACTTCCCAAGATACAGCTGGATAGTTTGTTATATACCTGGCAGAATAGGACGGCTATTCACTATATATTTTTTAATAGACATAAAACACTTATAAAAAAAAAGTTACAGATCTGATGCTTAGCAATTCTAGTGGTATAAGCAGATACTCTCCTCACATCCTTATGGAGGGGGGGGGGTACGGTTATTATCGAAGGCCTTGTTTACCGTTTTTTTCAGGTGGAAGATGCCAATTCTGCGCCGAAGTCTACCCACAAATTAAATGGGGCCAATCCGCGTACGGTTCCGCGGCAAACTGTAAATCGGCGTAAAAAATCCACCAGTAGCATGCAGATCCCGAAAGCGGATTTCCCTTGAAATCTGTATTAGGTTTTTCTGCCTCTGAAATCCGTCATGTGAACGTGCCCTAAACTGCCTCTTTATTATTTTGTAAGAATATGCACTGCCATATAATAAATAAATGCCTAGAAATAGAAGTGTATGAGCGGTTCTCTTCCGTCACGTTGTTCGAGTGTACCGCCAGTTAAGATTAGAAACTTCATGCTCTTAGAGTCTCACGCACCATTAGGCTCCGTTTATGCGTCAGATTTGGCATGAATTATCTGATGACAATCCGCATCCCATACATGTGAACGTGGTTTCCGCATCCCCATGAAAAGAAAAATTTCAGCGCAGATTTTTGTCTGCCTTGGAAAAAAATCTGCCACGAAATAAGTATCACGCTACTTATCTCAGACAGAAACGCAGAGGATTACCTAATATCTAATAACCCCTGTATGGATCTGAGGCACAACCACAGCAGAGTCAGGGCAGAAATACAAGTTGGAGCCTTCAAAGCTTCGCTGTTCGTGCTGCAGACCTCTCCATCCGAATACATTAAAGAGGCTCTCTCACTACATTATAAGTGCCCTGTCTCCTATATAAGGAGATGGGCGCTGTAATGTAGGTGACAGTAATGCTTTTTATTTTAAAAAACGATCTTTTTTCACAAAGTTAGGAGCGATTTTGGTTTATGCTAATGAGCTTTCTTAATGCCCAAGTGGGCGTACTTTTACTTTCGACTAAGTGGGCGTTGTACAGAGGAGTGCATGACGCTGACCAATCGGCATCATGCACTCCTCTCCATTCATTTACACTGCACTAGCGATATAGATATATCGCTATGTGCAGCCTCATACACAAGCCCTAACATTACTAGTGTCCTGATAATGAATACACATGACCATCCAGCCTGGACGTCATGTGTACTCAGAATCCTGACACTTCTGACTCTTTTTTGTGAGATTCCAGCAAGGGAAACCAAATCTCGTTTAGCTCCGTGATCTCGCGAGATTTGGTTTCACTTGCTGGAATCTCACAAAAAAAGAGTCAGAAGTGTCAGGATTCTGAGTACACATGACGCCCAGGCTGGATGGTCATGTGTATTCATTATCAGGACACTGTAGTAACGTTAGGGTTTGTGTATGAGGCTGCACATAGTGATATAACTATATCGCTAGTGCAGTGTAAATTAATGGAGAGGAGTGCATGATGCCGATTGGTCAGCGTCATGCACTCCTCTGTACAACGCCCACTTGGTCGAAAGTAAAAGTACGCCCACTTGGGCATTAAGAAAGCTCATTAGCATAAACCAAAATCGCTCCTAACGTTGTGAAAAAAGATCGTTTTTTTAAATAAAAAGCATTACTGTCACCTACATTACAGCGCCCATCTCCTTATGTAGGAGACAGGGCACTTATAATGTGGTGACAGAGTCTCTTTAAATTAAGATGTTCGCATAGTCGACCTTGTTATAGATACAGTGGAACTGTAGCCCGGATCCGGTCACTATGTCTATACGCCTGCTAGCGAACATTACACTTGTCACCAGTGCCCTTTCATACTGCAGAGAGAGACTGCCAGCTTAAATAAGACCTATTATATATAGAAGAAAGACGGACAGCTGGCCATTCCCTGTTTGGGTAAGATATCCAAGTTATTTTAGCTTTTGTATATCTCACTCTTAGGCTCTGTTCACATCTGCGTCGGGTCTTTCCATTGTTCGGCTTCGTCAGAGGAGCAGAACAAGGTAAAATCAGAAGCAATGGTTCAGTTGCACCATAGACACCACTACTGGCGCGCCGACGGAACCCATTGACTTTAATGGGTTCCGTCAGCTTTCCATCGGGGTGTCCGTGGTATTACCGGACACAATAGCACAGCATGCTGCTCTATTTTTTCCGGTAATCTTGGCCAGATCTGCGACGAAAGCCCCTAACAGAGCTTCAACGCAGATGTGAACTGAGCCTTGGGAAAGAGGAAGTGAAGGAGTTCAATATTTCAATTCTCCGCCTACTCTGTCCCACATTAAAATGAATGGAGAGTGCAGCGGGCACATTGAGGAAGTTTTAAGTGGATCACTGGAGGTATAGTTTAAAAACCGTAAAATAAGTTAACCCTACATTTAAAAAATAAAAATAAAAAATAAATGCTATAAAAAGCACAAGAAATGTGTTAAGAATTATTTGTGTATTTTAGGGCCTATTCACGCGGAGTTTTTTGCAGGCAGAAAATTCTGCCTGGAAATAAATCCGCTCCGTTTTTTTTAAGTGGTTTTGACCACACACGTTCTTTGACGCATTTGTTGCTGCGGTTTTTTAAGGCGTTTATTTTTCATACTTCTTCAAGAGACAAAGTGAAATTCCGCGCGTGTTTTATGACGAAAAACAGGGGAAAGAAAGCATCAAAAATCTCGGCAACAAACGCGTTTATTTCCGTCTCCCATTGATTGCAATGGGGTTTTTGAGGCAGAAAACACCTCAACACCTCTTTTTCCCCGTGAGCGGTTTTTTTGCTCGCGGTACAAAACGCCTCGACCTCCCATTGAAGTCAGTCAATTTCGGCCGTTTTTTGCCGCGGTTTCCGTGGCAAAAATCTCCGCGTGGACAGGTCCTTACTGTGAACAAAAATGTCTGAAGACATGAGCTCTCTTACATCTCAAATATCCGAGACCTGAGCTCATCCTGGCCTTACACGGCCTTAAACAAAGTAAGCGGATACCATACTACAGTAATGAATGACCCGAAGGGCAATTGGTTTGTGTCTACAGAGAATCATTTCTCTTTAGTGCTTTTAGGTGAACTTCTAAAATGAAGGGAATGTGGTAATACTTAGGTAGATACCAAACACCATTCCTCCAAAAACAGAGTTTTTGGAATAATAAACACATCTTCACTGCAGTTCACTTGTGCCATCTAGTGGTTGCTGCTGAGATTACAATGTGCAGAAAAACCCATAAATGGAAGAAAAATTCTCAAAAATGAACAAAATCCGTCCATTGGGACCATATAAATGTAACTCGCGTGGTAAAAAGGGATAGAATTAGACATCTTGCACCTTTTGAAATACATCTTTTAAAAACAACATGTATTATAGCATGTTATGTTTTACTGTTGACAGCAGCTGGTACATTATTAAAGGGGTTATCCTGTAGTTCACATACAGAACATAAATGTGCCCCTTTAACGGATATTCACAACTTAAAGGGGTTTTCGAGTTTCAATGTAATAAAAACTGTACCCACCAGGTGTATGGAGATAAAAAGTCGCAAAACATGGCCCACAACATTTTCGCAATAATTTCACATTTTTCACCGTTATACGCGACTCTCACAATTAAAAAAAATAATGTTTTCACGGCCAGACAGCTCCCATAGAAGTCAATGGATCACTTTTACTGGCCATTTTTTGGAAACAATCCTTATAACGGCCGGTAAAAACTGATCCTGGCCGAGGACTCACCGCACATAGCGCTACTTTGAGCGCTGAGCCCAAGGAAACCCTTGACATTACTGTCGATAGAAGGACCGTGATCTCAGGCTTTCAACAATTGAATCCCTGGCCAGAGCATCGAAAGACCTCTGGCCGGGGACTTCAGTCTTGTAGCTAGCTCCCGTCCATGTAGATAGCACCTCCATGCCTGAGGATAGCAGGCCCCCTGCCCATCCACTGTATATAGCGTGCCACTGAATTCCCAGCGACCAGACCCCACTCTGGCAGGCGATTACGGTCCTGGAGAAGCCGCCGGCGTCACTATCCATATATGGACAGTGACGTCAAGAGGTTACTCGTAGAGCAGAATCCCTGGTCCGCTCTGGCACGGGATTCTGCTCTCCTGACGTCACGTGACTGTCCATACATGGACAGAGACATCAGGGGCACCGTCTATGAGGAATCAGAGGGATTCCGCTCCTACAGTGAGCTACAGTGGCGCTATCTACAGGGGAGGGGGTGGTATCTACAGGGGGCGTGGCACTATCTACAGGGGACACTGTGGCGCTATCTACAGGGGCACTATCTACAGTGGGCTCTGTGGCACTATCTACAGGGACATTGAAAGCACTGTGGTGATTTCAGGGGGTTGGGACAAAAAAACAAAAAACACCTGACAAATGAAATCTATCCTATTGCCATGAAAAACGGATGACAAACGGCAATTAAAAACGGACAGACGGACCTGAAATGGATGAATATTTGGAGAGGCACTGGTGCAAAACAGCCATGAAAAACTGACAGTTAATCAGTTTTTAATGGCCGTTTTTTTCACTGTCGTGTGAATGTAGCCTTAAGCCAGATTCACACGAACTAATGCAAACTCAGTCGTGAATAATTATGATGGGTCAATCGGGTTTTCTTCTGGCTAACTTTTATTTATTTTTTTCTAATAGCACAGGAGTCTACGCAATTCTTACCGTCAAACAGCAACAAAGTCCAAACGGAAAGAAAATCAGAGCGGATGTGAACAAAGCCTTATTCTCCTGTACATAGCAATGCCAAATATGTGTACAAATGGGGTAACAAACTCTGCCTGATGTGGACATGTTATAGCCTTCCGCCCATTTATAATGTATTTGTGTGAAGCAGGGTGTCTAACTGAAGGGGTTGTCCAGTTTAGGAAACTCATTATCCTTCTAACAAGTAAGGATTGTCCAAAGTGGACAACCCCTTTAAAAAAATAGAAATAAAAAAAAAATTAGATAGAGGTAGTTTTAAAGAGAACCTTTCACTAGCCCATACAGTGAAGGAAATAAGTATTTGATCCCTTGCTGATTTTGTAAGTTTGCCCACTGTCAAAGACATGAACAGTCTAGAATTTTTAGGCTAGGTTAATTTTACCAGTGAGAGATAGATTATATAAAAAAAAAAAAAAAAAAAAAAAAAAAAACAGAAAATCACATAGTCAAAATTATATATATTTATTTGCATTGTGCACAGAGAAATAAGTATTTGATCCCTTTGCCAAACAAGACTTAATACTTGGTGGCAAAACCCTTGTTGGCAAGCACAGCAGTCAGACGTTTTTTGTAGTTGATGAGGTTTGCACACATGTTCGATGGAATTTTGGCCCACTCCTCTTAGCAGATCATCTGTAAATCATTAAGATTTCGAGGCTGTCGCTTGGCAACTCGGATCTTCAGCTCCCTCCATAAGTTTTCGATGGGATTAAGGTCTGGAGACTGGCTAGGCCACTCCATGACCTTAATGTGCTTCTTTTTGAGCCACTCCTTTGTTGCCTTGGCTGTATGTTTCGGGTCATTGTCGTGCTGGAAGACCCAGCCACGAGCCATTTTTAATGTCCTGGTGAAGGGAAGGAGGTTGTCACTCAGGATTTGACGGTACATGGCTCCATCCATTCTCCCATTGATGCGGTGAAGTAGTCCTGTGCCCTTAGCAGAGAAACACCCCCAAAACATAATGTTTCCACCTCCATGCTTGACAGTGGGGACGGTGTTCTTTGGGTCATAGGCAGCATTTCTCTTCCTCCAAACACGGCGAGTTGAGTTAATGCCAAAGAGCTCAATTTTAGTCTCATCTGACCACAGCACCTTCTCCCAATCGCTCTCAGAATCATCCAGATGTTCATTTGCAAACTTCAGACGGGCCTGTACATGTGCCTTCTTGAGCAGGGGGACCTTGCGGGCACTGCAGGATTTTAATCCATTACGGTGTAATGTGTTACCAATGGTTTTCTTGGTGACTGTGGTCCCAGCTGCCTTGAGATCTTTCATGGAGCCCCAGATCGATGTCGATTGACAGTCATTTTGTATGTCTTCCATTTTCTTACTATTGCACCAACAGTTGTCTCCTTCTCACCCAGCGTCTTACTTATGGTTTTGTAGCCCATTCCAGCCTTGTGCAGGTCTATGATCTTGTCCCTGACATCCTTAGAAAGCTCTTTGGTCTTGCCCATGTTGTAGAGGTTAGAGTCAGACTGATTAATTGAGTCTGTGGACAGGAGTCTTTTATACAGGTGACCATGTAAGACAGCTGTCTTTAATGCAGGCACCAAGTTGATTTGGAGCGTGTAACTGGTCTGGAGGAGGCTGAACTCTTAATGGTTGGTAGGGGATCAAATACTTATTTCTCTGTGCACAATGCAAATAAATATAATTTTGACTATGTGATTTTCTGGTTTTTTTCTAACATAATCTATCTCTCACTGGTAATATTAACCTAGCCTAAAAATTCTAGACTGTTCATGACTTTGACAGTGGCCAAACTTACAAAATCAGCAAGGGATCAAATACTTATTTCCTTCACTGTACATGTGAAGCGGAGTGCACCATATAAAAGCACTGCTGCTCAGACCCTCGGGCACTTTAAACTACTTGTCTAGCCTCCTCCGTTTGAGATATCGGAGTGGTCATATTTGGCGCCCAATATAAATGAGCCCCTGTACTGTCAGAGGGGCGTTTCTATTCATGCAAAGGGCAGTGAGGCGGGATACTTGGTGCTCTGACACTGTCCAATAGGCTACAGCGTCAGAGCTGCTTATGCTGTGTTGTGACCGCTCTCGTGAGATCACAGTCTTGTCATCACTGTCTGACAAAAGCTGGAGAGAGGAGAGTGTCCGTGCGGATACGCACAGCTCCGCCGCTACGGACCCGAAGAGGATAAGAACAAATCACATTCTTCTCCTCTTCTGTACCGTGGCGGATGCAGTGTCGGAGTTTAATTCAATTGGAGGTAAAACCCGCAACAAATAGCAGTTGTTGCTGGGTTTTTTTGCGGCGGGTTCGCAGTGATTCCACCGCAAAAAAACGCAACTCAGAAAAAAATAAATCTTATACTTACCCAGGAGTCTGTGTTTCTTCCTCCAGGCCTACCTCCTGGGATGACGTTTCATCGCATATGACCATTGCAGCCAATCACATCGTATAAAACGTCATCCCAAGAGGCCGGTCTGGATGATGTCAGAGGGCCGGCCTCCTGGGAGGACGCTTTATCCCATATGACCGCCGCTGCAGCCAATCACAGGCTGCAGCAGTCTCCTGGGATAAAACGTCTCCCCAGGAGACCGGCATGCTAGCAGGCCGGCTAAGTGCTGCAGTTTTCCGCAGCGGACATTCCGGGTGGAAGGCTGCACCACAGTTTGGTGCGTTTTTTCTCCCGGAATTCCTTGCGGCTCACCAAGCAGCATATCCGCACTGCAATTTGTGCGGAGAGTTGATCTGTGCACCCACGTGACTGTGGGGGCAGGGTTCATGTGACAGGTGAATGAGCAGGGTCACCACCAGTACAGAATATGGTGACTCCTACCAATATGACAAAAATAGTTAGTGGTATTATTCAAGTCTTCAGTTATTCCGATTTATGGGTTTTTGTGTCACCCCAGAATCTCCTCAAACATGAATGATCATTCCTTTCAAACATAATTCACCATCAACTAACTGGATAAAACATTCCTACCTTTGTAAATATTTAAAGTGATGTTCCTCACTGCAACTCGGACCATGTGCTCAGGGTGGTTAAAGAATTTAATCGCTTCAGTGTAAAGGGCAAAATCGTTGGTGTGCTGGAGGGGAAAAACACAAAATATTATAACAGGGCAAATAGCTCAAGTGACCATTTAAGAATTGGAAATTGAGAACTTCAACCAGAAGAAAAAACTGTAAATCCATTTTGAAAAATGTAAACCAGTCACAATAAACATGACGTACTAATCAACTGGGAACAGAACTATAGCCGTTCTATTAGACACATTTTACATTAATGATGAAGTTTTAGAAAAAAGGAGCATTTTAACGTTTTTTTGGTGGTTAAATGTAATCCCTCTTTGAATTCTTTGCAGGCAGAGAAAATGTGCCTCAGAATTCCCTACAGGAATTTTGAACCAGATTTTGACGTGACTGCGCTCATTTGCCTCGTTTTTCGCCCACGACCATTAGAGCTAATGCAAGAACCGCGGGCCAAAAAAAAAAAAATGCAGCGAAAAACGCTCTGAAACTAGAAAGAACGGACATGCCGCTTTTTTTCCCCCGCGTGCGGCTAAAAGCTGCCCGGGAAAAAAAAACGCCTCTGCCTTCCATCGACATGGGAGGCGATTTCAAACGTTTTTTGGCAGAGATTCCGACGCGATTTCCGCGTCAAAAAAACTCTGGTTTGGAAAGATGAAAAATATTTCAAATGAAAAGAGGGTATAAGAAAAGGTAGACAGTCCAGAATTAACCCCTCGCCACCACAGCCATTTATTTTTACATTTTCGTTGTTTCCTCCCCTTCTTCCAAAATCTCTTTTTTTAATTTTTCCGTCGACATAGCCGTATGAGGGGGATTTTTTTTGTTTTTTTACGAGTACACTGCCAAAAACAACGCTCGTGTGCATGAGCCCTAAGACCCATAACTTTTTTATTTTTTAACGTTTAAAACTTATTTCCCAACACTAATTTTATGTTCAAACTATGGGACAAAGCACAGATATTGGAAAGAGGGGAGGCCTCGGACAATACTCCCATCTGGAATAATAAACATCTCCCTACTGAAGTGGAGAAGTTTCATAATGACAGCGATCTAAAGTGTATGGCCGGCTTTATAGAACTTCTCAGCGGTGTATTAATAGACTACATTATCATCCAGATTTATTATAGAAGATGAAGGTAAGGGACAATCTGAATGTCCAAAACGTCATCAGGATAGAAACAATTGAATCCATCTATATTGGCGATGTCCAAAATTGCGCTAGCTACGCTATTTCTTCCGGTAAAATGACAGACACCCTCACGGATGCAATGACTCAGGCTCTTCCTATGACGGAACAGAAGAACAAAAAAAACTTAGCACATACGTGAACGAAGCCTTAGGCCCAATGCACACGAACGTAAAAAAATCTCCGTAATCACGGACCGTAATACCATTCAGTTCTATTGGCCGCGGACACCTTTCTGTATCGCTACGGATAGGTGTCCGTGCCGTAGAACTGTACCGCACAAGATAGAACATGTTCTATCTTTTGCGTTTTACTGGCCGTACTCCCATACTTTGTATGAGAGAACGGGCTGAAAATGCGGGCTGCAGTCGTCGCCGGCCGGCAATCACGGGCCATGATTACTGGCACGGCTGTGTGCATGAGGCTTTATCCTGCTGAAAAAAGTTTAGGCCCCATGCACACAGCCGTGCCCGTAATTACAGCCCGCAGTATGGGAGCAGGGCTCGTAAAATAGGAAAAATAGGACATGCTCCATAATGCTCGGCACAGTTCAATGGCACGGACACCCATCCATAGCGCTACGGAAAGGTGTCTGTGGCCAACAGAACTGAAGGGGTCCGTAAAACCGCCCCATGCAAATTATCTGTATTTTCATCTATTCGTAAATACGGAGCCGTAGTCATCCGTATAAACGGGAGGGTGTCCGTAAATATGGTCCGTATTGCATCCGTATAGCAGGATCCATTAAAAAAAAAAAAGGGAGGGAGGCTACTAATGTCACCAACATGTTGCACAGCAATGCTTCCGTAAATACGGACGGTTTACGGATGCACATCCGTAGCCGTCCGTATTTACGGAAGCACCCCTAGACTTCTATGGGAGAGTCCATGTCGTAATTACGGACAAGAATAGGACAGGTTCTATTCTATTTTTTCAGCATGGACACCCACCCGGAAAATTACTGAAAGGTGTCCGTGGCCAATAGAAATTAATGGGTCCGTAATTCCGGATTAAATATGCGGTCGTGTGCGTGGGGCCTAAGTGTGACCTTTTTTAACAGCATTCCAACGTGTACATTTGTAGAAACATGATGTAAAACAGACAGAGCCGTGAATTTTTGAGCATCTACTGTGTTTTTACATCATCTACTCCGATTTGTGATGGTTTTCCCATTCATTTCAATGCGGAAAAAAAGAAAGAAAAAAAAGTAAATCGCAGCAGCAGGTAACATCTTTACATGCAGTACTGTTAGTCGGGATCATTCACGTGCTTTTTCTAACATTAGTGGATCTGTCAACCGCACTGCACGAGCCTGTACGAACCAAATCCTCATCTTCAAAGAAAAGTTCTCACTTTGTTGCCACAACCACTAGGTTAGATACTGGGTTTCCATCTTCTCACTTGAAAGCCTTGAGACTTCTAATATAGGATTTAACCCTACAACTCGCTTCTCAAACCCACATCTGAACACTGGTCCTCGCTTCCTACTAAATAAACCTAATAAATAGAACTTGTCTCGTTCTGGCACTCTAAAATGATTCCCAAGAGCCTAGGATGAGTGTCACCAGTTCCTGTGAAGACTATGATAAGATACGTTCATCAGAAATATTTCCCATGGGTTTGGCGGCATGGGTCATTATGATGTGTAAATGATGCCACATAGCTGAACGCATATTCTCTGATAATGACACATCCATCCTGTATAACAGAAACAATTATTACACTCCAGTATATACTGCATAATAAGCGAGCCATAAACATTAGATTTACCGCCCCCCTCCCCCCTTCTATAAGACATTGAGGGAAACAGAGATCCAAAAAGGTTGGATTTAAAGTTGCCAGATCTTTTTCCCCAGAAGATAAGTGGTGCTAGGCAGTCCCTTATCTTTCTTAATTAAAATAACTTAAAGATATTAATAAGAGAGAAGGGGGTGACAGCTGTCAGCCACATGATTGCGCTCATCTAAGGTCTATGACTTTAGCCTGAGTTCACACAGGGTTTTTGAGGTGGTTAAACAGTTTTCGGTTACAAAAACAAAACAAGAGAGAGTCGTTCTACCTGTAAAAAATGCACATGCTTAGGTTTATTCCATCACTAATGTCAATGGAGGAGAAAAAAAACCACCATGACAGCAGGCGGGATGGAGCACACCGCGCTCTCATGTGATACCTCCGCCTGTGGAATATGTTACATTTTGTTCACACGTTTTATTTCGTGTTTTTATTCTACAACGGAACAAAACTTTTTTCATTCAGTCACCTACTGTGTTCAATGGAAATAAAAAAAAATACATGACATTTCCTAACAAAACCCGACCCTGACTGAACTGATGAAGAAAAATGAACTTTGGTATCTGTTTGGATCCATCAAGATATTAATAAAATAAAAACAAAATATGTTAAATTAAATTGGCATACAAAACTAAACAGGGTTTATGGATGTTTAAAGAGATTCTCCGGTCTCAGGCCAAAATTATAAATGTAAAGAGGTATTTGAAGTAATATTACCTGCTGCCCTCCAGTTGCCCCCCTCTGCCGTGGATCCGCCGTTTTAGGGTCCCCTCTGTGCGGTCTTAAAATTACAGCAGCACTTCTCAGACTGAGTCTAAGGCACTCCTCTTCACGGATTGGACAGAACTGCTCACGTGAGCAGCTCTGGCCAATCCGAGAACAGTGGGAGTGTCTCAGACTCGTAGTCTAAGAAGCGAAGTGACCATTTTGGGACAGTACAGATAAGACCCTAAAACGACAGATCCACAGGAGAGGGGCTGAGTTGGAGGGCATTAGATATTATTAATCCATATGCACTATCATATTTAAAATCTTGTCCCGGGACCGGAGGGTCACTTTAACATGTAACTAAACTTACAGAAAACTTCTGACTTGTCATAGTGACATGTCAGAAGTTTTGATCAGTGGGGGTCCAAACAGTGAGACCCCCACTAATTGCTAAAACAAAGTGGCAGAAGCGCTCAGGCGAGTGCTGAGCCGCTTGGTTTCTGATCGGCTTTTCTCGAAAAGCTGATGTAATGGTGTACGGACTCAATAGAAAGTCTATGAGCCCGTACACTAACCGCTCGGCTTTCCAAAAAAAGGCGATCAGAAACTAAACGGCTCAGCGCTTACCAGAGCATTTGATGCTTCGTTTTAGCGATCAGTGTGGTCTCAGTGCTCGGACCCCTAACGATCAAAACGTCTGACATGTCAGAAGTTTTCTGAAAGTTTAGTTATCCTTTAAGTTCTTGAGTCTACACTGCAGAAAATGAGTGCTTGCTGCCATCGTGTGGTAGTAATCCTGTGCACACTACTACACTGCACGAATGCTGAATGAATGAACTGTAATTAAAAGTAGCCCTAAGATCCTTAACCCCTTAATGACAGCTAATTTATTTTTAAAAATGTTGTCTTTGCCTCTGCATCTCAGGAGCCATAACTTTTATTTTTTCATTGATGTAGCTATGTAAGGCCTTGTTTTCTGCGGGAGAAGTTGCATTTTTCTTCTGCGTGGTTTCGTGGGGGGGGGGGGGTAGAAAAAAAATACTGTGTAAGTTATATCATTTTTTTTGCGACTTGAATATAAGAAAAAACAATTTTCAGCACTGGTTTTTTGTTTCTTTTTTTTTATATACCATTACTGTATATAACCAGTTAAATGAACTCTTCAGTTTATTACGGTCGTATAGATCCCGAGTATGTGTAGGATTTTTGTTTTTATGTAATGTATACGCAATAAAATAGATTTTACATTAAATAATGACTATTCTTGGACATTTTTTTTATTGGTTTTTTTTGTTAGTCCCACGAAGGGATAACTTTTATCAACTTAAGTTATTACTTATAATGTGTTAACGTACTCCTGTTTGCTAATACGTTACACTGTGTCACTAAGACACAAACTGATGTTAGGGCAATAGTGATCCTCACAGCAGGTATACTGAAAAGACACACTGTGTCCTCTCTAGGTCCCCAGGACTGACTGCAGAGGGTTCCCCCAGTCTCCGACAGAATCACTGGGTTTCCAGTGATTCAATCAAACAGGGGAGTCCCCCCTTTAAACATGCTGCGGTCATAGACCTTGGCATCCAAAAGTTACACAGATGGGGTCGGAGTCTTCTCCGATCTCAGCTGTATTCAGCATTCTGCTCTAAGTACAGGAGCGGTTAGTAACAGCTCCTACTTCGAGAACAAGCGCTCAGAAGCCTCTTCCACAGTGACGCCAAAACACATGGCTGTATACTGGGGACCTGCAGCGCCCGCTGACAAAGACAGCGGGTGGTAGATGAGGGGGTTAATAAGACATGCATTATACCTGGCTAGACCAATAAAATAGCCATTTACATCTAGGGATGCACAATGCATCGAAACTTCAATACCGTGCACCCCCAAATAGTTCGATACCGTTATTTCATGTATTATTTCAGGCACTGAAGACCTAACACGGGGGTTTTCGTAGTGCGCCCGCCATTGTACTGTCTTTAGTGCCTGCTCATTAGTGCAGCGCCGGCCGCATCACCTCATGCTGACGGCGCGCGCACTTATTGTCAGGACCGGGGCAATGGCTGTATTACACAGCCGCAGCCCCAGCCCCGCTCTATAACAGCGGAGATCAGAGAAACCTCTTATCTCCGCCGTTATTCCTCTGAATGCTGCGATCAAAGCTGACTGCAACATTCAGGGGAAAATGAGAAGGGGATGCCCCTTGGATCGCATCACATGAATCCCTTAGACGTGATTGAGCGACATACCATATATGGCCAGACAGCCCAGGGTCCATTGAAGGACCCCAGGGCTGTCCTACCATATTTCCTGTTGCTATACTTAGGTATGTCCTAACAACTGCCTGTGCACTATCAGTACACAGGCTAATGTACTGTAATATAGATATATGCCAGTACATTAAAGTTTAAAAATAAAAAAGTAAAACCATAAAAGTGATGTTAAATAAAAAACAATACACATACGCCTTTTTTACAATAAACATTAAAATAAGTCTCAATACATAAAACATACACACATTCAGTATTGGCGCGGCCGTAATAACCTGCACAACAATTTTTTTGCGTCATTTATGATGTGTGCTCTGTAAAAAAAAACAAAAAAAACTGCTGTCTTTCACCTGTGAGGTACGAGGTGTGATTAATTCAACCTCCATGTGCCTCACATTAATAGTAATTAACCCCATCATGTACCTTACACATTAACCCATTATGACGGAGAAACATGATGGGGTTAATTACTATTAATGTGAGGCACATTCAAAATTCATCATCACACCTCGCGCCTCACATCAGAAAATGGAAGAACTTTTCTTTTTATTACTGTTGGTAAAGTATCGAATTGGTATCGAAATCGCAATACTACAAAGTATCGGTATCGAAGTCCAAATTCTGGTATCGTGACATCCCTATTCACATCAGTGTTCTGCTTTTCCATTATTCTGTTCCGTCACAGGAATAGAACAGCGAAAAGTCGGAAGCGCCTGATCATTAGCACAACGGACACCAATGGCACCTGTCCAAAACCATTGTCGGACAAAATAGCGCAGAGTGCTGTGCTAGTGTCTCCGGCATTTCTCCACAAATCTCGGACAGAGCCTCGGAAGCAGATGTAAACAGAGCCTGATTTGTAGTAGGTGTCAGGTATTTGAAAATACAAGTTAGATCTATAAAGGTTATAAACCTAAATGACAGAAAGTTGGATTTACACATTTGCTTTTTCTTGGGTATCCCACTGATTTTGATGGGATCCGCAGACAATCTAGGTGTAGGAGTATCAGTCTTCTATTTAATCAGGGAAAAAAAAAACAGAATAGACAGGTAGGATTTCAACCAATTGTGGTCTTAAACGGGTATTCCCTACTCAATTCCTTAACAGGATTACTCGCGAGTTTTCAGATCTTTCAGGAAGGCAGGAAAGGGTATAAAATAATAAACTAACAAGTTACTCACCCTTGAAACGCCCCCTGCTCCAGCGACCATATGCAGTTAGCCGCCGCTTCTGTAGAGGTCACGAGCCATTTATCGATCACATGCCGCTGCAGCCAATCAATGATCTCAGCGTTTATGCTCCGTTCATGGCAGCATCACCACTGAGGCCAGAGACTGACTGCAGTGACATTTGACTGATAGAAAAATACTGCATTTCTGTGATTGTTTTTGGCATTTTGTGAGATATATATATATATATATATACATACACACACACACACACACACTATAAACTATGATATTTTTTTTTTATGCTTTAGTACTTTTGCTGTATAAAAGCATGTTTTTTGCAAAAGAAAAAAAAAAATTGGGGAAACACTTTCCAAGACCCCGAAGTTTTTTATGTTTTTGCACTATTTTCGAGGTACTGTACTTGTTTTTTTTTTTTTTGGGAAAAATCAAACCAAAAAGTTTACGGGGGGAATGGGGAAAAAAAAACAGCAATATCACCATTGTCTTTTTGCGTCTTTTTTTCATGGTGCAACACAGTTCTCTTATTTCTACAGGTGGTTACAATTTCAGAAGTACCATATATCTATTTCTTCTTTACATAAAATATTTTATGAACGAAAGGAGTTGTCCACAGGATAGGTTATAATGGTCTGAAACTCTGGGGGGCCCACCGCTGTGACCCTCCACTGATCGTGAGAAGAGGGGACCCGAAAACCCAGATTCTCCTTACTACACCCCCACAGTGAGGAGGAGCTTGAATAGAGCGGAAGTCGAGCATGTGCCCGCCACTCCATTTAATATCTAAGGGATTGACGGAAACAGTCGAGCGCTGTACTCTGCTGTTTTTATCATTCCCATATACTTGAAATGATGCTCAACCGCCGCTCTATTTAATGTCCTTATCACTGCAACCGAGCAGTGAGGAGGAACAGAGGGTTCGGGACCTCTGCTATCACGTTCAATAGAGGTCCCAGTGTTTATCCTGTGAATAGGTGATAAATGGTGATTCTGGGAGTACCCCTTAAACAAAAATTGTTGCATTTATTTATTATTCATTTTTTATTTGATTAAAAACTTTTTTGGACAGACAACGGCAGACAGTGCGCAAGGTGGGAGAGGGGCAGCCCAGGAACCACTGTCACTGGAGGAACAAGTAGACGCTTTTCACATCCTAATGGAAAGTAGCACTTTCTATTAGGACATGGACAGGCAGCATTATGGCGGGAAGCGGTTTTAAAAGGATATGCCATAAATGCCTGTTAGGTGCGGGACCCCTTTCACCGATGCACGGTTACATCTTTCCAAACAGATTTCAATATCATAGTCTATAGGAGCTTGTAGTGCCGGTGAAGGAAAAGCATTGCCTAACTAGCATGGTGTCCCCTTTATTTTGAGGATCAATGGGGGTCCCAGAAGGGAGTCTTAGCCTATCCTAGCAATTTGCCGTTGATTCTAATGGTAAAACCCCTTCAACTGCTGGGATCAGAGTTTCCTCTGTGTTAGTTACAGCGTTACAGAGTGTGAACGTGCATTACAGCCGAGCTCCTGCTGCGAGTGCGCTGGCGATTCTCGCACAATCACTTTGAAATAATAGTACAGCAAGGTGTGGAAAGAGGTTCATTTGCAAAAGTCCTACTCACCTCGTTGTAAAAGAAATGAACAGTATGGCTGTTGAGTTTGACGGAGAGTGTTTTCAGGAAGCAGATATAATAACCCATGATCTCCTCATCAGAAAAATCAAACTTATGGACGATGATGGAATTCACGTGATTATTAGACAGCAAATAGTCTGGTGGTAGAAAAAGAGAGGCAAAACTGAATATCTATACATTGTAGCATCAATTATTAGCACAAAGAAAGTCAAAAACCATGACAACATATCATAAGCAGCACCGAAATCAAGGGTAAGGGTATGTGCACACGAGGGCATTACGTCCGTAATTGACGGACGTATTTCGGCCGCAAGTACCGGACCGAACTCAGTGCAGGGAGCCGGGCTCCTAGCATCATACTTATGTACGATGCTAGGAGTCCCTGCGTCGCTGCAGGACAACTGTCCCGTACTGAAAACATGATTACAGTACGGGACAGTTGTCCTGCAGCGAGGCAGGGACTCCTAGCGTCGTACATAAGTATGATGCTAGGAGCCCGGCTCCCTGCACTGTGTTCGGTCCGGTACTTGCGGCCGAAATACGTCCGTCAATTACGGACGTAATTAGTGTGTGTGCACATACCCGGACAAGACTTCTACACACTCGACTTACAATGTAACAAATGCTCCAGAATGCTAAACTTAGTCGTTCTATATGTCTTAGATTTAGTGTTTAGTCATTTCAATACTAGAAGTTCTGCAATTCTGTCCCTTGGGACCTGTGGCTGTCGGATATCAGACACATCCGCACAGCTGATACAATGGAGGGGGATTGTCCGTACATAGAAGATACTTTTGCAGGGATACTTTTCTCTAAAAAGGAGGGTAGAAAAATTGGGCAATTTTTAATAATCATGACTTTTATATACAAGTATAATAGTCGGATAAAAGAAGTCTCAAGAAGATACATAAAAAAGTTTATGTAGTAATTAGTATCCGTCATCATACTATACAGGTCTGTTGAATATTGTGCTATTCGGCTAACAGAAGTCATCAAAGAATACAGCGGAGTCATTATTAGGAGTCCGCTGAATTCATAAGTGGAGCGCAGACCCCGACTATCCCCAGTGACTGCATGTATACCGTGTATACAAAACAACCCTGTATCACTAGTACGAGGGGCGAGGAGCGGCAGGGTGAGCGCTGCACTCGTGAATACAGCGCACTCATAACGTTGGGTCCACTATATTCTTTGACAGCTGCTATTAGCAAAATAGCACAACATTTTTTTGTGCTGTTTGGGCTAATAGTGCAGCAGTCCGGTCTACGTTTTATCCTGCCCTGTTTTTATAGGGCAGCATAGTACTATGACATATCGGCTATACGCAATTTGGTGAAGTTTTACTTTTACACTTTTTCCAACTTTTTCCAAGTTGTGTCACATGGATCTGTATAAATCAGACCAAAAAGCAATCTGGACTGATGGGGTTTTGTTTTTAGCCCAAACTTTACGAGAGAGCTTTACCTGCAGTGGATATACTCATGGAGATGCCCATGGAAAAAAAAGTGGACAGTGCAACTTAAATGTGGTCAAAAAAAGGCTGTTATCATTAACCCACGACTAGGTTATCCAGCAGCATGCGCCTGCGGTAGACAATTGCTGGCCACAGAGATCACGTCACTAGGTCACAGCACCGTGGATGACACAACGCACTTATTAGATGTCGCACTCTGAAGAAGAAAGGAAGCAGCGGGGGAGCCTGTTGAGCTATTGTGCGAGGAGATCGCCAAATTAAAAAAGTTTTCCTTTAAGAATTGTTGCCATTTATACGTTAATTTAGGCCAAATGCACACGATACGTACTACGTGCGGATTTGCCGCCCATATTTTTTGTGCGGCAAATCCGCAGCATAATACAGTACCAGCAAAGTAAATGAGATCTCATTAAATTTCATTTTCACGTTGCGGTTTTTTTTTCTCCACGTAAATTCACCTGCGGTACTTATTAGTTTAAAAAGAAACGCACCAATAACGCCAAATAAAAAAATGCACCTATTTGCACATCAAAATGTAAAAACCACACCTAAAAGTGCATAAAAAAAATGCGCTACAAGGCTACATGCACACGTTGTGGAATTTGGGACAGAAAATACACAGGTAAATTCAGGCAATTCCGCAGGTAGAATCCACGCCTATTTTTTTATGTGGTTTTTACATTTCGAAGCGGAAATAAGTGCGTTTTTATACTGCGGATATTGGTGTGTTTTCTTCTCTCAATCTAGTCAGATACAATTCGCAGGCAGAAATACAAGATAAATGGACTGCAAATTTTAAAATACGCACTGCAGGTTAATTTAGGAGCAGAAAAAAAATCTGAAACGTATAGATGAGATTTCTCGAAATCTCATTTAATTTGCTGGTACTGTATTACGCTGCGGATTTGACGCAAGAAAATATGAGCGGCAGATTCGCACATAAAACACATTGTGTGCATTTGGCCTTAGGATCGGTTCACATCTGCGTTGGGGTCCCGTTTGGACGTTCCGTCGGAGCTTTCCGTCAGAACGGTAATTAAAACCACAGAAAAGGCCATGCTCACAAATTAGGAGGAGGGTAAAAACCCGTTCCAAACCCGTCAGAACGGGACCCTGAGCAGACACAAACGGAAACCAGATTTCATTGATTTCAACGGTGACGGATCCGGTGCCCGTGGTTTCCGTTTGTGTCTGTTGTGCACTGGACCCGTCGTTTTGCCGGAAGCAATAGCGTAGTCAACGCAGATGTGAACAGAGCCTTAGAGGTCGGAAAACCTCTTCAAATTACCTCAAATTATCAAGCCTCTCATTTCATTTCATGTTCTACATACAGTGCATTTGGAAAGTCTTCAGACCCTTTCACTTTTTTTACATCTTTGTCATGTTGGGGCCTTGTGCTAAAATAAAAATAAATTCAAGCTTTTCCCCCCATCATTCTGCGCTCAATACCCCATAATGACAAAGTGAAATAAGAATTTTAGAAATTTTTGCAAATGTATTAAAAATTAAAACTTTGCTCGGACATAAGTATTCAGACCCTTTGCTATAAGTCCTGAAATTTAGTTCTGGGGGCCTCCCATTTCTCTAGATCATTTTTTAAATGTTTCTACACCTTAATTGGAGCCCACCTGTTGTAAATTCATTTGATTGGACATGATTTGGACATTGACACACCCCTGTCTATATAAGGGCTCACAGCTGACAATGCATATCAGAGCAAAAAACAGGCTATGAGGAGGAAAGAACTGCCTGTAGAGCTCAGAGACAGGATTGTGTGGAGGCACAGATCTGGAGAAGGGTGCAAAAAAAAATTCTGCTGCACTAAAAGTTCCCAAGAGCACAGTGGCCTCCATAATTCTTAAATGAAAGAAGTTTGGAACAACCAGGACTCTTCCTAGAGCTGGTCATCCCACCAAACTAAGTAATTGGGGGAGAAGGGCCTTGCCAAAAGAGGTGACCAGGAACAAAATGGTCACTCTGGGTTATCTCCAAAGATCCTGTGTGCAGATGGGAGAAACTTCCAGAAGGTCAACCATCACTGCAGCACTCCACCAATCTGGGCTTTATGGCAGAGTGGCCAGAGAGAATCCTCTCCTCAGTAAAAGACACAAAAACGCACCTAAAGGACGCTCAGACTGTGAGAAACAAGATTCTGTGGTCTGATGAAACCAAGATTGAACTTGTTGGCCTCAATTCTGAGCGTCTTGTCTGGAGGAAACCCAGCACTGCTCATTACCTGCCCAATACTATCCCTACAGTAAAGCCTGGTGGTGGCAGCATCATGCTGTGGGGGTGATTTTCAGCAGCTGGGACAGGGAGACTGGTCAGGGTTGAGGAAAAAATGAATGGAGCAAAGTACAGAGATATTCTTAATGAAAACCTGATCCAGAGTGCTCTGGATCTCAGAATGGGCCGAAGGTTCACCTTCCAACAAGGCAATGACCCTAAGCACGCAGCCGGGACAAATCTGTGAATGTCCTTGAGTGGACCAGTCAGAGCCCTGACCCCAATCGAACGTCTCTGAAGAGACCTGAAAATGGCTGTCCACCGACGGTCTCCATCCAACCTGACGGAGCTTGAGTGAAATGTCAAAAAATCCCCAAATCCAGGTCAACAAACCTTGTTGCATTATACCCAAGAAGACTGGAGGCCGTTATCGCTGCCAAAGGTGCTTCAGCTAAGTACTGAGTAAAGGGTCTGAATACTTATGTCAATGCAATATTTGAGGTTTTTCCTTTTGAATAAGTTAGCAAAGATTACGAACGTTCCGTTTTGACTTTAGGGGAAGGAGTGCAGAATGATGGGGAAAACTTTTTTTTATTTTAGAACAAGGCCTCAACATAAAAAAATGTGAAAAAACGTAAAGGGTCTGAAGACTTTACGAATGCATTGTATAGTAGATCTGATAGCGTATAGTACATTTATTACGCACAATTTTTTATTGCTGAATAGTAACTTACATAAAGATGTTTCATGATTTATGTTCTCAAACAACATGTTCAGTGTCTGAAGAAGCTGCCCACAGACATAACGCCCAGATTTTTGCCGTAGAATGTTCAAGAAGAAGACAAACATGTTTTTCTCCAGAAAAAAGCTGCAACAAAAGATACACAAGACAAATACAAAATAGGTTCAAATTCAGTTATTTTATGCCCCCCTACCCCATGGTTATTGCAGCATGAACCTGCTGTGACTTCTCTCAGGGGTGCCAGGCATATGAGACATGTGGCTTCCCAGCGCACGGATTAAAAAAAGTTCTAAAAAAAAAAAAAAAGAAGAAAGCGCTGTGCTAAACATCGTGAAAATGCCATGTGCGAATCTCAAATGCCATGTGCGAATCTCTCCTTGGGACAGGTTCCCTTTCAATAAAACTGCAGGGTTACAAATACAATAAGCACATGTATGCAAAACATTACTTAAAATAAAACTTGATGACATCTGCATATAGCGCTGAGAACACAATAGCGAAAGTGCCGCTTCCTCTATCTCGTGCCAGTATTCACTTAATTACCGGGGCTGCTGGCTCTGTGCAAGGGTCAGTTCACACTGAATTCTATGGCGCAGATTTTGATGCAGAAACCACGTCTCAATCAGCGCCAAAAAAGAGCCGAAATCGCTTACCAATGATTTCAATGGGAGGCAGGGGCGAAAAAAAGCGGCATTTTATTTTTTGCCATGGTTTCCGCCTCTGACCTTCCATTGAAATCATTGGGAGGCAGAAAAAAACTGCGGTACTTGTTTGAGCATTTTTCACAGCTTTTTTTGCCCGTGTTTCTTAGGCAGGAAAAAATGCTATGCAATGGAATCCCTAGTGGTGACATGAACAAACAACAAAAAACAATGCCAAATAAAATAATAAACAAGTAAAAATTACAGCGTCACTCACGGCCAGATACAATTTACTGAGAAAAAAAACAAAAACAGCTTTTACCCAGAGCGGAGGTGCCCACCCCTCGCCCAAACTCACAGTTTGTACTTACTCAAACACTGAACTGTCATTCTGATCTCCCCAGATAAGGATCTCTGTGATAGAACGAATGGTCTCCACCAGCAAATTGCGGTTGAGGTCTGTGACTGTGGTGTTCTTGGTTAAAACATGATACATGTACCTAGAAAACAACAATAGTATACTTAGTAAAATGTGCAACAAAAGGAACACCACACACGCATAGCTTTCATCGCTTTTTTTTTTTTTTAGAAGTACAGATGAGTCTTTTATTTAGTTTCACATTTGGTTAAATAAAACGGCATGACTCTTAAAGGGGACCAGCCTGCTCTCCTGACATGTTTGTTTTGGAAAAACCTTTCTTAATGAAATAACAATGCCGGGGCATCTTTTCTTAGAACTCTTCATTGAGCTGTTCCTCTGGTATTCCTCTTGGAAATATATGAATAAATTGACAATTAGGCATTACCCTTCCCCTTAGGTTAGCTCCCCAGTAGGTTGTGTCCCTACACGGTCAGCACTGATTGGACAGGGTCAGAGTGTGTAAGGACAGGCCCTGTTTACAAGGTGAAGGTCAATTTACTCAAACATTTCTAGGAGGAATAACCGAGGAATGGCACAATGCAGTTTGAAAAAAAAAGATGCACCAGCATTGTTATTTTATGGAGGATACAAGTAGTTACTAACACAGATGTGTCGGAAGAGCAAACTTGTCCCCTTTTGTTTTTCTATTTATTTTGGCGTCGGGGCTTCAGTGATATGTGGCATGCGACTTCTTTTACAGGTGCCAGGCATATGAGACGTGTGGCTTTCCAGCGCACTGATTGGAAAATGTGTCAAAAACCACAGAAGAAAGCGCAGCTCAACATGTGGTGGGAATGACATGTTTGAATGTCAGGGGTCTCTCCTAGAAGGTTCCCGTTATAACATTTGACATATCAACTGATTCCATGTAACAAAAAAAATTGATCTTTTAGGCTGGGATCATACACAGTGTGGAATCGGTTCATAATCCGCTCAATTCCACAACAGATAGGGCTTGCTGCGGAAATGAAAATCAACAGCATGTCTAGAAGCTACTGCAGATTTTTCACGCGGTAAGTGAATGGGATTCACATCGTAATGTACTTTGTTGCAGAATTTTGGTGTGGATTCTGCAACCGAAATTCCATAACAAATTATCAACTCAATGTGTAAAAAAAACGCGAACATATACTGAAACTATAACCAACAATAAACGTTTTTGTTTTTACGGATCAACTAAAGAGGCTCTGTCACCACATTATAAGTGGCCTATATATATTGTACCTGATGTGATTGGCGCTGTAATGTGATTACAGCAGTGGTTTTTATTTAGAAAAACAATAATTTTTGGCGGAGTTATGTCCTATTTTAGCTTTATGCTAATGACTTTCTGAATGCCCAACTGGGCGTTTTACTATTTGACCAAGTGGGCGTTGTGGAGAGAAGAGTATGACGCTGACCAATCAGCGTCATACACTTCTCTCCATTATTTAGTCAGCACATAGTGATCTTACTAGATCACTATGTGCAGCCACACACACACACACTAACATTACTGAAGTGTCCTGAGACATCACTTCCAGCCAGGACGTGATGTCTAGTCACAATCCCGACACTTCGGTAACGTTTGTGTGGGAATTACAGCACAGCAAGCGTAATGACAGTTTACAGCGAGATTGCACTCCCCCCCCCCCCCCACAAAAGTACAAACTCACGGCTACGAAGACATTCTGTTTTTTAGCTGTGCACGTAAGGACCGATTTTGATCCCGTTTCTACCGTTCGTTTAATGTGTACGTCAGAAAAACGACCGTTAAATGTGTCCATAAGGCCGGATTCACACGAGCATGTGCGTTTTGCCCGCGCAAAAAAAGCGGTGTTTTGTGCGCGCAAAAGGGGCTTGACAGGTCAGTGTGATGCGCGGCTGCGTGCTTTTCGCGTAGCCGCCATCATTATGACACTCCGTTTGGATGTTTGTAAACAGAAAAGCACATGGTGCTTTTGTTTTCATTCATCCTTTTCACAGCTGTTGCGCGAATCACGCTCTTCCCACGGAAGTGCTTCTGTGTGGTGCGCGTGATTTTCACGCACCCATTGACTTCAATGGGTGTGTGATGCGCGAAATACGCCCAAAGAACGGACATGTCGTGACTTTTTCACAGCGGACACACGCTGCGGAAAAAACACGCAACTGTCTGCACTGACCCATAGACTAATATAAGTCCGTGCGAATAAGCCCTAAGGCTCCATTAGCACGACGGAGGCCATAAGTGGGTCAGTATTTTTGGAAAATAGAATAACGTGGTAGACTACACTACACCATCCGGAGATATCCCCCTAAAAAAAAACATTTATACGGCGCAGTATATTTTTTATTTTTTTTAAAGATGGGAGCCTATGTGTGACGAATGCCACTGTATGGCATCTGTCAGAGGTATAGAGCAAACATATACCTCAGGCAGCTTCCCCAGGCTGAGCATCAGGTAGCGCTCTGCCTGGGAATTCCTGCCATGGGGGAAGTCCCTGACCTCACTGTCCATATAGCGCTCTAGCCGGGGATTGCAGTATATGGACAGTAACGTCAGGAGCTTCTCCAGAAGAGAAATGCGTGGCCGGACACTCTGACCGGGGATGCCGGCATCTCAAAAACGCCTCCCACCACCGTCCATATATGGACAGTGACATCAAGGTCTTTCCTATGCCTGGAATTGCTGGCCTGAGAGCTTGCAATTCTCAGGCTTGCGACTCCGTAGTTGAAAGCCCCTAACAGCACTGCTTCCCCTGGCACATCGCTTCAAGTACAGCTATGCCCGGGGAGTTTGGGTGACATCACACTGTATGCCTATACAGTGGGATACGTCGCTACCTTTCATCGGAGGTATACGTCGGCACTCCTCCCGACGGAAGATAAATAACGCGAAGTGAATCAGGCCTAAAATGTATATAGTACTTAAACTATATTTCACCCACATGTGAAGAAAACTGCCTTTTTTTTCTAATTTCTTGCCATTTATATTGTGCATAATCATGCAAACACACGCTATACCATACACTCGTCTGAGACAACTATTGGTAGAGCAAAGAAAGACATGCTATAACATGATATATTATAGATCCAGAACCTCCTTTATATATGAAATCCCAGTGATGATGTCACAAGACGAGAACGGACGTCCCCATGGATCATATCAAAGTGACTGCTCCAATACATGCTCAACCCTTGAGGGTTTTCCTCCCACCATGTAGTATTGTATTTTCCGTGGTCTTTAAATGTTTACATTACCTTTTGTCTGCAACTTCACGATGGAGCAAAGTTCTGGCTGACACGTGTCACTGTAAATACCGACTATAGACTCAACCTGAGAAGCAGCGAATGACTCACAAAAAATGTGTTGTATGGAAATTATAATGAGGCTGAATGATACATGGGCTAAAGATGTCAGTAAAGAACGCTCCTAGGGAATTTAGACAGGATTATAAGAGAATATGAGCTAAATTCATTTACTAAGACTGGTGTATTTCTCTTAGTAAATGAGATAGTTGGGGCAAATGTTTCAAATATTAAAAGGTGCACGCCATAAGTTTGGCGCATTTTGCCTGAGAGGCAAAAATTAAATCTACGCCTTCTATGAGCAGCCTTTGTGTCCCAAGTAAAGAATTATTATTTAGAGATAAACACAGTCCACTATGACATGAGTGGTGTTGCGTGCGCCATACTGTCTAACACGATGTACACCGTTGGCTGCACACTATACTAGATTGTATCTGGTGTTCCCTGTCACTTACAGTTTTACACCAGGCACTGTATTATAACAGTAATAATAGCAGGGAAAAAGGGATGGGAGGAAACCTCCAGCTCACCAGCTTCACACTCCTGTGTTCGATATCGCCCGGATCAACCGCGACGGCTCACGGCAGGGAGCAGTAGCAAGAAAGAGAAAGGTCCAGCGATGTGTGGTATGAATGGGGGAAAACTCCGTTTCCACTTTATTGAAAAAAAATATATACCGACATACAAACAATCCGACGGAGTGACGGAAAACACCAGGAGGATGACAAGGTGGTTAAAAAATGGCAAGAAATTGAGCCTACGCGTTTCAAGCACTGGCTGTGCTCTTAATCATGGCTAAGACCTTATGAAGAGTACATTACATATACACTGATGTACTCCTCACAGCTTACATATGCCCTGATGTACTCCGCCCAGCTTACATATACCCTGATGTACTCCGCCCAGCTTACATATACCCTGATATACTCCGTCCAGCTTACATATACCCTGATGTACTCCGCCCAGCTTACATATACCCTGATGTACTCCGTCCAGCTTACATATACCCTGATATACTCCGCCCAGCTTACATATACCCTGATGTACTCCGCCCAGCTTACATATACCCTGATGTACTCCGCACAGATTACATATACCCTGATGTACTCCGCACAGATTACATATACCCTGTTGCACTCCGCCCAGCTTACATATAGCCTGATGTACCCGCACATATTACATATACCCTGATGTACTCCGCCCAGCTTACATATAGCCTGATGTACCCGCACATATTACATATACCCTGATGTACTCCGCACAGATTACATATACCCTGTTGCACTCCGCACAGCTTACATATACCCTGATGTACACGCACATATTACATATACCCTGATGTACTCCGCACAGATTACATATATCCTGATGTACTCCGCACAGCTTACATATACCCTGATGTACACGCACATATTACATATACCCTGATGTACTCCGCACAGCTTACATATACCCTGATGTACTCCGCCCAGCTTACATATAGCCTGATGTACCCGCACATATTACATATACCCTGATGTACTCCGCCCAGCTTACATACACCCTGATGTACTCCGCCCAGCTTACATATAGCCTGATGTACCCGCGCATATTACATATACCCTGATGTACTCCACACAGCTTACATATAGCCTGATGTACCTGCTCATATTACATATACCCTGATGTACTCCGCCCAGCTTACATATAGCCTGATGTACCCGCGCATATTACATATACCCTGATGTACTCCACACAGCTTACATATAGCCTGATGTACCTGCTCATATTACATATACCCTGATGTACTCCACCCAGCTTACATATACCCTGATGCACTCCGCACAGCTTACATATAGCCTGATGTACCCGCGCAAATTACATACACCCTGATGTACTCCGCACAGCTTACATATATCCTGATGTACTCCGCCCAGCTTACATATACCCTGATGTACTCCGCCCAGCTTACATATACCCTTGATGTACTCCGCCCAGCTCACATATGCCCCCACATTATAAACTGAAATACCACTAATACACCAAGCAAAATCTGCGCTTCAAAAGCCAAATGGTGGTCCAACTGAGCCTGGCAGTGTACCCAAACTGCAATTTATGACCACATATGGGGTATTCTGGAGAACCCGCTTAACAATTTATGGGATGTGTGTCTACGGTGGTACAAGCTGGGCACAACACATTGGGCACTGAAATGGCATATTTGTTGAAAACAGCCATTTTCAATCTGCAACATCTATCGTTTACTCATTTTTGCAAAACACTTGTGCAGTCAAAATGCTCACTACACCCCTAGATCAATTCTTTGAGGGATCTAGTTTCCAAAATGGGGTAATTTTTCGGGGGTACAACTGTACTGGTACTATAGCTCAATGCAACATGGTGTCAAAAAACAAATCTTATAAAATCTCCACTCCAAATACTAAATGGCGCTCCTTCCCTTTAGAGCCTTGCTGTGTGTCCAAATAGCAGTTTATGACCACATGTGGGGTATTTCCGTACTCTGAAGATGTTGCTTTACAAATGTTACGGTGCTTTTTCTCCTTTATTTGTTGAGAAAATTAAAATTTTTTAACTAATGCTACGTCTTATTGGAAAATAATGTAATTTTTCATTTTCACTGCCCATTTCTAATAAAATCTATGAGACACCTGTGGGGTCAAAATGCTCACTACACCCCTAGATGAATTCCTCAATGGGTGTAGTTTGCCAAATGGAGTCACTTTTGGGTAGCTTCCACTGTACTGCTACCTAAGGGGCTTTGCAAAAGCGACATGGCGCAGAAAAAACAATCCAGCAAAATCTGCTCTCCAAAAGCCAAATGGCGCTCCTTCCCTTCTGAGCCCTGATGTGTATTCATACAGTACTTTATTACCACATATGGGGTATTTCCTTACTCTGGAGAAGTTGCTTTACAAATGTTACGGTGATTTTTCTCCTTTATTTGATGAGAAAATGAAACATTTTTACCTAAAGCTACGTCTCAGTGGAAAAAAAATGAATTTTTTCATGTTTACTGCCCAATTCTAATGAAATCTATGAAACACCTGGGGGGTCAAAATGCTCACTACACCCCTAGTTGAATTCCTCAAGGGGTGTAGTTTCCTAAATGGAGTCACTTTTGGGGGGTTTCCACTGTACTGGTACCTTAGGAGCTTTACAAATGCGACATGGCGCCGAGAAATCAAACCAGCAAAATCTGTACTTCAAAAGCTAAATGGCGTGCCTTCCCTTCTGAGTCCTGCAGCTTGCCCAAACAGCAGTTTATGACCACATGTTGGGTATTTCCGTACTCTGGAGAAGTTGCTTTACAAATGTTGGGGTGCTTTTCATCATTTATTTGTTGAAAAAATAAAAAATTTTGAGGTAAAGCTACATGGTATTGGAAAATAATGTAATTTTTCATTTTCACTGCCCAATTCTAACGAAATCTATGAAACACCTGTGGGGTCAAAATGCTCACTACACCCCTAGATGAATTCCTCAAGGCGTGTAGTTTCCAAAATGGGGTATTTTTTGGGGTGTTTCCTTTGTTTCGGCACCACAAGACCTCTTCTAACCTGACATGGTGCCTGAAATATAATCTAAGAAAAGGAAGGCCCTAAAATCCTCTATGTGCTCCTTTGCTTCTGAGGCCGGTATTTCAGTCCAGTAGCGCACTAGGGCCACATGTGGAATATTTCTAAAAACGGCAGAATCAGGGCAATAAATATTCAGTTGTGCCTCTCCGGTAAAAACCTTCAGTATTACAGGAAAAATGGATTAAAATTTAATTTCTGCAAAAAAAAAAGAAATTTGTAAATTTCCCCGCTACTTTGCTTTAATTCCTGTGAAATGCCTAAAGGGTTAAAAAAAACTTTCTGAATGCTGTTTTGAATACTTTGAGGGGTGCAGTTTTTAAAGTGGGGTGATTTGTGGGGGTTTCTAATATATAAGGCCCTCAAAGCCACTTGACAACTGAACTGTTCCCTAAAAAAATGGGTTTTTGACATTTTCTTGAAAATGTGAGAAATTGCTGCTAAACTTATAAGCCTTGTAACGTCCTAGAAAAATAAAAGCATGTTCAAAAAATGATGCCAATCTAAAGTAGACATATTGGAAATGTTAGCTAGTAACTATTTTGTGTGGTATAACTATCTGTCTTACAAGCAGATACATTTGAATTTAGAAAATGCTAATTTTTTGCAAATTTTCGCTAAATTTTGGTGTTTTTCACACACAAATATTGAATATATTGACCAAATTTTTTCACTAACATAAAGTACAATATGTCACGAGAAAACAATCTCAGAATTGCTTGGATAGGTAAAAGCATTCCCGAGTTATTACCACATAAAGTAACACACGTCAGATTTAAAAAATGAGGCTCTGTCATTTGGTCCAAAAGTGTCTCAGTCCTGAAGGGGTTAAAGAGGATCTGTCACTAGTTTAGTAGTGTCCTATCGCTTAGCTAATCTAATAGGCGCCGTCACACTGATGATGCTAGTGAAAATGGTGTCCCTAAAATTTTATTTTAAACGTTGAGTTTTTTTTTCTAAATATGCAAATGAGGCTATACTAGCCAAGTGGGTGTCAACATTAGCGATTCTCTTCTCCTGAAGTGGAGCTACCTCACAACCTCGGATGCTGTCCTATCAGCATGAAGCTGCTTCACACAGTATGAGAGATTGAGGCTGGGGGAAAAGGGAATCACTTAAAATGATCTCGGTCTGTGGTTCTGGTGGCATATGAAAGATGAGATTCTAATCTTTCATGTGACTCCAGGATCGCAGTTCTAGCTGTGACACAACCGGAGATAATCGCCAGTTGAATACACAGTCAGGAATGGAAGCTGTATACTATATGATCACACTGTGTTGCTGGGCAGGGAAGGGGGAGAAGCTGTATGCTGATTGGACAGTGTCATACAGAAAACATTACACGCCCAGAGTGAAAAGAAAGAGTCCCCTCCCATTTGGCTATTAGAGCTACATTAGCATATTTAGAAAAATGCTCATAACTTTAGAAATAAGAAAAGTTTTTTTTTTTGTTTTTTTTTAACCCCTTCCCGCCGGAACACGTTAATGTACGTCATAATCTGCGGTGCATTCCCGCATTATCACGTACAGTTACGTCCAGACGATAAACTGTCACCATGTCACTTGACATGGTGACAGCAGGCAGATCACGGCGGCGAGTAGCAACAAACACTTGCTGCTCGCCGGTACAGCACCAATCAAAGTGGTCCTGTGACGTCGATGGCTGTGATTGGTCATTCAAAAATGAATGACCAATCACAGCATATGTAAACAAAACACACAGAATTCTCCTCATCGCCGACTCTGACAAGCTCATTTCTGTCAAAGAGCTTGTGAGAGTCGTCGTGTGAAGCCCTGTCAGACAGAAAAAGTTAAAATACAGTGAATAAAGATCTCATCTAGATCTCCCCAGATCCTCCCAGATCTCCTCAGATCTCTCCTGTCCCAGTAGTTAGAAAATAATCCCCAAATCGCCCACCCATTACCACAGTGAAAATACTGCGCCATATTACGTTAGGCAATAGCCTAAATACCCCCAGATCGTCCCCTCACTGCCCAGCGAGAGAACATTGATCCGTGTCAGCGTCCAGTCCGATACACACAGATCGCCACCATTCACTGTTGCCGTGCCACATACAGTCACAGTTTTACGCAGTGACCCAGTCCGTTCCATCCCTCTCCTACGTTTTTGAGAGCGCCAGTTTGTTTCCAGTTAATAAAAAATAAAAAAATAAAAAAAAAATATATAAAAAAAAAATTCTAAAAAAAATTTTTTTTTCTTAGTGACAGTTACATTTTAGGGTTACAATAAAATTACAGCTGTTACATTGTAGTGTCCATTACTACAATATGGCACAGAAATTTTATAGCCCAGAGGAGGCGTACGCTATGCTGTGCTCAGATACAGACTCTGCTAGCGAAGATGAAATGGAGTTCGTGCTGACATCATCTTCGTCTAGCGAGTCTGATGAGCCCCCCCAGCAGCACAGAAGAGTTGCTGGTTCTGACCCCCCCGATAGTGAGGCGATATGGATGCCTGTTACAAGTTATGCCCCCCAGGTTCCCGACTTCACCGCATCCTCGGGAATCCAAGTGGAGACCACGGGGTTTGGAGAGTTCGATTTTTTAAAATTATTTTTCTCCGCTGAATTTATAAATTTAATGGTCAAACAGACTAATTTATATGCGGAACAATTTCTCGCCAACAATCCCACATCCTACTATGCCAAAGACCAAAATTGGACCCCCACAAACTCTGAGGAGCTTTGCAAATTTTGGGGCCTGTTACTGAATATGGGCCTCATAAAGAAACCCAGCATTAGGGACTACTGGTCATCGGATGTCCTATATTATACCCCCCTTTATGGCACCATTATGACCAGAAGAAGATTTGAGGTCGTCTTCAAATTTCTGCATTACGCAGATAATACCCGCTGCCCACCCCCCAATGATCCAAATTATGACCGTTTATTTAAAATAAGGCCTGTCATAAATCATTTGAATTTAAAATTTGCCCAAATCTACACCCCAGATAAAAATATTGCGGTCGACGAGTCTCTCGTCAGTTTTAAGGGAAGGCTCCACTTCCGTCAATACCTCCCAAATAAAAGGGCCCGGTATGGAATTAAGCTCTATAAGATCTGTGAAAGTTCCACCGGGTACACCCATTGTTTCCGGATTTATGAGGGAAGGGATTCCAAAATCGATCCCCCAGAGTGCCCCCCTTCCCTTACTGTCAGCGGAAAAATTGTGTGGGATCTTGTATACCCGCTACTTGGCCAGGGATATCATGTCTATATAAACCATTTTTATAACAGCATCCCTCTCCAAAAGTGCCTTTTGGCAAGAGCGACAGTGGCCTGTGGCACAATCAAAAAAAATTCTAAGGGCCTCCCCAAAACCCTCCTGGGCCAGACTTTGCCAAAAGGGGAAAGCAAAGCAATGTGCAGTGACAACATGTTGCTAGTGAAATATAGGGACAAGAAAGATGTCCACATTCTAACTAGCATCCATAAGGATAGCAGCATCAATGTTCCAGTTCGTGGCTCCAGCACCACAACTTCCAAGCCTGCCTGCGTACTGGATTATAACCGCTTTATGGGTGGGGTGGATCTATCTGATCAGGTCATAAAGCCGTATAGTGCCATGCGTAAAAGTAAGACCTGGTACAAGAAGCTGGCAGTCCACCTCACCCAAATGGCAATGTATAACGCATTTGTGGTGTCCAGATACGCAGGCAATCGAAACACATTTCTCCAATTTCAGGAGACAATAATCAAGGCCCTTTTGTTTGACAACCCAGGAGGCGAGGGCACTTCTTTGGGAGATTATAGTTGCCGTATAATCCCAGGCCAGCACTTTCCAACTCAGTAAATCCCCCCACTGACAAGAAAACAAGATCCCAGAAAAGATGTCGGGTGTGTTCCAAAAAAGGCATTAGGAAAGACACTATCTACCAGTGTGAGACATGCCCCAAAAAGCCAAGCCTATGCATCAATAAATGCTTCAAAATTGACCATACCTCCACTGAGTTTTAGATTATTTTATTTATACACCCGTTTATTTTACAAATTGGCCATTCTAAATAGATTTTTCAAGCAGAGTAATTTTATATAAAATAATTTTTGCCCAGAAAATTTAAAAGAAGCCCAAACAAAACTAAAAATTCTTACTGCACCCCTGGATGAATACCTAAAGTGGCTTCACGTTATAATTAGTCACACCAAATTAAAAAATGTTTGAAAAACCCGTAACAAAATTCTCACTATACCCCTAGATAAATACCTACGTGGTTTCACGTTATAATTGGTGACACAAAATTAAAATATTTTTGAAAAACCCCTAACAAAATTCTCACTATACCCCTAGATGAATATCTTGAAGGGTAGAGTTTTCAAAATAATGTCAGTTGGAATCACTGAAATAGCATACTTGAGATAAAAATTAAATTTTTATTTGACAGCATCATTTCATATAAATGTAATATTCCTTCAATACATATTTTTTTTTATAATTTTACTGAGTTTGCCTATTATTATAACTGATTGATGGGGCTAAAGAGATGTATGACTAGTCCCTTTGAAAAAAAGAAGTGACATTATAAAGCCCTGTTCTTTCATCCTGTGAACATGCTCAAGTTCTAATTTTTTTCCTCCAGTTCTCAAATATATTGCCCTTCAGTCCAATACAGTTCTAATTTAAATTCTCCCTGCTTTAACTGTTGTTAACAGCTGTGGACTGACACATTTGTTGGTCATCTGCTTTGTTGGCATGACACCGTTACATACACTGGCAAATGCACTTCTACGGGTTAATATGCTGTGGAAGGCAACCATGTACCAAAAATAATAGATTTGGTAAAAAAATTACCACCTAAATACCATGATTCTGGCTATGAAAACCTAGCGGTACAAACACTCATTAAACCACTAGGTGAATACCTTAGGGGTGCAGTTTTCAAAATGGGGTCACTTTTGGGGGTTTCTACTGTTTTGGTCCCTCCAGGGCCTTGAAAACACGACATGGCACCGAAAACCATTCCAACAATATCTGCGCTCCAAATGGCACTTCTTCCCTTCTGAGCCCTTCTGTGGGTCTAAAAAGCCGTTTATGACCACATGTGGGGTATTGCCGTAATCGGGAGAAATAGCTTTACAAATGTTGGGGTGCTTTTTCTCCTTTATTGCTTTTAAAAATTAGAAAATTCTATGTTTTTTCTGAAACACAGTAGATTTTCATCTTCACAAACTAATTCTAATAAATTCAGCAAAAGACCCGTGGGGTCAAAATGTTAACTATACCCCTAGAAAAATTTCTTGAGGGGTGTAGTTTCCAAAATAGGGTCACTTTTGGGGGTTTTTACTGTTTTGGTCCCTCCAGGGCCTTGAAAACACGACATGGCACCAAAAACCATTCCAACAATATCTGCGCTCCAAATGGCAGTCCTTCCCTTATGAGCCCTGCTGTGGGTCTGAACAACAGTTTATTATCACATATGGGGTATTGCCGTAATCAGGAGAAATTGCTTTACAAATGTGGGGGGGGGGGGTTTCTCCTTTATTCCTTGTAAAAAATAGAAAATTCTATGTTTTTTCAGAAACAAAGTCGATTTTCATCTTCACAAACTAATTCTAATAAATTCAGCAAAAAACCTGTGGGGTCAAAATGTTAACTATACCCCTAAAAAAATTCCTTGAGGGGTGTAGTTTCCAAAATTGGGTCACTTTTGGGGGTTTCTACTGTTTTGGTCCCTCCAGTGCGTTGCAAACGCGACATGGCACCAAAAACAATTCCAGCAAAATCTGCGCTCCAAAATCCAAATGTCGCTCCTTCCCTTCTGAGCTTTGGCGTGGGTCTAAACAACCGTTTATTACCACATATGGGGTATTGCCGTAATCGGGAGAAATTGCTTTACAAATGTTGGGGGGCTTTTTCTCCTTTATTCCTTGTAAAAATTAGAAAATTCTATGTTTTTTCAGAAACAAAGTAGATTTTCATTTTCAAAGACTAATTCCATTAAATTTAGCAAAAAAACTGTTGGATCAAAATGCTAACTATACCCCTAGATAAATTCCTTGAGGGGTGTAGTTTCCAAAATGGGGTCACTTTTGGGAGTTTTCCACTGTTTTGGCACCACAAGACCTCTTCAAACTGGACATGGTGCCTAAAATATATTCTACAAAAAGGAGGCCCCAAAATCCACTAGGTGCTACTTTGCTTCTGAGGCCTTTGCTTCAGTCCAGTAGCGCACTAGGGCCACATGTGGGATATTTATAAAAACTGCAGAATCTGGGCAATAAATATTGAGTTGCGTTTCTTGGGTAAAACCTTCTGTGTTACAGAAAAAAATGTATTACAAATGAATTTTGGCAAAAAATATGAAATTTGTAAATTTCCCTTCTACTTTATTTTAATTCCTGTGAAATGGTTAAAAGGGTTAAAACACTTTCTGAATGCTGTTTTGAATACTTTGAGGGGTGCAGTTTTCAAAATGGGGTGATTTATGGGGACTTTCTAATATTTAAGGCCCTCAAAGCCACTTCACAACTGAACTGGTCCCTGAAAAAATAGCCTTTTGAAATTTTCTTGAAAATGTAGGAAATTGCTGAGAAAGTTCTATGTCTTGTAACGTCCTAGAAAAATAAAAGGACGTTCAAAAAACGATGCAAACATAAAGTAGACATATGGGATATGTGAAATAGTAGCTATTTTGGGTGGTATAACCATCTGTTTTACAAGCAGATACATTTAAATTTAGAAAAATGCTAATTTTTGCAAATTTTCTCTAAATCTTGGTGTTTTTCACAAATAAATATTCAATTTATCGACCAAATTTTTTCACTACCATAAAGTACAATATGTCACGAGAAAACAATCTCAGAATCGCTTGGATCGGTAAAAGCATTCCGGAGGTATTACCACATAAAGAGAAACATGTCAGATTTGTAAAAATGGGTCTGGTCCTGAAGGCCAAAATGAGCTCGGTCCTGAAGGGGTTAAACGCCACTATAGTTATCAGCCTTATAGGGCCTGTTGGATTACCGTATTTTTTCGGACTATAAGACGCAGTTTGCATAACTTCTGTAGAACTGAATAGTAGTTACGGAAACAGCGTAGCTCGCATGCTAAGTTGCTTCTGTAACTGACATTCACTACTATGAGAGTTACGGAAACAGCGTAGCTCAGCGAGTTCCGCTGTTTCCGTAACTCTTCCAACGATCGCTGGTTCAACTCCCCTAGGGGAACTAATAAAATGAGAAATACTTTTTCCTATTTTTCCCAAATAACGTAAAAAATAAAAAGATTGACTGCCTGATTAGAACGATTAAAATTGAATTTTATTAATATATTATAAAATATGGCTCATATAGCCCAATAGTGACATATATTCAGGCTCAGACAAGGTAGTCAGGGATAGGAGGTGGTGAGACTCTCCTCTTATAGTATACAGCCCTGACAGCAACTTGCTGAGAGAAAATAATTCCAGCCCACCGGGCTCACAACAAGTGGTCAGAGAGAAGAGTTAGTCCTGTTGACGGACTAATCTTGGACAATTCTCCGAACCACCGCTGCATTAATTAGGACAACCCTACGCGTTTCAATGTCACTGGTAGGTGTGACACATCATCAGGGATTGTTAAAGTTGATGCCGGTTAAGCACAATTTCGTGCTAACATTTATTTCTCCCGGCTCGTGCACGACTCTAATACAAATGGCCGCACACGAGCCGGCGAGACTGGGAGCATATGAAGGGCTAGAGCCCTCCCCCTGCACTGACGAGGCTGTCAGCCCACCACCAATCAGACAAAGACACGTCCCAGCAGTGACGTATCCGGACTGTGGCGAGCCCCCAAACAGCCCAGCCAATCAGGCTGAAGTGTGACGATAAAGCGTCCTTCGTAACCCTGGAGACCTGAAGCGGATAAACACAGATTACGGGACAGACATGTAATAGGTAGAGATGCCAAAGATTTGTAATATCATGATGATCCACAGACCATCCTCAAAACTCCTATCGGAAAAACCTCATAATGATACACACTCCGATCAAGGATGGAATTCTTGCCCTTTTTGATCATCATAACTCACACAGAGTGTAATACTGTCGGAACGTAGTAGGTACAGTTTAGGGTCGTTCATTAAACTAGACACAGTTTAGGCTGTACACAGACGCCCCAAATTTAGTTAAACGTAATATCACATATTCAATGAATCAGTTAGAGAAAAAAACGCATATGAGTCCTCTAACAGTGTGAACAGGGGTCAGCAGTAGTTTAATGTGAAAACACACAGATGATACTGTTAGGGGAGGTCAGGTGCATAGTTGTGCCACACATACCACCACCCACATGGGGGGGGAAAAGTAAACAAAAGAAATAGATTTCTTTGATGTTATGCTCACAGAAAGCATGCATATGAGATCTTTTCATTTAAACCGGCGGGACTCATAGTTTGCATACGAAAGATCCACTGCGCTTCTTTTTGTAAGATCTTCTTATCATGATCACCACCTCTCGCCAAAGGTTTAACGTGTTCAATCCCTTGAAATTTCAATGTCAAGGAGTCACCATTATGGCATTCCCATACATGCCGCGACACCGGAGTATCATCCTTTCTCCTTATATCCCCAATGTGGTCCCTAATCCTCCTTCTAAATTCTCTCTTCGTTTTGCCTATATACTGTAATTGGCAGCCACATGTGATCAGATAAACTACACCTTTGGTCTTACAGTTAATATAGGACCTATTGTCAAACACCCTGCCAGTCTTGGTGCTTTTGAAATTTTTACTGCACAAAATCGAGTCGCATGCCTTACATGAGCCACATCTGTAACTCCCATTGAACCCCCTGTCCAACCAGGTGTTTGGTTTGTTTTGTGTGCTCATGTGGCTATGCACAAGATGATCTTTTATATTGCGCCCTCTTTTGTATGTTATAAAGGGAAAGTCCCCTACCAGATTACCAACGTCAGGGTCAGCTTGCAAAATTCCCCAATATCTCTGCAGGATTTCTCTAACCTCCTTACTAGCAGAGTCGTAAGTACCAATGATCCGTATAGTGTCATCATCCTTCAAACGTGATTTGGGGTTAAGAAGATCATTTCGGTTGCATCCAAGTGCATTTTGATAGGCCTGTTTGAGAACATGTTTCGGATATCCTTTACTTTTTCCCCCCATGTGGGTGGTGGTATGTGTGGCACAACTATGCACCTGACCTCCCCTAACAGTATCATCTGTGTGTTTTCACATTAAACTACTGCTGACCCCTGTTCACACTGTTAGAGGACTCATATGCGTTTTTTTCTCTAACTGATTCATTGAATATGTGATATTACGTTTAACTAAATTTGGGGCGTCTGTGTACAGCCTAAACTGTGTCTAGTTTAATGAACGACCCTAAACTGTACCTACTACGTTCCGACAGTATTACACTCTGTGTGAGTTATGATGATCAAAAAGGGCAAGAATTCCATCCTTGATCGGAGTGTGTATCATTATGAGGTTTTTCCGATAGGAGTTTTGAGGATGGTCTGTGGATCATCATGATATTACAAATCTTTGGCATCTCTACCTATTACATGTCTGTCCCGTAATCTGTGTTTATCCGCTTCAGGTCTCCAGGGTTACGAAGGACGCTTTATCGTCACACTTCAGCCTGATTGGCTGGGCTGTTTGGGGGCTCGCCACAGTCCGGATACGTCACTGCTGGGACGTGTCTTTGTCTGATTGGTGGTGGGCTGACAGCCTCGTCAGTGCAGGGGGAGGGCTCTAGCCCTTCATATGCTCCCAGTCTCGCCGGCTCGTGTGCGGCCATTTGTATTAGAGTCGTGCACGAGCCGGGAGAAATAAATGTTAGCACGAAATTGTGCTTAACCGGCATCAACTTTAACAATCCCTGATGATGTGTCACACCTACCAGTGACATTGAAACGCGTAGGGTTGTCCTAATTAATGCAGCGGTGGTTCGGAGAATTGTCCAAGATTAGTCCGTCAACAGGACTAACTCTTCTCTCTGACCACTTGTTGTGAGCCCGGTGGGCTGGAATTATTTTCTCTCAGCAAGTTGCTGTCAGGGCTGTATACTATAAGAGGAGAGTCTCACCACCTCCTATCCCTGACTACCTTGTCTGAGCCTGAATATATGTCACTATTGGGCTATATGAGCCATATTTTATAATATATTAATAAAATTCAATTTTAATCGTTCTAATCAGGCAGTCAATCTATCTATTCAGTGAACGACATTTACATTACCATTAAGTGGATTCATTATAAAAAATAAAAAGATATAAAAAAAATAAAAAAAATTGGTATAGCTGCGTCCGATCTATTACAATATACCATTATTTAATTTGCACGGTTAACACCGTATAAAAATATATTTTAAAAACAACAGAATGTTCGTTTTTTTGGTCACCTTAGCGCGAAAAAAAATAAAATAAAAAAATCGTATGTACCAAAAAATGGTGCCAATAAAATCTACAGCTCATCCTGCAAAAAATAAGCCCTCCCACTGCTCAATCGATTAAAAAAAATAGAACAGTTATGGCTCTCAGAATGTGGTGAAACAGCACAATTTTTTTTTTTTAACAAAATCGCTTTTTCTTTGTAAAAGCGGTAAAATAGGAAATAATTTTTTTTCCTATTTTCTGATGTCTAAAACCTGGGGGCGTCTTCTAGTCCGAAAAAATACGGTAGTTAGGGAATTAATAAACTAGTGACAGATCCTCTTTAACCCCTTCCCGACATTTGCCGTACATGTACGTCATGGAAAGCATTGACTTCCCGCAAAATGCCGTACATGTACGTCAAATGTTTGGCACCGGCTCAAAAGCGGAGTCGGTGCCATCATCACCGGATCTCAGCTGTATCTTACAGCTGACATCCGACTGTAACGGCGGGGACCGAAATTAGCTTCGATCCCCGCCATTAACCCCTTAAGTGCAGCGCTCAAACGCGATCGCTGCACTTAAGGTGTTTGCAGCTCATCGGAGCCCCAACAATGAAATTGCCGGGGTTCCGGTGGCTGCAATGGCAACCGGAGGCCTAATACTGGCCTCCCGGTCTGCCTAGCACCGAAGCTGGTCAAGATCCGCCCGGCGGCGGAGCCTGATCGGCTTCCGTAGCTGCCGGCAAGATGGCGCCGGGTCAGGAGCTGATCCGGCGTCATCAGCGGTGGAAGTCAGCTGTACTGTACAGCTGACATCCACCTGTAACGGCAGGAACCGGAGCTAGCTCCGATCCCTGCCATTAACCCCTTCGATGCAGCAATCGAAAGCGATTGCTGCATCGTAGCGGTTACTAGCAGATCGCCAGCCCTGACAGGCAATCGGGACTGGCGACTGCTGTTATGGCAACAGGAGACACAATGGTCTCCTGCTCTGCCATTACGGAAGCCGATGTAGGCCCCGCCGGTAGGCGAAGCCTAATCGGCTTGCTGTCAGTGAATGACTGACAGATCTAATACATTGCACTACATAGGTAGTGCAATATATTAGAAAAAAAAAAATCTGACCATTGGACCTTCAAGTCCCCTAGTGGGACTTGAAGAAAAGTGTAAAAAAAAAGTGCAAAAAATAAAAGTTTGAAAACAATAAAAGTTTCAAGTAATCAAATAAAACACAATCCCCCTTTTACTCTTATCAAGTCCTTTATTATTGAAAAATAATAATAAACCATATGTATTTGGTATCGCCGCGACCGTAACGACCTGAGGTATCAAAATATTGTATTATTTATTGCACGCGGTGAACAGCGTAAAAAAAACGTATAAAACGTTACCAGAGTTTGTTTTTTAGTCACTTTGCCCTACAAATATTAGAATGAAAAGTGATCAAAAAGTCGCGCGTATCCAAAAATGGTACCTATAAAAACTATAGCTCGTCCCGCAAAAAACAAGCCCTCATACAGCTCCGTCGACAAAAAAATTAAAACGTTATGGTTCTCACAACTTGGCGACAAAAAAAATACATTCTTTTTACAAAATTTTATTGTGAAAAAAGTTGTAAAAAACATAAAAAAGTTCTATAAATTAGGTATCGCCAAAATCGTACTGACCCGCAGAATAAAGTTAACATGTAATTTATAACGCATGGTGAACGCTGTATAAAAAAAAACGAAAAAAGCTCTGCCAGAATTGCATTTTTTTGTTTACCTGGCATCCCAAAAAATAGGATAAAAGGTTATCAAAAAGTCGCATGTACCCCAAAATGGTACCAATAATAACTACAGCTCATCCCGCAACAAACCAGCCCTCATACCGCTACGTCTATGAAAAATAAAATTAGTTATGGCTCCAATAAGTCAGGAAATAAAAAAATATGCAGTTGTGCCCGAGGGGAACATTTCTTCAGTTTGAAGAGGCGATTTATCAAGGACCTAAAATTAGGGAACCAGGAAAGGGAGGGCCCAAACATATCCGCTGGAAGCGACGGTGCCCGTATTATACCAGGACAACACTACACAGCAAAATTCCTCAAACTACAAAGGCGCGGAGTGTGGACCAAAAGGGGGATAAGAAATTACACCATTTATCAGTGCGACACTGGCCTGTGCGGAAAGGATTGCTTCACAGCGTAACACACATCTATGGATTATTTTATTTTTTTCATACCACCTGACTATGCCCCTTATATACTCCGCCCCGCTTACATGTACCCCCACATTATAAAACACCAGCAATACTCAAACAAATTTAGTACCAAGCAAAATCCGCTCTCCAAAAGCCAAATGGTGCTCCCTCGGCTCTGAACCCTACAGCGTGCCCAAACAGCAGTTTCCTTCAACATATATGGCATCGTCATACCCGGGAGAACCCTTTTAACAATTTTTGGGGTGTGTGTCTCCAGTGTCATAAGCTTGGCATGACATATTTGCCACTGAATGGCATATCTAGGGAAAAATATACATTTTTAATTTGCACCATCCGCAGCGCATTCATTTATGGAAAAGACCTGTGGGGTGAAAATGCTCACTACACCTCTTAATAAATGCCTTGAGGGGTGCAGTTTCGATAATGGGGTCACTTCTCAGGGGTTTATTTTTATTATTTCACATCTGAGCCTCTGCAGTTGTGAAGCAATACTTTGTAAATCGCCAAATTAGGCCTCCACTCCGCATGGTACTCTTCACTCCTGAGCCCTGTCATATGTCCAGGCAAAAGATTAGGGCCACATGTAGGGTGTTTCTAAAACCGGGAAACACCGCATAATAATTAGAGGGCTGTCTTGTTATGGTGGCACAAGCCGGGCACCACATATTGGCATATCTATGGAAGAAAATCCCATTTTCACTCTGCAACATCGAGTGAACACAAAACACCTGCAGGGTTAAAATGCTTACTACACCTCTTGGTAAATGCATTGAGGGGTGTCGTTTCCAAAATGGGGTCACTTCTGGGGGGTTTCCACTGTTTTGGGCCCACAGGCGCCCAGAAACCAATCCAGCAACATCTGCACTCCAAATGGCGGTCCTTTCCTTCTGAGCCCTGCCGTTTGCCCAAACAGCAGTTTATGACCACATATGGGGTATTGCCGTACTCGGGAGAAATTGCTTTACAAATTTTGGGTTCTGTTTTTTCCTTTATTGAGAAAATGAAAAAATTTGCGCTAAAGCTACGTCTTATTGAAGAAAAAGGACCGTTTTTATTTTCACTGCCTAATTCTAATAAATTCTATGAAACATCTGTGGGGTCAAAATGCTTACTACACCCCTAGATGAATTCCTCAAGAGGTGTAGTTTCCTAAATGGAGTCCCTTTTTGGGCGTTTTCATTGTTTTGTCCCCTCAGGGGCTTTGCAAATGTGACATGGCCTCCGCAAACCATTCCTGCTAAATGTGATCTCAAAAAGCCAAATAGTGCTCTTTCCCTTCTAAGCCCTGCCGTGTGTCCAAACAGCCGTTTATTACCACATGTGGGGTATTGTTTTACTCGGGAGAAATTGCTTTACAAATTTTGTGGTGCTTTTTCTCCTTCAGTCCTTCTGGAAATGAGAAAAAATTAGCTAAACCTAGATTTTTTGGGAAAAAATGTAGATTATTATTTTCAGGGCCTACTTCCAATATTTTCTGCAAAAAAACTGTGGGGTCAAATCGCTCACTATACCCCTAGATAATTTCCTCAATGGGTGTAGTCTCCAAAATGGGGTCACTTGTGGGGGGTTTCCACTGTTTTTGTCCCCTCAGGGGCTTCGTAAATGTGACATGGCCTCTCAAACCATTCCTGCTAAATTTGAGCTCCAAAAGCCAAACGGCGCTCTTTCCCTTCTAAGCCCTGCCGTGTGTCCAAATATCCATTTATTACCACATGTGGGGTAGAGTTTTACTCGGGAGAAATTGCTTTACAAATTTTGCGGTGCTTTTTCTCCTTTAGTCCTTGTGGAAATGAGAAAAAAAAAAAAAAAAAAAAATCGCTAAACCTACATTTTCTTTGAAGAAATGTTGATTTTAATTTTCACGGCCTACTTCCAATAATTTCTGTAAAAAACCTGTGCGGTCAAAATGCTCACTATACCCCTAGATAATTTCCTTGAGGTGTCTAGTTTCCCAGATGGGGTCACTTTTGGGGGATTTTCACTGTTTTGGCACCGCAAGAGCCCTTCAAACCGGACATGGTGCCTAAAATATATTCTAACAAAAATAAGGCCCAAAAATCCACTAGGTGCTCCTTTGCTTCTGAGGCCGGTTCTTCAGTCCAGTAGCACGCTACGGCCACATGTGGGATATTTCCTAAAACTGCAGAAACTGGGCAACAAATATTGAGTTGCATTTCTCTGGTAAAACCTTCTGTGTTATAAAAAAAATTGTATTAAAAATTTATTTCTGCAAAAAAATATGAAATTTGTACATTTCACCTCTACTTTGCTTTAATTCCTGTGAAATGTGTAAAGGGTTAAGACATTTTCTAAATGCTGTTTTGAATACTTTGAGGGGTGAAGTTTTTAAAATGGGGTGACTTTTTGGGGGTTTCTAATATATAAGGCCCTCAAAACCACTTGACAACTGAACTGGCCCCTGTAAAAATAGCCTTTTGAAATTTTCTTGAAAATGTGACAAATTGCTGCTAAAGTTCTAAGCCTTGTGACGTCATAGAAAAATAAAAGGATGTTCAAAAAACGATGCCAATCTAAAGTAGACATATGGGGAATGTTAATTAGCAACAATTTTGTGTGGTATACCTGCTTGTCTTACAAGCAGATACATTTAAATTGAGAAAAATGCTAATTTTTGCAATTTTTCACTATATTTTCGTGTTTTTCACAATTAAATACTGAATGTATCGACCAAATTTTACCACTATCTTAAAGTCCAATGTGTCACGAGAAAACAATCTCAGAATCGCTTGGATAGGTGAAAGCATTTCGACGTTATTACCACATAAAGTGAAACATGTCAGATTTGAAAAATGAGGCTCTGTCAGGAAGGTCAAAAGTGGCTAAAGAGGGAAGGGGTTAACAAAACACAGGAATGGACACAAAAGAAAGGAGATGCATCAGTGTTTTCTTTATACCTTTCCTCTTGGATTCACTTCTGGCTTTGGCTCAGAATGCCGAGCAAAGACTGCATATATGGAGACGGGCCTTAGGGTATATCCATACAATGCCGTTTTGGTGCAGTTTTTATGCCACAACCAAGAGTTTATTTTTTTTTAAAAATAAAAGAGAAGTAAAATCTTTCCTATATACTTCCCCTTCCTTTACAATCTACTCGTGGTTGTGCCTTAAAAAAACTGCACCGATACTGCACTGTGTGAAAAAAGGCTTATGGTGTGTGTCTGTCAACAAGATTTTTGACTGTTTCCAATGACAACCTGCAGAATGGTTAATGCAGATCTGGACTATAATACAGTCTGCAATTTGTAAGTACTTTATTACTTGTACTGATCCCAAAGTTACCAAACTTTTCATGTACATTATATCTACATACTGTATATATTGGCAAATGCAGTTTAAATGAGAAGATATGCTATAAAGCAGGGGTCTCAAACTCGGCCGGGTAAATGGGCCACATATAGAAAAAATGGGAAGTTGACGGGCCGCATTACTTTCAAAGTTGATACAATACAAAAATTATTGTTAATCAATTAGTTATTTGAACTACTAGAACACTAAAATTTGAGAGAATTCTCCACGTGCTTATTTCAACAATCCAGGTTTCCAGTTTAAGTGTCGCTAAATGCAATCCGGCGGCTTAGTTGGCAGTGTTTGGCAGACACACACGTCAAGATTGGGCAGCCCCTTTTTAGATCGTGCCGCAGTTTCCTCTGTAGATAATGCCACAGAGCCCTCTGTAGGTGCTGCCACAGTGCCCTTCGCAGGTGCTGCCATAGTGCCCTCCGCAGGTGCTGCCACACACACCCCAAGTAGATAGCTCCATTGGGGCTCCCTCCAGGAGTGGAATCCCCAGCCAGAGCGTTACCGACGCTTTGGCTGGGGATTCCTCTGTTGTTGGAGCCCCTGATGTCACTGTCCATACACTGACGTCAGGGGATCCTCCTGGACGGGAATGTGATATCAGGGGCAACCCCAGAGCCGGTGTCCCAGAGCAGAGCACTAGTATAGGCTCTGCACCAGAACTCTAGGGAAGCCACTGACATCAGTGTCCATATATGGACAGTGATATCAGGGGCTTGCCCAGAGCTGGGGTCCCGGAGCAGAGCCACTTCTAGCACTCTGCCTGGGATTCCAGCTCTGCTCCTGACATCACTGTCCATATATTGACATGGATGTTAGGTGCAACCCCAGAGCTGGAGTCCCGGGCAGAGCGCTAGTAAGGCTCTTCCTGGGTCTCCAGCTGTGCTCCTGACATCACTGGGACTCCTGCTCCAGGGAAGCCCCTGACATCACTGTCGATGTATGGACAGCGATGTCAGAGGCTTCCCGAGAGTCCCGGAGCAGAGCCTATACTAGCACTCTGCCGGGGACTCCAGCTCTGGGGAAGCCTCAGACATCGCTGTCCATATGTGGACAGCGATGTCAGGGAATTCCACAGAGTCCCGGAGCAGAGCCTATACTAGCGGGCCGTGTGCTTGAGACCCCTGCTATAAAGCATGGTGTAGCCCCTAGGGCACGAACCCAGCCTGTTATAGTCTCCTTTTTTGTACGGAGCCCTATTTGTATTTACCGCAACCACATCCAAAAACACAACATATTGCAGGGAAAAAGCATGCGGCTTTTGGATGCATTTTGTTATGCTTGTCCACACGTAACGGAATTGCTGTGTATTTTCTGTCCGGAATTGCAGATGGAAAATACGCAGAATACAGTAGCAGCAAAGTGGGTGAGATTTAACAAATCTTATCCACACGCTGCATAAAATTTCCGAGCAGTAATTCACCTGAGGTGCATATCTTTTGGACCGCAGCATGTCAATTCCTGCTGCGGAAAGTGGACTGAATTACTGCGTTTTTCAGAGAAGATGTCACCATCTCCCAGCATTGCGGAAAAACGCAGCAAAATCCGCACCTTTTTCGGCAGTAAAAAATGCAGGAAACGGTGCGGTTTTTCCGTGATGGAATTTCTGCTAGTTTCCTCGGAATGGCTGCAGAAATTTTCTGCAGCAATTCTGTTACGTGTGGACAAGCCCTATGCCGAAATATGAAATCATAGTTTGGAGCCACATTCTGCAAATGGAAATTTTATTTGCAAATCACAAAAATAAACACGCTTTCTGCAGTCGTAAAGTCACGTGCAGGGGGTGAAATTTCTAATGGAGACCACATTTCGGGGATTTAGATGAAGTTTCACACATTTACAGAGTCTGATAATCCAGCACGTGTTCCCAGCACAGAACTCCAATGTAATGTGACGCTTCACTTGACTAGAAGCAGAAGACCGAAGCAAAGAGAACCAGTCATGAACTTAAAAACACAACTATAGGAGCAGATTCTGGGTTATCGCTTTATTTCGGGCTGCATTCATGAAGGTTTCCTACCCATACAGGCAAGTTTTATACACTTTTCCATGTCTGACAATCCAGAATATTTTATAATCCAGCACCTCTCAATTCCCATTGCTGCCGGATTGAAGGAATTTTATGGAGTCTATTAAATAAAAAAAAGGATACAACTTTATACTGTACACCTAATAACTACTTTGACTGCGGTCTCAAAAGAAGTATATAATGGGAATACAGTTGGCATTTGTTTGCAGGTTTTTTTCCCCAGTTGAAACCAAACATATCAATGATATACGGGGAAGAGGGTTTGAAGTTGCCCCCAGGCCTCTCTGCCCCATGAAAAGTTACGCCTCTAAATATCGCATACCCATATTTTTCCGATTGACTTCCATCGCAACAAAGTATCCGCCAGGATCCTGTTTTTTGACAAGACAGAAAAGCTTAGGCCTCGTTCACATCTGTGTTGGGGTCCCGTTCTGACGTTCCGTCTGAGCTTTCGGTCAGAACGGGACCCTGAACAAACACAAACGGAAACCAGAGGTTTCCATTTCCATCACCATTGATTTCAATGGTGATGGATCCGGTGCCCATGGTTTCCGTTTGGCTCTGTTGTGCACCGGGCCCGTCGTTTTGCCAGAAGCAATAGCGTAGTCTACTACGCTATTGCCTCACTATTGTTTCTGGCAAAACGACGGGCCCGGTGCACAACAGAGACAAACGGAAACCATGGGCACCGCATCTGTCACCATTGAAATCAATGGCGATGGAAACCTCTGGTTTCCGTTTGTGTCCGTTCAGGGTCCCGTTCTGACGGAACGCTCCGACGGAACATCAGAACGGGACCCCAACACAGATGTGAACGAGGCCTTACCAGACTACGCTTTTCTGTCCAGCTACAAAACAGGATCCCCTATGGAAACACGTCACACATATGGCCACAAGGACACACATCAGGCGCATTGAAAGCTATAGGTATGTCACAGTATACATTTGTATCCTTTTTTTTTTTTCTTTTAATACAAACATACTTCTGTTGTAGCCTGTAAACCCGGCCTCGGGCCTCACGCATACGGATCCTGCATATGGCGCCCATAGTGTATCCTCCGTGTCCAACGATTTTATAAGAAGGCACAAAGAAAGCTTTTCTCGTGGATTCAGTGAGAAATAAAATTGCATTACGGTGCTATTCTCCCCGGGCTTCTAAGAAGAATAAAACTCTATATGGGAACACATGAGGTGCCTACAAGTTTATATTGCGGTCCATTAAGTGCTGCACATGTCCATGTATTAGTCCTTAGAAATGCGCGCAGGTCACGGAACTACGGCCTCAACATGCCATTATTACAGGAGTGACATTTTGAGGAAAATACCACCAGAACCAGCAATAATCCAGCCTGACAGCTCTAAAACATATGTCCAGTAAAATGTCCATGGATTTTGGATAAACTCCCTCCTAATGAGGTGACCAATAGTAGAACATCCAGTTTAACCACCCAAGACATGACACCTTGGAGCTGGGGAGACCACCTGGCCCACCACCGTGATGTCACCATGTAGTAAGCAGTTCAGCCGTGACGTCAGAGTGGGGAGAGCTCAGGGAGGATTATGGGGCAGGAATAGAGTCTAGAGCCCTCACAAGTACGTGTTGACCTGTTATTAGATGTGACCTCCTCAGCACACACTTACTTCAGCCGGTCCAGGGAATGGACGCTGGAGGAGGACCGCCCGGAGCCGCTCACCCAGCTCTTCGACCTCCCGAACATTGTTGATTCGTCGTTCAGTTCATTCTGCTAAACCGATATAGATGACACTCTTCGCTGCCCCAACCCCCCTCAGCCGGGGAAACAGCAGATAAACCACGACGAACACCGTGCCCGGAGCGCTGCTGGGAATTGTAGTTTTACGCCATTGATGAGGGGTGTTTCTTAGCGCCTAAAGAACTACGAATCCCGACGTGCATAGCGACCTGGAATCTGACGCGTTCGACGAGTTCATGACTATTGTGACGACAGCTGTGACAGCCGTGGCCGGGAAGTAGAAGCTTCCTTCCTATGTGCTGCTTCTGGCTATGCGGGGGGGACCTCTAATACTACGCAGCCCGGGATCGCTGACTCCTAACACAGAGATCGGACGAGGCCAGACCTGCAAATTCGTCGTCTGCGGTTTCAGACTTACGATCTGATGTAATCGCCTTGGAATTATGTGGCCGAAGAAATTCTAATATAAGCAGAACACAGGGTGAATGAGCAATTTGCCCCCCATCAGACCAGTGCTCCTATATTTTTCCTTGTCGGCACGCTGGATGTTAGATGGACATACATAATTTCACCATTGCTAGAATTGTGTATGTTCCTGCCTCATATATAACGAGGGCTACTTCGTACATAAATATCCATATACCTTAGAAAAAAGTGGACGAATTTGACTATAACAAACAACCGTCAGTTATAAATTTAATCTAACGGTCGTGACAACCGACCAATGGCCAACAATAATCTTCTAAAAAGATGTATTTGAGTGTTGGAAGAAGTTGAATGTGCATGGATCACTCGGGCGACCACAGACGATCGTTCTGTAAATGCCAACCCACGTAGGAGGAGAGTAGGCGATGTCATTATAATGACATCACTAATGGCCATCAGCCAGTAATCTCGTCTCGTCGGACATGTACGGTACGGGCACATTGTATGACGAGCGGCCATTATCATCTAAAATAGGTATGAGGCGAATAATGAATATTCATCGGGCGAACGATCATCTATCTGAATATGGCCTTACTGCGGTCTAATGTGTATGGCCACCTTAATCTCCGTTCTCTGTCTTTCTCCAGAAAGTCAGAGCTCAAGAGATCCCATTGTATTTATTGGGGAGAGTTTTAAATCAAAAGAGAGCAAAACATTTTTTTCTTGACAGAAAGACGTTACATGCCACGTTCCAGTGTCCAGCAGTGGCTGAGTCCAGAGAAATCAATGGAGGGCCAGATGGGAAAGAACTTGCCAATTTAAGCGGAACCTGCAGACTGACTCTTATGTTTGTGGCGGTCTCCCGACTCTTCCTCGACGGCAAATGTTGATGAAAAAAAGGATCAGGGGTGTTGGATTCTATACGCTTGGCCGAACATGTACAGTATGGGGGGTGGGTCGTCGTGAGGAATAGTTGTTGGCCGAAAGCTATCTAAAGTGTATGGCCAGTTTTAGGCCAGTTTAAAACTCCCGTAATGCGGCTGCTTTTTAATGTCTGTATTAAGGTTCTAAGACCCGGACCCTTTGATTCAGACTTAGGTGACCATAAAGAGCAGTAGTACCACATGGCGCTCCTTGTTGGCGACTCTCTGCACTGGATTATATGCCAGTGCCACTGTATGAGTGACCGCACATTTACCTCTTGGATTCCCATTGATAAAACCTTTATGGCGCATCAAATGGATATGACCAACATCTCTTTGATTGGAAAGCTCCTTTTTGCAGTCACGTGATTATAGTTCTGCGCATGGTACTTTTACCTTCTGGTTCGACAACCTAATATTTTTTTTATCAGTCGCTGTTATTTTTCAGATTTAAAGCGTACCTCCAGTTATATAGAAAAACGGTTTATACTTTAACCAAGTGACCTGGAAATGAAGCTGTCGTAATGATCATGACTAATATGTTCAGTGTAAATGATGGAGATGTGACGGTATCCACAAGTGTTTATTAACCAAAAAGGACCCCAATGCTTCAAGATAGACAAAGACCCTGCGTGGGTTGAAACATTGCAGTATTTTTTCATGCGGGGATGTGTAAATAAACACCTGTATTTTCGCTATATGGACGCTGACAAATCTCTTCGTCACTTGGATTGTAAGGGCGACATGGTGAATATTTCATTCTGATTGAATAAATTGACGTGCTGCAGATTTTAAAATACGCACCGCAAATCAATTTAGGTGCGGAAAACTCCACAACATGTAGATGAGATTACCTAGAATCTCATTTTCTTTGCCGGTAATGTGTTACGCTGCGGTTTTGACACAAAAAAATCTGCATGTAATACACATCGTGTGCATGTGGCCCCACAGCCCGGCCAGTGCTGCTAGTAACCCTTTTATAACCTTTGGTGTGTTTCGTGTCTCATCATAGTGATTTATCTTTATCACTTGTGAAATTGAAGCGCTTTCTGTGATTGTTTAACCCCTCAATGACCGGGCCATTTTGCACGTTAATGACCACGGATTATTTTTTGTTTTCTCACAGTCGCATTCCAAGAGTCGTGACTTTTTTTATTCCGTCGATATAGCCATATAAGAGCTTGTTTTTTGCGGGTCGAGTTGTATTTTGTAATTGTACAATTTTTAGATGCTTATAATATATTGATTAACTTTTATTAACTTTATTTTAGGAGAGAATTGAAAATAAGCAGCTATTCCAGCATTGATTTTCACATTATAAATTTACGCCGTTTACTATGCTGCGTAAATAACATGTTAACTTTATTCTATGGGTCGGCACGATTACGGGGATACCAAATATGCAAAGGTTTTATATGTTTTCCTACGTTTGCACAATAAAAACCCTTTTAGAAAAAAATTACTTGTTTTTGCATCGCCGCATTCCAAGAGACGTAATTTTTTTATTTTTCCGTCGATGTGGCCGTACAGTGAAGGAAATAAGTATTTGATCCCTTGCTGATTTTGTAAGTTTGCCCACTGTCAAAGTCATGAACAGTCTGGAATTTTTAGGCTAGGTTAATTTTACCGTTCAAATTTCATTAGTGTGTTCATTTTATTGGTCAAGTTGTTACGATCGCGGGGATACCATATATGTGTATGTGTTTGTTTTGACACTTTTACTAAATAAAACCACTTTTTGGGCAAAAAAAGTAGTTTTATTTGATTTTGACTGTCATTTTTTTTATTTATTTTTTCACAAACTTTATTTAACAGATTGACGTTTTTTTTTTAAGTCCCACCAGGTGACTTCACTATGCGATCTGTTGATCGCATATATAATGCTTTGGTATACTTCGTATACCAAAGCATTATTGCCTGTCTGTGTAAAACTGACAGGCAATCTGTTAGACCATGCCTCCGGCATGGCCTAACAGGCATTTGCTGAAGACAGACCTGGGGGTCTTTGTTAGGCCCCCGGCTGTCATGGAAACCCAACGGCGACCCGCGATTTGTTTGCGGGGGCGCCGATCGGGTGACAGAGGGCGCTCCCTCCCTCTGTCAAACACATTAGATGCCGCAATCACTATTGACAGCGGCATTTAATGGGTTAAACTGCCGGAATCGGAGCACGCTTCGATTCCGGCAGTTGCAGCAGGAGCCAGGCTGTGTATTACAGCCGTGCTTCTCCTGTTGATCGCGTGCGTACAGTGGCAGTACCCGCGCGATCACAGGACGGATATATCCGTCCTCCTGCGCGAACTAGCAGCTGCAGAGGACGGATATATCCGTCCTTCGGCGTTAAGGAGTTAAAGGAAGGGTGTCGCGGAAAAAAATATTTTTATATCAATTTGCTTTTAGTGTTTTATTAATTAACATTTTTTTTATTTGTGTGTTTGTGTTTTGACTTTTTTTTTTTTTTTCTAACTTTTTCTTCACTATGGGGGCTGCCATTTTTTTTTCATCTCTGTATGTGTCGATTAACGACACATACAGAGATGGAATACGGCACATACAACCCCATAGAAAATGCGAACGGGAGTCGTTCGCATTCACTATGGTGTACGCCGTCTGTGTGGGAACGGCGCATGCGCCGCTCCCACACAGTCCAAATGGAATGTCTTCGGCCAAGCGACATCCGGCGCCATTTTCTTGTGGACCGGAAGCCGCGGCCGGACAGTGATATGACTACTTCCGGTCGCGGCTTCCTGACATATGTTCAGAAGAGAGCAGACAGACCGGAGGGAGCGGCGGCGGCAGAAGCAGGTAAGTTATGTCTGTGTTTGTTCGTGTTTTACTGTGTGATTACCACTTTATGTAAGCCTACTACACTGTGTATTCGCTCAAAAAATGGCGACACACAGTGTAGGAGGTTTCAACATTCAACCTCCTCCTTTCTCCTGGCACTAGCCAGGATAAAGGAGGGAAGATTGTTTGAGGACGCTATAGCGAGTGCGTCTTCTCAAATTTTGCAGCATAAAGCAATGTGGTTGCTTTACCACATGCCAATGCTGCAATTTTGGGAATTGCTCCCTCTAGTGACCAGCACAGGGAAATGTTATAAATTAGAATCTAATTTATAATATTTCCTGACTCGTAAAAAAAAAATGAGAACAATGTCTAATCATGTATACACTAACTGTTTAACTAAAAGAAAATAAAAAAAAATTCTAGCGACACATTCCCTTTAATAAAAAAATTGTTCTCATGTCACTGCAAACAAATCTAACAATTGAAATACTTAGGCTCATTCAGACGAGCGTATATGCACGCAGACTCATGTACTTCAATGGGGCTGTTCACACGACCGTTGTTTCAACAGAGCACGTAAAGGGTTAGTGAAAAAAAAAGGACATGTCCTATTTACTGCGTGTCACGCACCCCCCCCCCCCAATAAACTATAGTCTATGATAGATCTGTGACAACGCGTTCAACAATGTGACAATGCTGAAACAGTTTGTGAGGAAAAGAGGCAGGAGATTCGCTGCCAGAAGTTTCAAAATAATAGTGTGCATGCGATCGCGTGCGCACAGCCCTGTGCCCACGCTGTGACCAACAGCTCTGGGCACTGGGCAGAGTATCAGGGACCAATCTGTTGGTCACTGATCATGTGATCGCTGTGAAAATCAGAGCAAGCACATTTGTTTTTATTTTGAAACAAAATACCGTCTAAAAAATACCGTATTTTTCGGACTATAAGACACAGTTTTTAGCAAGAATAAATCTTGCTAAAAAGTCCCTGCATCTTATAGTCGGCAGTCAAGGGACCCGTCTGCGCCGGGCCACCTGACCGCTTCCCTTCTTAACCCCTTCCCGACCCATGATGTACCGGCACATCATGGAGCAGGGGGGGTGATGTTTGTAGTGGGCTCACGCGCTGAGCCTGCCAGATACACTGCAGGTGTGTTTTACAGCTGACACTCTGCTCTAACGGCCAGGAACAGTGATCATTCTGGTCCTGGCCGTTTAACTAGTTAAATGCAGCGGTCAATAGCGACCGCGGTATTTATAGGGGTTTTCCCATGAGCGACATTTATGACATATCCACAGGATATATCATAAATGTCAGATAGATGCGGGTCCTACCTCTGGGACCTGCACCTATCTCTAGAACGAGGCCCCCTAAACCCTGTTCTATCTTACTCGGAACAGCTGTCTCCCGGCTGCTTCCTAGTTAGGTGGTTGGGAATTACGGAACTTGGTAGCTATGAAAACAGCGTACACGGTCAATTTACGGAAATAGTGTAACACTGAGCTACGCTGTTTCCGTAACTCTCATAGAACTTAATAGTAGTTACGGAAACAGCGTAGCATGCTACTCTTCTTCTATAACTGCTATTCACTACTATGTGAGTAACAGAAACAGTGTAGCTCAGCGAGCTACGCTGTTTCCATAACTTATTCATGTATTGCAGTGTATTGTACCGGCGATCTAATGATCGCTGGTTCAAGTCCCCTAGGAGAACTAATAAAATGTATAAAATAGAAAAAAAATTATAGGCTATACACGTTGTGCCTCATGACGTACACACTATCCCTCCATGTTTCACTCACTTGCACCTCATTATCCATTTATTCCCATTGAGGCACTTCACTCATTACTGCCCCCTATATTTCACTTATAGTATTACACTTGCACACACACTATTCATTTATTATTTCTTACTACACATCCCATGCACCACACACCACTCCCCTCAAGACTAGTGGGAGTGGCTATTATTATTTAAAGCACCTGCTCACCCTTTCATTTGCGTTTCTGACCTGGCTGTGTCCATTTGTAAGTATGGCCTTTTTCGGTGTTTTTGTATATGTCCCCTTGTTTTTATCGGTTCTGTCTGTAACTCGACCATGTAGCACGAAGTGGCCGGGAGACAGCGGAGCCGGGTAAGATAGAACGGGGATTATGGGACCCCATTCTAGAGATAGGTGCGGGTCCCAGAGGTGGGACCCGCATCTATTTGACATTTATGACATATCCTGTGGATATGTCACAAATATCCTTCATCTGAAGACCCCTATAAATGCAGCGGCATCTAACTAGTTAAACGGCCAGGAACAGCGCCATCGCTGTTGCTGGCCGTTAGAGCAGCATGTCAGCTGTTAAACACAGACATCTGCAGTGTATGGAGCGGGCTCAGCGCGTGAGCACGCTCCGCTCCAAACATTATCCCCTACCCGCTCCATGGTGTGCCGACACATCATGGGTCGGGAAGGGGTTAAGTAAGAAGCAGTCAGGGGGCCCGGCACGGCCGGGTCCCTTGACTGCCGACTATAAGACGCAGGGACTTTTTAGCAAGATTTATTCTTGCTAAAAACTGCGTCTTATAGTCCGAAAAATACGGTATATGTGTATATATATAGATATATATCAGTTTGTCTGTAGGCTTAGATACAGGGCCCAGCAGACTGGATCACACATGGGCCGTGTATCTAAGACTATCTTATGTGATAAAGTCTGCTGAGCCACTGTATCTAATCCTATTCATAGCTACAGGGGTCGTAGTGCTATAGATATGCTGTCTCCCATACCCATATATATATATATATATATATATATATATATATATATATATATATACACTGTATAATGATTTATACAGTGGATATAAAAAGTCTACACACCTCAGTTAAAATGACAGTTTTTTTGTCATGTTACAAAATCAATCCAAGATGTCACCTATAATCTGTACACTTATTGTTATGGCAGGAAGGAGGTGAAGGGAACAAGTGAGCCCTAATCTACCCACCGCCCTGTCCCTGCCTACTTGCAACGACCCGCCCTAGGCGACGGGGTACAACTTGGCGGCGGTCCCTACGCTGACTAAGTGCAAGGGGATACAAACAGGGAACAAGCAAGGGAAGGGGCAGTAGCCCACGGAACACCGTGAGGAAACGGAGTGGTGAACGAGCCAGTCAGGATCGGAATGTAGTGGAGTATACAAACGCAGAGCACGGAGCAGTTAGCAAGCCAGGGGCAGAGCGAAGCAGGATAAGCGGGAACTGAAGCAAGGCAGAAGCAGGCTGGAGTAAGGCAGCAGTGGGGCCAGGAATCCAAGAAGAATAACAAGCAATGAGGAAGAGAAAACGGCAGGTATAAATGGACAGGGGGCGGAGCTAACTCCGACTGACCAGGCCGCGATAGGCTCTCCCACTCCTGAGCCTGCCACCCTGATTGGTGGGAGCCGGTGTCAGTCTAAGAGGTCTGGCCTCAGGTGTCGACTGATTAATCCTGGGAGTATCCACAGACGTAGTGCCTGGCAGATCCTTTACAGTACTCCCCCTTTTATGAGGGGCCACCGGACCCTTACTAAGAGGACCCGGTTTAGTGGGGAAGAGAAGGTGGAACCTCCTGACCAATACCCCAGCGTGAACATCTCGAGCAGGTACCCAAGTCCTCTCCTCCGGCCCGTATCCTCTCCAATGGACCAGGTACTGGAGGGAGCCCTGGATCATCCTACTGTCCACAATCTTGGCCACCTCGAATTCCACCCCCTCAGGGGTGAGAACGGGAACAGGAGGTTTCCTCGAGGGGGACCAGGACGGGGAGCAGCGTTTAAGGAGGGAGGCATGAAAGACGTCGTGTATGCGAAAAGATGGGGGCAACTCCAGTCGGAAGGAGACCGGGTTGAGGACTTCAATGACCTTATAAGGCCCAATAAATCGGGGAGCAAACTTCCTGGACGGGACCTTAAGGCGCAAGTTCCTAGACAACGACCACACCAGATCCCCGACGACAAACCGGGGGTTAGCAGAACGTCTTCTATCAGCCTGAATCTTTTGTACGCTCTGGGACGCCTCTAGGTTCTTCTGAACCTGGGCCCAGACTGTGCACAGTTCCCGATGAACGTCCTCTACCTCGGGATTATTGGAACAACCAGGAGAAACGGAGGAGAACCTTGGATTAAACCCGAAATTACAGAAAAACGGGGAGACCCCTGACGAGTTACTGACCCGGTTATTCAGGGAAAATTCGGCGAGGGGAAGGAATGAGACCCAATCAAATTGACAGTCAGAGATGAAACACCTTAAATATTGTTCCAGGGATTGATTAGTCCTTTCCGTTTGGCCATTAGTTTCGGGATGGAAGGCGGAGGAGAAGGTCAGATCAATCTCCAACTTTTTACAAAAAGCTCTCCAAAATAAGGAAACAAATTCTTATGGCAGGAAGGAGGTGAAGGGAACAAGTGAGCCCTAATCTACCCACCGTCCTGTCCCTGCCTACTTGCAACGACCCGCCCTAGGCGACGGGGTACAACTTGGCGGCGGTCCCTACGCTGACTAAGTGCAAGGGGATACAAACGGAACAAGCAAGGGAAGGGGCAGTAGCCCACGGAACACCGTGAGGAAACGGAGTGGTGAACGAGCCAGTCAGGATCGGAATGTAGTGGAGTATACAAACGCAAAGCACGGAGCAGGAAGCAAGCCAGGGGCAGAGCGAAGCAGGATAAGCGGGAACTGAAGCACGGCAGAAGCAGGCTGGAGTAAGGCAGCAGTGGGGCCAGGAATCCAAGAAGAATAACAAGCAATGAGGAAGAGAAAACGGCAGGTATAAATGGACAGGGGGCGGAGCTAACTCCGACTGACCAGGCCGCGATAGGCTCTCCCACTCCTGAGCCTGCCACCCTGATTGGTGGGAGCCGGTGTCAGTCTAAGAGGTCTGGCCTCAGGTGTCGACTGATTAATCCTGGGAGTATCCACAGACGTAGTGCCTGGCAGATCCTTTACACTTATATTGAAAAACAAACTGAAGTCTTTTAGGGTGGAAAAATAAAAAATAATAACGATGAAAGAACAAAAATAAACTTAAACGAATACTTTGTTGATGTAATGACGGGGATGGGGGAGACAGACAAGTGAGCCCTAATCTACCCGCCACTCAGTCCCTGCCTACTTGCAACGACCCGCCCTAGGCGACGGGGTACAACTGGGCGACGGTCCCTACGCTCAATAAGTGCACGACAGACAAACAGACAAGGGTACACAGAGCTAGGGGGAGAAAGGGGCAGTTGCCCACAGCAACACCGTGAGCAACAAGAGAAGTGAACAAGCCGAGTCAAACCAGGAGAGTACGAGGTGCCAAACGCAGAGCAGAAGAGTAGTAAACAAGCCGAGTCAAACCAGGAGTGTACGAGGTACCAAACGCAGAGCAGGAGAGTAGTCAGCAAGCCGGGGTCAATATGAAGCAAGGACAATAGTACAAGAAGCTGCATCAGGGCCAGGAAACCAAACGAGAAGAATCACAAGCAAAGGAGGAACAGGAAAGGCAGGTATAAATAGACAGAGGGCGGGAGCTAGCTCCGTCTGGCCAGGCTGTGATAGGTTCTCCCACTCCTAAGCCTGCCACCCTGAGTGGTGGAAGATGGAGTCAGTCTCACAGACATAGAAGCAGGTGCAGACTGACTATCTATGGGCGTTAACCCCGAAGCTGTGCCTGGCAGATCCTTTACAGTACCCCCCCCCCTTTTATGAGGGGCCACCGGACCCTTTCTAAGTGGACCTGGTTTACTGGGGAAACGAAGGTGAAACCTCCTGACCAATATCCCAGCGTGAACATCCCGAGCGGGTACCCAAGTCCTCTCCTCAGGCCCGTATCCTCTCCAATGGACCAGGTACTGGAGGGAGCCTTGGACCATCCTGCTGTCCACAATCTTGGCCACCTCGAATTCTGCCCCCTCAGGGGTGAGAACAGGGACCGGAGGTTTCCTCGAGGGAGCCAAGGACGGGGAGCACCGTTTAAGGAGGGAGGCATAGAACACGTTGTGTACTCGAAAAGATGGGGGCAACTCCAGTCGGAAGGAGACAGGATTGAGGACTTCAATGACCTTGTACGGCCCTATAAACCGGGGAGCAAACTTCTTGGACGGGACCTTAAGGCGCAAATTTTTAGACGATAGCCACACCATATCCCCGACCATAAACAAGGGGTTAGCAGAACGTTTTCTATCTGCCTGAGTTTTTTGTATGCTCTGGGACACCTCTAGGTTCTTCTGAACCTGAGCTTAGACTGTGCACAGTTCTCGATGAACGACCTCTACCTCGGGATTGTTGGAACTACCAGGTGAAACGGAAGAGAACCGTGGATTAAACCCAAAATTACAGAAAAAGGGGGAGACCCCTGACGAGTTACTGACCCGGTTATTAAGGAAAAATTCGGCGAGGGGAATGAATGAGACCCAATCATATTGACAGTCAGAGATAAAACACCTTAAATATTGTTCTAGAGACTGATTAGTCCTCTCAGTTTGCCCATTAGTTTCAGGATGGAAGGCAGAGGAGAAGGACAGATAAACAGACAAGGGTACACAGAGCTAGGGGGAGAAAGGGGCAGTTGCCCACAGCAACACCGTGAGCAACAAGAGAAGTGAGCAAGCCGAGTCAAACCAGGAGAGTACGAGGTGCCAAACGCAGAGCAGAAGAGTAGTAAACAAGCCGAGTCAAACCAGGCGTGTACGAGGTACCAAACGCAGAGCAGGAGAGTAGTCAGCAAGCCGGGGTCAATATGAAGCAAGGACAATAGTACAAGAAGCTGCAGCAGGGCCAGGAAACCAAACGAGAAGAATCACAAGCAAAGGAGGAACAGGAAAGGCACGTATAAATAGACAGAGGGCGGGAGCTAGCTCCGTCTGGCCAGGCTGTGATAGGTTCGCCCACTCCTAAGCCTGCCACCCTGAGTGGTGGAAGATGGAGTCAGTCTCACAGACATAGAAGCAGGTGCAGACTGATTATCTATGAGCGTTAACCCCGAAGCTGTGCCTGGCAGATCCTTTACAGTTGAATTACCCTTTGACTTTATGACAGCATTCAGTCTTTTGGGGTTGAAGTCTATCAGCATGGCACATCTTGACTTGGCAATTGTTGCCCACTCTTCCTTGCAAAAGCGCTCCAAATCTGTCAGATTGCGAGGGCATCTCCTGTGTACAGCCCTCTACAGGTCACCCCACAGATTTTCAATGGGATTCAGGTCTGGGCTCTGGCTGGGCCATTCCAAAACTACTTCTGTTGAAGCCATTCTTTGGTTGATTTGGAGGTATGCTTTGGGTCGTTGTCGTGGTGAAAGGTGAAATTCATCTACAGCTTTTTAGCAGAGGCTTGCAGGTTTTGTGCCAATATTGACTGATATTTGGAACTGTTCATAATTCTCACCACCTTGACTGAAGCCCCAGTTCCAGCTGCAGAAAAACAGCCCCAAATCATAATGCTGCCTCCACCATGCTTCACTGTGGGTATGGTGTTCTTTTGGTGATGTGCAGTGTTGGCTTTGCGACAAACATACCTTTTTTGAATTATGGGCAAAAAGTTCACCCTTGGTCTCATTAGACCATACGGGTATGTTCACACGATGAGAGGCATTTACGTGTGAAAAGACAGACTGTTTACAGCTGCCTCGTTTCACACGTAAATGCTCCTCCTCGTAATTTACGAGGCGTCTGAGACGCTCGTAAATCTTGAACTGTGCTTCATTGAGTTCAATGAAGAACAGCTCAAATTACGTGGCAAAGAAGTGCCCTGCACTTCTTTGCCGAGGCAGTCCATTTACGCGTCGTCGTTTGACAGCTGTCAAACGACGACGCGTAAATTACAGGTCGTCTGCACAATACGTCGGCAAACCCATTCAAATGAATGGGCAGATGTTTGCCGACGTATTATAGCCCTATTTTCAAACGTAAAACGAGGCATAATACGCCTCGTTTACGTCTGAAAATAGCTCGTGTGAACCCAGCCTTACACGTTTTCCCACATGCTTTTGGCAGATTTGATGTAGGTCTTTGCAAAACATAGCTGGGCTTGGATGTTTTGCTTTTTTTAGAAAAGACTTCCATCTTGCCACCCTACCCCACATCTCAGACATATGAAGAATACGGGAGATTGTTGTCACATGCACTATTCAACCAGTACCTGCCAAAAAGTCCAGCAGCACCTTTAGTCTACATTCACACGACAGTGAAAAACGTCAGAACGATGAAGTTCTATGGGTGTATTCACATGGCCGTTTTTTTAACGGCCTGTGAATATTGGCCGTCAAAAAATAGGACATGTCATATTTTTGGCAGTTTTCACGGCCAGACGGCACCCATAGAAGTCAATGGATCAGTTTTTACCGGCCATTTTTTTAGGAAACAATCTGTCACGACCTGTGGGTATGTGGACCCACTGGGCCATACCGCTGCAGCGGGATCGCAGCTGGCCAAACAGTGTACCAAGTCAATGTCTATATAATCCAAGCACCAGGGTACCTGTAGCAGTTCAGACAGTAGTAATGGCTAGGCTCAGATGGGACCTTGGCAGTAGACACCAGGCGTGACCAATTTTACAACACGACTCCAACTTTCTAAGGCACAGGAACAAGGTAGCACTGGAAACAGGATAACTATAAGGGACCATTTGCAAGACTAACACGGGTAAACACAACACAGCCCTTTTTATAGTCCAGGGTGATCATGGGTTAATTGACTATTTTCATGTTCACATGCTGGCCCTCTAAGGCCAGGCACGAGCGTACGCGCGCACACTACGGGACACAGAACGGACTGGAAGTGAGCGCTGGCGTCTCCTGGGGAGGAGATGCGGGCCAGCGCTCACAGATCCATTGCGACGGCCATCGGGGGGTGAGTAATCCCGAAGGTCCGCGGCCGTAGACGCTACACAATCCTTGTAACTGCCAGTAAAAACTGATCCTGGCCGAGTACTCCCCGCACACACCGCTACTTTGAGCGCTGAGCCCGGGGAAGCCCCTGACAGCACTGTCCATAAAAGGAGAGCGAAGTCAGGGCTTTTAACAATGGAATCCCCAGCCAGAGCATCACATGATCTCTGGCCGGGGAGTTCGGTCATGTAGATAGCACCCCTCCATGTAGACAGCACCCCCCTGCCTGAAGATCGCAAACCCCCCATCCCCCGTGTATAGTGCCACTGTAGCTTCCTGTAGTAGTGGAATCCCCTGTGGCCAGGCCCCGCTCTGGCAGGGGATTCCGCTCCTGGAGAAGCCCCTGGCGTCACTATACATATATGGACAGTGACGTCAAGGGGTTACTCCCGGAAAGTAATCCCCGGCCTGCTCTGGCAGGTGATTCCGCTCCTGGAGATGACCCCGGCGTCACTATACATATAAGTGATGTCAAGGGGTTACTCCTTGAGCGGAATCCCCAGTCCACTCTGGCAGGGGATTCCGCTCTCCTGACATCACAATCCATATGTAGACAGAGACGTCAGGGGCTCCGTCTATGAGCAGAATCCCTGGCCCGCTCTGGCAGGGGATTTCGCTTTCCTGACGTCACTGTCCATATATGTACAGAGACATCAGGGGCTCCGTCTATAAGGAATCCCCGGCCAGTTGGGTTCTGCTCCTACAGTAAGCTACAGTGGCACTATCTACAAGGGGGGTGCTATCTACAGGGGGCGTGCTATATGGGGGTATGGCACTATTTACAGGGGACACTGGCGCTATCTACATGTGCACTGTGGCACTTTCTACAGGGGACATTGGTGCTATCTATATGGGCTCTGTGGCACTATACAATGGGCACGGTGGCACAATGTGGGCACTATGTCACTTTATATGTCGGCCCTGTGGTACTATGTGGACAATGTAGGACTATTTACAATGGGCACTGTTGCATTATGCGGGCACTGGCACTTTATATGTGGACACTATGTTACTATGTGTGCACTGTGGCACTAACTAGAGTGGGCACTGTGGCACTATGTGGGCATTATCTACAGTGGGAACTGTGGCACTATCTACAGGGACAGTGCGGCACTATCTATATGGGCACTGTGGTGTTTTCAGGGTGTTAGAACAAAAAAAAAACTGACAAATGAAATCCATCTTTTTTTTTATTTTTTAACGGCCATGAAAAACTGATGACAAACGGCGATTAAAAACGGACAGACGGACTGGAAATGGATGAAAATTTAGGGACACGCTGATGTAAAATGGCCATGAAAAACTGACAGTTGATCAGTTTGTAATGGCCATTTTTTTTCTCACTGTCGTGTGAATGTAGCCTTAATGTTGCTGTAGGCCTCTTGGTAGCCTCCTGGACCAATTTTCATCAAGTTTTGATGGACGCCAGTTCCTGGTAATGTCACTGTTGTGCCAAATATAATCCACTTCTTGATGACCGTGTTCACTGTGTTCCATGGTATATCTAATGCCTTGGAAATTTTTTGGTACCCTTCTCCTGACTGATGCCTTTAAACAATCAGATCCCTTTGAAATGTTGTAAGCTCTTTACGGACCATGGCTTTTGCTGTCACATGCAACAGAGAGAATGTCAGGAAAATCCTAATAGAACAGCTGAACTTTATATGGGGTTACTCAGAATCACTTTAACCCCTTCCCGCCATTTCACATACAGTTACGTCATGGGAGATGGCCTTTTCCTGCATCTCCACATAACTGTACGTGAAACAGATGGAGCTGGCTCAGGAGCTGAGCCAGCGACATCACCGCCGGGTGACAGCTGTATGTTACAGCTGGCACCCTGCGGTATCGGCCAGGACCGGAGCTAGCCTCCGATCCGACTGATTAACCCCTCACATGCTGCGTTCAATAGAGATCGCAGCATGTGAGGAGTTTATAGCCACCGGCACCCCAGCAACGTGATCGATGGGTTGCCGGTGGCTGCAAAGGCGATTGGAGCGCTAATACTTACCTCCCGGTCTGCCAGTAAAGGAATCCTCCTATGCCCCGTCGTCGGCGGGGCCCAGGAGGCTTCCGGTACCATCGGCAAGATGGCGCCGGCTCAGCTTCCGGCTCAGAAGCTGAGCCGGCGTCATCAGCAGTGGGTGTCCGCTGTATGTTACAGCGGACACCGCGATCTATCGGCAGGAACCGGAGCTAGCTCCAATTCCTGCCATTAACCCCTTCAATGCAGCGATTCAATGCAATCGCTGCATCAAAGTGGTTTGTATGCAATCGGCAGCCCTGCCATACGATGGCAAGGCTGGCGACTGTTACTATGGCAACAGGATGCCTAACAATGGCTTCCTGTCTGCCATTACGTTAGCCGATTAGGCCCCACCCGGAGGCGGAGCCTGATCGGCTTGCTGTCAGTGAACAACTGACAGTTCTAATACATTGCACTACATAGGTAGTGCAATGTATTAGAACATCAAACAAACAGTTGGACCTTCAAGTCCCCTAGTGGGACTAAAGAAAAGTGTAAAAAAAAGTATAAAAAAAGTAAAAATAAAAGTTGTAAAAAATACAATAAAAGTTTCAAATAATAACACAAAACACAATCGCCCTTTTTCCATTATCAAGTCATTTATTATTGAAAAAAATAATAAAGCCATACATATTTGGTATCGCTGCGACCGTAACGACCTTAACTATAAAAATATTATGTTATTTATTCCGCACAGTGAACGCCGTAAAAAAAATAACTAAAAAATGCTGACATAATTGCTATTTTTTGGTCACTTTGTCCTCCAAAAATTGAAATAAAAAGTGATCAAAAAGTCGCATGTACCCAAAAATGGTGTCTATAAAAACTATAACTCGTCTCGCTAAAAACAAGCCCTCATACAGCTCCGTCGACTAAAAATGTAAAACCGTTATGGCTCTCACAACTTGGCGACAGAAAAAATCCATTCTCTTTACAAAAGTTATTTTATTGTGCAAAAAGTTGTAAAACATAAAAAAGTGCTATAAATTAGGTATTACCGGAATCGGACTGACCCGCAGAATAAAGCTAACATGTAATTTATAATGCGTGGTGAACGCTGTATAAAAAGAACTAAAAAAAGATGCCAGAATTGCTGTTTTTTGGTCACCTTGCCACCCAAAAAAAAAAAGGATAACAAGTGATCAAAAAGTCTCATGTACCCCAAAATGGTAGCAATAAAAACTACAGCTCGTCCCACAAAAAAAACAGCCCTCATACCACTACGTCTATGAAAAAATAAAATTAGTCAAGGCACCAATAAGCCAGGAAATAAAAATATGCAGTTGTGCCGGCCCGAGGGGAACGTTTCTTCTGTTTCAAGTGGCGAATTATCAAGGCCCCTAAAATTAGGGAACCAGGAAGGGGAGAGCCCAAGCAGATCTGCTGGAAGTGAGGGCGCCCGTATTATACCAGGACAACACTTTCCCAGCAAAATTCCCCAAACTTCAAAGGTGCCGAGTGTGGACCAAAAGGGGAATAAGTAAAGACCATTTATTAGTGCGACACCGGCCTGTGCAGAAAGGATTGTGTCACAGCATAACACACATCTATGAATTATTTTATTGTTTTTTTTTACCCCACTATACCACCTGACTATGCCCCTTATATACTCCGCCTGCCTTACATGTACCCCCACATTATAAACGGAAACACCAGTAAGACTCAAAACAAAACTACTACAAGCAAAATCCACGCTCCAAAAGCCAAATGGAGCTACCTCCATTCTGAACCCTACAGTGTGCCCAAACAGCAGTTTACTTCCACATATATGGCATCGGCATACCCGGGAAAACCCTTTTAACAATTTTTGGGATGTGTGTCTCCAGTGGCACAAGCTGGGCACCACATATTGGCATATCTATTGAAAACCCATTTTCACTCTGCAACATCGAGTGCACACCAATTTCTGCCAACCACCTGTGGGGTTAATATGCTCACTAAACCCCTAGGTGAATATCTTGAGGGGTGTAGTTTTCAAAATGGGGTCACTTCTGGGGGGATTCCACTGTTTTGGTCCCACAGGGACTTTGAAAATGCGACATAGTGACCAGAAACCAATCCAGCAAAATCTGTACTCCAAAAGCCAAATGGCGCTCCTTCCCTTGTGAGCCCTACTCTGTGCCCAAACAGTAGTTTATGACCACATATGTGGTATTGCCGTACACAGGAGAAGTTGCTTTACAAGTGGTGGGGTGCTTTTTTTCATTTATTTGTTGAGAATATGAAACATTTTCAGCTAAAACTACGTCTTATTGAAGAAAAAGGATTTTTTCAATTTTCACTTCCCAATTCTAATAAAATCTATGAAACACCTGTGGGGTCAAAATGCTCACTACACCCCTAGATGAATTCCTCAAGGAGTGTAGTTTTGGGAATCGAGTCACTTTTGGGGAGTTTCCACTGTACTGGTACCTTAGGAGCTTTGCAAAAGTGACATGGCGTCAAGAAAACAATCCAGCAAAATCTGTGCTCCAAAAGCCAAATGGCGCTCCTTCTCTTCTGATCCTTGCCGTATGCCCAAACAGCAGATTATGACCACAAATGGGGTATTGCCGTACTCCAGAGAAGTTGCTTTACAAATGTTGGGGTTCTTTTATTCCTTTATTTGTTGAGAAAATGAAAAATTTTGAGCTACATCTTATTGGAAAAAAAGGATTTTTTTTATCTTCACTGCCCAATTCTAATAAAATCTATGAAACCCCTGTGGGTTCAAAATGCTCACTACACCCCTAGATGGATTCTTCAAGGGGTGTAGTTTCCTAAATGGAGTAACGTTTTTGGTGTTTTCACTGTTTTGGTCCCTTAGGGGCTTTGCAAATGCGACGGTGGTCTCCGCAAACCATTCCTGCTAAATTTGAGCTCCAAAAGCCAAATGGCGCTCTTTCCCTTCTAAGCCCTGCTGTGTGTCCAAACAGCCGTTTATGGTTTACTCAGGAGAAATTGCTTTACAAAAGTAGTGGTGCATTTTCTCCTTTTAGTCCTTGTGGAAATTAGAAAAAATTAGCTAAACCTACATTTTCTTTGAAAGAATGTAGATTTTCATTTTCACGGCCTACTTCCAATAATTTCTGCAAAAAACCTGCAGGGTCAAAATGCTCACTATACCCCTAGATAATTTCCTCAAGGGGTATAGTTTCCAAAATGGGGTCACTTTTGGGGGATTTCCACTGTTTTGGTGCCGCAAGAGCTTTTCAGACCCGACATGGAGCCTAAAATATTTTCTAATAAAAAGGAGGCCCCAAAATCCTCTAGGTGCTCCTTTGCTTCTGAGGCCTGTGCTTCAGTCAATAAGTGCACTAGGGCCACATGTGGGGTATTTCTAAAAAGCGCAGAATCTGGGCAATAGATATAGATTTGTGTTTCTCTGGTAAAACTTTCTGCGTTACAAAAAAAATAGATGAAAAATGAATTTCTTAAAAAAAAAAAAGAAATTTGAAAATTTTACATCTACTTTGCCTTAATTCCTGTGAAACATCTAAAGGGTTAAGAAACTTTCTAAATGCTGTTTTGAATACTTTGAGGGGTGACGTTTTTAAAATGGGGTGACTTATCGAGGGTTTCTAATATATAAGACCCTCTTCTCCCACTCTTCACACACTGATAGCAACACCGCAGAAGAAATGCCTCCCGATCTGACCCCCTTAGACTTTTATCTTTGGGGTCATCTGAAGGCAATTGTCTATGCTGTGAAGATACGAGATGTGCAGCAACTGAAACTACGGATACTGGAAGCCTGTGCTAGCATTTCTTCTGCGGTGTTGCTATCAGTGTGTGAAGAGTGGGAGAAGAGGGTTGCATTGACAATCCAACACAATGGGCATCACTTTGAACACATTTTATAAGTGGTCAGAAACTTGTAAATAACTCATTAAAGAATAAAGTAACGTTAAAACCAAGCACACTATTGTTTTTCTTGTGAAATTCTCGATAAGTTTGATGTGTCACATAACCCTCTTCCCATTGAAAAAACGAAAGTTGGATACAAAATGGCCGACTTTAAAATGGCCACCATGGTCAACACCCAGCTTGAAAAGTTTCCCCCCTCCCATTTACTAATGTGCCACAAACAAGAAGTTAATATCACCAACCATTCCCATTTTATTTAGGTGTATCCATATAAATGGCCCACCCTGTATAGTCCAAGCACAAGGGTACCTGGGGTAGTTCAGACAGTAGTAACGGCTAGGCTCAGATAGGACCTTGGCAGCAGACACCAGGACTGATGTAACAGCAGACGTGGACGCAAGCAGCACACGACTCCAACTCTTCAAGGACATGAAACCAGGGATAGCACGGGATACAGGATACAGGTATCAGGGCACAGGAACACTGGGAACTGAAAACACTAATGGACCATTTGCAAGACTAACACGGGTAAACACAACAACGCTCAGGCAATGAGTGAAAAGGCAGAGCCCTTTTTATAGTCCAGGGGAATTATGGGTTAATTACAGATTTCTGCCGTGCGTGTACTGGCCCTTTAAGGCCGGGTGCAAATGTGCGCGCGTACCCTACGGGAGACACTACAGTGATGCGGATGTGAGTGCCGGCGTCTCTCAGGAGGGAGATGCTGCCCAGCACTCCCTCATCCATGGCCGCCGGGAGAGACGTAAGAACGACAGTCCGCGGCTGTGGATGTTACACCTCCTACATCTCTATGTAATAAATAAGGCACACATATTTGGTATCCCCATCCACGAGAGAAGTAACAGAATTTGAAAGGAGATTAATTTTGTGTGTGGTACATAGCATTTGCCCAAAAAAAAGCAAATTTTATTTTGTTACATCTTATTCAAGAAATTTTCAGAAGCAAAAAGATGATAAATCCCTTTAAAAAAAACTACTACTTCTGTGAAATCATTTATGGGTACACAAACTTGTCCTCAAAAAATGCCATGAAGATGTTGGCGTATGTTGGAGCGACATTGGACCCCATAGCCGTGCCTCTGCACTGAATATAAAAGATGTCCTGAAAGAGAAAATAATTGCACTGTAGTACAATATCATTGTGATTGAAAACAATATTGCTTATCCCTATGTTTGGGACTTGCACTAATTAAATTATAAGATTTATGCTTCTTGATGAGACACGCAGAGTATTATTCCTCCTGGGACACATTTGTAATTTGTTAGAGTCCTTTTGTTATGATAACAGATAGTTCTCTGTTGATTTTTTTACGATCGTGTAACCTAATCTAATGCGCACGTGCATGCGCGGTCCAGAGCGAGACCGCGATGCGCAACCATAGAAACGGCAGACGCCGGACACTGAGGATACTAGTATTTCCTGTCATGCGCTATGGAGAGCTATGGACGCGTACGAGACAAGATATGTTCTAATCGACTGATATACAGGTACTGTATTGGCGATCTATATATGTACTTTCACTGTATTTTATTCTGATGATGTGGGGACTATTTATTTATGTGATGATGTATCTGTGAGGGTATTTAACCGTTGTTGATATTGTATATGTTCAGGAAGTGATGTCACACAACATGTGGTATATAAAGCGGGCACTAATGTACTATCACTATGCTTGACAAAGACCCAATAGGGGTTGAAACGTTGTAATTTTTTATGCTTGGTGAATAAACCTACACTTTTTTGTATATCTGAGTGCTGCAGTCCATCCTCTTTCTACTGTGTACAAGTTGTCCCGTTGGACCTGGGACATTTACGCTGGTTGCACTATCCCTGGCTGGGATTATTTACCTTGTTCCCCTCTGTAGAAACAAATTTGGTCGTGCTGCAGATTTCTTTTTCATGGTTGCCGATGGTTGTCATGGCAACCGGAGACCAGACAACGGCCTCCGGGTCTGCCATGTACGGAAGCTAAAGGCTGGTCCTCATAGGTTTAGGGTATGTGCACACGACAATGGCAAATATGTCTGAAATTATGGAGCTGTTTTCAGGAGAAAACAGCTCCTCAATTTCAGACGTAATTGCATGTACTCGCGTTTTTCGCAGCGTCTTTTACGGACGTAATTGGAGCTGTTCTTCATTGGAGTCAATGAAAAACGGCTCCAATTACGTCCCAAAAAGTGTTTTGCACTTTTTTGAGGCGGCCGTAATTTTACGCGCCGTCTTTGGACAGTGACGCGTAAAATGAGAGCTCGTCTGCACAGAACATCGTAAGACCCATTACAAGCAATGGGCAGATGTTTGCAGACGTATTGGAGCTGTCTTTTCAGGCGTAATTCGAGGTGTAACGCCTCCATTACGCCTGAAAAATGGTCGTGTGCACATACCCTTACTGTCAGAGTGACTGTGACGTCACACTGACAGTTGGAATAGATTACATTACGAAGGTAGTGTAATGTATTCTAGCAGCGATCAGAGATGCAGGTCAAAAAAAACGTGTGACATGTAAAAAAAAGTTAAGAATTTTTTTTATAAAAGTGTAAAACTAAAAGTTAAGTTAAAAAAACAAACACTGCTTTTTTTCCTATAAGTCTTTTATTATAGGAAAAAATGAAAATGTTAAAAAAAAAGTGCACATATTTGGTATCACCGCGTTCGTAACGACCCAAACGATAGTTATTTTTCACGAATGACAAACACCTAAAAAAAAAACTAAAAAACAACAAATCGCTATTTTTTGTTCACCACCCCCCGCATTTACCCCAAAATAGTACCAATAAAAACTACAACCTGTCCCGCAAAAAACAAGTCCTTACACAGGTTTTTGACTGAAAAGTAAAAAAGTTATGGCTCTCAGAATATGGCAACACAAAAAATAAATGATTTTGTAAAAAAGTGATTTTATTGTACAAAGGCTGCAAAACATGAAAAAAAAAACTATGTACATATTGTATCGCCGTAATCGTACCGACTTGCAGAATAAAGTAAAATGTAATTTCTAGCATGCGGTGAACACCATAAGAAATAAAGAATTTAAAACGCCAAAATCGCTGTTTTTTGGTCACCTTAGCTCCAAAAGTAAATGTAATAAAAAGTGATCAAAAAGTCGTATGTACCAACAAATTGTACCAATAAAAACTACAGCTCGTCCCACCAAAAACAAGCCCTCAAACCGCTCAAACAACCAAAAAATAAAAAAGTTACGGCTCTCAGAATATGGTGATAGAAAACAATTCATTTTTTTAAAGTTTTTTCTTTGTAAAAGTAGTATAATCTAAAAAAAAAACTATATAAATGTGGTATCACCGTAATTGTATTGAGACGCAGAATAAAGTTACGTTTTTACGGCTTTCACCGTGCAGTAAAAACGAAACCCAAAAAACAATGGAGAAAACAGTTTTTTCCCATTTCAGGCCGCAAATAATTTTATTTTCAGTTTCCCAGTACATTATATGGTACTTTAAATAGAGTCAATAGAAACTACAACTCCTCCCGCAAAAAATAAGCCCCCCACTATTTTGGCACCACAAGACCTCTTCAAACGGGACATGGTGCCTAAAATATATTCTAACAAAAAGGAGACTCCAAAATCCTCTAGGTGCTCCTTTGCTTCTGAGGCCTGTGCTTCAGTCCATTAGCACTTTGCTTTATTTCCTGTGAAACGCCTAAAGGGTTAAAAAAAACTTTCTGAATGCTGTTTTGAATACTTTGAGGGGTGCAGTTTTTAAAATGGGGTGATTTATGGGGAGTTTCTAATATATATGGCCCTCAAAGCCACTTCAGAACTGAACTGGTCCCTGAAAAAAATCGCCTTTTGAAATTTTCATGAAAATATGAGAAATTGCTGCTAAAGTTCTAAGCCTTGTAACGTCCTAGAAAATAAAAGGACATTCAAAAATATGGGAAATATTAACTAGTAACTATTTTGTGTAGTATTACGGTTTTACAAGCAAATACATTTAAATTCAGAAAAATGCTAATTTTTGCAAATTTTCTCTACATTTTGGTGTTTTTTACAAATAAATATTGAATTTATCGACCAAATTTAAAGTACAATATGTCACGAGAAAACAATCCCAGAATTGCTTGGATAGGTAAAACATTCCCAAGTTATTACCACATGTCCTGAAGGCCAAAACAGGGACAGTCCTAAAGGGGTTAAGTCCGATGTATGAAACTCCAGTCTTAGTAAATCTGGGCCACTACATCTAAAAGTCTATAATGGAAAATATCAAAACAACATGTAGGAAGCTTTATCAAAACTAATGCAAAGCAAATGTGGGACGTTTGCACATTCCAACCAATCAGGTTATTGCTTTAATTTTCCAAAGGGTATTAGTGAAATGAGCAGGAACCAGATTGTTTTTTTACACTGGTTTTGATAAAATCTGTGATTTGTCTCATGTAGACTTGTCTTTTCAGCCAAAAACGAAAACGTTACTGTTCTTGCAGAGCTGTGCTCCAGTCTTGACCTTTCCTCAAACTCTGGGACATGGAGCAACTTGCGGTCAGCCTTATTAGCGCCAATGGGGCTATTTTTTTTTTATAAATTCTTTACTTAACAATTATCAATAAAAACAAATCACAGTGACAGTCACAAAAAAATAAGAAAAACAATTCTGAGAGAACAGCCCCCTCAAGAGAGAGAAAATCTGAAAATGGTATGACTAAAGCCACGGGCGCAGCCTGGCAGGAAGGGTATGTTAGGAAGGGGACAACAGAGAAACCAGAATGCTAAAAAAATAAATAAAAGAAACCCACAGCAGAAAAAGGGGACAAAAAAAAAAAGTGCGATGTGGGAAAGGATTCTGCAGAAATGGAAACAATTGTGGTGAGACTTCACTAGTAGCAAATAACACTGTCCACTATGAGGTTACGATGTTTATCTGAGCCCTGGAAGAGAATCCAGGAGGATGTGAAAGAGCTGTGAGTCTTGTAGTGATGCAGTAACCCCCTCCATCTTCATTGTGAGTCCAATGGGCTAGAGATGGCAGCTGAGTTCATATATAGGCCCTGGCAGGATTAGGGTGCAGTAGTCATAAAAACGACTAACAACTTCGGAACTGCAATGCATTACCATAAAAGCAGTTCTAGAAAGATTTCCTAGAACTACTTCTTTAAAGTAAAATATAACCGTAGAGGACTTGTGCTTAAAAAAAAAAAAAAAAAGCCTCTAAGGCCACATTCACACAGCATATTTGCAGCCTTATTTTGGGGTGTAAAACGCTTGTCTAGCTTTCCGAAGTACATGATTTAGGAATCCTCCAGGACCCCAGTTTGTATGTCCAGGTTTACGTAGCGGCACACGGTGTTATCAGAACAAATAGAAAGGATGCAATCCAGCGTGGAAATAATATTCCAACTTTATTTCAGATAATAAAATCCAACGTGTATCGGGGTGGTTGTCTCAGAAATAAGCATACGCGTTTCGGACCGATAGCCTGTCCTTTGTCATGGCACATCATGAATGCTGCAAACAAAACAACCTGCATTTATATCCGGTCGGTTCTCCATTAAAATTCTTCCCGTTTCACTCAGTGTCCAATCAATGTAACAGACACAAGGAAGTCCAACATCACCTGTGCAAAAGAACAGCTGACAAGCTGGAGCTCCCACCTGAGTTTGCAGGAACCAGACGATGCATCAGAATAATGCAACCTTCATCCGAAATAGCTAAATATTACCAAAAATACACTTGGAGAAAAAGAATTGAATTACATTCACTATAATTTTTTTCGTTTATTCAATAGAGCGGATATAGATGCAAAAGGATGTTTAGTAATAAAAACTGTTAAAACAATGATCCTTGCGATAGGCAAAGAAATGAGAACGTAAAATGTAAACAAAAGAAGGAGAGACAATTAGTCACAATGATAAACGTCAAACAAACTTATACAATATATTTGAAAGAAAAAAATGGTTAGACAAAAGAAAGGTTATTTATATTAATAATAAACCGTATATTTATTAGGGCAATTTTTTCGGACGGTATTATCTGCCATGACAAAACTTTGATCCAAAACTAACAAGGTGGTGATGGTACGTGATCTGTGGGTTACCAAGAGACACCTACTATGGTGACAACAGGGTTATAAAAGATCATAATAAACAACATAGATGTACATTGATATATTAGAGAAGAAATTATCAAAATTTAAGGGACATGGAGCTCAAGATGTAAATGTAATGTCATAATGGTACTGGTCCATAGCCAGGGTTGTACCCTTTTGTATGCATATAGCGGTCAACTGTAGTGGCCTTGTATTTACTTAGGAACCAATTCAGTAGTGAAACAGGAGTTCTTTTTTTTTAAAGATTTAGGCCCACTGGAAATCTGGTTTTCAGATAGTAGATCCAAAAGGCCTCTATCTAGAAGGATGTGTTTACGGTTGCCACCTCTTGCTGGACATTTGACTTGCTCTATGGCAAACGTACTAAATGATTTGATCGATCTTGTCAAGTAAATGGTAGAAGGCTGTAATACCATGAACCACCACTACAAAAGTGTGCCAGCGTTTCACAGTAGTGAGCAAGGGAAAGCAGCGCTCACATGAGCGCTTTGGCCCATTTAAAGAGGCTCTGTCACCAGATTCTCAAATCCCTATCTCCTATTGCATGTGATCGGCACTGCAATGTAGATAACAGTAAACGTTTTGTTTTTTTAAAAACGTTCATTTTTGGCCAAGTTATGAGCTATTTTATATATGCAAATGAGGTTTGAAATGGACAACTGGGCGTTTTTTTTTTCGTTATGTCCAACTGGGCGTGTGTTGTGTTTTTAACTGGGCGTGTTTACGTGTATGACGCTGACCAATCAGTGACCAGTCAGCATCATACACTCATCTCCATTGATTTACACAGCAGCGATGTGCAGCCACATACACAGAGATTAACGTTAATCAAGTGTCCTGATAATGAATACACATGAAATCCAGCCTGGACGTCATGTGTATTCAGAATCCTGACACTTCTGAATCTTTTCTGTGAGACTCCGGCAAGTGAAGCGAAATCTCGCGAGATTACGGAGGTAAACGAGATTTCGTTTCACTTGCTAGAAATCTCAAAGAAAAGATTCAGAAGTCTCAGGATTCTGAATACACATGACGTCCCGGCTGGATTTCATGTGTATTCATTATCAGGACACTTGATTAACGTTAATCTCTGTATGTGGCTGCACATCGCTGCTGTGTAAATGAATGGAGAGGAGTGTATGACGCTGACTGGTCACTGATTGGTCAGCGTCATACACGTAAACACGCCCAGTTAAAAACACAATACACGCCCAGTTGGACATAACGAAAAAAACACGCCCAGTTGTCCATTTCAAACCTCATTTGTGTATATATATATATATATATATATATAAAATACCTCATAACTTGGCCAAAAATTAACGTTTTTAAAAAAACAAAACATTACTGTTATCTACATTGCAGCGCCGATCCCATGCAATAGGAGATAGGGATTTGAGAATCTGGTGACAGAGCCTCTTTAAGCTGGGCCCCCACGGATTCTATCCTGAGGAGAAGCCATCAATTTTCTCTCTCTGGTAAACCCTTTCATGTTGAACGGTGAAAAAAAAAAAATCTAAAATGTGAATGGTTGCTATTGCCATTTTATTTTAGTTGTTACAATAGTTTCTATGAGCAAACCACACCAAAAATCACACAAAATATGCCACGCGTGAAACTGGCTTTACCCTTCTCCACTATTTTGAATGTGTTCTTTTTTTTTTTTTTCCCTACAGTGAGAATTACATGTGAATTGCTGTGTAATACTGTCCTAAGCCTATGGGCTCTTGCACATGACCGTATTGCTCCGTACAACCTCCACGTTGTACAGAGCCATAATACATCAGTGACACAAACAGCATCCATAGAAGTCCATGGGACCCTACTGTACCTCCATATGCCTGGGATTTCATACGGAGGCATGCAGAGGTTTTTTAGGCGTCTAAAGGAGAAAAAAAATTGTCACAAGCGCCATCAGATGCTGTATTACAGTGGTATCCTGCCCAAGAGCATATGGCTGCACGTGGCGTGCTCACGGTTCCATATTCTAGAACCGCAGGGACTGAATGTGCCGCGTCCTTTGGAGTCCACTTATAACTATTCCATCCCTCTCATGAATCTAATTACTGTGGTAATCCAGGACACTATATTGTAATGTGATTGCTAGGTAGGAATAAAATACTATGTTTTTGTTTTAATAACCTTTATTAAACAGACTAGTTTAACATATTGCTTTCACAAATAAATAAAAAATTAAAAGGATGTAGGAAATCATATTCAGGAATAACAAAAATCTAAAATAAAACACATAGCAACCAGTGGAAAAACTGGCTGTAAATATTCCATTATTGAGACAGTAAGTTCAGGTTTACAAGTTGCATGTTTTTGTTTTTTACCCGAATCCCAGATGTGAGGATGTTTTACTTGGGAAAGATTTATCCTTCGCCCCATTATTTAGGATTATTTCCTACTTTGCGAAATATCCACAAGAACATGACTGGCGAACTGGGAAATATAAAAACATCAGTGACACAAACAGGTAAATATTGGGTTAGGAGTAGTAGCAGCAGAATTTTGGAGAGCACGTAAACAAATAAGACCTCACTGACTATGTTCCGGTCAGTTCTAGCTGGAAACCTTCATCTGGAGTATCAAAGGGAATAGTATAGTAGTACGAGCACGATCACACAGCACTTGTGGTCAAATCGCGTATTTGATCGCAATATTATGTACTTCACCAGTACATGACCCGCAGCCAAAAACTGCATCGCTTAAATGTGGCAATTTTACCGTGCTGTACACTACCGCAGCACAGCCGCTGCATGTACGAGCACCCTTACTTAACTCATTAATGCTGGTCAGAGAAGGAGGCAGACACTTGGGTCTTTACCTGAATTTGGTCACATTTCATTTGTGCCATCTCCCTGTTCTATTTAAATAAAAGACAAATATAAAAGATGATAAAAGCGGGGAATAGACGGGGGTCGACGAGAAAGGGACTTTTAAAAAAAAAAAAAAAAAAAAAAAAAAAAAAAAGCTTCTCCACCGGATTTATTAGTAAAATAATCTGTATAATTACATAGGCTAAGACTGGCAATGGCATGGCGTGACTGCTGCCAAGCTGCTTTTCCCTTTTTGTCAGCAGTACCGATTCAGCTTTGAGTTAAGCAGCGGAGCCATTTGAGACAGACTGGTGTGGATTCATTAAACAGTTGCCCATATGCACCGTTTGTTTTGCCGTTAATCAAATATGTGCGGGCACAAATAAACAATGCCAGACATTTTCAAGGCAAAAGGGGATCTTTTTGTGGAAATTTTTCAGTCTTTTTCCTCTAGTTTGCTCTCCCCTATTAATATCAACATCAAACAAGTTGGCCGTGTATGGTAATATGGGGATTTGGATATGGAGAAGCTGCTTTATTTTACATTAAACATTTTCCCTATCTTAATCATGTATATCCTAACACAGGACTAACAATACGCATGTATTTTATTCTGGCACATGACAGATATTTTAAAGGGGTATTCCCGGAATCAACATCTATCACCTATCCAAAAGCCCCACCGATCACATCTCTATTACATGAGACACGCAGGACCACCCATCAGTGCCGCTGACCTGACAGTATGCAGGATACAAAAGCAGCTGTATTTCAAAAACGAAAAATAATTTAATAAAAAGTATTTAAAAAGTTACACAAAATACACTTGACATTTTTATTAGAAAAAGAAAAAAAAAAAAAAAAAAAAAAGATCTCAAAAAGGTGTACATGGCCTTTAAGGCTGGAATAACACGGGATGCAGTTTTCCACCGTAGATTTGGCTGCAGCAAATACGCCACAAGATCTGAATACGGACTTTATCCTTTGCCATGCAAGAAAACGTTACGTGATTCCACCCTAAAGCCCCTGAACACACAGTGGATTTGTTGCAGATTTTCGTCTGGATTTAGAGGCAGAAAATCTGCAGTGGGCGACTGTTGCAGGCAAGTGGATGAGATTTGAAAAATCTCATCCACACGCTGCTAAACATGGAAATCGGAGCATCCTACAGATTTTCAAATCTCCGCCATGCTCATTCTGTTCTGGATGTTCACTGTGGATTTCACCCTTTTTAAAGTCGAAAGGGTGAAATCCACAACAAAATCTGCATGTGACATGTGTAGATTTTCTCTACAAAAACGCTACTTGAAGATGTGCAATAAGTCAGCGATGAGGACATTTAACGTAGCTGAGGTCGAGCATGCGTGCTGACGCTCCATTCAAAGTGCATGCTCAACCATTCAAGCTCTTCCTCACTGCAGGGAGGGTGGTGCAGTGACGAGGATCTGGAGGATCGGGTCACCCCTTGTGATCAGTGTGGCCTGTGCATAGGTCATAATTTTCGATTCTGATATTACCCCTTTAAAATATCTGACACGTGCCAAAATAAAACACATGTACTACCGAGCTTCCTTGCCACTTCACTGCCCCCAGCTAATAAGGGTCTATTCACATGTGCGTCACAGATTTCCATTGTTCATAGGAGCAGAACTATGAAAAAACTGAATTGTCGGATCTGTTGTTCTGCTCCTATGATCGAGCAGAGCAACGTAAAAACGAAATAGTCTGATCCGTTGCATGACGGATATCAAGGCCGCCCGACCGAACCCATTGACTAATGGTTTAGTTGGGTTTCCGTCATTTTGCCGGACTAAATAGCGCTTGCATGCTGAGATAGCCTCCGACAAAGCGGTGGACAGAGCCTAGGTTTTAAGTTAGCTTTGAGCTGAAGACCTTCGTAACCTGAAATAAGAGTGGTGGCTAGGAATATGTGCTGGGACACCCCATTTAGAAACCTGTTAGACAACATTTCTATAGCATCAGCTTGTCTTTAATGCCTATGTTCAGCTGAAAGTTTGGTTGGTTGCCCTGTGCGCGGTCAGAAAAACAACTTTGCAGCAGTCTCACCATGCCATCTCAGCTTTCTTAAAGTGGAAAAGCTTTTTAACCATCCAAAGACCGCAAATATGATCAGAAAGGGAGATTCACGGTTATTCATACTTTAAATTTTGTGTCTCTTAAAGAGGCTCTGTCACCAGATTATAAATGCCCCATCTCCCTCATAATCTGATCGGCGCTGTAATGTAGATAACTGTTTTTTCTTTTGAAAAAATGATAATTTTTGAGCAAGTTATGAGCAATTTTAGATTTATGCTAATTCGTTTCTTAACAGACAACTGGGCGTATTTTACCAACTGGGCGTTGTACAGAGGAGTGTATGACGCTGACCAATCAGTGACCAATCAGCGTCATACACTTCTCATTGTTCCAGTGTGATTGTGCAGTGATAGAAGCTGGGCTGGAACAATGAGAAGTGTATGACGCTTATTGGTCACTGATTGGTCAGCCTCATACACTCCTCTGTACAACGCCCAGTTGGTAAAAAGTAAAAACACGCCCAGTTGGTCATTAAGAAACGAATTAGCATAAATCTAAAATTGCTCATAACTTGCTAAAAAATGATCGTTTTTCTAAATAAAAAAAACACTTATCTACATTACAGCGTCGATCAGATTATGTAGGAGATAGGGCACTTGTAATCTGGTGACAAAGCCTCTTTAAGTGTGAGATAATATGACAATATATGTTTCTTTATTGCTGTTAATAATTACTAATAAAATACTAATTATTCAAAACTTTAGTTGACAAATAAAATATTGTTTTTTTTATTTTCAATAAGTTCTAACGTTCTAAGAATTTTTTTTTAACATTTGGAAAAATATTGTCTGTTAAACGAACAATACAAGTTGCACGCCCTTTACGTCAGGACGAAAAAAATAATCTAAGTGGTGTTTGTTATATAGGAAGACTTCTAAAGTCAGCAAAGATATCCCAGTGCAGTAACATTTTTCCAATTTGATTTTGCATTATACAAATAAATTGCTGATGAAACTAGTAACGTGTAGAGAAGACCGATTTTCCACGTTTATAAGAGTACAGTATGCTAGACCATAAGGCACACTGTATTAGATTCAAGCCCTGGGATACACAATACCTTAGGGCATACCACGGTTTTGTAAACATTTCCTATGTATATATTACCACTCATAGAACTTTTCGGAAGATGCTGACACATTATATGATGTGAAGAGTCCTGAAGTCTTAAAATGACCAAAAACACAAATTCTTCTCATAGTTGAAGGCCAAGGTCAGAACGATTGAGCCACAGCCAAGGGCACTTCTGTAGCTGCTGTTAGAAGGTGTAGAGGACATTGGTTAGTAATGAGGCTTAATACAAATTAGGTTTAACCCTTTCCATGACCATGTTCCACGGCACTCATAACTTCAAGAGCGTGTCTCTATTTTTACAGCTTTTTCAAGTTTATCCCCATAATCCATTTGGGTCCAGCTGTAGTTCCTAAACTGGAAAAGAAGAGATAGTAGTTAGATTATGCAATTAGACAATTCTTAGGCTTTCCATCATTCTGTAGTGGTGTCATCTGCACCAAACAAGAATTACTAGCAATGCTTATGCAAGCACCACTCATTCCCACATTACAAGAAGTTGGGAGACAATATAAAGCAAGAAGAAAAATCTACTAGCATTCGAGATTGCTTACATGGTTGTAGAGATCACAAATGAGCTTTTATAGAAACCACTCATCCCACTTTTCAGAATAAGCTGTCATATGTGTGTACATGAGGGATAACACGATTTCTGGCCATTATATGACTTGTATTCTGCATTTTTAGCAGTTTTCCCCTGCAGAGGTCCGATCACTAATTCTCAGTTTTCTCTGAGCTAGTTGGCGGAGCATAACTGCTATAATGTGCTCTATACACTGCACAGATAAAAGCGGAAAACCCTGCTCTCCTATCACATATATAGAAGTTGTTGAAGTATTCAGCAGTAATGAGCAGTGCAGCTGGGAATCCAGCACTGGGCTGACATAAAAATCTTACCTGCAACCTGTGTCTTTCACGCTCTGCTTCCTCCCACTCCCCTCTCCATAGACTTGTATTGGTAGCATATCTGTGTGCGTCTCACTCTCTCTCTCTCCGCTTCCTCCTCCTTATGTAGTAACAAAATGCTATTGTGCACCTCTCATGAAACAGCATGATGCCTCTACACCACTTCTTTCAAATATTGTTGTGTTACATAACAGAGGGATATATATGCCACTTCAGGACTCCAGGTGCGGCTAGAACATCTACACCCCTATTGTTCCTCCCCAGGTAAGCTTAGGTGAAAAGCAAAGCTCTGAAGACTTTCTAGTCTCTTATAGTTCAACAATTGTCAGACACGCTGTCACGATCTGTGGGTATGTGGACCCACTGGGCCATACCCCGTAGCAGGATAGTGTACCAAATCAATGTCTATATAGTCCAAGCACAAGGGTACCTGTAGCAGTTCAGACAGTAGTAACGGCTAGGCTTAGATGGGACCTTGCCTCAGACACCAGGTGTGGTGTAACACAGCAGGCGTGACCGATGGCACAACATGACTCCAACTCTCTAAGGCACATGAACGGTAGCACGGGATTCAGGTACGGGAACACTGGCACAACAACGCTCAGTCAATGAGTGAAAGGGTGGAGCCCTTTTGTAGTCCAGGGTGATCATGGGTTAATTGTTGATTATATTCATTTGCGAGAAACAGCAGAACGGAGCGGAAGTGAGCGCTGGCGTCTCCTGGGGAGGAGATGCAGGACAGCGCTCACAGATCCCTAGCTGCGGCCGTCAGGGGGGGGGGGGTGAGTAATCCTGACGGTCCACGGCCGTTACAGTATCCCTCATTTTTGAAGTCCAAGATCTCCTTAATCTCGAATACATCGGAAGAACCGCTGGGAACAGCCAGGGATGTAGCCTGAACAGGAATTTGTGGATGTTGGCCGTAGACAAAGTAGAATGGTGTGGAGGTGGTGGCCTCACTTGTGTGGTTGTTGTACGAGAACTCGGCCCCTGGAGGAAGATGTACCCAATCATCACGCTGCATGGAGACGAAGTGGTGAAGAGAATTCTCCATGATTTGGTTAATCCTCTCGACTTGGCCATTAGACTGGGGATGATAGGCTGAAGAAAAGTCCAACTTCACGTCTTGGAGTTTACAGAGGGCTCTCCAGAATTTCGAGGTGAACTGAACCTCCGATCAGACACGATATGAAGAGGCAAACCATGCAAACGGAAGATGTGCTGGATCAAGAGATTCGCCAGCCGAGAAGCAGAAGGTATGACTGTCAGCGGTATAAAATAAGCAAATAAGCCATCTTCGAGAACCGGTACACTACCACCCAGACTATTGCATCCTGCAGAAGAAGGAAGGTCAGTGACAAAGTCCATTGTGTCACGATTTGTGGGTATGTGGACCCACTAGGCCGCACCGCTGTAGCTGGGAGGCAGCTGGCCAAATAGCAGGGAACCCCAGCAATACAAAGTCTGGCACAAGGGTACCTAGATAGTCCAGACAGTTGCTGCAGCTCTGGCACGGATGGAGGTGGGAGCAGCAGGTAACGCCAGACGTGGCGGATGACAGCAGGTGCCGCAGGTTGCGCCAGACGTGGCGAATCCCTTTGGACGTGGCGGATGACACAGGACGTGGCAAATAACAGCAGGTGCAATAGACACGGCTCCAACTAGTAGGCACAGGAACAAGAACAGGTAACAGGGCACGGGTAACACTGGAAAGGAAAACACTAAGGGACCATTTGCAAGACAGACTTGGGATAACTAACAATGCTCAGGCAAGGATCAGATGGGCTGGAGCCCTCTATAGTCCAGGAAATGTGTGTTGATGATGATGACGACTTCTTTCATGTGTGCGCGCTGGCCCTTTAAGAGTGGGCACGAGCGTGCGCACACCATACGAGAGACAGCGAACCGGAGCGGAAGTGAGCGCTGGCGTCTCCTAGGAAGGGGATGGGGACCAGCGCTCACAGATCCATGGCTGCAGGCATCAGGAGGTGATTAGACCCGACGGCCCGCGGCCATGGACGCTACACATTGCTATATGCTGCCAGGGAGCATTGGGAACAGGCAGAGGATGGAGCAGACCGGCAGGCTTGGAGTGAGCAACTTTGTTGGAAGCACACACAGTGCAGGACGAGACAAAGTCCACAATATCTTTGGGCAGCGTGGGCCACCAGAAATGACAGGCAATCAGATCTCGGGTCTTACGAGCACCGGTGTGACCAGCCAGTCTGGAGCTGTGCCCCCAGCAAAAGGATTCTTCTCCTGTCTGCCAACCGCACAAAAGTCCTCCCCGGAGGGATGTCTCTAACTTGCAGAGGATTAGCAGAAAGAATACAGGATGGGTCAATGATACTTTGACCTGGACAGGGCACAGCAGAACGGAGTAGAAGTGAGCGCTGGCGTCTCCTGCGGAGATGTAGGCCAGCGCTCACAGATCCATGGCTGCGGCGGGCGGGGGTGAGTAATCCCGACGGTCCGCGGACGCTACACACGCATTTCTATAAAAGCCTGGAAAAGTATTTAAGAGAACCTTTCACCTGCTAATACATGTGCAGCTGAGTGCACCATGTAATAGGCAGGGCTGCACAAATCCTGGGGCACTTTAAAACTCTTTCCTATCCTCCTCCGTTATTTAGATATCGGTGCCGTTATATTTGGCGCCCGCTTTTTTAAATAACCCCCTGAACTGTAAATGGGGCGTGTAATTATCGCTGTGACATCAGCTACGGACAGTGTCACAGCAAGAGCTGGAGAGCGTGCGCGCAGCTCTCCCGCCACCAGTGAACAGAAGAGAGGGTGAATTCTTCTTCTGTTCCGTGGCAGCGGGAGTATCGTCAGCAGCGGCATCGGAGCTTTGCACGCGCACACACCTCAGCTCTCGGCAGACAACGCTGTGTGATCTCTAGCAAGAGATCACACAGTCTTGAAACTGGGGAGAGAACCTCCAGCTCACCTTAACACTCCAGTGTGGTGTAGATTGTAGGCTGCGCTCGGATCCTCGTGTCGGCACAACGGCAGGTTAACAAGCAAAGGAGAAGGTAGGATCCAGCGCTGGGTGCAATTAAAATGGATTTTCTTTTCCAAGTTTATTGGAATGGAATTAAAAGGAGAAGTCCAGTTGCATGTAGTCCTGGGTGTGTGGAAATGTGGAGGTGCGTGTCCTCGGGGGCCTACGCGTTTCGGACGACTGCCGCGTCCTTAAACTTGACTACAGCCAAGTTTAAGGACGCGGCAGTCGTCCGAAACGCGTAGGCCCCCGAGGACACGCACCTCCACATTTCCACACACCCAGGACTACATGCAACTGGACTTCTCCTTTTAATTCCATTCCAATAAACTTGGAAAAGAAAATCCATTTTAATTGCACCCAGCGCTGGATCCTACCTTCTCCTTTGCTTGCTTCATCACACAGTCTTGTAATCCTTGTCTGCCGAGAGCGAAGGAGTGAGCGTGTGCATTCGCGCATAGCCCCGACGAAGCTGCTGATGATACTCCCGCCGCAATGGAACAGAAGAAGAACTCACCTTCTTCTCCTCCTCTTCTGTTCAGTGGTGTCGGCTGAGCTGCACGCACGCACACACGCACACGCACTCCAGCTCTTGCTGTGACACTGTCCGTAGCTGATTGGACAGTGTCGCAGCGATAGTAACACGTCCCCTTGCCAATTATACGCCCCATTGACAGTTCAGGGTGTTATTTAAAAAATTGGACGCCAAATATAAATTTAAAGCGCCCCAGGATTTGTGAAGCCCTGCCTATTACATGGAGCACTCAGCTGCACATGTATGGGCAGGTGAAAGGTTCTCTTTAATACAATTATTTATAAGGCCAATATCATAAATGAAATTTCAAATGCAGTTTCCAATTGGATTTTTATGTTGGGAGGTGCATTGTCCTGGGCTGAACAAAGCCCTATAAATGACCTTCCAAGAGGAGTGGGTGAGGGGAAGTGACAACTACTCTGTTTATTCTTGAACATGGCTGTCAAGTTCATCCAGCCATTGGCCTAAAACATAAAAAAGTGAATATAATTACTACAACAGCACTAAACTCTATAATATTTGGCGCTATGTACAAGAATATGGATATTCTAGACCACTGGGTGCCCCCAGGTCTGCCTGATAGGTCATGCCAGAGGCATGGACAAGCAGATGCCTGTCCATTTTACATGGACAGGCACAAATACACTGCAATACAAAAGTATTGCAGTGTATTATAAAAGCGATCGGAGGATCGCATAGTGAAGACCCCTAGTGGAACTAGTATAAAAAAAAGTTAAATAAAGTCAATATATAAAAAAAAAAAAAAAAAAAAAAAAAAAAAAAAGAGAAGTTACTCATATTTGGTATCTCCGCGTCCTTAACGCCCCCCAACTATAAAGTTATGACATTATTTAACCCGCACTTTGAACGCCGTAAAAAATTAAATAACTGCAAACATTTAGGTTTTCTGTGAATCCTGCCATAGAAAAAATGTGATAAAAAAGTTGCATCTACTCCAAAATGGTACCAATAAAAACTACAAGTCATCCCGCAAAAAAAAGCCCTCATACAACTGCATCGGCAGAAAAATAAAAAAAGTTATGGCTCTTAAAATATGGAGATACAAAAACAAATAATTAAAATGTTTTTACTGTGTAAAAGTAGTAAAACAAAAAAAAATATATATATAAATTGGAATCGTTGCAATCGTAACAACCCGCTGAATAAAGTTAGTGTTATTTATACCACACGGTAAACGGCGTAAATTTAGGACACAAAAAAGTGTGGCGAAATTGCAATTTTTTTCTCTATTCCCCCCCCCCCCCCAAAAAAATTTTTTTTATAAAAGTTAATCAATAAATTCTATGTACCCCAAAATGGCGCTGTTAAAAAATACAACTTCTCCTGCAAAAAATAAGACCTTATACAGCTATGTCGGAGCAAAAATAAAATATTATAGCTCTTAGAATTAGACGATGGAAAAACTTAAAAAATAACTTGGTCATTAAGGTCTAAAATAGGCTCGTCATTAAGGGGTTATACCAAATTCAAACACATCGTTTAGTCACATTTTTGGTGGCGATAAGTGTCTGAACACTATTGGCCCCACCAATCACTAGAACCGGGCTCCCCTGTTCCTCAACGCACGACTGCAGTAAGGAGAACTTTGAAAGGAGCAGCGGACGAGCATGCAAAATCTACGGGACTGAAGGAGACAGCCAAATGTAGCACTCGGCTGTTTGTATCAGTCCCATGGCGCATGCTCGACTGCCGCTCCATTCAAGCTCCTCCTCACACTGCGAAGGGTGTAGCGAGGAGGAACAGGTTCTAGTTCTAGTGATCGGTGGGCCCCTCCAGCTTTCAGGCACTTATCACCTATCCTATAGATAGGTGATAAATTTCGATTCTGGGAATACCCCTTTAAACTGCTTGAAGCGCATGGTGTTTTTTTACAATGCTAAAAAAAAGGGATGTCCTTGAACTTTCAGATGTCACAGAGGATGCAGTACAAAGAGAAGTACCAGCTGAAGATGGCACATGGGCAGCTTTAGGGTTCCAGAATTAATAATGATTAAAGAGGCTCTGTCACCAGATTTTGCAACCCCTATCTGCTATTGCAGCAGATAGGCGCTGCAATGTAGATTACAGTAACGTTTTTATTTTTTAAAAACGAGCATTTTTGGGCAAGTTATGACCATTTTTGTAGTTATGCAAATGAGGCTTGCAAAAGTCCAAGTGGGTGTGTATTATGTGCGTACATCGGGGCGTTTTTAATACTTTTACTAGCTGGGCGCTCTGATGAGAAGTATCATCCACTTCTCTTCAGAACGCCCAGCTTCTGGCAGTGCAGATCTGTGACGTCACTCACTTCCTGCCCCAGGTCTTGCATCGTGTCAGACGAGCGAGGACACCGGCACCAGAGGCTACAGTTGATTCTGCAGCAGCATCAGCGTTTGCAGGTAAGTAGCTACATCGACTTACCTGCAAACGCTGATGCTGCTGCAGAATCAACTGAAGCCTCTGGTGCCGGTGTCCTCGCTCGTCTGACACGATGCAGGCCTGTGAGTGACGTCACAGCGTGATCTCTCGAGAACACGCTGTCTGCACTGTCAGAAGCTGGGCGTTCTGAAGAGAAGTGGATGATACTTCTCTTCAGAGCGCCCAGCTAGTAAAAGTATTAAAAACGCCCCGATGTACGCACATAATACACGCCCAGTTGGACTTTTACTTTTAAACACGCCCACTTGGACTTTTGCAAGCCTCATTTGCATAACTACAAAAATGGTCATAACTTGGCCAAAAATGCTCGTTTTTTAAAAATAAAAACGTTACTGTAATCTACATTGCAGCGCCTATCTGCTGCAATAGCAGATAGGGGTTGCAAAATCTGGTGACATAGCCTCTTTAAGTGACCGTACTTTTTGCAGCGTGCTGCTGACAGTCAGAATATAAATGTATGGTCAGACATTGAATCAGATTCAAGGAGATGCCAGATCAGATGATGTAAGATCACCCGATTCTAAATTCTAGCAGCTCTGATTCAGGAGATGCCCATGCAAATACCCAGCAAGACAGCATAAGTAACTCAATACAGTGGTATAAACCTAGCACTACCGCACTGCTGCTTGAAATGCATGAAAATCAGGGCCGGCCTTAGGATAGATGGTGCCCCGTGCGAAAACTATCTTTTGGCGCCCCACCCATCATAAAAAAAAAGTCACATAAAAAAGTATAAATGTCCCCCCCCCCCCACAGTATATATGCCCTATATAATGCCCCCACATAATGTATAATGCCCCTTTAGTGCCCCACACAGCATAATGATATTTTACAAATCCTTCAAGGACTGGGTATTTTGTCCTCTAATTGTCCCCACACAATATTATGCCCCCTAAGTGCCACATACAGTATATTGCCCCTAGTATAATGTCCGCTTAGTGGCCTCCACACAGTATAATGCCCCCCTCCCCTGGTTGCCACACACAGCCCCCTTGTAGATAGTGCCCCCTTTAGATTGTGCCATACATCTCCCCCTTGTAGACAGTGCCATATACCCCCACCTCTCTCTTGTGGGTAGTGACGCACACAGCCCCCTTGTGGGTAGTGACGCACACAGCCCCCTTGTGGGTAGTGACGCACACAGCCCCCTTGTGGGTAGTGACGCACACAGCCCCCTTGTGGGTAGTGACGCACACAGCCCCCTTGTGGGTAGTGACGCACACAGCCGCCCCCCCCCCCCCTCCTGTACATAGTGCCACTGTAGCTCCCTGAAGGAACGGAATCCCCCTGTGGCTGGGGATTCCGCTACTGGACGGAGCACTTGATGTCTCTGTCCATACATGGACAGTGACATCAGGGGCAACTCCTGAAGCGGAATCCCTGTTCGCAGTGTTGCCGAAGCTGTGAGCAGGGATTCCACTCTGTCACGGCCATGGTAGCGGCCCGCCGCCGTTCCTTAGCTGGCGATGCCCGCGACCACAGACCATTGGTTTCCGGCCAGCGTCTCCCTCCTTGGAGACGCCAGCACCCGCGGCTGGCTGGTCCTGCTCTCACTGTTAAGGTGCGTGCGCGCTCGGCCCCGGTCTTAAAGGGCCAGCGAGTGCACATGTCTAATGTTCCCTAATCAACCCCTGTCCAACCTTGACTATAAGAAGGGCTCCCCCCTTCCACTTTCTGCCTGAGCGTTGTTGTAATTTTCCTATGTCTGTATTGCAAATGCCCCCTTAGTGTTTTCCTGCTCCCAGTGTTCCCTTGTCCTGACTCCTATATCCCATGCTGTGCCTTGTTCCCGAGCCTGTATAGTACCGGAGCCGTGCCTTGCCCCGCCTGCTGGAATACTCCACGTCTGCTGTCGCCTGTCATCACGGATACCATCCGCCATGTCAGGCGCAACCCACCACCTCCAGCCCCAACTGTACCAGAGCCCTTGCCGCCATCTGGACTATCCCAGGTACCCTTGTGCTTCACTCCTACCATAAACTTTGTGCATAGACTGTAAGTTGGTCAGCTGCCTCTCCGCTACAGCAGAATGGCCTAGTAGGTCCACATACCACTAAATCGTGACACACTCCAGGAGAAGCCCCTGACGTCACTGTCCATTTATGGACAGTAACATCAGGGGCTTCTCCTGGAATGGAATCTCCGGTCACAGCGTCAGGGATTCCACTCCAGGAGAAGCCCCTGACGTCTCTGTCCATTTATGGACAGTGACACCAGGGACTTCCCCTGGAGTGGAATCCCCAGTAACCACGTCAGCAGCGCTGTGAACAGGGATTCTGCTTCAGGATTTGCACCTGATGTCACTGTCCACATATGGACAGAGACATCAAGCGCTCTATCCAGGTGCGGAATCCCCGGCCACACGGGGATTCCGCTCCTTCAGGGAGCTACAGTGGCGCTAGTAGATAGCAGAGCAGGGAAATACCTTCTTGCTCTGCTATAGTGTTCAATAGTATTTGCATCCCAAGGACACAGATACTATTGAATGTGGTGTCACTACCGCTGTAGCAGCCACAGCGGCGCCCTCATGCCCGATGTATACATCTTTTTGGGTTGTTTGGGAGGTAAAAAGCAGCAGCTTAAAGCCTCGTTCACATGGTGAAGATTTGCTGCAGATTTTGCATGCATTTTTTGGGCGAGAACCAGAATTAGATTTAGTAGAGGAGACACTTTAGAGCCTTCCTTCCAGATAGGGGCTGCAAAATCTGGTGACAGAGCCTCTTTAACCCGCAAAATGCTAGTCAATAGCTACCGTGACAATTAAATGAGTAGAACGTTGCAAAGCCCCCCCCCCCCCGCGACAATATCGGTGGGTACCGTTGGCTGGCACGGCCTGATGAAGGCCCACAGGTCCGCTATCTTTGTACTTCTATGAAGCTCTACCTCCCGCATGGCTTCATAGGAGAGTGTCAGTATCACAATATACTGCAATTATTATTGCAGTATATCATGCAAACGATCCAACGATCGTGGGTTCAAGTCCCCTAGGGGGACAAGTAAAAGAAATTAAAAACAGTAAAATAAAGTTTTTTTTAATAAAAAGCACAAATGGAAAAAAATTAACATAACTGGTATCGACGCATCTGTCAAATTCTGAACTATTACAATATATAATTATTTAGTCCACACGGCTGCAGTGGGAAAGGGTTAAAATTAGGGCTGGGCAGTTAATCGAAAAATAGTCTAAATTGAAATTCAACGCAATTAAATCGACGTCATCTTGCGAATTTCGGTTTTATCAATTATTTACTTCCGGTTTAAACTGTATCTGCATTTCAGGTCGCAGATACAGATTAATCTAATGGCAGAGCAGGGAGCCGTAAGTCCCTGCTCTACCATTCACTGTAGATCGCTGGACGCGAGGCAGTGACATCATCGCGCCTGTTTGTGCCGCGCTGCACAGACAAGAGGAGCAGAGGGATCTCCACCACTCGTCATTGGAATGGGTTAGGGGAGTATGTATATTATTATTATTTTTGAGGCACTATTGGGGGCAGCTGTGGGGGGTGCAGCTATGGGGGCATTATGCTGTGTGAGGGCAGCTATAGGGGCATTATACTGTGGGGATGGCAGCTATGGGAGGAATTATACTGTGGGGCAGCTATGGGGGGCATCATACTGCGTGGAAGTCAGTTATGGGGCATTATACTGTGTGGTGGCAGCTATGGGGGGGCATTATACTGTGTGGTGGCAGCTATGGGGTCATTATACTGTGTGGTGGCAGCTATGGGGATACTATACTGTGTGGAGGGCAACTATAGAAGCATTATACTGTGTGGAGGCAGTTATAGGGGCATTATAATGCATGTGGGGAGAACTATGGGGCAATATACTGTGTGGGGGCAGTGTCAGGGGGTATATTATATACAGTAGTATACAGCAGGCGCAGGGGATAAACCGTAATGCAATGGCGTAGCATGCAAATAGGGTGTGTGGCCTAAATAATCATTCAATAACTGTAAATCCAGGTTACATGTTCAATTAATCGTGCTTTTCATTTAGGTCATAATTGCCCAGTCCTAGTTAAAAATCACATTTCCTGCAATGTAACAGCTGGCTGAAGTGGCCAAGGTACATGTGAACGTAGCCTGTCATGTCGGTGGCCTGCTGACATCGCCCCCCAGGAGATATTAGTTTTGGGTGCCTCAACAGCACACATAAAACATTAACATACAATAAAGGCATTTTTGTGGATCCGATGACACTATCCCTTTAAATGCCTGTTTTCCAGCGTCTCTAGATACAAATATAAATGGACACTAACTTCTATTAATAACTTTATGTATCTCAGCAAAACAAATCAATGCTGAATCCCAGCCCTGCACCGGGAACATCACAATAAATAACTATACATTTAAAATCCTTCCTGATACTTTATATGAAATGAAGTTACATTGTTACATAGGTTGTACAGTTGAAAAAAAAAGACACATGACCATTAAGTTCAACCAAGGGATGGGAAAGGGGAAGTAAAAAATTTCTACACATAGGAGCGAATATTTTTTAGTTCTAGGAAATTATCTAAGCCTTTTTTAAATCCATCTACTGTCCCTGCTGTGACGGCTCCTGCGGTGACTATTCCATAGATTCACAGTTCTCACAGTATAGAAGGCTTGTCGCCTCTGCAGATTGAACCTTTATTTTTCCAGACAGTGGGAGCGCCCCCTTGTTTCTTCACTAAATCATTTTGTCCACCTTATAGTAATTGTTAACTATAATGAAATGGCGCCTAAGCTTCTTGGAATCCAGACTGGGTACAATTTTCTAACATACATCCTGTACCAGTTGGGCAAAAGGTTCAATACGATAAATTCATGTGTTTCGGTTCTGCCAAAACAGTTGTTAAAATAATAGCCGGTTCGCAGAACTGTCGATAAGCGGGATCCCGACCGGATCCCCTGAACTTACTTGTATCTGCATCCTTAGCACACAGATACAATTAAAGAGGCTCTGTCACCAGATTTTGCAGCCCCTATCTGCTATTGCAGCAGATAGGCACTGCAATGTAGATTACAGTAACGTTTTTATTTTTAAAAAACAAGCATTTTTGGCCAAGTTATGACCATTTTCGTATTTATGCAAATGAGGCTTGCAAAAGTACAACTGGGCGTGTTGAAAAGTAAAAGTACAACTGGGCGTGTATTATGTGCGTACATCGGGGCGTGTTTACTACTTTTACTAGCTGGGCGTTGTGTATAGAAGTATCATCCACTTCTCTTCAGAACGCCCAGCTTCTGGCAGTGCAGACACAGCCGTGTTCTCGAGAGATCACGCTGTGACGTCACTCACAGGTCCTGCATCGTGTCAGACGAGCGAGGCCACATCGGCACCAGAGGCTACAGATGATTCTGCAGCAGCATCGGCGTTTGCAGGTAAGTCGATGTACCTGCAAATGCTGATGCTGCTGCAGAATCAACTGTAGCCTCTGGTGCCGACACGATGCAGGACCTGTGAGTGACGTCACAGATCTGCACTGCCAGAAGCTGGGCGTTCTGAAGAGAAGTGGATGATACTTCTCATCAGAATGGCCAGCTAGTAAAAGTAGTAAACACGCCCCGATGTACGCACATAATACACGCCCACTTGGACTTTTACTTTTAAACACACCCACTTGGACTTTTGCAAGCCTCATTTGCATAAATACGAAAATGGTCATAACTTGGCCAAAAATGCTCGTTTTTTTAAAAATAAAAACGTTACTGTAATCTACATTGCAGCGCCTATCTGCTGCAATAGCAGATAGGGGTTGCAAAATCTGGTGAGAGAGCCTCTTTAAGGCTCTGTTCACATCTGCGTTGGGGTCCTGTTCTGACGTTCCGTCGGAGCTTTCCATCAGAACGCTATTGCTTCCGGCAAAACGACGGATCCGGTGCACAACAGAGACAAACGGAAACCATAAGCACCGGATCCGTCACCATTGAAATCAGTGGCTATGGAAACGGAAACCCCTGGTTTCCGTTCGTGTCAGTTTGTGTCTGTTCAGGGTCCCGTTCTGATGAAAAGCTCAGACGGAACGTCAGAACGGGACCCCAACGCAGATGTGAACAAAGCCTAAGCAGTCACTAGTGCTAGCAAAGCAAGGCCTGCCCAGCCGTTCAGTGCTTTTTCAGTAATGCAGGTGGCGCGATGACGCGGGGTGCAGATCTGCCAGTATCGTACAGTGCGGCCCTTCATGCCCACACTACTCATTATGTAAACAGCCAGTTCATCGCTCCTGAGACACATGTAAGTTCTCTTCTTAGTACTGCTCTCATGTAATCCTTGTAGTAACTGCCTTGTCTCCTGTAGCTATTTTCCGATGTGAACACCTCAGACGGAACCCTTCAACGGAAGGGCAACGCTGATGTGAACAGGTCCTTATGCGGTCTGATATTTGCTGCAACTATCTCTTAACCCCTTCCCGCTCCTTGACGTACTATTACGTCATGGCAGCTGTATCGTTCGCGCTCCATGCCGTAATAGTACGTCTCGGGAGTAACGGCCGTTTCGGCCGTCCTCCCGACACATACAGGAGCTGTGACGCTGCTGTCTTGTTAAGCAGCTGTCACAGCTCCTACAGCGGGGACCGATCGCTGTGTCCCCGCTGATTAACCCCTTAAAAGCCGCGTTCTATAGAGATCGCAGCTTTTTAGGGGTTAAGCTGCCATCGCCGGCCTGCTACGCGATAGCGGCCGGCGATGGTGACTATGGCAACCGGACACCAAACAATGGCGTCCGGCTATGCCATAGACGGAAGCCTAGTGGGTCCTGACAACGTCAGGACCCACTATGCTTGCTGTCAGTGAGTAGCTGACAGTTCTAATACACTGCACTACGCATGTAGTGCAGTGTATTAGAATAGCGATCAGGGCCTCCTGCCCTCAAGTCCCCTAGTGGGACAAAGTAATAAAGTAAAAAAAAAGTTAAAAAAAGATGTGTAAAAATAAGAAAATAAAAGTTTTAAAAGTAATAAAAGTAAAAGTCCCACTTTTTCCCTTATCAGTCCTTTATTATTAATAAAAATATATAAACAAACAAATAAACTATACATAATTGGTATCGCCGCGTCCGCAACGGCCTGAACTACAAAATTATTTTGTTATTTATCCCGCACGGTGAACGCCGTAAAAAAAAATATTAATAAACCGTACCACAATCACAATTGTTTGGTCACTTCACCTCCCAAAAAATGGAATAAAAAGAGATCAAAAAGTCGCATGTACCTAAAAATGGTACTGATGGAAAATACAGTTCGTTACGCAAAAAATAAGTCCTCGCACGGCTTTATTGATGGAAAAATAAAAACGTTCTGGCTCTTAGAATAAGGTAACACAAAAAGTGAATGATTGTTTACAAAACGTATTTTATTGTGCAAACGCCATAAGACATAAAAAAAAACTATAAACATCTGGTATCGCCGTGATCGTATCGCCCCGCAGAATAAAGTTAATATATCATTTATAGCGCACGGTGAACGCTGTAAAAAAAAAAGTATACAAAAACAATAGTAGAATTGCTGTTTATTAGTCACCACGCCACCTAAAAATGGAATAAAAACTGATCAAAAAGCCGCATGCACCCCAAGAAAACTACAATGGATTCCTCAAGGGGTCTAGTTTCCAAATTGGGGTCACTTTTGGGGGGTTTCCAATGTTTTGGCACCACAAGACCTCTTCAAACCGGACATGGTGCCTAATAAAAAAAGAGGGCTCAAAATCCGCTAGGTGCTCCTTTGCTTCGGAGGCCGGTGCTTCAGTCCATTACCGCCCGAGGGCCACATGTGGGATATTTATCAAAACTGCAGAATCTGGGCAATAAGTATTAATTTGTGTTTCTCTGATAAATCCTTTTGTGTTATAAAAAAAATGGTATAAAAAGAGTAAATTTCACCTCTACTTTGCTCTAAATTTCTGTGAAACACCTAAAGGGTTCATAAACTTTCTAAATGCTGTTGTGAATACTTTGAGGGGTCTAGTTTCTAAAATGGGGTGTTTGATAGGGGTTTCTAATATATGGGCCCCTCAAAGCAACTTCAGAAATGAACTGGAACCTAAAAAAATAAATAAATGAGGCAATACTTCGCTTCTCACATTATACTGATAATGAGCCGTGCCCACTCCGAGATGACCCCAGTACCTGCCAGGTAAGAGGGCAAGGTATGGCGTGAAGATGTATAAGCTGTGCGAGAGTGCATCAGGGTATACCTACAGGTTTAGGATATATGAAGGAAAGGCCACCCCCAAACCAGACTGCATCCTGGACTACAATAGGTACATGGGAGGGATGGACTTGTCAAATCAAGTCCTGAAGCCCTACAATGCCATGCGGTGTGGTATGAGAAGCTGGCCGGGCACATCATACAGATGGCTTTGTACAATGCGTATGTGCTACGTCGATGTGCAGGCCAGAGGGGAACTTTCCTGGAATTTCAAGATCTAATCTTTAGGGACCAGGAAGGGGGGGCACCCAGTACTTCTGGAAGCGAGGCCACACGCATCGTACCAGGGCAACACTTTCCAGGAGAAGTTCCCCAAACCGGTGGAAAGGGAAAGTGTCAAAAGAGGTGCAGAGTCTGCTATAAGAGGGGGATAAGGAAGAACACAATATACCAATGTGACACGTGTCCCGAAAAACCAGGGCTCTGTATAAAAGATTGTTTTAAAATGTATCATACATCCCTTGATTTTTAATTTACCCTGATGCACTCCGCACAGCTTACCCCCCTCATCTTTCCCTTCTGAGCCCTGCCGTATGCCCAGGCAGCTGATAACAGCCACATGTAGGGTATTGTCGTACCCAGGAGAACCCACATTACAATTTAAGGGGTGTATATCTCCGGTGGCGCATGCTGGGCACACTATATTGGACACTGAAATGGCATATACATATATAAAATTGCAAATCTCACACTGCACCATCTGCTGCGCATTATCTTTTACACAGTACCTGTGGGGTCAAAATGCTCACTACACCTCTAGATGAATGTCTTAAGGGGTGTAGTTTTTAAAATGGGGTCACTTCTCGGGGGTTTCAACTGTACTGGTACCTCAGGGGCTTCTGCACACATGACTTAGCACCAGAAAAGCTCCAGTAGGCCAAATGGTGGTCCTTTCCTTCTGAGCCCTCCCATGGGCCCAAAGGGCAGTTTATCACCACAAATGGGGTATTGCCGCACTAAGGACAAATTGGGCAACAAAATGGGGTATGTTGTTCCTTGTGAAAATAAGAAATTTTGATCAAAAATGACATCTTATTGGAAAAAATATCATTTTTTTCATTTCACAGCCCAATTCAAATAGGTGCTGTGAAAAACCTGTGCGGTCAAAATGATAACGAAAACCATAAATGAATTCCTTGAGGGGTGTAGTTTCCAAAATGGGGTCACTTCTGGTGGGTTTCCATTGTTTTGATACCTCAACGCCTCTTCAAACCTGGCATGCTGCCTAAAATATATTCTAATAAAAAAGAGGCCTCAAAATGCACTAGGTGCTTCTTTGCTTCTAGGGCTTGTGTTTTAGTCCACGAGCGCAGTAGGGCCACATGTGGGACATTTCTAAAAACTGCAGAATCTGGACAATACATATTTAGTAGTGTTTCTCTGGTAAAACCTTCTCTGTTACTAAAAAAAAATTGAATAAAATTGAAATTCAGCAGAAAAAATGAAATTTGCAAATTTCATTTCCACTTTGCTTTAATTCCTGTGAAATGCCTGAAGGGTTAAAAAACTTTCTATATGCTGTTTTGAATACTTTGAGGGGTCTAGTTTTTAAAATGGGGTGTTTTATGGGGGTTTCTAATACATAGGCCCCTCAAATCCACTTCAGAACTGAACTGGCACCTTCAAAAAAAGGCTTTTGAAATTTTCTTAAGAATATGAGAAATTGCTGTTTATGTTCTAAACCTTGTAACGTCCAAGAAAAATAAAATAATGTTCAAAAAACGATGCCAATCTAAAGTAGACATATGGGAAATGTGAACTAGTAACTATTTTGGGTGGTATAACCGTCTGTTTTTCAAGCAGATGCATTTAAATTCTGAAAAATTCTATTTTTTGTAAATTTTCTCTAAATTTTGCAATTTTTCACAAATAAAGACTGAATATATCGACCAAATTTTACCACGAACATGAAGCCCAAAGTGTCACGAGAAAACAATCTCAGAATCGCTTGGATAGGTTTAAGCATTCCGACGTTATTACCACATAAAGTGAAATATGTCAGATTTGAAAAATGGGCTCTGAGCCTTAAGGCCCAAACTAGGCTGCGTCCTTAAGGGGTTAAGAACTAAAAAGCTGCATGTAAAGGATACGGATGGGTTCTTATGTCACTCAAAAAAAACAACATATTTTTTGCCAAGAATCTCAGCAAAAACCACACAATTTTGCCAAGATTTTACAAAATTATCTAACAAAGCAGACAGAGACACAAGGATTACATGAGAGCAGTACTGAAGAGAACTTACATGTGTCCCAGGAGCGATGAACTGGCTGTTTGCAGAGTAAGGCATCATTTAGGGTATGTTCACACGAGGGCGTCCGTTACGGCTGAAATTACGGGGATGTTTCAGCCTGAAAACATCCCCGTAATTTCAGCCGTACCGGCATGTGCAGGCGCTTGAACGCCGCGTCCATTACGGCCGTAATTAGCGCTGCTATTCATTGGAGTGAATGAATAACGGCTCCAATTACGGCCAAAGAAGTGACAGGTCACTTCTTTGACGCGGGCGTCCATTTACGCGCCGTCATTTGACAGCGGCGCGTAAATATACGCCTCGTGTGAACAGACAAACGTCTGCCCATTGCTTTCAATGGGCAGATGTTTGTCAGCGCTATTGAGGCGCTATTTTCGGGCGTAATTCGGGGGAAAAAACGTCCGATTTACGTCCGTAAATAGGCCGTGTGAACATACCCTTACACGAGCGTAATATACACGCGTGCGACGCGCGTGCTTTTGACGCGTGTCGTACGCACCTATATTAGGCTATGGGGCAGTGCAGACAGTGCGTGAGTTTTGCTCGTGAAAATGTCCTTTATTTGTGCGCTGTTCGCGCACCCATTGAAGTTAATGGGTGCGTGAAAACCACGCATTGCCGCACGGAAGCACTTCCGTGCGAACTGCGTGGTTCGCGCAACAGCTGTCAAACTCTGAATGTAAACAGAAAAGCTCCACGTGCTTTTCTGTTTACAAACAATCAAACGGAGTGTCATAATGATGGCGGCTGCGCGAAAATAACGCAGCCGCGCATCATACACTGATGACACACGCAGCTGTTAAGTGCCTTTTGCGCACGCAAAACGCAGCGTTTTTTTGCGTGCACAAAACGCACACGCTTGTGTAAATCAGGCCTAAGGCTGGGTTCACACGACCTATTTTCAGACGTAAAGGAGGCGCTTTACGCCTCGAATTACATCTGAAAAAACGCCTCCAATACGTTGGCAAACATCTGCCCATTACTTTCAATGGGCTTTACGATGTACTGTGCCGACGACCTGTCATTTTACACGTCGCTGTCAAAAGACGGCGCGTAAAATTACAGCCTCGTCAAAGAAGTGCAGGACACTTCTTGGGACGTAATTGGAGCCGTTTTTCATTGACTTCAATGAAGAACAGCTCCAAATTACATCCATAAAAGACGCAGCGAAAAACGCCAATACATGCATTTACGTTTGAAATTCAGTAGCGGTTTTCTCCCGAAAACAGCTCAGTAATTTCAGACGTAAATGCAGTTATCGTGTGCACATACCCTTAGGGTATGTGCACACGGCTTATTTTCAGGCGTTTTTCGGGCTGGAAACGGCAGAAAAATCGGAAGCAGAACACCTCCAAATATCTGCACATTGATTTCAATGGGAAATACGGTGTTCTGTTCCGACGGGCGTTTTTTTTTTTACACTGCAGTTTTTAAAAACAATGGAGGAATCGCTCAATTTTTTTCATTTTCTACCCCACAAATAATTATTTTCCCGTTTCCTAGTACATTATATGGCACAATAAATGGTGCTACGAAAAACTACAACTCGTCCCGCAAAAATCAAGCCCTCATAGGACTATAGCGACAGAAAAATAAAAAAAGTTATGGCTTTTGGAAGGTGGGGAGGAAAAAACGAAAATGAAAATCTGAAAAAGGGTTGCGGCAGGAAGGGGTTAAGCAGGCTATGAGTACAGGGAGCTTTAGTAGAGAGACCCCAACTTCCCGCAGTCTGTCTCATCTTTTTGTAACTAGAGGCAGACACTACTCTGTAACTCGACGGCAGTTATGCTGAGTTCACACGTGACAAATACACTGCGTAATAGCACATAGCGCATCCGCCCTGTGCGCCGCAGGTAATTCCGGGCGAGAAAGCGCACCAAACTGTGATGCAGTTTTTTGCCCGGAATGTCTGCTTCGAAAAACTGCAGCACTTAGCGGGCAATCTAGCAGAACGGCCTCCAGGGATGACATTTCATCCATGTGACCACCGCTAGAGCCTGTGATTGGCTGCAGCGGCGGGCACATGGGATGAAGCAGACTCTTAGGTAAGTCCCCACAGAAGAACTGCTATTTGATGCGTGATTTACATCCCCATTGAATTTAATGGGGAAATCCCACAACATATAAGCAGCGTTTACGTAAAGACATTTCACATGCTGCGGAATGAATTTCTGCACCAGAGGTCAATTTCTGAGCGGTATTTACGCAGCGTGTGTGAGATTTGTTTTATCTCATCCACTTTGCTGCTACTGTATTTTCTGCGGATTTTCCACAACTAATTCCATTGCGGAAAATCCTCACTATTTACGCAACGTGTGAACTGGCCCTCAGGACGACGCGGTTGAGCATGCGTGCTGCCGCTCCATTCGAAGTCTAGGGGAATGACGGAAACCGTCGAGTACAGCGTTTGGCCGCTTCCGTCAGAGTGCATGCTCCTCCTCACTGCTGGGGGGGGGGGGGGGGGGGAGGGGTGCAGTGAGGAGGATCTGGGGGTCCCTGTATAGGTGATAATTTTCAATTCTGGGACAACCGTTTAATCAGCCTTTATAGTACCTAGAAATCTTCCCTTTTGGACCGATTTTAATTAAATAGAATCAAATTATAGGTATGCTTTCCATCCACTGACCACCTAAATTAACCCCGTCACTCCCATCCGTAGCAATACGGAAAGGTGGCCGCGGCCAATAGAACTGAATGGGTCCGTAATTGCAGACAGTTTTTACGGTTGTGTGCATGGGGCCTAACCCTAACCCAAACAGCACAAAAATATATTGTGCCATTTGGCTAATAGCAGCTAGAAATGAGTACAGCGAACTCGTAGTTATAAGTCATCATTGTGTCCTTCGCTTCCGTTCGGTAGGTTCCATAGGTTTGACTTGAATGGGCGAGACCGAACTACAAACACGTACAGGAACAGGACCTGCTCTGCGATTTGCAGCCCACTCCTGCACGCGGATCAGTGGAAACCACGGCAGTGTGCATGGCGCCATTAGAAATCAACGGGTCCGCACGCTATCTGTTGAACAACGGATAGCACACGGACATAAAACAACGGTCGTGTGCATGGGGCCTTAGTTTGAGAGGCACTGATGTAGAGTAAAACACCTGTATGAACACGGCCTTGAAGTGGTTTACCGATAAATTTTAGAAATGCCAACATCCGAGGGTCCGACTGCTAGGCTCTAACGAACACCTAGAACGAAGGGGCTGTGGCACGTAAAAGTCTAGTCACACGTTAGTCATAGGACAGCGTAAATAAACCCTTAGGCCCCATGCACACAAACGTGCTTTTGCGTCCGCAATTCCCCCGAAAATCCACAGAATTGCGGCCCCATTCATTTCTATGGGGCCATGCACACGACTGTGGTTTTTACGGTCTGTACATGGCCCGGGAGCCCGCACCACAGAAAGAACGGACCTGTCTTATTACGGCCGTCTTCTGCGGTCCGGGCTCATTGAAAATAATGGCCAGGGCCATGTGCATTGCCAGCGATTTAGGGGCGGCTCGCGGCTGACAGTCCACTGCCGGCCGACCCGAAAATCACGGCCGTGCACATGGCTACAGTCGTGTGCATGAGGCCTTAGTAAATGTTATCCGCCACTAGAGTTTTGTTGGAACACAGGCCCATTCACTTGGTGGTCAAGGGGGTAAAACATTTTTTCTACCGAGGCCCACAACAGTAAAATAATAGTGTGCAGCATAGTCACCTTACTGGTTTGCCACCGTTCCCATAGTGATGGGCAGTAATTGGCCATTGCGGTCATGTGACGTGTTGTCCGTACTCAGGGTGGCAGGGAACCAAACAGACCAGTGGTGTGGGAATAGTGGCAATAAAGGAGAGTATACAGCAAGCTTTATTATTATGCTGTTTCGGGTCCCATGTTTACTTCAGTTTTGAAGGGGCTCCGCGTGTAAGTCATGAGCTGTGTGACACTGGAGGACTTCACAGGTCAGTGGCCAGAAACATGATCCTCATGTGACATGTAACATATGACAACCAATCACATACCAGCTTTCATTTTCTATCTTGCTTTACAAAAATGACAGCCGCAATATTATTGGTTGCTTCTGACAGCTGCACCAGTTTTTACAGCGGAGGCCCGCAGTGACGCAGGAACTTACTGTACGTCAGCCGGGCTGCGGGACTCTGCGGCTCGGTACACAGGCGGCCATCCCCTCACCCCGGGCCGCAGCACCAGCGGCGAAGGGGCCATTTTGGACCTGCAAAAAAATCTGTTCGTCTCTATAGAGGAATTTCCCAGCAGCTCCTGCATGCTCTAGCCGCGCGATTACTCCAGGAAGCCGTCCATCTCGTTCCCGGCGTCGTAAAGCACAGAAGCGGGGTCTGACAACACTCCGAGCTCCGCCAGCGCCTGGTCCATGTCCTCGGGCAGGAAGACGATGCCCACGTTGAGGGCGATGTACTCCATCAGGAACGCATAGTATAAGATCAGCACGTTGACGAAGAACAATCCCACGTAGAACATATAGGGGGGCTCATGCAGCTGCTGCCCTGGGGGATCCAGGTGTGCGGGGAACGGGCACTACTGGGATACACAGTGGCGGACACAGACTGCAAAAGGCCCCTGTGCAGATAATGTGCCAGGGCCCCCCCCCCCCGCAAACTTCTCATGGCCGACGGTCCGCTTTCAGCTGCATCGCTGGGTCTCCTAAGTGACCCAACAATGCAGCACTAGCAGCCGGGGCGTCACTAAGGCTGGGTTCACACACACACTATTTACGGACGTAATTTGGGCGTTTTAGCATTGAATTACATCCGAAAATGCGGCTCAAAAGCGTCGGAAAACATCTGCCCATTCATTTGAATGGGTCTTACGATGTTCTGTGCCGATGGTCATTTTTTTTTACGCGCCGCTGTCGAAAGGCGGCGCGTAAAAAACTGCCTGTCACTTCTTCAGATGTAAATGGAGCCGTTTTCCATGGACTCCATGGAAAACCAGCTTCAATTACTTCCGTAGTGGACGCAGCAAAAGACGCCTGCACATGCCATTACGGCTGAAATTACGGTGCTGTTTTCTCCTGAAAACAGCACAGTAATTTCAGCCGTAACAGACGCTGCCGTGTGAACATACCCTCAGGGCTTAAAATGTCCGGGAAATAGCCCCAATACATATGTGTCCGCCCCAAAAAAAAGTGTGTGTATAGGAGACAGCATAGCATATCTATAGCACTACGACCCTATAAACTATGGATAGGATTAGATACAGTGGCTGAGCAGACAGTATCACACATGATAGGATTAGATACAGTGGCTCAGAAGGCAGTATCACACATGATAGGATTAGATACACAGCTCAGCAGACAGTATCACACATGATAGGATTAGATACAGTGGCCCAGCAGACAGTATCACACATGATAGGATTAGATACAGTGGCTCAGCAGACAGTACCACACATGATAGGATTAGATACAGTGGCTCAGCAGACAGTACCACACATGATAGGATTAGATACAGTGGCTCAGCAGACAGTATCACACATGATAGGATTAGATACAGTGGCTCAGCAGACAGTACCACACATTATAGGATTAGATACAGTGGCTCAGCAGACAGTATCACACATGATAGGATTAGATACAGTGGCTCAGCAGACAGTATCACACATGATCGGATTAGATATAGGGCCCAGCACAGTATCATACATGATTGGATTAGATACACAGCTCAGCAGACTGTATCACACATGATAGGATTAGATACAGGGCCCAGCTCGCTGACATTGCGGCTCCAGCGCTGGACCCAGGAAAGGTAAGAATAATAATTTTGCTTCTTTATGTGTTACTGATTATTTTTGTGTGTTTGTGTTTTTTTTACAGGTTCGGTTGTTGGACTTCGGATACGAGGACTTCAATGACGGCGTTTTTTTTATTCTCAATAAAATGGTTAATGAGGGTTGTGTTTTTATTTCAATAAAAAAAATTTCTATGTGCTTGTATCTTTTTAAACTTTATTATCACCGCCTTAGTAATGGCCGCTGGCTGATTGACAACCTCCATTACTAAGGCGAGGCTTAATGTTAGCCGGTGCAGAGTCTACACTAACCCCCATTATTACCCCGGTACCCACCGCCACCAGGGGTACTGGGAAGAGCCGGGTACAAACCAGTACCCGACCAGCTGTAGTGACGGGCAGGCACCGGGGTGGCCGCAGGCTGGTAGTATTAGGCTGGGGAAGGCCAAAAACAGTGGCCCTTCCCACCCTTGTAATGCTGCCTGCTGCTGCTGTGTTGTATCTGGCTGGTTATGAAAATTGGGGGGGACCCGACATCGTTCTTTCCAATTATTTTTTAAATGACGTGGCGTCCCCCCCATTTTCATAACCAGCCAGATACAATAAAGCAGCAGCAGCCTAGCATCACCAGGGTAGGAAGGGCCACTGTATCTGGCCTTTCCCCTCCTGATAATACCAGCCTGCGGCCACCCCAGTGGCCGACCATCACTACAGATGGTCAGGTACTGGATCGTACCCGGCTCTTCCCAGCACCCCTGGTGGCGGTGGGTACCGGGGTAATAAAGGGGGTTAGTGTTAGCCTCTGCACCGGCTAACACTAAGCCCTGCCTTAGCAATGGATGCTGTCAATCAGCCGGCGGCCATTACTAAGGCGGTAGTAATATAGTTTAAAAAAAACCACAAAGACATAGAAAAAATATTTTATTGAAATAAAAAAAAAAAACACAACCCTCATTAACCATTTTATTAATAAAAAAAAAAGCTGTCATCGAAGTAGTCCTGGAATCCGCCGTAGTCCAACGACCGAACCTGTAAGAAAACACACAAAAAATGATTAGTAACACGTGTGTTAGGGTATGTGCACACACACTAATTACGTCCGGAATTGACGGACGTATTTCGGCCGCAAGTACTGGACCAAACACACTGCAGGGAGCCGGGCTCCTAGCATCATAGTTATGTACGACGCTAGGAGTCCCTGCCTCGCTGCAGGACAACTGTCCCGTACTGAAAACATGATTACAATACGGGACAGTTGTCCTGCAGCGAGGCAGGGACTCCTAGCATCGTACATAACTATAATGCTAGGAGCCCGGCTCCCTGCAGTGTGTTCGGTCCGGTACTTGCGGCCGAAATACATCCGTCACTTACGGACGTAATTAGTGTCTGTGCACATACCCTAAGGCTTAGATACAGGGCCCATGTGTGATACTGTCTGTGGGACCCTGTATCTAAGCCTACCACAAGGTAGGCTTAGATACAGGGTCCAGCAGACAGTAATCTTATACAGTATAAGATTACTGTGTGCTGGGGCCCTGTATCTAAACCTACAGTGTGGTAGGCTTAGATACAGGGCCCAGCAGACAGGATCACGCATGGGCCATGTATCTAAGCCTACCATGTGATTGGCTTAGATACAGGGCCCAGCAGACAGCATCACACAATCTGTGATCCTGTCTCATGGGCCCCCTAAGCCTGCTACATCGTAGGCTTAGGGGTTGTGCAGTCCCTAAACATTGATGGCCTATCCTCAGGATAGGCCATCAATAGCTGATGTGTCGCCCGGGACCCGCAAATCAGCTGTTTTGAAGGGGCCGCAGCACTCGTACGAGAGCTGCTTCCCCTTCATTTCACTACTCGCCCACACTGTGAATCGCCGAAACCGATTCACAGTGTGACCGGAATGAAGTGACAGGAATGAAGGGGAGCAGCTCTCGTACGAGTGCTGCGGCCCCTTCAAAACAGCTGATTGGCGGGTCCCAGGAGTCGGACCCCGCCAGTCAGGGCTATCTTACCTTCCTCTTCGGCCGCGGCGGGAGTTCTGTCGTCTCGATGCTGTGCGCGGCGCATAGCGCTGTGACGTCATGTGCTGCGCACAGCGCCTGACGTCAGGACCTCCGCTGCGATCCGGAACCAGGAAGGTAAGTAAAGTATGTTACTATAGTAACAGGGGCCCGCGGCCCGAGTTACTATAGTAACTTTTTATTGATGTGGTGCGGGGGGCCGTGGGCCCCCCTGGCTTCGGGGCCCGGTCGCAATTGCGACCGCTGCGACCCCTATAGCTACGCCAGTGGTCCACGGGCCTCTGTCTCAGTCCTCAGCATCGCGCAGCTGAGAACTGAGTCGGCCAGCAGAGGAACGGGCCCCCTTCCCACGCGGGGCCCTTGTGCAGCTGCACCGGCTGCACATGCGGTATGTCCGCCCCTGGGGATACAGGCAACATGAGCTCGGCACTGCGTAGCACCTAGAAATGATGGGGTAAAGTTTAGCGGTGGTGCAGGGGGTCCGGGGCAGCGCAGCACCCACTGGCTGGACGTGGAGCAGGCACGGAGCCTGCCACTGCAGTGGGGTGAGCCAGATGTTTACACCCACTCAGCCTCCAGCGGATTACCCGTGCACTGTACACACACCGGAGGGCGGGGCGTGCTGCACAGCATGGCAGGGGGCGGGGACACTACACACAAGGTAGGTTGTCAAATACAAAGTTGTCCTCCCCTATGATAAAAAATAAATCATTACTAGACAAACGTCACTGAGAAGTCTTCTAAAGCCGTGTTCACACAACAGATTTTTTTTCCTCCGAAAATTCAGGCAGGTGTTTTCAAGGCAATCTGTGGCAAAAATTTGATGCTGACCTGACCCTTGGATTTCTGCCACAGATTTGCAGTTTGATCTGCCTCTAATCCACGTGTGACTACCCACCCTGGTTTCCGCATCAAGGTGTGAGGTCGCTTTTTTGTGCAAAAAAGTCTGCAGTGTGTGATCAATGACACGGATTTCTGGATGAATACAATATGACCTGGAACTCGTTGCGGAAACCACGTCGCAGTCCACGTGAAAGTTTAGCCTCATGAACATGACCTTTACCTGTTAAGGACACAGGTCATTTTTTGTTATTTGTGCTTTAACGCATATTGACAGCAACTTCTATTTTTCAGTTGACTCGGCTGTATGAGGCCTTGTTTTTTGTCAGACGAGTTGTATTTTTAAGCGGTTCTATTTTAATGTACATATACGGTAACGTTTAGCTATTTTTAAATCTTTTTTTAGATAGACGAAAAAAAAGTAAATTGAACTTATTTTTTTTTGCCTCTACTTTCACTTATCATTTTTAAATAATAATGGTTTTGAATACCTTCTTCATTATTGCCTGTCAGTGTAAAACCTTATTCAAACGAGTTGTGTCAAATCGGCCGTGAAAAACTGCAGTTTTTCACGTGCGATTCGCACCTGTGCAGTACCCGTTTCCACTTGAGTCTATTGAGGGATTTGTAAAAACGGACAAAAATAGGACGTCCTATTTTTTCACGGGCCCTTCACACGGTGGGTTAAAACAACGGCCGTGGGAATAGCCCCATAGAAATACACACAGCCATGTGGCGGCCATTAAAAAAAACGTCTGTCACACGGCCGATTTATACGCTAGTCTGAATAAGGAATAAGGCTGTATTCACGTCTGCATTGGAGGCTCCGTTACGCATCTAAAATGCCGGACAAAATAGTGCACCGACACCATGAGGGAAACACGATGGTACCCGTTAGGCTATGTTCACATGCTAGACTAAAAACGGCTGTAAAATACGGAGCTGTTTTCTAGGGACGCAAGCTCGCAATCCACGACAAGGATCCCCAGACTTGCGAGTCCCTAACTCCTTAACTGGAGCGAAAAGCTCCTGATGTACAGACAAAACAGATAAAAACAGCGTTTCTGACCTGGCTGTGTCCATTTGTAAGTATGGCCTTTTTCGGTGTTTTTGTATAAATGTCCTTGTTTTTATCTGTTTTGTCTGTACATCAGGAGCTTTTCGCTCCAGTTAAGGAGTTAGGGACTCGCAAGTCTGGGGATCCTTGTCGTGGATTGCGAGCTTGCGTCCTTTTGGCCAAAATTATCACTAATACCCCAGGTATTTTTCATTATTATGTATATTCGCTTCTCTTGGACACAGCCGGGTCTTTGATGCTGGGAGAGCATGGTGTGTTGTTGTTTGGCATAGCAAGCAGGGTAGCCCGCTCTATGAACTATCAAGGCGTCACAAATAGGCTTCTACCTGGCTACACACGTTGCGCCTCATGACGTACACACTATCCCTCCATGTTTCACACACTTGCATCCCATTATTCATTTATTTTTTAGGCACTTTACTCATTACTGCCCCCTATATTTCACTTACATTATTACACTTGCACATACACTATTCATTTATTATTTCTTACTACACATCCCATGCACCACACACCACTCCCCTCAAGACTAGTGGGAGTGGCTATTATTATTTAAAGCACCTGCTCACTCGCCTTCATCAGCGTTTCAGACCTGGCTGTGTCCATTTGTAAGTATGGCCTTTTTCGGTGTTTTTGTATAAATGTCCTTGTTTTTATCTGTTTTGTTTTTTTATGCTTTTTTTACGGCCGTTTTTGGAGCTGTTTTTCTATTAAGACAATGAAAAACGGCTCAAGAAGTGACATGCCCTTCTTTTTTACAGGGCATTTTTTTACGCGCTGTTTGGACAAACGGCGCATAAAATAACGGCCCGTTTGAACGAAATGCAGTTTTTCCCATTGAAATCAATGGGCAGATGTTTGGAGGCCATATGATAAAAAGTGAAAAAACTTTATTGAACATAGTTACATACACAGAAAAAGTTGTTTTAACCTCTTAATGACCGGGCCATTTTGCACGTTAATGACCAAGGATTATTTTTTGTTTTCTCACAGTCGCATTCCAAGAGTTGTAACTTTTTTTTTATTCCGTCGACATAGTCGTATAAGGGCTTGTTTTTTGCGGGACGAGTTGTATTTTGTAATTGTACCATTTTTAGATGCTTATAACATATTGATTAACTTTTATTAACTTTATTTTAGGAGAGAATTGAAAATAAGCAGCTATTCCAGCATTGATTTTCACGTTATAAATTTACGCCGTTTACTATGCAGTGTAAATAACATGTTAACTTTATTCTATGGGTCGGCACGATTATGGGGATACCAAATATGGAAAGGTTTTATATGTTTTCCTACGTTTGCACAATAAAAACCCTTTTAGAAAAAAATTACTTGTTTTTGCATCGCCGCATTCCAAGAGCCGTAACGTTTTTATTTTTCCGTCGATGTGGTCGTATGTGGGCTTGATTTTTGCGGGACAATGTGTAGTTTTCATTAGTACTATTTTGGGGTACATAGGACTTATAGATTAACTTTTATTTTATTTTTTATGGGGGGAATGGGAGAAAAGAGAGAATTTTGCCGTTGTTTTTTGCGTTTTCTTTGGACGCCGTTCATCCGGCGGTTTAATTAGTTTGTTCATTTTATTGGTTAAGTTGTTACGATCGCGGGGATACCATATATGTGTATGTGTGATTTGTTTTGACAGTTTTACTAAATAAAACCACTTTTTGGGCCAAAAAAGTAGTTTTATTTGACTTTGACTGTAATTTTTTTTATTTTTTTTTTCACAAACTTTATTTAACTGATTGTCATTTTTTTTTTAAGTCCCATCAGGACACTTCACTATGCGATGTGCCGATCGCATATATAATGCTTTGGTATACTTAGTATACCGAAGGATTATTGCCTGTCAGTGTAAAACTGACAGGCAACCTGTTAGGTCATGCCTCCGGCATCGCCTAACAGGCAGATGCTGAAGACAGACCTGGGAGTCTTTGTTAGACCCCCGGCTGTCATGGAAACCTGACGGCGACCCGTGATTTGTTTGCGGGGGCGCCGATCGGGTGACAGAGGGAGCTCCCTCCCTCTGTCAAACACATTAAATGCCGCTGTCACTATTGACAGCGGCATTTAATGGGTTAAACTGCCGGAATCGGAGTGCGCTTCGATTCCGGCAGTTGCAGCAGGAGCCAGGCTGTGTATAACAGCCATGCTCCTGCCGCTGATCGCGTGGGTAAACTGTCAGTACCCGCGCGATCACAGGACGGATATATCCGTCCTCCTGCGCGAACTAGCAGCTGCTGAGGACGGATATATCCGTCCTTCGGCGTTAAGGAGTTAAAAAGGTACAAATGGACAGAGAAACTCCAGTGTAACAAGAATGGCAGACTCAATATGACAAGTATAGGGATATAATAACCAAACTAGAAGATAGATATGGGGAATAGATGAAAAACATTATGTAATAGACACTAAATGACATAAGTATGCAGTAATGGAGATATAGGAGGAATACACTGCCAGTGCAAGTATCAATTGTTCAAGAAGTGCCAATATAAATTAACAGTCAGTCAAAGGCTCATACTTCCATAAATTCCCCAATTTCTAGAAGGTCTTACCCATTAAAAGGTGTGTACGGGAGCCTGACAGAGGTGCGGAAACCCCTAAGGGTTTCTGCACCTCTGTCAGGCACGGGTTTCCGCACGTCTTCCGCACGAAAAATGCTGAAAAACAAAAAACGGCTGAAAAATCGGAAGCAGAACGCCTCCAAACATCTGCCCATTGATTTCAATGGGAAAACGGCGTTCTGTTCCGACGGAGCGTTTTTCACTGCGTTTTTTTACACGTAAAAAAACGGCCGCGGAAAAGAAGTGCAGGACACTTCTTGGGACGTTTTTGGAGCCGTTTTTCATAGACTCTATTGAAAAAAGCTCGAAAAACAGCCGAAAAAAACCTCAGCGAAAATCGCAAGTGGCATCTCTTGAAAACAGCTCCGTATTTTGAGACGTTTTTGACTCTGCGTGTGAACATACCCTAAAGGGGGTTTTAGGCTGGATTCACACGAGCATATTACGTCCGTAATGGACGGATGTATTTCGGCCGCAAGTCCCAGACCGAATACACTGCAGGGAGCCGGGCTCCTAGCATCATAGTTATGTACGACGCTAGGAGTCCCTGCCTCTCCGTGGAACTACTGTCCCGTACTGAAAACATGATTACAGTACGGGACAGTTGTCCGGCAGCGAGGCAGGGACTCCTAGCGTCGTACATAACTATGATGCTAGGGGCCGGGCTCCCTGCAGTGTGTTTGGTCCGGGACTTGCGGCCGAAATACGTTCCGTCCATTACGGACGTAACGTGCTCGTGTGAATCCAGCCTTACACTGGCCGATTATCGGGCAGACAAGTGTCCATAGAACGCTCGTTGCCGATAATTGCCCTGTGTAAACAGGGGAACGATCAGCGAGCGAAAATTCGATCATCTGCTGGTCGTATCGTTTTAAAAAAGTAAAATATTATCGTTGTCGGCAGCACATCTCCCTGTGTTAACAGGGTGACGCGCTGCCGACATGATAATAATGGAGTAACCACTGCTCGTCCCCATCCATAGCTCCGTGTGACAGGAGCAAATCGGCGCTGATCAACGATGTCTTGTTGATCAGCGCTCGCTGCACCGGCCTATTATCAGCTGGTGTAAAAGGGCCTTTAGAGCGGATTTACACGAGCATGTGCGTTTTTGCGCACGCAAAAAACGTGGCGTTTTGCGTACACAAAAGGCACTTCACAGCTCCGTGTGTCATCACATAGGATGTGCGGCTGCGTGATTTTCGCGCAGCCTCCATCATTATGACACTCCATTTGGATGTTTGTAAACAGAAAAGCACGTGGTGCTTTTCTGTTTGCAAACATACTTTTCACTGCTGTTGCGCAAATCACGCGTGTCCCACGGAAGTGCTTCCGTATGGTGCGCGTGACTGTCACGCACCAATTGACTTCAATGGGTGCGTGATGCGCGAGAAACGCAGAAATATAGGACCTGTCGTCAGGGGCGTAGCTAAAGGCTCATGGGCCCCGATGCAAAAATTCTTACTGGGCCCGCCCCCCCCCCGCAAACTTCTCATGGCCGACGGTCCGCAGCTTTCAGCTGCATCGCTGGGTCTCCTAAGTGACCCAACAATGCAGCACTAGCAGCCGGGGGCGTCACTAAGGCTGGGTTCACACACCCTATTTACGGACGTAATTCGGGTGTTTTAGCATTGAATTACGTCTCAAAAGCGTCGGCAAACATCTGCCCATTCATTTGAATGGGTCTTACGATGTTCTGTGCCGACGGTCATTTTTTTTTACGCGCCGCTGTCAAAAGGCGGCGCGTAAAAAAGACGCCCGCGGCAAGGAAGTGCCTGTCACTTCTTCAGACGTAAATGGAGCCGTTTTCCATTGACTCCATAGAAAAACAGCTCCAATTCCGTCCGTAATGGACGCAGCGAAAAACGCCTGCACATGCCATTACGGCTGAAATTACGGTGCTGTTTTCTCCTGAAAACAGCACCGTAATTTCAGCCGTAACAGACGCTGCCGTGTGAACATACCCTGAGGGCTTAAAATGTCAGGGAAATAGCACCAATACATATGTGTCCGCCCAAAAAAAAATTTGTGTATATGAGACAGCATATCTATAGCACTACAACCCTATAAACTATGGATAGGATTAGATACATTGGCTCAGCAGACAGTATCACACATGATAGGATTAGATACAATGACTCAGCAGACTGTATCACACATGATAGGATTAGATACAGTGGCTCAGCAGACAGTATCACACAGGGTTAGGATTAGATACAGTGGCTCAGCAGACAGTACCACACATGATAGGATTAGATACAGTGGCTCAGAAGGCAGTATCGCACATGATAGGATTAGATACAGTGGCTCAGCAGACAGTATCACACATGATCGGATTAGATATAGGGCCCAGCAGACAGTATCACACAAGATCCGATTAGATACAGGGCCCAGCAGACAGTATCACACATGATTGGATTAGATACACAGCTCAGCAGACAGTATCACACATGATCAGATTAGATATAGGGCCAGCGCAGACAGTATCACACATGATAGGATTAGATACAGTGGCTCCGCAGACAGTATCACACATGATAGGATTAGATATAGGGACCAGCTCGCTGACATTGTGGCTCCAGCGCTGGACCCAGGATAGGTAAGAATAATAATTTTGCTCCTTTATGTGTTACTGATTATTTTTGTGTGTGTGTTTTTTTTACAGGTTCGGTTGTTGGACTTCGGATTCGAAGACTTCAATGACGGCGTTTTTTTTATTCTCAATAAAATGGTTAATGAGGGTTGTGTTTTTTTATTTCAATAAAATATTTTTTCTATGTGCTTGTATCTTTTTAAACTTTATTATCACCACCTTAGTAATGGCCGCTGGCTGATTGACAACCTCCATTACTAAGGCGAGGCTTAATGTTAGCCGGTGCAGAGGCTACACTAACCCCCATTATTACCCCGGTACCCACCGCCACCAGGGGTGCTGGGAAGAGCCGGGTATGAACCAGCACCCGACCATCTGTAGTGACGGGCAGGCACCGGGGTGGCCACAGGTTGGTAGTATTAGGCTGGGGAAGGCCAAAAACAGTGGCCCCTACCACCCTTGTAATGCTGCCTGCTGCTGCTGTGTTGTATCTGGCTGGTTATGAAAATTGGGGGGGACCCTACATCGTTCTTTCCAATTATTATTTTTTTTTTTTAAATGATGTGGGGTCCCCCCCATTTTTCATAACCAGCCAGATGCAATAAAGCAGCAGCAGCCTAGCATCACCAGGGTAGGAAGGGCCACTGTTTTTGGCCTTTCCCCTCCTGATAATACCAGCCTGCGGCCACCCCAGTGGCGGACCATCACTACAGATGGTCAGGTACTGGATCGTACCTGGCTCTTCCCAGCACCCCTGGTGGCGGTGGGTACTGGGGTAAAAAAGGGGGTTAGCGTTCGCCTCTGCATCGGCTAACACTAAGCCCTGCCTTATCAATGGATACTGTCAATCAGCCGGCGGCCATTACTAAGGCGGTAGTAATATAGTTTAAAAAAAAAACACAAAGACATAGAAAAAATATTTTATTGAAATAAAAAAAAAACCCACACAACCCTCATTAACCATTTTATTGATAATAAAAAAAAAAAGCCGTCATCGAAGTAGTCCTGGAATCCGACGTAGTCCAACAACCGAACCTGTAAGAAAACACACAAAAAATTATTAGTAACACGTGTTAGGCTTAGATACAGGGCCCATGTGTGATACTGTATGTGGGACCCTGTATCTAAGCCTACCACAACGTAGGCTTAGATACAGGGTCCAGCAGACAGTAATCTTATACAGTATAAGATTACTGTGTGCTGGGGCCCTGTATCTAAACCTACAGTGTGGTAGGCTTATATACAGGGCCCATCAGACAGGATCACACATGGGCCATGTATCTAAGCCTACCATGTGATTGGCTTAGATACAGGGCTCAGCAGACAGGATCACGCATGGGCCATGTATCTAAGCCTACCATGTGATTGGCTTAGATACAGGGCCCAGCAGACAGGATCACACAATCTGTGATCCTGTCTCATGGGCCCCCTAAGCCTGCTACATCGTAGGCTTAGGGGTTGTACAGTCCCTAAACATTGATGGCCTATTCACAGGATAGGCCATCAATAGCTGATGTGTCTCTCGGGACCCGCAAATCAGCTGTTTTGAAGGGGCCGCAGCACTCGTACGAGAGCTGCTTCCCCTTCATTTCACTACTCGCTCACACTGTGAATCGCCGACACGGATTCACAGTGTGACCGGAATGAAGTGAAAGGAATGAAGGGGAGCAGCTCTTGTACGAGTGCTGAGGCCCCTTCAAAACAGCTGATTGGCGGGTCCCGGGAGTCGGACCCCGCCAGTCAGGGCTAACCTTACCTTCCTCTTCGGCCGCGGCGGGAGTTCTGTCCTGTCGATGCTGTGCGTGGCGCACAGCGCTTGACGTCAGGACCTCCGCTGCGATCCGGAACCAGGAAGGTAAGTAAAGTCTGTTACTATAGTAACGGGCCCGCGGCCCGAGTTACTATAGTAACTTTTTATTGATGTGGTGCGGGGGGGCCTTGGGCCCCCCTGGCTTTGGGGGCCCGGTCGCAATTGAAACCGCTGCGACCCCTATAGCTACGCCAGTGCCTGTTGTGAGTTTTACACGTTCGTTTAAATCCGCCCTTAAGCTGTTTTTATGTGGCTTCTATTTGGTTCAGTAGGACCACGAGAGGTCTCGACATTGCATCTGTTAGGGTATGTTCCCACGCCCTATTTACGGACGTATTATGGCCGAAAAAACGTCTCCAAACCGTCTGCAAACATCTGCCCATTGAATTCAATGGGTCTTACGGTGTTCTGTGCAGATGGGCTTTTTTTTTACGCACTGTCTTTTGAAAAAGGCGCCCGCCTCAAAGAAGTGCATGTCACTTCTTTGGACGTAATTGGAGCAGTTTTTCATTGACTCCAATGAAAACCAGCTCCAATTACGTCCGTAAAAGACACAGCGAAAAACGCGTGCACTTGTCAAAACGTCTGAAATTCAGGTGCTATTTTTGCCTGAAAACAGCTCCGTAATTTCAGACGTAATTGGCGTTACCGTGTGAACATACCCTAATAGGTCACTAAAATACACCCACGTTACAGCCATCTGAAAGTGGCTAATGGTTACACAGAGGTTTTTTAATCAAATACAAAAACCGTGTGGGTTTTTTGGTTTAACCCCTTCCCGCTCCTGGACGTACTATTAGGTCATGGTAGCTGTATCGTTCGCGCTCCATGACCTAATAGTACGTCTCGTGAGTAACGGCCGTTTCGGCCATCCTCCCGACACATGCAGGAGCTGTGACAGCTGCTGTCTCGTACAGCAGCTGTCACAGCTCCTACAGCGGGGACCGATCGCTGTGTCCCCGCTGATTAACCCCTTAAAAGCCGCGTTCTATAGAGATCGCGGCTTTTTAGGGGTTAAGCTGCCATCGCCGGCCTGCTACACGATAGCGGCCGGCGATGGTGACTATGGCAACCAGACACCAAACAATGGCGTCCGGCTATGCCATCAACGGAAGCCTAGTGGGTCCTGACAAAGTCAGGACCCACTATGCTTGCTGTCAGTGAGTAGCTGACAGTTCTAATACACTGCACTACGCATGTAGTGCAGTGTATTAGAACAGCGATCAGGGCCTCCTGCCCTCAAGTCCCCTAGTGGGACAAAGTAATAAAGTAGAAAAAAAGTACAAAAAAGATGTGTAAAAATAAGAAAATAAAAGTTTTAAAAGTAAAAATCCCCCTTTTTACCTTATCAGTCCTTTATTATTAATAAAAATATATAAACTATACATAATTAGTATCGCCGCGTCCGTAACGGCCCGAACTACAAAATTATTTCGTTATTTATCCCGCACGGTGAACGCCGTAAAAAAAAATAATAATAAACCGAACCACAATCACAATTGTTTGGTCACTTCACCTCCCAAAAAATGGAATAAAAAGAGATCAAAAAGTCGCATGTACCGAAAAATGGTACTGTTCGAAACTACAGTTCGTTACGCAAAAAATAAGTCCTCGCACGGCTTTATTGATTGAAAAATAAAAAATTTCTGGCTCTTAGAATAAGGGAACACAAAAAGTGAATGATTTTTTACAAAACGTATTTTATTGTGCAAACGCCATAAGACATAAAAAAAAACTATAAACATAGGGTATCGCCGTAATCGTATCACCCCGCAGAATAAAGTGAATATTTCATTTATAGCGCACGGTGAACGCTGTAAAAAAAAATAGAATAAAAAAACAATAGTAGAATTGCTGTTTTTTAGTCACCACGCCACCTAAAAATAGAATAAAAACTGATCAAAAAGCCGCATGCACCCCAAGAAAACTACAATGGATTCCTCAAGGGGTCTAGTTTCCAAATTGGGGTCACTTTTGGGGGGTTTCCACTGTTTTGCCACCACAAGACCTCTTCAAACCGGACATGGTGCCTAATAAAAAAGAGGCCTCAAAATCCACTAAGTGCTCCTTTGCTTCGGAGGCCGGTGCTTCAGTCCATTACCACACTAGGGCCACATGTGGGATATTTCTCAAAACTGCAGAATCTGGGTAATAAGTATTGAGTTGCGTTTCTCTGATAAATCCTTTTGTGTTATAAAAAAAATTGTATAAAGAGGATTTTCTGGCAAAAAAAAATATGTAAATTTCACCTCTACTTTGCTCTAAATTTCTGTGAAACACCTAAAGAGTTCATAAACTTTCTAAATGCTGTTGTGAATACTTTGAGGGGTCTAGTTTCTAAAATGACCCCAGTTTTGACCGTTTGTATAAACGGAGACCCCTATTAGACTGTTTCAGTGCCCGGTTTTCCAAAGCATACACCCCCGAGAAGTGTATTTCTATTGATGAGTCCCTGGTACCTTTTAAAGGGAGGGTTCAATTCCGCGAGTACCTGCCGGGTAAGAGGGCAAGGTATGGCGTGAAGATGTATAAGCTGTGCGAGAGTGCATCAGGGTATACCTACAGATTTAGGATATATGAAGGAAAGGCCACCCCCAAACCAGACTGCATCCTGGACTACAATAGGTACATGGGAGGGGTGGACTTGTCAGATCAAGTCCTGAAGCCCTACAGCGCCATGCGGTGTGGTATAAGAAGCTGGCCGTGCACATCATACAGATGGCTTTGTACAATGTGTACGTGCTACGTCGATGTGCAGGCCAGACGGGAACTTTCCCGGAATTTCAAGAGGTGATTGTCAAGAACCTAATCTTTAGGGTTCAAGAAGGGGGACACCCAGTACTTCTGGAAGCGAGGCCACACGCATCGCACCAGGGCAACACTTTCCAGGAGAAGTTCCCCAAGCTGGCAAGAAGGGAAAAAGTCAAAAGAGGTGCAAAGTCTGCTATAAGAGGGGGATAAGGGATGACACAATATATCAATGTGACACGTGTCCCAAAAAAACAGAGCTCTGTATGTTTTAAAATTTATCATACATCCCTTGGTTTATAATTGACCCCAATTTTACTTACCCTGATGCACTCCGCACAGCTTATCCCCCCTCGTCTTTCCCCTCTGGGCCCTGCTGTGTGCCCAGGCAGCTGATAACAGCCACATGTAGGGTATTGCCATACCCAGGAGAACCCACATTACAGTTTATGGGGTGTAGGTCTCCGGTCAAAATGCTCACTACACCTCTAGATGAATGCCTTAAGGGTGTAGTTTTTAAAACGGGGTCACTTCTTGCGGGTTTCAACTGTACTGGTATCTAAGGGGCTTCTGCATACATGACTTCGCACCAGAAAATCCCCAGTAGGCCAAATGGTGTTCTTTTCCTTCTGAGCCCTCCCATGGGCCCAAATGGCAGTTTATCACCACAAATGGGGTATTGCGGCACTCAAAACAAATTGCACAACAGAATGGGGTATTTTGTTTCTTGTGAAAATAAGAAATTTTCAGCCAAAACGACATATTGTTTGAAAAAAATAATTTTGTTTTCATTCCCAGCCCAATTCAAATAAGTTCTGTGAAAAAACTATGGGGTCAAAATGGTCACAACACCCATAAATGAATTCCTTGAGGGGTGTAGTTTCCAAAATGGGGTCATTTGTGGTTGGTTTCCATTGCTTTGATAACTCTGCGGCTCTGCAAATGCGACATGGCACCCGAAAACCAATCCAGCAAAATCTGGACTCCAAAGAACAAATAGCGCTCCTTTCCTTCTGAGCCCTCCCATGGGCCCAAACAGCAGTTTATCACCACAAATGGTATATTGCAGCACTCAGGACAAATTGGGCAACAAAATGGAGTATTTTATTTCTTGTGAAAATAAGAATTTTTGAGCTAAAACGACATATTATTGGAAAAAAATTTTTTTTTAAATTCCCAGCCCAATTCAAATAAGTTCTGTGAAGAAACTATGGGGTTTAAATGGTAACAACAACAACCATAAATGAATTCCTTGAGGGGTGTAGTTTCCAAAATGGGGTCATTTGTGGTTGGTTTCCATTGCTTTGATACCTCTGGGGCTCTGCAAATGCGACATGGCACCCGAAAACCAAACCATGCAGTTTCATCCCATGTGATTGCTGCAGGATTGTCTTTTTTTTTCACCTCTATTTTTCACATCGGCGATTCCGGCCTAAAATTCGCACAACAATTTTGTGCCATTTTTCAGCCAGAGTTCCCTGCGGTTTCTAGGTCGGATGCGCTGCGTACTTTTATGCAGCGTATCCCACCTGTGGAAACATACCCCTAGAGTAAAGAACAGGATTTGCATGCACAATAGCTTCTATTTTGCAGAATTTCCAGTTATCGCCAGTTCTGTGAATATAATTTTTGGGGCCTCATTCACACGACTGCATATAGAGGCATTACTGTCGCATGTCAGAGATATTTTTACTTAGAAGCAATACAACTAGAAGAGAATAGGTCCGTAGTACGGCATGCGATCAAGAATTTATTTTCTGTCTAATTTGTACGAAAAAATCCTTTGCATTCCCTCATACGAAATAAGGCATCATTTACACGAGCGTAATATACGCGCGTGCGACGCGTGATTTTCACGCGTGTCGTACGCACCTATATTAGTCTATGGGGCCGTGCAGACAGTGCGTGACTTTTGCGCAGTGCGAGTGCGTTGCGTAAAACTCACAACATGTCCTTTCTTTGTGCGCTGTTCGCACATCACGCACCCATTGAAGTCAATGGGTGCGTGAAAACCACGCATTGCCGCACGGAAGCACTTCTGTGCGAACTGCGTGATTCGCGCAACAGCTGTCAAACTCTGAATGTAAACAGAAAGCACCACGTGCTTTTCTGTTTACAAACATCCAAACGGAGTGTCAAAATGATGGCGGCTGCGCGAAAATCACGCAGCCGCGCATCATACACTGATGACACACGCAAAACGCACACGCTCGTGTAAATCAGGCCTAATAGACATACAGGGTTACGATAGCAGCCCCATAGAAGTCTGTAAGCTCCCAATTACAGCTCTGTACAACTTGGAGGTTAACCTCTTCCCAACATGTAAAGTAATGGCTGGGAAGGGGTAGTACAGAGCGGGCTCACGGGCTAAGCACGCTACATACCCAGTAGGTGTTGGCTGTATGTAACAGACGGGATCGGAGATCATGTCGGTCAATATCGACGGAGGCATCTAATTCATTAGGAAGTACAGGGGCCCCCCTCCGTCATCCTATCGGCTCCGCGACACGATTGCGGTGTGACGATGGTTGTTGTGGCCTCCTTGGGGCCCAGTGAAGGCCCCCAGGTCTTTCAGCTTTGTCCTCCTAAGGGTATGTGCACACGCTAGCTGTCTTTTACGTCTGAAATAACAGACTGTTTTCAGGAGAAAACAGCTGCGTCGTTTCAGACGTAAAAGCTCCTCGCATTATGCGAGACGTCTTTGACGGCCGAACATTTGATCTGTTCTTCATTGAATTCAATGAAGAACGGCTCACATTACGTTTCAAAGAAGTGTCCTGCACTTCTTTGACGAGGCAGTCATTTTACGCGTCGTCGTTTGACAGCTGTCAAACGACGACGCGTAAATTACTGGTCGTCAGCACAGTATGTCGGCAAACCCATTCAAATGAATGGGCAGATGCTTGCCAATGTATTGTAGCCGTATATTCAGTCGTAAATCGAGGCATAATACGCCTCGTTTACGCCTGAAAATAGGTCGTGTGAACCCAGCCTTGGGCAAGATGTCATGAATTGTCATGACATTTTTTTTGGTTTTGTTTTTATAAATTCTTTTATTTATCAATTTTACAAACAGAAATGTCACGATAAATGTCAAAAATACACAACTTCGGCACGCAGGCCGGTATATGTGGTCATCCTGTAAGGTAAATGTACAGACAGGGTATCGCCAGGGAATAACCTGGACTAATCCCCTGCATCCTGAGCCTGCAGACATGCATCAAGGCCCACAGCGAAACATAACTTAAAAGAAAGTTTGAAAAAGGAAATGAGAAAAAAGGAAGGACAGAAGGGGGAAAGGAAGGGACGAGTTCCTTTGTTAAGTGTCATGGCTGAAGAGCACATCAAGAGGCTACGATATTCCTGAATTCCACAGATAATTGGAACCTGACCCAATGATACCAGGTCGATTTTTTTTTTTTTTTTTTTTTTTTTTTATATCAAATTGCTTTTATTATGATATTAAAATAAATTGAATTTATTTGTGTTCTACTTTTTACTTTTTTCTTACTTTTACTTCTCTATGGGGGCTTCCATTTTTTTTTTCATCTCTGTATGTGTCGATTAACAACACATACAGAGATGGAATACGGCACATAGAATCCGATAGAAAATGCGAACGGGAGCCGTTCCATTCTCTGCAGCGTACGCCGCCTGTGTGGGAACGGCGCATGCGCTGCTCCCACACAGACCAAAACGAAGCTCGTTCGCAGAGCGAAATCCGGCGCCATTTTCATGTGGACCGGAAGCCGCTGCCGGACAGTAAGATGACTTCCGGCCGCGGCTTCCGGCCATATGTTCAAGGAAGCAAAGGCGCAAGGCATAGGAGCAGGTAATTTATGTTCGTGTATGTGATGTGTGTATTATGTTCGTGTTATACTGTCTGCTGAGAACTGTATCTAATCCTCCTACACTGTGCAGTAGCTCAGAAAATGGCGGCACACAGTGTAGGAGGTTTGAAGATTCAAACCCCTCCTTCTCCTGGCACTAGCCAGAATAAGGGAGGGGGGATTGTGTGAGGACACTAGAGAGAGTGTGTCTACCCCAAATTTGCAGCATAAAGAAATGAGGTTGCTTTACCACATTGACCATGCTGCAATTTTGGGAATTGCTCCCTCTAGTGCCCAGCACATGAAAATGTTATAAATTAGAATCTAATTTATAATATTTCCTGACTTGTGAAAAAATGAAAAAAATTAAAACAATGTGTAATCACTCAAATAATAATTGTTTAATTAAAAAAAACAATTCTAGCGACACCCAGAGGCAGGGTTTAATAGGAGCCGGTAAAAATTACAATACACTGCAATGCATAAGAATTGAAGTGTATTGTACCAGCCTGTTCAAGTCACAAAAATTATTAGCATGTGAACTCGCTGCAGTATTTATTAGCAGTAGTACAGCGATTACATAGAGTACAGCGGGGCAGGTCACATGACTACGAGTCGTGTCGTCATGAAGTTAGACTCTGCCACTAGACTGGTGGTCCCCCAGCAGCGCTGTAAAAATCTATTAATGTTAAAATATCATAATCAGCGTGACGGGGGACCGGAATGTATATTAGCAGTGTACTCAAATACTGCAGTGAGTACACTACTAATACTTTTCGGACCCCACATAACCCCTTGTTTTGGCTTTAAGGCTCAAAGCCCATTTTTGAAATCTGACATATTTCACTTTATGTGGTAATAACTTCGGAATGCATAAACCTATCCAAGCGATTCTGAGATTATTTTTTTGTTGTTTCATTGGGCTTTATGTAAGTGGTAAAATTTGGTCGATATATTCAGTGTTTATTTGTGAAAAATTGCAACATTTAGAGAAAATATAATTTTTCTGAATTTAAATGCATCTGCTTGTAAAACAGATAGTTATACCACCCAAAATATTTACTAGTTCACATCTCCCATATGTCTACTTTAGATTGGTATCGTTTTGTGAACATTCTCATTTCTCATATTTTTAAGAAAATTTCAAAAGCCTTTTTTTTTTTTAAGTACCTGTTCAGTTATGAAGCGGCTTTGAGGGGCCTATGTATTAGAACCCCTCCATAAAACACCCCATTTTGAAAACTAGACCCTAAAAGTATTCAAAACAGCATTTAGAAAGTTTTTTTTAACCCTTTATGCATTTCACAGGAATTAAAGCAGAGTGGAGGTGAAATTTGCAAATTTCATTTTTCTTGCTGAATTAAAATGTTATTTTTTCTGTAACACAGAAGCTTTTTACCAGAGAAACTTTACTAAATATGTATTGTCCAGATTCTGCAGTTTTTAGAAATGTCCCACATGTGGCTATAGTGTGCTCGTGGACTAAAACACAAGCCCCAGAAGCAAAGAAGCACCTAGTGCATTTTGAGTCCTCTTTTTTATTAGAATATATTTTAGGCAGCATGCCAGGTTTGAAGAGGTGTTGAGGTGCCAAAACAGTAGGAATCCCCCAAAAGTGACCCCATTTTGGAAACTACACCCCTCAAGGAATTCAATTATAGTTGGTGTTACCATTTTGACCCCACAGTTTTTACACAGCACATATTTGAATTGGGCTGTGAAATTAAAAAAATTACATTTTTTTTCCAATAAAATGTCATTTTTCATCAAAATGTCTTATTTTCACAAGGAATAAAATACCCCATTTTGTTGCCCAATTTGTCCTGAGTGCGGCAATACCCCATTTGGGGTGATAAACTGTCGTTTGGGCCCATGGGAGGGCTCAGAAGGAAAGGACCCACATTTGGCCTACTGGGGATTTTCTGGTGCAAAATCATGTATGCAGAAGCCCCTGAGGTACCAGTACAGTTGAAACCCCCAAGAAGTGACTCCGTTTTAAAAACTACACCCCTTAAGGCATTCATCTAGAGGTGTAGTGAGAATTTTGACCGGAGACATACACCCCATAAACTGTAATGTTGGTTCTCCCGGGTACGGCAATACCCTACATGTGGCTGTTATCAGCTGCCTGGGCACAGAGCAGGGCTCAGAAGGGAAAGATGAGGGGGATAAGCTGTGCGGAGTGCATCAGGGTAATTAAAACTGGGGTAAATTAAAAATCAAGGGATGTATGATACATTTCAAAACACTTTCACACAGAGCCCTGGTTTTTCTGGACACGTGTCACATTGATATATTGTGTCCTTCCTTATCGCCCTCTTATAGCAGACTTTGACCCTCTTTTGACTTTTTCCCTTGCAAGTTTGGGGAACTTCCCCTGGAAAGTGTTGCCCTGGTACGATGTGTGTGGTCTCGCTTCCAGAAGTACTGGGTGTCCCCCTTCTTGGTCCCTAAAGATTAGGTTCTTGATAACCACCTCTTGAAATTTCTGGAAAGTTCCCGTCTGGCCTGCACATCGACGTAGCACGTACGCATTGTACGATGCCATCTGTATGATGTGCACGGCCAGCTTCTTATACCACACCGCATGGCGCTGTAGGGCTTCAGGACTTGATCTGGTTTCGGGTCTCTGTACTAGTACCTCGTACAGATGGTACCTCGTACAGATACATGGGTACTGGTGTGGGCCTGTATTGTTGTCAATACAAGGACATCTCTATTGTACTTGACACACAATATGTCGCTGCTAGATTGTGCCCTGCTCTCACCCGTTCTTGTTTGCCCAAGCAGAGTCTTAGGGAGATCTCTCAGATTTCTTCTAGCAGTGCTGCATGCCGCTGTACTTCTGGAAGCGAGGCACTTGAAGAGTGGGATTCTGGTATAAAAATTATCCGAGTAGAGGTGGTAACCTTGGTCCAGCAGTGGGTGGACCAAATCCCAAACAATTTTTGCATTAACTCCCAGTAAAGGGGGGGGGGGCATTCTGGGTGCTGAATACTGGTGTCCTTCCCTTCATATATCCTAAATTTGTAGGTATACCCTGATGCACTCTCGCACAGCTTATACATCTTCATGCCATACCTCGCCCTCTTAGGGTATGTGCACACGATAACGACAATTACGGAGCTGTTTTCAGGAGAAAACAGCTCCTGCATTTCAGACGTAATTGCTCGTAATCGCGTTTTTCGAGGAGTCAATTACGGACGTAATTTGGAGCTGTTCTTCATTGAAGTCAATGGAAAAACGGCACAAATTACGTCCCAAGAAGTGTCCTGCACTTTTCTGACGATGCTATTATTTTACGCACCGTCTTTTGACAGCGACGCGTAAAATGACAGCCGTGTTTTCAGACGTAATTCGAGGCGTAAAACTCCTCGTTTACGCCTGAAAATAGGTCGTGTGAACAGGCGGAATTGAAACCTCCCTTTAAAATGTACCAAGGACTCATCAATAGAAATACACTTCTCAGGGGTGTATGCTTGGGAAAACCGGGCACTAAAATGGTCTAATAGGGGTCTCCGTTTATACAAACGGACAAAACTAAGGTCATCTTAGGGTGGGCGCTGCTCATTATCAGTATAATGTAAGAAGCGAAGTATTGCCTCATTTTTTTATTTATTTTTTTAGGTTCCAGTTCAGTTCTGAAGTTGCTTTGAGGAGCCTATATATTAGAAACCCCTATCAAACACCCCATTTTAGAAACTAGGCCCTTTAAAGTATTCACAAAAGTTTATTAACCCTTTAGGTGTTTCACAGGAATTTAGAGCAAAGTAGAGGTGAAACTTACATATTTACTTTTTTTGTTAGAAAATCCTTTTTATTCGATTTTTTTTTTCTGTAAAACAGAAGGTTTTACTAGAGAAACGCAACTGAATACTTATTGCTCAGATTCTGCAGTTTTGAGAAATATCCCACATGTGGCCCTAGTGTGGTAATGGACTGAAGCACCGGCCTCAGAAGCAAAGGAGCACCTAGAGGATTTTGAGGCTTCTTTTTTATTAGGCACCATGTCCAGTTTGAAGAGGTATTGTGGTGCCAAAACAGTGAAAACCCCCCCAAAAGTGACCCTATTTTGTAAACTAGACCCCTTGAGGAATTCATTGTAGTTTTCTATTTTTTTTTTCCAGCGTTCACCGTGTGCGATAAATGACGTATTCACTTTATTTTGCGGGTCGATACGATTACGGCAATACCTTATGTTTATAGTTTTTTTTATGTCTTATGATGTTTGCACAATAAAATACTTTTTGTAAAAAATCATTTACTTTTTGTGTTGCCTTATTCTAAGAGCCATAACTTTTTTATTTTTCCATCAAGAAAGCCGTGTTTTTAGGTACATGTGACTTTTTGATCTCTTTTTATTCTATTTTTTGGGAAGTGAAGTGACCAAACAATTGTGATTCTGGTACGGTTTATTCTTATTTTATGGCGTTTACCGCGCGGAATAAATAACAACATTTTGTAGTTCAGGCCATTACGAATACGGCGATACCAATTATGTATAGTTTTATTTTTATTAATAATAAAGGACTGATAAGCGAAAAAGGGGAATTTTTGGGGTTTGTGGATGGTACACCATAATGGCCCCTATCCTTTAGAATATCAAGGCACATTATATAGTATGCTTTCTCCAAAAAGACAATGTTTCCCACCTTCTTCCTTCAATTCCCTTAATTTGCCGTTACTAGATCTACAAACAAATCAACTGGTGAGACTTTGGTATTTTTGGGATTTTGGTAATTGGGTAAATGGTCCTCTTCCCATTGTTTGGTTTGCTTCCTGTGCTAACCCCTCAAACTCTGAAAAGGGAGCATAACAGCTAGTGGATCGTTACTGCACCCAACGCAATGAGGATCTGCCGCTCTATTCAATGTCTATGAGAATGACGGAAACAACCGAGCGCTATACTCCGCTTTTTTTGTTAATCCCATAGACTTTGAATGGAGCAGCAGCATGCATTCTAGATCGCGGCTCCATTCAATCTCCTCCTTACTGCGGTTGAGCAGTGAGGAGGAACAAGGGGGTTCCGAACCCTAGTTCTTGTGATGGGTGGGGCCCCCAACGATCAGACAATTATCGCCTATCCTGTGATTAGGTGATCATTTTAGATTCTGGTACAACCCCTTTAACTCCAAGAAGTGGCGGTCTCCAGAATAGTCACTATTGATGGCAGATGCGCAGAAGGAAGCTGAAACGTAGTCCAGAACGGTTAAGGGTCACCAAGACAGCAGTCAGGATACAGACACCGGACAGGCCAGGGGTCAGGACTAAGAGTAAAACAACAGATACCAGTAAACAAATCCAAAGGAGCGAGATGGGAGCGGAATCCAGTAACTTGGTCAAAGTCAGGAACAACACAGAATACAAAGATATACCTTAAGTCACAGGCATGGGATGTCATGTCTGGTAGACACAAGGCAGCTGTAGCGTCCATGGCCACGGGCCGTCGGGTTTACTCACCTCCCGACGCCCGCAGCCATGGATCTGTGTGCGCTGGCCTCCGTCTCCCTCCTAGGAAATGCCAGCGCTCACTTCCACTCCGTTCGGCTGGCTCCCGTAGGGTGCGCGCGCACGCTCGCGCCTGTCCTTAAAGGGCCAGCGCGCGCAATTAGGAAATCGTCATCACCATCAACTGCCACGATTTCCTGGTCTATAAGAAGGCCCCTGGCCTTCTAATCCTTGCCTGAGCGTTGTTAGTCTTTCCCAGTCTGTCTCGCAAATGGTCCCTTAGTGTCTCCCGTTCCAGCTGTTACCCGTGCCGTTACAGTTCCTGTATTCCGTATTGTTCCTGTGCCTACCTGCGTTCAAGTGTCTTCTGCCACGCCAAGTGCCATCTGCCACGTCAAGTGTCTTCTGCCACGCCAAGTGCCATCTGCCACGTCAAGTGTCTACCGCTTAATCGGATACTGCCCGCCACTTGCCGCACCTGCCTCCATCCGTGCTGAAGCCACAGCCACCGCCCGGACTACTTCAGGTACCCAAGCATTACTGTCTGCCATTTACTTCCGCTTAGACTGTGACCTGGTCAGCTGCCTCCCCGCTACGGCGGAGCGGCCTAGTGGGTCCACAAACCCTGTGTCCGTGACAGCAGCTCATCACATGGCCAATACCTTCCCTACAGTGAAGCATGGTGGTGGCAGCATCATTGCTCTATGTAGGAACTGGGAGATTAGTCTGGATCATGGAAAAGATGAAGGGAGCAAAGTACAGAGATTCTTGATGAAGACCTGCTCTACAGCACTCTACACCTCAGACTGGGAAAAAAAAGTTACCTTTTAATAGGACAATAACCCTAATCACACATCTAGCACGCATAGACATCACACCATATGCAAGTAGTGCCCACTCCACGAGATGTATAGAAAGGAGAAGTGAGTGCTTGAACTATTTTTATCTTTACAATTGTCCTTGTTGGGGAGATTACTCGGACTACCATAATAGGGTAAGAATTTGGGGAGCAAATAGGGATTGATAGGGGCAGACAATTCCCAGAAAAAAAGCCAAGGTCCATCATTCTAGGTACTGAAAAGTCAAGACAAAACTTAAATATGGTAAGATCCATCAATTTTTCTATATAGTTAAAGGGTAACTAAAATTTCAACAAACTTCTGACATGTCATAGTGACATTTCAGAAGCTTTGATCGGTGGGGGTCTAGTTGAAGTTTAGGAACACTTTAAGACATATAATGGAAATATTGTGTATTACCTCACCGCTGATATTTTAAGGAAATCTCATTTGGCACTTGCTGTAACTTGGAGTTGTCTAGATCAATTGTATGAATTTTCTTTTTTATGTGTGGGTAAAAAGATGTTTTTTTAAAGGTTATTTTTACGGTAGAAACTATAAATGTTACGTTTTAGCATTTACCCCACTGCTGTATAATGCATTGACATCCTCATCCCACCTGACACAGCTTGAGAGGCAAGGGATGGGAGGAAATCCTCAAATACTGCTGCCAATCTTATAGCATCATACACAAGAAGACTTGAGATTGTAATTGCTGCAAAAGGTGCCACAAATGTTTATTTTTAATACATTTGCACAAATTTCTGCAAACCTGATTTCGCTTTGTCATTATGTATCATGTATAGATAAATAAAAAAAAATTAATATTATCAATTTTAGACTGTAAAGTAACAAAATGTAGAAAAAGTGATGGTGTCTGAATACTTTCTAAATGCACTGTATGTCTATGACTTCTTTTAGCAGGAATACTCATTTCTCCTCAAAGTTTATATTGCACTCCAAACCGAATAGTCCACGATAACTGTAATCTCTAGGTACGCAAATTCGTCCTCCACCAGCAGAAATAATATTGTAAAATATGCATACATGAAGGCAAAGTATCCAAACTTATGATCTCGCTGATCAAAAAGAGAAAAGCCATATCCTTTATTCATTCTTTGAAATTACCAAACGGTTCAAAAACTAATGATATCAGGTTAATCTCAGATGCATTTGCTAATTATTATTCGTCTTTATACAAAATACACTCTCATGAAACAGACAGCTAAAAGCAAAATAGAAAAGAAGATATTAATAAATTTTTTGCATCTCTGAGGCTGGGTTCACACGACCATGTTACGTCCGTAATGGACGGAACGTATTTCGGCCGGAAGACCCAGACCGAACACAGTGCAGGGAGCCGGGCTCCTAGCATCATAGTTATGTACGATGCTAGGAGTCCCTGCCTCGCTGCAGGACACCTGTCCCGTACTGTAAGCATGTTTTCAGTACGGGACAGTAGTTCCACGGAGAGGCAGGGACTCCTAGCATCGTACATAACTATGATGCTAGGAGCCCGGCCCCCTGCAGTGTGTTCGGTCCGGGTCTTCCGGCCGAAATACGTTCCGTCCATTACGGACGTAACATGGTCGTGTGAACCCAGCCTGAGGGTATGTGCACACGGTGAGAGGCTTTTACGGCTGAAATGACACTGTTTTCAGGAGAAAACAGCTGCCTCGTTTCAGCCGTAAAAGCTCCTCCTCGTATTATGCGAGGCGTCTGAGACGCTCGTAAATCTTGAGCTGCTCTTCATTGAGTTCAATGAAGAACGGCTCAAATTACGTTGCAAAGAAGTGCCCTGCACTTCTTTGCCGAGGCATTCAATTTACGCGTCGTCGTTTGACAGCTGTCAAACGACGACGCGTAAATTACAGGTCTTCTGCACAGTACGTCGGCAAACCCATTCAAATGAATGGGCAGATGTTTGCCGACGTATTGTAGCCCTATTTTCAGGCGTAAAACGAGGCATAATACGCCTCGTTTACGCCTGAAAATAGGTCGTGTGAACCCAGCCTGACTCTACCCAGCTCTCCACATCACAACAAGCCACGTTACAAAACCCATTCAAAGAGCCTAGTGCTGGGCGATTTTGCCAAAGAATAAAATCTAGATTTTTTTAAACACTTTGGGCGATTTTCTATTTTGAATCTTATTTTTTTTTTGTGTATTTAGCAGTAATACCAAGAGATAATTTTATGAATTTTCTTTATATAAATAACTTTTTAACATATATTGCTATAATTATTATACATAACTTCACAACTTTTAACCTCAGCAAATACTTTATTTTATCATAAATACAATTGGAAAAATGTCTACCTAATTGATTATAACTTCTGTGTTCCCCCGGCAGGGAACAGGTTAACAGAATCTATAATCAATAAGGCACTTCGTACACTAACATCCCTCTCTACCCGTCACCACCTCAGCCGGTCCCCGACATTGCTGGATTCACACGACCGTGAAAAATGGTCTGTGTGCCAGCCGGATTTCACAGCCCGATCACAGTACATGTGAACGGGACTCCTGGCATCATTGTCATTGAGGCTACAGTCACATAACCGTGAAAATAAAATGGCCATTAAAAACTGATCAATTGTCATATTTTGCCTACGCGTTTCAGAAAGGTGCTGTGTCCTTAATCATGGCTCCTCCCCAGGAGACGCCAGCGCTCACATCCGCTCCGGTCCGCTGTGTCCCATAGAGTGCGCGCGCTCACTCGTGCTCGGCCTTAAAGGGCCAGCGTGCACATGGGACTTATCACTAATTAGCCCATGATCACCCTAGACTATAAGAAGGGCCCTTTCACTTTGCTCATTGCCTGAGCATTGTTGTTTTCCTATGTTAGTCTTGCAAATGGTCCCTTAGTGTTATCCTGTTCCCGTTGTTTCCCGTGCCCTGCCACCTGTATCCCGTGCTATTTGTTCCTGTGCCTTAGACCTGTTGGAATAGTGTTGTGCCACCAGTTCCGCCTGCTGTATTACACCACGTCTGGTGTCTGCTGTCAAGATCCCATCTGGAGAGGGAGTTAAAAAACACACGGCGCCAACATGGTGCAGGTCACATTTGGTAAAGGTAGAGCAAGACAATATGAATTGATAACTGCTCACCTATTGGAGTTGTGCTGCAACAAGCACAACAATGGTACAAATGTAAAGCATGAAACTGCAGCTGGGTTAGAAGAAACGGGCAAATAGGTATTTGACCTGATGAAGACGCCGGTTCGGCGTAGAAACGTGTAGTCTGTTTTATGTTTATTCTAATAAATGTAGTCTTGCTTTGAACTACTGGATTGTCCTCTATTGTATGTTAGCAGCGCTATTTTTTGGAAGCTCCATTTTTTTGCATATATATATATATATATATATATATATATATATATATATAAGATCCCATCTGAGCCTAGCCATTGCTACTGTCCGGGCCACTACAGGTACCCTTCTGCCTGGACTATTTATACATTGACTTGGTACTCTGTTGGCCAGCTGCTATTCTGCTACGGCGGTATGGCCCAGTGGGTCCACATACCCACAGATCGTGACAGTACGCTCAGGCCATGGACCCCGCTGGTCAATCCAAGACCATGCCGACATCACAAGCCATGCAGGCAGACCTGCGAAACCTAAGGTCTAGCCAAAACCAACTTCTCCTGGCAGTGAACTCCATTACACAGCAACTGGATGCGCAAGCTGCAGCCATTAAGGCTCCTGTTCCTCCTATTACTCCTCCTGGCAGTACCAGTACCGACTCCTGATTCTTGCTGCCATTACTTTCTCGCTTGAACAGAGACACCAGTACCTGCAAGGGTTTTCTGAACCAGTGCCAGATCCAAGTCAGCCTACATGCCAAAGCATTTCTGTCTGATAGCGCAAGGATCACTTTCATCATCTCGCTCCTTACTGGCCCGTGACTTTGTGTTTTCTACGGACTTTCCGCTTGGTATTTGAGGAACCTGGGCGAGTCTCATCTGCTGCTGCATCTCTGCTGACCCTTCGCCAGGGAGACACCTTCGTGAGCGAGTATGCAATTCAGTTTTGTACCCTGGCGGCAGAGCTGTCCTGGAACGAGGCATTGGTGGCTACATTCTGGCAGGGACTGTCTTCCAAGATAAAAGACAAGCTTGCCACTCGTGATCTGCCACCGACCCTGGATGACCATTTTTCTCGCCACCTTGATTGACATGATCTGGGAGCGAGACTTCCTAGGCTGACTTCTACTTTCCAGCAATCCCTGTTGCTCTCACCAGTTGTTCCACCAGAGGAGCCTATGCAGGTGGACCGGCTCAAATTATCCGCACAGGAGAAACGCAGACGCACTTCGGGACTTTGTATTGCGGCCTCGGAGGCCATGTTGTGCATTTGTGGCCTTTAAAAGCCAAAGAACTCCAAATGCCTAGGATTGGTTGGAGGGACAACCCTAGGCAATAAAGCGCTGAAGAAAAAACTTTCTTCAAAACTATCCACCCCCGTGACCATAATGTCCGACGAAAAGAAGCCCCCACGGGCATCTGCCTATCTGGACTATGGATCCGCAGCTAACTTCATCCAAAAGGACCTAGTGGATCTTCTCCAGTTTCCCACAGTCCCTCTGGAGACGTCTTTGGCTGTTGCCTCAGTGAATGGACTGCCTCTGCCCGATCCAATTGTGTCTGAGACCAAAATGCTGAAGCTCCAGGTTGAAGCCCTTCATTCGGTGCTAATTTAATTTCTTGTCCTGCCCAATGCCGTCAAACTTGTGCTGCTGGGCCTGCCTTGGCTTCGACTACATGCCCCAGTCCTGGACTGGAATTCCGGAGAGGTTCTCCAATGGGGCTCCAAGTGTCTCAATCGCTATCTGTTGCAGATCCATCCGGCCCAGCCTCCTCTGCCTCAGTCGTTAGCAGGATTACCTCCTCATTACTCTGTTTGCGGATATCTTCAGCAAGAAGGAGGCTGAGATGCTGCCCCCACACCGGGCTTATGACTGCCCTATTGAACTGGTTCCTAATGCGTCCCCTCCTCGTGGACGGGTATACCCTCTCTCCTTGCCAGAGACTCAGTCTATGTCGGCCTATATCCAGGAGAATCTAGAGGGGTTTCATACAAAAATCCTACTCCCCGGCCGGGGCCGGGTTCTTCTTTGTCAAGAAGAAAGACTGATCTCTTCAGCCTTGCATCGACTACCGGAGTCTCAATCAAATCACGGTCAAGAACAAATATCCGTTGCCACTTATTTCCAAACTATTTCACCACATACGAGGAGCCAAGATTTTCTCTAAAGTAGACCCGCTTGGGGCTTACAACTTGATCCGGATCCGCCGGGGTGACGAATGGAAGACGGCATTCAACACCCAAGATAGGCACTATGAATACCTGGTAATGCCCTTTGGTCTGTGTAACGCTCCCTCGGTCTTCCAAGAGTTTGTCAATGACATCCTCCGAGATCTCCTCTATGTCTGTGTTGTGGTCCATCTCGATGACATTTTGATTTTTTTTCTCCAAATCCAACGACTCATCGGAGACATGTCTGTCAAGTTCTGCTGCGATTAAGGGAGAATCGCCTGTATACCAAGCTGGAGAAGTGTGTGTTTGAGAAGAATTCTCTACCCTTCCTGGGCTACATCATCTCGGATCAAGGCCTCAAGATGGATCCTGAGAAGGTAAATTCCGTCCTGGAATGGCCACGTCCTCAAGGCTTGAGGTCCATACAGCGTTTTTTGGGATTCGCCAACTTCTACCGGCAGTTTATCCCAAACTTCTCCTTCACTGACAGCTCCCATCTGTACCTCAACAAAAAAGGATGAACACCAAGGTGTGGACTTCAGAAGCAGAATCTGCATTTAATAGCCTTAAGAGTGCCTTCACATCAGCCTCAACCCTCGATCATCCTGATGTATCTCGACAATTTTCGTTGGAGGTGGACGTCTCCTCTGTCGGTGCAGGTGCACTTCTGTTCCAGAGAGGTTCCAAAGGGAGGGCAGTGGAATGTGGCTACTATTCTAGAATTTTTTCTCCCGCAGAGCGCAATGACTCTATTGGAGATCAGGAGTTACTGGCCATCAAATTGGCTCTGGATGAGTGGAGACATCTACTAGATGGCGCAGCTCACCCCATCCTGATATATATTGACCACAAGAACCTCACCTATCTCCAGTCAGCCCAATGACTGAACCCCCGTCAAGCCAGGTGGTTGCTGTTCTTCGCCCGGTTCCAGTTTGTGCTCCACTACCTTCCTGCTGACGACAAAAATGTGAGGGCCGATGCCTTGTCCAGGTAGTTTCGAGACAGCACACCGTGGAGTCTCCGCAAAGTATCATTGATCTGTCCTGTATTATTTCTGTTAATCCTCTGCAAGTTAGAGACATCCCTCCGGGGAGGACTTGTGTGCGCCTTGCAGGCAGGAGGAGAATCCTTCACTGGGGGCACAGCTCCAATCTGGCTGGGCACACTGGTGCTCGTAAAACCAGAGATCTGATTGCCAGTCATTTCTGGTGGCCCACGCTGCCCAAAGATATTGTGCCAACAAGGTTGCTCACTCCAAGCCTGCTGGTCTACTCCAACCTCTGCCCATGCCCAATGCTCCCTGGCAGCATATAGCAATGGACTTTGTCACAGATCTTCCTTCCTCTGCTGGATGCAAAACGGTCTGGGTGGTGGTGGACTGGTTCTCGAAAATGGCTAATTTTGTTCCGCTGACTGGCCTACCTTCTGTTTCTCGACTGGCTAACCTCTTCATCCAACACATCTTCCGCTTGCATGGCTTGCCTCTTCATATCGTGTCTGATCAGGGGGTTCAGTTTACCTCGAAGTTCTGGAGAGCCCTCTGTAAACTCCTAGATGTGAAGTTGGACTTTTCCTCAGAATCTCATCCCCAGTCCAATGGCCAAGTCGAGAGGATTAACCAAATCATGGAGAATTATCTACGACGCTTCATCTCCATTCAGCATGATGACTTGGTACAGCTTCTTCCTTGGGCCGAGTTCTCATACAACAACCACACAATTGAGTCCAATGCTTCTACATCGTTCTTCATTGTCTACGGCCAAAATCCACGTATTCCTCTTCCTGTTTCAGCTACGTCCCAGGTGCCCGTAGCTGACTGCATTTAGGGACTTTCTACAGATCTGGCAGTGAACCTGGTTCTCTATTCTGCTGGCGGTCGACCGCATGAAGCAAAAGGCGGATACTAGAAGAAGAGTATCCTCCGGGTACCAAAGTCTGGCTGTCTTCAACGAATATCCGTCTAAAGGTACCTTCGTACAAATTTGCTCCCAGGTTCCTCGGACCCTTCGAGATCCTACAAGCTTCGGCTGCCTACCTCAGAATCCCCAACTCCTTTCATGTGTCTCTCCTGAAGCCTGTGGTCCTCAACCGCTACACAAAGACGCCTAGCTCTGCATTTACTCCCAGTGGTTCTCCCGATGTATTTGAGTTTAAGGAGATCCTGGACTTCAAAAAAGTAGGAGGAAGAACTTTTTATTTGGTGGATTGGAAGGGGTTTGGTCCAGAGGAGAGGTCATGGGCGCCAGAAAAGAACCTCCATGCCTCTGCTCTCATTAAGAAGTTTCGCTCTGGCTCCAAGAAGAGGGGGCATAAGAGGGGGGATACTGTAGCATCCATGGCCGTGGACTATTGGGATTACTCAACCCCCGGCAGCCGCAGCCATGGATCTGTGAGCGCTGGCCTGCATCCCCTCCTCAGGGGATGCCAGCTCTCACTTCCACTCCAGTCCGCTGTGTCCCATAGGGTGCACATGGGAATTATCGTTAATTAGCCAATTATCACCCTGGACTATAAGAAGGACCCTGCCCCTTTGCTCATTGCCTGAGTGTTGTTGTGTTTTCCTATCTTAGTCTTGCAAATGGTCCCCTAGTGTTATCTTGTTCCCGTTGTTTCCCATGCCCTGCTACCTGTTGTCATGTTGGGTTCGTGGACTCACTGGGCCGTTTTGCCTTGGCGGTATGGCAGCTGGCCAACAGGGCGCAGGTAACAGTCTATAGTTCGTATAGGGTACCTGGTGCAGCTCGGACAGTAGCAAGGCAGGCTCGGCTGGGACTAGGCAGCAAGCAGACGTCAGGCGTGGTGTAGCAGGACAGGCATGGTATGCAGCACAGCACGACTACAGCTCAGCACGGAACTTGACCAGGATAGCACAGGATACAGGTACAGGAAACACTGGGAACTGGAAGACACTAGGAGACCATTTGCATAGACAAACTTTGGGTATGACAACAACACTCAGGCATGGGAGGAAGGGGCTGGGCCCTTCTTATAACCCTGGGAGCTATGGGAGCAATCAGCTCAATCGCCCACCTGCGTTCGCTTTGGCTTCTTAAGTCTGGATTGGAAATAAAAACGAAAAGCACGGCGCCACATAGTGCAGGTCAATGAGATTAGGCAAGCTAGAGGTAGTGATGTACCATGCTCACCTAATGACGGATGATTTGGTTGCAAAGATAATCCACAGGTCCTGCTGCCAAGATCCAGACTGGTTACCCGAAAGGTCACCGCTTGACAATATGAATGAAACAGTGGGAAAAAAAGGAGGATCTTTACGAGGCGCTGCTGCGTGGTTAATTCAATCGGAGAAATGGCAAACAGAGTATTGGAATATAGATCTGTTTATTCAAACAATGGTGGTTACGCGTTTCAACGCTGTACTAGCGTCTTCCTCAGGCCATGTACATCTCACAATTCAACTCCTTATATATCATAAAACATTTAGGTTCACAGGAAGAAAAAACCGCCAAGACTGGAAGGGTCAAAGTGCGACCGTGACGTCACAACCGTTTTTTTCGTTAAACCTTGCCATGCGCCCCCAGTGGCCACCATTGTTTGAATAAACAGATCTATATTCCAATACTCTGTTTGCCATTTCTCTGATTGAATTAACCACGCAGCAGCGCCTCGTAAAGATCCTCCTTTTTTTCCCACTGTTTCATTCATAAGTCTGGACTGAGCTCGCAATCGCACCCTGGTGGTCACTGTGGAACAGGACGGCCGTATGTGCAGACATCTCTGGAGAGAAGGGTGTCGACTGGATTGAAGCAGATCGCCCCCATCTCTTGGGACCAGAACGAGAGTGAAACCTCTTAATGAGGGTAGGAGCATTGAGATTCTCTTCTGGCTCCCAGGACCTCTCTTCTGGACCAAACCCCTTCCAATCTACTAAATAAAAGATTCTTGATCTTACTTTTTTAATGTCCAGGATCTCCTTAACCTTCGAAGGTGTCTGAAGGACCGCTGGAGGCAACTACAGGGCTAGGAGTCTTGGTAAAGCTGTTCAGAACCACCAGTTTCAGGAGGGAGATATGGAAGGAGTTGGGGATCTTAAGGGTAGGAGGTAGCCGAAGCTTGTAGGCTACAGGATTGATCTGCTCTAGGATCTCGAAGGGTCCGAGGAACCTGGGAGAAAATTTGCATGATGGCACCATCAGTCGAATATTCCTGGAGGACAGCCAGATCTTCATGCCATCGAGAAACTGAGGAGGTTCTCTTCTCCTTGTGTCCGCCTTCCGTTTCATGCGGGCGACCACCAGCAGGATGGAGGATCGAGTCTGCTGCCAGATCTGCAGAAAGTCCCTAAAAGCCATGTCAGCTGCCGGTACCTCGGACGTATCAGGCACTGGGAGAGGAATTCGTGGGAGTTGGCCATAGACAATAAAGAAGGGTGTAGTCCTTGTGGACTCGCTGTTGTGATTATTGTATGAGAATTCAGCCCATGGGAGCAAATGCACCCTGTCATCATGCTGCTTGGAGATGAAGTGGCGTAGGTTGTTCTCTAAGATCTGATTGATCGTCTCGACCTGACCTGAACTTCGAGGTGAACTGAACCCCCCGATCAGACACAATATGCTGCGGAAAGCCGTGCAGGTGGAAGATGTGTTGGATGAAAAGCCTGGCCAGTTCAGGAGCAGAAGGAAGACCGGTCAGAGGAACGAAGTGGGCCATCTTCGAAAATCGATCCACCACCACCCAGATAGTACTGCATCCAGCAGAGAGAGGCAGGGCAGTGTTAGAGTCCATAGCTATATGCTGCCAGGGAGCATCGGGCACAGGCAATGGCTGGAGTAGGCCAGCAGGTTTGGAGTGAGCGACCTTGTTAGCTGCACACACTGAGCAGGAAGAAACAAAGTCCATAATGTCCTTGGGCAGTGTGGGCCACCAGAAATGACGGGCAATCAGATCTCGGGTCTTACGGGTCCCCACGTGACCTGCCAGTCTAGAGGAGTGTCCCCAGCTGAGTATTCTCCCTCTGTCAGCCAGGCGCACAAAAGTGCTCCCTGGAGGAATGTCCCCAATTTGCAGGGGTTTGACAGGGACAATGCAAGACGGATCAATAATATTCTGTGCAATCTCCATGGTGTCTTCTGTCTCGAAAGACCGGGACAAGGCATCAGCCCTCACATTCTTGTCGGCCGGAAGATAATGGAGCTCAAACTGGAACCTGGTAAAGAACAGTGACCACCTGCCCTGATGATGGTTCAGACGTTGGGCCGTCTGAAGATAGGTGAGGTTCTTATGGTCCGTAAAAATCAGGATAAGATGAGCTGCGCCCTCTAGTAGATGTCGCCACTCCAGAGCCAATTTGATGGCCAGTAACTCCCGATCCCCAATCGAGTAGTTGCGTTCTGCGGAACAGAAGAGCTTAGAAAAATAGCCACATACCACTGACTTGCCCTTGGAGCCTCTCTGGAACAGGAGTGCACCAGCACCGACAGAGGATGCGCCCACCTCCAACGAGAACTGTAGAGAGACGTCTGGATGATGGAGGATAGACGCTGACATGAAGGCACTCTTCAGGCTATTGAATGCGGACTCTGCCTCAGGAGTCCACGCCTTGGCGTTTATGCCCTTCTTAGATAGGAGTCAGTGAGAAGTTTGGAATAAACTGTCTGTAAAAATTGGCGAATCCCAGAAAGCGCTGTCTGGCCCTCAAGCCTTGAGTGCGTGGCCATTCCAGAACAGACTTGACCTTTTCAGAATCCATCTCGAGACCTCGATTCGAGACGATATAGCCCAGGAAGGGTAGAGTATCTTTTTCAAACACGCACTTTTCTAACTTAGCGTACTTTTCTCCCTTAACCGCAGCAAAACTTGACTGACATGTCTCTGATGCGTCATAGGATCTGGAGAAAAACTCAAGATATCATCAAGGTAGACTGCTACACAAACATAGACGAAGTCACGGAAAATGTAATTAACAAACTCCTGGAAGACCACGGGAGAATTACACAGGCCGAAGGACATTACTAGATATTCATAGTGTCCATCACGGGTGTTAAATGCAATCTTCAATTCATTACCCTGGCGAATCCGGACTAGGTTGTAAGCCCAATGCAGGTCTAGTTTGGCACCACGTATACGATCAAACAGTTCTGAGATCAGTGGCAATGGATATTTATTTTTCACCGTGATCTGGTTGAGACCTCGGTGGTCAATACAGCCTTGCCAGTGAGGAGAGAGATGATGAAAGTGACTCTTGCACCGTCAGACGAAAATGTCCTAGTATACCGGCTGAAGTGGATCTGGCACTGGTCCAAAAATCCACGACAGGTACCTGGGTCTCCATCATAGCGTTCCGGAAGAGGCAAAGAAAAATGCGGGCCAACACTTCCAGGAAGTGTAGTCTGAGGATCAACACTGCCAGGAGGTGTAGGAGGAACGGCAGCTCGTGCCTCTTGCCGACCTACGAGAATGTTCAAGGCCTGGAGGAGTTGGTCCTGTCGAGACCGGAGGTCTAGCATGTCCGGCCGCCTCTCTTGTGACGTTGTCATGGTCTTGGATCGACCAGCAGGGTCCATGGCCTGAGTGTACTGTCATGTAGGGTTCGTGGACCCACTGGGCTGTACCGCCTTGGCAGTATGGCAGCTGGCCAACAGGGCACAGGTCAGAGTCTATAGTTCATATAGGGTACCTGTGGCAGCTCGGACAGTAGCAAGGCAGGCTAGGCAGGAACTAGGCAGCAGGTAGACGTCAGGCATGGAGAAGCAGGACAGGCGTGGTATACAGCACAGCATGGCTACAGCTCAGCACGGCACTAGATCAGGATACAGGAACAGGGAACACTGGGAGCAAGAAACACTAGGGGACCATTTGCAAGACAAACTTGGATTATGACAACAACGCTCAGGTGTGCGAGGATCGGGCTGGGACCTTCTTATAGCCCAGGCTCCGCTGGGAGCAATTAGCTCAATCTCCAACATGCGCGTGCTCTGGCTTCTTAAGTCTGGACCGAGCTCGTGTGCTCACCCTGGTGGTCACTGTGGAGTAGGACGGCCATATGTGCAGACATCTCTTGAGAGAAGGGCGTCGACTGCATGGAAGGAGTTCGTGGTCAGCGACCACGGACATTACACTGCCTTTGAAAACCTCCTAGGGCAAATTAAATATCCTCAAATTATCATCTCCCAGATCTACCAACAGATAAATACTAGACACATACCGCTGAGAGGGTCTTACATTCCGCTCTGGGAAAAAGATCTATCATTAAATCTGGCTACAGAAGACGTTAATATTCTTTATAGAGGTTCCCATGGTCCATCACAATGTATTAAGATAAAAGAAAACGCTTATAAAATCATATCGAGATGGTATACCACACCTGACAAGACACATTTATGGTATCCATCCATCCCAGACACTTTCTGGAGACATGAGACAGAAATGGGCTCCTACATTCACATTTGGTGGTCATGTCCAAGGATTCGGAACTACTGGGACTCTGTATTAGACCATATCAAACTTATCTGCGGTGTCTCAAACCAAATTTCTCCATCCACTGTATTTATGAACTTACCTGTTAAAAACCTGAGAAAACACTCCAATATACTAACATACCACCTTCTGTCTGGTGCCAAAATATTAATCCCACATTTATGGAGGTCGACTCAAATACCCACGACCTCAATTTTTCACATCGAAGAGACAGCAGCGTTATCCAATCGTACATATCCTCGATTTTCATCTATTTGGAAGCCTTGGATAACATTCCGCACCTCGGAACAATATCTAAATGTGGCCACGGACACCCAGTAATTGCCTTATCTTAAATATACCACAGTCCCTTTAAACACGCTCTTATAGAAGTTATTTGACAAGTAGAATTTTACACCACATCTATCACCTCCTTAATTACCTCTCCTACTCCCTACCCCTTTTCCTAATGTACTCAACCCCTACACATCTTTTTTGTTTGTTTCATTTTCTTACTAAATGTGTATTGCCTAACAATGTATGAAGCAACTATAGTAGTTCTGCCTAAAGAGGGGAAAGATCCCCAGCTCCCGGGCTCCTATAGACCAGTTTCTCTATTGACGGCGGATATTAAAATCATAGCAAAAGTATTGGCGCTCCGACTAGCAAAGGTAGTGGCTGGGGTGGTACATGGAGATCAGGCCGGCTTTATGCCATCCAAATCGACGGCGGTGAATCTGAGACGGCTGTTCTTGAATTTACAAGTTCTGCCAGATAATAATGGGGGGAGAGCCATTCTGTCCTTAGACGCGGCTAAAGCATTCGATTGCGTGGAATGGAAATATTTGTGGTCAGTTCTGGAGAAAATGGGATTTGGCCCTAATTTCATAAAATGGGTAAAGTTGTTATACGTAGCCCCGACAGCAAAGATAAGGGTGAATGGGGTGCTGTCGGATCGGTTCGCGCTGGAGCGGGGAACGCGTCAGGGATGTCCATTATCTCCATTGTTGTTTGCGTTGGCGGTGGAACCATTGGCGTGCGCAGTGAGACAACATGAGCATATTCAGGGGTTGAGATATGGGGGGGTGGAGGAACGAATTGCATTATACGCAGATGATATGCTGCTATTCATAGCGGATACCGAGCGCACACTACCGTTAGTGATGGCCCTAATTAAGCGGTTTGGGAAATATTCGGGATTGCTCATTAATTGGTCAAAATCGGCTCTAATGCTCATGGACCCGGGGGTTATCCAGACTGGGGAGGAGGAGGTGGAGATACCGGTGGTCACGGAGTTTAAGTATTTAGGGGTTAGGGTGACGGCGAAAGCACAGGATTATATGTCCCTTAATGTAATGCCACTGTTAACAACGATAAAAGCCAAAGTAGAGGCGTGGAATAAGTTACCGCTATCGGCTCTGGGTAGGACGAATCTGATTAAAATGATCCTTATGCCCCAGGTGCTGTATATCCTACATAACTCCCCGGTATGGATCCCCAAATATTGGTTTAGGAGGTTGCACAACCTTTTTAGGGACCTAGTATGGAAGAAGGGGGTACCTAGGATTAAACTGGAGAAACTACAACTGCCTAAAGAGGAGGGGGGCCTGGCTGTGCCCAATGCTTGGGTGTATTATTTAGCTGCCCAATGTCAGCATTTCTGGGGGTGGGAGCAGGAAGAGACATGGGGGTCAAGTGCGCGAATCCTATCATATCTGGGGGGGGGGGGAAACCCGTTGGCAGGACTGGAAGCGCACAGCTATAAACGGATGGCGAGTACCAGACCCACTCTGCTTCTCATACACAAGGTGTGGTGGCAGTGCAAGCAATTGCTGGGGATAGGAGAGTGCACTAAATATACACCACTCTGGAGGAATGCTTATCTGGGGGAATTGGGTAAATTGGAAGGGATGCAGGGGTGGGAGCAGCAAGGCATAATACGATTGAGTCAGTTGTACGAGGGAGGCATACTCAAATCCTTTCAGCAAATAAGGGAGGAGTTTCAGCTGGACTCCTGCATGTTCTATCAGTACCTGCAGATTCGGCACGCTGTACAGACACAAGCGGCCAGTGTAGACATAACAATACATGCCGCGAGAGTGTTGGAACATATTGCAAAAGCAGTAACGTCAAAAGGATTAATTTCATTGGTTTATTGCAGGTTATTGGTGGAACATCTGGGGGATCCTATGGCACCAGTGAAAGCTGTATGGGAGAGGGATGTGGGTCCTATCCCGACAGACCACTGGGAGGCGGTATTGGCAGCAACATGTACTTTGTCCATTAATGTAGCACAACGAAGATCGCAGTTGTTTCTGATACATAGGGTGTATAGGACCCCGTGGGTGCTGAAACAAATGGGATTAAGAGCAGATGCCAAGTGCCCTAGGTGCCCGGAGGAAAAAATCCTCCATATGTTCTGGACATGCGGGAGGTTGGGGAGTCTGTGGACGGAAATATTGGAGCTAGTGGGGAGAGTGTTTGAGGTACAGATTCCATGGGATCCTGTGGTAATGCTGCTAGGGTATGTTGGGGATTTGGAGGGGGATAGGATGTCAGGTTTGGCAATCGCTAAAATACTATATCAAGTTAGGAAAGGAATAGCAAAGCACTGGCTGGATGCAGAGCCACCCTCAAAACAAGAAATCATAGGGGCACTTAACTCACAGGTTCTGATGGAATATAGGATATACTCCAAGAGGGGGTCTAAGGTCAAGTTTGGAAAACAATGGGCTAGGTGGATTGATCAATCTGGATATGCTTCTGTGGAGCTGATGACACTACGGTCACACGTTCAGGTATAGGGCTACTGACGGTGGGGTACATACGGAGAGCAGGCATAAGATGGGGAATGGAAAAGGGGAAGAGAAGGAGATAGGATTGAAAAGTGGTATCGAGAAGACCGGCTGGGGGGATACAAGGGGGAGTTGGGGGGAAGGGAATGTTTGGTTGGACATAAATAATTGGGTCTGTGGAAATTTGCTTATACACTGTATGAGAAAGTACAATGACCTGTAAAAATGTGAAGTTTGTTGAATAAAATTGAACTGATTAAAAAAAAAAAAAAAAATGTGTATTGCCTAATAATACAATCTTGAAAATAAAAAAAATACAGAATAATAATGATGCAGTATTATGCTGTATTTTTTTTTTCAAGATTGTATTGATGTTACTCCATAACTTACAGTTATCTGCATGTACTTATGTTGAACTACACAATCCATTGACATTCTGTATTTGTACTTTTACATTTTGTTCTGCTAATCTAATGAGAAAAACAATAAAAATACATTTTAAAGAAAAGAAAATTGTCTTCATAGTGCCACTTATAGGCGACTACCCTGGAAGTCAATGTCTAACCCTTTAAAGATCTTTGAAACATGACATGGGTTATCAGCCAACTAGAGACATTGGTAGACAGCATTGTCTATAAAAGATTTGACGTTGACTAAGGGCTCTTTTATACCTGCCAATTATTGGGCAAACGAGCGTTCACAGGACGCTCCTTCCCTATAATTGCCTGGTGTAAACAGAGCAACGATCAGCCGATGAACGAGCAAACGCTCGTTCATCGGCTGGTTGTATAATTTTAAATTCCGAAAATTATTATCGTTGTCGACAGTACATCTCCCTGTGTATACAGGGAGGCGTGATGCCGACATGATAGAAATGTATGGGAACAAGCGATCGGAGTAATGAGCGCTTGTCCTCATACTAGCTCCTTGTGAAAGGAGCAAACGAGCGCCGGTCAACGAGCTGTTTTGTTGAATAGCGCTCGTTTATACGGCCCATGTCAGGATAGCCACCCAGAGAGCGTTTCCTTCCTTCTGAAGGAGAGCTGTTTTGCATACTTTTTTCCCAAGCTGGCTGAGAAAGACCTACACTAGGGTCGAAACGTCGCTTTTGTTATGATGAAATAAAAGCTTTTTTGCTTTTTATACGCTAAGTCGCCATGCACACGACCGTATAGTTCATCCGTAATTACAGATCGTAATTACGGTCCCATTCATTTCTGTTGGCCACCGTCATCTTTCAGTATTTTTACTGATGGGTGTCCGTGCTGAAAAAATTATAGAACCTGTCCTATTCTTGTCCGTAATTACGGCACGGACTTCCCCATAGAAGCCTGTGGGCGCTTCAGTAAATATGGACGCTACAGATGTGCAACATGCTGGTGACATCATTTGCAGCCTTTTTTTTACAAATCCGTATATATGGATCAAATATGGACCGTATTTACGTATATACGGTTGAATTACGGATGACTACGGATCCGTATTTACGGACAGTATTTACGGATAGATGAAAATACGGTCGTAATTACGATCCGTAATTACAGGCACGGACGGCTGTCCGCATTTACGGGCCCGTGCTCCCATTATAAAGTATGGGAGCACGGTCTGTAAAATAAAAAAATAGTACAGGTCCTATTTTTTCTAAAGTTTCTACGGCACAGACACCTTCCCGTAAATATACAGGAAGGTGTCCATCGGCTGTAGAAATTAATGGGACCGTAATTACAGGCAACGTTCGTGTACGTGGGGCCTAAGAATGTGCTGCAGTTCTTCTTGGATTTGTACATTTCTATGGACTGATCTGTGGGCTATACCATTTTTTTTTTAGACAGATTTTTTTAGACACAGGCAACTGCACTGATATAAGAAAAGTATGTGAGCGGAATTTTAAATACATGCACTGTATATTAGAAATCTGTTCCTATTCTATACATAAATGAATAGAAAAAATAAAAAGTGGACAAACCCCTTTAACACTTGTCATAGTTGCTCAGCATTGTCAGCCCATGCTGTAGTATCCTTACCTTTAGTCATATCTATTCTTGCTTCATCGACTTTATTTCATGCCTCTTTATTTTATGTTTTTATTTTTTCCGGAGCTGGAGATCTGAGTGTTTTATTTTGTCATAGAGAAGCTGGGTAGAGATTCACAGTGATACAACATAGCACAAACTTTTGATTAAAATGTTTATTAAAAAAAAGGCAAAAATCTTTACATCACACACTTAAAATTAACATTCTGACAACATAAAACATAAAATACTACTTTAGTAGAAAACCAAGGATAGTGTAGGCAGACAGAAAATAAAAGTCGAGGAATGGTTCACCCATAATTACACAGTGAACTGCTGAGATCCACGATGCCATTCATGCTAACGTTATACTCTGTAGGGCATTGCCAATTCAGATTCAGAATAACCTATGTAAAATCACAAATTATTCGCCAAATTTCCGTAATTCATAAAAAGTTAGTTACAAATGCTTTGCAGGAACATTAAAGTTCTGTTAAATGGAAAATTTAAAAAATGTGGTATAGACACAAATCGCGTCATGGATCAAATAGACATGTTTATTTTTTTCTTGCGTTTTAGTTGTACATGATGACATTCATGAGAAGTTTTTAAAGGGAGCCTGTCACTAGATTTTCAGCCGCTAATCCACCATGTTGCTGGGAATAGTTCTCTAAATAAATCATACATATATATATATATATATATATATATATATATATACATAAATAAGCGTATAATACATAGTACGCTGTATGTAAATTTCCAGTTAGGATTCATGTGGGTGGTTCCGGTCTCCTGAGGAGTTATGCTGTCCTGGCTTGATTGACGTCCCGCATGCCGGGATACGTCATTACGAAAAGCACCGGCAGTGTCTGGTGCATGTGCAATGAAGTAAGGTGTACCGACCTCCTTTCACCTGACACTTGTAATAATGCATTCCGGCCTGTGGAACATCAATCACGCCAGAACTGCATGACTCCTCAGGAGATGGGTACCGGCTACATGACTCTTCTTGGGTAAATTACATACAGCCCGTGCTGTATGTTAACTACTTTTTATACATAGTGCTAAAATAGACACGTTTGACAGGGGCATGTTTAGAAACCTATTCCCCACCAGTTTAACAACATGGTGGTGGTTTAGTGGCCAAAAATCACCTTGGAAGGGATCTTACCCTTATCTGGTCCTGTCTTTGGTTTTGTCATTGTTTTTTTTAATAAGCGCTCCACCGCTTTAATTTCTGTCAGTATTTAGAGAACAAATCCATATTATAAGATACACTCGCTCCAGTTTAAGGTCACAGACAAAAACTTCCAGTCCTATTCCACCGCGAGGTTGTCCCTGTAGCACAACCCTTTTGATAAATATTTTTTAAGTACCATTCGTTGCCTATTGAAATCTACTATCCAGTACATGTCGTCTGTATCAGTGTGCATGGCAACATGTTTAGTGGTATACTTAGGTTACATTCACATGAGCGTATCAGGTTCACGCACGTGAAAAACGCGTGAACCAGTGTGTATTGCGTTATGCATCAGTGTGCTTTGCGAGTGGCATGCGTTATTCACGCACTTGCAAAGCACATAATTAAAAAAAATATTGGCAATTGATTTGATGCGCAAACCACGCACCGTACGTTGTTTTCACGCATCCATTGACTTCAATGGGCACGTAGGTGCGTGAAAACGTACCAATATAGGACATGCAGTGAGATTCACGCAACAGACTCTCGCTGCGTGAAAACTCCTGAATGTGTGAACGGCCCCATTGAAATCAATGGGTCCGTATGCTGCGCGTGATTTCCACGTTCGTCTGAATGAGACCTTAAAGGGATTTTCCCATAATTATAATCTATCACCTGCCCGTGATATAGGTGATAATTATCTGATCGGTGGGGGTCCACCCGCTAGGACCCCGACAGATGACGAAAACGGGCTTACCTTTCCGTTCCTGGGAGCCCCATAGGAATAAAGCGGTAGTGCGCATGCTCGACCACCGCTCCATTCATTTCTGTGGGGCTACTGAGCGCTATCTTTGGCAGCCCCATAGAAATGAAGGGGCGGTGGCCAAGAGACGTTATTTCGTTGTCAGTTGACAAATCTACCTAAGAGAGTTTCACGTTTTAAAGCAGCAGAGAAAACACAAAACAACATTTACAAATTTGTACAATATAGTGCAAACGTAATATTACAGTGCATAAAACTTACTGGTCAATGGAACTATAACTGCAATGTGGGCAACAAAGGTACCAAAATAATGCTGTAGAAAGGCAGATAGAATATTTCTAATATTACTACTCAAAACCTGGTTACAAATCTTCATCTTCTCCAGGTAGCCAACAAGACTTTCTTCCTAAATTCCAAAATATCCCAAGTAAGGTCACATCCGGCTGGCTGTTTGTGTTTGCGAAAGATTTCCCTGGATGGGTACAATCTTTTTTGGCACTCAATATACCTTTTTTTGTACGTAGCTGTATTACAGTAGTCTAAATCCGGCCTAAGTATAAGTCCTTTAAGAGCTGTCAAATTGTTACAAATTCTATTCAGTCATTTCTTAGCTTTATCTGGAAAATTGGATAACAACTAGTATGATCACATATGTGGCTTCCACTGGGGTTTTCACTCAACATTTTTTGAGTCCTTAAAGCCAAATGTGCATAACTATTCAGTCATAGTGCTGGGGGAATGTTTTACTGTCTACCTAGCTAGATTGGCCATCAGGTAATCTATAGCTGTGGCTACATGGTGACTTTTGATGCTGAATTCCCCAGATTAGTTTGATGCAAATATTTTTTTTCTGTATCACAATATTAAAGTGTACCTAAATAATGTATTTTGTGCATAGACTAGTAGTACATTTCGCTATATAAAACTTTGTGTGTCTATAGTTATCCTTTGCCTGCCTGCAGGCTCTCGGTAAATATTTGAAAACATCTCCAATCCCTGAGTAATACAATAAGTAGATCGGGAGGAGGGGGATGCAGCTGCAGTTTCTCTCTTTGTGTCTGTGAGACTGAAAGCTGTAAAAGACCAGAAGTCTGATTAGTATACAGCGCTATCATAACGCTAGCATGACATCAGTAAGAGCCTGCCCACTCATCAGGCATGGAGAGGGATGAAAAATAGCCCTAAAAACACAGTCATCTGGACTTCGGTGTCAGTTGCCTCAGTGGTATTAAGTCCCACAATTTGAGCAACTCCTTGTCACGTGACTATTCCCAGTGTAGCCCAAGGCTAAAAAGCTAGGTGACAACCCCTCTAGTCGCTTTAAAGATAGGAATGGTCATTTTTGGAAATTGAGCAAGTTAATTTAGCTGACTAGAATGGAATACAATATGAAAAGTCTTCACAATTTACAACTCAAAAATCCATATTTACAGGTAATATTTTTTTTCCCCTTTTAGGGGAAAATGCTCTTTAGGTCCAGAACATAAAATAACTCTCCATTTTCTTTTGTAAAACAATTTGTTTGTATCAAAAAGCAATAATGTATCCCTCAGCAGATAACACAGGAGATTGTTTGATCTTAAAGGGTAACTAAACATTCAACAAACTTCTGACATGTCATAGTGACATGTTAGAAGTTTTAAATAGTAGGGGTCTGAGCACTGAGACCCCCACCAATCGCTAAAACGAAGCGGCAGAAGTGCTCGTGTGTGCTGAGCCGCTTAGTTTCTGTTCGGCTTTTTCCGGAAAGCTGATGTAGCGGAGTACGGGCTCATAGACTTTCTATTGCGCCTGTAGATCACTACATTGATTTCCGTAAAAAGCTGAACAGAAAAGAAGCGGCTGAGCCCTTACACGAGCACGTCTGCCACTTCGTTTTAGCAATTGGCGGTGTTCTCAGTGCTCGGACACCCACCAATCAAAACTTCTGACATGTCACTATGACGTGTCAGAAGTTTGTTGAACGTTTAGTTACCACTTAATTCATCCCATTTTTTCCCCCACAATAGTATTAATTTTGTTATTACAACATGAATAAGAAAAACAAACATTTGTCAAATGGGCATTAGTGCAATTTTAAAATATACAGTTAGTGCAAATGTGTAACTTTTTTACATTGGTTACATCAGTTTTATTAACAGGGATGCATTTTCTTTGGTCCTGGTTTCTTGCCTGTAACGTAAACAGAAAATACAGTAAATTCTGTAAAGTTGTACAGTAAGTATTGTGGTGGTTAAGAAAGGAGTATTCCCACTTTAGACGTTTATGGCATATCCACGGTAGTATGTCATAAACGTATGATAGATGCGGTCCTAACTCTGGGACCCACACCTATCACGAGAACAGGTGAGGATGCAGCCGCATCCAGGCGGAGATTGAAGCGGCTCGACTATTTCCGTAAGGTCGAATTTAGACGACCATGGTATACATCCGTGTGACGGCCGTTAAAACAACGGTCGTCACACGGACGCATGTATTTCAATTTGGCCGTTCACATGGCCGTTGTTTCAATGGACCGTGTGAAGGGTCCGTTGAAAAATAGAACATATCTTATTTTGTTCTGTTTTCACAGATCCCTCGATAGACTCAAGTCTATGGGGATCCGTGAAAACGGGACCCGCACGGCAGTAACTCAGTCTCCCCACGTTCGTCTGAATTCGGCCTAACTTCCATAGGAATCAATGGAGAGTTCTCGAAAAAAGTGTGGACCCGGTGGAACCCACATCTAACAGACATTTATGGCATATCCCGTGGATATGCCATTAATATATCAGGTGGGAATAAGCCTTTCATATAATTTGCAAGCAACTATTTGTAATATCTTAGGAGAGGTTGTCATAGCACATTATATACGCAATCTACACATTTATGTTTGAGTTCATAAATTATTGTAAGGCTCCAGCTTTGTGCCATTAGATATTATATAAAGAATTGCAGAAATAGCAGTTCCCTATTATATTATAAACGATTCCCTACACTATCTTTGCAGCTTGGTCAGTTTATGGCAGCCTGTAGTCTGTCAGTGTACTGCAGACACATGTCATCACAAACCTGCCTGAATCTGCTGACTTATCTATGGAATCTAAAATTCACCACAGTCCGGCAGTTCATTACTGGGAATAAGGCCTAATGCCCACGACCGTAGTGGTTTTGCAGGCCAGCAAGACCACGGATCCGTTGTGGTCCATTTGTCTGCAAAAAAAACTTTTGTTGTACATCCGTGTGTCATGAGGATTCACAGATCCGCAACAAAAAAACCTGATGGAAACTTGATAGGTCTATTATGAGTCAATGTGGTCTGTCATGATTTGTTGGGATCTGTTTGATAATGTGTCAGGCAAAGCTGTCAAGGCTCCAAAAAGAACGGAAGTCATGACACTAATGTAAATATAGCACTAGCTGTAATTTTGGTTGTCACTGATGTGTACTGGTATCTTAAAGGAGAAGGAGTTTTCCAGTTTTATGTAAATAGAGATTGAGCACATTATAAATGGAAACCTGTGTGATTTTCTAACAGTACTTTCTGTTTTAGATCTCCACCATTTTCAAGATCCATGCTTGCTGCCAGTGAATTGAAAAATTATTGGTTACATCCAGGGACTGAAAACCTCTATGTCTCATTACTAAATGTTTGCTGCAGATGTATCTAGTCGAGACAATCCTATGTGAACTAAATACATCAGTAGCATAAATTGCCCTCCTGTCCAGTATTAGTGTAGCTAAGGCTTCGTTCACACCTGCGTCAGGTTCCGTCAGACCTTTCCATCAGGGGAACCCATGAATGGAAACCAAACGGACACCATAGCTTTCGGCTTGCATTACCATTCTTTTCAATGCTTCCGTTGCTAATAGTTTCCGTTTGTCTCCGTTCCATAAGGTTTCAGTTTTTTTGGTGGAAACAATAGAGCAGTCGACTACGCTATTGATTGCGCCCAAAAAAAATGGAATCCTTTCAGTTTGGTTTCCGTTCATGGGTTCCCCTGACGGAAAGGTCTGATGGAACCCATGAACGGAACCCCCGACACGGATGTGAACAAAGCATAAGATGTATCAGCCAAGAGTCCAAGCTTTTTAGCTGACAGAAGATTGCCCAGAGAGGAAACTTTGTAGGAAACTCTCAGCTGGTAAAAATATTAATTCTGCATGAGTTTTCTGGCTCTTACTATAAACGGGAATGTTTTCTTTCACTGGCAGCAAGAAGATCCTGAAAATTGTGAGGCATTTTAACCCAAAGTATACTAGAAATTTTTATAGCTTTTCATTATTTTATAAAACTGCAAAACCACCTTTAGGCTGTGTTCATGCTCTAATGTGACGCTGCACCACAACCACAGTGAAAACTACAACAACAAAAAAAAGAGGAATGGGGAAAGTACACTATAAAAAAAACTTGCAAGTAAATGTTCCCTTTTCTTTTTTTACAGGCAGTGCTAAGCGGTTGCTAAAGAAACTTTGGAATGCACAAGATATATTATATATATAATAAAACAGTTTACCTGATCAACCAATGAAAAGACAGCTGATTCGTGAATCTCGCTGCTGTAGACGCTGTAGAGTGGCATGAGGAATGGTCCTACTATACATCCTGCAGAGATACAAAATCACAAGACTGTATGAAGGGTCACAATTATTAATAATTTTTACTTTTATAGCATCGACAGATCTCTTTGTAGAGAACGTGCAGTGAAAAGAGATGCAGGGAGAACATACAAAGTGTAACCATATTTCACCCTAGTGGGATTTTTATCAAACCTTGTACTGCAAGGCATCACGGCTTGTTGCTGTCCTCCAATATTTTCTATCAGTGCGATAACTGTTTACTAACAAAATTCTGCGCTCACCAGACATACCGTTAGTTCAAAATCACAATCTACAAGCTATGGGATCATGGGGTAAAGGCTGGATTCACATGTTTTCTAGTTACGTCTTTAGTCGTTTTTTTTGTTACTAGAAATGCAGTGGGCAGACATTTGCTGGTAGTCAGTAGGAGAATATGAATTTCTCTACACCCAGTGTGTTTTTGTATATTCTTTTAGAAAAAAACTGCAACTGCTTGTGACCTGTATTCTAGATTTGTAACAGATTTTCATGGCATTTTTGGTGTGTTTTTTTCTCTCCCAAAGAAGAGGTGATAACTGTATGGTTGCTGGTGATCTCACCACTTATATGTCCGCAGTCACTAGTACAGAGGTCCTGAGTCCACTGTTCCTCTTAGACAGAACATCCACAGTAAGAGCCCCTCTGTGTTCTTATATCTGCCATACAGTTGTAAGGAGCGGCTGTGCACATAAAAAGTCCTCCTCACGAGGCAGCGTGGCTAGCGGAGCAACGGAGCGGACGCATCTGGAGGGAGCTCCGAGAATAAGTTACATACTTACCCCAATCACACGGAGAAAAAGGGTCTTCTAGCCCCAAAAAACGAACCGGAAAGGGTCAAGGAGTACATACCTGCTCCGAGGATACTTTTTAGAGCGGCCGAGACAGATTGTGCCGCCGCAGCCTAACAACGACCGGAGACCAGGGAGTAAATTTGGAGCCGCACTCGGCCGGAAAGCGTGCACGCAGCTGAAATAACAACAGGAGCTCCAGGACATCGCGCTTCTTGCCACATCTCAGCTCAGGAGAGCCCTCAGGTACCAATAAAGCCATTAGGCCTTTGGTAGAATCGCTTCAAGTAGAAGCCGGGGACTAGATTTGCTAAGAAAAAAAGAAAAAGGAGGGAGGAAGAGAGAAAAAAAAAACGAAAAAAAAAAAAAAACGCCTTCAGGCCGTTGGACAGGAAGTGCCTACTCTCCTGAAACAAAGGACTCAACTCAATATAAGAGCAAGGTGAAAGATACTCAACAGGAACAAAATACCCCTTGCATAAACATAAAGGCCTAACGGTATCTGAATGTACCTGAATATGAACATTCATACATAGATTTATAACCTTAAATAACAAGAAATAGCAAGGCTCTTCCCCTGCTAGACCACATACCTTCTGACTAACTACATAAACCAAACATCTGGATGCTAGTGTAATACTGCACTCAGGACTTGAATTAAAATACAATCTAATTGCACAAACCAATTAACATTTGGAACCTAATAACCCACAGCTCCGAAGGACATTACCTAAAAGAAACCCAGGTCATGTGTTGCTATAGGACTCCTGAAATGCCCTAATCTCATAATACCTTCTTCCAGCAAGTTGAATAAGGGGAATACAGATCACAATGGGGAAACCCATGAAAGGTCCAAATGAAGAACAAGCCAGGACTGGTAAAACTCCAAAAAAAGGACAAGAGGTTGAAACCACCAGTAAAAAGCTGACCTTTGAAGAAAATCCTAGCTCTAGATCGGAAAGGAAGGATAAAACTAAAGATAATTTCGCCATTTCAAGCTGGTCAGACAGTGAGGAAGAACAACCAACGACACATGATGCAGCTGACCTCAAAGAATATATAAAAGCACTATATACAACAGACTGCATAAGGGGACTATTTAAAGAATTCACCCAGACAGTAAAAGAGGAAATATCGGAAATGAGGAACGACGTCAAACAAGCCTTCACTAGAATACAATCACTGGAGGACACTTGTACTCAAGTCATCTCACATGCCAAAAGAATATCTGAGATACTCATTGATAAACAAAAAGAATCATATTTACAAAGGTTACATATAGATGACCTTGAAAATAGGTCTAGAAGAAATAATCTAAGAATAAGAGGTATTCCCGAAACAGTCGCAGACAAAGAAATCACTAATGTACTCACACATATATTCAACGAACTTCTGGGGAAAGAAGGAAATACCGAAGTAGGTCTTGAAAGAGCTCACAGGGTTTTTACACTCAGATCGGTTGGACCGGACAAACCAAGAGACATTCTTTGTTGCTTACAAAGCTTCAGATTAAAAGAGGAAATACTGCACAAAGCAAGATATGCGAGGAAAATAGAATACGAGGAATGCGAAATTGTCATATTTCAAGACCTCTCCAAACTAACTTTGGACCTAAGACGGCAATTACAACCTCTAACTAAAACACTAAGAGAGAGAAACATTCCATACAGGTGGATGTTCCCCTTTGGCCTTGCTATATCGCTACACAATAAAACACTGACCATCAAAACACCAGAAGACTTGGAATTTGTTCTCAACAAATTAGACCTCTCTCATCTACAAATACCAGACTGGACTCGCCCAGAAGATGAATTCAACTTCCCACAACTTCCAAAACAGGATAACTGGGAAACAGCTACCCCAAAGAAAACAAAGAAGATGAAAAAGACCGAGCTGGAAGCTGGGAAAACTCCGAAAAGATGAGGAAGATAGAAAATTACTTCAATATCCTTTTGCGAAATTTAATTGATATGGTTATATCTGTATGTTTATTATAATTCTTTAGACTTGCTGGAAGAATTTTGGTTCTAAAATGTAAATGACTTCTCTTGCTACGCAAACTTTTTCAGGTTTAGATACCACCCCGCCCCCGGGAAATTTGATTTATGCTATAAACCCCGGTCGAGATTGGAATGATTTCCAATAGATCTCCACCGGCAGCATATTTGTGTTGGATATATACAAATATATCAACAATCATACGTTCACCATATCTAAAACACACCCAATTGTTTAAGATGTGTTTAATTCTTGTTATCGTTATTACTGTTCTGTCTCTGCTGAATTTTACTATCATAACAAATTATATGTACTATTTAAATAATGGCTGAACTTAAAATAGCTACGTACAATGTTAAAGGCATCAATGTCCCTAGTAAGAGACTACAAATACTTCAATTCTTAGAAAAGGAGAAAATAGACATAGCATTTCTACAAGAAACCCACTTCAAAAAAGAATTATACCCCATTAACAAAAAATAAAATCTTCACGAAATGGTACAACTCTTCAACACCCCTTAAAAGATCTAAGGGTGTCGCCATCATCATTAATAAAAAAGTTCCCTTCACCTGTAAAGATGTGTTACTGGATACTGAAGGTAGATATGTTCTTTTGAAGGGGTATATACTTGGTAAAATATTCACATTCGCAAATCTATACGTGCCTAATAATAACCAAGAGAAGTTAATCAAACAATTGATGCAAAAATTGGAACAATTCAAGGAAGGTGAATTGATTCTAGGAGGCGACTTTAATATTCCACTCCAAACCTCAATAGACACTTCTAACAACAGTTCATCAATTTCATAAAAAAAACTTAAATGTATAAAAAAACTACTTGCAGAAGCTCACTTGGTAGACGCATGGAGAATTAAAAATCCTTCTAGCCGAGATTATTAATTTTACTCGGCGGTCCACAAAAAATATTCTAGAATAGACTACCTATTTGTACCTCACTCTCTTATCAACACAATAACGCAAGTAAAATATGGTTCTATCACACAGTCGGACCATGCTCCACTCTTGTTACTCCTTTCTTTCACCCAAAAACAAAATGGCAACTATTTTAATTGGAAATTAAACGACAGTTTGCTCACCAACAAAGAAGACAAAACCTACATACTCTCACGTATAAAAGACTATTTCCTAGACAACTGTCCAGACAACATATGTAACTCGAATATCTGGGAAGCTCATAAAGCCGTAATCAGAGGCTTTCTAATTGAACTAGGCGCTAGGGAAAAAAAAGAAACAAACAAACAAATTACAAACATTTTAGAAAAAATAAAAGTATTGGAATTGAAACATAAAAAATCATTATGTATAAAATCAGAAAAGGATCTATTCAAATTTCGTGCAGAACTGAAGGAGCTACTGAACTATAATACCGAAAAAAACTTCTACTTCGCGAAGTTCAAAAGGTACATGGCAGCAGACAAATGTGGAAAGAGACTACCCAATTTAATCAGAAAAGAACATTCAAATACATTTATACCTAAAATAAAAGATAAAAGAAACAAACTACTGCATACAACGGAAGATATATCCAGGGAATTCTGTGGCTTCTACTCAGAATTATACCACTTCAAAAACCAAGACCAAACACTGATCAAAAAAACGGATCTAATAAATAAACTACTCGACAATATAAACCTCCCTCACATTTCAGAGACTCAAAGTCAAGTACTAACCTCTCCTTTCACAAAACAAGAAATAGAGAACGCCATAAATAATAGCCCGAAAGGTAAAAGCCCAGGTCCGGGCGGGTACTCTATGGCATACTATAAAATATTTAGAGACACTATATCCCCCTTTCTGACACAGTATTTTAACACCATAGATCTTAATAACCCATTCTGTAAAGAGTCACTGACTGCTCATATTACCCTAATACCCAAAGAAGGAAAAGATCCCACCCTCTGCGGTAGTTACAGGCCCATCTCTCTGATAAATAATGATGTAAAACTTTTTGCAAAAATAATCGCAAATAGAATTAAACAATTTCTACCAAACATAATTAACCTAGAACAAGTGGGCTTTACACCAGGCAGGGAAGCTAAAGATAACAAAGTTAGGATTCTGAATGTGATTCAAATAGCCAAGAGTAAAAACGTTCCTATCGCTCTGCTGACTACTGATGCCGAAAAGGCATTTGACAGAGTAGACTGGTTGTTCCTAAAATTGACACTACAAAAATTTGGCCTTCCATCTACATTTATAGACAAAATTATGGCTTTGTACAAAAATCCATCCGCGAAACTCAAAATAAACGGAGAATTCTCACACCAAATAGAAATAAAGAACGGCACAAGACAAGGATGTCCATTGTCTCCATTGTTATTTATAATGACCATGGAAGTCCTGGCCCAAAAGATTAGGGAAAACAAGGAGATTACTGGACTTATGTGTAATAAAGTAGAACACAAGACCGCCGCATTTGCAGACGATATGTTAACCCCTTAAGGACGCAGCCTAGTTTTGGCCTTAAGGCTCAGAGCCCATTTTTCAAATCTGACATAATTCACTTTATGTGGTAATAACGTCGGAATGCTTAAAACTACCCAAGCGATTCTGAGATTGTTTTCTCGTGACACATTGGGCTTCATGTTCGTGGTAAAATTTGGTCGATATATTCAGTGTTTATTGGTGAAAAATTGCAAAATGTAGAGAAAATTTTGAAAAAATTGCATTTTTCAGAATTGAAATGCATCTGCTTGTAAAACAGACGGTTATACCACCCAAAATAGTTACTAGTTCACATTTCCCATATGTCTACTTTAGATTGGCATCGTTTTTTGAATATTCTTTTATTTTTCTTGGACGTTACAAGGCTTAGAACATAAACAGCAATTTCTCATATTTTTAAGAAAATTTCAAAAGCCTTTTTTTTAAGGTACCTCTTGAGTTCTGAAGTGGCTTTGTGGGGCCTATGTATTAGAAACCCTGATAAAACACCCCATTTTAAAAACTAGACCCCTCAAAGTATTCAAAACAGCAGTTAGAAAGTTTTTTAACCCTTCAGGCATTTCACAGGAATTAAAGCAAAGTGGAGGTGAAATTTGCAAATTTCATTTTTCTTGCTGAATTTTAATTTTATTCATTTTTTTTTCTGTAACACAGAAGGTTTTACCAGAGAAACACTACTAAATATGTATTGTCCAGATTCTGCAGTTTTTATAAATGTCCCACATGTGGCCCTACTGCGCTCGTGGACTAAAACACAAGCCCTAGAAGCAAAGAAGCACCTAGTGCATTTTGAGTCCTCTTTTTTATTAGAATATATTTTAGGCAGCATGCCAGGTTTGAAGAGGTGTTGAGGTGTCAAAACAGTAGGAATCCCCCAATAGTGACCCCATTTTGGAAACTACACCCCTCAAGGAATTCATTTAGGGTTGTTGTTACCATTTTGACCGCACAGTTTTTTCACAGCACGTATTTGAATTGGGCTCTGAAATGAAAAAAAATGTCATTTTTTCCAATAAAATGTCATTTGTGATCAAAATTTCTTATTTTCACAGGGAACAAAATACCCCATTTTGTTGCCCAATTTGTCCTTAGTGTGGCAATACCCCATTTGTGGTGATAAACTGCCGTTTGGGCCCATGGGAGGGCTCAGAAGGAAAGGAGCGCTATATGTTTGTTGGAGTCCAGATTTTGTTGGATTGGTTTTCGGGTGCCATGTCGCATTTGCAGAGCCTCAGAGGTATCAAAGCAATGGAAACCCACCAAAAGTGACCCCATTTTGGAAACTACACCCCTCAAGGAATTCATTTATGGTTGTTGTTAGCATTTTGACCACACAGTTTTTTCACAGCACCTATTTCAATTGGGCTGTGACATTAAAAAAATGACATTTTTTCCAATAAGATGTAATTTTTTACCAAAATTTCTTATTTTCACAGGGAACAAAATACTCAATTTTGTTGCCCAATTTCTCCTGAGTGCATCAATACCCCATTTGTGGCAATAAACTGCCGTTTGGGCCCATGGGAGGCCTCAGAAGGGAAGGAGCGCTGTGTGTTCTTTGGAGTACAGATTTTGCTGGTTTGGTTTTCGGGTGCCATGTCGCATTTGCAGAGCCCCAGAGGTATCAAAGCAATGGAAACCCACCAGAAGTGACCCCATTTTGGAAACTACACCCCTCAAGGAATTCATTTATGGGTAATGTGACCATTTAGACTCCATAGTTTCTTCACAGAACTTATTTGAATTGGGCTGGGAATTAAAAAAATATATATTTTTTCCAATAATATGTCATTTTAGCTCAAAAATTCTTATTTTCACAAGAAATAAAATACTCCATTTTGTTGCCCAATTTGTCCTGAGTGCGGCAATACCCCATTTGTGGTGATAAACTGCCGTTTGGGCCCATGGGAGGGCTCAGAAGGAAAGGAGCGCTGTGTGTTCTTTGGAGTACAGATTTTGCTGGATTGGTTTTCGGGTGCCATGTCGCATTTGCAGAGCCCCAGAGGTATCAAAGCAATAGAAACCAATCACAAATGACCCCATTTTGGAAACTACACCCCTCAAGGAATTCATTTATGGGTGTTGTGACCATTTTGACCCCATAGTTTTTTCACAGAACTTATTTGAATTGGGCTGGGAATGAAAACAAAATTATTTTTTTAAAATAATATGTAGTTTTGGCTGAAAATTTCTTATTTTCACAAGAAACAAAATACCCCATTCTGTTGCGCAATTTGTTCTGAGTGCCGCAATACCCCATTTGTTGTGATAAACTGCCGTTTGGGCCCATGGGAGGGCTCAGAAGGAAAGGACCACCATTTGGCCTACTGGGGATTTTCTAGTGCGAAGTCATGTATGCAGAAGCCCCTGAGGTACCAGTACAGTTGAAACCCGCAAGAAGTGACCCCGTTTTAAAAACTACACCCTTAAGGCATTCATCTAGAGGTGTAGTGAGCATTTTGACCGGAGACCTACACCCCATAAACTGTAATGTGGGTTCTCCCGGGTATGGCAATACCCTACATGTGGCTGTTATCAGCTGCCTGGACACACAGCAGGGCCCAGAGGGGAAAGACGAGGGGTGATAAGCTGTGTGGAGTGCATCAGGGTAAGTAAAATTGGGGTAAATTATAAACCAAGGGATGTATGATAAATTTTAAAACACTTTCATACAGAGCTCTGGTTATTCGGGACACGTGTCACATTGATATATTGTGTCATCCATTATCGCCCTCTTATAGCAGACTTTGCACCTCTTTTGACTTTTTCCCTTCTTGCCAGTTTGGGGAACTTCTCCTGGAAAGTGTTGCCCTGGTACGATGCGTGTGGGCTCGCTTCCAGAAGTACTGGGTGCCCCCCCTTCTTGGTCCCTAAAGATTAGGTTCTTGATAATCACCTCTTGAAATTCCAGGAAAGTTCCCGTCTGGCCTGCACATCGACGTAGCATGTACGCATTGTACAATGCCATCTGTATGATGTGCCCGGCCAGCTTCTTATACCACACTGCATGGCGCTGTAGGGCTTCAGGGCTTGATCTTACAAGTCCATCCCTCCCATGTACCTATTGTAGTCCAGGATGCAGTCTGGTTTGGGGGTGGCCTTTCCTTCATATATCCTAAACCTGTAGGTATACCCTGATGCACTCTCACAGCTTATACATCTTCACGCCATACCTTGCCCTCTTACCCGGCAGGTACTCGCGGAATTGAACCCTCCCTTTAAAATGTACCAGGGACTCATCAATAGAAATACACTTCTCGGGGGTGTATGCTTGGGAAAACCGGGCACTGGAACGGTCTAATAGGGGTCTCTGTTTATACAAACGGTCAAAACTGGGGTCATCTCGGGGTGGGCACGGCTCATTATCAGTATAATGTAAGAAATTAAGTATTGCCTAATTTATTTATTTTTTTAGGTTACAGTTCAGTTCTGAAGTTGCTTTGAGAGGCCCATATATTAGAAGCCCCTATCAAATACCCCATTTTAGAAACTAGACCCCTCAAAGTATTCACAACAGCATTTAGAAAGTTTATGAACCCTTTAGGTGTTTCACAAAAATTTAGAGCAAAGTAGAGGTGAAATTTACATTTTTTTTTTGTCAGAAAATCCTCTTTATACCATTTTTTTTATAACACAAAAGGATTTATCAGAGAAACGCAACTTAATACTTATTGCCCAGATTCTGCAGTTTTGAGAAATATCCCACATGTGGCCCTAGTGCGGTAATGGACTGAAGCGCCGGCCTCCGAAGCAAAGGAGCACTTAGTGGATTTTGAAGCCTCTTTTTTATTAGGCACCATGTCCGGTTTGAAGAGGTCTTGTGGTGCCAAAACATTGGGAACCCCCCAAAAGTGACCCCAATTTGGAAACTAGACCCCTTGAGGAATCCATTGTAGTTTTCTTGGGGTGCATGCGGCTTTTTGATCAGTTTTTATCCTATTTTTAGGTGGCGTGGTGACTAAAAAACAGCAATTGTACGATTGTTTTTTTTTTCTTTTTTTTTTTACGGCGTTCACCGTGCGCTATAATTGACATGTTCACTTTATTCTGCGGGGCGATACGATTACGTCGATAACAGATGTTTATGGTTTTTTTTTATGTCTTATGGCGTTTGCACAATAAAATACGTTTTGTAAACAATCATTCACTTTTTGTGTTACCTTATTCTAAGAGCCAGAACTTTTTTATTTTTCAATCAATAAAGCCGTGCGAGGACTTATTTTTTGCGTAACGAACTGTAGTTTCGATCAGTACCATTTTTAGGTACATGCGACTTTTTGATCTCTTTTTATTCCATTTTTTGGGAGGTGAAGTGACCAAAGAATTGTGATTGTGGTTCGGTTTATTATTATTTTATTTTACGGCGTTCACCGTGCGGGATAAATAATAAAATAATTTTGTAGTTCAGGCCGTTACGGACGCGGCGATACCAATTATGTATAGTTTATTTGTTTGTTTATATATTTTTACTAATAATAAATGACTGATAAGGTAAAAAGGGGGATTTTTACTTTTAAATCTTTTATTTTCTTATTTTTACACATCTTTTTTTAACTTTTTTTTAACTTTATTACTTTGTCCCACTAGGGGACTTGAGAGCAGGAGGCCCTGATCGCTATTCTAATACACTGCACTACATGCGTAGTGCAGTGTATTAGAACTGTCAGCTACTCACTGACAGCAAGCATAGTGGGTCCTGACGTTGTCAGGACCCACTAGGCTTCCGTCTATGGCATAGCCGGACGCCATTGTTTGGTGTCCGGTTGCCATAGTCACCATCGCCGGCCGCTGTCGCGTAGCAGGCCGGCGATGGCAGCTTAACCCCTAAAAAGCAGCGATCTCTATAGAACGCGGCTTTTAAGGGGTTAATCAGCGGGGACACAGCGATCAGTCCCCGCTGTAGGAGCTGTGACAGCTGCTGAACAAGACAGCAGCGTCACAGCTCCTGTATGTGTCGGGAGGATGGCCGAAACGGCCGTTACTCCCGAGACGTACTATTACGGCATGGAGCGCGAACGATACAGCTGCCATGACGTAATAGTACGTCAAGGAGCGGGAAGGGGTTAATCATCTTATCCAATCCAAGAAAATCGATTAAAGCCCTATTACAAGAGTTCAAAATATTTGGAGAGGTTTCTAACTTCAAAGTTAATACAACAAAATCAGAATTATTAAACATAAACATAGACCCCAAAAAGTGGAAGGAAATGTCTAAGAACTTCCCCTTTAAAAACAACTGTTCTCACATTACATACCTGGGTACGAAGATAAATAATTCCTATAAAGATCTCTTCGACTTAAATTACAAGCCACTGCTGGCTAAAATAGAAGCGGATTTGGAGAAATCGAATACCTTACCAATCTCGTGGTTCGGAAGAAATAACATTATAAAAATGGTAATACTACCAAAAATACTTTATCTACTACAAGTGCTACCAATTGACATCCCTTTGACATTTTTCAATAAACTGAAAAAGATAATAACGAAATTTATATGGCAAGCTAAAGGATGTAGAATTAAATATTCAACACTCGTAAAAAACAAAAATGCAGGTGGAATTGGCCTACCAGACATAGAAAACTACAAAAACGCTGTTCACCTATGCAGATATATGGAGTGGCAAAGCCCTACGAAACGCAAACTCTGGGTCGATCTCGAGCTGAGTTTACTAAAAAATAAAGTTGAAGATATCATATGGCCAACACCTTATAATAGATTCAAATATTCTGATATACTCAATCCTTTAACTAACCAAACTATCAGAATATGGCACAAATTGAACAAAAAACACCATTTTATACGTAATATAAGTATTCACACACCAATCTATTATCTGATACCGAATAAACTCAATAAAATTAAGAAGAAATTATCCACGAACACGAAAGAAGCTTTACTCTCAACAAGTAAATTTATTTTAAACAAGAAACTGATTACAATGGAAGAAATGGAAATTGCATTTCCTAACATTAAGTTGGATGAGCAGACATTCAATATAATCGCCGATTCAATTAAGGCCTTTCTGCCGTATATTCTGGATACAAATTCAGTTAGTTTGTTCACTAACTTTTACACCTCATAGATTGTTCCCAAAAAGGCAATTTCAAAAATTTATCAACTTCTCATTGCTAACTCGGAAATACCCTCATTCATGACAAAATGGGAAAGCGAATTAGGTAAAAAGTTCACTAAGGAACAGACAGACCGAATATTTAAAAACTCGCAGTCCACTTCCAGTTCTACAAAAATACAAGAGCTAAATTATAAAGTAATAGCACGTTGGTGCAAAACGCCAGAGCTTCTGAATAGAATAGATCCCAACCAAAGCCCAATATGCTGGCGCTGCAAAAAAGAAACAGGGAATCTGTCACACATCTGGTTTAACTGTGATCTAATCAAGCCATTCTGGGAGAAAATAGAAACAATCGTAAATACTGTTGAAGATATCAATATCACTTTGACATTAGACATTAGCAATCCTAAATCTGGACATGTCATACCGGATCATAAACCACAATTCCTTAATTCCCCACCTTCTAAATGCAGCAAAACTTATAATTGCTAGACACTGGAAGGAGACAGACACGCCATCCACCTCGGAATGGATTGCCGAGGTCTGTTCGGTACAGTCATTCGAAAAAACTAAATGGTCAATTGAACAAAATCTAGTTAAATATTACAGGACTTGGAATAGATGGATAGATACTCAGAACACAGATGCTTTGTATAACATAATGGGTTAGATCACATTACAAACTTTCAAACCAAAACTAAATTGGTAACATTAACCAAATATGCATAACTTGAAGTACATGTAAACTTATGTGGAGAGTATATATGTAGCTTTCTGATTTTGATATAATACAGCAGAGACAACCATTAAATGTTATTTTATTTCTTTGTATTTGCTTATTATGTTACCCCTGATCCCCATCCATTCCTTTCTGTACCCTTATCCCTCTTCCCTCCTTACTATGTCTCAAAAATGTAAACAAATAAAAAATGTACAAAAAAAAAAAGTCCTCCTTACTGCGGTTGTGCTGCTGATGAGGGACAGGGACTCAAGACCCCCAAACTAGTGACTGGGGGTTGACTCCCAGCTTTACCAAACACATATATATAACTAAGGAATACCTGGATGGTCCCACTGCTTTTGAAGAAACATTTATATCTAAGAAGATGGCTGAATAAATCGACTAATGACTCAAATGAAGAGAACTCAAGGATCTATGTTTAACGATAATTTGTTCATGGATTTTAACTTAATGCAATCAAACTTCTTTCCTCGAGGATCAGTCCAGGTATATCACACTTTCTCATTACACCTAATTCATGTAATGTTCATTTTATATACTAGAAATATGTCTCTGCATTATGTATTGTTAACAGTAGATGGCGCTATTTCCTTACACCACAATAACCCATGCACATACCTTAGACTTCTAATTTTAGGACACTTCTGAAGACTTGCTGCAAGATTTTCAGCTCCAGTACGTGTGATACTGTTGCAATCCAAACTTTATAAAAAAAATATATAGATATTAATATTCATATTTAAAACATTTGGGAAAATCAGACATATATTTAAATTAAGCACTGTAGTACGTTTAGTACATTTTCATTTTTCTTGCCGTGCTGCACTGTATAATTCTACTGTAATACGGAGGTCCCCATAAGCACAGTTATAATAGGACCATGTGCATAAACCCTAATAGTTTATAATAAAGTGTGTATCTAGTATATTGTATAGAATTTGGCATTTTTAGATGTACTGAAGAATGTAAAGCTAAACACTTCTTTGTTGCTATTGAGATCTATAGGGGGGAAGCCACCATACCAAGAACAAGTTGTGTCCTTCAACATCTGCCTGCTGCCTTCCTACGGTAGGTATAGATTTAGCACCCTAAATTATTGATCAGAGATTGCTCATTGCATCTCCTTCCTAAATTTTCAGTATACACTGATTTATGTTCTCTTCTCCGGAAGTAGAAGTTCCCTTTTACTGTTTTGTGTTGTAACTGCTAGTTCTCTCTTTCTCTATTGTTTCTGAAAACTATTGTATAAATATTATGTCTGCCAGTCACCCCAGATTACATGCTGCTGTACAGTGCTTAAAGCTATCCTCTAGTTAAAGAGAACCTGTCACAGACCTATTAAAACAATGACATCTGTGTGATGCCCTAATAGTTTTACTAGTGGATACAATTACACCAACTAAACAGCCCCCTAAAGTGGCAAACAGGGGTACCCAAAGGAAAGCACTTCCGGGCCCTGAGGAGTTACATTGTATATCTAATAATCCCTCTCAGCCGCTTATTGCTAGAACGAAGTGTCAGCAGCCTTGCAGCTCCACTCAGCTTTACCCAGATGCCATATTGTCTGCCATTGACTATAGTGGGATGACCATGCAGCCTCCAAAAAAAGCAGAGCTGAGCTGACCGGACACAAAAAGTGGTTCAACATTTTCCTAGCTCCCCTGCCACTTCATTCTAGCGATCAACAAGGGTTATAGCAGTTGGACACCCACCAATTGGAAATTGATGGCAGATCCTAGCGATATGCCACCAATTAAATCCCCTTTAATCATACGTGTTTTTGTCCCTATGTACTTACTCTAATGCCTCGAGTGATGTCATATCAGGAAATATATTGGCTAACTGTTCCGCTCCCATATCACAGACATTGTTATCAAATAGGCTGGAAATAATAAAAACAGCATTTTTTTATTTTTTTTACTTAACTCAATTAAAGAATGAAAGCCATTGTTAAACTTTTGAATCACCAAAACTTTACAAAGCAAAACATGTTCCTTGAGGTGTACCCCCAGTTAAAAAAAGAAAACGTCAACGTGCTCTTAAAGAGTTGTGTACAGTAACTTGTGGATCCTTTCCCTTTATGGCTGAGCTCTTCCTCCTAATTCACTAACATTAAGTTGTTATCAATGTTTGCCATGTTACAGATGCAGCCCGGTCCTGGTCACTGTTTCTACAGGCCTGCTTGCTCAGATTACACTTCCCCTTTCTCCCCCTCACACTGCAGAGAGAAAGTCTAACTTGAATCAATGCTGATGCTGCTGTGATCACATGACTTTATTAGCTAGCATGTGCTCTTTACAGACAGACAGCTTGTCATTCCCTTTTTGGGTAAGATATTCGAATTATTTTAGCTGTGACTCTCTTTTATCTAGCCATCTATTTCTCTCTGATCAGGGAGGAAGTTTAGGGCTGCAATAATTTGTTTCCACTTTTTACTGAAATGAATGGAGAGTGCAGCCTTCAAGTAAATAAACCTAATAAACAGCATATATCATTTAGCTTTTTATACTAGATTAGAAATGTAAATTTACACACTGAGATGAATATATTAAGCCTCTGAAGCGGAGTACTGGAGGTACTGTATAAGTTAATAAACCATAGACATCGGCCGATATTGACTCCCATGATTATTAACCAGTAATCTGTCAGACAGACCGATAATCTCTTTAACTTTTCTGATCTGTCATGTTAGGTCTTTTTGGCTAATAGTCGGCCATAACATGTATGATTAAGGGTTTTATTTTTTTACATGCTGCATTTTACTTTATATTTTACTGCATGTTGTAGTGGTATAGGCTGAATGTACAGTCAGATGACCAATTGGATAATAATCTGTCAGTCACTAGTAATATCATGTCTACAGCCGGCTTTAAAGCCATCCACCTTGCATTATACATCATTCTACAATGCAGGTGTACAATGATGATAATCTGCCAAAATAAATATTCCATCTGTTAAACGGTTTGTAAAATTTGTTATAACTGATAGCAAGGTTTTATGATATGTAAGCTCATTCTGAAAGACAGATACGGGAAATACAGTGTATCAAGTACTGGCATGTATAGAAATATGATTTGAAGGTTTCACAATGAATCATATAGAGAAGACTGCTCACTTTGACAGTTTACTTCATTCATTCTCCATTTACCTCAGTGTCTGTAATGAGTGCAGAGTTGGTAGAGCAGCTGCTAGCTTCTTAGCCCCCACACCAGAAATGTTGTTCTGTGACAGACTGGATACAACATATAGATTGTTATTTTATGGAATACAATGTTACAGATTTTATGGACATTTAGTCATGGATTTTTTATTCTTGTCAAACGATGATGAAACTATGCACTCAAACAGCTATTTCCTAAAACAAGTTGTGGTATTGCTTCCTTTTGGCAATGGGAACATTTCACATGCAACTTTTGCCCATATAGCTATCAGCAGACTCAAAGCTGCAGAATATGGCAGCCTGTAGTCTGTTAATGCAGGACCTGCATTTGGTAAAACAATCTCCATGGAAGATATACTGTATATGCTCTCAATGAATTTATCACATCCATATATGCTGCCTATAACAAAGTTAAGCACCAAAGTTACAGGGGGATACCTGGCAAATAGTCTGTGGGTAACAACAAACAATGGCGAGGAGTCAAACCATTTTTAAAAAGTGGGAGAAGGATTTAAGGTTTAGGGAGAGAAGTCAATATTTGGGGTCCTCCCCCATTGAGATTTCCATCAATGAATTTCACACCCTGTATACTGGTACTTCTGGGCATGCCCCCAATAGATAGAAGAACATTACAATATATCTAATTTTTACACAACCACATGAATGTTGCTAGATAACATTTCTATTTATATTCAAGTAACTACAGGAGAGGTAGTACAAAGTTCTGCTGGTAATTGTGTAGAAAAAGGGCTGTTACCCAAACAAAATAATATAATATATCTTCTTCCAGGGAGAAACTTTTCGAGCGAAACAGAGCTGCATACACTAAACTGCATCACCATAATTTTACATGACCTTGAAAATGTCACACCACTGGCCAAAGGCCCAAATCAACATCCCTTTCCTCTAGTTTTGTAAATTTTCGGAACACTTCCTCTCTCTTATTAATGATTCTCTAATACTTACTCCAGGGTTTGAAGACATTGCAGTTCTGGAAATTTCTCTGCCAGTTTCTCCACTCCTTTATCGCCAATGTGATTCTCTGTCAGATTGTTCACACTAGGGACATTTTTAAGAGAAAAAAAATAAATAATAATAATATTATTAGCACATGGACAATATGGTAACAAAGTTATTCTTGACATCTGTTCTTCACTGCTATTAACACATCACAGTCTACAACGTGATCATTTACTTCCTGATATTATCAGCTCGGAAGAAAGAATAACACATAACATCTCCGATCTATTCTGCACATGCCTGAGACAGCCTCATGTACTGTTCCTCCTTATTGCAAGTAAGCAAAGTCTGGTTTGTCCATAATAAAAAAAGCAAAGAAAACGTATGTATTTTAGAACACTGTTTCAACAAAGTACCCCCAACTCAAATAAATTACATCAAAATTCTCTCTAGGCTTTCATCATACACTGTACCCCACCTACTAAAAGAACAGCAGAAGGACAGTGTGAGTACCCCCAAGTGGGGTACACATACCACAGGTTGGGAACCTAGGTGTTTGACTGCGGGTGTCTGTATTAATAGTATGATTAATTGGTTTATGCCTTATATAACTTTTCCACTCAGCTGACCTGCATTCTATATGCACACTTTTGGTCAGAGCTTAATTTACCTATAGAACTGCCTAAAAGCAGCACTGGGGGAAGGGCATCTGCTGAAAGAAGCATTTACATATGAATAAAATGAAAACAGTATATTCATATGTATATTGTGGGTATGTTAATTAGACAGTACTGTACGAGTAAGAGGAGGATATCAAGGAAGGGACATTTGGAAAGCTGCGGAGGGTGCGTACTGCAATGCTCTCTATTATTTTGTAAAAGTAGACAAATTTTAAGGACATACGTGACTTAAGGTGTGGTCTTGTTGATGGGCAGAGTCTAAGGTGCCAGACAATCTGTGCCTACAAGCTTCTGAGATGTAAATCCAGTACTCCTTCTGCTCTGAGTTGTATAGATCATTATCGCTTACATTATCACTTTTTTTTCTGAGTCACTATACTTATCATTTATGGTGTTCAATGCCCAACTACAACTTTTTGATTCATACACACATTGTTTCCGTCACTGTACCTCTTTACGTATACTATTTAGATTCATTTTCCAGGACATTGTATTGCTTACTCTAAGTGTTGAAGAGCAGGTAGTTTGGGAAGTATTTCTACAAGTCTCAGGAAGCCATCTTGTCCATGTTTCTTGCCGAGCCTAAGACACATAAATATGGTCACTGAATTAAACACTGTACATAAATGGTTTAATTGAGTGTAGCAAAGCATGCAAGATTTTCTGGGCACCTTGATCACACCCCTAAAATGCTCCGATCCCGCAACATGCAGAACTGATTGTGATAATCATACAGGAACTAAGGATAATATAATTGGTGACTATCACTGTGAATCTTGGATACCCATATCTGAATAAGATAAGGAAAGGGATAACGTGATAATGGATAAAGAACAAAAGAGGATTTGGAAGCAAGAGAGAACACAGAACACGGATGATGGGGGTAAAAAATGAGGGATGACTACAGTCTTATAAGGACCACAAACAATGATGGACATCAGAAGCGAGTTTAAAAAGGGAAGTTTTACATAGTGAAGGGCAGCAGATAATATAAGGGAATTCAGGAAAAGAAAAAAAATTGCAAAAGGAGTAAAATAGTATACCCCTAGCCTCCGCTGCTGTGTCAATGATTCCCAATCCTATTACTACGAGGGAGCCCTGAACAATTTTTCCATTCCCAGGGAACACTTATGTCCATTCCTACCCTAAAGAACCTTGGTGTAGCGGCCAGTAAATCATTCTATAATTCTTGCGCACAAGTCCTGCATGTTCTGGTTTAGATGTGTTGACTATTTTGCCAACCATCTTTAAACCCTTCAGGACCAAGCCTATTTTGGCCTCCAAGACCGCAGGATTTTTTTTTTAGTTTTTACATCGCTGCGATCCGAGCGCCATAACTTTTACGTTTTCCCGTCGATGTAGCTGTATGAGAGCTTGTTTTTTTGCTGGATACGTTGTTTTTTTAACAGCACCATTTTGGTGTACGTATAACTTATTAACTTTTATTAACTGTTTCTGCGGGGGATAGAAAAATTCCAGCAATTCCACCATATTTTTGTCGTTATAAATTTTGCACCTTTATTCAATGGGTAAAAAATTGAGGGGGGTTTGTAGTGCCTCTGTGAGGTTCAGGGAAAAAAATCTAGTTAAAGGCTTTTTTTGCCACTACTAGGAAGAGTAGTAGTAGTAAATAGTTATAAAAGTATCAGGGACACCGGAGACATGTCCCCTGAGTTACTTTACAAAATCACAACATTTCTTCAACACTTTCTTAGAATGTTATATGAATGCTCATTTGAATGTTTATATAATCCCTTTGCTTTCCTCATCGCACAGTATGTACCAAACTTCATTATACACAACTCTGATAATTTGCTCATATTTTTTAGGCACAAGTTGATTTTAGATGACTCATGACACGACTACGAATAGTTACTTATAACGTGAGAGGCTGGAATTCACCCCCAAACAGAGGGCAGATATTACACAGCTTCCACAAAAAACAAGCACAGATTTGTTTCATGCTGGAGACTCATTTCAAACACCATCACACTCCTAACCTTACCATCTCGGCTTTCCTTATTTGGATAAACTGCAGGTCTCCATCAGCAGCCAGAATGGGAGTTAGTGTAGGATTTCACAAGAATTTGGATATATCAGTACTAGATCAGATTGTTAACCCGGGTGGCAGATATCTGTTTGTTAAGGGAGCTATTGACGACTAGCTCTACACCTTTGGGAATTTTTACGCCCCAAATATTTCCCAATTCACTTGGTAGAATCAGACTCTTAATAAATTCGGGGAATTCAGAGAAGGTACCGCTATAGTTGCAGGCAACTTTAACATAACTCTCAATCCCACAGTAGACTCGTGTTCAGATAAATCAGCACTGTCCTACATGACACTAGTATGTATTAAAAAGCTTCTCCACAAAGTCTCTCTGATAGATTCTTGGTGATACCTTAACCCCAAAAGTAAAGACTATATACACTACTCAGCACCCCACAACTCCTACCAATGCTTGGATTACATTTTCCTCCCCTCTCAGTGCCTGAGACAATGTATATATGTGTCCATATAACCTATGGTACACTCCGACCACTCTCCAGTACTTCTCCCTTTAGATTCACCCGCACAGACCTCAAAGTCCTATAATTGGAGATTAAATTAAACATTACTAGACCTCCCTGGAGTTAAAAATAGGATTAAATTTAGATTAGCCTAATTTCTCGGCAGATGCCTCGCCTCATATCCTGTGGGAAGCACACAAAACAGTTATACGAGGTGAACTCATAGCCTTGGCTTCATATCATAAGAAATTGAGGTAGAAGAAATCTGAAGATCTGTTAGACAAAATACATCACTTAGAAGCTCTACACAAAAGATTACTTACTGATACCCATCTTGTTCCAACTATGTACTTTGAGGGAAGAACTTAAGGATTTACTGAACTCCTACTCAGCCAAACTATATCTATCCACCTCACAGAAATGTTTTGCTCATGGCAACAAATTGACCAAATTCATGTTAAATAAACTGAGACAGAGGAAATATAAATCTAAGATCAAGTCGATTAAAGATAGGGATAGTATAGAGATATCAGAGGTCGATCACATTGCCAAGGTCTTTCTAAAGTATTACACGGACCTATACAATATCAATGAACAAGACAATGATGACATTATTGCTGAGAAAGAATCCGCTTTAACATCCTTCTTGGAAGGTTTAACTCTCCCCACTGTCACCGAAGCACATGCCTCGCACTTATCTGGTCCAATCACTCTGGAAGAACTTAAAGCCGCATTGAAAGCCTCACCTAGAGGTAAAGCACCGGGCCCAGATGGACTTCCTTTATATTACTATTCTAGCTTCTTTGAGACACTGGCACCACACACACACTGGCCTCATTTAACCTTGCTTTGGATGGTACACCATATTTACCCCAAACATTAAAAGCATACATTTCTTTGATTCATAAAACAGGCAAAGACCTTGCAATATGTGCCAATTATCGTCCCATAGCTCTGCTTAATCTGGATTTGAAATTGTATGCAAAGATTTTGGCTATTAGGATGCAATCCACTCTACCATACCTTATACATACAGATCAAACTTGATTTGTGCCAGGACCTGAATCTTTGCAGACATACAATAAAAATGCAGCTGGATACACCCGTGGGAAAACACCTCTCTGGACCAGATCACAGTTTGGCAGATTTAAAGGTCCTAATTCTAAAGGGTCATTTTAAAAAGAACAGAGAAAGCAAAATTTGGGAATTCAAGCTGATGATAAAATTCCAGGCATTGACACAAGGCCTCAATCTAACACCTGGATTTATAAGCCACTACATGGACACACATCACATCCCCCATCAGACTGACTCCAGATGCCTTAACTCCTAAGTCATCACCCCTATAACCTCAGTTTTATTGCCCCGGCTTCTCTTAATGATGTATCACCTCATGTGCTAATTTTCTTTGTGAAATATCTTAAATGTTGTGCTTTTTTCTAAGTCATTCATTTGTAAACTGCCTGAAGAAGGAGCCTGTGTGCTCTGAAAGCTGCATATAGAACTTTTATGGTTAGCCAATAAAGGTATCATACCTACTATACTTTTGTCTTTTTTGACACAAAAGTATTTTACATTACATATTGTTTCTGGCTAACACGGTGCTACACTATTTTTTACTGTACTTCGAGTCTCTTCAAAAAATATTAGCAATTATTGGCTGTATATCCAATTTTTTTAATTAATGCGTCTAAATCGTAAGCCTTAAATATATCATTAGCCCCTCACAAATAGAACCTTTAAAACAAAGATTTCTGTATATGTGAACAACTGAATCGATCAAATTCTTATGTCTTAATATCTCTCCTAATCCAGGACAGCTATATTCCCTTAACTATAAGAAGCTTCTAAAGTGCCTTCCCAATATCCTCAAATCTTGGTCTCCAGCCTTCCTATCGTGGATAGGCAGAACAAACATGCTAAACTGTCTGATCACTCTGAAGATAACTTATCTACTTCAAACTCTTCCTATCCACTTGCTAATCTTTGAAAGAAGTTTCATAGGTGTTGGAGCTTGTGTCCACAGTTCTTCGAACAAAGACATTTGTCTGTATTTCCCAGTGGGTGGGAGAAAACCGCGGATGTGTTTCATGATAAATGTGTTTTGAAGGATATTTAGCGAAGGACACTTTAAGATATTTCTCATGGCATCAGTGGATGGAAGGCACCTGTCTTGGTCCAAAAGTTCCGTAGGTGCACTTGTGCTGCGTTGCTATTGGTAAGGCGTGGTATGCTGGATCGAATGCTGGTAAACAGTCTCTTATTTGAATTAATGGAGAAGGAAGGGGCGAGCAGATAGATCTGAGATTTGAATCTTTCCAAGTTCTGAAAGTTGCCTGCATAATGATAACTGTAGAGAGGGAGGTATCAGTTTTGGGGTCTGACAGAAGAAGTTGACGTAGAGGCCTTTGTGCAATTTGTTCTTCCATAGCAATCCAGTGTTTGTGGGGGGGGGGGGGGTGGCGTAGTTGTCTGAACCAGTCAACAATTCTACTCAAGTGTACGGCAGTGTAATATTTGGTTACAGAAGGAAACCCAATTCCACCTTTGTTAGAGGGTAATTGAAGAAAAAAGAGCAAAAAACACTGCGCCACCTTGTGCGGGTCAATGGGTTAGATAGGTGAGGAGGAAAAACATTACCATGCTCACCTAGGCCAATTGTATAAATCGCAAAAGTAAGTCCACATGTGCTGCTGCCAGATCCGGACCGGTTCCCGAAGGGGACCGCTTAGCAAAACGAATTAAGGGATGAAAAGAAGTGGATCATCTAAAGGCGCTGCTGCTCGGTGAAATCAACGGAATAGCAGAGAGGTATGGTTCAGGTATAAAATATATTTTATTAGAACAAGACGTGGCTACGCGTTTCGAAGCTGAACAAGCGTCTTCCTCAGGCCATGTACACATTAGACTTCTGACCCTTATATATCAGAATGAATTAGAATTAGCAGGAACGAAAAAACCGCCAAGTCTGCCGGGGTCAGAGTGTGACCGTGACGTCACAACCGGTTCTTTTTAAAAAGCATTAAAACATTTTAAAAAGCATTAAAACATAAAACCACAATCAGAAGCACATTGATAAAACAAATACAATGAATGGTTTGTTTAGAAACATAAAAACTTGATGATAGTGATACATTAGAGTGATGCGTAAAACTAGTATTGTTTAAAAGACAGATGACGAAGATACAAAGGGAAATATATTCTCATATAGAACCAATTAAAACCAATTCAAACAAACATTTTATTATAAATGATTGATAAAACTTCTGATGTTGTTGAAAAGTTAAATTGACTTTAGAATGAACGTAATTGTGAAAGGTTGCTAGGTTACACAGAGGACGCTTGAACGCGTCTCTGTGACCTAGACAACCAATTGAGCTACGGAAGCCGAGGATGTTCATAACATCAGGTGAAAAGGAGCGTGATGGACCGCGAGGACTGCAAAGGGTAAGTTGCAGAAGAGGAGCTATATTTGTATGTGTATGTATTTACCTTTTACCTTTTATTAAATGAACAGTTTGTAGGCATGTGAAACATAGTTAATAGTACACATAATTAAATGAAAAACCTTTGTATAGCACACCAGGTAATTTAAATAGATCTTGACATTTATATATGATAATCAATATGTCAAACAGGAAGATATATACAATACCTATCAAAAATAGATATGTTTGAGACTAGTTCCTTTTTTCAAAAATAATATTTGCAAAATAGCATTTTAGTCTATCGACTGATGTGTGCAAGAAGGATAATGAAAAAAACTACTTTTGTTATTATGAATGCCTAAAATTGGGATACATTAGTCCAATGTAGACTCAGAAATATAATTAAGGCCCCCTGGGTGTAGTGTTTGCAGTCTGAATATCCAGTAGTTTTCTCTCTGTTTGAGTTTGCTAAACCTATTGGGAACATCTGGATGGATGTCTTCAATAGGGGTAATGTTCATTTTATTAAATTGGCAATTATGTACGTGTGCGCAGTGACGGGAAACGCTGTGTTTTAGAAAACCTGTATTAACGTTAAATCGATGTTTATTTATTCTGGAGTGCAGGCATTGTGTGGTCCTCCCTATATATTGTAATTGACATGAGCACTCCATAAGATAGATCACATAGGAGCTACTGCAGTTGAGGAATGATTTGATTGGAAATGATTCCTTAGTAACGGTAAATGTATAGGTATATTTCTTGTGGGTGATGCTGTTACAACAAAGACACCGTGAATGACCACACTTAAAGGAGCCATTTAATTTAGACAGAAAATTCGTATGGGGCAATTTCAATTTCCGAACCCTACTAGGAGCTAAAATATTTTTCAAAGTTAGAGAGCGTCTAAACGTAATGCTCGGTTGGGCCGGTATTATATCCTTCAGATATGGGTCATTTTTTATGATATGCCAATATTTGTGTAGAATGGCCCTAACCGCTTTGTTCCCTTTGTTATAAGTGGTGATGAAATTTGTATTGTGTTCCTTAGATTCGGGTTTCTTGTGTGTTGAATTTACACAGGAATCTTGGGATAACTCTATGGCTTTGCGGCGTGCACCTTTAATGAGATTCAAAGGAAAATTATTCTCTTTGAATCTTTTTTCCAGGATGTTACATTCTTTTTTGAAATTTTCCTCAGTACTACAATTTTTTCTGACCCTTCTAAACTGCCCAAAGGGTACATTTTTCAGCCAGGGGCGGTAATGTGCGCTCTTAAAATCAATATAGCTGTTGACGTCTACAGACTTGAAATGGGTTTTAGTGGTGAATTTGTTAATATTAGTGTCATAGCTGATTGTCAAATCTAAAAAGTCTATAGAGGTGGCGGAAATGTATGTGTGAAGGATAAATCATAATTGTTATTATTTAAGATTTCAATAAAACTGGAGGCTTCATTCTCATTTCCCTTCCACACAAAGAACAGGTCATCTATATAACGTTTGTATAGTAAAATATTGTTTTTAAAAGGATGTTCTCCATAGATGTATTCCTCCTCGAAGGCTCCCATATAGAGGTTCGCATATGCAGGTGCGAAATGGGTGCCCATTGCACAGCCTTTAATTTGGTTGTAAAAACTGTGATTGAAGCTAAATGTGTTATGTTGGAGAATAAATTCAATACAGTTAATTAAAAATAGGACCTGCCTATCGGGAATTAAGATATTCGATGATAAAAATGAATTGGCTACTTCTAAACCTCTGTCATGTGGGATGTTGCTGTAGAGTGCAGTCACATCGGCTGTCAGAAAATGTATTTGAGATATGGAGGGATCGACTTTCAAATCAAATAAATCTTTAATTAATTGGGTGGAATCTTTTAAATATGATGGTAGAGTGAGTACAAAGGGTTGAAGGTGCAGGTCTACAAAGTGGGAAAGGTTACGAGTAAGTGAACCTATACCCAAAATAATTGGACGTCCAGGGGGATTTGTAAGTGACTTATGGATTTTTGGGAGATGGTAAAAAAAAGGGCATATTGGGAAAAGGAACATACAAAAACCGCTTTTCTTTTTTCGTGAGCAGTCCATCTCGGGCAGCTGCCTCTATCAGAGTTTTGTATTCACATGTATAGGTGGGGAGTGGGTTCATAGCCAATTTACAATAAAAGGTATTGTCACTTAAAATTCTCAGTGTTTCCTCTAAGTATTTATTTTTATCTTGAATTACAATACCACCCCCTTTGTCTGCGGGGCGGATTACAATTTCCCCATTTTTTTGGAGTGATTTGATGGCCCTTCTTTCATGTATAGTGAGATTATCTGGATGATTGCGTGGGTTCTCTAGTGTCCTGAACTCATTGCTGACTAAGGTGGAAAAGGTTTCTACGAGGGAGCCTTGATGATGGGCTGGATAAAAATCAGACATAGAGTGAACATCCACTGAAATAGCAGTTAGAATTGGGTTAGTTGTATATTGATCCATTATAGGTGTTGGTGCTGTGATAGGTTTCTCTATGGCAAAATGTCTGATTAAAGTGAGCTTCCTTATGAACCTATTGAGATCCATAAATTGTTCAAAATTGTCTGGTGAGGCTGTGGGGCAAAAAGATAAACCTTTATTTAATAAGTTTGATTCATAGATATTTAAAGTGTATGATGAGAGATTAAAAAGTTTTATTGTCTGATCCGATTTCTCTTTGTATTCAGTGTTGGGAAATGATTTGTTGCGTTTTTTGCCTCCTCTCCGTCCTCTGTATCTGTATCTAATTTTCTTTTCGTGGATATTTTCTGAATTTTTGGAAAGAAGTTGGTAATTGTTTGTGCTTTTGGGCTGATAATGAATGGTATTAGTACATCGTTGCTGATGACTATAGGGGTTAATGGGGGTCTGGTCAGCTGAGACGGAAGACCTAAATAAGAAGTTGCCGCATAAGTGATATCTAAAGAAGATGTAGCTAAATCTGTTTTTGAGTTGGCATTGGTAAACCGTTGAGGTGTGGTTTGGCTCCAAAGGGGGCTGTTTAACAAACCAGTGGATAAAGGATGATTGGGAGAAAGTGGGGTATTATGTACTGACAACTGTAGTAAAGACGTCAGGCTATCTTCGATGGAGTCATTAAGTAGAAAAGTGGGAGAATCTAAAATGGGGGGAACTTCCATTGATTCTGATGTAGAAAATAGCCGAGAGAGGTGAGTTTCTAAGTCTGATGCCTTAAATGCATTCATAGGTACATATGAATTTACATGTATTAATGGTGAGGAATTAGTTTGTGCAGTGATGGAACGCTGGACAGGGGTATCATCTATACTTGTATAGTTGGATTTGGAAATTACTGTCCTTACAGGAGTGTTTGTCAAGCGACCTTTGATCGTGTCGATTTTGGGAGTCATTGCCAATGGTCTTTCATAGGTGGATTTATGATTAAATCTAAATTTAGAATTATTTTTGAAAGATCTACTGTAAGTAGTGACTTCATCAAGCGAGGCCCGGGATTTAGACGAGGCCATTGGTACAGAATGATTAGCTGAAACCACTGATTGATTTTTTTGAAAGGTACTATATTCGGATACGGTACTGTCTTTTTTAGATGTGTGGAGCGTATTGGATCTTCAATCTCCTAGGGTATTAAGGGCATAATCTGCACGATCACTTTTTAATTTTTTAGCTTTTTTTAAAATGAGATCTTTTTCATACAAGGCCAGTCTGTTACTGGTGGAGATCTCTAGTTTGTGAAAATCACAGTGATCAATAAAATATGATAGTTGTTCCTTAATTACGGAGATTTCCAAAATGAGTGATTTGCTTAAAGGGAACCTGTCACCAGAATTTCACCTATTGAACTTCACTTATCCCTCACTGGCCGCTGCTATCAAAAGTTCATTGCCATTATCCCCTCTCCTAAACTCCTCCCCCGACTGTAAATAACGGTCTGCAAACATTTTGCGCTTTTTATCGTAATAATCCGGCGTCCCTTTGTGCGCACACACCAGAAGAGGACATCAATGCACAAGCGCAGGATTTTGTGTGCTGGGGGAAGGCGACGAGCTGTCAATCAAAAGTAAGGAGGCCGGAGAAACGCGGAAAGACTTGAGGAATGAAAATATGACTTTTTTCAAACGAAAATTTGACTCTTTTCAAGAGAAGATCTGACTCTTTTCTGCTCATTAGCATACGGTGTGGGAACACTAAAAAGCTGAATACTAAAGCTACAGAGCCGACTAAGAAGAGAATTATAGGTTATATAGAAACGATTTTTCACCCACTACCACCAGGTATAGTCGGTTTAATAGGTGAAATGCTGGTGACAGGTTCCCTTTAATGCTGTGCGTTTATTAAGCAGCCTTTCCAAAAAGCCTGAGTGGCACTGATCCGTGAACTCTTTCCAATCAGTGCTAAAAATGGTGTCTGTGGGATAAGGATTATGGATTAGTAACCTTAAACACTACACCCAGGGGGCCTTAATTATATTTCTGAGTCTACATTGGACTAATGTATCCCAATTTTAGGCATTCATAATAACAAAAGTAGTTTTTTTCATTATCCTTCTTGCACACATCAGTCGATAGACTAAAATGCTATTTTGCAAATATTATTTTTGAAAAAAGGAACTAGTCTCAAACATATCTATTTTTGATAGGTATTGTATATATCTTCCTGTTTGACATATTGATTATCATATATAAATGTCAAGATCTATTTAAATTACCTGGTGTGCTATACAAAGGTTTTTCATTTAATTATGTGTACTATTAACTATGTTTCACATGCCTACAAACTGTTCATTTAATAAAAGGTAAAAGGTAAATACATACACATACAAATATAGCTCCTCTTCTGCAACTTACCCTTTGCAGTCCTCGCGGTCCATCACGCTCCTTTTCACCTGATGTTATGAACATCCTCGGCTTCCGTAGCTCAATTGGTTGTCTAGGTCACAGAGACGCGTTCAAGCGTCCTCTGTGTAACCTAGCAACCTTTCACAATTACGTTCATTCTAAAGTCAATTTAACTTTTCAACAACATCAGAAGTTTTATCAATCATTTATAATAAAATGTTTGTTTGAATTGGTTTTAATTGGTTCTATATGAGAATATATTTCCCTTTGTATCTTCGTCATCTGTCTTTTAAACAATACTATTTTTACGCATCACTCTATTGTATCACTATCATCAAGTTTTTATGTTTCTAAACAAACCATTCATTGTATTTGTTTTATCAATGTGCTTCTGATTGTGGTTTTATGTTTTAATGCTTTTTAAAAAGAACCGGTTGTGACATCACGGTCACACTCTGACCCCGGCAGACTTGGTGGTTTTTTCGTTCCTGCTAATTCTAATTCATTCTGATATATAAGGGTCAGAAGTCTAATGTGTACATGGCCTGAGGAAGACGCTTGTTCAGCGTCGAAACGCGTAGCCACGTCTTGTTCTAATAAAAGATATTTTATACCTGGACCATACCTCTTTGCTATTCCGTTGATTTCACCACGCAGCAGCGCCTTTAGATGATCCACTTCTTTTCATCCCTTCATTCGTTTTGCTAAGCGGTCCCCTTCGGGAACCGGTCCGGATCTGGCAGCAGCACATGTGGACTTACTTTTGCGATTTATACAATTGGCCTAGGTGAGAATGGTAATGTTTTTCCTCCTCACCTATCTAACCAATTGACCCGCACAAGGTGGTGCCGTGTTTTTTGCTCTTTTTTCTTCAATTACCCTCTAACAAAGGTGGAATTGGGTTTCCTTCTGTAACCAAATATTACACTGCCGTACACTTGAGTAGAATTGTTGACTGGTTCAGACAACTACTCCCCCCCCACACAAACACTGGATTGCTATGGAAGAACAAATTGCACAAAGGCCTCTACGTCAACTTCTTCTGTCAGACCCCAAAACTGATACCTCCCTATCTACAGTTATCATTATGCAGGCAACTTTAAGAACTTGGAAAGATTCAAATCTCAGATCTATCTGCTCGCCCTTTCCTTCTCCATTAATTCAAATAAGAGACTGTTTACCAGCATTCGATCCAGCATACCACGCCTTACCAATACCAACGCAGCACAAGTGCACCTACGGAACTTTTGGACCAAGACAGGTGCCTTCCATCCCCTGATGCCATGAGAAATATCTTAAAGTGTCCTTCGCTAAATATACTTCAAAACACATTTATCATGAAACACATCCGCGGTTTTCACCCACCCACTGGGAAATACAGACAAATGTCTTTGTTCGAAGAACTGTGGACACAAGCTCCAACACCTATGAAACTTCTTTCAAAGATTAGCAAGTGGATAGCTCTACCCGGAATCTCAGACACACTGTATTACATAACAGATTAGGAAGCAGACTTAAATAAGAAATTCTCCACTGCTGATGTAGTCAAGATGATGAGAGCTCCTAGATGGTATCTGACCCCAGTCAGATTAAATCGAATGTATAGTACTACATCAGATACGTGTTGGAGATGCGGTAGGGATTTGGGCACCTTCCTACATATCTGGTGGGAATGTCCTGACCTCTTGTTCTGGCAACAAATTTTTACACAAATAAATAAGTTCTGAGACAAGGGGAGATCCCAGCCTCTCCCGAAGTAGCTCTCCTTGCCTTGATTCTGCATAGCACACCTAGCTACTCTTTAAAGCTGATTCGGATACTTCTAGCTACAGCACGATTACTAATACCAATTCACTGGAAATCCCCATCTCTCCAACGCCGGTTGCACAAAGTTGACCAAATTGCTAGATTGGAGGAACTGGGAGCTTAGGACCCATCACTCTTAGATCAGACTTTGGAAGGGCTGGTGGAAAAAGAAATCCCAGATTTATGGTTTGGTGAGCAGTTGACCCCTCACATATTTTTGTTGCTGATCTGAAATAGTAGTGAATAATATAATGGCTTAATATCAGGTACATGTGAGCGCATAACGTTATACTGGTACATACTCGTTAAACACTTCTATCTGCACCCCCCGCTTCGGTTTCCCCCACCCCTCCCTCCTTTCTTCCCCTGGGTTACTATGTTTCTTTGGCTCACTGATACAGCTGGATTGGTGTTCTATTATGCACGGTGTCCATGGGATGATTCACAAGAGATTTTCCATTGGTCCTCTGAAATTCTGCATAGATTGTCCTAGATAATTTGCTCTGCTATGCTGGTCCTTTAATAGTCGTTCAATAATTATATTAACGATGAAACATTTCTAATCGAGGTTATCAATGGTTTGAATGTGCCATGCCTATGTACTATGTTTAAATGTACACCATCCATATAGAATTATTTTTTTTTGTAAATGTCAATAAAAAGATATTTGAAAAGAATAAAGTTAACATGTCATTTTTACTGAACGGTGGACGCCATAAAATTCCCCCAAAAAATAGAGGAATAGCTGTTTTTTTCCAATTCCACCCTACAAAGACTTTGTTTCAAGTTTCCTAGTACATTATAATACAATAAATGGTGCCATGAAAAACTACAACTCAACCTGCAAAAATCAAGCCCTCATACAGCTATATCGACAGAAAAATAAAAAAGTTAAGGCTTTTGGAAGGTCGAAACGAAAATCAAAGTCCAAATAATAGCTGCGGAGGGAAGGGGTTTAAATTTCCCTATGTAGTGAACTCCCCCTAGTGGTTGTTGCAGGAATACAGTTTTTTTTATTATGTTACACTATACCAGTGTTTCCAAAACTGTGGGTCGCAACCCCCTGGGGGGTCGTGAGCCACTCACTGATGGCCCGGGCCCACTGAGATGGTGGGGAAGAGGGCCATCTCCCCAATGGTGGCATGTCCTGGTTCCAACTGTATCTGGGTCCTCGGGACGCAGATGCAGTTGAATCCAATGCTGGAGCAGGGAGTTGACAGCTCCTTGCTCCGGCATTCACTATGTATTGCCAGCAGTGAACTGCTCGGCGCAGACAGGCGTGATGTAGTGTTGTCATTGCACCTGTCTGTGCCAAGCCACATACTGCCCAACCCGGAGGAGCAGAGGGAACTCCTCCACTCATCGTGGGAACAGGGATAGGTGACTTTTTTTTTATCAGCCACGAAATGGGGCTAAGTACGGTAGTGAGGGGTCCCAAACAAAAGTCTCGGCCATAACTGGGTGCCGGTCTCAGAAAGTTTGGGAATCACTGCACTATTCAATGCATTCGGAAAGTCTTCAAACCCTTTACATTTTTTCACATTTTGTTACGTTAAGGGCCTTGGGCTGAAATAAAACAAAAATTCATGTTTTTCCCTATTATTCTGCACTCAATATCCCATAATGACAAAGTGAAAACAGAATGTTAGTAATCTTTGCTAACTTATTGAAAAGGAAAAACGAAAATATTGCATTGACATAAGTATTCAGACCCTTTACTGAGTACTTGTAGTTGAAGCACCTTTGGCAGAAATAACAGCCTCAAGTTTTCTTGGGTGTGATGCCACAAGGTTTGCACACCTGGATTTGGGGATTTTCTGCCATTCTTCTCTGCAGATCCTCTCAAGCTCTGTCAGATTGGATGGGGAGCGTAGGTGGACAGTTATTTTCTGGTCTGTCCAGAGATGTTCGATCAGGTTCAAGTTAGGGCTCTGGCTGGGCCACTCAAGGACATTCACAGAGTTGTCCCTAAGTCACTTCTGTGTTGTCTTGGCTATGTGCTTAGGGTCATTTTCTTGTTGGAAGATGAACCTTCGACCCAGTCTGAGGTCCAGAGCACTCTGGATCAGATTTTTATTAAAGTGTAGCTAAACGTTTGATAAACTTATGACATGTCGTTTGTGGATGTCTTGACAATAAAACCACTTTGATGATTTGAAGACGTGTGCTGTTGTCCTACTACTTCTTTGAAATTTACATCATGCCGGAGTGGGTTTGCCTGGCTTGACAGCGTGCACCGCATCATACTCGGGATTAGTGCTGCTACAAAAATCCTTTTTCTCATGTCATAGTGACATGTCATAAGTTTGGATTGGTGGGGGTCCGAGCACTGAAAACCCCACCAATCGCAAGAATGAAGCAGCTGAAGCACTCGTGTGAGCGCTCAGCCGCTTCGTGTCTGTTCGGCTTTTTCCGGAAAGCCAATGTATCGAAGTACGGGCTTATAGACTTTATATTGTGTCCGTACACTGATACATTTATTTCCGGAAAAAGACGAACAGACACGAAGCGGCTGGGCGCTCACACGAGCGCTTCAGCTGCTTAGTTTTAGCTCGGACCTCCACCAATCCAAACTTCTGACATGTCACTATCACAAGTCAGAAGTTTGTCAAACGTTTAGCTACACTTTAAGAATATGTCTGTATTTTGCTCCATTCATTTGTCCCACAACCCTGACCAGTCTCCCTGTCCCAGACGCTGAAAATCACCCCCACAGCATGATGCTGGCACCGCCATGATTCACTGTAGGGATGGTATTTGGTAGGTGATGAGCAGTGCCTGGTTTTCCCTAGAAAATGTTGCTGAGAATTGAGGCCAATAATTTCAATCTTGTTTTTATCAGACCACAGGTTGTTGTTTCTTATAGTATTAGAGTCCTTTAGGTGTTTTTTTGCAAACTCCAGATGGGTTTTCATGTGTCTTTTACAGGAGAGTACTCTGCTACTCTGGACCAATGCACTTTGAAACGCCCCCCTGAAAATCCTGCATTTGCCCTTGTTCAGCCCCCTAGTCCTACATAAGTGACACATGACTGTTGTTAAAGTCTCCTCTCATGACTGAGAACAATGATTAAAGGGATTATCCCAAGATACACAGATTAATGGATAAATGTCTGATTGCTGGGGCCACGACACACCGATCCCTAGTATAAAAGTGATATTACACGGCCCAACGTAGGCCATGCAAACAAGCGCCGATCAACGACACAGCATGTCGATCTGCGGTCGTTTGCTCCTTTCACAAGGAACTAGTATGGGGACGAGCGCTCGTTACTCCGACCGCTTGTCCCCATACATTTTTATTATGTTGGCAGCGCATCTCCCTGTTTACACAAGGAGATGTGCTGCTGACAACCATAAGTTTAGGCATTTAAAATGATGCAATCAGCCAAGATCGTTGCCCTGTTTATACAGGGCAATTATCGGGAACGAGCATTCTGTGAATGCTCGTTTGCCTGATAATTGGCCAGTGTAAAAGGGCCCTAAAGCTGGTATTACACGGCCCGACGTGGGCTGTGTAAACAAGCGCCGATCAACGAGACAGCTCAATGATCGGTGCTCGTTTGCTCTTTTCACAGCGAGCTAGTATGGGAACAGGCGCTCGTTACTCCGATCGCTAGTCCCCATACCATTTTTATCATGTCGACAGCACATCTCCCTATTTACACAAGGAGATGGGCTGCCGACAACGATAATAGTTTAGGCATTTAAAACGATGCAATCAGCTGATGAACGAGCGTTTGCTCCTTCATCGGCTCTTCGTTGCCCTGTTTCTGTGAACGCTCATTTGCCCGATAATTGGCCGGTATAAAAGGGCCTTAAGGGTCCGGAGCCCCCCATTCCTCTGCACTAAACGTTCGCAGTGAGGAGTACCTTAAATGTTTGGTGCTGCTATATTGAAAATCTATGGGACTAACGAAGTGCAGCGCTCGGTTGTTCCTGTCAGCCCCGTACACATTGAATGGAGCAGCGGGTCGCATGGTCGATCGCCACTCCATTTAAGTCCCTCCTCCAGGAGGTGCCATTAGGAGGAACGAGTGCTCGGGACCCCATGTTCTAGCGATCTGACATTTATCCCCTATCCTGTGGATAAGTGATAAATGTGGAGACAGAAATTCAAAGCGCTGTCTCTCCTCCTGTGTTCTGAATATGACATCATTCCGCACACAGCAGGGCAGTCATGTGGAGACCCTGGGCAGTGAATTCCAGCTAATGTTTTACTATCTGTAAATATACAACCAAATCCAAATTTATGGGGAAAATGGTTTGCTTCAGGTGGTTAGCCATTAACTTGAGCATTACACAGATCTGAAAAAAACTGCAAATAATAAGGATATTTACTATTTGCTGTTGTCATTCGTTGCAGTTAATAAAGTTCATGAGTAATATTAGCCATCCCACATACAGTGGCACTATTTATATAATGTAATATACCAGATGTCCTTGAATCATTTCACCGACTTACCCAAATATGACGCTCTTCAGATTTTTCACAGCAGGAACTTCTTTAATATCAAGTGATGAATCTGGAGAGCTGGAAATAAATGTAATCGGTGCACCATTAGAAAGTGAAGGATTTCCTAATGGCACTATAGTTTGAAAGGAGTCTGTCAGCAGTTTTTACCCCCCCCCCCACCCCACCCCCAACCACTACCACTACCAGCGCTAGTTAGCTTAAGTGAAAAGCAGTGGTAACATATCTATGTTTATGATCCTAGTTCTTGCATAATCGCCTATGTAACATATCCAAATCAGCTTGCAAGTGTCCACCAAACTGGTAAGTGTCCTGCATCCTGAGCAGTATCCCATCCCCTCCCCTCTGCAGTTGACTGACAGCTCCACTGGTCTGGAATGATGTAGGACACCGTTAACAGTGAATAAACATTAACAGCAGGAACAATGAACTCTTTGTTTATCAAGTTTTAGCTGCTTTTTTAAATCGAATAGTCTGCCGTGCTACATTTGATTGTAAAAATAGACCCCCATATAAGTCAAAAAGAATTCGTTAGGATCCGTTACACAACAGATCCATCATGGCTCCTGTAATAACGGAACACAGCCTAATAGAAATTCTTACCAGTTACAAATGTCATTCTGAATGTCTACAAGGGTTATCAGATCAGTGACATCTTTAAGGCTTTCAACTTTGAAAGGTTCTAACGTGAATTTCCTGACGCACTTCTTAAGTAGTATATTCTGTCCATCAGCTAGCAACAGCTTCCAAAGGTTAACCGTATCACTCAGGGAGGCTCTGTAGACAAAACATAAAACAGAAGTTTGATAAATGTAATTTCTTGCTATCGTTCCTAGTGGTATATACAAAGCTCAAGTGCATATAAAGTGCAAAATTGAGACTGGTAAGTAAGTGGCACATATGTCTCAGTTTGGTGCTTACTGCTATACAGAAAACCTCAAAATATACTAAAGGAAAGGGGGAAGGGGTGAAAGTGTGTAACTTAAAGAGATAATGACAAATAAAAATAAAAAAGTTTTATTATTAATGTTGATTAAGATCCAATGTATTGTAACCGAGGAGTGCAGATGTCCCCTATTTCTGTACTCTGGACCGATACGTCCGTGTATAACAAGAACCCGTTTTATGAGGAGCCCCGTATATCTGTTGTGCCCCCTACCCTTTAACTCTGTACAGAAAATTTAGAGACTGTCTAATCAGTTCCTGTATATAAAGTAGACTGCACAAGTGCTATTGTATGAATAGTGGTCTATTATATAAACACTGGCACATGAACTCACCGTTTTCCACGTCCGCTGCACGGAGGTTCCGTGGAGCATGGCTGACGGCATTTAGGTCATCTCTTACCAGAGTTCTTCCGGTTCTCTCCTAACTGTTTTCTGGCCACCTTCTCACAACACTGCGGGCGGTGAGCTAGTTGTCATCTGTCGCGAGGTACGTCAACTGCTTGTTCCTATGCAGGTCCGAACACGGACGACACTTGTGATTGCGGTGCATCCTATCACTGTTCAGTGGGGCCTCTCCACTGCTGGGCTTTATTTTACAGCCCGGTGAAGAGACCTGGTTTCATAGCAGACACCAGTCGTACGTCCACTATGCATGATTCAGCACCGGACTTAGCAATCTATATAAACAGTTAACATGACATAGGCTTTGTACTCACATAGCACCCGTGTTTATATAATAGACCACTATTCATACAATAGCACTTGTGCAGTCTACTTTATATACAGGAACTGATTAGACAGCTTCTAAATTTTCTGTACAGATTTAAAGGGTAGGGGGCACAACAGATATACGGGGCTCCTCATAATACATTGGATCTTAATCAACATTAATAATAAAACTTTTTTATTTTTATTTGTCATTATCTCTTTCAGTCACACACTTTTCCCCCTTCCCCCTTTCCCTTAGTATATTTTGACATTATCATTGGTGGTGTACACCTAGTGTGACTCTTCTACTACAGTATAATTTAAATTGTAATTGATTAAAGGGCAGTTGCCTACTTTATCTATAGATATACAGAAAACCTAAATTGTGGAATTGTACAGCCTCTGGTATCCATTAGTGTCATGTATTATGTCAAGTATTTAGTAATGGAAGCCTGTGGCAATTCTAGGTTCGTCGCCCAATACAGGACACCAGCAACATCATTTTATTATCTATAACCCTTATTTCTCAGTCTTATTATTTCCAAACAAAACAGCACAAAAACTGGAGATGCAATGCCATATACAAATCAGCTCTAGGAGACGTGAAGAAGTTTGTGTACAGTACTGTGCAAATGTAATGGCAGGAAGGAGGTGAAGGGAAAGTGAGCCCTAATCTACCCACCGCCCTGTCCCTGCCTACTTGCAACGACCCGCCCTAGGCGACGAGGTACAACTGGGCGGCGGTCCCTACGCTGGCTAAGTGCACAGGAAGACAAACAGGGAACACGCAAGGGAAGGGGCAGTAGCCACGGAACGCCACGAGGAAACGGGGCGGCGAACGAACAGTCAGGACCAGGACGAAGTGAGTACACCCGAGCGGACACGGAGACAGAAGCAAGCCAGGGCAAGCAAAGCAGGTCAAGCAGAACTGCAGCAAGGCAGAAGCACGGCAGAAGCAGGCTGGAGCAAGCAGCAGTGGGGCCAGGAATCCAAAAGAATTACAAGCACTGAGGGAGAGCACAGGGCAGGTAATAAAGGGCAGGGGGCGGAGCTAACTCCGAGAGACCAGGCCGCGATAGGCTCTCCCACTCCTGAGCCTGCCACCCTGGTTGGTGGGAGAAGGTGTCAGTCGAACAGGTCTGGCCTCAGGTGTGGATTGATTAATCCCAGGAGTGTAGCTAGATGAAGTACCTGGCAGATCCCTAACAGTACTCCCCCTTTTATGAGGGGCCACCGGACCCTTACTAAGGGGACCCGGTTTAGTGGGGAAGAGGAGGTGGAACCTCCTGATCAATACCCCAGCGTGAACATCACGGGCAGGTACCCAAGTCCTCTCCTCCGGCCCGTATCCTCTCCAATGGACCAGGTACTGGAGGGAGCCCTGGACCATCCTACTGTCCATAATCTTGGCCACCTCGAATTCCACCCCCTCAGGGGTGAGAACGGGAACAGGAGGTATCCTCGAGGGGGACCAGGACAGGGAGCAGCGTTTAAGGAGGGAGGCATGGAAGACGTCATGTATGCGAAAGGATGGGGGGAGCTCCAGACGGAAGGATACAGGGTTGAGGACTTCAATGATCTTATAAGGTCCAATAAATCGGGGAGCAAACTTCCTGGACGGGACCTTAAGGCGCAAGTTCCTGGACGACAACCAGACCAAATCCCCGACGACAAACCGGGGGTTAGCAGAACGTCTACTATCCGCCTGAATCTTTTGTGCGCTCTGGGACGCCTCTAGGTTCTTCTGAACCTGGGCCCAGACAGTGCACAGTTCCCGATGAACCTCCTCTACCTCAGGATTATTGGAACAACCAGGGGAGACGGAGGAGAACCTAGGGTTAAACCCGAAATTACAGAAAAACGGGGAGACCCCTGACGAGTTACTGACCCGGTTATTCAGGGAAAATTCAGCAAGGGGAAGGAATGAGACCCAATCGAATTGACAGTCAGAGATGAAACACCTTAAATATTGTTCCAGGGATTGGTTGGTCCTTTCCGTTTGGCCATTGGTTTCGGGATGGAAGGCGGAGGAGAAGGACAGATCAATCTCCAACTTTTTACAAAAAGCTCTCCAAAATAAGGAAACAAATTGTACCCCTCTGTCAGAAACGATATTGACTGGGGCCCCATGGAGACGCAGGATGTGTTTCACAAACAAAGAAGCTAACGTCTTGGCGTTAGGTAGCTTCTTAAGGGGCACAAAGTGGCACATCTTGCTGAAGCGGTCGACTACCACCCACACCACCGACTTGCCCTGAGATGGAGGCAAATCGGTGATAAAATCCATGGAGATATGGGTCCAAGGTCTCTGGGGAATGGGCAAGGAACGTAGTAGGCCCGCAGGTCGGGACCTAGGGGTTTTGGACCTAGCGCAAACCTCACAAGCGGCGACGTAAGCCCTAACATCTTTAGGCAACCCAGGCCACCAATAGTTTCTGGTAATGAGGTGTTTGGTGCCCAAGATGCCAGGATGACCGGATAGAGCGGAGTCATGGTTTTCCCTGAGTACCCTCAGCCGGTATTGCAGGGGAACAAACAGTTTGTCCCCAGGGACGTTCCCGGGAGCTGCACCCTGATCAGCCGCGATATCAGAAGCTAAATCAGAATCCGTGGCAGAGACGATTATACCAGGGGGTAAAATACAAGCGGGATCCTTCTCGGAAGGAGGATTGGCCATGAAACTACGTGACAGAGCGTCAGCCTTAATATTCTTGGACCCAGCCCTATAGGTAACCAAGAAATTAAATCTGGTAAAGAATAGTGCCCACCGAGCTTGTCTAGGATTAAGCCTCCGGGCCGATTCTAGGAAAACCAGATTCTTGTGATCCGTAAGGACCGTTACCTGGTGTCTGGCCCCCTCCAGGAAGTGCCGCCACTCCTCAAAAGCCCATTTAATGGCTAGAAGTTCGCGGTTGCCAATATCATAGTTACTCTCCGTGGGCGAAAACTTCCTAGAGAAGTAAGCACAGGGGCGGAGATGGGTGAGGGAGCTGGTACCCTGGGACAGGACGGCCCCCACTCCCACCTCGGAAGCGTCAACCTCCACAATAAATGGCTCCTCTTGGTTGGGCTGAATCAGCACGGGGGCCGAGATAAAGCACTTCTTGAGAGTCTCAAAGGCCTGGACGGCCTCAGGGGGCCAATGGAGGACATCGGCACCCTTGCGGGTAAGGTCCGTAAGAGGCTTAGCGACGACCGAGAAGTTGGCAATAAATCTCCTGTAATAGTTGGCGAACCCTAAAAAACACTGTAACGCCTTAAGGGAGGCAGGTTGGACCCATTCCGCCACAGCTTGAACCTTGGCAGGGTCCATGCGGAATTCATGAGGAGTGAGGATTTGCCCTAAAAATGGTATCTCCTGTACCCCAAAGACACATTTTTCAGTCTTAGCAAACAGATTATTCTCCCGAAGGACCTGGAGCACCTTCCTGACATGCTCCACGTGGGAGGACCAGTCCTTGGAAAACACCAGTATGTCATCAAGGTACACAACAAGAAAATTACCCAGGTACTCTCTCAGGATTTCATTAATAAAATTCTGGAAGACAGCAGGGGCATTACACAACCCAAAGGGCATGACCAGGTATTCGAAATGACCCTCGGGTGTGTTGAACGCAGTTTTCCACTCATCCCCCTCTTTGATGCGGATAAGGTTATATGCCCCCCGTAGATCGAACTTAGAAAACCATTGGGCTCCCTGAACCTGATTAAAAAGATCCGGAATCAAAGGAAGTGGGTACTGGTTCCTTACGGTGACCTTATTCAGGTTACGATAATCAATGCACGGCCTAAGACCACCATCCTTCTTCCCCACGAAGAAGAAGCCAGCACCTACAGGAGAAGTCGAGGGGCGAATGAAACCCTTGGCCAGGCATTCTTGGATATACACCCTCATCGCTTCACGTTCAGGACATGAAAGATTAAATATCCTACCCTTAGGAAGCTTGGCACCAGGCACCAAATCGATAGCGCAATCGTAATCTCTATGGGGGGGCAACACCTCGGAGGCCTCCTTAGAAAACACATCGGCGAAGTCCTGAACAAACTCAGGAAGTGTGTTTACCTCCTCCCGGGGAGAAATAGAGTTAACAGAAAGACATGACATCAGACATTCATTACCCCATTTGGTGAGATCCCCAGTATTCCAATCAAATGTGGGATTATGCAACTGCAACCAGGGAAGGCCTAAAACCAGATCAGACGATAATCCCTGCATCACCAGTACAGAGCACTGCTCCAAATGCATGGAGCCAACCAGGAGTTCAAAAACAGGAGTATGCTGAGTAAAATAACCATTAGCAAGGGGTGTTGAGTCGATTCCTACTACAGGGATAGGATAAGGTAAATCAATACAAGGCATCTTTAGAGACATAGCAAATTCCACAGACATGATATTAGCAGATGAGCCAGAATCCACGAAAGCACTGCCCGTGGCAGACCGGCCAGCAAACGAGACCTGAAAGGGAAGCAAAATTTTATTGCGTTTCACATTAACGGGAAATACCTGTGCGCCCAAGTGACCTCCCCGATGATCACTTAGGCGCGGAAGTTTTCCGGCTTCTTATTCTTGCGCCTGGGACAGGTGTTCAGTAGATGCTTGTCGTCCCCACAGTAGAAGCAGAGACCATTCATTCTGCGAAACTCCCTACGTTGTCGAGGGGACATGGAGGCCCCGAGTTGCATAGGTACCTCCGAGTCCTCCGTGGAGGGGCGAGGAGACGGGACCTCGGGGGGAATCGCAGAAAAGTCAGAGGGGAGCACACTGAAGCGTTCTAGCTGACGTTCCCTGAGACGTCGGTCAAGTCGTACTGCTAGGGCCATAACCTGGTCAAGGGAGTCAGGCGAGGGGTAGCTAACCAGCAGATCCTTCAGGGCGTCAGATAATCCTAACCTAAACTGGCACCTTAGGGCCGGATCGTTCCACTGAGAAGCTACGCACCACTTCCTAAAATCAGAACAGTATTCCTCAACCGGTCTTCTACCCTGACGTAAGGTCACCAGCTGACTCTCGGCTAAAGCAGTCCTGTCAGTCTCGTCGTAAATGAGTCCGAGGGCAGAGAAAAAACGATCAACAGAGAAAAGTTCAGGGGCGTCAGGAGCCAAGGAGAAGGCCCACTCTTGGGGCCCTTCCTGGAGTCGGGATATGATGATACCCACCCGCTGGTTCTCGGAACCTGAGGAGTGGGGCTTTAGGCGGAAATACAGTCTGCAACTCTCCCGGAAGGAGAGAAACGTCTTACGGTCCCCTGAAAACCGGTCAGGTAACTTGAGGTCGGGTTCTAGAGGTGAGGTGAGGGGTACTACTAAAGCAGCGTCACCCTGATTGACCCTTTGGGCCAGGGCCTGGACCTGTAGGGAGAGGCCCTGCATCTGCTGGGTCAGGGTCTCAAGGGGGTCCATGATAGCGTCAGCGTAGGAGAAATGGTAGACTAGGTAAGGGCTTGTAATTATGTAATGGCAGGAAGGAGGTGAAGGGAAAGTGAGCCCTAATCTACCCACCGCCCTGTCCCTGCCTACTTGCAACGACCCGCCCTAGGCGACGAGGTACAACTGGGCGGCGGTCCCTACGCTGGCTAAGTGCACAGGAAGACAAACAGGGAACACGCAAGGGAAGGGGCAGTAGCCACGGAATGCCACGAGGAAACGGGGCGGCGAACGAACAGTCAGGACCAGGACGAAGTGAGTACACCCGAGCGGACACGGAGACAGAAGCAAGCCAGGGCAAGCAAAGCAGGTCAAGCAGAACTGCAGCAAGGCAGAAGCACGGCAGAAGCAGGCTGGAGCAAGCAGCAGTGGGGCCAGGAATCCAAAAGAATTACAAGCACTGAGGGAGAGCACAGGGCAGGTAATAAAGGGCAGGGGGCGGAGCTAACTCCGAGAGACCAGGCCGCGATAGGCTCTCCCACTCCTGAGCCTGCCACCCTGGTTGGTGGGAGAAGGTGTCAGTCGAACAGGTCTGGCCTCAGGTGTGGATTGATTAATCCCAGGAGTGTAGCTAGATGAAGTACCTGGCAGATCCCTAACAGCAAATGTTTTAGGCTGTTCAGGAAAAATGCTGCAAGGTAAGAATGCTTTCAAAAACAGAAGAAGTGATAATAGTTTTTTTAACAATTAACAAAACGCAAAGTGGATGAACAGAAGAGAAATCTAAATCAAATCAAATTCTGTATGACCACCCTTTGCTTTCAAAACAGCATCAATTCTTATAGGTATACTTGCACATTTTGTAGGATTATAGTCAGGTGTATGATTGACGATTTACAGGTGATAATGATAATCATTTTCATATGTAGGTTAAAAACATTCATTAACTGTAACAGAAACAACTGTGTAGGAGGCTTAAAACTGGGTGTGGAAGTGCCAAACTCTGCTACAAAGGTGAGGTTGTGGAAGACAGATTCAAGCCACAGGTCCACTATGGCATGACTGAGCACAGCAGCAAGACACAAGGTAATTACACTGCATCAGCAAGGTCTCTCCCAGGCAAAGATTCCAAAGCAGGCTGGGGTTTCAAGATGTGCTGTTCAAGCCCTTTTGAAGACGCACAATAAAACGCCCAACGTTGAGGACTGTAGACGCAGAGGTCGGCCAGAGAAACTTAGTGCAGCAGATCAAAGACACATCATGTTACTTCCCTTCAAAATCAGATGTCCAGCAGTGCCATCAGCTCAGAACTAGCAGAAACCAGTGGAACACAGGTACATCCAGCTACTGTTCGGAGAAGTCTGGCCAGGAGTGGTCTAAATAGAAGAATTGTAGCCAAAAAGCCATGCCTAGTTAAAATTTGAAATACTTGGCTGTAACAGAAGGCAGTTTGTTCTCTGAAGGGCTGGAGAGCCGTACAATAATGATTGTCTGCAGGCAACAGTGAAGCATGAAAGAGGTTTCTTGCAAGTTTGAGGCTGAATTTCAGCAAATGGAGTTGGGGATTTGGACAGGATTAATGGTGTCCTCAATGCTGAAAAATAGAGGTAGATACTTATCCATCATGCAATACCATCAGGGAGACGTCTGATTGGCTCTGAATTTATTCTGCAACAGGACAACGACCCCAAACATACAGTCAATGTCATTAAGAACTATCTTCAACGTAAATGAGAACAAGGAGCCCTAAAAGTGATGATGTGGCCTCCACAGATCTCTGATCTCAACATCATCGAGTCTGTCTGGAATGTCATGAAGAGTCAGAAGGATTTGAGAAAGCCTATGTCCCACAGAAGATCTGTGGTTAGTTATCCAAGATGTTTGTAACAACCTCCCTGCCGAGTTCCTTCAAAAACTGTGTGCAAGTGTACCTAAAAGAATTGATGCTGCTTTGAAGGCAAAGGGTGGTCACACCAAATATTGATTTGATTTAGATTTCTCCTCTGTTTATTCACTTTGCATTTTGTTAATTGATAAAAAAAACTATTAATACTCCTATTTTTGAAAGCATTCTTGCATTGCAGCATTTTTCCACAACTGCGTAAAACTTTTGCACAGCACTGTATACATACAATTCACACATGAAGCAGTAGAGTACAATCAGAAATGAACTATGAGATGTATATAGTTGTAGTGAAAACAGAAACATGAAAATGCTGCACTCTACAATAACCTAATATACTTTCATTAGTCCAATCACTTATACCAAAAGCAAAATTTTGCAGCTAGAGAAGGGAGGTCATGAGGTAAAGAAATTCCCTGCAGTCCCTCAACACATCTGACTTTTTAAGAAATTGTGAACTTGAAAATCGGAAGTATACTTTAAATGCTATTAGTAAAAAGTACAGTAATTTGAAATGTAAGATCTTAGTTAAAAACAAAATAACTTTTTTTTACAACTAGTTAACTTGGACGTGATGTCCCTATCTGGAAGACTGGCAGCGAGTGAAGCAATGGGCCGCAGTGCTGGAAACATTCTTTTTTCAAAGACTGTGGGTTCAAAATATTTTTGCTTCACTACATCCAGCACAGTTAAGGGGTTTTTCAAAATGCACCCGGATCTTGAAAAAATAAAATCTTGATGTGATGCTTGTTTAAATTGGCATACAATTGTTTTTTTTTGTTTGTTTTTCAGAATGAAACATAAAATAATCGAGACAATGAGATTCTGAGCTATAAGTAAAACAAATACTTTATTACCCCTAGAACATACCTGAAAGATGTGATGCTTTTTAAACGCACCAGTTCTTTTAAATCTTTCCGATCAATGCTCGTCTTCCGAAGGTCTAAGCAAATCTTTGCTTTTGACGTTTCCAAAACTTTCTTTAATACAAACACATCAGGTGGGGTAAGGCGGGTGTCCACAAATGAGAGTTTTTCATTCAGTGTTACAACCAAACAATGCATAAGACGTGGGTTATTTGTTCCATATACACAATGAAAAACTTCAAGCAGTCTGTGAGGGCAGAGCTCCGAAAACTGCAATGTTCGAAAATATTCAGTCATTTTCTTCTGTTTTTTTAAATGTTTGGTGAACTTTGTACTGGAACTTCCACTGTCATGAAACAAGAGACCAATCAGAAACCTCCGTACCATGTCTGGACAACTTTCTTGGTTTCGTCTCTTTTTATGGTCAAAAGAAACATATCTGACCAAGTTTCTGTCATTTATACTGTCAAGTATATGAAGTGCTGTAGAAAAGTTCTGGACCAGTGCATTGAAAGGCATATGCTGCATGATATTGTCAGAAGGTAGTTTTTGAGTTTGTAATTTTAATTTAGTTTTGTCAGATTCAAAATCAAGACCTGTGCAGTTTTGTATGGCTGCCCCTTCACCAAAACAAGAACCAGGAGCATGCAAGTTTTTCTGAAACAAGTCATAGTATAATGCAGCTAAAGACAAAGGTAATTCTTTGTTTCGAGTTTTTAAGTTTGCTTCTGCAAATAAGCACATCATCTTACACATAAAAGGAATATAACAGAAGCTGAACCCATACTGGTAATCTTTAATCCATTCTAGGGCATTACTGAAATCTGGCCTTTCCTTAAAATACTCTTTTATGTACCATTCCACCTGACTGGGAGAAAATCCCATCATCTCTATGATTTTGTCAACTTTTGCGAAGTACTGATTAAGTTTTTCTCTGACTCTTGCAGTTATCATCAGGGTGCACCCACGTAGTACCTTTTTCTGGAAAAGGCCGGTAAATAAGTCTTTTACTTTATTGGTTTTACTTGGTGATGAAGTAAAGGAACCATGAAGAAGACATTCTGGGTCCTGAAATTCATCAAAACCGTCAAAGATGAGGAGAACCTTCTCTGGATTTCTCAGAATGTACTGGTAGACATCAATGTTCTTCTCTGGAGCACAAGAAGACAACTTGAAAAGGAAATCTTTAAAACTGTACTGCTTATATACATCCAGATTTCTACACTCAAAATAAAAAACAAAGCTAAAACTTCCGAACTTCCCAGCTGACCATTCGTGGCAGACCTTCTTGACAAGTAGAGTTTTACCGATTCCTGATTGTCCAAGTAGTGCAATAATTTTAGTCTCCATTTCTTTTTGGTCTTTGTTCTGAAACAGATTCAATAGTTCAAGGGTCTCTCTTTTCTTTTCAGCCAAGTCATAATTGAATAATTCCTTCTCTGCTGTTTTGCTAACAACCTTTCCAGTTTTAGGATTGATCCCACTGTTTACAAGGTCAGTTTCAGTATACAGGAAATCCCTTTCCGATGCAAATGTTTTCTGGTATAATTGTTTCTGTGCTTCAATAAATGAGTTTACAAGTTCTGAGGGAAAGATAATAAAAATAGTGAGTGACATTAAACACGTGAAATTTATGTAAGGCATTTAAAGGGGTTGTTCCACAACACATTTTTTTTCCAAAAGCTCCCAAACACATACAAAAGAGCATATGAACTGTTTCAAGTATTCTACTTGAAAATACACAGTTTTTGGTTGCTTGCTGACTTCATTTCCCCCCTATGCACCTCACCGAACTGGAACAATTGTGGGAGGGATTCAGGATAGGCACACGTAATGGCAATAGACAGGCTGTTTACTAAAGTCCCATAAGTCATTATGTGTGCCCTTCCTTCATTGGTCCTCCACCAGCCTCTGAATCACAGCTTTCGCTGTCTCCTTCCACCCTAATGTGTTGCATACCAAACATCTATAATTGTAGCGTCTGCATACTGGTATAGCAGGGATCCCTTATTTTCTTTGTAATAATGACTGTGAGCGCTAATCCTCCCCCCACCAATGTTTCTAAAAGTCCATTTCCAAAAACATACTGGGGCAGGATTACTTTTGCCGCGGCAGAATTCTGGCTTAAGTTGTGCCTTTTTTTGGGAGCAAATCAACTTTATTGTTTGATTTGCGCCAAAAAGAACAGATGTTTGCGCCTCACTAGACACTTTTCAAAAGTGTCTATAAAAGAGGCGTGGACAAGCATAAATGGGGTGTCGCTTAAAATGTGCCATTGCACGTCAAAATGTTGACATAAAAAACTGGCGTGAACTAAGCCAACTAAGAGGTGGTATAAGGAAGGTGCACCAAATATATCATACAGCACACCCTCTCTCTACCAGTGCCTCCCCATACCCAGGTCACCACAACTACCTTAGCCTCAATACGCATTACCCAATGAATGCTCCTAGACATGCTGACACAGCTTCAGGGAAAGAAATACTGCAAATTCCAAAAGACTGACAAAACTATAAAGTCATAAAGGGTTTTTTATGAACACAATAACAAATGCAGATGGTTTTTAGCCAATGCCCTTAAGGTACAGTCACATGTGGCAGATTTTGTTGCAAACATCTTCTGTGACTGAAAATCAGTTCCATTTATCTGAATGGGGATGTATCTGCAGCAGGTGCATGGATTTCTGCAAGTTTCATTCAGATGAATGGAACTGATTTTTAGTGACAGAAAATTTCTGCAACAAAATCTGCCACGTGTGACTGCATCCTTTGAGTGAGATGATCCCAAACATACGTACATCTCAGAGATCAAGCTCCCTGTGCGCCACACCTTCACCACCCGTACAAAAATTGCTCTTGCTCAGCAGCCTTGTGCAACCTCTAGCCCTCCACACCATCCAAAATAGAGCTCACTAGGAAACATTTAAGATGTCAAGCTGTTCAATAAAATACTGATAAACCAGATTGAAACTACAACATTCTGATACTCCATACATTGATCAAGTGCTATTCTGAGAGGTTAGAGAAAACTCTAAAATAGCTCTCAGCCTTACTCCTGAAACCCCTTTCTATTCCTGTCCACAAGCACTAAATAGGTACTTTAGAAGGGTTAATTGGTATGGTGATAGTATAGATATTAAAAAATATTGGTCTCAGTCGTTGTTGCAAGTGCAGGACCGATGCCAGTGGTCAAGGTGCATGGATGGCTTTCTGACATATAATGCCACTCTTTATGGCTGTTCTGTGTCACCCCTTCTATTTATTCCTAGAGCTTTTCCTGTAGCCAGTGACAGCAAACTTGGATAACTCGGATCTTCAGACTGCTTATGCAGAAGACATCATTTTTTTCACGTCGCAATCTCTTAGCTAGTTACCAGTCCTAAAGGGAATTGAGTAGCAAGGCTACAATAAGTACAAAGAGATGGCGCTACACAATATTGACATGCTGGTAAAGAGTCTTCATGGTTGGCTAAATTTAGACACCCTACAAAAGTGAAGAGTAAAATGGAAGGACAGGTACACTTACTATACTTTTTGTTCTCCTGTTGTAGAGGTTGAACTTGTGTCTGCTTCCACAGGTCTGGATTCTCTGTAACCATTTCTAAGAATAAACATATTTATAAATATGTATTGTATACATTTTGAAAGTGTATCAGGGTTAGGTCCTGTTCACACCTACTTAGGAGGCTCCCGTTTGGGGCCTCGGCCTCGCAGATCCGGTCGAAAATACCGGAAGCAGAGCATGCTACGCTACTGTTTTAAAAAACCACAGAAACCCCGACGGAACCCATTAAAGACAATGGGTTGCGTCGGCAGCCGGTGGTGTCCTTGGTTCAATGGAATCGGCGTGTCCGGTTATTTCCTTGTTCTGCTCCTCTGACGGAGCTGAACAACAGAATTTCAAGCACAGGTGTGTACCGGCCTGACTGAGTAGAAAAAAAAAAGACAAAACAGTAATTCTGGAAGAAGCAGTTTTTTTTTTATAGTATTAAACCTGAAATCTGGTCAAGAAAACTATCAATGTTGATCTTTTTGTATAACCAATCTCTTACGTCCATATTAACTGTTAAATGGGTACTCGCATCTTAGACATTTATTCCATAGAGGTGCGCGACCACTTCTCCATTCATTTACACGTGGATGTGGCAGCTGCAGGACAGGGTCAAGGGGCACACTGTTCTGAAGATAGGTGCGGGTCCCAGAGGTCACACTCCTGTGGGTATGCCATATATGTCTATGATGGGAATAACCCTTTAACTATAACCAGCCTGCAGACTTTTTAAAATATATCAAAGCCAATTTCCAGCAAAAAAATAATTAACTGTTCAGTTTAAAAACGATGGAACCAAAAAATACCTTTTGTGGGGTAGTGGCACATAGAAGCCGCTTCTGGTGAGTTTGGCAAATCAGCTGCACTCGGTGCAAAAGGACTGCAGGAGCCATTCCTATCAGGAGACGGTGGAGTGCTTGTATTTGCAGAAAGTGCAGGGCACTCTAGGTCAAACAACAGACAACATATTCAGTTAGTGCTGTATTATTACAATAGACTTTGCATTACAGATATAAAAACAAAAGAAGTTTAGAAAAAAAATAGACTAGAACTGAGAGTTTTTCTCAATATTAAGGAAAGTATCTTATTTTGTCTTAGGGCCTGTTCACATCAGTGTTCGGTTTCCGTTGATGGGTTCCATCAGACCTTTCCGTCGAGGGAACCGATCTACGGAAACGCAAACGTAAACCATAGCTTCCCTTTGCATTACCTTTAATTTCAATGGTAATGCTTCTGTTGCTAAGGGTATGTGCACACACACTAATTACGTCCGTAATTGACGGACGTATTTCGGCCGCAAGTCCCGGACCGAACACAGTGCAGGGAGCCGGGCTCCTAGCATCATACTTATGTACGATGCTAGGAGTCCCTGCCTCGCTGCAGGACAACTGTCCCGTACTGAAAACATGATTACAGTACGGGACAGTTGTCCTGCAGAGAGGCAGGGACTCCTAGTATCGTACATAAGTATGATGCTAGGAGCCCGGCTCCCTGCACTGTGTTCGGTCCGGTACATGCGGCCGAAATACGTCCGTCAATTACGGACGTAATTAGTGTGTGTGCACATACCCTAATGGTTTCTATTTGTCTCCGTTTCATAAGGTTTCAGTTTCTTTGACGGAATCAATAGCACAGTTGACTGTGCTAGTGTTTCTGCCAAAAAAAATGGAAACCTTACGGAACAGGGACAAACAGAAACCATTAGCATCGGAAGCATTACCATTGAAATTAAAGGTAATGCAAACAGAAGCTATGGTTTCCGTTTGCCTTTCTGTTGATGGGTTCCTCCGACAGAAAGGTCTGACGAACCCATCAACGGAAACCGAACACTGATGTGAACAGGCCCTAAGCCCTATAGGATTTAAGGCCTCAGTAATGCGATATCACCAAGCTACATAGAAAGAAAAGCGCTAACTCAGGATTTACCGCACCACCTGTATTTACCAGAACACCAGTAACTCTTGCTGCTACTGGGTATTATGGTTTCAGAAAATAAAGCTTATTCTTTGTATAATGAATAGTTATACAATTTTCCAATACACTCTTTATGTAAGCCGTGCACTGGTGTGTCCATCACATAACCAGGACAGATTTTTATCCACTTGAAGTAAACAATAAATGTTTGTATTAAATGACAGCAAGCAAAGATCTTGAAAACCATGAAGAATTGATATAGAAAGTATATTAGAATTTTGTTAACTTTTCATTATACAAAGAATAACTTTTGCTGAAACAAACCATGATACCCATTTAATCTCAATTGCTGGGCAACCTCTGAGCATATTTTGGACATAAATAAAAGGTTTATTTTTATTTTTTTCATTAAATAATTGTACTTTTTTTTTTATTTTTATTAGCTGATCTGGTGAACCAAATGCTGGCAGCAAGAAGTCCCAGTATCCACATGGATACCAATAGATCAGTTACCCATTCACCTCTCTGTGCCTGGTCAAAGTGTCACACAGCGTCAAGTTCACCACAAGTAAACTAACACTAGTAAAGTAGAAAATCCACTTTTTTTGGGGGAATAGCTGCACAAGAGTTCTGTTAGGCCAATTTCATATACAGAGTAATGATGCATCTTCATTGGCGGTTTTTGTGCTTTTTTTGGGGTAGGGGGCAGATGGTAATTTATAGTTTATGGTAAAATATCAAAAACCTACATACACAGAGTTTTGGTTTGTGTAATTTTTTGGAGCATTTTTGGGGCGAGTGCCAGACAAAAAAAAAAACACACACAAAAGCCTTGTTTGAAGGAGGCCTGTTATTCATTTTTTTTGTATGATGATTAAATAGTAAATAGCTTAGATATCAATAAAAAAATAGAAACATAAAAGCGACAAACTAAAAAACACTGGTAATGTACACGATCAAAGAGATAGACCAGAACTAATGGGTTAATGATATCTAGCTCATGTTCTTCCTCCAGTTGCTGTCTTGGATATAAGAAGTTAAAAATGTACAGTCTCATTTGCACTCCATTGTAAATTGTACTATTATTATACTGTTAATTATTCAAATACAAACCCTCACCAAGTATGGGGGTGGGAGGTGTAGTTGGTACACATGCCAATACTGATCCGGGTGCAGGTGCTAGGAAGCAAATCACAAAACAACATATTTTAGACAAGTGTATGAATACCATGGCATTTGATATTGAATAATGTGAAGATCATTTGACGATTACTGATTTCAATACTATGAAATTCTTCTGGGCCCCCACTCTCACAGGGCCGCATTGTCCGCCTTTATGGTATGTATGTCTTTGGTCATCAGCGCTTCCTATACAGGGCTGATAGCAAGCTAAATCCCAATGTGTCCTGTGCTAACCTCGTACATAGCCAGGCTTTATTTATAAGAGCTGCGTGGGTTAATAATGATACTATGTTATTTACCCAATTATCAGTACTGTGTAGAAAGCATGATACAGGCAGATTAACCCCTTAATGACCGCCGATACGTCTTTTTACGGCGGTCATTAGTGGGCTTTATTCTAGAGCGCCGCTATTCAACGTCGCTGCTGTAGAATAAAGTAAACAGAGCAGGGAGCCGTGAAATCTCCCTGCTCTCAGCTGCCAGAGGCAGCTGAGGGCTGGGGGCGTCCCTGCTCTGCCGGGTGAGATCGATATTAGTATCGATCTCACCCGTTTAACCCTTCAGATGCGGTGCGCAATAGCGAGCACCGCATCTGAGTGGTTTTGGAGAGAGGGAGGGAGCTCCCTCTCATCTCACTGACACCCGGCGATAAAATCGCCGAGTGTCTGTGTCTTCTATGGCAGCCGGGGGTCTAATAAAGACCCCCAGGTCTGCCTGGAGCGAATGCCTGCTAGATCATGCCGCAGGCATGACCTAGCAGATGCCTGTCCGTTTTAAACGGACAGGCTAATACACTGCAATACAAAAGTATTGCAGTGTATTATAATAGCGATCGGAGGATAGTGAAGTCCCCTAGTGGGACTAGTAAAAAAGTAAAAAAGTTTAATAAAGTTAATAAAAAAAAAAAAAGTGAAACAAAAAAAATGAAAAACCCAGCTTTTCCCCTTACAAAATGCTTTACTACGGTATTAAAAAAAACTACAATAAAGCAAAAAAGTTACACATATTTGGTATCGCCGCGTCCGTAACGACCCCGACTATAAAGCTGTTACATTATTTAACCCGCACTGTGAACGCCGTAAAAAATAAAATAAAAAACAATGGAAAAATTGCTGTTTTCTGTTAATCCTGACTTAAAAAAAACGTGATAAAAAGTGATCAAAAAGTCGCATCTACTCTCAAATGGTACCAATAAAAACTGCAAGTCGTCCCGCAAAAAAACAAGACCTTATACAGCTATGGCGACACAAAAATAAAAAAGTTACAGCTCTTCGAATGTGACAATGGAAAAATGTAAAAAATGGCTTGGACATTAGGGCCCAGAATGCAAGCAGGGGGAAGGGGTTAATACATTGTTTTCAATAATGGGAGACCTGACACAGGTAATACTGGGAGTGGGGGTATTATTCTACAAAGTATTTTCAGCTTTGCATGGAAGTCAACAAACATGTCAATCATTTTTAATAAAACATCATAGGTTTGTTCACATTTTTGTGGTTCACAGAAAAATTCCACCTAAATAATATTCACACAAGGGTCCATTCATAGAAATAAACAATTGATTTATGTAAAATAGCTTGTAAATGTGTTTTGAATGATACTGAAGTCCATGGCTATTATCCTTTCTGCCAAGAGGCTGCATTTAAGTATATCTGAGGTTTGATGGCTGTGCTGCCCGGACTAGAAAAACTCTGTACCCCTCACTGCCATGACCAGGAAGGAAAGTGAAGTCATGTTTCAGTTCAAAAAAACAAAACAACATAAAATAATACATATATAATACATATTTTCTTGTTGGTATATACATTTTCGGCACCTACCACTGGCCAACCTCAATTATTAGTTGAATCCTAGAAGACTATATAGCTATTTAGAGACAACAGACAAAAACATGAATTACCTGGGCATAATATTACGTTTGCGATAAATTGAAAACTGGGAGCTGGAACCACAGGAAAAGGATGGCATGTGTTTCCTTAAAAAGAGAAAGAGGAAATTGCTTCATCTGAACGTAAGTAACGAATGAACGTTGTGCCAGTGTAACACTTACCTGGTCCTACAAGAGATCCTGCAGTGCTAAATAAGTAGGGAATTTTTGCTGAGCTTAAAGAATAGGGTGTTCCATTTCCAATGAAGCTTTCATTTAATGCTGGGGTTTCTGTTGAATGAATAACAGACCTACTTTACAGAATATACATACACATTTTTATATATATATATATATATATATATATATATATATATATATATATATATATATATATATTACAAGGTAGGATGGAGTCTGCATATTAATGTACAGTTCTCCACAGCCTATGAACATTATTTACATGTAACTAATATGAACTGATGTAATTTTCAGAAATCTTATGATACATCACTGTACTTATAGTGTGGTAGAGATGGACAAATGCATATGTACAGCTTGGAGTAGCCAGGCTGCCTAGTGTTATGTGTACTGTAAATGCAAATCACACTGTAATATACTTGTAAAATATTGTATGAAGCAATGGTGTTCTGTTGTTTGTAATAGACACACAATTAGATTCGGTAGTGCGCCTAGAAGACTTTGCACCAGGCAGCAACAAACTACACATTAGATCAGAACCTTGCTACTGAGATGTACTGTAGAACACGAAGAGCACACCTCTCATCATTGAATTCAGGTGCTTCATTCAGTCCCATTGCCACATGTATATAAAATCCACCACCTAGCAATGTAGTCTGCCTGTACAAACATTTGTGAAGAAATGGGTCGTTCTAAAGAGCTCACTGAATTCCAGCGTGGTGCTGTAATATAACAAGTGCCTCCTAGATATTCCACGATCAACGGTGAGTGTTATTATTGCAAAGTCCCAATCCTCCTCTGGTACGAACATCAGCACAAAAACGGCACCGGGAGCATCATGGCATGGGTTTCCATGGTGAGCAGCTGCATACAAACCTTACATCACCAAACACAATGTCAAGTGTCGGATGGAGTGGTGTAAAGAACGCCGCCACTGGACTCTGGAGCAGTGGAAACGTGTTCTGTGGAGTGATGAATCACGCTTATCTATCGCAGTCTGATGGACGAGTCTGGGTTTGGTGAATGCCAGGAGAACATTACCTGCCTGACTGCATTGTGCAAACGGTAAAGTTTGATGGATGAGGGATAATGTTATGGGGTTGTTTTTCAGGGGTTGGCCCTGGCCCCTTAGTTCCAGTGAAGGAAAATCTTAAAGCTTCAGGATACTAAGACATTTTGGACAATTGTATGCTTCCAACTTGTGGGAACAGTTTGGGGAAGGATCTTTTCTGTTCCAACTTGACTGTGCCCCCGGGCGCAAAGCAAGGTCCATAAAGGCATGGTTGGGTGGGTGGGTTATTTGGGTATGGAAGAACTTTACTGGCCCACACAGAACCTTGACCTCAATGACCTCAACTCCATCGAACACCTTTAGGATGAATTACAATTGAGTTTGAGAGCCAGGTCCTCTCATCCAACATCAGTGTCTGACCCCAAAAATGCTCTTGTAGAAAGCCTTCCCAAAAGAGTGGAAGCTGTTTTAGCTATAAAGGGGGGACCAACTCCATATTAAAGCCTATGGATTTAGAATGGGATTTCAGAAAAGCTCCTGTAGGTTTAGTGTGGAAGCGTCCCAATACTTCTGTCCTTATAGTGTATGTAAAGATGCAAAAATTAACCCAAATGATATGCATTAAAAGATATATTTAAAAATTATTTTAAAACGCACACGTCATCTGTTATACGTGTTTCTTCTACAGAATTTGTTTGTGTAGGTGAGGCCTTCATTATTCCGACGGAAACCTAAAGAAAACCTCCCTCTTGTGTGATAGTTACTTTATGTCACTTCTGATGCATCCAATATTCACCTGAACCTTTCTTCTTTCTCTTCTGTCTTGGTTTTTGAGAACGAGGACTTTTTATTTTAGGACCTTGAATAAGAATACAAATAATAATGTAATATGGGTGGCACAGTGGTTAGCACTACAGTTTGCACGGTTGGTTGTTCCTGCTTGCCAATGACTTTAGATTAATAATTTTGACTGCTGTGACTCCTAATACAACCAGTGACAAAATTGCATTTCTAACTTTTGATTCTTGACTCAATTCGGCTATGCTTTTCAATACAAGGGGATTCCTCATAACAATGTGTACTGCGTCATATACATTTTCTAAGAATTAAATAGTAGACATATGCAACTGTATAGGCATACAGTTGCATATGTCTGAGGCATACGTTCGCCAGCATACTTTAAATGTGCCTGGTAAGCAGTGTGCAAAGAGCCTTACTCGAATAACTGTAGACGTAAAATAATAAACAGCAGTTCCACCTGGCATTGCTGCATTAACCCCTTAATGACCAGCCTATTTTAGACCTTAATGATCGTCTCATTCAAAGAGCTATAACTTTTTTATTTTTGCGTCGACATAGCTGTATAAGGTCTTGTTTTTTTGCGGGACAAGTTCTAATTTTTAATAGCACCATTTTGGGGTACATAGAATTTATTGATCAACTTTTATTAACTTTTTTTTGGGGGGGGAAAAGAAAAAAAAACTGCAATTTCGCCACACTTTTTTGCGTCATAAATTTACGCCGTTTACCATGTGGTATAAATAACACAATAACTTTATTCAGCGGGTTGTTACGATTGCAACAATATCAAATTTATATAGATTTTGTATGATTTACTACTTTTATACAGTGAAAACACTTTTTTTTCAAAATTATTTGTTTTTGTGTCTCCATATTTGAAGAGCCATAACTTTTTTATTTTTTCGCCGATGTAGTTTTTTTTTTGCGGCACGAATCGTAGTTTTTATCGGTAACATTATGGAGTAAATGCGACTTTTTGATCACTTTTTATCACATTTTTTTTAAGGCAGGATTCAAAGAAAACAGCTATTTTTGCATTGTTTTCTATTTTACGACGTTCACCGTGCGGGTTAAATGATGTAATATCTTTATAGTGGGGGTCGTTACGGACGTGACAATACCAAACATGTGTAACTTTTTAACTTTATTTTGTTTTTAAATAATAAAGCAGTTTGTAAGGGGAAAAGGTGGAAAGGTGGGTTTTTCTTTTTTTGTTTCACTTTTTATGAAACTTTTTTTTTAAACTTTTTTATTAGCTCCAGTAGGGGACTTCACTATGCGATCCTACGATCGCATTTATAATACACTGCAATACTTCTGTATTGCAGTGTGTTATGCCTGCCCGTGCAAAACGGATAGGCATCTGCTAGGCCATGCCTCAGTCATATACTACAGGCAGACCTGGGGGCCTTTATTAGGCCCCCGGTTGCCATCGGAGACACAGACACGGGTGTCAGTGAGATGAGAGGGAGCTCCCTCCCTCTACCCAAAACCACTCAGATGCGGCGCTCGCTATTGAGCGCCGCATCTGAGGGGTTAAACGGGTGAGATTGATGCTTATATACCCGGTCGAGCAGGGATGCCCCAAGCCCTCAGCTACTTCGGATAGCTGAGAGCAGGGAGATTTAACGGCTTCCTGCTCTGTTTAGTTAATCTGAGGCAGCACCGTAAGAAGGCTATTGCATTGGAATAAAGCCCGTTAGTGGCCGCCGTAAAAACACTATGGGGCGATCGCTAATGGGTTAAATATTGATTGTGCAATGTGAAAGTGATAGCCCCAGAGGAAAAAAAGTGACAAACCAAATGAATGCCAAATTGTGAACATATACATTACCATTTACCTCATCTCACATATGATTAATGGGGAAGATAGAGCACCTAGCCAAGCAGAAGACTGGCTGAATTGGGAGCAATCTCCAAATTTGAAATATAAATATTATTCACCCCTTCCCGCTGCAGCCACTTTTGACGATTCTGACAAAGCCTTATTTTTCAAATCTGACATGTGTCACTTTATGTGGTAATAACTTTGGAATGCTTTTACCTATCCAAGCGATTCTGAGATTGTTTTCTCATTACACATTGTACTTTAAGTTAGTGGTAAAATTTGGTCGATACATTCAGTATTTAATTGTGAAAAACACAAAAATTTCGCGAAAAATTGCAAAAAATAGCATTTTTCTAAAATTAAATGTATCTGCTTGTAAAAAAGAAATAGTAATACCACACAAAATAGTTGCTGATTAACATTTCCCATATGTCTACTTTATGTTTGTTAAATTTTTTTAAACATCCTTTTATTTTTCTAGGACGTTACAAGGCTTAGAACTTTAGCAGAGATTTCTCAAATTTTCAATAAAATTTCAAAAGGCTATTTTTACAGGGACCAGTTCAGTTGTGAAGTTACTTTGAGGGGCCTATACAATACAAACCCCCATAAGTCACCCCATTTTAAAAACCGCACCTCTCAAAGTATTCAAAACAGCATTTAGAAAGTTTCTTAACCCTTTAGGCGTTTCACAAGAATTAAAGCAAAGTGGAGGTGACATTTACAAATTATTATTTTTTTTGCATAAATTCATATTTAATCCTTTTTTTTCAGTAACACTGAAGGTTTTACCACAGAAACAAAACTCAATATTAATTGCCCAGATTCTGCAGTTTTTATAAACACCCCACATGTGGCCCTAGTGTGCTAATAGACTGAAACACAGGTCTCAGAAGCAAAGGAGCACCTAGTGGATTTTGGGGCCTTCTTTTCATTAGAATATATTTTAGGCCCCATGTCAGGTTTGAAGAGGTCTTGTGATGCCAAAACAAAGGAAACACCCTAAAAATAGACCCTATTTTGGAAACTACACCCCACAAGGAATACATCTAGGGGTGTTGTGAATATTTTGACCCCACAGGTGTTTCATAGATTTTATTAGAATTTTAAAGTGAAAATGAAAAATAGAATTTTTTTTCAATTAGATGTCATTTTAGCTAAAAAAAAAAACATCAAATTCCACAAGGAATTAAGAAAAATAAGCCCCCTAACATTTGTAAGGCAACTTCTATGGAGTATGTAAATACCACATATGTGGACGTAAACTGCTGTTTGGGCACACGGCAAGGCCTAGGAGAGGGAGCGCCATTTGGCTTTTTGAGTACAGATTTTGCTGGATTGGTAGTTTCGGCACCATGTCGCATTTGCAAAGCGCCTGAGGTACCAGTAGAGTGGAAACTACCCAAAAGTGACTCCATTTACGAAACTACACCCCTTGAGAAATTCATCCTGGGGTGTAGTGAGCATTTTGACCTCACAGGTGTTTCATAGATTTTATTAGAATTGGGCAGTGAAAATGAAGCATGTTAACCCCGCAGGTGTTTTCCAGAAATTAGTGTGCACTCGATGTTACAGAGTGAAAATGGGAATTTTTCCATAGATATGCCAATATGTGGTGCCCATTTTTTAAATAAAAATGTGTATCAGTGTATTTAGCTGAACTTTCTAATTACTTTTATTAAAAATTATATTTACTTTTTGAGATACAGCTGCTTTGTATCCTCTATACATAGCAGCTGTATCTTGCGTTGAATACGGTATCCGTCAGGTCCACGGGACTGACGGGTTCAGTGTCAGCAGGTCCTGTGTGGAGAGAGTTTTCTTTTTAGATCACCTCTGATGCAGTATTTACTCAGGGATTCTGGTTGCAACACTGCATAAATACTATTTATTTAAAAAAATATACTTTAACTGCTACAGAATTCTGCAGTGGACGAACATCTAACCATTAGTTTGCAGATAATACAACACTTTTTTTACACTCACAATTTTTTCTTGATCGTTTGCTTGCTGGTTCTTCTTTATACTCTCCTGGTTCCGTTAATCTATCTGTAAATAAATATAATCATTACATATAGATAGATAGTATATTATTTTCTGGGTATAGCTTTCATCACTCAAATAAAAAAATAAAATAAACAAATATATATATATATATATACACACACACACACACACACACACACACACACACACACACACACACACACACACACACACACACAGTGCATTCGGAAAGTCTTCAGAACCTTTCACTTTTTTTTACATTTTGCTGAGACCTTGTGCTAAAAGAAAAAAAAAATCAAGTTGTTACCCATCCTTCTGCCATCAATTCCCCATAATGACAAAGCGAAAACAAAATGTTAGAAATGTTTGCAAATGTTTTCAAAATTATTAAAAATGAAAAACTAAAATTTTGCATGGACATAAAAAATTTAGCTCTGGGCATCTCATTTTTCCAGATCACCTTTGAAATGTTTCTTCACCTTGATTGGAGTCCACCTGTGGTAAATTCATTTTAAAGACATGATTTGGAGACACACCTCTGTCTATATAAGGTCTATCAGCTGACAATGCATATCAGAGCAAAAACCAAGCCGTGAAGAGCAAAGAACTGCCTCTTGAGCTCAGAAACAGGATTGTGTGGAAACACAGATCTGGAGAAGGGTACAAAAAAAATTCTGCAGCACTGAAAGTTCCCAAAAGCACAGTGACCTCCATAATTGCAAATAATGGAAGAACTTTGAAACAACCAGGACTCTTCCTAGAGCTGGCCGTCACACCAAACTAAGTAATTGGGGGAAAGGGCAATGGTAAGGTGACCAAGTACCCAATGGTCACTCTGGCTAAGCTCCATAGATCCTGTATGGAGATGCGAGAAAGTTCCAGAAGGTCAGCTATCACTGCAGCACTCCACCAATCTGTGCTTTATGGCAGAAAGTATCTCAGAAAGACACATGAAAGCCCACCTGGAGTTTGCACTCCTAAAGGACTCTCAGACTGTGAGAAACAAGATTCTGTGGTCTGATGAAACCATGATTTAACTTTTTTGCCGCAATTCTAAGCATCATGTCATGACAGGGAGACTTGTTGGGGTTGAGGGAAAGATGAATGAAACAAAAGTACAGAGATATTCTTAATGAAAACCTGATCCAGAATGCTCTGGATATCAGAATGGGCTAAAGGTTAACCTTCCAACACGACAATGACCCTAAGCACACAGCCAAGACAACACAGGAGTGGCTTAGGGACAACTCTGTGAATGTCCTTGAGTGGCCCAGCCAGAGCTTTGACTTGAAGACAATCGAACATCTCTGAAAAGACCAGAAAATGGCTGTGTACTGACGGTCCCCATTCAACCTGACGGAGCTTGAGAGGATCTGCAGAGAATAATGGCAGAAAATCCTCAAATCCAGGTGTGTAAACTGTGTGGCATAATACCCAAGAAGACTGGAGGCTGTTATAGCTGCCAAAAGTGCTTCAACTAAGTACTGAGTAAAGGGTCTGAATACTTATGTCCGTGCAATATTTTAGTTTTTCCTGTCCAAGAAATTAGCAAAGGTTACTAACATTCTGTTTTCACTTTGTCATTTTGGGGTATTGAGTGCAGAATGATTTTAGCACAAGGCCTCAACATAACAAAATGTGGAAAAATTGAAAGGGTCTGAAGACTTTCCGAATGCATTGTATATATTTATATATAATTCCTGATTTAAGAACAAAGCAATAAAACATTTTTTTTATAGCTTCAGTCCTATTTTAACAGATATTTCATGCTGATCGCATCCCTGTTTAAGTACCTTTTGAAATATGTTGTAGTCTGGCCTTTCAACTACATATTACAGTTTATCTTAATGTGTCTTACGCTTAAAAAGGTTGTAGAACCTAAAAAGGTCAGAGCTTTCTCACCAGGGGTAAATTATAATGGAGATTTCTCATAACCCTTCACATTATTCAGAGGTCCAGGACTTTCCCATTAGATCCCACTGAAATAAGAATAACCTTATGACCAAGTATTCTTGAAACTAAATTGTGTATAAAGCTAGTAGTGTGATGATGATGATGATGATAATATGTGTGTCAGCATGAATAGACAAGAATAGTGCTACAATAGCGCTTCAGATAAGGTAGGAAAATGATTGTTAAATTTCCCACCAGGGCTCTGAAAGTTACATTTTTCCATAGAACAACAATTTTTTTGTTTTTTCCAAAATCCACATAGTTAATGTAGGTAGTGGCTGCATCATTTATCCCACTAGATTCTGTGAGCGAGACAAAACAAACATGTTACATACATTTCAGAATATTTTAACATTTGCCCCCTTTAAGTTCAACTTACTCAGCAGATCATCCATATGATTATTCCCATCACCATTTGTGTAATTTACTAATTCTTCAATATCTGAAAAAGAGAAATATGTTAATATTATGTGAAGCACCAGGACATGAGTTTTACATGAATAGAGAGCCTGGAATCATTTCAATAGCACCTTGCTAAGATAAACACCTGGTAAAGTAAATCTAAAAATTATATGTCTGAAAGTGGACAACCATTAAGAACTGGAGAATTTGTCACTATGACCAAGAAAAATAAAATCCTATACATTAGTCATATCAATAGGCAGAGTATGTATATGTCCTAAGGGAACCCGTCACCCCTTTCTACTCTCCAAAGAACAGCATGTACAAGAAGGGAATGCATGCTGGTCCTCACAATCCATCGGCTCATTTACATATGATGCAGGAAAACGTTATAATACAATTGAAGAGGCGTTGTGCATCTTTCTATGGGATGGATAGTGAGAATCAACATGTATTCTATGTTTGTACATGCCAGTGTAAGTGGTTTATAGATTAGAAAGGAGGTGACAGGCTCCCTTTAATAAAAAAAAAATTCTGCTCGCGTAATATTTGACATTGGTTTATGCATATCTACAGCTGAACTTGAAAATTTTAAAGATACAGATATAAAGGCTATGGAAACCCTGGAACACCTTTAAATAAAACAATGTATTATGATGTTTTAAGCAACTTTGTAATTGTTCTTTATTAAAAAATCTATTTACTTTTTCAGGTACAGCTTCTATGTATCCTGGATACATACAAGCAGTATCCTACACTCAGAGCCAAATCTGTAATGTCAGCGGGACTGACGGCTTCGGTGACAGTGGGTCCACCTGTTTTCGATCACTTCTAAGTTTAATAAAAAAAACAATTACAAAGTTGCTTAAAACACCATAATACATTGTTTTATTTAAAATCCAAAAAAGAGAACGTGAAGCAGTACTCAAATAAAGTGAATTTCGTTGTGGTTCCATGTTGGATGAATAAATTCACTTTATTTGAGTGCTGCTTCACGTTCTCTTTTTTGGATATCTAATACATAAGGAGAGGTCACTCCTTTATTTTTGAAGCTTTGCACCAGCCTAGTCAGGCATTTGTTCACAGTGCTGCTCCAATCCTTTGCTTTTTTCTTGTTTTATTTAAAGGTGTTCCAGGGTTTCCATAGCCTTTAAATCTGTATCTTTAAAATTTTTAAGTTCAGCTGTAGATATGCAGAAGCCAATGACAAATATTACACGAGCAGAAAAATGTATTTAATAAAAAAAAAAAAAGTGTTCAAAGGTTTACATAGCCTTTAAGGCGATTCCCGTTGGCCAATTAACGTTATGATACGCTCATTTCCAAGTGATCCTAACATTAATTGGCCAGCATCTATGCAGATCTTGCGTAAACATGCTGCGGTAAAAATTGTTATCAGTGGCACGATTGGTAAGTGTAAATGCCACTCATAGTGACATCAACATTTACACACGGCATTCCTGCTTAGTGCACGCTCTTGTAAGAGCCATTGTTAGGCAACTAGAAAAGCCCCAAGGTGCCATCGTATAGATTCCATGACTTATCTGACATTTATTGACATGGTGCATTATTTGCATTGATGAAAATGAGATTTGTTGTTTTCACCACCATATTACATACAGCCTGTTGTCTCTCACTTTAAAAATACTTGATGGCTGTGAAATCTAGGGATCATGCAGGAAACCATGATAATAGCACCGATGGTGGACATCTTTGCTAAAAGTATCTATTACGGAATGGTTGGCATCACTCTGTTGATGTTGGAGACATTCATTTTTTTAAAGAGAAGGGTTTATCTAATACTTGATAAAACACGGTAACAGCTCTTAAAACTTTCTAGCTATCACTCTTCAAAGAATCTAGATAGTATTTATTGTATGTATCCAGACACAAACAATACTTATCCCTGGGTCACCAACTAGAGTGGAAAAAGAAATGTATCCTAAACTATCATTCTAAGGGCTTATTCACATTGTGTGGTCAAATCCCGGTTTCTTGCAGCGATTACCACAAAATTACGACAAAATGCACCACACCGTATAAATATACCCATGTTGCTTTTCCTGTAGTGAACTTTCCTGCTCAACCAATTAGAGAGCTAGTTGCACTATTTAAATCCCCTGTAAATAGTCTTTTGCACCCTGAACCTGGTTGTACTGACATCTTGTACCTGAACCTGTTCTACTTTTGTTAAGATTAGTTTGTTCTTAAACCCTCTGAACTGCAGACCTGGTTTTTCATTAGCTCTACATCACCGTTACCGAATCCTGAATTGCCTAACTCCCTTTCTGTTTACCACTTCTGTTTCACGTACCCAGTTTTACGACATCATCACTACCGAATCCTGAATGGCTGTTACCTGTAGCAACCATATCTTTAACCTTTCACATATTGGTCTGGTTCCCCTGTCGCATATCTAGAGAACTAATTACAGGGCAAGTTAGGGGCACCAAAGTCCTGGTGCCAGCGTAGTGCTTTATACCCAAACTGAAGTCAAGGGAAAAGGGGATGCTATAGGTGAATTGTGCCAACCAGTAGATTCTTTCTCTGGGTATTGTAACAGTTCCAAAATTATTAACCCATTCTGGTCTATTAAAAGCAAAACTAGACATTTTAATAGATAGCATTCCAGCTACGTCATACTCTCAATCCAATAACAAAAGCTTCCAAACAAAAACAAGAAAAAACAACTCACCCACTGTTGTCAATGTGCTTACAAAATCATCTGAAAAAGAAAATTTGTATCAGTTTTACATCATTCAGAGATTCAGTACTGACAACTGGAGAAGTATCCCCCCTATATAACTGAGAGGATATGTTGTACAATGACAGCCAAAAACAAAGACATGTTAATCATTAAGGATAAAATTTACGTCGCAGACCACCGCCATTCCTTACCTGGCAACGCCCGCTACCACAGTCCATTGACTTCCTGCCAGAGTCTCCCTCCTAGGAGATGCCAGCACTTGCGACTGGCAGGCCCTGCTCTTCCTGTTAAGGTGCGCACCCTCGACCCCGGCCTTAAAGGACTAGTGCGCGCGCACATGTAAAAAGTTCCCTAATTAAACCCTGTCCATCCTGGACTATGAGAAAGGCTCCGCCCTTACACTCCCTGCCTAAGCGTTGTTGTAGTTACCCCATGTCTGTCTTGCAAATAGTCCCTTGGTATTTTCCTGCTCCCAGTGTTCCTGTGTCCTGCCTCCTATTTACTGTATCCCATGCTGTGCCTTGCTCACGAGCCTGTATCGTACCTGAGCCGTCCCTTGCCTCACCTGGTGGAATACTCCACGTGTGCAGACGCCCGTATTCCGGGATACCATCCGCCACGTCTGGCACAACCCACCACCTCCAGCCCCATCTGTGCCAGAGCCCTTGCCGCCATCCGGACTATCCCAGGTCCCCTTCTGCTACACTCCTACCATAGACTATGTGCATAGACTGTGAGTTGGTCAGCTGCCTCTCCGCTACGACGGAGCGGCCTAGTGGGTCCACATACCCCTAGATCGTGACAATGTCCATACATAAACAACATTCTGTTAAACCAAATAGCAATTTCCTAGATCTCTTTTTATGATCCACCTAATTAGATTATTATTGGCAGTTTGCCTATTTTCCCAGCACATATAGACTATAGTTAGGTCAAGTGTCTGATATCAACTCCAACACTTCAACATACTGTATATGATTAATTTACGGTTGCATGCAGCAATAGTGAGTAATGTCAATCTTTAAAGCTAAACTCAGGTAGTGTTTGATGTTAACATTCTGATATATCGACAGATGAATGCAACTGTATGCTTGTACAGTTGCATATGCCATTCACTACCATTAAAAAGAAATCTATATTGTGTTGGAGCCGCGAGTTACCGGCATACTCTAACCAAATATATGCCAAATTGGCACCCTCTTTGCATATGTTTGCTCATTACATTCTACAGGCACGGCAACATTTATGTCAGCAGATTTTCCACGCGAACAAGGCAACAGTGCAGCACAGGTGTGGTGTGAATCGATCCTAAACTGTTCTGAGTAGTATTTGAAGCATGCATCAAACACAGCCTTAGATGCCATTAAATAGGTTTTCCCACTAAAGCAACCGTAGCTTGTTTAATATATAATGCAAAGTTAGCAAGTTTTACAAATATAAGTAAATACAAATTTTGTGACTGAGTGAACTTAGTATTTTTGGACTGCAACATGTTATTCAGATCCGGAGAACAGAGTAAAATATTCTATTGGCTACTTACCTGTGAAAAGGTCTTTACAGTCAGGAAAAATCTCAAAATCTAGAGGAAAAAATAGGTTAAATGTTAAAGAGACTTTGTCACCACATTATAAGTGCCCTGTCTCCTACATAAGGAGATGGGCGCTGTAATGTAGGTGACAGTAATGCTTTTTATTTAGAAAAACGATCTTTTTTCACAAAGTTAGGAGCGATTTAAGTTTATGCTAATGAGCTTTCTTAATGCCCAAGTGGGCGTACTTTTACTTTCGACCAAGTGGGCGTTGTACAGAGGAGTGCATAACGCTGACCAATCGGCATCATGCACTCCTCTCCATTCATTTACACTGCACTAGCGATATAGATATATCGCTATGTGCAGCCTCATACACAAACCCTAACATTACTACAGTGTCCTGATAATGAATACACATGAAATCCAGCCTGGACGTCATGTGTACTCAGAATCCTGACACTTATGACTCTTTTTTTGTGAGATTCCAGCAAAGGATATGAAATCTCGCGAGATCTTGGAGCTAAACGAGATTTGGTTTCACTTGCCGGAATCTCACAAAAAAAGATTCAGAAGTGTCAGGATTCTGACTACACATGACGTCCAGGCTGGATGGTCATGTGTATTCATTATCAGGACACTGTAGTAATGTTAGGGCTTGTGTATGAGGCTGCACATAGCGATATATCTATATCGCTAGTGCAGTGTAAATGAATGGAGAGGAGTGCATGATGCTGATTGGTCAGCGTCATGCACTCCTCTGTACAACGCCCACTTGGTCAAAAGTAAAAGTATGCACACTTGGGCATTAAGAAAGCTCATTAGCATAAACTTAAATCGCTCCTAACTTTGTGAAAAAAGATCGGTTTTTTTAAATAAAAAGCATTACTGTCACCTACATTACAGCGCCCATCTACTTATATAGGAGACAGGGCACTTATAATGTGGTGACAGAGTCTCTTTAATGTGTATTTGTCTTAGGTCTGTTCATGCTGCTAAAACCAATCTTCAGTTCCTGCATATAAGAAATAGACTCAATTTTAAAATAGACACAAAAAGTTGGTGGTCTAGGTTGCACCAGCGAAGCTTCAGCTTTTGTGTTAATGCATTTACATTCTGCTTTAAGTTAAACCGGTACTGCAGGAGATTTGGAGTATTATATGGCGGCCATACAAATTCATGGCTGTCTATGTAATACATGGATAGACCTGGTGCGCCACAGTTAGATCCACTCTATGTAACCAGCTCTCAGCCCATGAAGGGGTGTCCCAAGCAGGAGACACGTGTATGATATTCATATGCCCTAACTAAACCATCTCACTAAGACAACCCCTATGAAGATTATATTAAAGAAATGCATATAGAACTGTTCCCTGATAAAATGTTATTGGAGTCTTCCAATAATAAAGACCTGCATGACTACGATGATTTTCAACATTCCCCCTAAACCTCTGGCACCCAGCCAGAGGGAACTTTGAAGTCCATTACTTAACTTTTTTAAGCTGTTCACTGAAGAAGTTCAAAATCTTCACATAATAATGCAATTCTGATACCAGGAAGTTGGACTTGAAATATAATGTTTCCTCATTTTAACCACAGGTGTAATCATGATAAACACACGGTAGGTAAATAAAAAGTAGACTTTGTTCAGATTAAAATATATTTTAATTGTTTTGCTTATATCCACTCAAACTAGCAATTGAATATATCCTAAAATGCTACTGACCTTCCATATCCATGTCCTGTAATGGACATGCTATATCTATATCATCGTATAACAGCTTCAGGAAGCCCTCTGTTGAATGCAGGACTGATAATTCATCAACTGTAAAAATAAAGCATATAAAATACATCAATATCAGTGTTCATTTTAGGAATTCTATGCACAGTGTAAAGCGGACCTATCCTGTCGAACATGTTGTGCTACCTGCTAAGCAGCATGTTATAGAGCAGGATGAGCTGAGCAGATTCATATATATTTTTATGCAAAGAAAATCACTATGATTTTTAGTTTATTGATATAAATTTTTAGATCTGTTTTTCCCTCGCGTCCATATACAAAATAAAGATATTCCATTTGTAATAGAATCGGTTTTTGAAATGGTTCTAATATTCACCTGTCTTATCTTGTCCTTCAAGACCGGTGGACGGTCTAAGCAACAATAGCGCAGTATTAGCAGACGAGCTAAAAACAATAATCGTAAAAGCAGTTTATGACATCTTAACAGAAATCCTCTGGTTAATGGATCCGAAAGTCACAAAGCCACAGCACTGGTTCAACACTAATCACCTGATCAAAGACTTTTTCCGATCCATTACAGTAGCTCCCTCCAGTATCTGTGCAATTTTATACATTTCCATAACAGGTGAATAAGGCCAGCATTGGGCAATAAACATCTACAGCAGGCAGAGGTATCAGAGGAATAACACTTGTTCGGTAACTCTGGAGTGTAATGTAGTGCATGGTTTATCATGAACTGTGATATGTTGTGTGCATAGTTTAGGGGGACGTGCATAGTGCCCCTATGGACATTTTTCCAATTTACCTCCACAATCTCCCCTTTTTACCTTAGCCCATCTATTCTTACTCTTGTGGACGTGTCATTTATGAAAAACAGTCAACATAATTTTATATTAAGCAGATATCAAACCTTTTATTTTAATCTGCTTGCTCAATAATTTGTTTATTAAAAATTCTTTTGTCACAAATTTCAACTTATTTTAAAAAAAATTTAAACAAGTGAAATATTAGAATTAATAATAAAAAAAAGAAAAATTATATCAAATAACATCCAATAAGTTATGTACTCCCTCTATATTCTTAGCAGTATTCCATCTTAGCAATATTTCAAACTTTATGTTGTAGTTCATATCGTAAATATCTAATCGGTGGGGGACTGACTCTCAGAACCCCTGCCGATCAGCTGTTTTGAAAGGTCTGTGGAGCTCGTGCTAGCGCTGCTTGCCCTTCATCGATCAAAATGATCACTACTCTAAAACGCGGACACACGTATAGCGGCAGTTCACAGTATTACAGCCGTCTCCCATTCAAGGGATTGCAGAGGCTCTGAGGTCAAATAGTAAAACTATAAAAAAAAATCAATTTTGGAAACTACAGCCCTCAAGTCATTTATCAAGGAACGTAGTGAGCATTTTGACCCCACAGGTGTTTTCCAGAAATGAATGCACTGCGGATAGTGTAAAGTGAAAATGGCAGACATGCCATTTCAGTGCCCAAATATGTTGTGCCCAGCTGGTATCACCCCTAAAATTGTTAAGATGATTCTCACGGGTATGGTTATACCATATATGTGGATGTAAACTGCTTTTTGGGCACACTGTAGGGCCCAGAAGAGACGACGCACCATTCGGCTTTAGTAGCTCGGATTTTGCTTGGTAGTAGTTCTGTTTGGGGTTTTACTGGTATTAACCTTTTGTAAACACTCTGCACCTTTGCAGTTTAGGGAATTTCGCTGGGAAAGTTTTGCCCTGATACAATACGGGCACCCTCGCTTCCGATTTATGTGCTTGGGTCCTCCCCTTCCTGGTTTCCAAATATTAGGGCCTTGATAACCACTTCTTGAAACAGAAGAAATATTCTCTGGCCTGCACATCAGGATGTTTTTTCATCCCCAACTTACAGGAGCTATAACTGTTTTATTTTTCCGTTGACGCTCTGTGAGGGCTTGTTTTTTTGAGGCAACCAAAAAAACAGCAATTGTGGCATTGCTTTTTAGTTGTTGGCTTTTTTTTTTTTTTACAGCATTCAACGTAGGGAATAAATGACATTTTTATATTTCGGGTCATTATGGACACAGCGATACCAATTATGTATAGTGTATTTAACGTTTTCTTTTTCTTCCAATGTTAAAGGAGTTGATAAGGAAAGAGGCAATTTGTTATTTTATTAATTGAAACTGATTTTTCTAAAACATTTTTTTTATTTTTTGTTTAGTCACACTAGAAGGCTAGAAGGCCTGAGCCCTTGCGCGCACCAAGTATAAGTACTAAATACCCCTAAACTACTTTTTTCAATAAAATAATTTTTCTTAAAGGCATTATACGGGTTATTTCAATTGATGGCCTATCCTGGCCATCAAGATTAAATTCGTGGAGGTCCGACTGTCGGCACCCACACCGATCAGCTGTTTTAAGGGGCCGTGGCATTCGTACTAGCGGTGCAACCTCTTCATTGTTTCAAATTAATAGGACAGTGGTACGAGTGCTGCGGCCCCTTCAAACAGCAGATCGGCTGAGATGCTGACAGTTGTCCGCCGATCTAATATCGATGGCATATCTTTAAGAATAGGCCATCAATTTTAATAACCCAAATAAATCCTTTAAGCTTTTGAAATTGTACAAATTACAGACAAAATTAAGAAATCCCAACAATCCCCCCATGACTATAGCAGCAATAAAGTCAAAGCAATATCCCGTATAATAGTAATCATAATCACGCGTTACCCATCTGGAGGAGAAATAAAGCAGCAAACAGAAAGGAGGAGTCATACACCGTCCTTTGCCAGCTACACCTGTACCAATGAGAGTCCTACAAGCCGACCTCTAGCGAGATCAGATGAGTCTAACCACGCCCCCCATACATCATCAAATTCCTTGACACAATTACTTTTCAAATACACAAACATTTCCAGATGAAGATATAGATTTACTCTACAATGAATTCTGCCAAAACAGGCAGGTCTTGTGATTTCCAATGAAATGCACTCAATTTGTGTGCAAGTTATAGCAACCAGATAATGGCCAAGCGATGACTCTCCTGTACAGGTACTTCTGACACCACCCCGAGCATTGAGCTTAATTGAAAAAAACTCATATCTAACATCCATTACATCCACTTAGTTGCTCCGCAATCGCGGACAATTCCATACAAGATGAATCAATCCTGCCCCTGGCGATTGACATCTTGTACATAAATCATTGGATTAGAATCTATTAGAACCAGCAAAGCTGGGGTTCCGTGCACCCTATGTAATAAGTAAACTTGTGACAGTGTGTGAGCAGCTTCTCTGACCACTACTTTAGGGACATTTTAAAGAGCGTCATGCCCAGGTGCGTAACGAGGAAAAACTAGGCCCCATAGCAAACTTTTGACTGAGTTCCTCCTCCCCTGTGTGCCACACATAGCCCCCCTTGTAGATAGTACCCCCTGTAGATTGTGCCATACAGTCCCCCCTGTAAATTTTGCCATAAAGCTCCCCTTGTAGATTCTGCCATACAGCCCCCCTGTAGATTGTGCCAACAGCCCACCTGTAGACAGTGCTATACAGCCCCCTAAAGACAGTGTCACCCCACTCGTAGACAGTGCCCCCTTCCCCCTTGTAGAGAGTGCCATAAAGCCCCCCTGTAGACAGTGCCCCCTACCTCCCCCTTGTAGATGGTGTCATACAGCCCCTCTGTAGATAGTGCCCCCCTCCTTGTAGATTGTGCCAACAGCCCACCTGTAGACAGTGCTATACAGCCCCCTAAAGACAGTGTCACCCCACTCGTAGACAGTGCCCCCTTCCCCCTTGTAGAGAGTGCCATAAAGCCCCCTTGTAGACAGTGCCCCCTACCTCCCCCTTGTAGATAGTGCCATACAGCCCCCTGTATATAGTGCCAAAATGCCCCCCTTGTAGATAACGCCCCACCTCCCCTGTAGATAGCATCATACTCCACCCTGTAGATAGTGCCATACAGCCCCCCTGTAGATAGCTCCATACAGCCCCCTCTGTAGATAGCACCATACAGGCCCCCTGCAGATAGCGCCATACAGCCACCCTGTAGATAACGCCACACAGCCCCCCTGTAGGTAACGCCACACAGCCCCCTGTAGATAGCGCCACACAGCCCCCCTGTAGATCGCGCCATACAGCCCCCCATAGATAGTGCCATACAGCCCCCCTGTTGATATCACCATATAGCCCCCCCCTGTAGATAGCGCCTTCCAAACAAATAAAACATACTCACCTAGGCCCTGTTCCTGCAATGAACGGAGCTATTCCAAAGCATCAACGCCAATGGGATCCTTGCGTAGGCCGCCATGATCCAGTGACGTCATCATGCAGATACTATTGAATGTGGCATTGCTACCACTGTAAAAGCGATAGCGACGCCACTAGGCATGGTGCAGATGCCACCGGACAACGGCCCCTTCATGCCGCGAGACGTTTAGCAGCCGCTATGGCTTCCACAGCGGTAGTTAAACCACTGGTCATGCCGCTGATCCTCCAAGATTGTTACAAGCTTCTAAACTACATAAAGCTACCCTCCGGTCCCAGGACAACATTTTAAATATGATGAGTAATATTACATGGTGCCCTCCAGTTGTGCCCCTATGCCGTGGATCCGCTGTTTTAAGGTCCCCTCTGTACTGTCTCAAAATGGCTGCAGCACTTCTTTTTTTAATGTAAAGTTTTTTTATTTTCAATTTAACAAATAAACAAAAAACAGAGTTACAAATGTGTATCCAACATGTATATCCCCCCCCCCCCACAATTAATACCACCCGAGAAAAAAAAAGAAAAAGAAAAAAGAAGCCCATAACTCTTGTCAGGGATCATTACCATGTATATTATTTGCAAAAATATTATCCTCGCATATATGTATGTATATATCAGTATATTACACAAAGAACTGGAATCTAATAAATGGAGAATATATCAGGGGCACGCCTATGGAGACACCGCCCCTGGAATGCAGGAGTGTACAGATGAACTCACAGCTGAGGAGCCAATGGGGCTTAAGCACGTCCCACATCTCTAGGGAGGAGTTTTATGTTTCTTTTCTTTGTTCAATAAAAAGGTTCAGTTCACTTCCTACTTGACTGAGGGAAAGATGTCTACCAACGCTTGTCTGTCTGGTGTACTTTTTTCCATGCATGCTTTCAGTTTTCAATTTACAGAGGTGGTTATTCGGTGTGAGATAACAGGGGAAAAGGAAGTTTTACCCTGTAATTTGGCCCCCGCAGCGTGGGGCCATACTTGAGGGGATTTCGGAATCCGGACAACCGTCAATCACAGGGTGAAACAGACGACACAGGACTGCCCACTAAAGGAGCCTGATCACCTCCACAATAACACGGTAAGTCAGTTGATTTTATTAATATTCGACTTATCTGTGTTAGTGGACGGTCTTTTGGTAGTCTATAGAACCCTGGTCGATTGCCTGGATTATCTCAGGCGACAGAGGCGACATCCCCGCTTTGTGGTCACGAACCCGTAAGAAATTAGTCGCGCCCGACTAACCATCCTCTGGGTAATTAGGGACTAGATAGAAAATATAACCTGTTTTATACAGGTGCACGCGGGGTGTGTATAAACACTGATAAGTCGTGGATAGTATTATAACCTGTCTTATACAGGCGCATTCGGGCACAATACGTGTGATAAGTCGTGGATAGTATTATAACCTGTCTTATACGCGGGCATGCGGGCACGGTAAAATGTGTAAAATGTGCGATAAGTCGTGTGATAAGTCGTGGGACAGGCTCACGCGGGGTGCAACGCACTGATAAGTCGTGTAATAAGTCGTACGTAATATGTTGGCCAGACCTCGGTAAAACTAGAAGGTTGCAGACCAAAGGTGTTATATAAATTCCGTGTATAATATAGACTGTTAGAATGGATGGTTTACGGTCCATATTCAAATAATCAGGATCACCCGTACCCGCACGATCCTATTCGTATGATTTGGTGAAGCAAATGGAAGTTAGGAAAAAGAAAGGTATTGTATGTTATATGTATTAGAAACCACAGGACCAGCCGCCGCCCTGTAATGGCGTCCGTACCTCATGGTGAGTGTGTCGTCATTGTGGGCAGCAAAACCCCCCTCACAGCTGAGCACTGTGCTTCCTGTGGGAGAGGCTGCCCCCCCCCACCCCTGATGAGGTCACGCCCGGCCCAATCAAATCAGTATGAAATGATAGCCTTGTTAATTTTCTCATTTCCCTCAGTAACACATGCTGCAGTGTTTTTTTTCTATTCTAGATTCCGTCCCAGCTGTGAACTGGTGTAAAGACACGTCATCATAATATAGAGATAGTGGCCGACAGATTGGACACTGTTACAGATTATGTGGTTGATGTTTTGAACGTAGAAAATTCCTATACAATAGTGTGATGAATGATTGCAGATACGTACGTTGTTTTGCTGGCATTGAAATTGTTAAGAGTGTGAGAATAGAAGCTGTGAGGAGTGAGTGTGTGACCCCCTCCTGTAGAATTCGGTTGGAAGGGGGAGGGGGGCTGTGTGCTGTCTGCAGTGTGAAAAGCAGACTGAGGCCTCATGCACACGACCATAAAAACTCCCGTTATTACGGGTCGTAATTACGACCCGTAATAACGGGCTCATAGACTTCTATTGACCACGGGTACATTCCCGTTTTCTTATGGGAAGGTGCCCGTGCCGTTGAGAAAGATAGAACATTTCAGGCCGTAATAACGGCACGGACAGCCCATAGAAGTCTATGGAGCTCCCGTAATGACGGGTGGCTACATGTGTGCACCCGTCATTACGGCAGCGTTGCTAGGCGACGTCAGTAAATAGTCACTGTCCAGGGTGCTGAAAGAGTTAACTGCTGAAAGAGTTAACTGATCGGCAGTAACTCTTTCAGCACCCTGGACAGTGAATTCCGATCAGAATATAGAGCAACCTGTAAAAAAAAAAAAAAAAAAGACGTTCATACTTACCGAGAACTTCCTGCTTCTTCCTCCAGTCCGGTCTCCCGGCCGTTGCCTTGGTGACGCGTCCCTCTCGACATCCGGCCCGACACTCCTGGATGACGTTTCAGCCCATGTGACCGCTGCAGCCAATCACATGCTGCAGCGGTCACATGGACTGCCGCGTCATCCAGGGATGTCGGGCTGGATGTCAAGAGAGGGACGCGTCACCAAGACAACGGCCGGGTAAGTATGAATTTCTTTTACTTTTACCTCGGAAAGGGCTGCCCCTTCTTTCTATCCTGCACTGATAGAGAGAAGGGGCTGCCGATTAGTGCAGTGCAATTTTGCATCGAAAACGTGCCCGTAAATACGGGTGGAATACTGGTGACACCGGAACCGTATTTATGGGCACGGGTCCGTAAATACTGGTGCAAAACGGGTCGAATACGTGTGACACCGGACCTGTATTTACGCCAGTATTTACGGGTGGGAAAAAATACGGTCGTGTGCATGAGGCCTGACTGATATACAGGGCGTGAATGAGATGAGACAAGGGGATTACAATGTTGCACTGATTTTGGATCTAAATTGTATGCTCTTATTGTTAACAGAAGTAATGTCTAAAAACAAAAATTCTTAGTGTTTTAGGTATGGGGTTAAAATCAGTTTCTTTTTTTCTATGTACAGGAAAGTTTCTTATCATTGCGCATGCGCTGTTGTTGATAAAAGTTACTGTAAAGGATCTGCCAGACACAGCTTCTGTGTCAACGCCCATAGGTAATCAGTCTGTACCTGCTTCTATGTCTGTGAGACTGACTCCATCTTCCACCACTCAGGATAGCAGGCTTAGGAGTGGGAGAGCCTATCACAGCCTGGCCAGACGGAGCTAGCTCCCGCCCTCTGTCTATTTATACCTGCCTTTCCTGTTCCTCCTTTGCTTGTGATTCTTCTCTGCTGGTTTCCTGGACCTGCTGCAGCTTCTTGAACTACTGACCCTCTGCTTGTTAATGACGTTGGCTTTACTGACCACTCTACTGCTCCGCGTTTTGTACCTCGCTCATCTCCTGGTTTGACTCGGCTCGTTCACCTTGCTTGTTGCTCACGGTGTTCCCGTGGGCAACTTCCCCATTTCCCCGGCTTCTTTGTACCCTTGTCTGTTTGTCTGTCTTGCACCTATTGAGTGTAGGGACCGTCGCCCAATTGTACCAGTTGTCGCCTAGGGTGGGTCGTTGCAAGTAGGCAGGGACTGAGTGGTGGGTAGATTAGGGCTCACCTGTCTGTCTCCCTACCCCATCATTACATAATCACAAGCCCAGGTCCCTGACACTCTATGGACCCCCTTGAGACCCTGGCTCAGCAAATGCAGGGCCTCTCCCTACAGGTCCAGGCCCTGGCTCAGAGGGACAACCAGCCTGATGCTAGCCTGATAGTGCCCCTCACCTCACCTCTTGAACCCCACCTCAAGTTGACTGACCGGTTCTCAGGGGACCGGAAGACTTTTTTCTCCTTTCGGGAGAGTTGTAGTCTCTATTTTCGCTTAAAGCCCCACTCCTCTAGTTCTGAGAGCCAGCGGGTGGATATAATTATGTCCCGGCTCCAGGACGGGCCCCAAGAATGGGCCTTCTCCTTGGCTCCTGAACTTTCCTCCGTTGATCTTTTCTTTTCTGCTCTTGGGCTCATTTATGACGAGACTGACAAGACTGCCTTTGCCGAGAGTCAGCTGGTGACCTTACGTCAGGGTGAGAGACCTGTTGAGGAGTATTGTTCTGACTTTAGGAAGTGGTGTGTAGCTTCTCGGTGGAATGACTCTGCCTTAAGGTGCCAGTTTAGATTGGGTCTGTCGAACGCCCTGAAAGACCTGCTAGTTAGCTATCCCTCTTCTGACTCCCTAGATCAGGTTATGGCTTTAGCGGTACGACTTGACCGACGTCTCAGGGAACGACGACTTGAACGTTTTTGTGTTTTCTCCTCTGACTCCCCCATGATGCCTCCCGAGGTTCCGTTGCTTCGTTCTTCCACGGAAGACTCGGAGGTACCTATGCAACTCGGGGCCTCAGTGTCCCCCCAACAACGTAGAGAGTTCCGCAGGAAGAATGGTCTCTGCTTCTACTGTGGGGATGACAAGCATCAAGTGAACAAATGTCCTAGGCGTAAGAATAACCAGTCGGAGGAACTTCCGCGCCTAAGTGACCTTCGGGGAGGTCACTTGGTCGCACAGGTATTTCCCGTAAATATGAAACGTAATAAAATCTTGCTTCCCTTTCAGGTCTCTTTTGGTGGTAGGTCTGCTACCGGCAGTGCCTTCGTGGATTCAGGGTCTTCTGCTAATATTATGTCTGTGGAATTTTCTATGTCTCTAGCTATGCCATTGATTGATTTGCCTAAACCTGTCCCGGTAGTGGGTATCGACTCCACTCCTCTTGCTAATGGTTATTTTACACAGCATACCCCTGTTTTTGAAATCCTTGTTGGCTCCATGCATTTGGAGCAGTGCTCTGTACTGGTGAGGCAGGGATTATCGTCCGATTTGGTTTTAGGCCTTCCCTGGTTGCAGTTGCATAATCCCACGTTTGACTGGAATACTGGGGATCTTACCAAATGGGGTAATGAATGCATGACGTCATGTTTTTCTGTTAATTCTATTTCTCCCCCTGAGAAGGTGAACACTCTACCTGAGTTTGTTCAGGACTTCGCTGATGTTTTCTCTAAAGAGGCCTCCGAAGTGTTACCTCCTCATAGAGAATACGATTGCGCAATTGATTTGGTACCAGGAGCTAAGCTCCCTAAGGGTAGGGCTGGGTCTAAAAATATTAAGGCTGATGCACTGTCGCGTAGCTTCATGGCCAGCCCTCCTTTGGAGGAAGATCCTGCTTGTGTTTTGCCTCCAGGTATAATCATTTCCTCTATTGATTCTGATTTAGTCTCTGAAATTGCGGCTGATCAAGGTTCAGCTCCCGGGAACCTTCCTGAGAACAAGTTGTTTGTTCTCCTGCAATTCCGGCTAAGGGTACTTAGGGAAAATCATGACTCTGCACTATCTGGTCATCCAGGCATCCTGGGTACCAAGCACCTCATTGTCAGAAACTATTGGTGGCCTGTGTTGCCTAAAGACGTTAAGGCCTACGTCGCCGCTTGTGAATTTTGTGCTAGGTCCAAGACTCCCAGGTCCCGACCAGTGGGCTTACTATGTTCTTTGCCCATTCCCCAGAGACCTTGGACCCATATCTCCATGGATTTTATCACCGATTTGCCTCCATCTCAAGGCAAGTCGGTGGTGTGGGTTGTAGTAGACCGCTTCAGTAAGATGTGCCACTTTGTGCCCCTCAAGAAACTACCCAATGCTAAGACGTTAGCTACCTTGTTTGTCAAACACATCCTGCGTCTCCATGGGGTCCCTGTCAATATTGTTTCTGACAGAGGGGTACAATTTGTTTCATTGTTTTGGAGAGCCTTCTGTAAAAAGTTGGAGATTGATCTGTCCTTTTCCTCTGCCTTCCATCCTGAAACTAATGGCCAAACTGAGAGGACTAATCAGTCTCTAGAACAATATTTAAGGTGTTTTATCTCTGACTGTCAATATGATTGGGTCTCATTCATTCCCCTCGCCGAATTTTCCCTTAATAACCGGGTCAGTAACTTGTCAGGGGTCTCCCCCTTTTTCTGTAATTTTGGGTTTAATCCACGGTTCTCCTCCGTTTCACCTGGTAGTTCCAACAATCCCGAGGTAGAGGTCGTACATCGGGAACTGTGCACTGTCTGGGCCCAGGTTCAGAAGAACCTAGAGGAGTCCCAGAGCATACAAAAGATCTGGTGTGGCTATCGTCAAAAAATTTGCGCCTTAAAGTCCCATCCAAGAAGTTTGCTCCCCGGTTTATAGGGCCGTACAAGGTCATTGAAGTCCTCAACCCTGTCTCCTTCTGACTGGAGTTGCCCCCGTCTTTTCGCGTGTTTCATGCCTCCCTCCTTAAACACTGCTCCCCGTCCTTGGCTCCCTCGAGGAAACCTCCGGTCCCTGTTCTCACCCCTGAGGGGGTAGAATTCGAGGTGGCAAGATTGTGGACAGCAGGATGGTCCAAGGCTCCCTCCAGTACCTGGTCCATTGGAGAGGATACGGGCCTGAGGAGAGGACTTGGGTACCCGCCCGGGATGTTCACGCTGGGGTATTGGTCAGGAGGTTCCACCTTAGTTTCCCCAATAAACCAGGTCCACCTAGAAAGGGTCCGGTGGCCCCTCATAAAAGGGGGGGTACTGTAAAGGATCTGCCAGACACAGCTTCTGTGTCAACGCCCATAGGTAATCAGTCTGCACCTGCTTCTATGTCTGTGAGACTGACTCCATCTTCCACCACTCAGGGTGGCAGGCTTAGGAGTGGGAGAGCCTATCACAGCCTGGCCAGACGGAGCTAGCTCCCGCCCTCTGTCTATTTATACCTGCCTTTCCTGTTCCTCCTTTGCTTGTGATTCTTCTCTGCTGGTTTCCTGGCCCTGCTGCAGCTTCTTGAACTACTGACCCTCTGCTTGTTATTGACGTTGGCTTTACTGACCACTCTTCTGCTCTGCGTTTTGTACCTCGCTCATCTCCTCGTTTGACTCGGCTCGTTCACCTTGCTTGTTGCTCACGGTGTTCCCGTGGGCAACTTACCCATTTCCCCGGCTTCTTTGTACCCATGTCTGTTTGTCTGTCGTGCACCTATTGAGTGTAGGGACCGTCACCCAGTTGTACCCTGTCGCCTAGGGCGGGTCGTTGCAAGTAGGCAGGGACTGAGTGGCGGGTAGATTAGGGCTCACCTGTCTGTCTCCCTACCCCATCATTACAGTTACGCTGCATATTTATGTGTTATGATGTGATAAGATTTAATGTGTTTTGATACTAATTCAAATGTATTAACCTACAGATATTGTGAGACACTGGGTTTTGAAAATGTATGTACCCCCACTGTTCCCTATTTTTATATACAGTTTATTGGTTTGCAGTAATTAATATTACCAGATATAATAACAATGTCATGTTTACTGGCAATTGATAACTTTTTTTCACCTTGGGTGTAAATGGTGAAGAACAAATAACTCAAAATCAGTACAAGAAAAAATGAAAATCATTTACAAAGTTACTAGTCAACTTTTTAGATTTTAACTGCTGTTTCAAGTGATTATCTGCATTTCATTTACATTTTTGGGGACCTAAATGAGAAAATAAAGTCTAAACTACACTATACTTGGTTCTGAACAAGAAGTTACAGTCTTGCAAAGCTGCTTCAAAAGAAGAAAGGTATCAGTGTTATGTAAGTTACAAGTGTGACGGAGCAAAGGTAAGTCATAAATGTTACTATATTATTGTAAAGGATCTGCCAGACACAGCTTCTGTGTCGACGCCCGTGGATAATTTGTCTGTACCTGCTCCTAATACCTGGTCCATTGGAGAGGTTACGGGCCTGAGGAGAGGACTTGGGTACCCGCCCGGGATGTTCACGCCGGGTTATTGCTCAGGAAGTTCCATCTTTCGTTCCCCAACAAGCCAGGTCCACCTAGGAAGGGTCCAGTGGCCCCTCGTAAAAGGGGGGGTACTGTAATGGATTTGCCTGACACAGCTTCTTTGTCGACGCCCGTGGTTAATCAGCCTGCATCTGTGCCTAGACTCCATCTTCTACCACTCAGGCTGGCAGGCTTAGGAGTGGGAGAGCCTATCACAGCCTGGCCAGACGGAGCTAGCTCCCGCCCTCTGTCTATTTATACCTGCATTTCCTGCTCCTCCTTTGCCTGTGATTCTCCTGTTTCGTGGCTCTGCTGCTGCTGCTTGAACTATTTGTCCCTGCTTCATATTGACCCTGGCTTACTGACTACTCTCCTGCTCTGCGTTTGGTACCTCGTACACTCCTGGTTTGACTCGGCTCGTTCACTACTCTCCTGCTCTGCGTTTGGTACCTCGTACACTCCTGGTTTGACTCGGCTCGTTCCCTACTCTTGTTGCTCACGGTGTTGCCGTGGGCAACTGCCCCATTTCCCTTAGCTTCTGTGTACCCTTGTCTGTTTGTCTGTCATGGACTTATTGAGCGTAGGGACCGTCGCCCAGTTGTACGCCGTCGCCTAGGACGGGCCGTTGCAAGTAGGCAGAGACTGAGTGGTGGGTAGATTAGGGCTCACCTGTCTGTCTCCCTTCCCCATCATTACAATTATTATAAATATATAGATGCTAAGAGGGTTTTATGGGCCCTCGTTGTAATTATTGTACAAATAAATGAATCCAGTTAACCTTCAAATGTATTTATTTTGTGCAGCATCAGAGGTAGGTACTCATCTTTGAGTTTTGTCCAAACAACGTCTTCTACCCACAAACAATAATAAACTTTGCCATATATATAAATGCAATGATCCTTTAGATTATGTATTTTAGGAGAGAATCTAAACTCTTTGGTTAAAATGTGTGATTTTAGACTAATAGGAGACTAGAATAAAGTTGAGTATACAAATGAGATAGCTGTCGGACAAATTTCTGTTTGGCGAACAGCTTCCTCTTCAAACTGCATGCATGTTTATTTTATTGGGGAGGGGAATAAGCCACTGCCGTAGGACTCTGGCAGTGGCATATCCCATACAGAAATAAAAGATCAGGCATATTAAAATCCAACATTACGTATCCTTCTTTCCTTCAACATTTTCCACCGGGGGACAGTTGGGAAGCCCCCATACACACTAGACCATACACCAAACCGTCCAATATCTGTGTGTTTGGCTGACTTTATCTAATTTTTATGACCAGCATAAAGCTGGACAAGAGATCATGTGGAAATATCACATTTGATGTATGTTTGGTCCTATAACACCAATTTTATCCAATACCCCTATACTTCCAACAATCTACGGATAAAAATCATCAGATACAGGTAAACAAAGCATACTCTATTTTAACATTTAATCTTCAGATTACATCCAACTCCCAGAAGAAAAAATCACGGCAGATCAAATTTTCAGTTGTTATCAATGGATGAACAACTATAACAACAAAATGCCTACAGCCGTCCATTATGTTCGCTGTGGCTGACAGTTATCTAACATTTATGGCCAGCTTTATATGAGATGGTTTGGAGTTTAAACAGAAATGTGGGTGTTAACCAACAGATCCACTTGTCTAAATATCTAGCTTCACCACCAACGCAAGACTATAGAATTTTTTTTTTTCATATACCATAATAGGGAATTCTGAGTTGGAGGGGCCGTCTGTTCAGGATCCTCATCTCTTGGCCAGAGTGGAGACTGGTTGCAAAGAGTGTCTCTCGCTCTGGAGCACCTGCTATTACACAGACAACCCATTGATTTAGATGGCACTGTGTAATGCTTAATTTCCCCTGTGGTGGCTCTAAAGGGAAACTGAATTTTTACTGCCAGGTGTCCGCACAGACTACAGCTGATCGCTTGGGGTTCTTGCAGGGGGACAGGTTGTGATCAGTTTATTGTCAAGGGACACTTCAAACAAGTACCGATTGGCCAACCCCTTGAAAAAAAAATAGAACAGGTCTGTCATTTCTTTGAAGGGCATGCAACCATCCCAATTGTCTTCTTTTCACTGATCCAGAGTACTATTTTATCATGCTATCCATGGTGCACAGACTCAAGAGTAGACAGATATTCTAGGTTCTAATTGCCATATATAGTTCTGAATGGAAGATGTTATGCAAATGTTTCGTACATGTATTAAAACCTATGAAATCACATGAGAAAGTATCCACCATAGTATATTTTCCTACTTCCTTTTTCTCTCACAAGAACCTTGTTCAGAGTAAAATCAGCTACGGAAATCGATGTAAATTAAAAGTCTATAATCATCCAAGGGGGGGGAGGGGGGACGCCGACTATACAGTTTAGTGCAGCGATTCATCTGTAGAGGTCTATTGCAGGGTGGCTTACACAAATTGATCAATGTTTGTTAAAAACCTCTTTATAAGTATAGTGCCTCTTTATAAGTAAAGTAAAAATAGTATGGCAGTATTTCAATTTAAAATAATCATATACTGAATGCTTGCATTGATCTTAGTGCCCGCAGAGTACTGCTCCATCTTTGTGCTTGTTTGCTATGTCCTATTAAAAGAGTTACCTAGGACAATGTAGCTTAATGTCAGTGTCCACATTTTAACACCATGTCGTTTTTGGGTCCAACACCTTGTGCTGACACTTTTCATGCTATATCTTAATAGGGGTCTGATCTTAGTTTTTCTGATACAGAGCCCCAAATCCCTGCATAAACATATAGATAATAATACAATTTAGGCTGTCTATAGCCACCACTAGGAGCTTCCAGTATACTGTATATACCCTAAACCCAATAATAAAATAAAAAGTATGCAGTAAGCTCCTTAGGTAGTTTTAAGTTTGTCGCATAATTCAATATTACATTTCTCTGCTAGATCACACAAAACATATACATTTTTCAATTAGAATAATTTAAAAAAAAAAAACATCTCCTGTGTCTAGATATTGCTGTTGCAAACTTGTTATGGTGCCCCCTGGTGTTCTCTTGATTCCCTCTCAGAATGTTTAACGAATATGTCCAGTGCCGGTGAGAAGAAGCCACTCCTTGTGCGCCGATTCTTATAGGCTGTCCTGCAGAATAGCAGGAATCACTCTGCCACCCGTGTACAAGAGGATCCGTGCGATGGGACTGTTACTTGGCATGTGTGTTAACCGGCACTGGACACCTAAGATGGGTGTTTTGAGAGGGAATCAAAAGAACACCAGGGGGCGCCATAACAAGTCTATAACAGCAACCCAACCAGGGTTCGTTACAAACTAGTTACAATTTGATCTGGGTTCCCCAGAACACATCAGCAAGACCTGTCAATTTTATAGCAGAGATAGCAAACTGATTTTAGCCTGCTTAGCTTGAAAAAACAGTCAACACATCTAAACCAGAATATACTTATAGGCAAGAAATATAGAATGCTTTATTCACCCCTATACCAAGCTTCTCTGAGGTAGGAATGGGCATAGGGGTTCCCCAAAAATGGATATATGGGTTCCCCCTTAGTAATAGCATTGGGAATCACTGATCTAGACACAAGCGTTTTTTTTACATAGTTCCAATTTAAAAATATTGTTATGTGTTCATGATCTCACAGAGAACCGTTGCGGGACTATTCCTTTACCTCCATGTCTATGTAGAGGGTTTCATGCTCAGTTTAAGAAAAACAGAGCTCCAACCACTATAAAGATATATCAAGCACAGAATTGACGTTTACTGAGCCGAATATTAATCACCAATGTACAAGGTGAATATAAAAAAAACAGTTAAAGGGGTTTTCCAGGACTTTGCTATTGGTCACCTATCCTTAGGTGACCAATAGCAAAGTCATCAATATCAGATAAGTCATCAATATCAGATCAGTGGGGGCTCAGTGTTACATTCATTTGATCGTAAAACCAGTAGTACGGGCCATTTCTCTAAAGTGTCCCAGAGGAAGTTTTTCAACAGGTCAAAGCCAGGCCGCATGTTGCTCGTGCTACTGTGAGCAGCCTGCGTGGCCTAAACGTGCTACCATGGCCTACAGCGTCTCCTGACTTGGACTGGGTGCTTCACTGCCGTACTATCCCGGCCGCAATTATATGTGACCGCACTATGACCGGCCGATTCCTACAGCATCTGCTGAGTGGACCGGAAGTCACCTTCACTATGCATTCCTGAGATGCTCAATGTGATGACCTTTTACCGGGTGTGCCTTACAAACGGGGCCACAATAAAATAAATCACTGGAGTGTCTCTTTAAATCGTACTTATTGCAGACTTCTAAAACTACATCTTCTTATGTCCCCAATGATGTAATCACGGTGTAGCATAAAAAAAAATTCCTTCACCCCCCACCACCCCGTGGTTTCAGCAACCCTGCTTTATTATTTTCTCTACCACAAGGGGGAACTGGGGGAGTTGCAGATATGCTAATCTATCAGCTCAGTAGTGTCGATTTCCTTTCCCACAATAAAAAAAAAAATCACTGGAGAGTCCCTTTAGAGGAAATGCAATTTTGGCACAAAATTCAAAAGCATTATTTTTCTGTCTGAACCTTAAATTCCACATGACTTGTTAATGTTTAAAAGTCTGGATATATCTAAGAAAGGAATAGATATCTTCCTTGTAAAACACAACATACAGGGTTAGGGCGGATTCACACGAACGTGATTTGCGTCCGTGCAGCCCGCATGGTTTTCACGCGGGTCGCACGGGCCTATGCAAGTCTATGGGGCAGTGCAGACTGTCCGTGAGTTTTGCGCAGCGTGAGTCCGCTGCGTAAAACTCGCGACATGATCTATATTTCTGCGTTTTTCGCGCATCACGCACCCATTGAAGTCAATGGGTGCGTGAAAATCACTTACGTGGGACAAGCGTTATTCGCGCAACAGCAGTAAAAGAATGAATGAAAACAGAAAAGCACCACGTGCTTTTCTGTTTACAGACTTCCAAACGGAGTGTCATAATGATGGCGGCTGCCCGAAAAGCACGCAGCCGCGCATCCATATGAACAGGGCACACGGAGCTGTCAAGTGCCTTTTGCGCGCGCAAAACGCCGCGTATTTTGCGCGCACAAAAACGTCACGTTCGTCTGAATCAGCCCTTATTGGTATTAATGTAGACTGTTGAGCAAAAGATATGTCTGATTGCCAGCAGGGGTCAGGAAGCCATTTTTATCCACTTTATGGCGAATTGAGTCTTGCCATTCAGGGGTGATTTTTGCCTTCCTTCGGATCAACTGCACCAACACAGAGCGTGGCTCATTAACAGGTCTTGTGCCAAAGGGTTAAACCCTTTTATTACATGAAGATTTTGAAAAAAAACAACTTGTATTTGTTGTTGCATAATTAGGAAATGTATTTCTCTACCAACACCAAGCAGCAACGATAAATAGATCATGTGGTTACATTTATAATAGTTTGGAAACTACCTAAAATAGAAACAGAAACAATACTTGCATCTCTTGAAAAAAGATTTCTGAATGTTATCTGTTAAAATTGTATGCCAACCTCTATCATAAAGTTGTTGGAAGACAGGCCAAAGGGTAATGGCAGCTGACTTACTTGAAGGGATTTTCCACTGAGCCCTTTAAATTCACCCTGTCTTCCTAATAACTGTATACCTCCCCTGGGACCTATTTGGCAGCATACCAGTGTCTACGCATGTATAAGAAATTTGCTAAATACCCTTCTGATGAATATTCTGCCGACAAATGCCAACAAATGTTTGTTTTCTGTTTTTGAGCCAGATTTGTCTCATAATGGAGACAACTTTGACAGAGGTCCTGGCAACAGGTGAACACTAATAACCCACTAAAAAGCACAACTGTTGAGTCCCAGGGGAGGAACATGGGATGTGTCTGTAATGCTTCACTAGCAGTATGTCTACTTTTATATCTAGACCGGAACTGTTCTACCAAAGTGAAAGACAAACAATATTTGCAGCATGATTTAAAGGCTGCAGCTACAAATAACTTTCTTTTTCTACTGCTAGAAGTCAATGGAAATAATCTGCAACTGTGTTACTTTACATCAGATCTATAAAACGTTGTCACGAAGCAGAAACAACAAGGCTGCCATGTTGCAGACACAATAGGGCACATTTATCAACATGGTGAACATAAAAATATTGCCAACTGCCATGCTAAGAAGGCCAAAAGAGGAATTAGTTATGCCTCATGCCAAGTTCAGTTTTTTTCGTCAGGATGCTATCCGTTTTTTTAACTGATAGCACCCTGGTACATTCATTTCAATGGGGCCATGCACACTTCCGTTGTTTTAACTGAACCGTGCGGCTGTCCCGTCAAAAATGGAACAGGTCCTACTCCTGTCCGTTTTTGACGGAACAGTTTCTGCCTTTTCATTGATGTGGTCCGTGAAACAACGGACTGCACACGGAAGCCATCCGTGTGAAGTCCGTGTTTCACGGAACCGTCATTAGCGGCCGTACAATGGCCGACGGAACTGTGCATGCAGCCCAAACCAGATGCAAACAATGCGCCGGATTTACTAACTTGTAACATAACTATTTTTGTACACCATATTGTCATAAAACAATGACATTTAGAACATGGAATAAGTACACAATATTTTGAAGAAAAACTGGGTGCAAATAGCACAAAATCACTTAAATGGACAATAACTTTTAAAAAAAATGTATTCTAATCTATTAGAATACCTAATATAAATAAATGTAGTAATTTACTTACTGTTAAAATTTTGTTTTTTTATCCATGCAAATTCTGGTTGAAGTTACTGCCACTAGATGTCTCCCTTTCTGTTATCTGCTGTCTATCCCCTGTTGTCAAGCAAAATCCGTCCCTAGTCATAGAGCAGAGGAGATGGACCGCAGAAGGTGGGGGTGTGTCACTTCACTGCCTGCCAATGGAAGTCTATATAGAGGGATGGATGAAAAAGAAGGAGGGAGCAGGAACAGAGAGACACAAACACTGCCCATAGAAGTCTAAGAAGAGGAGAGAGCAAAGAGAGAATGAGTCAGAGACAGACACGCTGCCCATACAAGTCTATGGAGAGGGAGGGGGCAGGAGCAGAGTTAAAAAGAACCAAACAGATGTGCAGCGGCTTTATGATAAGTGTTATATCTCAACCCACTTCTCATTACTGCTGTATATTTTTTTTTAAAAGAGGTATTTCCAGAATCAACAATTATCACCTATCTACAGGATAAGTGATAATTGTCTAATCGCTTGGGGCCCCACCACTGGGATCCTTATCCATCGCAAGAACGGGGGTCCCGAACTCCCTTTTCCTTCTCACTGCTTGACTTCGGTGAGGAGAACATTGAATGGAGTGGCGGATAAGCATGTGTGCTGCCGCTTCTTTCAAAGTCTATTGGAACGGCCGAGTACAGAACTCGGCTGTTACTGTCAGTCCCATAGAAATGTAATTGAGCGGCGGGCTCCAAACGCCCAGATCTTCCTCACTTCAGGTGGTGCAGTGAGGAGGATCGCTGAATTCAATAGAGAAAACACGCAATATAAGAGCAGCGATTCCGCAGCATAAATTCACATGCTGCGGATTGTAAAACCGCACCGCAGGTCAATTTATGAACGGCTTCTTAGCTGATTTTTTCTGCTGTGTGTGGAGATTTGTTCAAATCTCACCCACCTTGCTGCTATTGTACCACGCTGCAGATTTTCCGCAATTAAATCAGTTGCAGAAAATCCGAAAGTATTTATGCTACGTGTGGACATACCCTTAACCCCTTAAAGGAACAGTGTCATCACAAATTATTTTTTTATATGTTAAAGATGTTAGTGCTTTATTAAAAACGTTTATATTCATTTGTGTGCTTGTGTTTTACTTTTTCTTATTTTTACACTTTTTCTTCCCTATGGGGGCTGCCATTTTTTGTTCCATTTCTGTCTGTGTCGATTAACGACACATACAGACATGGAATACGGCAGCCACAGTCCCATAGGGACTGCAAACGGCTCCCGTCCCATTGACTTCAGTGTACGGCGTCTGTGTGGGAACTGCGCATGCGCCGCTCCCACACAGTCCAATTCTAAATTGGCGCCGTCCGGCGCCATTTTCCTGTGGACCGGAAGTCGCGGCCGGACAGTAATATTACTACTTCCGGTCGCGGCTTCCGGATTTGTGCACTTGGACCAGCGGCAGCAAACGGAGCGGACGGGCCGGAGGGAGCCGCGGCGGCAGGAGCAGGTAAGAGATTTCAATGTATGTTCGTGTTTGTGTGTGTTTACTACTGTATGTAAACCTACTACGCTGTGTGTTAGCTCAAAAAATGGCGACACACAGTGTAGGAGGTTACACCGTTCAAACCCCTCGTTTATCCCGGCACTAGCCAGGATAAAGGAGGCAGGGATGCTGAGAGCTCACTAGAGCGAGGGCTTTTAACCCAATGTTGCAATGCTACAATTTTGGGAAATAGCTCCATCTAGTGACCAAAAATGGGTAGTATTATAAATTAGAAATATTTTATAATATTTCCTGACTCGTGAAAAAAATAAAAAAAATTTGAACAATGTTTAATCACCCACACACTAAATGTTTAATTAAAAAAAAAAAAACAACATGTTTTTCTGGCAACACCATGCCTTTAAAGTATTTCCGACATTGTTTTTTCGTCACATGTTGTACTTTATTTTAGTGGTAAAAGTAGACTGATACAATTTGCGGAAATTAATTAAAAAATAGAAAAATGGAAGAAATTTTGTAAAAATTTTTCCCTATTTTTAACTGCAATATGTCACATATGTACATACATACAATTTTTTAAATTAAATATATATTTCTATCTCTTTACTCTATTTTGGCAGCACTTTTGAAAAAATAAAATAAATTTTCAGCAATTTAGAGGACTTTTGAAGTACATTTTGTTTTCCTGCACCAAACCAGGTTTTCAGAGGCTCATAGGTGTCATAGTGATGGAAACCCCCACAAATGACGCCATTTAGTAAACTAGACCCCTTAAGGTATTTACCTAGGGGTATAGTAAGTATTTTGACCACACAGTTTTTTGCTAAATTTAATGCATAACAGGTGAAAAAAAAAAATGTCACTTTTTTTCATAAAAGTATCAGTTTGAAGACCAATTTCTTTGTAAAGCGACCATGAGAATGAAGAAACACACCACAAAATCTATCACCCTGTTTCTCCGGTTTTCAAAAATACCCACATTGTGGCCCTAATGCGCTGCCTGGACACACGGCAGGACCCAAAAGGAAGGGAGCACCCGGAGGCTTTCAGGACTCATATTTTGCTTGAAAATGTTTTAGGCCCCACTGTACATTTGGAGAGGCTTTGAGCTGCCAGAACGATAGAAAATCCCCATAAACGACCCCATTTAGAAAACTAGACCCCTTAACCCCTTCCCGCTCCTGGACGTACTATTAGGTCATGGCAGCTGTATCGTTCGCGCTCCATGACCTAATAGTACGTCTCGGGAGTAACGGCCGTTTCGGCCGTCACCCGACACATACAGGAGCTGTGACAGCTGCTGTCTTGTTCAGCAGATGTCACAGCTCCTACAGCGGGGACCGATCGCTGTGTCCCCGCTGATTAACCCCTTAAAAGCCGCGTTCTATAGAGATCGTGGCTTTTTAGGGGTTAAGCTGCCATCGCCGGCCTGCTACAAGACAGCGGCCGGCGATGGTGACTATGGCAACCGGACACCAAACAATGGCGTCCGGCTATGCCATAGACGGAAGCCTAGTGGGTCCTGACAACGTCAGGACCCACTATGCTTGCTGTCAGTGAGTAGCTGACAGTTCTAATACACTGCACTACGCATGTAGTGCAGTGTATTAGAATAGCAATTAGGGCCTCCTGCCCTCAAGTCCCCTAGTGGGACAAAGTAATACAGTAAAAAAAAAGTTAAAAAAAAGATGTGTAAAAATAAGAAAATAAAAGTTTTAAAAGTATTAAAAGTAAAAATCCCCCTTTTTCCCTTATCAGTAATTTATTATTTATAAAAATATATAAACAAACAAATAAACTATACATAATTGGTATCGCCGCGCCCGTAACGGCATGAACTACAAAATTATTTCGTTATTTATCCCGTACGGTGAACGCCGTAAAAGAAAATAATAATAAACCGAACAACAATCACAATTGTTTGGTCACTTCACCTCCCAAAAAATGGAATAAAAAGAGATCAAAAAGTCGCATGTACCGAAAAATGGTACGGATCGAAACTACAGTTCGTTACGCAAAAAATAAGTCCTCGCACGGCTTTATTGATTGAAAAATAAAAACGTTATGGCTCTTAGAATAAGGTAACACAAAAAGTGAATGATTGTTTACAAAACGTATTTTATTGTGCAAACGCCATAAGACATTAAGAAAACCTATAAACATCTGGTATCGCCGTAATCGTATCGCCCCGCAGAATAAAGTGAATATGTCATTTATAGCGCACGTGCACGCAGTAAAAAAAAAAATGACCACGCCACCTAAAAATAGAATAAAAACTGATCAAAAAGCTGCATGCACCCCAAGAAAACTACAATGGATACCTCAAGGGGTCTAGTTTCCAAATTGGGGTCACTTTTGGGGGGTTTCCAATGTTTTGGCACCACAAGACCTCTTCAAACCGGACATGGTACCTAATAAAAAAGAGGCCTCAAAATCCACTAGGCGCTCCTTTGCTTCGGAGGCCGGTGCTTCAGTCCATTTCCGCACTAGGGCCACATGTGGGATATTTCTCAAAACTGCAGAATCTGGGCAATACGTATTAAGTTGCGTTTCTCTGATAAAACCTTTTGTGTTATAAAAAAAATGGTATAAAGAGGATTTTCTGACCAAAAAAAAATGTCACTTTCACCTCTACTTTGCTCTAAATTTCTGTGAAACACCTAAAGGGTTCATAAACTTCCTAAATGCTGTTGTTAATACTTTGAGGGGTCTAGTTTCTAAAATGGGGTATTTGATAGGGGTTTCTAATATATGCTCCCCTCAAAGCAACTTCAGAACTGAACTGGAACCTAAAAAAATAAATAAATGAGGCAATACTTCGCTTCTTACATTATACTGATAATGAGCCGTGCCCACCCCGAGATGACCCCAGTTTTGACCGTTTGTATAAACGGCGACCCCTATTAGACCGTTCCAGTGCCCGGTTTTCCCAAGCATTCACCCCCAAGAAGTGTATTTCTATTGATGAGTCCCTGGTACATTTTAAAGGGAGGGTTCAATTCCGCGAGTACCTGCTGGGTAAGAGGGCAAGGTATGGCGTGAAGATGTATAAGCTGCGAGAGTGCATCCGGGTATACCTACAGGTTTAGGCTATATGAAGGAAAGGCCACCCCCAAACCAGACTGCATCCTGGACTACAATAGGTACATGGGAGGGATGGACTTGTAAGATCAAATCCTGAAGCCCTACAGCGCCATGCGGTGTGGTATAAGAAGCTGGCCGGGCACATCATACAGATGGCATTGTACAATGCGTACGTGCTACGTCGATGTGCAGGCCAGACGGGAACTTTCCTGGAATTTCAAGAGGTGATTATCAAGAACCTAATCTTTAGGTACCAAGAAGGGGGGGCACCCAGTACTTCTGGAAGCGGGGCCACACGCATCGTACCAAGGCGGCAACACTTTCCAGGAGAAGTTCCCCAAACTGGCAAGAAGGGAAAAAGTCAAAAGAGGTGCAAAGTCTGCTATAAGAGGGCGATAAGGGATGACACAATATATCAATGTGACACGTGTCCCGAATAACCAGAGCTCTGTCTGAAAGTCAGTTTTAATATTTATCATACATCCCTTGGTTTATAATTGACCCCAATTTTACTTACCCTGATGCACTCCGCACAGCTTATCCCCCCTCGTCTTTCCCCTCTGAGCCCTGCTGTGTGTCCAGGCAGCTGATAACAGCCACATGTAGGGTATTGCCATACCCGGGAGAACCCACATTACAGTTTATGGGGTGTAGGTCTCTGGTCAAAATGCTCACTACACCTCTAGATGAATGCCTTAAGGGTGTAGTTATTAAAACGGGGTCACTTCTTGCGGGTTTCAACTGTACTGGTATCTCAGGTGCTTTTGCATACATGACTTCGCTCTAGAAAATCCCCAGTAGGCCAAATGGTGGTCCTTTCCTTCTGAGCCCTCCCATGGGCCCAAACGGCAGTTTATCACAACAAATGGGGTATTGCAGCACTCAGAACAAATTGCGCAACAGAATGGGGTATTTTGTTTCTTGTGAAAATAAGAAATTTTCAGCCAAAACTACATATTATTTGAAAAAAATAATTTTGTTTTCATTCCCAGCCCAATTCAAATAAGTTCTGTGAAAAAACTATGGGGTCAAAATGGTCAGAACACCCATAAATGAATTCCTTGAGGGGTGTAGTTTCCAAAATGGGGTCATTTGTGGTTGGTTTCTATTGCTTTGATACCTCTGGGGCTCTGCAAATGCGACATGGCACCCGAAAACCAATCCAGCAAAATCTGGACTCCAAAGAACACACAGCGCTCCTTTCCTTCTGAGCCCTCCCATGGGCCTAAACGGCAGTTTATCACCACAAATGGGGTATTGCCGCACTCAGGACAAATTGGGCAACAAAATGGAGTATTTTATTTCTTGTGAAAATAAGAATTTTTGAGCTAAAATTACATATTATTGGAAAAAATATATTTATTTTTTTAATTCCCAGCCCAATTCAAATAAGGTCTGTGAAGAAACTATGGGGTCTAAATGGTCACATTACCCATAAATGAATTCCTTGAGGGGTGTAGTTTCCAAAATGGGGTCACTTCTGGTGGGTTTCCATTGCTTTAATACCTCTGGGGCTCTGCAAATGCGACATGGCACCCGAAAACCAAACCAGCAAAATCTGCTCTCCAAAGAACACACAGCGCTCCTTCCCTTCTAAGGCCTCACATGGGCCCAAACGGCAGTTTATTGCCACAAATGGGGTATTGCTGCACTCAGGAGAAATTGGGCAACAAAATTTAGTATTTTGTTCCCTGTGAAAATAAGAAATTTTGATAAAAAATTACATCTTATTGGAAAAAATGTCATTTTTTTAATTTCACAGCCCAATTGAAATAGGTGCTGTGAAAAAACTGTGTGGTCAAAATGCTAACAACAACCATAAATGAATTCCTTGAGGGGTGTCGTTTCCAAAATGGGGTCACTTTTGGTGGGTTTCCATTGCTTTGATACCTCTGAGGCTCTGCAAATGCGACATGGCACCCGAAAACCAATCCAGCAAAATCTGGACTCCAACAAACATATAGCGCTCCTTTCCTTCTGAGCCCTCCCATGGGCCCAAACGGCAGTTTATCACCACAAATGGGGTATTGCCATACTAAGGACAAATTGGGCAACAAAATGGGGTATTTTGTTCCCTGTGAAAAAAAGAAACTTTGATCACAAATGAAATTTTATTGGAAAAAATTAAATTTTTTTCATTTCACAGCCCAATTCAAATACGTGCTGTGAAAAAACTGTGCGATCAAAATGGTAACATCAACCATGAATGAATTCCTTGAGGGGTGTAGTTTCCAAAATGGGGTCACTATTGGGGGATTCCTACAGTTTTGGCATATATTCTAATAAAAAAGAGGACTCAAAATGCACTAGGTGCATCTTTGCTTCTAGGGCTTGTGTTTTAGTCCACGAGCGCAGTAGGGCCACATGTGGGACATTTCTAAAAACTGCAGAATCTGGACAATACATATTTAGTAGTGTTTCTCTGGTAAAACCTTCTGTGTTACAGAAAAAAAAATGAACAAAATTGAAATTCAGCAAGAAAAATTAAATTTGCAAATTTCACCTCCACTTTGCTTTAATTCCTGTGAGATGCCTGAAGGGTTAAAAAACTTTCTAAATGCTGTTTTGAATACTTTGAGGGGTCTAGTTTTTAAAATGGGGTGTTTTATCAGGGTTTCTAATACATAGGCCCCACAAAGCCACTTCAGAACTCAAGAGGTACCTTAAAAAAAAGGCTTTTGAAATTTTCTTAAAAATATAAGAAATTGCTGTTTATGTTCTAAGCCTTGTAACGTCCAAGAAAAATAAAATAATGTTCAAAAAACGATGACAATCTAAAGTAGACATATGGGAAATGTGAACTAGTAACTATTTTGGGTGGTATAACAGTCTGTTTTACAAGCATATGCATTTCAATTCTGAAAATGCAATTTTTTCAAAATTTTCTCTAAATTTTGCCATTTTTCACCAATAAACACTGAATATATCGACCAAATTTTACCACGAACATGAAGCCCAATGTGTCACGAGAAAACAATCTTAGAATCGCTTGGGTAGGTTTAAGCATTCCGACGTTATTACCACATAAAGTGAAATATGTTAGATTTGAAAAATGGGCTCTGAGCCTTAAGGCCAAAACTAGGCTGCGTCCTTAAGGGGTTAAGGTATTTACCTAGGGGTATAGTAAGTATTTTGACCCCACAGTTTTTTGCTAAATTTAATGCATAACAGGTGAAAAAAAAATTATTTCACTTTTTTCATAAAAGTATCAGTTTGAAGACCGATTTCTTTGTAAAGCGAACATGAGAATGAAGAAACACACCACAAAATCTATCACCCTGTTTCTCCGGTTTTTAAAAATACCCACATTGTGGCCCTAATGCGCTGCCTGGACACACGGCAGGGCCCAAAAGGAAGGGAGCACCCGGAGGCTTTCAGGACTCATATTTTGCTTGAAAATGTTTTAGTCCCCACTGTACATTTGGAGAAGCTTTGAGCTGCCAGAACGATAGAAACTCCCCATAATCTACCCCATTTCGAAAACTAGACCCCTTAAAGGGGTTGTCCGAGATTTTTTTTTTAAGTACATTTAGAAATACATTACACATATTAAAAATTGCATAATATACTTACCTGTGCAATCTTGCTTCTGTTCTCCGCTCTGGCTGCTTCTTCCTTCTGGTCACTTGAGCGCTGACGTCACCTTTTCTGCCGCCTCCACTGTCGTGTCGTATCCCGATCACATGGTCTCGCACCAGAGAGACCTCGGATGGTATACGACACGTCACTTGTCACGTGGTGTAGATCGGCTTCTTCTGCTTCACATGCAGTAACGCGCATGCGCTGTCACTGCTGTTCTCGCGGTCCCTGCTGTTCTCGAGATAACAGCAGGGGCCGCGCATGCGCATTACAACAGAACAAGCCGATATACACCACGTCACAAGTGACGTGTTGTGTACCCGGCAGGAATTCAAGATCAACAAAGCGGCAGAGCCGGAGCAGAGAGCGACGTCAACAATCAAGTTCCCGACGGCAGGATCTGGAAACGGGGCCACTTTGGAAAACGTAAGTATATTACAAATGTATTTATTTTTTTTAACTTAAATGATTTAATGGTGTTATTTAAAATATTATGTTATCTCGGACAACCCCTTTAAGGTATTTATCTAGGGGTATAGTTAGCATTTTGACCACACAGGTTTTTCGCTAAATATATTGGAATTAGTCTGTAAAAATTAAAATGTACTTTTTTTCTGAAACAACATATACATTTTTATTATTTACAAGGAATAACGAAGAAAATGCACCCCAACATTTGTAAAGCAATGTCTCCCGATTACGACAATACCCCATATGTGGTAATAAACTGCTGTTTGGACCCACAGCAGGGCTCAGAAGCGCCATTTGGATTTATGATTTTGCTGGAATGGTTTTCGGTGCCATGTCGCATTTGCAATGCACTGGAGGGACCAAAACAGTGGAAACCCCCCAAAAGTGACCCCATTTTGGAAAAACCTTCAAGGAGTTTTTCTAGGGGTATAGTGACCATTTACACCCCACGGGTCTTTTGCAGAGTTTATTAGAATTAGAGCGCGAAAATTAATATCAAAATTTTTTCCAATAAAATGTTTCATTTTCTCATTTTCACAAGGGATAAAGGAGGAAAAAAACAACCATTTTTTATAAAGCAATTTCTCCCGAGTCCGAAAATACCCCACATGTAGTCATACGTTTTTTCATTTTTTGCTTTCATATTTTAGATTTTCACTCCCCGCTTTCCAAGAGCCATAACTTTTTTATTTTTCCATCAATAGAGTGGTGTGAGGGCTTATTTCTTGCGGGAGGAGCTGCAGTTTTTATTGGTACCATTTTTTGGTACATAAAAAGTGATTTAAAAGTTGTATTACATTTTTTTTTCAGATCGCTGGTTTTGATTCTGCAGCAGCATCGGCGTTTGCAGGTAAGTCGATGTAGCTACTTACCTGCAAACGCTGATGCTGCTGCAGAATCAACTGTAGCCTCTGGTGCCGATGTGTCCTCGCTCGTCCCACACGATGCAGGACCTGGGGCAGGAAGTGAGTGACGTCACAGCGTGATCTCTCGAGAACACGCTGTGTCTGCACTGCCAGAAGCTGGGCGTTGTGTAGAGAAGTGGATGACACTTCTATACACAACGCCCAGCTAGTAAAAGAAGTAAAAACGCCCCGATGTAACGAACACAATACACGCCCAGTTGTACTTTTACTTTAAACACGCCCAGTTGTACTTCAGAAAGCCTCATTTACATAAATATAAAAATGGTCATAACTTGGCCAAAAATGCTCGTTTTTAAAAAAACAAAAAACGTTACTCTTATCTCCATTGCAGCGCCGATCTGCTGCAATAGGAGATAGGGGTTGCAAAATCTGGTGACAGAGCTTCTTTAAAGTACAGATGTAGCATTTGCCTCTGGATTTTTTTTGCAGTACTACAAGTTGATCAGTTTATCAGTCTCATTTTCTATTACACAGAGACATTGTTTACGATTACTCCAGCTGGTAACGCACATATTTTGGATGCCACTTTATTTATTCATCTATTGCACTATGCACTTTATTCTCCCTTCCAGTCATACCAGGGGCTACTGTATTGGGATTTGCTAGGTACCCTTTATGTTAGCAGAACAGTATATATGGTTACAATTTGTATGTGATGTGTTGTATATTGGATAATTATCTTGTACTTATTTCTTAATTTCTAGTCTTCTCTACCTTATTTTGTGAATGTAATGCGGAGATTCTTCTATATTAGAGAGGATCCAAGATTATGGTCTGTTTTTAAATGATTTTATTTTGTTGTATAACTTCATTGTGCTCTAATTAACCCCTTCCCCCTTTGGCCACTTTTGACCTTCCTGACAGCCTTAGTTTTCAAATCTGACATATCTCACTTTATGAAGTAATAATTTTGAAATGCTTTTATCAATTGAAATGCATCTGCTTGTAAGACAATTAGTTATACCACACAAAATAGTTGCTAATTAACATTTCCCATAAGTCTATACTAGATTGGAATCGTTTTTTTGAACATCCTTTCATTTTTCTAGGCTGTTACAAGGCTTAGGGTATGTTCACACGAGGGCATCCGTAACGGCTGAAAGTACGGGGATGTTTCAGCCTGAAAACATCCCCGTAATTTCAGCCGTAACGGCATGTGCAGGCGCTTGAACGCTGCGTCAATTACGGACGTAATTGGCGCTGCTATTCATTGGAGTCAATGAATAACGGCTCCAATTACGCCCAAAGAAGTGACAGGTCACTTCTTTGACGCGGGCGTCTATTTACGCGCCGTCATTTGACAGCGGCACGTAAATTACGCCTCGTGTGAACAGACAAACGTCTGCCCATTGCTTTCAATTGAGGCGCTATTTTCAGACGTAATTCGGGGCTAAAACGCCCAAATTACGTCCGTAGATAGGCCGTGTGAACATACCCTAAGAACTTTAGCAGAAATTTCTCCCATTTTCAAGAAAATTTCAAAAGGCTATTTTTTCAGGGACCAGTTCAGTTGTGAACTGGCTGAGGGGCCCATACAATACAAACCCCCGTAAATCACCCCATTTCAAAAACTGCACCCCTCAAAGTATTCAAAACAGCATTTAGAAAGTTTCTAAACCTTTTAGGCATTTCGCAAGAATTAACGCAATGTAGAGGCGAAATTTTAACATTTCATATTTTATTTTTTTTTATTTATTTCTAATAAAAAAAATTCTGAAACACAAAAGGTTTTACCAGAGAAACACAACTCAATATTTATTGCCCAGATTCTGCAGATTTTAGTAATATCCCAAACGTTGCCCTAGTGTGCTAATGGACTGAAGCATCGGCCTCAGAAGCACAGAAGCACCTATAGGATTTTGGGGCCTTCTTTTTATTAGATTATATTTTAGACACCATCTCAGGTTTGAAGAGGTGCCAAAACAAAAGAAACACCCCGAAAAGGACCCAATTTTTGAAACTACACCCCACAAGGAATTAATCTAGGGGTGTAGTGAGCATTTTGACCCTACAGGTGTTTCATAGATTTTATTAGAGTTTTGACGTGAAAATACAAAATTGTAAATTTTTCCAATAAGATGTCGTTTTAGCTTAAAAAAATCAATTTCCACAAGGAATAAAGAAGAAAAAGCCCCCCAACATTTGTAAATAAACTTCTCCAGAGTAAGGAAATACTTCAAATGTGGACATGAACTGCTGTTGGGGCACATGGCAGGGCTTAGAAGATAAGGCGCGCCATCTGGCTTTTGGAGCGCAGATTTTGCTGGATTGGTTTCTCGGCACCATGTCACATTTGTAAAGCCCATAAGGTACCAGTAAAGTGGAAACTCCCCAAAAGTTACTCCATTTGGGAAACTACACCCCTTGAGAAATTCATCTAAGGGTGTAGTGAGCATTTTGACCCCACAGGTGTTTTTATTAGAATTGGGCAGTGAAAATAAAAAAAAAATTTTTTTTCAAGAAGATGTAGTTTTAGCTCAAAATGTTTCATTTCCTCAACAAATAAAGGAAAAAAAGAACCTCAAAATTTGTAAACCAACTTCTCCAGAGTACGGAAATACCTCATATGTGGTTATAAACTGCTGTTTGGGCACATGGCAGAGCTCAGAAGAGAGGAAGCACCATTTGACTTTTGGAGCACAGATTTTGCTGAATTGTTTTTTTGGCACCTTGTTGCATTTGCAAAGTCCCCATAGGACCAAAACAGTGAAAACTACCCAAAAGTGACTCCATTTGGGAAACTACACACCTTGAGGAATTCATCTAGGGGTGTAGAGAGCATTTTGACACCACAAGTGTTTCATAGATTTTATTAGAATTGGGCAGTGAAAATAAAAAAAAATTCCAAAAAGACATAGCTTTAGCTCAAAATTTTTCATTTTCTCAACAAATAAAAGGAGAAACAGCCCCACAATATTTGTAAAGCAAATTCTCCCGAGTACAGTGACACCTCATATGTGGTCATAAACGGCTGTTTGGACACACGGCAGGGCTCAGGAGGGAAGGAGCGCCATTTGGCTTTTGGAGTACAGATTTTGCAGGATTGGTTTCTGGGTGCTATGTTGCATTTGCAAAGCTCCTGTGGCATTAAAACAGTGGAAACCTCCCTGAAGTGACTCCATTTTGGAAACTATACCCCTCAAGGTATTAACCTAGGGGTGTAGTGAGCATGTTAACCCTGCATGTGTTTTCCAGAACTTAGTGTACGTACACTCGATGTTGCAGAGTGAAAATGGCAATTTTTCTATAGATATGACAATATGTGGTGCCCAGCTTGTGCCACCATGAAAAGACAGCTCTCTAATTATTATGCTGTGTTTCCCGGTTTTAGAAACACCCTACATGTGGCCCTAATCTTTTACCTGGACATTTGACAGGGATCAGGTGTGAAAGAGTACCATACGAAATTGAGGCCTAATTTGGTGATTTACAAATTATTGCTTCACAATTGCTCAGATGTAAAATAATAAAAGAAACCCCTAAGAAGTGACCCCATTTTGGAAACTACACCCCTCCAGGCATTTATTGAGGGGGTGGTGAGCATTTTCACCCCACAAGTCTTTTCCATAAATGATTGTGTTGCGGATGGAGCAAAGTACAAATTTTAATTTTTCCCTAGATATGCTATTTTAGTGGCAAATATGAGGTGCCGAGCTTGTGCCACTGGAGACACACACCCCAAAAATTGTTAAAAGGGTTCTCCCTGGTTTGGCGATGCCATATATGTGGAAGCAAACTGCTGTTTGAGCACAATGTAGGGTTCAGTAGGGAGGCAGTGCCATTTGGATTTTGGAACGTGAATTTTGCTTGGTAGTAGTTTTGTTTTTGAGTTTTACTGGTATTTCAGTTTATAATCTAAGCTGGGCAGAATACATCGGGGGCATAGTCAAGTGGTATAATAATGTGGTAAAATAAAACAACAATGGTAGTTTTGTGTCACATATTTGTAGTTAATGTCATCTTTTTCTTCTCTTAGTGATACTATATGGCTGGATTCAGACATTGCGTATTTGTTGCAGATTTTGTTGTTCAGTATTTTATCGGAATCTGGAAAAATTAACCTTTCAAAATGTAACTTGTATATTTGGGCATGTGCAACAATCAAGAGTTTACTTCATTATTAGGCAAATACAGATGTGGTACCTTTTGCCTTGGTTTTATCAAAGGTGGAACACTTATTCTGCATGGATTGGCTTAATGCAGCGTTACAGAAGGAAACACTAACGAAACGATTCTTCTTGACTTGGCAAGAGTTTATGAATGCTCAGTCTTTAGGAATACGTAAATCTCTTCATGAATGCTTTAAATATACAGCATTGTATTCTTCTTTAGAACTACTACATGGGCAAACACCTATACCCTTGGTATGAGATTCCCTATACTTTACAGGTGGTGACATGGACAGGGGGGCTGGGAGTGGGTAGGGAGGGGATCAGTTGAGCGGGTTTCTAGATTGTTATAATTATACATTGATATGACATGTCTTACTGTATACTCTGACTTTTTCATTGGATAGAGGATTATGTTACTCCTCTTGTATTATATCATTGTGTATGTTTTAAAAACGAATAAAAATTGAGTATTCAAAAAAAAAAAAATGTAGGAGCTGCGTAAATTAACGATGCAGAATTTTTGCACACAAAGTTCGGACGGCAATTCTGCAACAATTTTGTCCTGTGTGCAGGGGGCCTTAGGGTATGTTCACACGGGTTTGATTTCCTGCAAACTCCACTGCAAATCCGACCCTGTGATTACGCTGTGATACGCTGCAGATTTTCCGTCTGCAAATCCGGACGGAAAATGTGCAGCAATTACGCTACATGGGAACGTAGCTTTACATCAACACATGTAGAACCCCGCTATATATAAATATATATCAGTTGTGCCCACTATTACTATTGAACATTTGTCTGTTGGTGAGATTACACTATTGATGAAATCCTTAAAGAGGCTCTGTCACCAGATTTTGCAACCCCTATCTCCTATTGCAGCAGATCGGCGCTGCAATGGAGATAAGAGTAACGTTTTTTATTTTAAAAAACGAGCATTTTTGGCCAAGTTATGACCGTTTTTATATTTATGTAACTGAGGCTTTCTAAAGTACAACTGGGCGTGTTTAAAGTAAAAGTACAACAGGTCCTGCATCGTGTCGGACCAGCGAGGACACATCAGCTCCAGAGGCTACAGTTGATTCTGCAGCAGCATCGGCGTTTGCAGGTAAGTCGATGTAGCTACTTACCTGCAAACGCTGATGCTGCTGCAGAATCAACTGTATTGTAGCCTCTGGTGCCGATGTGGCCGACACGATGCAGGACCTGGGGCAGGAAGTGAGTGACGTCACAGCGTGATCTCTCGAGAACACGCTGTGTCTGTGCACTGCCAGAAGCTGGTTGTTGTGGAGAGAAGTGCATGATACTTCTATACACAACGCCCAGCTACTAAAAGAAGTAAAAACGCCCCGATGTAACAAACACAATACACGCCCAGTTGTACTTTTAGGGTATGTGCACACACACTAATTACGTCCGTAATTTACGGACGTATTTCGGCCGCAAGTACCGGACCGAACACACTGCAGGGAGCCGGGCTCCTAGCATCATAGTTATGTACGATGCTAGGAGTCCCTGCCTCTCTGCAGGACAACTGTCCCGTACTGTAATCATGTTTTCAGTACGGGACAGTAGTTCCACGGAGAGGCAGGGACTCCTAGCATCGTACATATGTATGATGCTAGGAGCCCGGCTCCCTGCACTGAGTTCGGTCCGGGACTTGCGGCCGAAATACGTCCGTCAATTACGGACGTAATTAGTGTGTGTGCACATACCCTTAGGGTATGTTCACACGGCCTATTTACGGACGTAGATCGGGCGTTTTTGCCCCGAATTACGCCCGAAAATAGCGCCTCAATAGCGCTGACAAACATCTGCCCATTGAAAGCAATGGGCAGACGTTTGTCTGTTCACACGAGGCGTATATTTACGCGCCGCTGTCAAATGACGGCGCGTAAATTGACGCCCGCGTAGAAGAAGTGACCTATCACTTCTTTGGCCGTAATTGGAGCCGCTATTCATTGACTCCAATGAATAGCAGCGCTAATTACGGCCGTAATTGACGCGGCGTTCAAGCGCCTGCACATGCCGGTACGGCTGAAATTACGGGGATGTTTTCAGGCTGAAACATCCCCGTAATTTCAGCCGTTACGGACCCCCGCCGTGTGAACATACCCTTACTTTAAACACGCCCAGTTGTACTTTAGAAAGCCTCATTTACATAAATATAAAAACGGTCATAACTTCGCCAAAAATGCTCGCTTTTTAAAATAAAAAACGTTACTCTTATCTCCATTGCAGCGCCTATCTGCTACAATAGGAGATAAGGGTTGCAAAATCAGGTGACAGAGCCTCTTTAAAAGCTGATAACTCATGTTACAGTTTACAGTTTTTTGCCACGAATCGTAGCATAACCGCATATTTTGCTGCGATTCGTGGCAAAAATCACATTTGAACTGCGACATGAATTCTCACCCTAAAGAGGTACTCCCATCACATAACATTATGACATATTACTAGGATATACCATACAATTAAAAAAAAGTGGGAATGTGACCTCCTGAACCCTCTGGAAATCAGGTTTGGATCTGTCTCCAGAATGGGTATACTTTTATAATCTATTCCCGGTTTTGGCTAACACAAAGCAAAACTGCTCTGTGTGAACAAAGTCCAACAGTCATCACCAGATTAGCGATATGTCATCATCAACTATTAATATAGAGCTATTTCAACTTTATTTATATTGTCCCAGAGAATCCTTTTGAAGAGGTTGTCCGCTTTTAGAGCATATGGATATAATATAGGAAGGTCCCATGCTCAGGTCTCCCCTCTATTAGCCAGAGCAGAGAGTTTCTGCAGAGCATCTCTCCCTCTTGAGGACCTGGCACTGGCTATTGATTTTGACATAGCAGGGTTCAGGCATGTTTGACTTGCCAGCATTTAGTACCTCAGACAAAGAAACAGAAACACACATATTGGTTGTTAGGTCGGGGATCTTAGTGTAAGCAGACATTGGCGGTAGTGTTAGCAAACGGTGTAAGCAGACGGTGGGGTCTTTTATTGTGGCATCCGTGGCTGGCATACCAATTTGTGGCATCTGTGACTGGTACACCGTAATGAGGTCTTCCATGGCTGACACTGTAATGTCACTGTGTGCTAGTGGCTAGAGAGAGTCTGTGGCTATTGCACACATGACGTATATGGTAGTCAAAAACTTTGCAGCCGCCTAAAAAGGAAGGGCATGGGAAACACTTGCTGGGGCGCATGTACGGCGTTGCATATACCTGATGTTTATGTCCCACTAAAGGGGAGAGGGAGATTGGGGGTTGTACCTATTTTTGATATATAAATGTAGGAGAGTATTTTTTTTGCCATGTAAAATACAATGGAAACTTGCCAGGTTTTACAAAGAATTTTTACCAAACAAACATAATATTTCATAAGGGTTTCTTAAAAAATGACATATAACATATATAATACTTAAATATAAAAATGATACAGTAGTGAAAAATATATTACATCCCGCACATGTAAGACGACATCTATCAACTTATTTCCTAAGTCAGGCCATTTATAGGAAATCAGGTAGCAGCTTCCATGGCCATGGAAACTCCCCAAACTATTCCCTGGAAGGATGCCCAGACCAGGCTGTATACAACAAGCGGTGCCTTTCACTTTCATTTCAATTTGAAGCTGCAGCAGAGCTAAGAACAAAAGCTTCACACAAGCCCTTCACCTTTATGCAGCCCACCAATGGAAAAAATGCTCATCATCATCATATACCACAGCTAAAATCTCAACTATCACCCCCTCCATTGTGCGGCAGCTTATGGCATACACCACTATCCCCCAACATGTGCACCAGTTTTATGTGTTCCAATTTTATATGCGCCAATCTTATGTGTTCCAATTTTATATGCGCCAATCTTATGTGTTCCAATTTTATACGCACCAATCTTATGTGTGACAATTTTACACCTGGAATCAGAGCTTGAAAAAATTATAGTTCCACGCCACCCTAAGGCCAGGATCACACACACGCAGTTGTGATACAATTTTTGGTGCAATATTATTTGGCCAAACACAGAAGTGGACACAAAAGAAATGAGAAGCATTAGTATTTCCATTCTTTTAGATCCACTACTGGCTTTGGCCCAAAAAACTGAGCCAAAAACTGCATAAAAAAGCTCTAAGGGTATGTGCACACAAACTAGTTTCAGGCATAATGGAGGCGTTTTACGCCTCAAATTACGCCTGAAAAGACGGCTCCAATACGTCGGCAAACATCTGCCCATGGCTTGCAATGGGTCTTACGATGTTCTGTGCAGACGAGCTGTCATTTTACGCGTCGCTGTCAAAAGACGGCGCGTAAAATTACGCCCGCGTCAAAGAAGTGCAGGACACTTCTTGGCACGTAATTGGAGCCGTTTTTCATTGACTATTGAAAAACAGCTCCAATTACGTCCGTAATGGACGCAGCGAAAAACGCGTGCACTTGTAAAAACGCCTGAAATTCAGGAGCTGTTTTTGCATTTCGCGTTGCCGTGTGAACATACCCTAACAGTCGTGTGGTCTGCCCCTATGCCTGACACTTTTGCGGAATGCCGCCGTTCTTAATTAAAACTCATATTATAGTATCATAGAGAGCAGCATGCATATTATGTCTTTATACACGGAAGTACGTGTGTAAACAATGCCTTACCCCTTCCTCGCAGTCGCCGTCCCATATGAACATGGGGGGGGGGGGGGCAAATCTTAATAGCGAATAAATCCCAACGTTTTAATACATCTAGTGCTTTCAGTTTAACCCTTTCTTTTTAAAGTGAAATTACCGGAAGCAAAAGAATAGCACTGTACAATTTTAGGGTCGCACTTTGGAGTCACTATGACATGTTATAAAGCATTGTCACCCATTTGACCTACATGTAGAAGTTCTACAACCATTTAGAAGGCAGTTTTCCCCCGGGATGTAGCTACTACATAATAATAATAATAAATAATAAATGAGTCATATCTGTCAATGTGCAGAAAAGGGCTGGTAAATAACTTTATGCTAAAGAAAAGCAAAGACCTTCAATAAAACATGTTCAGGGGGTAACAAGAAGAACAGAAGTCAATAAGAACCACCTCTATGTATAACATTTACTGCAGGCAGCTCTCTGGCACACAAGGGGTGCACTAGACTGCACAGCCCGGCATAGTTGATGCATACATACATGATATCTGGCGGGTGGTATATTTCTGTGGTGAATAATATAATATAATATGATAGAGTTTAGTAACTCACCCTGCATGTTGCGCTGCGTAAAGTGTCTGAGCTCTGCGCGCTCCTCGGGTCTGTCTATACTAGTAACTATTAAGATGTTCGTTGTGCGCATGCGCGTCTCCTCATGGTAAACTGTGAGGGACGCGGCGGAGACTTTCTCAGTCCCGGGAGAGTCTGAGGACAGGAGCGTTCACACAGCTCTGTACCCGACACACGGTTTCTGAGCGGCTTACAATATAGTGTTTTATATAAACAAGGCAGGGACTCACCTCTTTCATTCAAAGCTTTTTTTTAGCTGCAGAAATATTTACTATAGAAAGTATCTGTCCAGTTTCTTAATGCACACCAGTTATCACACCGTTCTATAGGCTCTGTTCACATCTGTACGGAGCGCTATTCTAAACGTCAAAACGACAGACACCACGATGAAACCCGTTCGCCGGTAGTATCCGATCTACGATGGATCTGGCACTGCATTGTAAAAGGAAACCACGATGCAAATACAAACAGCCGAACTTGTGTCTGTCCTGCTGCTGTGAAACTACAACTCCCAGCAGGTTCCAACAGCATCTGGAGAGCAACCCACAGGGCCAGATTTATAAAAAATAATGTTATGGGCGCTTGCAATTTTTTTTATAAATCTTTCAACCCATATAGTGCCAAGCTAATTCTGCTGTATTGAGCAAACATAATATAATACCACCATATAGTGCCCAAATAATAATGCAGTATTGAAATAATACTACCTCAGACCTCCTTCACACAGATTTTGTCTGGCAATTTAGGCTATGTTCACACGGGGTATTTTGCAGAGATTTTTGACGCGGAAACCGGCCCGAAAATGCCTCCCATTGATTTCAATGGGAGGCGTCGGCGTCTTTTTCCCGCGAGCAGTAAGGGTATGTTCACACGATGAGAGGCATTTACGTGTGAAAAGACAGACTGTTAACAGCTGCCTCGTTTCACACGTAAATGCTCCTCGTAATTTACGAGGCGTCTGAGACGCTCGTATATCTTGAGCTGTGCTTCATTGAGTTCAATGAAGAACAGCTCAAATTACGTGGCAAAGAAGTGCCCTGCACTTCTTTGCCGAGGCAGTCCATTTACGCGTCGTCGTTTGACAGCTGTCAAACGACGACACGTAAATTACAGGTCGTCGGCACAGTACGTTGGCAAACCCATTCAAATGAATGGGCAGATGTTTGCCGACGTATTGTAGCCGTATTTTCAGGCGTAAAACGAGGCATAATACGCCTCGTTTACGTCTAAAAATAGGTCGTGTGAACCCAGCCTTAAACTGCCTCGCGGGAAAAAGAAGCGACATGCCCTATCTTTGGGCGCTTCCGCCTCTGACCTCCCATTGACTTCAATGGGAGGCAGAGAAAGCGTATTTCGCGCTGTTTTATGCCCGCGGCGCTCAATGGTCGCGGGCGAAAAACTCAGCGAAAATCGGCGTGCAGGGAGAGGAATATCTGTCTCAAACTTCCAAACGGAATTTTGAGGCAGATATTCCTCCTGCAAAATACCCCGTGTGAACACAGCCTAACTGCATTAAAAAAAAAACATTTAAAAACCCTAGTGTTATTAACTCCTAAGTCCAAGCCTATATTTTTATTTTTTTTCGTTTTTCCCTCCTAGCCTTCAAAGAGTCACACCTTTTTTTAAACGTTGTGGAATTTCCTCAACCAAATTCTGTGCGGAAATTCCAGCAGCAAATTGAATGTGATTAAGAAGATCTCATGCCCACGCTGCAGAAAAAAACCGCAGCGTAAACGTTAATAAATTGACCTGCGTCGTGGAATTTAATTCTTCAGCATGTAAATTTATGCTGTGGAACCGCAGTGATTACGCCGCAAAAATCGCAACTCCTGAAAGAAAAATACAGTAATTACCCAGAACTCCCTGCTTTTTCCTGCAGTCTGGCCTTCTGGGATGACGTTTCATCCCATGTGACCACTGCAGCCAATCACAGGCTGCAGTGTCACATGGCCTGCAACGTCATTGTAGGAGGCCGGACTACGCGCAGAGAAGCGGGAGGGGGTACGTATGGACGTGTTGTTTTTTTTTCTCCTACTCTCCCAATGACACACTGTGGTCCGGTTTTTCGGACGGAAGGTACTGCGGGTTCCAGGTTGGATACGTTGCGCAGTTTTTACGCAGCGTATCCAACCCGTGGGAACCCGGCCTTAGGCCTTATTCACACAGACGTGTCCGTTTTGCACGCGCAATAGGTCCGTGTGTCATCAGCATATGGTGCGTGGCTGCGTGATTTTCGCGCAGCCGACATCATTATGTCACTCTGTTTTTATGTTTACAAACAGAAAAGCAGAAGGTGCTTTTCTGTTTTCATTCTTTCTTTTAACTACTGTTGCTTCCGTGTGCCGAGCGCGATTTGCGCACATAGGCTGCGTCAAAAACACTGACAGTCTGAACGGCCCCATTCACTTACATAGGTCCGTGCGACACACGTGAAAATCATGCGCGTAGCACAGACGTATAACACGTTCGTGTGAATAAGCCCTTAGGGTATGTGCACACGATAACGTCAATTACGGCTGAAATTACGGAGCTGTTTTCAGGAGAAACAGCTCCGTCATTTCAGACGTAATTGCTCGTACTCGCGTTTTGCGAGGCGTCAATTACGGTCATAATTTGGAGCTGTTCTTCATTGAAGTCAATGAAAAACGGCTCAAATTACGTCCCAAGAAGTGTCCTGCACTTCTTTGACGACGCTGTTATTTTACGCGCCGTCTTTTGACAGCGACGCGCAAAATGACAGGTCGTCGGCACAGTACGTCGGCAAACCCATTGAAATGAATGGGCAAATGTTTGGCGACGTATTTGAGCCGTGTTTTCAGGCGTAGTTCGAGGAGTAAAACGCCTCGTTTACGCCTGAAAATAGGTCGTGTGAACCCAGCCTTAGGCTATGTTCACACGGAGTATTTTGACGAGTTATTTGACGCGGAAACCGCATAAAAAAACTCGTCAAAAACGGCCCGAAAATGCCTCCCGTCGATTTCAATGGGATGCGGGGGCGGTTTTCTCCCGCGAGCAGTAAAACCGGCTCGCGGGAGAAAGAAGTGACATGCCCTATCTTCGGGCGTTTCCGCCTCTGACCTCCCATTGATTTCAATGGGAGGCAGAGAAATCGTATTTCGCTGCGTTTTATGCCCGCAGCGCCCAATGGCCGCGGGCAAAAAACGCAGCGAAAATCAGCGCGCAGGGAGAGGAAAATCTGCCTCAAACTTCCAAATGGAATTTTGAGGCAGAAATTCTGCATGCAAAATACTCCGTGTGAACATAGCCTTAGAGTGGTGTAAAGGCTTTTTTTTGGGCGGGAGGAGTTGTAGTTTCTATTGGCACTAGGAAACTGAAATATTTTTTTTTGTGGAGGGGAATTGGAAAACTCGATTCCTCCTCTGCTGGACAATACGATTACAACGATACCAAATTGATATCGTTTTTTTTTTATCTTTTACTAGTTTTACAATGAAAAGATATTTGTTAAAAAAAACATTTGTTTTGTGTAGCCATATTCTGAGAGCCATAACTTTTTTATTTTTCCGTCAATTGAGCGGTGTGAGGGGTTATTTTTTGTAGGGTGAGCTGTAGTTTTTTTGGTACATATGACTTTTTGTTCACTTTTTATTAGATTTTTCTTAAAAGATAAGGTGACCAAAAAAAAGCAACCCTGGCGGTTTTTATTTTTTACGATGTTCATCCTGTGCAGTGGCGTAGCTATAGGGGTCGCAGCGGTCGCAATTGCGACCGGGCCCCGAAGCCAGGGGGGCCCACGGCCCCCTGCAACACATCAATAAAAAGTTACTATAGTAACTGACAGTACTTACCTTCCTGGTTCCAGAGCGCAGCGGAGGTCCTGAAGTCACAACGCTATGCGCCGCGCACAACATCGTGATCCTACATAGAGTCAGGACAGAACTTCCACCGCCGCTGAAGAGGAGGGTAAGATTAATATCCCTGTCTGCTGAAGCTGATTGGCGGGGTCCGACTCCCGGGAGCCGGCCAATCAGCTGTTTTGAAGGGGCCGCAGCGCTCGTACAAGAGCTGCTTCCTCTTCATTCCGGTCACTCGCTCACACTGTGAATCGCCGACACGGATTAACAGTGTGAGCGAGTAAGGGAAATGAAGGGGAAGCAGCTCTCGTACGAGTGCTGCGGCCCCTTCATTCCAGTCACTTGCTCACACTGTGAATTCGTGTCGGCGATTCACAGTGTGAGCAAGTGACCGGAATGAAGGGGATGCAGCTCTTGTACGAGCGCTGCGGCCCCTTCAAAACAGCTGATTGGCGTGCTCCCGGGAGTCGGACCCCGACACATCAGCTATTGATGGCCTACCCTGAGGATAGGCCATCAATGTTTAGGGACTGGACAACCCCTTTAAGCCTACGATGTAGCAGGCTTAGAGGGTCCATCAGACAGGATCACAGATTGTGTGATGCTGTCTGCTGGGCCCTGTATCTAAGCCAATCACATGGTAGGTTTAGATACAGGGCCCCAACACACAGTGATCTTATATTGTATAAGATTACTGTCTGCTGGACACTGTATCTAAGCCTACCTTGTGGTAGGGTTAGATACAGGGTCCCACAGACAGTATCACACATGGGCCCTGTATCTAAGCCTAACACATGTGTTACTAATAGTTTTTTGTGTGTTTTATTACAGGTTCGGTCGTTGGACTACGTCGTATTCCAGGACTACTTCGATGATGGGTTTTTTTTATTATCAATGAAATGTTTAATGAGGGTTGTGTGTGTTTTTTTTTATTTCAATAAAATATTTTTTCTATGTCTTTATGGTTTTTTTTTAAACTATATTACTACCGCCTTAGTAATGGCCGCCGGCTGATTGACAGCGTCCATTGCTAAGGCGGGGTATAGTGTTAGCCGGTGCAGAGGCTAACACTAACCCCCTTTATTACCCCGGTACCCACCGCCACCAGTGGTGCTGGGAAGAGCCAGGTACGATCCAGTACTTGACCATCTGTAGCGATGGTCGGCCACCGGGGTGGCCGCAGGCTGGTATTATCAGGCTGGGAAAGGCCAGAAACAGTGGCCCTTGCCACACTGGTAATGCTAGGCTGCTGCTGCTTTATTGTATCTGGCTGGTTATGAAAAATGGGGGGGACCCCATGTAATTTAAAAAAAATAAAATAGAAAATAATTGGAAAGAACGATTTGAGGTCCCCCCCAATTTTCATAACCAGCCAGATGCAACACAGCAGCAGCAGGCAGCATTACCAGGGTGGTAAGGGCCACTGTTTTTGGCCTATCCCAGCCTAATACTACCAGCCTGCGGCCGCCCCGGTTCCTGACCGTCACTACAGAATGTCAGGTACTGGTTCGTACCCAGCTCTTCCCAGCACCCCTGGTGGCGGTGGGTACCGGGGTAATAATGGGGGTTAGTGTTAGCCTCTGCACCTGCTAACATTAAGCCCGCCTTAGTAATGGCGGTTGTCAATCAGCCAGCGGCCATTACTAAGGCGGTAATAATAAAGTTTAAAAAAATACAAGCACATAGAAAAAATATTTTATTGAAATAAAGAAACAATCCCCATTAACCATTTTATTGAGAATAAAAAAAACACTGTCATTGAAGTAGTCCTAGAATCTGAAGTAGTCCAACAACCGAACTTGTAAAAAAACACAAACACACAAACATAATTAGTAACATAAAGAAGCAAAACAATTATTATTCTTACCTTTCCTGGGTCCAGCGCTGGAGCCGCAATGTCAGCGAGCTGGGCCCTATATCTAATACAATCATGTGTGATACTGTCTGCTGGGCCTTATATCTAATCCAATTATGTGTGATACTGTCTGCTGGGCCCTATATCTAATCCAATCATGTGTGATACTGTCTGCTGGGTCTTATATCTAATCCAATCATGTGTGATACTGTCTGTAGAGCCACTGTATCTAATCCTATCATGTGTGATACTTTCTGCTGAGCCATTGTATCTAATCCTATCCATAGTTTATAGGGTCGTAGTGCTATAGATATGCTATGCTGTCTTCTACACACACACACACACACACACACACACACTTTTTTGGGCGGACACATATGTATTGGGTCTATTTCCCCTGACATTTTAAGTCCTTAGTGACGCACCTGGCTGTTAGTGCTGCATTGTTGGGTCACTTAGGAGATCCAGCGATGCAGCTGAAAGCTGCGGACCGCCGGCCATGAGAAGTTTGCGAGGGGGGGGATAAGAACTCTTGCATCGGGGGCCCATGAGCCTTTAGCTACGTCCCTGATCCTGTGGGTTAATTAATAGTAATAGTTCTGACTTTTACAGACGCGGTAATGCCAATTATGTTTCTTTTTTATTTTTTTACACTACTTTAGAGCACACATGTCAAACATAAGGCCCGCCACCTGATTTTATGTGTCCCACGAGGTCTGCTGCATGTAAAAACCTGAATCAGGTTTTCACATGCATCGCCACAACAGCAGGACTTCTAAGTCTGCAAAAACAGGTGTTTTTTTCTGCTGGCCATAGTGTACGGCAGAAAAAAAGCACTGTCCGGGATTTAGTTCTCCCGGAACATTGCACTGCACATGTGCCAAAAAGGACATGCGCACTGCAAAGGGAAAAGAAAGTGGCCGCGGGCATATTTTCAATCTGAAAATATGCAGGCCGCGGCCAAGTGAGTAATTCTGAGTGAGGTAAGTGCCGGAAGTGAACCACTCCGGTCACCTGACCTGAGTCAGTGACGTGAGGTCAGGTGACTGACTCAGGTCAGATGACTGGACTGGTTGATTCCCGGGCCGGCACCGACCTTACTCAGACCACCGCCACGTGACCTGCTAAATGTGAGTCACGTCAGGCAGAGCGGTAGCGGTAAGCTATTGATCTCCGCTCTGGGTCCTATTTGGCCTGGGGCGCTCTGGGTCATATGTGTGGGACTCTCTACAAGGGGCGGACTGTGTGGCACTCTCCACAAGGGGGGCTGTGTGTGGCACTCTACAAGGGGGCTGTGTGTGGCACTCTACAAGGGAGGCTGTGTGTGGCGCTCCCTATAAGGGGAGCTGCGTGTGGCACTCTCTACAAGGGGAGCTGTGTGTGGCACTCTAATAGGGGAGCTGTGTGTGGCACTCTACAAGGGGGGCTGTGTGTGGCACTCCCTATAAGGGGGGCTGTGTGTGGCACTCTGTACAAGGGAGGGCTGTGTGTGGCCCTCTCTACAAGGGGAGCTGTGTATGGCACTCTACAAGGGGAGCTGTGTGTGGCACTCCACAAGGGGGGCTGTTTGTGGCACTCTTTAAAAGGGGGGCTGTGTGTGGCACTCTGTACAAGGGGGGACATTTATGACATATCCACAGAATGTGTCATAAATGTCAGATAGATGCGGGACATTTATGACATATCCACAGGTAATGTCACAAATCAGATAGATGTGGGTCCCCTGGGACCTGCACCTATATCTAGAACGGGGCCCCCTAAACCCTGTTCTAGCTTTGTCTGCTATCGCTCACTCCCGGGCACTTCCTGACTTCATGGTCGGGTGTTACGAAAACCGCATAGCTCGCTGAGCTACGGTGTTTCCGTAACTCCCATAGTAGTGAATAGCAGTTACGAAAGCAGCGTAGCATGCGAGCTATGCTGTTTCCTGTCGATATGTCATAAATGTCCCTCGTGGTAATACCCCTTTAAAGTGTAGCTGAATGTTTGACAAACTTCTGACATGTCAAAGTGACATGTCAGAAGTTTGGATTGGTGGGGGTCCGAGCACTGAGACCCCCACCAATGACTAGAACGAAGAAGCTGAAGCCCTCATGTGAGCGCTTAGCCACTTCGTGTCTGTTCGGCTTTTTCCGGAAAGCCGATTTATCGGAGTACGGGCTCATCGACTTTCTATTGAGTCCGTACACGTATACATTTATTTCCGGAAATAGCCGAACAGACACGAAGTCCCACTAGCGGACTTAAACCAGTGATCGTATTATCGCAATGTATCGCAGTGTATTTTCATTTTTACCGGCTCCTATTAAGCCCTGGCTCTGGCGGTGGCTATTGACCACGGCATCTAAGTGCTTAAACAGCCAGGAACAGAGTTCTCTCTGATCCTGGCCATTAATGTGAGGTGTCAGCTGTGATACACAGCTGACACACGCAGCGTATATATCAGACTCAGCCTGTGAGCCCGCTCCATACCTCAACCTCCGCCTCATGACGTACAGTGTCGTCATACTGCATCAAGGGGTTAAAAAGTAACATGCAGTCTGGACATAAATGAAGAGAAGTGTATGACGCTGATTGGTCAGTATCATACACGTCTCTTCACAACACCCACTTGGTCAAAAGTAAAAAAAAACGCCCAGTTGGGCATTTAGATCAAGTTAGCATAAAACTAAAAATCGTCATAAGTCAGTCAAAAATAAATGTTAAAAAAAATAAACTTGTTACGTACATTACAGCGCCTATCAGATTAGGTAGGAGGTAGGACAATTATAAACTAGTGACAGAGCCACTTTAATATTTCCCCATGGAGAAAAAAAGTTGCAACTGACATGGTTGAATTTTTTGATTACAAGGTTGCTTGTGATTTCTGAAGCTGCTGTGAAGTAATCCTCGGGTTTTACCGCAATCCACGGGCAACGTTATGTTGTTCTGGAGCCCTAGCCCAATTGAAATATTTTTTTTTCCTGTTAAATCTACCATGTGCATTTATAATACTGATGCCTTCTTGTGTAGCAGAGAGGACCTTGGGTCCCCTCAGATACTAGGGCTCAGCTGCGACTGCTACATCTGCGCCCCCTATAGCAATGCCTCTGGAGTCAGGTGCGTAACTTTTAGCTGCATTCTATTAGGCTACATGCACACATTTCGTATTTTGCTGTGGAAAATACGCAGCAAAACCGCAGGAAACCGCAAGACATTTGCAGCAAAAAAAAAAACGCACCTGAAGGTGCATTTTTTAAATGCGTTTTTTCGGTGCAGTATTTACATTTTGCTGCGTATTTCCCCAGAACTAGGGAGCTATAATTCGCAAGCGGGATAAATTGACATGCCGCGGTTTAGAAAATACACACCACGGGTCAATTTACGCACCGAAAAATACGACAGCGTGGACGTGAGATTCCCCGGAATCTGATTGCCTATGCTGGTACTGTATTACGCTGCGGTTGTGACGCACGCAAATACGCGCAGCAAAGCCGCACGTAATACGTATCGAGTGCATTGACCCTTAATGTCCCATCGATGCAGCATTTGCAGCCGGGGGGCGTTGCTATAGTCTTAAAAGATAAGGGGCACAGCACATATGTTTTGCGACACCCCCTCCCCCCAAAAAAAGTAATTTATTTATAAGACTGCGATAGGCTTGGATAGAGCAGCTCATAATATAGTATCACACGTAATAGGATTAGATACAGTGCCTCAGCATACAATATCACACATGATAGGATTAGATACATTAGCTCAGCAGACAGTATCACACATGATAGGCTTAGATATAGCGGCTCAGCAGACAGTATCACACGAGAGGCTTAGATACAGCAGCTCAACCAGACAGTATCCATATACGTATTTTTCTTGCTTCTGAGTGAGACGGACTGGTTCCTGACACCATTCAGCGGCAGGATGTTATGTGTGCCATGCATACAACGTCCTAACACTGAATGGCCTCAGGACCCAGCGCTACACCCGGAGCTGAAGAGGACCTGACTCAGGAGTTGCTACAGTAACTTTTGACAGATGTGGTGCTGGGGCCATGGGTGCCCCTGGCTTGAAGGCCCACTCAAAACTGCTACGCCTATAGCCAGGGGCATAACTAGGAAAGACTGGGCCCCATAGCAAACTTTTGACTGGGGGCCCCCCTCCCCTGGGTGTCACACAACCCCCCCCTTGTAGATAGTGCCTTTTTTACAGCCCCCCCTGTAGATAACGCCATACAGCCCCCCCTGTAGGTAACGCCATACAGCCCCCTGTAGATAACGCCATACAGCCCCCCCTGTAGGTAACGCCATACAGCCCCCCTGTAGATAACGCGATACAGCCCCCTCTGTAGATAGCGCCATACATCCCCCTGTAGATAACGCCATACATCCCCCTGTAGATAACGCCATACAGCCCCCTTTGTAGATATCTACAGAGGGGGCTGTATGGCGTTATCTACAGGGGGATGTATGGCGTTATCTACAAAGGGGGCTGTATGGCGTTATCTACAAAGGGGGCTGTATGGCGTTATCTACAGGGGGATGTATGGCGCTATCTACAGGGGGATGTATGGCGCTATCTACAGGGGGGACTGTATGGCGTTATCTACAGGGGGGTCTGTATGGCGTTATCTACAGGGGGGTCTGTATGGCGTTATCTACAGGGGGGGCTGTATGGCGTTCCCTATAGGGGGGGCTGTATGCCGTTATCTACGGGGGGGGGCTGTATGCCATGATCTACAGGGGGGTCTGTATGGCATTCTCTACAGTGGGGGCTGTATGGCATTCTCTACAGAGGGGGCTGTATAGAGTTCTCTTCAGTGGGGGCTGTATGGCGTTCTCTACAGGGGGGGCTGTATGGCATTCTCTACAGTGGGGGCTGTATGGCGTTCTCTACAGGGGGGGCTGTATGGCGTTCTCTACAGGGGGGGCTGTATGGCGTTTTCTACAGGGGGGGCTGTATGGCGTTCTCTACAGGGGGGGCTGTATGGCGTTATCTACAGGGGGGCTGTATGGCGTTATCTACAGGGGGCTGTATGGCGCTCTCTACAGGGGGGGCTGTATGGCGTTCTCTACAGGGGGGCTGTATAGCGTTATCTACAGGGGGGGCTGTATGGCGTTTTCTACAGGGGGGCTGTATGGCGTTCTCTACAGGGGCTGCTGTATGGCGCTATCTACAGGGGTGCTGTATGGTGTTATCTACAGAGGGGGCTGTATGGCGCTAACGCCATACAGCCCCCCCTGTAGAGCACGCCATACAGCCCCCCCCTGTAGGGAACGCCATACAGCATCCCCCCTCCCAAAAAAATGCGACCAAGCACGACCGGCGCTCCATTCATTTCTACGGACTTTCAGTCCCCCGTTCTCCCTATCAATGCCAGCGATCACACATGTATCCCCTGTCCTGTGGATAGGGGATACATGTTGTTTAATGGCAGAGCGGGGAGATACCTCCCTGATCTGCCGTAATGTTCAGTGGCGTCGCGCTGTAGCAGCCATAGCGGCAGCTAGCGGAGCCTACGGCCATAGTGGGGGCCTGGGCGACACGGGCCCCCTCATGCCGCGGGCCCCGTAGCAGCCGCTACGGCTGCTTTAGTGGTAGTTACGCCACTGCCTATAGCTACACCACTGTCTGGAGCTGTGTGTAAGGCCATACCTCCCAACCATCCCGGATTCCGGGCGGTGTCCCTCTGTCCCGGGCTTCTGGGGGTATGTCCCGCTGTCAAACTTATTCTAAAGCAGGGAACCATCAGCTCCCTGCTTCAGAATTAGTTCAGAGCGGAGGAGCAGAGGGAGCTCCTCTTCTCGCCGAGGACTCCGCGGCACAGCGCTACTGTAAGCGCTGTGCTTGGGAAAGCCCTTGATGTTACTGTCCATATGTGGACAGTGACATCAGTGGCTACTCTTGGAGTGGAATCCTCGGCCAGAGTCGGCAATAGGGATTCCGCTCAAGGAGTAGCCACCGACGTCCCTGTTCATATATGAAAGTACCGTGAAGGGCTTCCCCAAGCACAGCGCTAACAGTAGCGCTCTGTCTGCGGAGTCCTCGGCGACGGGAGGAGCTCCCTCTGATCCTCTGCTCTGAACTAATTCTGAAGCAGGGAGCTGATGGTTCCCTGCTTCAGAATTAGTTTGACAGCGGGACATACCCCCGGAAACCTGGGAGTATGTATTGAGCTTTGTTCTGGTGCTGTATATGTGTACTGAGCTTTGTTCTGGCGCTGTATATACAGAGGGCATTCTGGTATTATCTACAGAGGGCACTGTGGAACTATCTACAGGGAGCCATGTGGAACTATCTACAGGGGGCATCATCTGCAGGGAGCAGTGTGTTGAAATATCTACAGGGAGCAGTGTGTGGTAATATCTACTGGGGTCATTGAGGGGCACCATCTACAGGGAGCAGTGTGTGACAATATCTACTGGGGGCAGTGTGGAGCGCCATCTACAAAGGGCACTGAGTGCAGCAATATCTACACTGGTGTTTACGCTGCCATTAGTGGTCAACACATATCGCCTAGCCCTAGTGATAAAGTGAGACATTACCTACCTGTAAGCAACCAGATAACCACAGACATACCGGCCATCATAGTATATGTCAGCATAACTAGTGCAGAAAGTTTGTTCGTTTTTTTTGTATGCAGAAATTCTGGAAAGTCTCGCACCACTAGCTATACCCAGCAGATAAACCATGCCCCCATAAGACACACCCACCAAAGATGCCACACCCTAAGTGTCCTTGAAATAAAAATTCAAATGTTGACAACTATGAGACTCCCTACTGTCCGACAGATTGTATAGAAGGGATTATGCTAATTACTTAAATCCATGGTTCACAAATACTAGTGGAGGGGAAGACCAATGAGGGATTTCTGGGTAGCCATTAAGGAGTTGCTCTTGCTCTATGATTTGCATCCGTCTCTCATTAAAGGGAAGGTGTCATGATTTATTTTATTTTTTTATTATATTGCTTTTAATATAATGTAAACAAAAATTTTATTTATTTGTTTTGTCACTTTCTACTTTTTAATGTATTCATACTTTTACTTCTCTATGGGGGCTGCCATTTTTTTTTTTATCTCTGTATGTGTCGATTAACGACATATACACAGATGGAATACGGCAGCTACAGGGCATAGGGCACAAGGAACGTGAGCTGTTCATTGCTTCTGCTATCTGGCTCTGTACTGCGCAGACGCAGGTCAGAGTCACACAGCAGAGAAGCCGGTTTGTAGGGAGATAGCAGGCGCCATTATGAAGACCAGCTGCACTGCAGGTAAGGTGTGTGTCTCTGTCTGTCCCTCTCTCTCTTTCACAGACCCCCGCTCTCGTGACCCCCGATGGGCCCCCCCACCCGGCGGGCCCCCCACCCGATGGGCCCCCCCCCACCCAACTGGCCCCCCCACGACGGGCCGCCTCCCCCTGTCGCTAGATGTATTCTCAGTGTGGACGGTGTGCGGAGCTAAGCTTGTCAGATGTAGTAGAGCTGTGTGTGTGTCTGTGCAGTAGTGCTGAGTATGTATGTATGTATGTATGTATGTATGTATGTAGCAGTGCTGAGTGTGAGATGTATTCACAGTGTGGACAGTGTGTGGAGCTAAGCTTGTCAGATTTAGTAGAGCTGAGTGTGTGTGTGTGTGTGTGTCCGTGTAGTAGAGCTGAGTGTGCGTGTATGTATGCAGCAGTGCTGAGTGTGAGATGTATTGTCAGTGTGGACGGTGTGCGGACTTTGATCGGGTGAGGTATCCGTCAGCAGGAGGTCGGGGAGGAGACTGTCAGCAGCAGATGGTTATTCCTATCACAGAGTTGTGTGACAGTCTCCTCTACTGCGGAAGAGACTGTCAGCAATATTGTATGGGGACGATGGAGGAGACTGTCAGCAATATTGTATGGGGACGATGGAGGAGACTGTCAGCAAGATTGTATGGGGACGCTGGAGGAGACTGTCAGCAGTATTGGGTGGTGATGCTGGAGCAGACTGTCAGCAAGATTGTATGGTGATGCTTCCCCACCCAATCTTGATCACACTCTCCTCCATCATCACCCACCAATCTTGCTGACAGTCTCCTCCAGCGTCACCATACAATCCTGCTGACAGTCTCCTCCATCATCACCACCCAATCTTGCTTACAGTCTCCTCCAGCATCACAATACAATCCTGCTGACAGTCTCCTCCATCATCACCACCCAATCTTGCTGACAGTCTCCTCCATCATCACCACCCAATCTTGCTGACAGTCTCCTCCAGCATCACCATACAATCCTGCTGACAGTCTCCTCCAACATCACCATACAATCCTGCTGACAGTCTCCTCCAGCATCACCACCCAATATTGCTGATAGTCTCCTCCAGCGTCACCATACAATCCTGCTGACAGTGATGCTGGAGGAGACTGTCAGCAGGATTGTATGGTGACCCTGGAGGAAACTGTCAGCACTATTGGGCGGTGATGCTGGAGGAGACTGTCAGCAGGATTGTATGGTGACGCTGGAGGAGATTGTCAGCAGTATTTGGCGGTGATGCTGGAGGAGACTGTCAGCAGGATTGTATGGTGACGCTGGAGGAAACTGTCAGCACTATTGGGTGGTGATGCTGGAGGAGACTGTCAGCAGGATTGTATGGTGACGCTGGAGGAGATTGTCAGCAGTATTGGGCGGTGATGCTGGAGGAGACTGTCAGCAGGATTGTATGGTGACGCTGGAGGAGATTGTCAGCAGTATTGGGCGGTGATGCTAGAGGAGACTATCAGCAGGATTGTATGGTGACGCTGGAGGAAACTGTCAGCAGTATTGGGTGGTGATCCTGGAGGAGACTGTAAGCAGGATGGAGGGATAAAGACATTTAGCAGGAGAGGCATGTAAAATGCACATAAAAAACGTGTTAAATACACGCCGTGTGAACCTGTCAACTGAAAAGTAATTCACTTCACTTTCATCATTCTAAGGGTATGTTCACACGCAGTGTTTTCAGACATTTTTCGGGCCGTAAACGTCCCGAAAAATGGCTGAAAAATCGGAAACAGAACGCCTCCAAACATCTGCCCATTGGTTTCAATGGGAAATACAGCGTTCTGTTCCGACGGGGCGTTTTTTTACGTGGCCATTTTCCAAAAACGGCACGTAAAAAGACGCCCGCCAAAAAGAAGTGCATGTCACTTCTTGGGACGTTCGTTTTTGGAGCCGTTTTTCATTGACTCTATAGAAAAACAGCTCCAAAAATGGTCGTAAAAAAACGCTGCCAAAAAGAAGTGCATGACACTTCTTGGGAAGTTTTTGGAGACGTTTTTCATTGACTCTATAGAAAAACAGCTACAAAGATGGCCATAAAAAACACCGCCAAAAACGCGAGTTTGATTAAAAAATGGCTGAAAATCAGGAGCTGTTTTCCCTTGGTTTAGTAAGCGTGTGAACATACCCTTAGCCTTTTGGTGTGTCCTATAGCTTCTGCCAGCTGCAGAATCACACCCAAAATGGCAGCAGGACACTGCTTAGCAATTTGAAGACACCTTTTCCTGGCTTGTAGGAGGGGGGTGAGATTCCTTCCCACATTTACGGCAGCTGTGAGTCAGGTTGCTTTGCCTTACTCACCTTGCTGTAATTCTGGGAAGTGCTCCCTCTGGTGGCCAACATAGGAAAACGTGAAATTATTATTTAATTTTTAATACTGTCCACCATGTGTAAGAAAAAAAAAATACAGCAAAAAACGTAAAAAATCTAATAGAAATAAGTAACTTACTTAAAAAAAAAAGGGTTTAATTCGCAACACATTCCCTATAAATTAGCAATTGAAAAGATAGGGGCCCATTCGCTGTTTTGCACAGGGGCCCTGAATTGTCTATGTCCGCCTGTTATGTGAGAGATTTTTATGCATATCGGTATATTGAACCTTTGAGACAGACTTCCAGCATTTTTCCAGATGACAAATGATGTCTATAAGATATTTTCTATACATGACTCTTAGATGTTTAACTTTAATGATGAAAACAATTTTGTACACCCTCCACGGTGTACAGCAAACAACAAGTAATGTTATGTATAAAATAATAATGTTGTGTATGTCATGTGTACAAATGTCTTCAGGACATCATTTTTGTTTGGGCAAAAAAGCTCAAACTTGTCTTGTCATGTTATATACGCATAAAAATTACTCATGCCTATAAACTATTTCTCCCACGTGAAACCACATTTTTAACTCTTTTGTGTACCTGAAAAGCCACATTTTTTTCATTTAGTCTTCTCATTACTCATATACCGTCAAAATATCCACAGTGTTGTACAGAGATTGTCATCATTCACATAAATCCCTGTCTCCAATGGCGTTCACTATTTCCCTGTCTCAGATATACACACAGAGTCAAGAATCCCACACAGAGCGAGAACAAACAAACACCATGCTGATGTTGCCCTAGGTTGGATTCGCACCCAGGACTTAGGCCTCATGCACACATCCGGTGCCCGTCTTACAGTCGCTAAAGACAGATCCGTGAAACACGGACAGCACAAAAATGGCTTCTGTGTGCGGTCCGTTATTTCAACAGACCAAATAAATGGAATGGCCAAGACTGTTCCGTCAAAAACAGACAGGAGTAGGACCTGTTCTATTTTTGACTGAATGGCCACACGGTTCTGTAAAAACAACGGAAGTGTGCATGGCCCCATAGAAACGAATGTGCCAGTGTGATATCCGTTAAAAAAATGGATAGCACCCTGAAGAAAAGAACTGAAGTGGGCATGAGGCCTTATTGTACAAATCGTTATTCAAACCTTACATGTAGTATAAATATTTAACTTTTAAAATATTTGACAGATGTATTAATTTACTGGATAGGTCATCAGTACATGATCGTGGGGGTCCAACACCTGGTTGCAACTCTGCTCCTATTTACTTGAATAATGGCAAAGCTGCAGTGTTACAGCACGGCCACTATACAGTGGTCAAAACCATTTGCTTCTGGCACCAACCACTGTAAAGCTTACGGTGCCGGAGGCAGCCGGAACAGCTGGTTAGTGCGGGGTTCAGGTGTCGGACGGGTCTTGTGGATACCCCTTTAAATAACTGTACGCCAACAAAGTTGCATGTAACGAAAGATCATTTCATTACAGCACGATACAACTTGCTACCCTGCATTTCCTTTTATAATCTGGCCTGGAAATGTGTCTGTAAAAAGAAACAATTAAATATAGCAGTGATAGAGTTAAAGGGTTGTTCCCATTATGCACGGAAACAGCCAAGCAAGGGGGCACCTCTTCACTCAGTTCCCACCCGGAATCGGCGGCTAGTGGCCACCTCACCAGACAGGACGGGATTGGGTTTTTCATATAGGTGTGGGTTCCAGAGCTGTAAAGTCCCAGACCCCTAAAGAAATTCAGACTTCTGACCAGACTCCCTAAATTTAATCAGACCTTAGATCAAACCCCCCAGAATTAATTAAGTCCTGTGGAAACGCCATAAATGTATACGATTGGAAAAACCTTTTAAATGCAACAGTTTAGATCAGGGGTAGGCAACCTTAGCGAGGTGGTGATCTACTGTTTTAACTTTGAAGGGTCTTGATCTGTTTGGTACCAAATTCTGACAGCACCATGGGGGGGGGGGGGAATGTTATGAAGGTTATCAGGGGCATTGCTAGGGTGTTAAAAGACATGTTCCCTGGATGGACATTACTTTTTTTTTAAAGAAAATTAGCGCTACAGGAGAATACAGGAGAGCATACAGGAGAATACAGAACTGATTAGAGACAGTCACAGGCAAAATACACAATAATTACATCCTAAATGTTTGCTGTCCAGACATTTTAGGTTCCTCAATTTTCCATAATTCTTCCCAACTTCTCGACAATAACTCCACATCTTGGTGCCATAACAGTGGAATCCTTCTGCTACCTCCCTTGCAGTTCCTGCTATGCTGCCCAGTGCCCCCAAATGCAGTACTGCAGCGATATTAGTGCCATACAGGAAATTCCCATGAAAATACTAGTACCGCACAGATAGTGCTCCCTACAGTAATAAATGCCCTTAAAAATAATTGTGGCTAGCAAATACTGCCTCTGACAGTATTAATGCCACAGACATAGTATTATCCAAAAATATTTGTGCCAAGATGATAGTGCCCCTAACAGCAACAGCGTTCAAGCACCGCTTTTAAAAATTATTCTGCCAAGCAGATTGCCCCTATGAGTTAAATAGCGCCCCATAGTAATAATGCTCCACCAGAGAGACCCATTAGTATTAGTGCCCCTAATAGTAATAATGCTTCCCCATGGTGCCCTTAATAGTGATAATGCTCCCCTAGGGTGTCCCCTTTAGTAATAGTGCCCCAACATTAATAATACTCCCCAGAGTGCCCCTATTAGTAATATTTTCCCCCAATAGTAATAATGCTAGCCAAGAGGGCCCCCATTAGTAACAGTGCCCCACACAGGGTCGGCGTTAGGGGTGGGCAAACTGGGCAATTGCCCATGGCCCCCATTCTCTTAGGGCCCCCTGCCAGCGGTTGCTAAGGGGGCAGAGGGGGCCTGCACCGCCCTGCCCATAACGTTTATGGGCCAGGCCCCCTCATGCCAGGTGGCGTCGCTAGCACCGGAGGGGGCCCTGGTGCTAGCGAGAGCCACATTCGCTTTCTCGGGACGCAGATACAAGTGTTTACTATAAGGTGCTGCAAAGACTCCCTGCGTGATGACATCATTGCATCACGATGGTCTGCGCAAGCGTCCCGCCCACAGGATGTGCAGCACTCCGTCCGTTGCGGGAACGAGGCAAGGTAAGTACAATTTTTTTTTTGGGGGGGCTGTGTGGCAATATACAGCGGGGATTGCTGTATAGCACTATATACAAGGGAGGAGCGCTGTGTGGCACTATATACAAGGGAGGGGCGCTATGTGGCACTATATACAAGGAGCGGCGCTGTGTGACACTATATACAAGGGAGGGGGGCTGCCCGGCACTATATACAATGGAGCAGCATTGTGTGGCATTATATACAATGGAGGAGGGCTGTGTGGCACTATATACAAGGACGGGGCTTTGTGGCACTATATACAAGGAAGGCTGTGTGGCACTATATACAAGGCAGGGGGAGCTGTTTGGCACGATATACAAGGGGGGCTGTGTGGTACTATATACAATGGAGGGGGGCTGTGTGGCACTATATACAAGGAGGAGGCTGTGTGGCACTATATACAAGGGGAACTGTGGCACTATATACCATGGAGGGGGAGGTGTGTGGCAGTAATACAAGGGGGGCTGTGTGGCACTATATACAAGGGACCTGTGTAGCACTGTCTACTAAGGGGGGCTGTGTGGCACTTTAATAGGGGGCTGTGAGTGGCATTCTCTACTAAGGGGGGCTGTATGGCACCTTCAACTAGAGCTATGGGGCACTATATACAAGGGGGGACTGTGGCGCTATCTAGAGGGGGGATTGTGTGGCCCTATCTATAGGGGGGGCTGTGTGTGGCGCTATCTACAGGGGGCTCCGCTACAACGAGCAATTCAGACAACGGAAAGCGGTTCGCCCCAGAATTCGATGGGACCAGAAGGATATTGGGCTGTGTCTCAGTGTTATGGCTCCCGCGCGTTTTGGCCAGTCCTTTCCTGGGTCGGAGATAATTCCTCACAGGACGTGACAATTGGCTCGTTCAGGGCCTAGCCTGAATAGGGCTAATAGGGTAAAAGTTAACAGGGCTGTCTCGGCTTTTGTGGTACGGAACGGTGGTGTTTTTGTGCGCCATTACGATTTTGAGGATGGTCAGGGGCAATTCTGGTTTGCGGATGGAGTGCACTTGAATGTTGTGGGGATTGACTTGTGGGCACTTCAGATACAGAAGGGTATTGAGCGTGCTTTGCTTGTGTGGAGTAGCTCTCATACTTGAAGGTTTTCAAGGTACGCTCGTTGTGGCAGGTTGGAGGTCCTTGGAGTTGGGGTTAAATTGGTGGGGGAGGGACTCACCGTGGGTATGGTCACTCCCAAATTGTGCAATATGGAATGTCTGGCTGTTTTGTTGGATCTTGCTGGGTGGTGTCCCGTGGAGCAGTAGTGAAATTATTGGCCAGCTGCGGTACATACGCTGCCCATTAGCTGGGGGTAAGTAATCACATTTTGGGCAAATTGGCCAGGCAGACCCCCCTTTTTTAACTCCAAGAACTTTTTCCCTTAGAATGATTGTTTTGATGTGAGATTGTTGTTGTTTTTTTACTGATATTTATGGATATGTTTCTGATTTATGTTATTGTCAATAAAATGGGTGCTGTGACTTTATCCAATCACGAGTCTGTCGTTATTCATGGGAACAGCTTACAAAAGAGGGGATTGGGAGGTTGGCTGTTTGTCAGGAAAATTAGGATGTTCATCAGGACCGAACTCTATCATCCCTCAGTCATGGTATGATTTAATAACTGTATATGTATAAAGATCATTTTTTTGTGTGAGAGGGGGGACATATGCTTTGGGTCTTGAAACACTCCTGGGCGCATTAGGAATCAGTGAGGTAATTCTCTGCACACCGCCATATGAATTGACTGCATTATTGATACAGTAAGGGCTTATTCAGACGAACGTATAATACGTCCGTGCAACGTCACACAGACCTATGTTAGTCAATGGGGCCGTTCAGACTATCAGTGATTTTCACGCAGCCCGTTTTTCGCGCATCACGCACCCTTTGAAGTCAATGGGTGTGTGAAAATCGCGCACTTCACACGGACGCACTTCCATGTGCCGCGTGTTATGCGCGCTACAGTAGACAAAACTATGAATGAAAACAGAAAAGCACCATGTGCTTTTCTGTTTACAAACATAAAAACAGAGTGTCATAATGATGGCAGCTGCGCGAAAATCACGCAACCACGCATCATATGCTGCTGACACACACGGAGCTTTTGCAGACCTTCAGCGTGTGAATCCGGCCTTAGGGTGTGTTCACATCAGTGTTTGGTTTCCATTGATGGTTTCCGTCAGACCCATCAACGGACTGGCAAACAGAAATCATAGCTTCCGTTTACATTACCATTAATGTCAATGGCAATGCTTCCGTTGCAATTGGTTTCTGTTTGTCTCGTTCTGTAAGGCTTCCATTTTTTTGACGGAATCAATAGCGCAGTCGACTGCCTTATCAAGACTGACTTTTAAAACATACCATATTACTCTTTTTCACTGAGGTCCTTCAGGTTCCATGTAGATTGACAAGTGATATAAACATTAAATGGGCTCTGAGCCTTAACCCCTTAATGACCGGGAATGTTTGTCCCTTAATGACCAAGCCAGATTTTTCAAATCTGGTATGTCTGACTTTATCAGAGAATAACTCTGTGAAATTTTGAATATCCAAGTAATTCTGACATTGTTTTTCTGTCACATGTTGTACTTTATTTTAGTGGTAAAAGTAGACTGATCCGATTTGCGGAAATTAATAAAAAAATAGAAAAATTGAAGAAATTTTGGAAAAATTACAATTTTCCCCTATTTTTAACTGCAATATGTCACATTTGTACATACATACTGTACATTTTTTTTAATTAAATATATATTTCTATCTCTTTACTCTATTTTGGCAGCACTTTTAAAAAAATAAAATACATTTTCAGCAATTTAGAGGACTTACAAATTGAATAATAATTTTATAAATTTTGAAGTACATTTTGTTTTCCTGCACCAAGCCAGGTTTTCAGAGGCTCATAGGTCTCAGAGTGATGGAAACCCCCACAAATGACCCCATTTAGATAACTAAACCCCTTAAGGTATTTACCTAAGGGTATAGTAAGTATTTTGACCCCACAGTTTTTTGCTAAATTTAATACATAGCAGGTGAAAAAAAAGACCAATTTCTTTGTAAAGCGACCATGAGAATGAAGAAACACACCACAAAATCTATCACCCTGTTTCTCCTGTTTTCAAAAATACCCACATTGTGGCCCTAATGCGCTGCCTGGATATACGGCAGGACCCAAAAGGAAGGGAGCACCCGGAGGCTTTCAGGACTCATATTTTGCTTGAAAATGTTTTAGGCCCCTCTGTACATTTGGAGAGGCTTTGAGCTGCCAGAACGATAGAAACTCCCCATAAACGACCCCATTTCGAAAACTAGACCCCATAACGTAATTATTTAGGTGTATAGTAAGTATTTTGACCAACAGTTCTTTGCTAAATTTAATGGATATCAGGTGAAAAAAAAAAAAAATCACTTTTTTCATAAAAGTATTAGTTTGAAGACCGATTTCTTTGTAAAGCGAACATGAAAATTAAGAAACACACCCCAAAATCTATCACCCTCTTTCTCCTGTTTTCAAAAATACCCACATTGTGGCCCTAATGCGCTGCCTGGACACACGGCAGGACCCAAAAGGAAGAGAACACCCGGAGGCTTTCAGGACTCATATTTTGCTTGAAAATGTTTTAGGCCCCCCTGTACATTTGGAGAGGCTTTGAGCTGCCAGAACGATAGAAACTCCCCATAAACGACCCCATTTAGAAAACTAGACCCCATAAGCTATTTATTTAGGGGTATAGTAATTATTTTGACCCCACAGTTCTTTGCTAAATTTAATGCATATCAGGTGAAAAAAATAATAATTTCACTTTTTTCATAAAAGTATTTGTTTGAAGACCGATTTCTTTGTAAAGCGAACATGAAAATGAAGAAACACACCCCAAAATCTATCACCCTCTTTTTCCTGTTTTCAAAAATACCCACATTGTGGCCCTAATGCGTTGTTTGGACACACGGCAGGGCCCCAAAGGAAGGGAGCACCCGGAGGCTTTCAGGACTCATATTTTGCTTGAAAATGTTTTAGGCCCCACTGTACATTTGGAGAAGCTTTGAGCTGCCAGAACGATAGAAACTCCCCATAAACGACCCCATTTCAAAAACTAGACCCCTTAAGGTATTTATCTATGGGTATAGTTAGCATTTTGACCACACAGGTTTTTCGCTAAATATATTGGAATTAGTCTGTAAAAATTAAAATGTACTTTTTTTCTGAAACAACATATAAATTTTTATTATTTACAAGGAATAACGAAGAAAATGCACCCCAACATTTGTAAAGCAATGTCTCCCGATTACGACAATACCCCATATGTGGTAATAAACTGCTGTTTGGACCCACAGCAGGGCTCAGAAGGGAAGGAGCGCCATTTGGATTTATGATTTTGCTGGAATGGTTTTCGGTGCCATGTCGCATTTGCAGTGCACTGGAGGGACCAAAACAGGGGAAACCCACCAAAAGTGACCCCATTTTGGAAAAACCTTCAAGGAATTTTTCTAGGGGTATAGTGAGCATTTACACCCCACGGGTCTTTTGCAGAGTTTATTAGAATTAGGGCGCGAAAATTAATATCAACATTTTTTCCACTAAAATGTTGCATTTTCTCATTTTCACAAGGGATAAAGGAGGAAAAAAACAACCATTTTTTATAAAGCAATTTCTCCCGAGTACGGAAATACCCCACATGTGGTCAAAAGTTTTTTTTCATTAGAAATGAATTAACCCTTTCAGGACTGATCCATTTTTTGCTTTCATATTTTAGATTTTCACTCCACGCTTTCCAAGAGCCATAACTTTTTTATTTTTCCATCAATAGAGTGGTGTGAGGGCTTATTTCTTGCGGGAGGAGCTGCAGTTTTTATTGGTACCATTTTTTGGTACATAAAAAGTGATTCAAAAGTTGTATTACATTTTTTTTTTAGAGCGCAGGTGACAAAAAAAAAAAAACAGCGATTTTGGCGGTTTCAATTATTACATTTTTTTAAGGTGTGCACTGTGCAAATCAAATAATGGTATATTGTAATAGTTCGGACTTTTACGGACGTAGCGATACCAATTTTGTTCATTTTTTTACATTACTTTAGAAGAAAAATGCGAAAAGGTGTTTTGTTTTTTTTACTTTAAAAAAAAAATTCTCACTACTAATAACTATAATTCTTCTACACATTTTATTAATCAATCCCCTTAGGGGACTTGATCCAGCGATCATTGGATCACTGGTACAATATACTGCAATACTAATGTATTGCAGTATATTGTTATTCTTACAGGCTTCTGTAACAGAGAGATCGCTGTACCTGTCCGTTAGTCCCGGGTGTCAGCTGTAATACACAGCCGACACCCGCAGCTTATGGAGCGGGCTCAGCACGTGAGCCGGCTCCATACATCAACCGCCGCACCATGACGGGCAATTAAGTCATAGTGCGCAAAGGGGTTAATGCACAGCGAATGGTTCATTGTGAAAATTGCAATTTTCCACTGATACGCCATTTTAGTGCATAATATGTTGTGCCCAGTTTGTGCCACAGAAGACAAATACCTCATAAAACGTTAAGCGGGTTCTCTCGGGTATGGTGACGCCATATGTGTGGGCGCAAACTGCTGCTTGGGCACGCTGCAGGGCTCAGAAGGGAGGGAACGCCATTTTGCTTTTGGAGCGCAGATTTTGCTTGGTAGGTTTCTGTTTTGGGTTTCGCTGGTACTTCAGTTTATAATGTGGGGGCATATGTAATCTGTGCGGAGAACATCAGGGCATAATAAGAGGGTACAATAATGGGGTAAATAAATAATATTTCATAGATGTGTGGCCAGCGTTGCACTGATAAATGGCGCCCGATCTTATCCACTTTTGGACACTCTGCACATTTTGCATCGCCATATTCTGAAAGCCAGAACTTTTTTATTTTTTCACCTCCGGAGCCCTGTGAGGGCTTATTTGTTGCGGGACAATCTGTAGTTTTCATTGGTACCATTTTGGGGTACATGCGATTTTTTTTGATCACTTTTTATTCCATTTTTTTGCAATCCTGAGCAAAAAACAGGAATTCTGACACCGTTTTTTAGGTTTTCTTTTTGCGGCGCTCAACGTACGCTATAAATGACATTTTTACTTTATTCTGCGAGTTGGTACGGTTACGGCGATACCATATGTATATAGGTTTGGTCCTTTTTTTTAGCGTTTGCGCAATAAAATGACTTATTTATAAAAAAAAAAAATTCTGTGTCACCATATTCTGAGAGCCATAATTTTTTAATTTTTTAGTCAAAAAAGCTGTGTAAGGGCTTGTTTTTTGCGGGACGGATAGAAGTTTTTATTGGTACTATATTCGGGTACATGCGACTTTTTGATCACTTTTTATTCTTCATTTAGGGAGCGGTGGTGACCAAAAAAATTGTGATTCTGTCGTAGTTTTTTATTGTTTTTTTTTGGGGTGTTCATCGTGCGGGAAAAATAACATTATAGTTTTATAGTTGGGGTCGTTACGAACGCGGTGATACAAAGTATGTGTACTTTTTTAACGTGTTCATTTTTTTTCTATAATAAAAGTCTTATAGGAAAAAAAGCATTTTGTGTTTATAGAACTTATAACTTTTATTTCTACACTTTTTTTAAAACATTTTTATTACTTTTTTTAACTTTTTTTACTTGTCCCACTAGGGGACACTTAGACTTGCAGCTTTGATCGCTGCTAGAGTACATTACACTACACACGTAGTCAGGGGCGTAGCTAGAGGCTCATGGGCCCCGATGCAAAAATTCTTACTGGCCCCCCCCCCCCCCGCAAACTTCTCATGGCCGACGGTCCGCAGCTTTCAGCTGCATCGCTGGGTCTCCTAAGTGACCCAACAATGCAGCACTAGCAGCCGGGGGCGTCACGAAGGCTGGGTTCACACACACTATTTACGGTCGTAATTCGGGCGTTTTAGCATTGAATTACGTCCGAAAATGCGGCTCAAAAGCGTCGGCAAACATCTGCCCATTCATTTGAATGGGTCTTACGATGTTCTGTGCCGACGGTCATTTTTTTTACGCGCCGCTGTCAAAAGGCGGCGCGTAAAAAAGACGCCCGCGTCAAAAAAGTGCCTGTCACTTCTTCAGACGTAAATAGAGCCGTTTTCCATGGACTCCATGGAAAACCAGCTTCAATTACTTCCGTAATGGAAGCAGCAAAAGACGCCTGCACATGCCATTACGGCTGAAATTACGGTGCTGTTTTCTCCTGAAAACAGCACCGTCATTTCAGCCATAACAGACGCTGCCGTGTGAACATACCCTCAGGGCTTAAAATGTCAGGGAAATAGCCCCAATACATATGTGTCCGCCCAAAAAAAAGTGTGTATATGAGACAGCATAGCATATCTATAGCACTACGACCCTATAAACTATGGATAGGATTAGATACATTGGCTCAGCAGACAGTATCACACATGATAGGATTAGATAGTGGCTCAGAAGGCAGTATCACACATGATAGGATTAGATACAGTGGCCCAGCAGACAGTATCACACATGATAGGATTAGATACAGTGGCTCAGCAGACAGTACCACACATGATAGGATTAGATACAGTGGCTCAGAAGGCAGTATCACACATGATAGGATTAGATACAGTGGCCCAGCAGACAGTATCACACATGATAGGATTAGATACAGTGGCTCAGCAGACAGTACCACACATGATAGGATTAGATACAGTGGCTCAGAAGGCAGTATCACACATGATAGGATTAGATACAGTGGCTCAGCAGACAGTATCACACATGATCGGATTAGATATAGGGCCCAGAAGACAGTATCACACAAGATACGATTAGATACAGGGCCCAGCAGACAGTATCACACATGATTGGATTAGATACACAGCTCAGCAGACTGTATCACACATGATAGTATTAGATACAGGGCCCAGCTCGCTGACATTGCAGCTCCAGCGCTGGACCCAGGAAAGGTAAGAATAATAATTTTGCTTCTTTATGTGTTACTGATTATTTTTGTGGTTTTTTACAGGTTCGGTTGTTGGACTTCGGATACGAGGACTTCAATGACGGCGTTTTTTTTATTCTCAATAAAATGGTTAATGAGGGTTGTTTTTTTATTTCAATAAAATATTTTTTCTATGTGCTTGTATCTTTTTAAACTTTATTATCACCGCCTTAGTAATGGCCGCCGGCTGATTGACAACCTCCATTACTAAGGCGGGGCTTAATGTTAGCCGGTGCAGAGGCTACACTAACCCCCATTATTACCCCGGTACCCACCGCCACCAGGGGTACTGGGAAGAGCCGGGTACGAACCAGTACCCGACCATCTGTAGTGACGGGCAGGCACCGGGGTGGCCGCAGGCTGGTAGTATTAGGCTGGGGAAGGCCAAAAACAGTGGCCCTTCCCACCCTTGTAATGCTTCCTGCTGCTGCTGTGTTGTATCTGGCTGGTTATGAAAATTGGGGGGGACCCGACATCGTTCTTTCCAATTTTTTTTTTTAAATGACGTGGGGTCCCCCCCATTTTTCATAACCAGCCAGATACAATAAAGCAGCAGCAGCCTAGCATCACCAGGGTAGTAGGGGCCACTGTATCTGGCCTTTCCCCTCCTGATACCAGCCTGCGACCACCCCAGTGGCCGACCATCACTACAAATGGTCAAGTACTGGATCGTACCCGGCTCTTCCCAGCACCCCTGGGTGCCGGGGTAATAAAGGGGGTTAGTGTTAGCCTCTGCATCGGCTAACACTAAGCCCCGCCTTAGCAATGGATGCTGTCAATCAGCCGGCGGCCATTACTAAGGCGGTGATAATAAAGTTAAAAAAAAACCACAAAGACATAGAAAAAATATTTTATTGAAATAAAAAAATAAAAACACACAACCCTCATTAACCATTTTATTAATAAAAAAAAAAAGCTGTCATCGAAGTAGTCCTGGAATCCGCTGTAGTCCAACGACCGAACCTGTAAGAAAACACACAAAAAATGATTAGTAACACGTGTTAGGGTATGTGCACACACACTAATTACGTCCGTAATTGACGGACGTATTTCGGCCGCAAGTACCGGACCGAACACAGTGCAAGGAGCCGGGCTCCTAGCGTCGCACTTATGTACGATGCTAGCAGGACAACTGTCCCGTACTGAAAACATGATTACACTACGGGACAGTTGTCCTGCAGCGAGGCAGGGACTCCTAGCGTCGTACATAACTATGATGCTAGGAGCCCAGCTCCCTGCAGTGTGTTCGGTCCGGGACTTGCGGCCGAAATACGTCCGTCAATTACGGACGTAATTAGTGTCTGTGCACATACCCTAAGGCTTAGATACAGGGCCCATGTGTGATACTGTCTGTGGGACCCTGTATCTAAGCCTACCACAACGTAGGCTTAGATACAGGGTCCAGCAGACAGTAATCTTATACAGTATAAGATTACTGTGTGCTGGGGCCCTGTATCTAAACCTAGTGTGGTAGGCTTAGATACAGGGCCCAGCAGACAGGATCACACATGGGCCATGTATCTAAGCCTACCATGTGATTGGCTTAGATAAAGGGCCCAGCAGACAGGATCACACAATCTGTGATCCTGTCTCATGGGCCCCCTAAGCCTGCTACATCGTAGGCTTAGGGGTTGTGCAGTCCCTAAACATTGATGGCCTATCCACAGGATAGGCCATCAATAGCTGATGTGTCGCCCGGGACCCGCAAATCAGCTGTTTTGAAGGGGACGCAGCACTCGTACGAGAGCTGCTTCCCCTTCATTTCATTACTCGCTCACACTGTGAATCGCCGACACCGATTCACAGTGTGACCGGAATGAAGGGGAGCAGCTCTCGTACGAGTGCTGCGGCCCCTTCAAAACAGCTGATTGGCGGGTCCCGGGAGTCAGACCCCGCCAGTCAGGGCTAAGCTTACCTTCCTCTTCGGCCGCGGCGGGAGTTCTGTAGTCTCGATGCTGTGCGCGGCGGCATAGCGCTGTGACGTCATGCGCTGCGCACAGCGCTTGACGTCAGGACCTCCGCTGCGATCCGGAACCAGGAAGGTAAGTAAAGTATGTTACTATAGTAACAGGGGCCCGCGGCCCGAGTTACTATAGTAACTTTTTATTGATGTGGTGCGGGGGCCGTGGGCCCCCCTGGCTTCGGGGCCCGGTCGCAATTGCGACCGCTGCGACCCCTATAGCTACGCCAGTGCACGTAGTGTAATGTACTCTAACTGTCATTGTGACGTAACTGTCACACTGACAGGAAGCAGAGGAGGAACGGCCGGAGGCTGTTCCTCCGAGGCTTCCGTACATGGCAACCCGGAGGTCATTATCTGACCTCCGATTGCCGTGACAAGCATCGGTAGCCCCCACGATCACTTCGTGGGGGCTGCCGATGTGCTTCAAACCACTTAAATGCGGCGACGGCAATCCGTCGCCGCACTTAAGGGGTTAACTGCCGAAAGCAGCGGCGATGGTCCGCTGCCCGGCGAGACTGATGTCTCAGCTGTCTAGGACAGCTGTCAGCGCGCGTCTGTCACTCTGTGTTTACACAGAGTGACAGTTTGAAATGCGGACGAAAATGAACGTCATGGTGCGGGAACTAGCAGCCGACCAGGACGTTCATTTTCATCCTTGGTCGTGAAAGGGTTAAGGCCCAAACTAGGCTGCGTCCTTAACCCCTTCCCGTCGTAAACAACTTTCAGATTTTAATTTTAGTTTTTTCCTCCCCACCTTCCAAAAGCCATAACTTTTTTATTTTTCCGTCGATATAGTCCTATGAGGGCTTGAGTTTTGCGGGACGAGTTGTAGTTTTTCATAGAACCATTTATTGTGCCGTATAATGTACTAGGGAACGGGAAAAAATATATATTTGTGCGGTAGAAAATAAAAAAAACAGCGATTCCTCCATTGTTTTTTGCGCTTCGTTTTTACGGAATTCACTGTGCAATTCAAACAACATGTTATCTTTATTCTGTGGGTCAATACGATTATGAAGATACCAAATATATATATATATTTTTTCTATATTTTACTACTTTTAGAAGTAAAAAACTAAGTGTAAAAAATTTAATTTATTTTGTGTTGCCAAATTCCGAGAGACATAACTTTTTTATTTTTCCGTTGATATGAGGGCTTATTTTTTGCGGGATAAGCTGTCGTTTTTAATGATATCTTTTTGGGGTACATGGGATATTTGGATCACTTTTTATTCCCGTTTTTGTGGGAGATGTGACCAAAATATAGCGATTCTTGCGGTTAGAATTTATTTTTACGGGGTACACCGTGCAGGTTAAATAATGATATATTCTAATAGTTCTGACTTTTACGGATGCGGCGATACCAATTATGTTTACTATGCTCTAGGAGGAAAATGGGAAAAGGTTTTTTTTTTACTTCTAATTTTTCGATTTTTTTTTTTACATAAAAGAAAAACTTTGTTTTACTAATTTTTTTTTATTTTTATTAGTCCCCCAAGGGAACTTCAACCAGCGATCATTGGATCGCTTGCACGATATACTGCAATACTAATGTATTACAGTATATCGTCTTTCTGACAGGCTTATATTAAGCCCTGCCAGAGGCAGAGCTTAGTAGGAGCACAAAGATGGCGGACCTGGGGGCCTTCATTAGGCCCCCAGGCAGCCATAGCAGCCATCGCCACCCCGCGATTGCAAAAATTTGCAAAATGTAAACACTAGCTACAGAATACATTTTCTGATGATAGAATGTTATTCCATAGGGTCAATAGGGGAAATATATTAAGCTAGTGCAAGGGAAAAGAAGAGTGCCCATAACAAGTAATCAGCTTCCACCTTTCATTTTTCAGAAGCTCTTTGATAAATCAAAACAGCACCTTAAATGGTTGCCATGGGTAACAACTCCACTTTTCCTTCACACTAGTTTTGATAAATCTCTTCCAATATGTCTTGAAACAAAACCACTCATTACGTTGACCAGTAATGTTCAGATCAGCCAAATTATAAAACTATCAATAGGTGTAAAACAAAGTTCTATAGTTTCTCCCATTCCTTCCTTTTCTCCCATCTCCTGGTTGAACTTGATGGACATATGGCTTTTTTCAACTGTACTATGTAATTATGTAATTGTGTAATGTTAAAAGTGTTTCTTTGAGCCAGAGCAGAAAGCCGTTAGAAAAATGGCAGACTCAAAGTGACCATATGTTAATGGCTACATAATAGCATACCTCCCAACTTTCAAGTATAGCAAAAAGGCACAACCGACGCGGCACGCGCAGAGTGGCAATTTTCTTTCCTTTTGAGCCACGCCTCTAACCCTGCATAATGCCCACATAGATGCCCCCATACAATATAATATCCCCATAGCTGCCCCATACAGTATAATGCCCCATAGCTTCCTCCATACAGCATAATGCCCCAATAGCTGCCCATACAGTATAATGTTCCCATAGCTGCCCCCGTACAGTATAATGCCCCCCAGCTGCCACATACAGTATAATGCCCCTATAGCTGCCCCCATACAGTATACGTGTAAAGGATCTGCCAGACACAGCTTCTGTGTCGACGCCCGTGGGTAATCAGTCTGCACCTGCTCCTAAGTCTGAGAGAGTGACACGATTTTCTACCAGTCAGCCTGGGAGGCTGAGGAGTGGGAGAGCCTATCACAGCCTGGCCAGACGGAGCTAGTTCCCGCCCTCTGTCTATTTATACCTGCATTTCCTGCTCCTCCTTTGCCTGTGATTCTTTTCTGTTTCCTGGCTCTGCTGCTCCTGCTATGATTATTGACCTTGCTTCATTTTTTACCCTGGCTTTACTGACTATGCTCCTGCTCTGCGATTTGTACCTTGTGCACTCCTGATTTGACTCGGCTCGTTCACTACTCTTGTTGCTCACTGTGTTGCCGTGGGCAACTGCCCCATTTCCCTTAGCTTCTGTGTACCCTTGTCTGTCGTGCACTTATTGAGCATAGGGACCGTCGCCCAGTTGTACGCCGTCGCCTAGGACGGGCCGTTGTAAGTAGGCAGGAACTGAGTGGCGGGTAGATTAGGGCTCACCTGTCTGTCTCCCTACCCCATCATTACAATACGGCCCCCATAGATGCCACCATACAGTATAATGCCCCCTTAGCTGCCACCATACAGTATAATGCCCCATGCAGTATAATGCCCCCATAGCTGCCACCATACAGTATAATGCCCCCTTAGCTGCCACCATACATTATAATGTCTCCTTAGCTGCCACTATACAGTATAATACCCCTTAGCTGTCCCCATACAGTTTAAATCCCTATAGCTGCCCCATACAGTATAATGCGGCCTTAGCTGCCCTGTACAGTATAATGCCCCCTTAGCTGCCCCTAGTGCCAGTACCAGGGGAGTCGCTAGCACCGGACCTCCGGGGCCCAAGCCCCGGATCTTTGGCCCGGTGCCTCGGATGCCTGGGCGACTGCCGCTACAGGGGTCGCAACTGTCACAATTTTGACCGGGCAGTGGTATGCACACGTTGTGCAAATCCAATATTATCTGCAGATATGTGACAAGACTACAAGGAATAGAGCATTCTATGGTTTCAGAAAGACGATTGAGGTTTTTAGCCATATTGCATGAACAGGCTATATTTTTTTTGCAATCCTATGGACTACAATATAACATCTAGCCAAACCAGACGTTCCCTAGTATAGTAAAACACATAAGTAAACACGCAATCCTCACATTCAAGTAAAAGTTACTTTACTGTGATATGATGTAATAAACACAAATAAATACATATTTAGACTTACAGATTGCAGGAGTTTCCTCTTTCTCAGGCATAGGTGAAAAAAGCCAATGGCAACCGTCAAGATTTTCAACTAAGCATAAGGCTATTTTCCGACAGAGGTCCTCAATGTCGCTTTCACCAACCAAACTGTGATAATATTCCAAGGATATCACCCCCATGTCAACCAGAGACTGTAAGTAAAATCTTAAATCTGAAGACGTGGAGTTCAGAACTATGTTCTTTATAAATGGAAAAATCTCTTTAAATGAATTCATATCTGTAGATAAATAGCAGATAAATGTAACTAGACCAAATAAATGTCTCTTCTAAAGAGACATTAGAACCACAACTACATGTTTTGTAGATTGTTTGTTTCCTCATTTTGTGGAACCAGCCAATAGATATTTAAACCTGCTGCTAAGGAACTGCTTTGTTCCCAATTTTCCTTACACAGCAGATCACAAAACTTTGATCCAAATTCAGAAATAATTATTTTAAATGAGAAGTTTGTTTAGTCTAGCGGGCTATCATGAATTATAGATCACCTCACCCCAACATACATGTCCCCTTTCACCCATGTGTGGCTTTCCTGTTCGCATAGTTTGTACTGGTTTTCCTACATACAGTGGTGTAGGAAGTTGCAGCAGTCACAGTTGCAGCCAAGCCCACAGGCCTCCCTGCCTCATCGAGCCCCTCAATCATGGGGGGGGGGGGGGGGGGGGGGTCGCGTAGAGCACAAGCTTCTGACACTGGCCTGCATCAGGAAATTGTGTGTGCTGGTGGTATCCATAAGTGAAGTGATGGTTTGGGTCATAAATTTTTTTGGGTCTTATCTTTTTAGTCTTTTCTGGAGTTCTATTAATGTAGAGGTCTGGAGTCTGTATTAATTTAGTAGTCTGGTGTCTGAATCCCAATGAAAAATTTGCTATGGGGCCCGGGAATTTCTATTTGCCAATGTTTAAAAATTGCATTTCAGTTTTTGAGAAGCCATTGCTTCCAAAGAAAAAGCATAAGCTGCCATGGGAATTCTGTGAAATAGTCCTTAACTTGTAATAAGGAATATGTTGATTGTCCAATTCTTAGGAAATCAGCTGTAAAAAAACAATTTTTTATTTTTTTAAAAGGGCACTTAATTATTTGCACATTTATGAAGAATGAGCATTCAATGTTTAATAGGCAGCTGGATCAGTGGATCAGTTTAACATAAACCTTAACACATACAGAACTAGCAGAAAATAACAACTTTCATCATATATGTCTTTGTTTTACTTCACAGATATTGCAGAAAATTACTGGCACTGTTCTACAGCATTACTGCTTTTTGAACTAAAGGCAACACAGTATGCATTACACTAAACACTGTAAAGCATGATAAGCCAGTGCACCAGGGTCAGTAACATATCTATACTAGATTGATTACCATTTTTACCTCTTTCTTTATTCTGTCCCATATCACAATCCAATCCAAGGATGGGTTTTTGCGTTGGGTCAAAATGCGTTGTTTTTTTTTTTTTTGCTGCAATTCGCGTCAATATCGAGTTATTTTGTTGTGATTTTGCGGCAAAAAAAACAAACCATTTTGACCACAACATGTGAACCCAGCACAAAAGTTTTCTATATTTATCCCAGGGGACACCCAGTTTGTTAATTGGCAAACACAGGCTGTAATCACCTTTAACCCCTTAAAGGGGTTTTCCAGTCCCTAAAAATTGATGGCCTATCCTCAGGATAAGCCATCAATAGCTGATTGCTTGGGGGCCGACCACCGGGAACCCTGCCGATCAGTTGTTTTGAAGAGGCCGCAGTGCTCGTACGAGCGTTGCTTCCCCTTCATTCCGGTCACTGCCCATATTTTGAATCGCCGACACAGCAGTAGCGGCGATTCACAGTATTACAACCTTCTCCCATTGAAGTGAATGGACAAAGGCTGCAAATCAGCTAATGATGGCCTATTCTGAGGATGGGCCATCAATTTTTAGGGACTGGAAAACTTCTTTAATGACACAGCCTATCTTCGTTTTTTCATTTTCGGTTTTTCCTATCCGCCTTCCAAAAGCCATATATTTTTTCTTCGACATAGCCGTATGAGGGCTTGTTTTTTGTGGGACAAGTTATTTTGCATGGCACCATTTATTGTACCGTATAATGTACTGGGATATTGCAAAAAAAAAATAATGATGTTTTTACGGCATCCATCAGGCGGTAAAAACGACATGTTCACGAGGTTGATATGTTTACGGCGACTACAAATTTATATTTTTTTATGTTTTACCACTTTTTTTTTTCTGTAGATTGAGTGATGTGTGGCCCCATGCACACGACCGTATATTCGGCCGTAATTACGGCCCCATTCAGTTCTATTGACCGCGGACGCCTTTCCGTATTGCTCAGGATGGGTTTCCGTGACGTAGAACTCTTCCGGGAATTATGGAGCATGTCTGCTTTTTCTTTTTTTCATGGCCCGAAAATGCGGGCGGCCATCGGAGCTGGATGTGTATGCAATGCTGGGGGGTGATTATGGACATGGCCGTGTGCATGGGGCCTAAGGGCTTATTATTTGCGGAGTGAGCTGTAGGTTTTATTGGTACCATTTTGGGATACATGCGACTTTTTCATCACTTTTTATTCCATTTTTTTTAGAGCTCGAATGACCAAAAACCAGTAATTTGGGTGTTTTATTTATTTATTTTTAACGGCATTCACCAAGTGGGTTAAATAACGCTATATTGTAATAGTTCGTACTTTTACGGATGCGTTTATGTTAGCTTTTATTTTTCTTAGCATTGCTTTAGGGAAAAAAATGGGAAAGGGTTTTATTTTTTAACTTTTAATACTTTATTACTCCCAGCGATCATTGGATTGCTTGCATGATATACTGCAATACTGTTTTACTGTTTTACTGTCATACTGACAGTCTCCTTTGAGGCAGGGCTTCAAAGGAGTACAGTGATAGCAAACCTGGGTAACTTCAGTAGGCCCCCAGGCTGCCATGACAACCACTGGGGTGAGGTGATGGCACGTCCGAGGGGCCGTTCCCTTATTATAACGCATTAAATGCTGCGGTCACGGTTGATCGCAGGATTTAAGGGGTGAAACTGGTGGAATTAAAGTGATGTTTAATTCCGCCTATTGCAGTGAGGTGTTGGCTGTATTACACAGCCGTCACCCACTAAGTATGGAGCGAGCTCAGCTCGTGTGCCCGCTCTATACTTCCCCTTAACAGCTGTCACGCACATGTACGTGCCATGTCATTAAGGGGTTAACCCAATCACAGACATTTTTCAGATTTTCATGTTTACTTTTTTCCTCAACACCTTCCAAAAGTGTATTTTTTTGTCGATAAAGCCCTATGCGGGCTTGATTTTTGCGGGACACGTTGTAGTTTTCCATGACACCATTTATTGTATCATATAATGTACTAGAAAATGGGAAAAAAATCTTTCTGGGGTGAAAAGTTTAAAAAAGAACAGGGGGCTGTATGGCACCATCTACAGGGGGCTGTATGGCAATTTCTACAAGGGGGACTATATAGCATTATCTACAGGGGGGCTGTATGGCACTATCTACGGGACGCTGTTTGGCACTATCTACAGGGGGGCTGTATGGCACTATCTACAAGAGGGAGGTGGGAGGATCTATCTACAGGGGCGACTGTATGGCACTATCTACAACGGAGAGGTGGGGGCACTATCTATAAGGTTGGCTGTATGGTGCTGTTTACAAGGGGGAGGGAGGCACTATCTACAGGAAAAGGGTGGGGCACTATTTACAAGGGGTGTGTGACACGATCTACAGGGGGACTGTATGGCACAGTCTACAAGGGGGCCTGTATGGCACAATCTACAGGGGGGCACTATCTACTGGGGGGGCTGAGTGTGGCACCCAGGGGAGGGGGGCTGTCAAAAGTTTGCTATGGGGCCCAGAGTTTCCTAGTTATGCCCCTGGTCCCACCTCCGGGATTAAATTAAAAAAAATGCCACCAAAAACGCATCTAAAATGGCTCCATAAAACAAGCTGTCAAGTGACCGCTGTATTCCACATCAGTGCACTGTGTTCTGCATACAGCTAAGTATTCCTCTTGACTGCAGCTGTAGCGCAATAGCTAAAATTGTAAAGTCACGGTACGAATGGTTTCCGGCCCCTTCCATATAGCCTTAGGCATCTACTGTTATGGTTTCCTCAGTCACCTAAGACCTCTTGCACATGACCGTTGTGCCACTCGGGATGATTTTGACGGCATCCGAGTGACACCCGGAGCGATTCACTTTAGCGGGTAAATCGGGTCCGTGAAAAATGGTCTGAGTCTCTCATCCGCGGAAAGATAGGACATATCCTATCTTTCCTCGGATCAATGACGGGACTCGGACGGCACACTCGGTCGTGTGCATGAGGCGTAAAAATGACACTTTCTTATTATTCCCTATAAAGACAGCTAAATTATGCTGCCTGAACTTTCCTTCCCCTTTTTTCTTTTAATTTCTTCACTTTCACTATGTCATTCCCCTTTTTTCTTTTTTTGTACTGAGAAACGTTATGAAATTGTATAATTGTGTGATATTAAATATTGCTGAATGTAAACCTACCCTTAGTCAACTGACCGTTTAATTTTTTACTGTTAAAATTCAGCAATTTTTGTATTTCAAAGATTTTAAGTGGTCTGAGAATTAGGACATCTGAGTGATGTTCCATGTTATACATATGTACACTTTGAAGTGAGGTTGAAATTTAGACTGTAGCATCTTCTGTCAAAAACACCCTTTGGCAGCTACTGTCCTCTTTCAATTGTTCTGCATGTGACTCTCAACTAGGTTTCACCCTTCTTCACTTGATTGTTCCGTTTATCAGTGCAAACCAGATTTGTTCACTTCTAATTCCAGAGTTGACCAATCATTCTGTACCACTATTATATGAAATCTGCAATACAAAATAATGCAAGTAATGAATGTAATATATCATTACCCACATGAGGGATAGGTGTGAGGTTTGGATCAAAGTTGTTTGAGAGATTTTTGGAAAAAAATGTTTTGATTGAGAGGCATCATGTGAAGGCGACCACGGCACTTTAGTATTCCAAAATGAAAGCACCTGCTGAAGCAATTTAGAAAGGGCATTGAATGCTCTTTTTTAACCCGTTAGTTCAAACCCGTTAACCCGTTTAAATTGTGCTTTCTGTGGAATATCATTTATTTCACATAAATCCTCAAATTCCATCAGCTTACCCTTATCAAAAAATATCCAATACCATTCTCTCTCAACCCATACTTATGCCAGAAAGCTCCCTCCTAGATTTTCCAAATCTCCCTCAAGTTTTTATTATAAAAAAGAGGAATACATTTTAATACCTCTTGTATCTGAAGCACCTCTTTCACCTTAGTCCATACTTTCCACAATAAGTTAGTAATATATTTATTATCTGTACACTTTTCTGGTTGACCAGCTGGGGTGAATAAAACACACCACATTATTTATTCACAATCTGGAGTGCTACCTCTATTTTTTTGTCTTGCATCCATGGGCTCATAGCCTGAGTCTGGGAGGATTTATTTGCACCCACCTACTGGAGCAGTGCTGCATATCTATAGCACTACGACCCCTATAGCTATGGATAGGATTAGATTCAGTGGCTCAGCAGACTTTATCACATATGATAGGCTTAGATATAGGGCCCAGCGCGCTGACATTTTGGCTCCAGCGCTGGACCCAGGAAAGGTAAGTACAATAATTGCTTTTTTTTAAATTTATACGACATGGTAGGCTTAGATAAATGGCCCATGTGTGATCCAGTCTGCTGGGCACTGTGTCTAAGCCTAAAACATGGTAGGCTTAGATATAGGGCCCCAGCAGACAGTAATCTTATACTTACCCTCCTCTTTGACTCCGGGTGCCGCAGAGGTCCTGACAACATTCAGCATCATGATGTTGTGCGCGGCGCACATAGTGTAGTGACGTTATGGCGTTAAAAGACGCCAGGACCTCTGCTGCGCTCGGGATCGAGGAGGGTCAGTATACTGTTACTATAGTAACAGGGGCCCATGTAGTTTATTACATAGGCCCCAGTAACTATAGTATCTTTTAATAGACATGGTGCGGCTGCGGGACCCCTGGCTCTGGTGCTCAGTCGCAATTACGACCCCTATAGCTACGCCACTGGACTCTATATATAAGACACAGATGAGAGGGGAGAGAGGACATCCCTGCCTAGTTCCCCTTGACAGGCTAAAAACCTCTGACACTCCCCGTTCACCAAAACCGCTGCTCTAGGATCCCTGTAAAGGGTCTTCACCCATTTTTTTAAATTTAGACTTAGGGGCCTCCCTTATGACCTTCCATATTTCTTCAGGTGTATCCTCCTCTAATCGCTGTGTCTGCTGATCTAATACTCTAGGGAGGGAGCACTGTTCTACATTTTTTTTTTATCCCTTCCTCAGCTAGGGTGTTCTCCGATTTATAAAATTTCTGATAATACCTAAAAAAAACTTGTATGATGTCCTTTGGTTTATTAACCAATTTCCCCACTTAGATCCCTCACAGCTGAGATCTTTGCAGATAATACCTGGCTTTTAACCCACTCTGCTAAAAGAATATCCCTTTGTAATTACTTATGGCAGCTTCCCACTGAAGCCTAGTATTTTCAGCCTTTCTTAGAATATACATTGCCTCAGCTTTGGGGGCCCCCACTTTGGCATCCTGTCACCTCCCTGAAGAAGCCCCTTCTTATACCAACAATAGATGTAAACAACAGCCACCTTAAAAAAAAGCCTCTGAAGCATCCCAGAGCACGGCCAATGATTTCGTACCCACATTTGTCTCAATGAAGGAATCCATCTCAGCTATGATTTTCACTTCACTCTCCAACATAGACAACCAATATAGATCTATTCTTAAGTTACCTCTAACCTTCCATGCCTCTTTTTGTTTCAATCACACCAATAATGCGTAGTGGTTTAAGATGGTTTCTCGACTTGTACACAATATCTTTTTTTTTTTTCTCCATTAAAAGAAAATATTGTATTACAAATACATCACAAATTATACATTATTCCAGCCCCTACCTCCCTCCACCCTCCATACCGCAGCAAGGAGAAAAGAAAAAAATGAAAAGAAATGAAAATGAAAAGAAAAGAAAGAAGAAAGAAATAAAAAATGTCTGCAATTTTATAATTTCAAAAAGAATGTTTCAGAAGGTTTAACAATATAAATAATTTTTTTCCAAATAGCAAAGAATTTCTGCAGAGACCCTCTGGATTTATAGATATAAAACTCATACGACATTAATTTAGAGGTTTCAGATTTCCATAATTTAATATTAGTTGGAATATTCTTACTAAGCCAGAATCTGGCGATTAATTTTCTAGCAACAAACAAAAGTTTTAATACACCCAAAATCATTGGAGTAATAACCCCAAGCTTATCTGGATCACCCAGTATACAAATTTTCAGACTCATACAGATGTTTATTTTGTATATCCGGCTAATTTCACTTGTTATATCTGTCCAATATCTAATCAACTTGAGAAATCTCCATATTAAATGTATTCATTTAGAATCGGGTGAGTCACATTTAGGACAATTCAAGGAATCAGAATATTATCCTAATATTAATCCTATTCTGTGTAAAAAATATTTGAAGAAGTAAAGGCGATGTGTTATCAAAAATGTAGTAATTTTATGTGCCCCATTTAAAATATCCTTGTGTGAAATTTTGTAGATTCGTGTCCATCCCTCATCTTAGACAGTGCCCAAATCTTCTCATGAAATCACACTGTGCAGTAAAAGTAGCTGGGCTGGAATGGAGAGAAGTGTATGACATTGATTGGTCAGCGTCATACACTTCTCTTTACAACGCCCAGTTGTCTATTAAGAAACGAATTAGCATAAATCTAAAATTGTTCAAACCTGCTCAAAAATTATTGTTTTTCAAAATAAAAGCCACGGTTGTTATCTACATTACAGCGCCGATTAGATTATGTAGGAGATAGGGCACTTACTGTATATTCTGGTGACAGACCTTCTTTAAACACCAATGCGAATGTTCAGTGTTAAACGACCCAAACATTTTCAATTAAAATAGTTTTTTATTGAGACATAATAAAAAATACAAATAGTAGCATCAAAGTAAATTTTAAAATTTAAGTCCCCACAGTAAATAAATACTGAGTGGGCTACTGGCCATAACGTCTATACCATAGTATAGTGCATTGTAGATAATCAGCAATGGTAAGTCAAACAAACAAGTTTAGAACTAATGAAATTGACCATCATAGTAGATAGACAGTAATGGCAAGGTAGGCAGAAAGTAAAAAACAATTAACAGACTGTGAAGGATTTCCCTGACACAGCTTCTGTGTCGACGCCCGTGGTTAATCAGCCTGCATTTGTTCCTAGGTCTGCTAGAGTGACTCGATCTGCTACCACTCAGGCTGGTAGGCTGAGGAGTGTGAGAGCCTATCGCAGCCTGGCCAGACAGTTCTAGCTCCCGCCCTTGGTCTACTTATACCTTCATTTGCTGCTTGTCCTTTGCCTGTGATTCTCTTTCTTCCTGGCTCTGCTGTTCCTGCTGTTACCATTGACCTCTGTTTCATATTGACCCTGGCTTGACTGACTATTCTCCTGCTCTGCATTTGTTACCACGCACACTCCTGGTTTGACTCGGCTCGTCCACTACTGTGTTGCTCACGGTGTTGCCGTGGGCAACTGCCCCACATTCCTTTGCTTTTGTGTTCCCTTGTCTTGTTTGTCTGTCGTGCACATATTGAGTGTAGGGACCGTCGCCCAGTTGTACGCCGTCGCCTAGGACGGGCTGTGCAAGTAGGCAGGGACTGAGTGGCGGGTAGATTAGGGCTCTCCTGTCTGTCTCCCTATCCTGACATTACATAATCACAGGCCCATATATCTTTTCTACCCTGGTCCCTTACTCACTATGGACCCCCTTGAGGCCCTGGCTCTCCCTACAGGTCCAAGACCTGGCTCAGAGGTGCAATCAGCGTGATGCTACCCAGGTAGTGCCCTCCACCCCACCTCTTGAACCCCACCTCAAGTTGCCTGACCGGTTCTCAGGGGACCGGAAGACTTTTTTCTCCTTTCGGAAAAGTTGTAGGCTCTATTTCCATTTAAGGCCCCACTCCTCAGGTTCTGAGAGCCAGCGAGTGGGTATAATTATGTCCCGGCTCCAGGACGGCCCCCAGGAATGGGCCTTCTCCTTGGCCCCTGACGCCCCTGAACTCTCTTCTGTTGATCTTTTTTTTTCGGCCCTCGGACTCATCTATGACGAGACTGATAAGACTGCCTTTGCCGAGAGTCAGCTGGTGACCTTACGTCAGGATAAGAGACCCATTGAGGAGTACTGTTCTGACTTTAGGAAGTGGTGTGTAGCTTCTCAGTGGAATGACCCTGCCTTGAGGTGCCAGTTTAGATTGGGTCTGTCGAATGCTCTGAAAGACCTGTTAGTTAGTTATCCCTCTTCTGACCCTCTAGATCAGGTTATGGCTTTAGCGGTACGTCTTGACCAACGTCTTAGGGAATGACGACTTGAACATTTTTGTGCATTCTCCTCTGGCTCCCCTATGATGGCCCCGAGGCTCCGTTGCTTCGTTCTTCCACGGAAAACTCGGATGAACCAATGCAACTCGGGGCCTCCTTGTCTCCCCAACAACGTAGAGAGTTCTGCAGGAAGAATAGTCTCTGCTTCTACTGTGGGGATGGCAAGCATCAAGTAAACGACTGTCCTAGACGTAAGAATAAGCAGCCGGAAAACTTCCGCGCCTAAGTAACCATCGGGGAGGTCGCTTGGGCGCACAGGTATTTCCCGTATACATGAAACCTAATAAGATCTTGCTTCCCTTTCAGGTCTCTTTTTATATCAGGTCTGCCACCGGCAGTGCCTTCGTGGATTCAGGGTCTTCTGCTAATATTATGTCTGTGGAATTTGCTATGTCTCTAGCCATGCCATTGATTGATTTGCCTAAACCTGTACCGGTAGTGGGTATCGACTCCACCCCACTTGCTAATGGTTATTTTACGCAGCATAACCCTGTTTTTGAACTCATTGTGGGCTCCATTCATTCGGAGCAGTGTTCGGTGTTGGTGATGCAGGGATTATCGTCCGATTTGGTTTTAGGCCCGCCTTGGTTGCAGATGCATAATCCCACGTTTAACTGGAATACCGGGGATCTTACTAAATGGGGTAATGAATGCATGACGTCCTGTTTTTCTATTAATTTGCTTTCTCTCGCTGAGGAGGTGAACACTCTACCTGAGTTTATTCAGGATTTCGCTGATGTTTTTTCTAAAACAGCTTCCGAAGAGTTACCTTCTCATAGAGAGTACGATTGCGCTATTGATTTGGTACCAGGAGCTAAGCTCCCTAAAGGTACGATATTTAATCTCTCTTGTCCCGAACGTGAAGCCATGAGAGAATATATCCAGGAAAGCCTGGCCAAGGGTTACAATCGTCCCTCTACTTCTCCAGTAGGTGCTGGCTTCTTCTTCGTAGGGAAGAAGGGTGGTGGTCTTAGGCCGTGCATCGATTACCGAAACTTGAATAAGGTCACTGTAAGGAAGCAATATCCCCTTCCTCTGATTCCTGATCTCTTCAATCAGGTTCAGGGGGCCCAATGGTTCTCTAAGTTTGATCTTCGGGGGGCTTACAACCTTATCCGAATCAGAGAAGGGGATGAGTGGAAGACTGCGTTTAACACGCCCGAAGGTCATTTCGAATACCTCGTCATGCCCTTTGGGTTGTGTAATGCTCCGGCGGTCTTCCAGAATTTCATAAATGAGATTTTAAGAGACTACCTGGGGGTATTTCTTGTAGTGTACCTTGATGATATACTTGTGTTTTCCAAGGACTGGTCCTCCCACATTGAGCATGTCAGGAAGGTGCTCCAGGGCCTTCGGGAAAACAAACTCTTTGCTAAAACCGAAAAATGTGTGTTTGGGGTGCAGGAGATACAATTTTTGGGTCAAATCCTCACTCCTAACGAATTCCGCATGGACCCAGCCAAGGTTCAGGCTGTGGCTGAATGGGTCTGACCTGCCTCCCTGAAGGCTTTACAGTGCTTCCTGGGGTTTGCTAATTATTATAGGAGATTTATTGCTAACTTCTCGTTCATCGCTAAGCCTCTTACGGACCTTACTCACAAAGGTGCCGATCTCCTCCACTGGCCTCTGGAGGCGGTCCAGGCTTTTGAGGTCCTTAAGAGGTGCTTTATCTCTGCCCCAGTGCTGATTCAGCCTAACCAGATGGAGTCATTCATCGTGGAGGTTGACACCTCTGAGGTGGGAGTGGGTGCTGTCTTGTCCCAGTGTACTAGGTCTCTCACCCATCTCCGTCCCTGTGCCTACTTCTCCAGGAAGTTCTCCCCCACTGAGAGTAACTACGACATTGGCAACCGCGAACTCTTAGCCATTAAATGGGCATTTGAAGAGTGGCGCCACTTCCTGGAGGGGGCTAGGCACCAGGTAACGGTCCTTACCGACCACAAGAATCTGGTTTTTCTAGAATCTGCCAGGAGGTTAAACCCGAGACAAGCTCGATGGGCGTTGTTTTTTACTAGATTCAACTTTGTGGTCACCTATAGGGCTGGGTCTAAAAATATTAAAGCTGATGCGCTGTCGCGTAGCTTCATGTGTTTTGCCGCCAGGTATAATCATATCCTCTATTGATTCTGACTTAGTCTCCGAAATTGCGGCTGATCAAGGTTCAGCTCCCGAGTACCTTTCTGAGAACAAGCTGTTTCTTCCCCTGCAATTCCGGCTAATGTTACTCAGGGAAAATTATGACCCTGCACTATCTGGCCATCCTAGCATCCTGGGTACCAAGCACCTCATTGCTAGAACCTATTGGTGGCCTGGGTTGCTTAAAGACGTTAAGGACTACGTCGCCGATTGTGAAACTTGTGCTAGGTCCAAGACTCCCAGGTCCCGACCAGTGGGCTTACTATGTTCTTTGCCCATTCCCCAGAGACCTTGGACCCATATCTCCATGGATTTTATCACCGATCTGCCTCCATCCCAAGGCAAGTTGGTGGTGTGGGTTTTAGTAGACCGCTTCAGCAAGATGTCCCACTTTGTACCCCTCAAGAAAATACCCAATGCCAAGACGTTAGCTACCTTGTTTGTCAAACACATCCTGCGTCTCCATGGGGTTCCTGTCAATATTGTTTCTGACAGAGGGGTACAATTTGTTTCATTGTTTTGGAGAGCCTTCTGTAAGAAGTTGGAGATTGATCTGTCCTTCTCCTCGGCCTTCCATCCTGAAACTAATGGCCAAACTGAGAGGACTAATCAGTCTCTAGAACAATATTTAAGGTGTTTTATCTCTGACTGTCAAGATGGTTGGGTCTCCTTTATTCCCCTCGCCGAATTTTCCCTTAATAGCCGGGTCAGTAACTCGTCGGGGGTCTCCCCCTTTTTCTGTAATTTTGGGTTTAATCCACGGTTCTCTTCCGTTTCACCTGGTGGTTCCAACAATCCCGAGGTAGATGTAGTTCATCCGGAACTGTGCACAGTCTGGGCCCAGGTTCAGAAGAACCTTGAGGCATCCCAGAGCATCCAAAAGACTCAGGCAGATAAGAGACGTTCCGCTAACCCCTTGTTTGTGGTCGGGGATCTGGTCTGGCTGTCCTCCAAAAATTTGCGCCTTAAAGTCCCGTCCAAAAAATTTGCTCCCCGGTATATAGGGCCGTACAAGATCATTGAGGTCCTTAACCCTGTCTCCTTCCGGCTGGAGTTACCCCCGTCCTTTCAGATACACAACGTGTTCCATGACTCCCTCCTGAAAAGATGCTCCCCGTCCTTGGCTAGATTGTGGACAGCAGGATGGTCCAGGACTCCCTCCAATACCTGGTCCATTGGAGAGGTTACGGGCCTGAGGAGAGGACTTGGGTACCCGCCCGGGATGTTCACGCCGGGTTTTTGCTCAGGAAGTTCCATCTGTGGTTCCCCAACAAGCCAGGTCCACCTAGGAAGGGTCCAGTGGCCCCTCGTAAAAGGGGGGGGGGTACTGTAATGGATTTGCCTGACACAGCTTCTTTGTCGACTCTCGTGGTTAATCAGCCTGCATCTGTGCCTAGATATGTTAGAGTGACTCGATCTGCTACCACTCGTTCACTACTCTTGTTTCTCACGGTGTTGCTGTGGGCAACTGCCCCATTTCCCTTAGCTTCTGTGTACCCTTGTCTGTTGGTCTGTTGTGCACTTATTGAGCGTAGGGACCGTCGCCCAGTTGTACGCCGTCGCTTAGGACGGGCCGTGCAAGTAGGCAGGGACTGAGTGGCGGGTAGATTAGGGCTCATAAATGTCAGATAAATGTCAGATAAATGTCAGATAGATGCGGGTCCCACCTCTGGGACCCGCACCTATCTCTAGAACAGGGCCCCGTAACCCTGTTCTGCCGCATTGTGTTGCGGCTGAATTCCGACCATGAAAAAGGTTACATGGTCGGGAGTTATGAAAACAGCGTAACTCGCTGAGCTACGCTGTTTTTGTAAGTCCCATAGAAATGAATGGTAGTTACAGAAACAGCGTAGCTCGCATGTTACGTTGCTTCCGTAACTGCCATTCACTACTATGGGAGTTACGGAAACAGCATAGTTCAGCAAGCTACGCTGTTTTCGTAACTCTCGAACATATAACCAGGAAGTGTCCGGGAGGCAGACAAAGGTAGTCACAGACAAAGGTAGAACGGGGTTTAGGTGACCCCGTTCTAGAGAGAGGTGCGGGTCCCAGAGGTGGGACCGGCATCTATCTGACATTTATGACATATCCTGTGGATATGTTATAAATGCCTCTGATGGGAAAACCCCTTTAAAGGCAAAAATCATACGTTACTTCCTCCAACCTAGAACTCATAATGCCAATGAGTTCCTGAGATTTAGCTTTATGTCTGACATAAGGTTTTATTATGGTCAAGGAGCAGGTAATAAAGTTACTGATGTGCCTGCTAAATCATCTGTTTGGTGAAACAAACACGCCCGAAGTACATGTAAAACTGGTTAGCATTTGATCACATCATTTATAGGAAACATAGTGATTTAAATGGCAGGGATATTTTTGTAGGTGTGTATGGAAATGACTCCAATTTTAAATTCTGTAAACTCTATATACAAGTTAGATGGATAAAGTAGGAAGACAAATAATGGCCAATGTAAATACAAAGATTATGAGCATTAGCCAGTGGTTAATGTGCATATTTTCCAGTGATGGTTATTTTTTGATTCATTGCCCTATGGGCAGGCAACTGACTTAGGCTTGGAGATGTTGTGTCTATCATGCAGTGCAATTTCATTTCTACAGGATTAAAAATTGAGTGTCCTTGTATGTGCTGTGTTATGGTGCAACAGAGAGCCACAGTGTGAATAAACATACAAAAATGAGTGTTAAATACTCAGTTTTTGGTGCGGTTTCACTGCGGTCTTGGCTTTTATGGGGGTAACTGTAGAAACTGGGTGGTGGGTATTGCCCTTCAAACTGCTCCAAAGCAAAAAATGAATGCACTGCTTTTTCAAAAAAGGATAAATTGATCCTGATTAAGCCCTTTGTTATGACCCACAGATTGTGGATCAACAGAGCTACTCTACCGGTTTGGCTAAGGGCCACCTCTAAGGGAGTTATCTAAGTAGCCCTATACAGAAATACAAGAAAAAGTATGAAAGAAATCTTCCAGCTCACCTTGTCACAAGAAGGATATAGGAGTCAGCACACGGATCCTCGTGTCGGCACACGCAGAAGGTACATCAAAAACAGGGGAGTTGGAACCAGCGCTGAGAGTGTAGTTTTTGTTAAAACGGAAATCAATTTCCAAGTTTAATTGATCTTGGTTAAAATCGAAGCACAAGGGCTACGAACAGACATTTAGTGACGGGTGGGTATAGTCCAGAGTACAGAGAGAAGGAGAGGATAGGCGGTAGCCTACGCGTTTCAGACCCTCGCTAGGTCCTTAGTCATGGCTTATGATCATAAAGCCATGACTAAGGACCTAGCGAGGGTCTGAAACGCGTAGGCTACCGCCTATCCTCTCCTTCTCTCTGTACTCTGGACTATACCCACCCGTCACTAAATGTCTGTTCGTAGCCCTTGTGCTTCGATTTTAACCAAGATCAATTAAACTTGGAAATTGATTTCCGTTTTAACAAAAACTACACTCTCAGCGCTGGTTCCAACTCCCCTGTTTTTGATGTAGCCCTATACAGAGATTTGGTCTTCGCTGCCGGAGGCTACCAGGTCGCTACCTCTTGAGGTGGTCTCGGCGTAGTAGCTGCTGGCCAAACAGACTAGAAACAGGTATTGGAACCTTGAAGGATGGAAGCTGGTCACAGGTGAATAGCGGATAGCTGGACACAGGCAAGTAGCGGGTAGCTGGACACAGGCAGGTAGCGGGTAGCTATATACAGACAGGTAGTGGGTAGTTGGACACAGGCAGGTAGTCGTAGCTATACACAGACAGGTAGCGGATAGCTGGACACAGGCAGGTAGTGGGTAGCTGGACAACAGACGACGCCGGGGCCTGGGAGGGAGGCAGACCGCCAGAAGATATATGGGACCCGGCAGGGTCTGTCGGTATGAGCAGGACCCGTCGCTGGCGTTACACCTTTTAACAGAGAGGGTAATGTTATGGTGTTAAATGTAAGACTACCGGGACATGTATCTTGATCTCCTGAGTGACAGCGAGGGATATGAGGTCCTGCAGGTTGAACTCACAGATACCTACTGTACATGGGTGAGCTCAAGACAATGTTAGATCATGCAAAACAGCCTACACTGATTGGTTACAACATATATGAATATCTGGTACCCAAGCACCCCTATGTTGCAACCTTTTACGACCTCCCGAAGACCACAACGGCACTTCTCCTTTAAGGGGTAGACCGATTGTCTCTGATGTAGGAAGATATATATGAAAAATCCTTTACTCTCCTCAATCTTCTCTCGTCCGCAGGGGGCCAGCCTCCAGATCCCCTCAGGCTCCCACATCAGGCCCGTCTGTGCCGTGGCGCATTCAAATTCCTGACGCTGGGTAACATCAGGATGTTGAATGTGAAGCAGCATACAATGTCCAGCTTAAGGACGTTGTGTGCTGCTTTGCATATAATATCACGATGAAGCCCGGAATCATGACCTTGTATGCGGCTCGGCACAGACAACTTGAAGTAGCAGACAAAGGTGATCCAGAGTGGGACTCCGGTGGACCTCTACTTTCGGTCACAGTGGCACCCCGCTGACTATTATTGTTACACTACTGTTGATGGCATAACGCTTGACCATGAATCATGGCTATCCAGCTCTAATGTCAAGGCCCTCCACTATTCCATCACTCACAACGCAGGCCTGGAGGCAATGGAATTTTTTCTTCAGACCAGAGGATATCTGTACCAACCTCTGCGAATTGCCTCTTGCGATAGGACAGCCACAATTTTATGCTCCTGAAGGGGGAGTTCAAAAGGCATGCAAGGGACTTGTGTCAGCGATTCCATAATAGGTGTTACCCAGGGTCACACCATGAGGCGAGATGAGCTTCTCACCTCAGGGAGCGACCTGCTGCCTCTCTGAGGGTGCAGCGGTGCCACTGAAACCTGCTGCCACCCCCTCTTGCACTAATTGTACCTGCGTCCAGTGCCGCACCTGCCATGAGGCGAGGTGAGCCGACAGCCTCAGGCGACGCCACATAGCCGAAAATGGGGTGCGGCATTTTGAACCAGGGACAAGAAGAGGAGTGACGAGATGCACGAGGTGAGCGGTGTATTAAAAACTGAGCGCCACTTACAGCGTTCACTCTCCTGCCTTCACTAATTCAAAAGGTGTTGGTCGGCCGTAGCTGGGGGACCGGCACCCGGGAGTATACTGCAAGGGAGGTCTGGGCATTTTGCTAGCAGCCAAGGGCTCTATGGAGGGGGGAGGGGGGAATAATCCACCCCATAGAGCCCTCACGTTATTATAATGGAAGGATAGGGGGATGCAGGGGGGGGGGGGCGGTCTGAATGTCTGACTTACTGCAGAGGGCTCTATAGGGGGGGCTCAGACCCCCCTAACCTTTCAGTATAGTAACTAGTGAGGGCTCTATGGGGGGGATTATTCCCCCCTGTAGAGCCCTCTGCTGTCAGTAAAACGCCCAGACCTCCCCTTGCAGTATACTCCCGGCCCCCCAGCATCGGTTGACCCTTTTTAAATTAGTAGGGGCAGGATCGAGCTGTTACCAATCAGATCTAAGTTCATAACTTAGATGTGATCGATAATACGTGACCTAATGGATTCAGGTCTCAGCGCTATATACAGCTGCTCTGTATACAGGATACAAAGCAGCTGTATCTCAAAAAGTAACAATAATTTTCAATAAAAAGTAAAACTTGCACCAATCACATTGATCGATATCTTTATATATATATATATATATATATATATATATATATATACACTACCGTTCGAAAGTTTGGGGTCACACAGACAATTTTGTGTTTTCCATGAAAACTCACACTTATATTTATCAAATGAGTTGCAAAATGACTAGAAAATATAGTCAAGACATTGACAAGGTTAAAAATAATGATTTTTATTTCAAATAATAATTTTCTCCTTCAAACGTTGCTTTCGTCAAAGAATGCGCCATTTGCAGCATTTACAGCATTGCAGACCTTTGGCATTCTAGCTGTTAATTTGCTGAGGTAATCAGGAGAAATTTCACCCCATGCTTCCAGAAGCCCCTCCCACAAGTTGGATTGGCTTGATGGGCACTTCTTGCGTACCATACGGTCAAGCTGCTCCCACAACAGCTCTATGGGGTTGAGATCTGGTGACTGCGCTGGCCACTCCATTACAGATAGAATACCAGCTGCCTGCTTCTTACCTAAATAGTTCTTGCATAATTTGGAGGTGTGCTTTGGGTCATTGTCCTGTTGTAGGATGAAATTGGCTCCAATCAAGCGCTGTCCACAGGGTATGGCATGGCGTTGCAAAATGGAGTGATAGCCTTCCTTATTCAAAATCCCTTTTACCTTGTACAAATCTCCCACTTTACCAGCACCAAAGCAACCCCAGACCATCACATTACCTCCACCATGCTTGACAGATGGCGTCAGGCACTCTTCCAGCATCTTTTCAGTTGTTCTGTGTCTCACAAATGTTCTTCTGTGTGATCCAAACACCTCAAACTTCGATTCGTCTGTCCATAACACTTTTTTCCAATCTTCCTCTGTCCAATGTCTGTGTGCTTTTGCCCATATGAATCTTTTCCTTTTATTAGCCAGTCTCAGATATGGCTTTTTCTTTGCCACTCTGCCCTGAAGGCCAGCATCCCGGAGTCGCCTCTTCACTGTAGACGTTGACACTGGCGTTTTGCGGGTACTATTTAATGAAGCTGCCAGTTGAGGACCTGTGAGGCGTATATTTCTCAAACTAGAGACCATAATGTACTTGTCTTGTTGCTCAGTTGTGCAGCGGGGCCTCCCACTTCTCTTTCTACTCTGGTTAGAGCCTGTTTGTGCTGTCCTCTGAAGGGAGTAGTACACACCGTTGTAGGAAATCTTCAGTTTCTTGGCAATTTCTCGCATTGAATAGCCTTAATTTCTAAGAACAAGAATAGACTGTCGAGTTTCACATGAAAGCTCTCTTTTTCTAGCCATTTTGAGAGTTTAATCGAACGCACAAATGTAATGCTCCAGATTCTCAACTAGCTCAAAGGAAGGTCAGTTTTATATCTCCTCTAAACAGCAAAACTGTTTACAGCGGTGCTAACATAATTGCACAAGGGTTTTCAAGTGTTTTCTAATCATCCATTAGCCTTCTAACACAGTTAGCAAACACAATGTACAATTAGAACACTGGAGTGATGGTTTCTGGAAATGGGCCTCTATACACCTATGTAGATATTGCATTAAAAACCAGACGTTTGCAGCTAGTATAGTCATTTAGCACATTAACAATGTATAGAGTGTATTTCTGATTAATTTAATGTTATCTTCATTGAAAAAAAGGGTGCTTTTCTTGCAAAAATAAGGAAATTTCTAAGTGACCCTAAGCTTTTGAACGGTAGTGTATATGTATATGTATATATATATATATATATATATATATATATATATATATATATATATAGAAAAAAGAGAAACTTTGCGGCACTCCAAGTTGAAAAAATGGTGGTTTATTCAATCCAAATATAACAGCAACGTTTCAATCCTACATTAGGATCTTTCTCAGGCTTGTTCAAGCAATTCAGTCCACTATCCGCAGCAGGAATTGACATGATTTGGCACGAAAAATACGCACCGCGGGACAAAATTCCTGGTTGGAAATTTTACGCAGTGTCTGGATGAGATTTGTTAAATCTCACTCACTTTGCTGCTACTGTATTCGGCGTATTTTCTGGGCAGAAAATTCGCAGCAATTCGGTTAAGTGTGGACAAGCCCTAAAACCGTAGCAGCAGAGTAGATTAGATGTGAACAATTCTCATCACACGCTGCGTAAATGATAAGCGGAAAAAAAAGCTCAGAAATTGACCTGCGGTGCGTTTTTTTTTATTTCGCAGCATGTCAATTGTATTTGCGTAAATACTGCTTATTTGTTTCGGGTTTTCCCCATTTAATTCAATGGGGAGGTAAAACCTGCAACAGATAACAGATGTTATGTAAAAACGCAATTTAGAAAAAATAAAAATCTTATACTTGCCCAGAATTCTGTTTCTTCGTCCAGGCCAGCCTCCTGGGATGACATTTCAACCCATGTGATCGCTGCAGCCAATCACAGGCTGCAGCAGTCATATGGGATAAAATGTCATCCCAGGGCTGCAGTGTAGCAACGCTGTGGAGCACTATATACAAGGGGGGAGCATTGTGTGGCACTATATATAAGAAAGGGAGCGCTGTGTGGCTCTATCTATAGGGGGCTGTATGTGTGTGTGTGTGTGTGTGTGTGTGTGTGTGTGGGGCACTATCTACAGGGGGATGTGCATGTGTGTGTGCGTGTGTGTGTGTGGCACTATCTACAGGGGGATGTGCGTGTGTGTGTGTGTGTGTGGCACTATCTACAGTGGGATGTGCATGTGTGTGTGTGGCGCTATCTACAGGGGGATGTGTGTGTGTGTGTGTGGCGCTATCTACAGGGGAATATGTGTGTGTGGCGCTATCTACAGGGGGATGTGTGTGTGGCGCTATCTACAGGGGGATGTGCGTGTGTTTGTGTGGCGCGATCTAGAGTGGTATGTGCGCGTGTGTGTGTATGGCGCTATCTACAGGGGGGTGTGTGTGAGTGTGTGTGTATGGGTGTGTGTGTGTGTGTGTGTGTGGCGCTATCTACAGGGGGATGTGTGTGTGTGTGTGGCACTATCTACAGGGGGATGTGTGTGTGGCGCTATGTACAGGGGGGGTGTATGTGAGGCGCTATCTACACATGTGTTTTGTGTGTGTGTGGCTCTATCTACAGGGGGTGTGTGTGGCGCTATCTACATGGGGGGTTGGCGCTTTACTTTACAGACTGTGAAACAATTATAGTCAGGGGCGCAGTGCATGGTGATGTTATATTTAGGGGCTGCAGAAATTAGTCATGGCCGGGAGAAGTCGTCATGAGTTCTGGATTGGATGGAGAAGAAAAGAGGAAAAAAAACTACTAGCATCTAAGACGTCATCACCTGTGAGTCACTAGATTTACAGAGAATCTGTCACCTCTCCTGACATGTTTATTATAGGAAATCCTTGTATTTCACAAAGTCTTTTTGCAGTCCAGGACTGATAGATAATTTCCCTTGTCAGGAGGACGTGTCACTGCACAGTGTGATACTGTCAGTATGTAGGGACACAGCCCTGTGACAAGGGGAATCGTAACACTCATTTGTTAATGCATGCCCAAAAAGGTAGTCTTAAAAATAGTTACGGCGCAGCACAGCGGCGGTGCGGAAGGGGGGCCCAAGTTTGGGTAACAGCCCAGGGCCCATGGTCTACTTAATCTGCGACATCATTGCGCCTGTCTGCGCCGAGTCACTCATAGCACAGACCGGAGGAGGCGAAGGATCCTCCACCCGGCGTAGGAACGGGGATAGGTAAAAAATTATGTTATTTTTCTATTATGCACATTATACTGTATGGGGGCTGATATTGCGAGGGGGGGCATTATACTGCATGGGGGGCCTATATTGCGGGGGGCATTATACTGCATGGGGGGCTGATATGGCATGAGGGGCTGATAAGATGGGGGGGGGCATTATACTGCATGGGGGCTGATATGGGGTAATTATATTGTATGGGGGGGCATTATACTGCATGGGGCTGATATGGGGGGGCATTATACTGTATGGGTATCATATGGGGGCATTATACTGTATGGGGAGCTCATATGGGGGGGCATTATACTGTATGGGGAGCTGATATGGAGGGGCATTATACTGTATGGGGTCTGATATGTGGGGCATTATACTGTATGGGGAGCTCATATGTGGGGCATTATACTGTGGGGGCTGAAATGGGGAGCATGATACGGTATGGGGCTGTTATGGGGGGCATTATACGTTATGGGACATTATTCTGTGTGGGGGCAGCTATGGGAGCATTATACTGTGTGGGGGCATTATACTATGGGGGCTGTTGGGCAAGGCGTCTGGGCATAGGCGCGCGCAGGGGTCTGATGATGGTGGTGTTGGGGAGGGGTAGGGGGGCCCAAGCTGAATTCTTGCACCCCGGCCCATGAGCCTTTAGCTACGCCCCTGAATAACACTATGGTGGCGGAAGCTCTTATAGCTTCTGCAGCGGCTACAACTGATTGAACACAGGGAGGTAAGGCTCTAGCTACTTGGTCGAGTTTTGATGAGTAGTAAGCTAGAGGTCTATCCTTTCCCCCATACTCCTGTGTTAGCACTGAAATCATGTATCCATTTTTATAATCTACAGTTTGAATTAAGGGTTTTGAATATTCAGGTAGTCCAAGCACTGAAGATACTACAAGAACCTGTTTTATCTGAAAAAAATGCCTCCTCAGCTTCAGGAGTCCATTTAATGGAATCCTTGCCTGCAAGGGGTTCCTCATAAATCAAACACATCAATGATCCTGTAATAGCAGCATAATTGGCTATCCAACTTCTGCAGAAGTTAGTCATACCCAAAAAGGACATTTGTCTTTTTGCCAGAGGTTTCGGTGCTTGGAGTATTGCTGACTTTCTTCCTTCATCTAGATATTTACCGTCTTGGGCAATATGGTGTATGGACTGCCTGTGTGATGCCGAGGCTAGTAAGTATATGCCCTAGTACTTCTCCTATGAAGTGGGTTCCTCTGTCACTCTCAATTACTTCAGGGACCCCATATTGGCATATTACTTCACTGAGTATTTTCTTAGCAGTGTTTTTTAGCTGTGGCTTTGGTTACTGGCCATACCTCAGGCCAGTTTGAAAACAAGTCAGTACATACGAGGGCATATTCATATACACCTACCTTGGGTAGCTCTATGTAGTCCACCTGCAGTCGCTGGAAGGAGTAATCAGGACGATGCATGTGCTTACTGGGTGTTTTTGTCATTTTGCCGGGGTTGTGTCAGGCAACCCTCTACATGTCCAGCAGCTGCGTTCTGAAATCCAGGGGCAAACCAGTGTTGTATTGGTCTGCCTGCTGAAGTCAGAAAGCTCTTGCTTGCCATATTGTGTCATAATCTTTTGCGACTCCAAAGGTGTACCTTGAGTCTGTAGACGTTCACCCTTTTACCGGTGCCCAACTTACGCACTTCTGCGAGTGCCATGAGTTCTGCCTCTTGGGCAGAGCTACTGGAGGGCAGTGACTTTTGCATCACTGTCTTACATTCCTGGACTACTGCATACCCGGTGGTGAAATGTCCCGTCTGCTCATTCCAGTATCTGGATCCGTCTACAAAATACTGAACATCATTGTTAGTCAAAGATACATCAGTGACACCTGGTAACCCTTGGGCTTCAAGTTGCATTAAACTGTGACAATCAGGCCCATGTTCCATATCAAACAAGACATTGTCATTTGCAAGTCCGTACATTAAGGGTCTGGCATCCCCCCCCTTACCCCTCCTTTCTCTACAACCATAGGCATAGTGATGGTTGTGTGGGACTGGGCGGTCTTGGATATCAGTAAACCTATATGGGAAAATTACAACAATAATAAGACTGTTTCCTGAGCACATATATCAACAGAGATACAACGCAAAATTATCAACATATTGCAATAGATAAGTGGCTGAGTGTTTGGGGGACCACTTATCCAACAGCTCTTTCATTGCACGGGTGTAATGTCGGGCTAGGGAGACACACAGGTGAGCCCTAATCTACCCGCCACTCAGTCCCTGCCTACTTGCACGGCCCGTCCTAGGCAACGGCGTACAACTGGGCAACGGTCCCTATGCTCAATATGTGTACGACAGAAAAACAGACAAGGGTACACAGAAGCTAAAGGAAATGGGGCAGTTGCCCACGGCAACACCGTGAGCAACAGGAGCAGTGAACGAGCCGAGTCAAACCAGGAGTGTACGAGGTATCAAACGCAGAGCAGGAGAGTAGTCAGTAAAGCCAGGGTCAATTTGAAGCAGAGGTCAATAGTACTAGCAAGAGCAGCAGAGCCAGGAAACCAGACAGAATCACAGGCAAAGGAAGAGCAGGAAATGAAGGTATAAATAGACCGAGGGCGGGAGCTAGCTCCGTCTGGCCAGGCTGTGATTGGTTCTCCCACTCCTCAGCCTACCAGCCTGAGTGGTAGTAGATCGAGTCACTCTATCAGACCTAGGAGCAGATGCAGACTGATTAACCACGGGCGTCAACACAGCAGCTGTGTCTGGCAGATCTTTTACAACTGGTGACAATATCAGGGGAATGTGCGGCACCATGAGGAAGCACCATCCAGGCATACTATTTGTCTCTGTGTAAAGAAAAATATTAGTAACAATCCGGAGACAGAAGGGTAGAGAAAAACCGGATATTATAGGGAGACACAATGGGAGTTATCAGTTTATTACCTGATAACTTAGCAATCTATCATTTATGCAGACCATGCTTGTTAAATATTTCAATAGAGATTGAGAGAGGGAGCGAGAAGAGAGAGCAGTAGCATTTTACATCCTTCTAACATGATCATACACTGCATTCAACTGCAGGGGGGGCTGTGTGGCGTTATCTACAGGGGGGGCTGTATGGCGTTATCTACAGGGGGCGCTGTATGGCGTTATCTACAGGGGGGGGGGGCGCTGTATGGCGTTATCTACAGGGGGGACTGTATGGCGTTATCTACAGGGGGGACTGTAAAAAAGGCACTATCTACAAGGGGGGGGGGGGTTGTGTGACACCCAGGGGAGGCGGGGGCCCCAGTCAAAAGTTTGCTATGGGGCCCAGTCTTTCCTAGTTATGCCCCTGCATCCATCTATATCTATTGCTCTATATATATACACATTTGAAGGAGGGAATATGTATTGGGGCTTGTGCCCCTGATCTTTTAAGACCCTTGCAATGCCCCTGCACTATTCCACTGTGCATTTTCCTTGCAAATTGCATTCGGTGACCATGCTATCTATACATGTAATTGGCACAATGGCTCTAGTTATCGGTTATGGAAAGGAAAATAATAATCTAATAAGGCAATGGGCAAGGGAAAAGGGTTTTCGTATAGTACCAAGGGACCGGTACAGGGCAAATTATGTGTTTCTTTTCAAAAAGGTCTCTAGGTATTCCCCAGGTAATTATAGACCAGTAAGCTTAACATTTATTGAGGGGAAAAATATTTGAGGGGCTATTGAGGGACTATATACAGGAGTATGTGATAGAAAATTGTATTATAAGTGGTAGCCAGCACGGTTTTACAAAGGACAGAAGTTGTTAAACCAACCTGATTTGTTTTTATGAAGAGGTGAGTAGAAGCGTAGACAGAGGGGCTGCTGTGGATATAGTGTTTTTGGACTTTGGAATTGCATTTGACACTGTCCCTCAAAGACGTCTAATGGATAAATTAAGGACTATAGGTTTAGTAAAGTATAGTATAGTTTATAAGTATAGTTTGTAAATGGATTAAAAATTGTCTCAAATACAGTATCCAGAGAGTTGTGGTTAATGATTCCTACTCTGAATGGTACCCAGTTATAAGTGGTGTACCCCAAGGTTCAGTGCTGGGACTTCTATTATTCAACTTATTTATTAATGATGTACAGTAGTTTTGCAGATGACACCATGATAGGTAGTATAGTTCAGTCTATGGAAGATAGGAAGATTCATACATTACAAACTGGGAGAGCCACTTGTTCAGAAGGATCTGAGTTTTCTTGTACATAATAGACTAAATAACAGCATGCAATGTCAATCAGCTGCTCTAAGGCCAGCAGGATACTGTTGTGCATTAAAAAAGGCATGGACTTGCAGGGCAGAGACATATTACCGCTTTACAAAGCATAGTGTGACCATATGCAGTTCAGTACTCGGCTTCAGTTCATAGAAAGGATGCCTTGGAGTTGGAAAAAATACAAAGAACAGCAACTAAACTGATAAGGAGCATGGAGACTAAAAGAACTACAGTTATTTTGTCTTGAAAAGATACATCTTAGGGGGACATGATTAACTTGTATAAGTATATAAATGGGCCATACAAAAAATATGGTGAAAAGCTATTCCATGTAAAATCCCTTCAAAAGACAAGGGGGCACTCCCTCCATCTGGAGAAAAAAAGTTTCAATCTCCAGAGGCGACAAGCCTTCTTTACTGTGAGAACTGTGAATCTATGGAATAGCCGAGCGCAGGAGCTGGTCACAGCAGGGACAGTAGATGGCTTCAAAAAAGGCTTAGATAATTTCTTAGAATAAAATAATATTAATGCTTATGTAAATGTATGATATGTGGAGAAAAAAAGTTGAAAAGAACGGCGCTCCTCTAAGGTACTGATAGAAAATGAATATTGTGCAGGTAAGTGTTGGTAGACTCACCTGGTTAAGTTGTGCAGGATCGTCAGCACAACTTGACTTTAATGCTTGACGGGTGATTTAACCCAAATTTACAGAGCAAGCCTCCGGAGCCGACCCACGGTTTTGAGCTCCAGGCTGGAGTGTCTTTTCCGTGGTCACTTGGAATCGATAATCTAAAAAAAAAGGATGCTCCTTGTGTCGGGCGCTCTTGTGTATCTGGTTCAGTTATTCCACAGAACCATCAGATGAATTTAAATAAATTTATTGGACATACTAAAACAATAAAAATAGCTGCTGCAACGCGTTTCAACCACGTGCTGAGGTCTTCGTCAGGCATATCTATGTAAATGTATAGAAATTTAGTTTGATTGTTGATCCAGACAGATTGCCACTTGTGATCAGGAGGGAGATTTTACTTTTCAGGGTAGATTTGTTTATGTATTATGTTTTTTTTTTTACCTTCTTGTGGATCAATAGAGGTAAAACAAAGTTCTAAAATTCACCGATTTCCCTTCTCTTTCTCCTATCCCTTGGTTGAACTTTATGGACATTTGTATTTTTTTCAACTGTACTATGTAACAAAAAATTGCATTAAAACATGGGCTTCTATGAAGGTGGTCCTTAAAGAATATGGCCAGTGTACATATTATATGATGGAACTGAAAGTCTATCACAGGAATTCTGGTCTGGATATAGAGGTGCTCTACTCAGAGAGGTGGTCTTTATGCCCTTAACGGGATTGTCAGCATTGAACAATCTCTACTTGTTAGAAGGTTCCCTTCAATAATAAACTGGCCACTGAATCGGCTAAATGTGTCCCCCTGCAAGGATCCCCAGTGCTCAGCTGGGATATTTTGGGAAACCTGGCAGTAAGTGTACAATTTCCCTGCAGCGCCAACCCAGGGAAAAGCCCATTCAAATCAATGGGTTGTCTGTGTTGTGCAGGACAGGTACTCCAAAGTGAGAGATGCTCTTTGTAACTGTTCTCCACTTTGGCCCAGAGAACCGAAGACTTCTCTCTATTAACTCAGAATCACCTAGTAGGGTATATGAAAATGGTTTTCTAACCTGGAAAACCCCTTTAGCGACTATGAGCAGTGTTTTTACAACAGCTGTTAGGGTATGTTCAGACAGGGCGGATACGCTGCATAAAAGCACACAGCGTATCCGCCCTGGGCGCCGCAGGGAATACCGGCCGAAAAAACGCACAAAATTGTGGTGCAGTTTTTGGGCCAAAATGTCTGCTGTAGAAAACTGCACGTCAAAAAAAATCAAAAATCACATACTTACCCTTTGAAGTCCTGCAGAACGACCTCCTCGGATAACGTTTAATTTCATGTGAGTACTGCAGCCTGTGATTGGCTGCAGCGGCCACATGGGATGAAACGTCATCCCTGGAGGCCGGCCTGGATGAAGAAGCACAGAATTCAGGTTAAGTATAAGATTATTTTTTTTCCCGAGTTGCGTTTTTTGCGTCGGAATCGCAGATTTTCTCCTGCAAAAAAAGCAACATCTGCTCTTTGTTGTGGGTTTTACCTCCCTATTGAATTCAATGGGGAACACTTGCACCAAAAATCAGTGATTACGCAAATACCATTGACATGCTGCGGATTAAAAAAATTGAGTCAGATTTCAGCACATTTTTCTTAGTAAACCTTACACAACGTGTGTCAAAAAATAAAGCTCTCTGAGTCATGAAAAGAAGATACAAAAATTCCCTTCAGTAGCATAAAAAAATAAAAAAATTAGAACAGTTTAACTAGCACAAGCGGAAATTCCCTTCAATGTTCTGGTCATTAAAGGGATTTTTCTGGAGTTAGAAAAAATGATGGGACTCTTGCCAATTAGCAGAATGAGGAGACCATGGCGCTCCAAACTAGTGCAATTGCATTCATAAATATTTCACAATATATTTTACTATTCAAATGTCCTCATGATAAGAAATAGCACCATATTTTTCCTTTACTAGCCCTGGCTGTGTCTCAGCTGACTGTTTTCTTTACAATAGCTGAATTACCCCTGGCTGCCATGTTCTGTTATAGAATTACAAAAAGTATGTTAAATTTCCCATCATATATAAAGTGCATGCAAAATTTCAAACAGTAGGATATGAACATTATTTCAATAGACAATTCCGTTTAGTTATTTAAAGGTGTACAGTATCCTACTTCCACAATACCATCTATATATCATTAGTTTCCTGCTAGAGTAATATTCGATTCAATATTACACCTACAGTAAGTGCTCAGAATTCCAGATACCCTGAAAAATACACAGGACTCGTAGGTACACTACAGCTTTTAAAACAAGAACCAGCTACCCCAATATTATTAACCCCTTCACAACAGCCATACGGCTATATACGTTCCAGCTGCCGATGCCCCATGCAGTTGTCACGTATATAAACGTTGCCAGCAATGGCGGATCATCATAGGGCGTTTTGAGCGGCCGCCCGAGGCTCCTGGTGGGCCCACGGCAGCCCAAACTACAATGTAGTTTTGTCACGTTTTTGCAGCGATTTTGCAGCGAATCAAAAACGCGACGAAGCGGCATTGTATATGTTCTGCAAAAGGACCTTTAGACATAAGGTCACATGCGCTCATCTCTGAAGTTCTTACTACTGTTTAGAGACCTGCTGGTCACATGACCGCAGCTCCATGAGCAGCAGCAAGACTCCACAGAGAAGACTGAGGTGAGCTGCTATGTAAGTATAAGGGGATAGATTTGTTTAACCCCTTAAGGACGCAGCATAGTTTTGGCCTTAAGGCTCAGAGCCCATTTTTCAAATCTGACATATTTCACTTTATGTGGTAATAACGTCGGAATGCTTAAACCTACCCAAGCGATTCTGAGATTGTTTTCTCGTGACACATTGGGCTTCATGTTCGTGGTAAAATGTGGTCGATATATTCAGTGTTTATTGGTGAAAAATTGCAAAATGTAGAGAAAATTTTGAAAAAATTGCATTTTTCAGAATTTAAATGCATCTGCTTGTAAAACAAATGGTTATACCACCCAAAATAGTTACTAGTTCACATTTCCCATATGTCTACTTTAGATTGGCATCGTTTTTTGAACATTCTTTTATTTTTCTTGGACGTTACAAGGCTTAGAACATAAACAGCAATTTCTCATATTTTTAAGAAAATTTCAAAAGCCTTTTTTTTTAAGGTACCTCTTGAGTTCTGAAGTGGCTTTGTGGGGCCTATGTATTAGAAACCCTGATAAAACACCCCATTTTAAAAACTAGACCCCTCAAAGTATTCAAAACAGCAGTTATAAAGTTTTTTAACCCTTCAGGCATTTCACAGGAATTAAAGCAAAGTGGAGGTGAAATTTGCAAATTTCATTTTTCTTGCTGAATTTCAATTTTATTAATTTTTTTTTCTGTAACACAGAAGGTTTTACCAGAGAAACACTACTAAATATGTATTGTCCAGATTCTGCAGTTTTTAGAAATGTCCCACATGTGTCTCTAGTGCGCTCGTGGACTAAAACACAAGCCCTAGAAGCAAAGAAGAACCTAGTGCATTTTGAGTCCTCTTTTTTATTAGAATATATTTTAGGCAGCATGCCAGGTTTGAAGAGGTGTTGAGGTGCCAAAACAGTAGGAATCCCCCAATAGTGACCCCATTTTGGAAACTACACCCCTCAAGGAATTCATTTAGGGTTGTTGTTACCATTTTGACCGCACAGTTTTTTCACAGCACGTATTTGAATTGGGCTCTGAAATGAAAAAAATGTCATTTTTTCCAATAAAATGTCATTTGTGATCAAAATTTCTTATTTTCACAGGGAACAAAATACCCCATTTTGTTGCCCAATTTGTCCTTAGTGTGGCAATACCCCATTTGTGGTGATAAACTGCCGTTTGGGCCCATGGGAGGGCTCAGAAGGAAAGGAGCGCTATATGTTTGTTGGAGTCCAGATTTTGTTGGATTGGTTTTCGGGTGCCATGTCGCATTTGCAGAGCCTCAGCGGTATCAAAGCAATGGAAACCCACCAAAAGTGACCCCATTTTGGAAACTACACCCCTCAAGGAATTAATTTATGGTTGTTGTTAGCATGTTGACCACACAGTTTTTTCACAGCACCTATTTCAATTGGGCTGTGACATTAAAAAAAATGACATTTTTTCCAATAAGATGTAATTTTTTACCAAAATTTCTTATTTTCACAGGGAACAAAATACTCAGTTTTGTTGCCCAATTTGTCCTGAGTGCATCAATACCCCATTTGTGGCAATAAACTGCCGTTTGGGCCCATGGGAGGCCTCAGAAGGGAAGGAGCGCTGTGTGTTCTTTGGAGTACAGATTTTGCTGGTTTGGTTTTCGGGTGCCATGTCGCATTTGCAGAGCCCCAGAGTTATCAAAGCAATGGAAACCCACCAGAAGTGACCCCATTTTGGAAACTACACCCCTCAAGGAATTCATTTATGGGTAATGTGACCATTTAGACTCCATAGTTTCTTCACAGAACTTATTTGAATTGGGCTGGGAATTCAAAAAATATATATTTTTTCCAATAATATGTCATTTTAGCTCAAAAATTCTTATTTTCACAAGAAATAAAATACTCCATTTTGTTGCCCAATTTATCCTGAGTGCGGCAATACCCCATTTGTGGTGATAAACTGCCGTTTGGGCCCATGGGAGGGCTCAGAAGGAAAGGAGCGCTGTGTGTTCTTTGGAGTACAGATTTTGCTGGATTGGTTTTCGGGTGCCATGTCGCATTTGCAGAGCCCCAGAGGTATCAAAGCAATAGAAACCAACCACAAATGACCCCATTTTGGAAACTACACCCCTCAAGGAATTCATTTATGGGTGTTGTGACCATTTTGACCCCATAGTTTTTTCACAGAACTTATTTGAATTGGGCTGGGAATGAAAACAAAATTATTTTTTTCAAATAATATGTATTTTTGGCAGAAAATTTCTTATTTTCACAAGAAACAAAATACCCCATTCTGTTGCGCAATTTGTTCTGAGTGCCGCAATACCCCATTTGTTGTGATAAACTGCCGTTTGGGCCCATGGGAGGGCTCAGAAGGAAAGGAACACCATTTGGCCTACTGGGGATTTTCGAGTGCGAAGTCATGTATGCAGAAGCACCTGAGGTACCAGTACAGTTGAAACCCGCAAGAAGTGACCCCGTTTTAAAAACTACACCCTTAAGGCATTCATATAGAGGTGTAGTGAGCATTTTGACCTGAGACCTACACCCCATAAAGTGTAATGTGGGTTCTCCCGGGTATGGCAATACCCTACATGTGGCTGTTATCAGCTGCCTGGACACACAGCAGGGCCCAGAGGGGAAAGACGTGGGGGGATAAGCTGTGCGGAGTGCATCAGGGTAAGTAAAATTGGGGTAAATTATAAACCAAGGGATGGATGATAAATTTTAAAACACTTTCATACAGAGCTCTGGTTATTCGGGACACGTGTCACATTGATATATTGCGTCATGCATTATCGCCCTCTCATAGCAGACTTTGCACCTCTTTTGACTTTTTCCCTTCTTGCCAGTTTGGGGAACTTCCCCTGGAAAGTGTTGCCGCCCTGGTACGATGCGTGTGGCCCCGCTTCCAGAAGTACTGGGTGCCCCCCCTTCTTGGTCCCTAAAGATTAGGTTCTTGATAATCACCTCTTGAAATTCCAGGAAAGTTCCCGTCTGGCCTGCACATCGACGTAGCACGTACGCATTGTACAAAGCCATCTGTATGATGTGCCCGGCCAGCTTCTTATACCTCACCGCATGGCGATGTAGGGCTTCAGGATTTGATCTGACATGTCCACACCTCCCATGTACCTATTGTAGTCCAGGATGCAGTCTGGTTTGGGGGTGGCCTTTCCTTCATATATCCTAAACCTGTAGGTATACCCGGATGCACTCTCACAGCTTATACATCTTCACGCCATACCTTGCCCTCTTACATGGTAGGTACTGGCGGAATTGAACCCTCCCTTTAAAATGTACCAGGGACTCATCAATAGAAATACACTTCTCGGTGTGTATGCTGGGGAAAACCGGGCACTGGAACGGTCTAATAGGGGTCTCCGTTTATACAAACGGTCAAAACTGGGGTCATCTCGGGGTGGGCACAGCTCATTATCAGTATAATGTAAGAAGCAAAGTATTGCCTCATTTATTTATTTTTTTAGGTTCCAGTTCAGTTCTGAAGTTGCTTTGAGGGGCCCATATATTAGAAACCCCTATGAAATACCCCATTTTAGAAACTAGACCCCTCAAAGTATTCACAACAGCATATAGAAAGTTTATGAACGCTTTAGGTGTTTCACAAAAATTTAGAGCAAAGTAGAGGTGAAATTTTAATTTTTTTTTGGTCAGAAAATCCTCTTTATACCATTTTTTTTATAACACAAAAGGATTTATCAGAGAAACGTAAATTAATACGTATTACCCAGATTCTGCAGTTTTGAGAAATGTCCCACATGTGGCCCTCGGGCGGTAATGGACTGAAGCAGCGGCCTCCGAAGCAAAGGAGCACCTAGTGGATTTTGAAGCCTCTTTTTTATTAGGCACCATGTCCGGTTTGAAGAGGTCTTGTGGTGCCAAAACATTGGGAACCCCCCAAAAGTGACCCCAATTTGGAAACTAGACCCCTTGAGGAATCCATTGTAGTTTTCTTGGGGTGCATGCGGCTTTTTGATCAGTTTTTATTCTATTTTTAGGTGGCGTGGTGACTAAAAAACAGCAATTGTACGATTGTTTTTTTTTTCGTTTTTTTTTACAGCGTTCACCGTGCGCTATAAATGACATATTCACTTTATTCTGCGCGGCGATACGATTACGGCGATACCAGATGTTTATAGTTTTTTTTTATGTCTTATGGCGTTTGCACAATAAAATACGTTTTGTAAACAATCATTCACTTTTTGTGTTACCTTATTCTAAGAGCCATAACGTTTTTATTTTTCAATCAATAAAGCCGTGCGAGGACTTATTTTTTGCGTAACGAACTGTAGTTTCGATCAGTACCATTTTTAGGTACATGCGACTTTTTGATCTCTTTTTATTCCATTTTTTGGGAGGTGAAGTGACCAAACAATTGTGATTGTGGTACGGTTTATTATTATTTTATTTTACGGCGTTCACCGTGCGGGATAAATAATGAAATAATTTTGTAGTTCAGGCCGTTACGGACGCGGCAATACCAATTATGTATAGTTTATTTGTTTGTTTATATATTTTTATTAATAATAAAGGACTGATAAGGGAAAAGGGGGGATTTTTACTTTTATTACTTTTAAATCTTTTATTTTCTTATTTTTACACATCTTTTTTTAACTTTTTTTTTACTTTATTACTTTGTCCCACTAGGGGACATGAGGGCAGGAGGCCCTGATCGCTATTCTAATACACTGCACTACATGCGTAGTGCAGTGTATTAGAACTGTCAGCTACTCACTGACAGCAAGCATAGTGGGTCCTGACGTTGTCAGGACCCACTAGGCTTCCGTCTATGGCATAGCCGGACGCCATTGTTTGGTGTCCGGTTGCCATAGTCACCATCGCCGGCCGCTATCGCGTAGCAGGCCGGCGATGGCAGCTTAACCCCTAAAAAGCCGCGATCTCTATAGAACGCGGCTTTTAAGGGGTTAATCAGCGGGGACACAGCGATCGGTCCCCGCTGTAGGAGCTGTGACAGCTGCTGAACAAGTCAGCAGCGTCACAGCTCCTGTATGTGTCGGGAGGACGGCCGAAACGGCCGTTACTCCCGAGACGTACTATTACGGCATGGAGCGCTAACGATACAGCTGCCATGACGTAATAGTACGTCAAGGAGCGGGAAGGGGTTAAGGGGTCTGTATTTAGGGGGTCTGGTGCGGGGACTGTATGAAGGGGGTCTGGTTTGGTGACTGTATTTAGGGGGTCTAGTTTGGGGACTGTATTTAGGGGGTCTGGTCTGTATTTAGGAAGTTTGGTATCTGTATTAGTTTAAGGGGTCTGGGGTCTGTATTTAGGGGGTCTGAGGTCTGTATCAGTTTAAGGGGTTTAGGGTCTGTATATTTAGGGGTCTGTGTTAGTTTAAGGGGTCTGGATTTAGGGGGTCTGTATTAGTTTGACGTCTGGGGTCTGTATTAGTTTATGGGGTCTATTTAGGGGGCCTGTTCTAGGGTCTGTATTAGTTTAGGGGTCTTTATTTAGAGGTCTGTATTTAGGGGTCTGGTCTGGGGACTGTATTAGATTAGGGGGTCTGGGGTCATTATTAGTGTAGGGGGTCAGGTCTGGGGTCTGTAAATATAGGGGGCAGGAATTTAGGGGTCTGGGGTCTGTATTAGTTTATGGGGTCTGTATTTAGGGGGCCTGGTCTAGGGTCTGTATTAGTTTAAGGGTCTTTATTTAGGGGTCTGTATTAGTTTAGGGGGTCTGGTCAGGGGTCTGTATTAAGGGAGTCAGGTTTGGGGTTATTATTAGTGTAGAGGGTCGGGTCTGGGGTCTGTATTTAGGAGTCCTGTCTGAGGTCTGTATTTATTTAGGGTGCTTGTTCTGGGGTCTGTATCTGTTTAGGGGGGTCTGTCTGGTCTGGGACTGCAATAGTTTAAAAGGTCTGGGTCTGTATGTATTCTATGCTCTAGTCTGGGGTCCAAATTTATTAGTCTGAGTAGAAGGGGTTGTCCAGGCATATCGATAGGTCATCAGTATAAAAATGGTCTGTGCCCGGACAACCCCTTTAATGTATGGTTCTGGGCCTTGGTGTCTAAATTTGTGTGTTTCTATAGAGGCTGTAAATGGCTGCAGAAGTGAGGGGCAAAGCTGTCTCATCAGGAGAAGTCGCCATAACGGTCTTCGTCAGATGGAGAAGAAAAGAAAATGACTCCCATTAGAGAAGACATTACCTGTGAGTCACTGGATCTATAGGGGATCTGTCCCCTCTCCTGACATGTCTGTTGTAGAAAATCCTTGTATTCTACATATCTTTGTATACCCAGGACTAATAGACAAATGTGTGTTTCCCCCTCATTTCTCTCAGTTTGCGGATGTCTTCAGCAAGAAGGAGGCTGAGACGCTTCATCCACATTGGGCTTATGACTGCCCCATTGGAATGGTTCCAAATACGTCCCCTCCCCATGGTCGGGTATACCCTCTCTCCTTGCCAGAGACTCAGTCTATGTCAGCCTATATCAAGGAGAATCTGGAGAGGGGTTTCATACAAAATCCTCCTCCCCGGGGCCGGGTTCTTCTTTGTCAAGAAAAAAGACGTATCTCTTCGGCCTTGCATTGACTACCGTGGTCTCAGTCAAGTCATGGTCAAGAACAAATATCCGTTGCCACTAATTTCCGAACTATTTGACCGCATACGAGGAGCCAAGCTCTTCTCTAAACTAGACTAGCGTGGGGCTTACAATTTTTTACAGATATCCGTCAAGGTGATGACTGGAAGATGGCGTTTAACACTCGAGACGGGCACTACGAATACCTGGTGATGCTCTTCGGTCTGGGTAATGCTCCCGCGGTCTTCCAGGAATTCGTCAATGATATCTTACGAGATCTTCTTTATGTCTGTGTTGTGGTCTATCTCGATGATATTCCGATTTTCTCTCCAGATCCGACGACTCATCCGAGGCATGTTTATCAAGTTCTACTGCGATTAAGGGAAAATCGTCTGTATGCCAAGCTGGAGAAGTGCGTCTTTGAAAATAACTCTCTGCCCTTCCTGGGTTACATCATCTCGGATCAAGGTCCCAAGATGGATCCTGGGAAATTAAAGTCCATCCCGGAATGGCCACGTCCTCAGAGCCTCTGGTCCATACAGAGTTTTCTGGGATTCGCCAAATTCTAACGGCAGTTTATCCCAAACTTCTCATCATTAACAGCTCCATCTCTATCCTTACCAAAAAGGGTGCGAATGCCAAGGTGTGGACTCCAGGGGAAAAATATGCATTTAATAGCCTCAAGAATGCCTTTACCTCAGCCTCAATCCTCCATCATCCTGACATCACTCGACAGTTCTTGTTGGAGGTGGACGCTTCCTCTCTTGGTTCGCGTGCACTTCTGTTCCAGAAAGGCCTCAAAGGTAAGGCGGTCATATGTGGCTATTACTCGAGACTTTTTTCCTCCACAGAGCGCAATTACTTTATTGGGGATCGGGAGTTACTGGCCATTAAATTGGCTCTGGAGAAGTGGATACATCTGCCAGAGGGCGCAGCCCATCCCATCCTGATATACACTGACCACAAGAACCTTACATATCTCCAGTCGGCTCTACAGCTGAACCCCCGTCAAGCCAGGTGGTCGGTGTTCTTCGCCCAGTTCCAGTTTGTGCTCCCCTACCGGCACGCAAAAAAAAATGTGAGGGCCGATGCCCTGTCCAGGTATTTGAAACAGACGATACTGTGGAGCCTCCGCAAAGTATCATTGACCCATCCTGTATTATGGGTGCTCGGAAGACCCGAGATCTGATTGCTCATTTCTGGTGTCCCACTCTGCCCAAAGATATTGTGGACATTGTCTCGCCCTGCACTGTGTGTGCTTCCAACAAAGTTGCTCACTCCAAGCCTGCCGGTCTGCTCCAACCTCTGCCTGTGCCCAATGCTCCCTGGCAACATATAGCAATGTACTTTGTCACTGACCTTCCTTCCTCTGCAGGATGCAATACGGTCTGGGTGGTGGTGGACCGGTTCTCGAAGATGGCTCATTTTATCCCGCTGACCGGCATACCTTCTGCTCCTCGGCTGGCGAATCTCATCATCCAGCACATCTTCCGTTTGCATGGTTTGCCTCTTCATATCGTGTCTGATCGGGGGGTTCAGTTCACCTCGAAATTCTGGAGAGCTCTCTGTAAACTCCTAGACGTGAAGTTGGACTTTTCTTCATCCCCAGTCTAATGGCTAAGTTGAGAGGATTAACCAAATCATGGAGAATTATCTTTGCCACTTCATCTCCATGCAGCATGATGATTGGGTACAACTTCTTCCATGGGCCAAGTTCTCGTACAACAACCACACAAGTGCGTCCACCACCTCCACACCATTCTACAATGTCTACAGCCAACATCCACAAATTCCTCTTTCTGTTCTGCCTACATCCCTGGTACCCACAGCTGACTCTGCATTTGGAGATTTTCTACAGGTCTGGCAACAAACCCGGTCCTCTATTCTGCAGGGAGTCAATCGCATGAAGCGAAGAGCAGATGTTAAGAGAAGAGAGCCACCTCTGTATCTTCAAGGTACCAAAGTCTAGCTATCCTCAAAGAAATATCCGGCTGAGTGTGCCTTTATACATGTTTGCTCCCAGCTTCCCCGGACACTTTGAGATCCTACAGCAAATTAACACTGTCTCTTACAAGCTTCGTCTGCCTCCTACCCTCAGGTTCCCCAACTCCTTTCATGTGTCTCTCCTGAAGCCTGTGGTCCTGAACCGCTACACAAAAATGCCTAGCCCTGCAGTTGCTCCCAGCGGTTCTTCCGATGTATTATGAGGTTAAGGAGATCCTGGACTTCACAAAAAAGTAGGCGGAAGAACGTTTTATTTGGTGGATTGGAAGGGGTTTGGTCCAGAGGAGAGGTCCTGGGAGCCAGAAGAGACCTCAATGCATCTGCCCTTATTAAAAAGTTCCTCTCTCGCTCTGGTCCCAAGAGGAGGGGGCATAAGAGGGTGGATACTGTAGCGCCCACGACCGTGGACCATCGAGATTACTCACCCCCCGACGGCCGCAGCCATGGATCTGTGAGAGCTGGCCCGAATCTCCTCCCCAGGAGATGCCAGCGCTCACATCCGCTCCATTCTGCTGTGTTCCATAGGGTGCGTGCGCACGCTCGTGCCCGGCCTTAAAGAGCCAGCGCGCGCACTTGAAAATAATCATTAATTAACCCATGATCACCCTGGACTATAAAAAGGGCTCTGCACTGTCACTTATTGCCTGAGCATTGTTGTGTTTACCCGTGTTAGTCTTGCAAATGGTCCCTTAGTGTTATCCTGTTCCCAGTGTTCTCGTACCTGCTACCTGTATCCTGTATCCCGTGCTACCATTGTTTCTGTGCATTAGAAAGATGGAGTCGTGATCCACATTGGATTAGAAATGAAACAACTGAGATGCAATTGAAGTGTAGACTTTCAGGTTTAATTCAATGGGTTGAACAAAAATATCCTGTGACGCGTTTAGGAATTGCAAACATTTTTCTACGCAGCCTCCTCATTTCAGGGACTCAAAGGTAATTGGACAAATTAACATTACCATAAATAAAATTGTGTTTTTAAAAAAAATATTTTGTAGAGAATCCTTTGCAGGCATGCCGCGTCAGAAAAGAAGGTCAGACTGGAGGAAGAAGAGGGACTCGTCACCAAGACAACGACCGGGTACGTATGAAATGCTTTTTATTTTATTTTTAATCAGCAGCCTATTTTCTCTATCAGTGATTGATAGAGACAAGTGGCTGCTGATTTGTATAATATTTTTGACCGGGTTCGGTCAAAACGGGTTCGGTTGAACCCGGTGAAGTTCGGATTCGCTGCGAACCAAACTTTTCCTGATGTTCGGACCGAAACCGGGTTCGGTTGTCCCGGTTCGCTCATCTCTAACTATGACCTACAAAATTACCGATGCTGGAGTGACCGAGAAAACCTTTATGAAAAAGATGTAGCCACGGTTCCTCTTTGGTAATTGCTGTAATCTGGTATATAAGAGATATCTCCCTCCAGAAAACCACATTCCCAAAACCAGTGATACTGATTAGCACCTGCTAGAACACATTTTGGATATTGTCTCTTATCACTTGGGATATACTTTTCCAAAGGTAAATTAAGGCATAATATGCTCTGTGTATAAGACGGAATCCAAAATCTCTCCAAGATTCTGAAACTACCATCTTCTTTATTCTAAAATATCCTAGAATTCCTAGATATTTTCTCTCCAGATCAAAAACCACCCTCCATTTCTCTGCTGATGGCAGGATATTTCATATATTTCCAGACTGCTGTAATAAACAGTGAATTCTAGAAATAAACTATTTGGGGAGCAATACATTGAGCTTATCAAAAGCAGATGGATTAAAACCCTTTTTCTTATTCACAGCAAGGGTATTAAGATAAGAGATAACCTTATCACTATCGCATCTATACAACTGTGATATGGCTGTCAATTCTTTTAAATCCCATTCTTACAGTACATTCAAAGGTACAATTTGTGGTAGCCCCGAATATTGTGTTAACCTCTTAATGCCGAAGGACGGATATAGCCGTCCTCTGCAGCTGCTAGTTCGCGCAGGAGGATGGATATATCCGTCCTGTGATGGCGCGGGTACTGCCACTGTACCCACGCGATCAGCGGAAGGAGCACGGCTGTTATACACAGCCTGGCTCCTGCTGCAACTGCCGGAATCGAAGCGCGCTCCAATTCCGGCAGTTTAACCCATTAAATGCCGCTGTCAATAGTTACAGCGACATCTAATGTGTTTGACAGAGGGAGGGAGCTCCCTCTGTCACCCCATCGGCGCCCCCGCAAACAAATCGCGGGTCGCCGTCGGGTTTCCATGGCAGCCAGGGGCCTAACAGCAAATGCCTGTTAGGTCATGCCGGAGGCATAACCTAATAGATTGCCTGTCAGTTTTACACTGACAGGCAATAATGCTTTGGTATACTAAGTATACCAAAGCATTATATATGCAATCAGCAGATCGCATAGTGAAGTCCCCTGGTGGGACTAAAAAAAAAAAATGTAAATCAGTTAAATAAAGTTTGTGAAAAAAAAATTACAGTCAAAATCAAATAAAACTGTTTATTAACCCGTTAGTGACCGGCCCATCGTGTTTCTACGTCGGTCACTAACGGGCTTTATTCCGATGCCATAGACTTTTTACGTCGCGGCATCGGAATAAAATAGCGCCGCCGGGGGGAGGTTTAGCTCCCTGCTCTCAGCTGCCGGAGGTAGCTGAGGGCTTGGAGCAGTGACTGGGGACCGCTGTTTGCGGTCCCCATACCGGCGATCGCCGGTATTCAACGAATACCGGCGACCGCCGTTACAATAAATGTGCCGATGCAAATGATGGTTTTATCTCCTCTCACCATGTATGTTTGGTGAGAGGAGATAAAAAAACTGCTTCTTAGGCCCCCTGCTGCCACGGATCGTGTCCTCCGTCCCCCCCCCCGTGACCCCCCCCTAACTGGCGGGAAAAAAAAGAAAAATGGCGCACGCATGCGCTGTGAGGCTAAGGCAGCTATTCTGCCTGTAAATAGAAACTGATCAGGGACCCTGATAATTGGTCCCTGATCAGAAGGTCACTGTGATATACCTATCACAGTGACCATAGTCCCATATTTTCACAATACAGCACAGGATTTGTGCTCTTTCCCTCCCTCCTCTCACTGTAGTTGATCTGTAAGAGGAGAGAGAGAAATACTATAGAAATCTTGTGCTGTATTATACAGTAAAATACACCACATACTTACTCGCCAGTGTTCCGATATTGTCCGTAATTACCCCAGATTACACGTAATCACCCCAGATTACCCGTAATCACGCCAGATTACCGGTAATTACTTGTTATCTCCGTAATTCTTTTTTTTTCTCGTTGAATTAGTTTTAGTTGCTGTAATTAACTGCGGTTTACCGTATTTTATTTATTTTTTTTCTGTTAGTGTTGTGTCTATATTATATATTTAAAAAAAAATCCCCCAAAAATTGAAAATACAAAAAAAAAAAAAATGTACTTGTTAGTTTAGTGTTAGAAAATAATGAACCGCAGAAGCCGCAGAATGTTTTTCTGCAGAGCAGGCATACGCCATGCTATGCTCTAGCGGTTCCGGCAGAGATACGGACACTGCGTCAGAAGCAGAACTTGGCTCAGAAAGCGACACAAGTTCTGCTTCTGCCACTGGACCCCCCAGCCCTATGGTGGTGGACGCAGCGGCCACCGGTGAAGCGTCAGGAGCCGGGCCTAGTACTGCAGTCCCTCCCGCAATGTGGGATCCTGCAGTTTCTTTCTCCCCCCAAATTCTGCCATTTACAGCGACTCCAGGAATCAACTCTGATGTCACAAATTTTACCCCCTATAATTTTTTTAATTTGTTTATAGGCGATCAGGTCCTGGAACTAATCGTCCAGCAGACAAATTTATACGCCAGGCAATTTGTCACCCAAAATCCCAGTTCTTACTATTCCAGAGGTTGGATCCCCACAACCGTCTGTGAAATGAAAATTTTTTGGAGAATTACACTAAATATGGGGATAGTAAAAAAACCTTCTATCCGCTCTTACTGGGCTACTAGCGCTATCCATAGCACCCCTGTATTTGCTGCTGTCATGACCCGAATGCGCTATGAGACGCTAATGCGCTTCATGCACTTCTCGGACATCTCCAAAATCCCCCCAAGAAGTGACCCAGGCCATGATCGCCTCAACAAGTTGAGACCCCTCATCTCCCTCCTATCTGAGTCTTTTCTAAATTTGTACACCCCAGGCCAAAAAATAGCGGTAGACGAGTCCCTTATGTCCTTCAAGGGCCGTCTATCGTTTCGCCAATACATCCCCTCCAAAAGAGCCCGATACGGAGTGAAACTCTATAAGGTGTGCGAGAGCACAACGGGCTACACATGTGCCTTTTTTATATATGAGGGCAGGGACCGCCACCTTAATCCCCCAGGATGCCCAGAGGATATTGGCATTAGTGGGAAAATTGTCTGGGAACTCATGGTGCCATTCCTACAGAAAGGGTACCATGTGTACACCGACAATTACTACACCAGTGTCCCCCTGTATAAGTCCCTCCATGTTGCGAATACAGGGGCCTGTAGGACGGTACGAAAAAATAGAGTCGGCTTCCCTCAACAACTGGTGTCCAGGCGACTAGTAAGGGGTGCGTCACTCTCATTCACCAGTGACCAGTTGCTCGCAATCAAATGGAGTGACAAAAAGGACGTGTACATGCTCTCCACCGTGCACGAGGACACCACAGTGGCAGTGAGAGAGAGGGGCGCTACCTCTGATAAGAGGAAAACGGTCTGCGTGGTGGACTATAACAAGTTCATGGGGGGAGTCGATCTATCTGACCAGGTCCTACAACCGTACCTGGTCAAGCGCAAAACTAGGGCCTGGTATAAAAAGGTAGCGATCTACCTTATCCAGATGGCCACTTACAACAGCTATGTGCTGTACAAGACCCAGTATCAGGAGAAAATTATAGAGCACCTCCTGTTTGACTCCCCCGCACCTGGAGACTCCTTTGAGTCAGAGAATGTCAAAAGGCTCACTGAGCGACACTTCCTTCACCCCGTCCCTGCCACTGAGAGTAAGGAATACCCCCAAAGGAGATACCGGGTGTGCAGTAAACACGGAAGGAGGAGGGATACCCGGTTTGACTGCCCCATGTGCCCTTCAAATCCAGGCCTGTGCAACTACCCCTGTTTTGAGACCTACCACACCGTTTCTAATTATTAATTTTATCTCTAATTTAGGGAACACCAAAAAGGGTGGGGTGGGGGGATTCTTTTTAGGGAGTCAATTTCATTTATTCATATTTTATTTTTCGTTTCTGAGCTTTCCAAGGGAGGGAGGGATTCTCACGGGGAGGTAGTAAATTATTTATTTCAGACTGAAAAACAAATTTTCCCCTTTTTTTTTTTTTTTTTTATACATTTCTTGGACAATTAAATCCAGGACTTGATCACTCACAAATGAATACAGTTTATTGTGCAGGAGCCCACATCTGTCTATTCAGAACATGGACCCCACAAGTGTTCTTGAAATAAAAAATAAATGTGGGCATTGCATTTATTAGTAGATAAATCCAACACCTGCGGCCCGTGCCGCCCCTGAATTAGTTTGAAGTCGTGCATTTTAGCAATGGTTACAAGAATAAATTGGGGATGTATTTCCTTTTTCTTATGACTGTGTCCTGCCACATACAGCTGTTACATTCCTAATTCTGTACCGTGATACGGGCATGATATTTTTTTTTTGGAGGATCTCTAATAATCGAGCTGTTCCTTATCAATACACCATGGGCTTTGTTACGGTTCTTCTGGAAATACTGACATCATTTTGGCGATTAGTGATCCTTTACTGTTCCTATAGATGGTTTTGGACACTGTCCCTTTATATATTCTGTAGGTGATTGGTTGTTTTGTGCACATAGCGGTTCCTACCTTGCCGGGCAGGGGCCTGTTATGGTGTACCGCGTCACTTGGCACATTCGTCCCTCATAAGGATTGATGGAGCTAAAGAGACGTTGTACAACCAGTCACTGAAAAAAAAAAAACCTTGTCATGACAGCCCTGCAGGTGTTCTTCTATCTAGTGAACAGACTCGAGTTTGCAACATAGTTGGATACATTTTCCTCCATTTGTTTGAAGATATTGCCCGTCACTCCAGTACAGTTTATTTTTTCCTCTCTGACTGATTTTATATTAGGACAGAATTCTGTCCACAATGACATTATAATGGCACCAACTGCTTCTTCAGCAAGACATAGTCATAAGTACAGGCAAATACGTCTATAGCAACATGTATCCATTATGAATACACGGCTTCACTTCTCTTCTGTATGCCGCGCAAATTTATTAATGTGGCATATTTCTAACAAAATAACCTTCTACCACGTCTCCTCTATTTTATCTGGAAACGTAATAAGAGTTTGAAGAAAACATTATATACCCATAGTGTCTGAAATGATACCCATTATTTCCTCCTTTAAAAAATGTTTGGTCCGCATGCCCACTACACCGCTAGATGAATACCTTTAGGGGTTTAGTTTTTAAAATGGGGTCATTTCTGCGTGTTTTTTTTTTTTTGTTCAGGCTGCTCAATGCCTCTAAATGCATGATATGGGGCCTAGAATTTATTCAATTGTGCCCTGAAAGCCAAAGGGTGCTCCCTCTCTTTTTGGCCCAGCCACACGTCTAATAAGCAGATTGGGGCAACAATGAGAGTATTTTTGAAAACAGGAGAAACCGGGTGATAGATTTTGGGGTCGGTCTTCAAACTGATACTTTTATGAAAAAAGTGAAGTTTAATTTTTTTTCACCTGCTATGCATTAAATTTATCAAAAAACTGTGGGGTCAAAATACTTACTATACCTACTATATACTTACTATAGTTTCTATCGTTCTGGCAGCTCAAAACCTCTCCAAATGTACAGTGGGGCCTAAAACATTTTCAAGCAAAATAGGAGTCCTGAAAGCCTCCGGGTGCTCCCTTCCTTTCGGGCCCTGCCGTGTGTCCAGGCAATGCATTAGGGTCACAATGTGGGCATTTTTGAAAACAGAAGAAACAGGGTGATAGATTTTGGGGTGTGTTTCTTCATTCTCATGGTCGCTTTACAAAGAAATCGGTCTTCAAAGTGATACTTTTATGAAAAAAGTGAGATTATATTTTTTTACGCCTGCTTTGCATGAATTCTTACAAAAAAACTGTGGGGTCAAAATACTTACAACACCCCTTAATAAATACCTTAAGGGGTGTAGTTTGCAAAATGGGGTCACTTGTGGGGGTTTCCACCATTCTGACACCTATGAGCCTCTGAAAACCTGGCTTGGTGCAGGAAAACCAAATGTACTTCAAAATGTATAAAATTATTACTAAACTTGTAAGTCTTCTAAATTGCTAAAAAAAAATATTTATTTTTTCAAAAGTGCTGCCAAAATAGAGTAAAGAGATGGAAATATATATTTAATAAAAAAAATTGTACTGTATGTATGTACATATGTGACATATTGCCGTTAAAAATAGGGGAAAATGATAATTTTTACCAAATTTCTTCATTTTTTCTATTTTTTTATTAATTTCCGCAAATCGTATCAGTCTACTTTTACCACTAAAATAAAGTACAACATGTGACGAAAAAACAATGTCAGAATTACTTGGATATTCAAAACTTTCGCAGAGTTATTCTCTGATAAAATCACACATACCAGATTTAACAAATCTGGCTTGGTCATTAAGGCCCAAACAGGCCCGGTCATTAAGGGGTTAAACAGCGTAGCAATATACGTGTAGCTTTCCATATAATTCTGGAAAAAGCTCTTTCTACTATTTTAAAATCAATATTCTTCTGTAAAAATTTAAGATTTTGCATTAGATACAGCAAACAAGCAAAGTTTATCATCTTGTTCAGATAACACCTACCTAGCAGAGACAAAGGGAGATGTACCTATTTGGCTAATTATTTTTGAATTTTAGATATTATAGGGGTGTAGTTAACTTTATAGATTTCAGAGTACATCCTGGTTTATAAGTCTATATTTCCATAATCAGGAGAAATTCCTTTACAAATGTTGGGGTGATTTTTCTCCTTTATGCCTTGTGAAAATTGAAAAAATGCAACATTTTAGTGAAAAAAAATGTTGATATTCATTTTCACGGCGTAATTCCACTAAATTCTGCAAAAAACCTCACTATATCCCTAGAAAAATTCCTTGAGGGGTGTAGTTTACGAAATAGGGTCACTTTTGGGGGTTTTCCCCTGTTTTGGCACCACAAGACCTTTTCAAACCTGACATGGTGCCTAAAATATATTCTAAAAAAACAGGAGGCACCAAAATCCTCTAGGTGCTCCTTTGCTTCTTAGGCCGATGCTTCAGTCCTTTAACACACTAGGGCCACATGTGGGATATTTCTAAAAACGGAAGAATCTGGGCAATAAATATTGAGTTGCGTTTCTCTGGTGAAACCTTCTGTGTGATGGAAATTTTTTTATTAAATATGAATTACAAATGACTTTTGGGGAAAAAAATAAAATTTGTAAATATCACCTCTACTTTGCTTTGATTCCTGTGAAACGCCTAAAGGGTTAAGAAACTTTCTAAATGCTGTTTTAAATACTTTGAGGGGTGCCGGTTTTAAAATGGGGTGATACATGGGGTATTTCTAATATATAGGGCCCTCAAAACCACATTAGAACTGAACTGGTCCATGAAAAAATAGCCTTTTTAATTATTTTTTTTAAATGTGAGAAATTGCTGCTAAAGTTCTAAGCCTTGTTACAGCCTAGAAAAATAAAAGGATGTTCAAAAAACGATGCAAACATAAAGTAGACATATGGGATATGTGAAATAGTAACTATTTTGTGTGGTAGTGCTATCTGTTTTATAAGCAGAAACATTTAAATTTAGAAAAATGCTAATTTTCCCTAAATTTTGGTGTTTTCACACATTTTTCCACTAACACAAAAAGTACAATATGTCACGAGAAAATAATCTCAGAATCGCTTGGATAAATAAAAACATTCCACTGGCATGACCTAGCAGGCATTCACTACAGACAGACCTGGGGGCCTTTTTTAAGCCTCCTGCTGCCATCGGAGACACAGACACTCGGTGATCTTATCGCCGGGTGTCAGTGGGATGAGAGCTCCCTCCCTCCCTCTCTGTATAACAACTCAGATTCAGCGCTCGCTATTGAGCACCGCATCTGAGGGGTTAAACGGGTGGGATCGATACTTATATCGATCTTACCCGTTCGAGCAGGGATGCCCCCAGCCCTCAGCTACCTCTGGTAGCTGAGAGCAGGGACATTTAACGGCTCCCTGCTCTGTTTATTTATTCTGATGCAGCACCGTGAAAAGGCGTATGCATCAGAATAAAGCCCATTAGGGGCCGCCGTAAAAAGGCATATTGGCGGTCACTAACGGGTTAAACAAACCTCAACCTTTTCCATTTTAATCTCTAAAATGCGTGATGTATCCAGTAGACACGGATGTAGCCATCTTTAACTTGACTCTGATAATTTGCTGCAGCGTGATATCATAGAACAAAAGCCATTGAAAAGTCATTGAAAAAATCAAGATAAGGGATCTAGCCACTATTTATTTAATGCATTAAAAGTCAAGATAAAGATGGCTACATCTGTTCCTAGCCAAAGGTTCAATGGCAATATTTAACTCTATCTATCTATCTATCTATCTATCTATCTATCTATCTATCTATCTATCTATCTATCTATCTATCTATCTATCTATCTATCTATCTATCTATCTATCTATCTATCTATCTATCTATCTTACCTCTGATATACCGTAGGCAAATCTGACCCATGGATCATTCGCAGAAATCCGAGGCTTAACATGAAATTCTGCTGTGCATTAGCAGTTTACTTTGATGTGCAGTGTTATGGGGCATTAACCCGTTAGTGACCGCCCCATAGTGTTTTTACGGCGGCCACTATTCCGATGCAGTAGCCTTTTTTTGGAGCTGCATCAAAATAAAGAAACAGAGCAGGGAGACATTAAATATCCCTGCTCTCAACTACCAGAGGTTCGAACGGGCTACCTGCTCGAACGGGCGAGATCTATATCAGTATTGATCTCACTCGGTTAATAAGTCAGATGCGGCGCTCAATAGCAAGCTTCGAATCTGAGTGGTTTTGGAGAGAGGGAGGGAGCTCCCTTTCTCACCCCACCGGCACCCTGCGTGTGATCGCAGGGTGCCGGTGTCTTCTATGGCAGCTGGGGGACCTAAGAAAGGCCCCCAGGTCTGCCCCAGTTAATGCCTGCTAGGTCATGCCAGAGGCATGGCCTAGCAGACGCCTGTCTGTTTTACATGGACAGGCAGTAATACACTGCAATACAAAAGTATTGCAGTGTATTATAATAGCGATCGGACAATCGCTAGTGGGACTGGTTAAAAAAAATGTAATATTTTTTTTCAATAAAGTTAATAAATAAAAAAGTGAAAAAAATAATGAAAAACCCACTTTTTCCCCTTACAAACTGCTTTACTATTAAAAAAACAAAAAGTTACACATATTTTGTATCGCCGCGACCCCAACTATAAAGTTATTGCATTATTTAACCCGCTCAGCGAACGCCGTAAAAAATAAAATAAAAAACAATGCAAAAATTGCTGTTTTCCGTTAATCCTGCCTTAAAAAAAATTTGATAAAAAGTGATCAAAAAGTCGCATATACTTCAAAATGGTACCAATAAAAACTACAAGTCGTCCTGCAAAAACAAAAGCCCTCATACAACTGAATCAGTGGAAAAATAAAAAAGTTATCTCTCTTCAAATATGGAGACGCAAAAACAAATAATTTTGAAAAAAATAAATTGTTTTTACGGTGTAAAAGTAGTAAAACATACAAAATCTATATAAATTTGGTATTGTTGCAATCGTAACAACCCGCTGAATAAAGTTATTGTGTTATTTATACCACACGAGAAATGGCGTAAATTTAGGATTCAAAAAAGTGTGGAGAAATTGCTCTCTTTTTTCTATTACCCACCAAAAAAAGTTAATAAAAGTTAATCAATAAATTATATTTACCTCAAAATGGTGCTATTAAAAAACACAACTTGTACCGCAAAAAACAAGACCTTATACAGCCATGTCGACACAAAAATAAGTAAGTTATAGCTCTTTAAATGCGACGATGGAAAAACTGAAAAAAAATGGCTTGGTCATTAAGGTTACATAGTTACATAGTTTGTACGGTTGCAAAAAGGGAAAAGTCCATCAAGTTCAACCAAGGGATGGGAAAGGGGAAGTAGGTTTAAAATAGGTTTGTCATTAAAGGGTTAATGTACATTACTATTATTTTTTCGATGTCTCTATAATTGTATTCACTTGAAACTGAACAATCTCTTTAAAATACTGAACAATATTCTTTAAAATATTACATTCCTACATGTGCACTGATATGAGAATAAATAAATATTATCTTTCACAATGGACTATGCTTATTTAGAAAAGAAACATAACTAAACATGTTATGTCATGGGACTTCCCTAAGCACTTTGTGTAAATATACCTGGAATACGGTACTTGCCCCTGGCATGTATCAACATTCACCTGCTACCTCACGGCCCTAAAAACTGTAATAGAATTATGGTAGTAAATGAAAAGGTATACTTACATACAGCAAACACCGTCAATAGGCCCCCTCCTAATTCACATCACCGCTTCTCACTGAGACATGTTAGAACAGAACATTGGTGGGGATCAGTGTGAATAAAGGATTTTCAGTGATGTAGTGTGTGTTGTGTCCAGGGGAGTAGCTAGGGGGGGCAGGCGGGGCATGTGCCCTGGGCGCAACTTAGAGGGGTGCACCAGCGCCACCTCCTCCTGCACTATAATTGCACATAATTACTATAGACACAGGTACAACTAGAAGCAATGAATAGCCGGGTACGTTCCGTTCCCGGCTATTCAGCTCTTTTGTACCAGAGAAGCGCTATTGTGCTTCCGTCGCTGAAAGGCGCTGAGTGACAGGCAAAGTCATCCTGCCCAACCAATGAGCGCCTTTCATAGACGCTTCGTTCAACCCCAAGGAGATCTTCGCAGAATAGAGCAGGTCTCCATGGCTGCCGGACGGCGTGGGAGCGAGATTAAGGTGAGTTTGAACAGTTTTTTTTTTTATTGTAACAAAAAAGTGTGTGGCTGTATCTACAAGGAAGACTTTATCTACGGGGGGACTTTATCTACGGGGGGGACTTTATCTATGGGGGGACTTTATCTACGGGGGGACGTTATCTACACGGGGGGCTTTATCTACGGGGGGCTTTATCTACGGGGCGAACTTTATCTACGGGGGGGACTTTATCTACACAGGGGGGCTTTATCTACGTGGCGGTGCCTATCTACAGCGAGGGCTATATACTGGGGTGGGCTATCTATGGAGCACCATATACAAGGGTGGGCTATATCTACAGGGGGCTATATACAGGGTTGGGCTATATCTACAGGGGGGCTATATACAGGGGTGGGCGATCTATAGAGCACTATATACAGGGGTGGGCTATATTTACAGGGGGGCTATATACAGGGGTGGGCTATCTGTGGAGCACTGTATACAGGGATGGACTATATGTGGAGCACTATATACAGGGGTGGGCTATATCTACAGGGGGGCTATATACAGGGGTGGGTTATCTGTAGAGAACTATAGGGGGAGCTATGTGTGGGACACTATATACAGGGGTGGGCTATATGGAGGCACTATCTACAGGGGGCTCTATGGCACACACTATCTACAGGGGGCTATATGGGGGCGCTATCTACAGGGGGCTCTATGACAGACACTATCTACAGGGAGCACAGTGTGTGTGTGTGTGTGTGTGTGTGTGTGTGTGGGACACGGTGTATGGTGCTATTATAATTAGAGGTGCAGTGTATGGCGCTATTATATTTAGGGGCGTAGTGTGTGGTATAATGATAACTTTATCTTTATTTATAGGTGTAGAAATTTTGGAAAAGGGAGAAGCTGAAGACATCTGAGCGGCAAACTGCATAAATGGGCTGTGACCGGGAGAAGTCATCATAGAGGTCTGGACCGGATGGAGAAAAAGAACTAGAATCTGAGATGTCACCAGTGAGTCACTTAATGTAAATGTTCATTCTGCCTCTAATCAGCATTATATGATCTGCAGCGAGATGATTATGATATGATTTATTTTTTGTGAAACAGCATCTCCCAGCATATCCTTACCATTGTTCGGGCCATGCTGGGAGCTGGAAACCATTTAGTGTGAATCTATATGTCAGGGGTTGCACTAAATTTAGCTGTATTTGTGCTGGTGCTGTATATATGTATTGAGCTTGGTTCTGGAGCTATATATATGTATTGAGCTTGGACTGGAGCTTGGAGCAGTATATATGTACTGAGCAGTCTTCTGGTGCTGTGTAGATAACTATATTGCTTGTAAAATGTACAAATGTTTTTATGCTAGAGTTACATAAAAAGAAATGTGGAAAAGAAATGACACGTCATTGATTGATAGAGAAATCAAACACGGCGAGGGGGAAGGAGATGTCGGGAAAGAGGTTAGGGGGGGGGGGGGGCGCCAAACTGAATCTTTGCCCCAGGTGCTGGAGAACCTAGCTACGCCTCTGGTTGTGTCCCTTGGACGTTTTAAATTAATAAGAATGTAATATACCCATCTTCATTCTGTGGGCCGAAGTTCTAGGACACAGATTAACCCCTTCGCGCTCAGCGACGTAATAATCCGTCGCGCTAACTGTATCGTTAGCGCTCAGCGACGGATTATTACGTCGTGGGGATAACGGCCATTTCGGCCGTCTTCCCGACACATGCAGGAGCTGTGACAGCTGCTGTCTCGTACAGCAGCTGTCACAGCTCCTACAGCGGGGACCGATCGCTGTGTCCCCGCTGATTAACCCCTTAAAAGCCGTGTTCAATAGCGATCACAGCTTTTTAGGGGTTAAGCTACAATCGCCAGCCTGCTACGCGATAGCGGCTGGCGATGGTGGCTATGGCAACCGGACACCAAACAATTGCGTCCGGCTATGCCATCGACGGAAGCCTAGTGGGTCCTGACGAAGTCAGGACCCACTATGCTTGCTGTCAGTGAGTAGCTGACAGTTCTAATACACTGCACTACGCATGTAGTGCAGTGTATTAGAATAGCGATCAGGGCCTCCTGCCCTCAAGTCCCCTAGTGGGACAAAGTAATAAAGTTAAAAAAAGATGTGTAAAAATAAGAAAATAAAAGTTTTAAAAGTATTAAAAGTAAAAATCCCCCTTTTTCCCTTATCAGTCATTTATTATTAATAAAAATATATAAACAAACAAATAAACTATACATAATTGGTATCGCCGCGTCCGTAACGGCCTGAACTACAAAATTATTTCGTTATTTATCCCGCGCGGTGAACGCCGTAAAAGAAAATAATAATAAACCGTACCACAATCACAATTGTTTGGTCACTTCACCTCGCAAAAAATGGAATAAAAAGAGATCAAAAAGTCGCATGTACCTAAAAATGGTGCTGATCGAAACTACAGTTTGTTACGTAAAAAATAAGGCCTCGCACGGCTTTATTGATTGAAAAATAAAAACGTTATGGGTCTTAGAATAAGGTAACACAAAAAGTGAATGATTGTTTACAAAACTTATTTTATTGTGCAAACGCCATAAGACATAAAAAAAACCTATAAACATCTGGTATCACCGTAATCGTATCGCCCCGCAGAATAAAGTGAATATTTTATTTATAGCGCACGGTGAACGCTGTAAAAAAAAACGAAAAAAAAAACAATAGTAGAATTGCTGTTTTTTAGTCACCACGCCACCTAAAAATAGAATAAAAACTGATCAAAAAGCCGCATGCACCCCAAGAAAACTACAATGGATTCCTCAAGGGGTCTAGTTTTCAAAATGGGGTCACTTTTGGTGGCTTTCCACTGTTTTGGCAGCACAAGACCTCTTCAAACCGGACATGGTGCCTAATAAAATAGAGGCCTCAAAATCCTGTAGGTGCTCCTTTGCTTCGGAGGCCGGGGCTTCAGTCAATTACCGCACTAGGGCCACATGTGGGATATTTCTCAAAACTGCAGAATCTGGGCAATAAGTATTGAGTTGCGTTTCTCTGATAAATCCTTTTGTGTTATAAAAAAAATGGTATAAAGAGGATTTTCTGACAACATTTTTTTTTTAATTTCACCTCTACTTTGCTCTAAATTCCTGTGAAACACCTAAAGGGTTCATAAACTTTCTAAATGCTGTTGTGAATACTTTGAGGGGTCTAGTTTCTAAAATGGGGTGTTTCATAGGGGTTTCTAATATATAGGTCCATCAAAGCAACTTCAGAACTGAACTGGAACCTAAAAAAAAATAAAAAATCAGGCAATACTTGGCTTCTTACATCATACTGATAATGAGCAGAGCCCACCCCGAGATGACCCCAGTTTTGACCGTTTGTATAAACGGAGACCCCTATTAGACTGTTTCAGTGCTCGGTTTTCCCAAGCATTCACCCCCGAGAAGTGTAGTTCTATTGATGAGTCCTTGGTGGATTTTAAAGGGAGGGTTCAATTCCGCGAGTACCTGCCGGGTAAGAAGGCAAGGTATGGCGTGAAGATGTATGAGCTGTGCGAGAGTGTATCAGGGTATACCTACAGGTTTAGGATATATGAAGGGAAGGACACCAGTGCTCAGCCCCCAGAATGCCCCCCCTTACTGGGAGTTAATGCAAAAATTGTTTGGGATTTGGTGCACCCACTGCTGGACCAGGGTTACCACCTCTATCTGGATAATTTTTATACCGGCGTCCCACTCTTCAACTGCCTCGCTTCCAGTCCTGTGGCATGCGGCACTGCTAGAAGAAATCTGATAGGCCTCCCCAAGACTCTGCAGGGCAAACAAGAAGGGGTGAGCGCAGGGCACATTCTAGCAGCAACATATTGTGTGTCAAGTACAAGACCAGGGAGATGCCACACCAGTACCCATGTACCTGTACGAGGTACCAGTACAGAGACCCCTAAACCAGACTGCATCCTGGACTACAATAGGTACATGGGAGGGGTGGACTTGTCAGATCAAGTCCCGAAGCCCTACAGCGCCATGCGGTGTGGTATAAGAAGCTGGCCGGGCACATCATACAGATGGCATTGTACAATGTGTACGTGCTACGTCGATGTGCAGGCCAGAGGGGAACTTTCCTGGAATTTCAAGAGGTGATTATCAAGAACCTAATCTTTAGGGACCAGGAACGGGGGGGCACCCAGTACTTCTGGAAGCGAGGCCACACGCATCGTACCAGGGCAACACTTTCCAGGAGAAGTTCCCCAAACTGGCAAGAAGGGAAAAAGTCAAAAGAGGTGCAAAGTCTGTTATAAGAGGGGTATAAGGGAGGACACAATATATCAATGTAACGCGTGTCCCGAAAAACCAGAGCTCTGTATGAAAGAGTGTTTTAAAATTTATCATACATCCCTTGTTTTATAATTTACCCCAATTCTACTTACCCTGATGCACTCCACACAGCTTATCCCCCCTTGTCTTTCCCCTCTGAGCCCTGCTGTGTGCCCAGGCAGCTGATAACAGCCACATTGAGGGTATTGCCGTACCCGGGAGAACTCACATTACAGTTTATGGGGTGTATCTCTCCGGTCAAAATGCTCACTACACCTCTAGATGAATGCCTTAAGGGTGTAGTTTTTAAAACGGGGTCACTTCTTGCGGGTTTCAACTGTACTGGTACCTCAGGGGCTTCTGCACACATGACTTTGCACGAGAAAATCCCCAGTAGGCCAAATGGTGGTCCTTTCATTCTGAGCCCTCCCATGGGCCCAAACGGCAGTTTATCACCACAAATGGGGTATTGCTGCACTCAGGACAAATTGCGCAACAGAATGGGGTATTTTATTTCTTGTGAAAATAAGAATTTTTGAGCTAAAACGACATATTATTAGAAAAAATATATTTTTTTTAAATTCCCAGCCCAATTCAAATAAGTTCTGTGAAGAAACTATGGGGTCAAAATGGTCACAACACCCATAAATGAATTCCTTGAGGGGTGTAGTTTCCAAAATGGGGTCAGTTCTAGTGGGTTTCCATTGCTTTGATACCTCTGGGGCTCTGCAAATGCGAGATGGCACCCGAAAACCAAACCAGCAAAATCTGCACTCCAAAGAACACACAGCGCTACTTCACTTCTGAGGCCTCCCATGGGCCCAAACTGCAGTTTATCGCCACAAATGGGGTATTGCTGCACTCAGGAGAAATTGGGCAACAAAATGGGGTATTTTGTTCCCTGTGAAAATAAGAAATTTTGATAAAAAATGACATCTTATTGGAAAAAATGTAATTTTTTTCATTTCACAGCCCAATTCAAATAGGTGCTGTGAAAAAACTGTGCGGTCAAAATTGTAACAACAACCATATTTGAATTCCTTGAGGGGTGTAGTTTCCAAAATGGGGTCACTTCTGTGGGTTTCCAATGCTTTGATACCTCTGGGGCTCTGCAAATGCAACATGGCACCCGAAAACCAATCCAGCAAAATCTGGACTCCAACAAACACATAGCGCTCCTTTCATTCTGAGCCCTCCCATGGGCCCAAACGGCAGTTTATCACCACAAATGGGGTATTGCCGCACTAAGGACAAATTGGGCAACAAAATGGGGTATTTTGTTCCCTGTGAAAATAATAAATTTTGATCACAAATGACATCTTATTGGAAAAAATGCCATTTTTTTAATTTCACAGCCCAATTCAAATAGGTGCTGTGAAAAAACTGTGCTGTCAAAATTGTAACAACAACCATATTTGAATTCCTTGAGGGGTGTAGTTTCCAAAATGGGGTCACTTCTGTGGGTTTCCATTGCTTTGATACCTCTGGGGCTCTGCAAATGCAACATGGCACCCGAAAACCAATCCAGCAAAATCTGGACTCCAACAAACACATAGCGCTCCTTTCATTCTGAGCCCTCCCATGGGCCCAAACGGCAGTTTATCACCACAAATGGGGTATTGCCGCACTAAGGACAAATTGGGCAACAAAATTGGGTATTTTGTTCCCTGTGAAAATAATAAATTTTGATCACAAATGACATCTTATTGGAAAAAATGCCATTTTTTTAATTTCACAGCCCAATTCAAATAGGTGCTGTGAAAAAACTGTGCGGTCAAAATGGTAACAACAACCATAAATGAATTCCTTGAGGGGTGTAGTTTCCAAAATGGGGTCTATATTCGGTAATTCCTACTGTTTTGGCACCTCAACACCTCTTCAAACCTGGCATGCTGCCTAAAATATATTCTAATAAAAAAGAGGACTCAAAATGCACTAGGTGCTTCTTTGCTTCTAGGGCTTGTGTTTTAGTCCATGAGCGCAGTAGAGGCACATGTGGGACATTTCTAAAAACTGCAGAATCTGGACAATACATATTTAGTAGGGTTTCTCTGGTAAAACCTTCTGTGTTACAGAAAAAAAATGAATAAAATTGAAATTCAGCAAGAAAAATGAAATTTGCAAATTTAACCTCCACTTTGCTTTAATTCTTGTGAAATGCCTGAAGGGTTAAAAAACTTTCTAAATGCTGTTTTGAATACTTTGAGGGGTCTAGTTTTTAAAATGCGGTGTTTTATCAGGGTTTCTAATACATAGGCCCCTCAAAGCCTCTTCAGAACTGAAGAAGTACCTTGAAAAAAAGGATTTTGAAATTTTCTTAAAAATATGAGAAATTGCTGTTTAGGTTCTAAGCCTTGTAACGTCCAAGAAAAATAAAATAATGTTCAAAAAACGATGCCAAACTAAAGTAGACATATGGGAAATGTGAACTAGTAACTATTTTGGGTGGTATAACCGTCTGTTTTACAAGCAGATGCATTAAAATTCAGAAAAATGCTATTTTTTCCAAATTTTCACTACATTTTGCAATTTTTCACCAATAAACACTGAATATATCGACCAAATTTTATCACAAATATGAAGCCCAATGTGTCACGAGAAAACAATCTCAGAATCGCTTGGATAGGTTTAAGCATTCCGACGTTATTACCACATAAAGTGAAATATGTCAGATTTGAAAAATGGGCTCTGAGCCTTAAGGCCAAAACTAGGCTGCGTCCTTAAGGGGTTAATGCTATGTAGACATGTCAGAAGATGCTTGTCAACAGAAGCACATGCTATCAGGGCCGGCCTTAGGTTGGATGGCGCCCTGTCCGGGACTCTCTATTGCCGCCCCCCTACACAAACCAAAAATTAACCACATATATACAGTAGACACGCACATACTGGAACATATATAGTGGTAATGAAGGGAAAAGGGAAAGGGAGGAAACCTCCAGCTCACCAGTCTGATACTCCTGTGTTGATAATCGCCCGGATCATCCGCGACGGCACACGGCAGGTAATAGTAGATCGCTGGATCTTCTCTGTTTTTTCTACTGGAACATATATACTGTACATATGTAAAGACAGATATTTAGACATACAGGCAAATATATATACACACATTCTGGAATATATACATACAGGTAAATATATAGACGTACAGATACATATATACACACAATGGCAGATAAATACACAGACAGGGACATATACAAATACATAAAAGGCACATATATACAAGCAAAGAGACACATTCACAAACAGACCCATATATACCCAGTACAGATAATGTCGTAGATTTCACGTGCAGCCCTATGTAACACCACAGAGAACAAACAGTAATAACTGAGTACAGATAATGTAGTAGATGTTGCCTGCAGTCCTATGTAACACCACAGATAACACTGTGATAACTCTCTAAGTACAGATAATGTAGTAGACCAGGGGTCTCAAACTCGGCAGGGTAAGTGGGCCGCATATAGAAAAAATGGGAAGTTGACGGGCCGCATTACTTTCAAATTTGATACAACACAAAATTATTGTTAATAAATTACTTATTTGAACTACTAGAACACTATATTACTATAATAATAATAATAATAATAATAATACTACATTACTATAAAATGAATACTACATTACTATAATAATACCGCTAGGTTTAAAATTTTAGATATTTCTCCACGTGCTTATTTCAACAATCCGGCGATAGTGCCACTGTGCCCTCTGTAGATGCTGCCTCAGTGGCCTCTGTAGATAGTGCCACTGTGCCCTCTGTAGATGCTGCCGCAGTGCCCTCTGTAGATGCTGCCGCAGTGCCCTCTGTGGATGCTGCCGCAGTGCCCTCTGTAGATGCTGCCGCAGAGTCTTCTGTAGATGCTGCTTAAGAGTCTTCTGTAGATGCTGCCGCAGAGTCTTCTGTAGATGCTGCCGCAGAGTCTTCTGTAGATGCTGCCACAGTGCCCTCTGTAGATGCTGCCGCAGTGCCCTCTGTAGATGCTGACGCAGTGCCCTCTGTGGATGCTGCCACAGAGTCTTTTGTAGATGCTGCCGCAGAGTCTTTTGTAGATGCTGCCGCAGAGTCTTCTGTAGATGCTGCCGCAGTGCCCTCTGTAGATGCTGCCGCAGTACCCTCTGTAGATGCTGCCGCAGTGCCCTCCGTAGATGCTGCCGCAGTGCCCTCCGTAGATGCTGCAACAGTGCCCTCCGTAGATGCTGCCACAGTGCCCTCCGTAGATGCTGCCACAGTGCCCTCCGCAGATGCTGCCACAGTGCCCTCCGCAGATGCTGCCACAGTGCCCTCCGCAGATGCTGCCACAGTGATGTCAGGGGCTTGCCCAGAGCTGGAGTCCCGGAGCAAAGCCGCTTCTAGCACCTCTGCCTGGGATTCCAGCTCTGCTCCTGACATCACTGTCCATATATGGACAGAGATGTCAGGGGCAACCCCAGAGCTGGAGTCCCGGGCAGAGCGCTAGTAGGCTCTTCCTGGGACTCCAGCTGTGGTCCTGACATCACTGGGACTCCTGCTCTGGGGAATTCCACAGAGTCCCGGAGCAGAGCCTGCACTAGCGCTCTGCTCGGGACTCCTCTCTGGGGAAGACCCTGACACACTGTCCATATATGGACAGCGATGTCATGGAATTCCACAGAGTCACGGAGCAGAGCCGATACTAGCGCTCTGCTCGGGACTCCGCTCTGGGGAAGACCCTGACACACTGTCCATATATGGACAGCGATGTCAGGGAATTCCACAGAGTCCCGGAGCAGAGCCTGTACTAGCGCTTTGCTCGGGACTCCACTCTGGGGAAGACCCTGACACACTGTCCATATATGGACAGCGATGTCAGAGAATTCCACAGAGTCCCGGAGCAGAGCCTGTATTAGCGCTCTGCTCGAGTCTCCGCTCTGGGGAAGACCCTGACACACTGTCTATATATGGACATCGATGTCAGGGAATTCCACAGAGTCCCGGAGCAGAGCCGATACTAGCGCTCTGCACGAGACTCCGGCTCCGGGGTTGCCCCTGACACACTGTCCATATATGGACAGCGATGTCATGGAATTCCACAGAGTCACGGAGCAGAGCCGATACTAGCGCTCTGCTCGGGACTCCGCTCTGGGGAAGACCCTGACACACTGTCCATATATGGACAGCGATGTCAGGGAATTCCACAGAGTCCCGGAGCAGAGCCTGTACTAGCGCTGTGCTCGGGACTCCACTCTGGGGAAGACCCTGACACACTGTCCATATATGGACAGCGATGTCAGAGAATTCCACAGAGTCCCGGAGCAGAGCCTGTATTAGCGCTCTGCTCGAGACTCCGCTCTGGGGAAGACCCTGAAACACTGTCTATATATGGACATCGATGTCAGGGAATTCCACAGAGTCCCGGAGCAGAGCCGATACTAGCGCTCTGCACGGGACTCCGGCTCTGGGGAAGCCCCTGACATCGCTGTTCATATGTGGACAGCGATGTCAGGGAATTCCAGAGTCTAGCGGCTCTGTGTCCCGCGGGCCGCAGATGACAGCCCCAGGGGTCGTATGCGGCCCGCGGGCCGCGTGCTTGAGGCCCCTGTAGTAGACCTTACCTGCAGTCCTATGTAACACCACATATAACACACAGTGATAACGCACTGAATACAGATAATGTCATACATGTTACCTGCAGTCTTATGTAACACCGCTGATAACACAGTGATAACTCTCTGAGTACAGATAATGTTGTACATGTTACCTGCAGTCCTATGTAACACCACATTTAACACACAGTGATAACTCTCTGAATACAGATAATGCAGTAAATCTTACCTGCAGTTGTATGTAACACCACAGATAACACACAGTGATAACTCTCTGAATACAGACAATACAGTAAATGTTACCTGCAGTCTTATGTAACACCTCATATAACACACAGTGATAACTCTCTGAATACAGATAATGCAGTAAATGTTACCTGCAGTCCTATGTAACACCACATATAACACACAGTGATAACTCTATGAATACAGATAATGCAGTAAATGTTACCTGCAGTCCTATGTAACACAGCTGATAACACAGTGATAACTCTCTGAGTACGGATAATTTAATAGATGATAACTATACCTACAAACACATATAAACGCACACACACACACACACACACACACACACACACACACACACACACGCATATATATATAAGTGCAGCATAGTATATAAGGGGCAGCAAGGTTTATAAGGGGCAGCAGAGTATATAAGGGGCAGCAGTGTATATGGGGCAGCAGGGTATATAGGGGCAGCAGGGTATATAGTGGTCAGCAGGGTATATAGGGGTAGCAGGGTATATAGGGGCAACATGGTATATAAGGGCAGCATGGTATATAAGGGGCAGCAGGGTATATAAGTGGAAGCAGGGTATATAACGGGCAGCAGTATATATAGGGGCAGCAGGGTATATAGGGGCAGCAGGGTATATAGAAGGCAGCAGGGTATATAAGGGGCAGCAGGATATATAGGGCAGCAGGATATATAGGGACAGCAGGCTATATAGGGGACAGCAGGATGTATAGGGGCTGCAGGGTATATAGGGGACAGCAGGATATATAGGGAGCAGCAAGATATATAGGGGCAGCAGGATATATAGGGGACAGCAGGGTATATAGGGGCAGCAGAGTATATAAGGGGCAGCAGGATATATAGGGGCAGAAGAGTATATAAAGGGCAGCAGGATATATAGGGGTAGGTGGGTATATAGGGGGCAGCAGGATATATAGGGGCAGCAGGATATATAGGGGGCAGCAGGATATATAGGGGCAGCAGGGTATAAAGGGGGCAGCAGGGTATATAGGAGGCAGCACAGTTATCTTTGTTTTAGGAACACACACTTTTAGAAACATACATAAACACATGCAGACACACACACACACACACACACACACACACACACTAACATATACACATACAAACACAGACACACATACTGTATACACACAGACACACATGCTGTATACACACAGACACACATAACAACAACCATAAATGAATTCCTTGAGGGGTCTAGTTTCCAAAATGGGGTCACTTCTGGTGGGTTTCCATTGCTTTCATACCTCTGGGGCTCTGCAAATGCGACATGGAACCCGAAAACCAATCCAGCAAAATCTGGACTCCAACAAACACATAGTGCTCCTTTCCTTCTGAGTCCTCCCATGGGCCCAAACGGCATTTTATCACCACAAATGGGGTATTGCCGCACTAAGGACAAATTGGGCAACAAAATGGGGTGTTTTATTCCTTGTGAAAATAAGAAATTTTGAACAAAAATTACATCTTAATGGAAAAAATATCATTTTTTTAATTTTACAGCCCAATTCAAATAGGTGCTGTGAAAAAAGGGTGTGGTCAAAATGATAACAACAACCATAAATTAATTCCTTCAGGTGTCTAGTTTCCAAAATGGGGTCACTTCTGGTGGGTTTCCATTGCTTTCATACCTCTGGGGCTCTGCAAATGCGACATGGAACCCGAAAACCAATCCAGCAAAATCTGGACTCCAACAAACACATAGTGCTCCTTTCCTTCTGAGTCCTCCCATGGGCCCAAACGGCAGTTTATCACCACAAATGGGGTATTGCCGCACTAAGGACAAATTGGGCAACAAAATGGGGTGTTTTATTCCTTGTGAAAATAAGAAATTTTGAACAAAAATTACATCTTAATGGAAAAAATATCATTTTTTTAATTTTACAGCCCAATTCAAATAGGTGCTGTGAAAAAAGGGTGTGGTCAAAATGATAACAACAACCATAAATTAATTCCTTCAGGTGTCTAGTTTCCAAAATGGGGTCACTTCTGGTGGGTTTCCATTGCTTTCATACCTCTGGGGCTCTGCAAATGCGACATGGAACCCGAAAACCAATCCAGCAAAATCTGGACTCCAACAAACACATAGTGCTCCTTTCCTTCTGAGTCCTCCCATGGGCCCAAACGGCAGTTAATCACCACAAATGGGGTATTGCCGCACTAAGGACAAATTGGGCAACAAAATGGGGTGTTTTATTCCTTGTGAAAATAAGAAATTTTGAACTAAAAATTACATCTTAATGGAAAAAATATCATTTTTTTAATTTCACAGCCCAATTCAAATAGGTGCTGTGAAAAAAGGGTGTGGTCAAAATGATAACAACAACCATAAATGAATTCCTTGAGGGGTCTAGTTTCCAAAATGGGGTCACTTCTGGTGGGTTTCCATTGCTTTCATACCTCTGGGGCTCTGCAAATGCGACATGGAACCCGAAAACCAATCCAGCAAAATCTGGACTCCAACAAACACATAGTGCTCCTTTCCTTCTGAGTCCTCCCATGGGCCCAAACGGCAGTTTATCACCACAAATGGGGTATTGCCGCACTAAGGACAAATTGGGCAACAAAATGGGGTGTTTTATTCCTTGTGAAAATAAGAAATTTTGAACAAAAATTACATCTTAATGGAAAAAATATCATTTTTTTAATTTTACAGCCCAATTCAAATAGGTGCTGTGAAAAAAGGGTGTGGTCAAAATGATAACAACAACCATAAATGAATTCCTTGAGGGGTCTAGTTTCCAAAATGGGGTCACTTCTGGTGGGTTTCCATTGCTTTCATTCCTCTGGGGCTCTGCAAATGCGACATGGAACCCGAAAACCAATCCAGCAAAATCTGGACTCCAACAAACACATAGTGCTCCTTTCCTTCTGAGTCCTCCCATGGGCCCGAACGGCAGTTTATCACCACAAATGGGGTATTGCCGCACTAAGGACAAATTGGGCAACAAAATGGGGTGTTTTATTCCTTGTGAAAATAAGAAATTTTGATCAAAAATTACATCTTAATGGAAAAAATATAATTTTTTTAATTTTACAGCCCAATTCAAATAGGTGCTGTGAAAAAACGGTGTGGTCAAAATGATAACAACAACCATAAATGAATTCCTTGAGGGGTCTAGTTTCCAAAATGGGGTCACTTCTGGTGGGTTTCGATTGCTTTGATACCTCAACACCTCTTCAAACCTGGCATGCTGCCTAAAATATATTCTAATAAAAAAGAGGCCTCAAAATGCACTAGGTGCTTCTTTGCTTCTGGGGCTTGTGTTTTAGTCCACGAGCGCACTAGAGCCACATGTGGGACATTTCTAAAAACTGCAGAATCTGGACAATACATATTTAGTAGTATTTCTCTGGTAAAACCTTCTGTGTTACAAAAAAAAAATGGAATAATATTGAAATTCAGCAAGAAAAATGGAATTTGCAAATTTCACCTCCACATTGCTTTAATTCCTGTGAAATGCCTGAAGGGTTAAAAACTTTCTAAATGCTGTTTTAAATACTTTGAGGGGTCTAGTTTTTAAAATGGGGTGTTTTAAGGGGGTTTCTAATACATAGGCCCCTCAAAGCCACTTCAGAACTCAAGAGGTACCTTAAAAAAAAGGCTTTTGAAATTTTCTTAAAAATATGAGAAATTGCTGTTTATGTTCTAAGCCTTGTAACGTCCAAGAAAAATAAAAGAATGTTCAAAAAACGATGCCAATCTAAAGTAGACATATGGGAAATGTGAACTAGTAACTATTTTGGGTGGTATAAACGTCTGTTTTACAAGCAGATGCATATAAATTCTGAAAAATGCAATAAACACCAAATTTTACCACGAACATGAAGCCCAAAGTGTCACGAGAAAACAATCTCAGAATCGCTTGGATAGGTTTAAGCATTCCGACATTATTACCACATAAAGTGAAATATGTCAGATTTGAAAAATGGGCTCTGAGCCTTAAGGCCAAAACTAGGCTGCGTCCTTAAAGGAACAGTGTCATCACAATTTTTTTTTTAATATGGTAAAGATGTTAGTGCTTTATTAAAAACGTTTGGATTAATTTGTGTGTTTGTGTGTTACTTTTTCTTATTTTTACACTTTTTCTTCCCTATGGGGGCTGCCATTTTTTTTTCCATTTCTGTATGTGTCGATTAACGACACATACAGACATGGAATACGGCAGCCACAGTCCCATAGGGACTGCGAACGGGTCCCGTCCCATCCACTTCTGCGTACGCCGTCTGTGTGGGAACTGCGCATGCGCCGCTCCCACACAGTCCAATTTGAAATGCGCGCCGTGCGGCGCCATTTTCTTGTGGACCGGAAGTCGCGGCCGGACAGTAAGATTACTACTTCCGGTCGCGGCTTCCGGACTTGTGCACTTGGACCAGCGGCAGCAGACGGAGCGGACGGGCCGGAGGGAGCCGCGGCGGCAGGAGCAGGTAAGAGATTTCTATGTATGTTCGTGTTTGTGTGTGTTTACTACTGTATGTAAACCTACTACACTGTGTGTTAGCTCAAAAAATGGCGACACACAGTGTAGGAGGTTAGACCGTTCAATCCCCTCGTTTATCCCGGCACTAGCCAGGATAAAGGAGGGGGGGGGGGATTCTCAGAGCTCACTAGAGCGAGTGCTTTTTTCCCAATTTTGCAGCAAAAAGCAATGTGGTTGCTTTACCACATGCAATGCTGCAATTTTGGGAATAGCTCCATCTAGTGACCAGCAATGGGAAATATTATAAATTAGAATCTAGTCATTTAGCACATTAACAATGTATAGAGTGTATTTCTGATTAATTTAATGTTATCTTCATTGAAAAAAACTGTGCTTTTCTTGCAAAAATAAGGACATTTCTAAGTGACCCCAAACTTTTGAACGGTAGTGTATATATATATATATATATATATATATATATATACACTACCGTTCAAAGGTATAATATATATATAAAGTTAGATCCATAATTATATGGACAGTGACACAAGTTTTGGCATTTTAGCTGTTTTCCAAAATATATTGAATATACAGTTATGTAATCAATATGGGCTTAAAGTGCAGACTCTGAGCTTTCATTTGAGGGTATTCACATCCTAATTTGAGAAAGGCTTTAGGAACTACAGCTCTTTAATATGTAGCTGCCTCTTTTTCAAGGAACCAAAGGTAATTGGACAATTATCTCAAAAGCTATTTAATGGGCTGCATCGGCTATTCCCTCATCAATCCATCATCAATTAAGCAGGTAAAAGGTCTGGAGTTGATTCCAATTTTGGCATTTGCATTTGGAAGCTGTTGCTGTGAACCCACAACATGAGGTCAAAGGAGCTCTCATTGCAAGTGAAACAGACCATCGTTAGGCTGAAAAAGAAATGAAGAAATCCATCAGAGAGAGAGAGCACAAATGTTAGGAGTGGCCAAATCAACAGCTTGGTAGATTCTTGAAAAAAAAGAGCGCACTTGTGATCTCGTGAACTCCAAAAGGCCTGGGCATCCACGGAAGAAAACAGTGGTGGATGATCGCAGAATCCTTTCTATGATGAAGAAAAACCCCTGCCCAACATCTACCTAAGTGAAGAACACTCCCCTAGAGTAGGTGTATCAGTATCTAAGTCTACCATAAAGAGAAGACTTCACAAGAGCAAATACAGAGAGTTCACCACAAGGTGCAAAACATTAATGAGCCTCAAAAATAGAAAGACCAGATTAGACTTTGCCGAACAACATCTAAAGGAGCCAGCCCAGTTCTGGAACAGCATTCTTTGGACAGATGAAACTAAGATCAACCTGTACCAGAATGATGGGAGGAAGAAAGTATGGAGAAGGCTTGGAACGGCTCATGATCCAAAGCACACCACATCCTCTGTAAAACATGGTGGAGGCAGTGTGATGGCTTGGGAATGCATGGCTGCCAAAGACACTGGGTCAGTAATGTTTATTGATGATGTGACTGAAGATAGAAGCAGCCGGATGAATTCTGAATTGTTCAGGGATATACTTTCTGCTCAGATGCAACCAAACGTAGCAAGTTTGATTGGAAGTCACTTCACAGTACAGATAGACAATGACGCAAAAAATACTGCGAAAGCAACCCAGGAGTTTTTTAAGGCAAAGAAGTGGAATATTCTGCAATGGCCAAGTCAATCACCAGATCTCAACCAGAGCAAGCTGAATTTCACATGCTTAAGACAAAACTTTAGGCAAATAGACCCACTGTCATGTCCATGGCCGCGGGCTGTCAGGCTCACTCACCTCCCGACGGCCGCAGCCATGGTTCTGCGAGCGCTGGCCCCAGTCTCGTCATGAGACGACAGCGCTCACTTCCGCACACCTCGGCCGGGTCCTGGAGACTTTTATGTTTAATTAGCCCATGAGCACCCTGGACTATAAGAAGGGCCCAGCCCCTTCCTCCCATGCCTGAGCATTGTTGTCATACCCAAAGTTTGTCTATGCAAATGGTCTCCTAGTGTCTTCCAGTTCCCAGTGTTTCCCGTACCTGTATCCTGTATCCCGTGCTATCCTGGTCAAGAGCCGTGCTGTGCTGTAGTCATGCTGTGCTGCATACCACGCCTGTCCTGCTACACCACGCCTGACGTCTGCCTGCTGCCTAGTCCCAGCCGAGCCTGCCTTGATACTGTCTGAGCTGCCATAGGTACACTATACGAACTACAGACTGTTACCTGCGCCCTGCTGGCCAGCTGCCATACCGCCAAGGCGGTATGGCCCAGTGGGTCCACGAACCCAATGTGACAGTACGCTCATTCATGGACCCCGCTGGTCGATCCAAGACCAATATGACGTCACAAGAGATGCGGGCGGATATGCTATACCTCCGGTCTCGACGGGACCAACTCCTCCAGGCCTTGAACATTCTCGCACGCCGGTAGATGGCACAAGCTGCTGTTCCTCATACTACACCTCCTGGCAGTGTTGATCCTCAGACTACACCTCCTGACAGTGTTGATCCTCGTTTTTCTTTGCCACTTCCTGACCACTATGATGGTACCTGTTGTGGATTTTTGAACCTGTGCCAGATCCACTTCAGCCTATATGCAAGGGCATTTTCGTCTGATGGCGCAAGGGTCGCTTTTATCATCTCTCCACTGGCAAGGCTCTTGCATGGGAGAAACCTATCTGGGAGAGACAAGGACCAGAGACCTCTGACTACCAGGGCTTCCTCCGGACTTTTCGCATGGTGTTTGAGGAGCCTGGACGAGTCTCATCTGCAGCGGCTTAATTGCTAAACCTACGCCAAGGAGACACCTCCGTTGACGAGTACGCCATCTACTTCCGCACCATGGCGGGAGAACTATTATAGAACAATGAGGCCCTGATGGCTACATTCTGGCAGGGACTATCTCCTAAGATTAAGGATGAACTTGCCGCTCGAGATCTACCATTTACCTTGGATGACCTCATACTTCTGTCCGCCCGGATTGATATGAGGATCCGAGAACGGCTCCAAGAAGCTTGTCGGGATGGAGGACTTCCTAGTCCGGCACCACCCTTGCAGCAACCTCTGCTGTCCTCAGGTGCCGATCTTTCTAAGGAGTCTGTGAGGATAGACCAGTGTAAGCTATCCACACAGGAGAAACAACGCAGACGCACTTCGGGAGTCTTTCTATATTGCGGCCTCGGGGGCCATCTTGTGCGTCTGTGTCCACAAAAGTCCCAAAACCTAGGGTTGCTAGGAGAGACAACCTTGGGTAAAAAAGGACTTCCATCTAAGTTGTCCATACCCGTGACCATAGTGTCCTGTGAGAAAATGCATCGGGTCTCTGCGTATCTGGACTCTGGATCCGCTGCTTATTTGATTTGTAGAGACCTGGTGGATCTTCTTCAATTACCCACTTTCCCTTTTGGAGAGGCCGTTGACGGTTGCATCGTTAAATGGACTTCCTCTGTCAGACCCAGTTATAGCTGTGACCAAGCCACTGAGGCTCCAAGTAGGAGCTCTCCACTCCAAGCTGTTATCGTTCTTTGTCTTTTCCACGGCCATTAACCCCATGCTGCTGGGCCTGCATTGGCTCCGATTACATGCCCCAGTCCTGGACTGGATCTCTAGAGAGGTTCTCCAGTGGGGTCCCGAGTGTCACAACCGTTGCCTGGAACAGATTCGTTCGGCTCAGCCTCCTCAGCCTCCTCTGCCTTAGTCATTGGCAGGATTGCCTGGTCATTATGCTGCATTTTGGGATGTCTTCAGCAAGAGGGAGGCGGAGACGCTGCCCCCAAAGCGGGCGTATGACTGTCCTATCGAGCTGATTCCTGGTGCATCCCTTCCCCGTGGTAGGGTATTGTCATGGAGCGGGTTAGTGGACCCACTAGGCCGTACCACCGTAGCGGGGAGGCAGCTGGCCAAACAACAGGAAACCCCAATAATACAATGTCCCGCACAAGGGTACCTGGATAGTCCAGACAGTGGCCGCAGCTCTGGCACTGATGGAGATGGGTGCAGCAAATAATGGCAAACGTGGCGGATGACACAGGTGCCGCAGGTTGCGCCAGACGTGGCGGATTCCTCTGGACGTGGCAGATGACACGGGACGTGGCGGATTCCTCTGGACGTGGCAGATGACACAGGACGTGGCACGACTTGATACTAGAGGCACACCACGGGAAACAGGAACAGGTAACAAGGCACGGGAAACAACTGGAACGGGAAACACTAAGAGACCATTTGCAAGACAGACTGGGAAAACTAACAATGCTCAGGCAAGGATCAGAAGGCCTGGGGCCTTCTTATAGACCAGGAATTCGTGGCAGTTGATGATGATGACGATCTCCTTCGGGACACAGCAGACCAGAGCGAAAGTGAGCACTGGCATCTTCTAGGAAGGAGATGGGAACCAGCGCTCACGGATCCATGGCTGCGGGCGTCGGGAGGTGAGTAAACCCGACGGCCCGCGGCCATGGATGCTACAGTATCCCCCCTCTTAAGCCCCCTCTTCTTTGGGCCGGAGCGAGAGAGGAATTTCTTAATAAGCGCAGGGGCACTGAGGTTCTCTTCTGGCTCCCAGGACCTCTCCTCAGGACCAAACCCTCTCCAGTCCACCAAATAGAAAGTCCTTCCTCCTACCCTCTTGCAGTCCAGGATTTCCCTCACCTCGAATATATCAGAAGAATCGCTGGGAGCAACTGTGGAACTAGAGGTCTTGCTGTAGCGGTTCAGGACCACAGGCTTCAGGAGGGACACATGAAAGGAGTTGGGGATTCTGAGGGTAGGAGGCAGCCGCAGCTTATAGGAGACAGGATTTATCTATTGCAGAATCTCGAAAGGACCAAGGAACCTGGGAGCAAACTTGTATGAGGGTACCTTCAAGTGAATATTCTGAGAGGACAGACAGACTTTAGTCCCCGGAAGATACCTGGGTGGCTCTCTTCTCCTAGTATCTGCTTTTCGCTTCATGCGATCGACTGCCAGTAAAATAGAGGACCCGGTCCATTGCCAGATTTGCAAAAAGTCCCCATAAGCCGAGTGAGCAGCTGGTACTTGAGATGTGGTCGATACTGGGAGAGGGACTCTAGGATGTTGACTGTACACAATGTGAAATGGAGTGGAGGTGGTGGACTCACTTGTGTGTGTGTGGTTGTATGGGAACTCGGCCCATGGAAGAAGCTGTACCCAGTTATCGTGCTGTGAATAGATGAAGTGGCGGAGATAATTCTCCATGATTTGGTTGATCCTCTCAACTTGCCCATTGGACTGTGGGTGATAAGCTGAGGAAAAATCCAATCTCACATTCAGGAGTTTACAGAGGGCTCTCCAGAACTTTGAAGTAAACTGAACCCCCCGGTCGGACACAATGTGTAGAGGCAAGCCATGCAAGCGAAAGATGTGTAGAATGAAGGGACTCGCCAGTCAAGGAGCAGAAGGTAGGCCAGTCAGTGGGATAAAATGCGCCATCTTAGAGAACCGGTCCACCCCCACCCAGACAGTGTTGCATCCGGCTGAGGGGGGAAGGTCTGTGACAAAGTTCATCGCAATGTGCTGCCAGGGGACATTGGGTACAGGCAGAGGCTGAAGCAGGCCGGCAGGCTTGGAGTGAGTAACTTTGTTAGCGGCACAAACCATGCAAGAAGAGCCAAAGTCCAGAACATCTTTAGGTAGCGTGGGCCACCAGAAGTGACGAGCAATCAGGTCTCGGGTTTTACGGACACCAGCGTGCCCAGCCAGTTTATAATTGTGTCCCCAGCGGAGAATTCTTCTCCTGTCTGCCAACCGAATAAAAGTCCTCCCCGGAGGGATGTCTCTAATCTGCAGAGGATTAGCAGTGACAATGCAGGACGGGTCTATGATAGTCTGAAGGGACTCCACTGTGTCTTCCATCATAAACGATCTGGACAGGGCATCAGCCCTCACATTCTTGTCCGCGGGACGGTAGTGGGGAACAAACTGGAAACGGGTGAAGAACAGCGACCACCTGGCTTGATGGGGATTCAGTCGTTGTGCAGACTGAAGGTAGGTAAAGTTTTTGTGGTCGGTGAAGATCAGGATGGGGTGAGAAGATCTCCACTCCTCCGGAGCCAATTTGATGGCCAGCAGCTCCCGATCTCCAATAGAGTAATTGCGCTCAGCGGAAGAAAAAAGTCTTGAGTAGTTGCCACATACTACCCCCTTTCCTTTGGAGCTACTCTGGAACAGAAGTGCACCTGCACCAACAGAGGAAGCGTCCACTTCCAGTGAGAACTGCCGAGATACGTCAGGATGATGGAGGATCGAAGCTAAAGTGAAGGCTTTCTTGAAGCTAATAAATGCGGACTCTGCCTCTGGAGTCCACACCTTGGCGTTCACACGCTGCTTGGTAAGGGTAGAGATGGGAGCCATCAGAGAAGAGAAGTTAGGAATAAACTGCCGGTAGAAATTGGCGATTCCCAGGAACCGCTGTATGGCCCTTAAGCCTTGAGGACGTGGCCACTCCAGGACAGCTTTCACTTTCTCAGGATCCATCTTGAGGCCTTGATCCGAGATTATGTAGCCCAGGAAGGGCAGAGAACTCCTCTCAAAGACGCACTTCTCCAACTTGGCGTATAAATGATTCTCCCTTAATCGTAGTAGAACCTGACGGACATGCCTCCGATGAGTCGTCGGATCTGGGGATAAAATCAAATTATCATCGAGATAAACTACAACACAGACATAGAGGAGATCTTGGAAGATATCATTAACGAACTCCTGAAACACTGCGGGAGCGTGACACAGTCCGAAGGGCATCACTAGTTATTCGTAGTGCCCATCCCGGGTGTTAAATGCCGTCTTCCATTCATCACCCCTGCGAATCTGAACTAGGTTATAAGCCCCCCGCAGGTCTAGTTTAGAAAAAATGTTGGCTCCTCGTATGCGATCCAATAACTCAGATATAAGTGGCAACGGGTATTTATTATTGACCGTGATCTGGTTGAGACCACGGTAGTCAATGCAGGGTCGAAGGGATCCGTCTTTCTTTTTAGCGAAGAAAAATCTAGCCCCGGCCGGGGAGGAAGACTTTCGTATGAAACCGCTCTCCAGATTCTCCTTGATATAGGCCAACATGGATAGAGACTCAGGCAAGGAGAGAAGATATACTCGACCCTGGGGGAGAGAGGCATTAGGAACCAGTTCAATGGGGCAGTCATAAGTCCGATGTGGAGGCAGCGTCTCAGCCTCCCTTTTGCTGAAAACATCTGCATACTGAGAAAACTGGGGCGGCAGTCCCGCCAATGACTGAGGCAGAGGAGGCTTGACAGGATGGATCTGCAACAGACAACGACCATGGCACTTGGAGCCCCATTGGAGAACCTCTCCAGAATTCCAGTCTAGGACTGGGGCATGTACAGTATATGGAGAGTGACGTCAGTGGCTACTCCTTCAGCGGAATCGCCGTTGCCGACTCTGGGGATTCCGCTCCAAGAGTAGCCACTGACGTCACTGTCCACATATGAACAGTAACATCAAGGGCTTCCCCGAGCACAGCGCTTACAATAGCGCAGTGCCTGTGGAGTCCTCGGCGAGCGGAGGAGCTCCCTCTGCTCCTCCGCTCTGAACTAATTCTGAAGCAGGGAGCTGATGGTTCCCTGCTTCAGAATTAGTTTGACAGCGGGACATACCCCTGGCCGCCAGGGACTGTGGGACACCGCCCAGAATCCGGGACTGTCTCGCTGAATCCGGGATGATTGGGAGGTATGGATAAGAGTCTTTGAGAAAGTTTAGTATGAAGAGCAATGCTCTTCCGTTTGTTCATGTATGCATTTAGTCTGAACATAGTGCTGCACTGCATCATTGAGCGCAGCTATTGCTTGCTATAAAGTGCTAACTAATCTATTTCTTAAATGTCTTCAGCAGGTTCTGGTGACAGAGATTGGATCAAGCTCCTCATCAGAAACAGTTGCCTGCTAGAGAAAGAACAATATACTGATGGAGATGGGTGCAGCAAATAATGGCAAACGTGGCGGATGACACAGGTGCCGCAGGTTGCGCCAGACGTGGCGGATTCCTCTGGACGTGGCAGATGACACGGGACGTGGCGGATTCCTCTGGACGTGGCAGATGACACAGGACGTGGCACGACTTGATACTAGAGGCACACCACGGGAAACAGGAACAGGTAACAAGGCACGGGAAACAACTGGAACGGGAAACACTAAGAGACCATTTGCAAGACAGACTGGGAAAACTAACAATGCTCAGGCAAGGATCAGAAGGCCTGGGGCCTTCTTATAGACCAGGAATTCGTGGCAGTTGATGATGATGACGATCTCCTTCGGGACACAGCAGACCAGAGCGAAAGTGAGCACTGGCATCTTCTAGGAAGGAGATGGGAACCAGCGCTCACGGATCCATGGCTGCGGGCGTCGGGAGGTGAGTAAACCCGACGGCCCGCGGCCATGGATGCTACAGTATCCCCCCTCTTAAGCCCCCTCTTCTTTGGGCCGGAGCGAGAGAGGAATTTCTTAATAAGCGCAGGGGCACTGAGGTTCTCTTCTGGCTCCCAGGACCTCTCCTCAGGACCAAACCCTCTCCAGTCCACCAAATAGAAAGTCCTTCCTCCTACCCTCTTGCAGTCCAGGATTTCCCTCACCTCGAATATATCAGAAGAATCGCTGGGAGCAACTGTGGAACTAGAGGTCTTGCTGTAGCGGTTCAGGACCACAGGCTTCAGGAGGGACACATGAAAGGAGTTGGGGATTCTGAGGGTAGGAGGCAGCCGCAGCTTATAGGAGACAGGATTTATCTATTGCAGAATCTCGAAAGGACCAAGGAACCTGGGAGCAAACTTGTATGAGGGTACCTTCAAGCGAATATTCTGAGAGGACAGACAGACTTTAGTCCCCGGAAGATACCTGGGTGGCTCTCTTCTCCTAGTATCTGCTTTTCGCTTCATGCGATCGACTGCCAGTAAAATAGAGGACCCGGTCCATTGCCAGATTTGCAAAAAGTCCCCATAAGCCGAGTGAGCAGCTGGTACTTGAGATGTGGTCGATACTGGGAGAGGGACTCTAGGATGTTGACTGTACACAATGTGAAATGGAGTGGAGGTGGTGGACTCACTTGTGTGTGTGTGGTTGTATGGGAACTCGGCCCATGGAAGAAGCTGTACCCAGTTATCGTGCTGTGAATAGATGAAGTGGCGGAGATAATTCTCCATGATTTGGTTGATCCTCTCAACTTGCCCATTGGACTGTGGGTGATAAGCTGAGGAAAAATCCAATCTCACATTCAGGAGTTTACAGAGGGCTCTCCAGAACTTTGAAGTAAACTGAACCCCCCGGTCGGACACAATGTGTAGAGGCAAGCCATGCAAGCGAAAGATGTGTAGAATGAAGGGACTCGCCAGTCAAGGAGCAGAAGGTAGGCCAGTCAGCGGGATAAAATGCGCCATCTTAGAGAACCGGTCCACCCCCACCCAGACAGTGTTGCATCCGGCTGAGGGGGGAAGGTCTGTGACAAAGTTCATCGCAATGTGCTGCCAGGGGACATTGGGTACAGGCAGAGGCTGAAGCAGGCCGGCAGGCTTGTAGTGAGTAACTTTGTTAGCGGCACAAACCATGCAAGAAGAGCCAAAGTCCAGAACATCTTTAGGTAGCGTGGGCCACCAGAAGTGACGAGCAATCAGGTCTCGGGTTTTACGGACACCAGCGTGCCCAGCCAGTTTATAATTGTGTCCCCAGCGGAGAATTCTTCTCCTGTCTGCCAACCGAATAAAAGTCCTCCCCGGAGGGATGTCTCTAATCTGCAGAGGATTAGCAGTGACAATGCAGGACGGGTCTATGATAGTCTGAAGGGACTCCACTGTGTCTTCCATCATAAACGATCTGGACAGGGCATCAGCCCTCACATTCTTGTCCGCGGGACGGTAGTGGGGAACAAACTGGAAACGGGTGAAGAACAGCGACCACCTGGCTTGATGGGGATTCAGTCGTTGTGCAGACTGAAGGTAGGTAAAGTTTTTGTGGTCGGTGAAGATCAGGATGGGGTGAGAAGATCTCCACTCCTCCGGAGCCAATTTGATGGCCAGCAGCTCCCGATCTCCAATAGAGTAATTGCGCTCAGCGGAAGAAAAAAGTCTTGAGTAGTTGCCACATACTACCCCCTTTCCTTTGGAGCTACTCTGGAACAGAAGTGCACCTGCACCAACAGAGGAAGCGTCCACTTCCAGTGAGAACTGCCGAGATACGTCAGGATGATGGAGGATCGAAGCTAAAGTGAAGGCTTTCTTGAAGCTAATAAATGCGGACTCTGCCTCTGGAGTCCACACCTTGGCGTTCACACGCTGCTTGGTAAGGGTAGAGATGGGAGCCATCAGAGAAGAGAAGTTAGGAATAAACTGCCGGTAGAAATTGGCGATTCCCAGGAACCGCTGTATGGCCCTTAAGCCTTGAGGACGTGGCCACTCCAGGACAGCTTTCACTTTCTCAGGATCCATCTTGAGGCCTTGATCCGAGATTATGTAGCCCAGGAAGGGCAGAGAACTCCTCTCAAAGACGCACTTCTCCAACTTGGCGTATAAATGATTCTCCCTTAATCGTAGTAGAACCTGACGGACATGCCTCCGATGAGTCGTCGGATCTGGGGAGAAAATCAAATTATCATCGAGATAAACTACAACACAGACATAGAGGAGATCTTGGAAGATATCATTAACGAACTCCTGAAACACTGCGGGAGCGTGACACAGTCCGAAGGGCATCACTAGGTATTCGTAGTGCCCATCCCGGGTGTTAAATGCCGTCTTCCATTCATCACCCCTGCGAATCTGAACTAGGTTATAAGCCCCCCGCAGGTCTAGTTTAGAAAAAATGTTGGCTCCTCGTATGCGATCCAATAACTCAGATATAAGTGGCAACGGGTATTTATTATTGACCGTGATCTGGTTGAGACCACGGTAGTCAATGCAGGGTCGAAGGGATCCGTCTTTCTTTTTAGCGAAGAAAAATCTAGCCCCGGCCGGGGAGGAAGACTTTCGTATGAAACCGCTCTCCAGATTCTCCTTGATATAGGCCAACATGGATAGAGACTCAGGCAAGGAGAGAAGATATACTCGACCCTGGGGGAGAGAGGCATTAGGAACCAGTTCAATGGGGCAGTCATAAGTCCGATGTGGAGGCAGCGTCTCAGCCTCCCTTTTGCTGAAAACATCTGCATACTGAGAAAACTGGGGCGGCAGTCCCGCCAATGACTGAGGCAGAGGAGGCTTGACAGGATGGATCTGCAACAGACAACGACCATGGCACTTGGAGCCCCATTGGAGAACCTCTCCAGAATTCCAGTCTAGGACTGGGGCATGTACAGTATATGGAGAGTGACGTCAGTGGCTACTCCTTCAGCGGAATCGCCGTTGCCGACTCTGGGGATTCCGCTCCAAGAGTAGCCACTGACGTCACTGTCCACATATGAACAGTAACATCAAGGGCTTCCCCGAGCACAGCGCTTACAATAGCGCAGTGCCTGTGGAGTCCTCGGCGAGCGGAGGAGCTCCCTCTGCTCCTCCGCTCTGAACTAATTCTGAAGCAGGGAGCTGATGGTTCCCTGCTTCAGAATTAGTTTGACAGCGGGACATACCCCTGGCCGCCAGGGACTGTGGGACACCGCCCAGAATCCGGGACTGTCTCGCTGAATCCGGGATGATTGGGAGGTATGGATAAGAGTCTTTGAGAAAGTTTAGTATGAAGAGCAATGCTCTTCCGTTTGTTCATGTATGCATTTAGTCTGAACATAGTGATGCACTGCATCATTGAGCGCAGCTATTGCTTGCTATAAAGTGCTAACTAATCTATTTCTTAAATGTCTTCAGCAGGTTCTGGTGACAGAGATTGGATCAAGCTCCTCATCAGAAACAGTTGCCTGCTAGAGAAAGAACAATATACTGATGGAGATGGGTGCAGCAAATAATGGCAAACGTGGCGGATGACACAGGTGCCGCAGGTTGCGCCAGACGTGGCGGATTCCTCTGGACGTGGCAGATGACACGGGACGTGGCGGATTCCTCTGGACGTGGCAGATGACAGAGGACGTGGCACGACTTGATACTAGAGGCACACCACGGGAAACAGGAACAGGTAACAAGGCACGGGAAACAACTGGAACGGGAAACACTAAGAGACCATTTGCAAGACAGACTGGGAAAACTAACAATGCTCAGGCAAGGATCAGAAGGCCTGGGGCCTTCTTATAGACCAGGAATTCGTGGCAGTTGATGATGATGACGATCTCCTTCGGGACACAGCAGACCAGAGCGAAAGTGAGCACTGGCATCTTCTAGGAAGGAGATGGGAACCAGCGCTCACGGATCCATGGCTGCGGGCGTCGGGAGGTGAGTAAACCCGACGGCCCGCGGCCATGGATGCTACAGTATCCCCCCTCTTAAGCCCCCTCTTCTTTGGGCCGGAGCGAGAGAGGAATTTCTTAATAAGCGCAGGGGCACTGAGGTTCTCTTCTGGCTCCCAGGACCTCTCCTCAGGACCAAACCCTCTCCAGTCCACCAAATAGAAAGTCCTTCCTCCTACCCTCTTGCAGTCCAGGATTTCCCTCACCTCGAATATATCAGAAGAATCGCTGGGAGCAACTGTGGAACTAGAGGTCTTGCTGTAGCGGTTCAGGACCACAGGCTTCAGGAGGGACACATGAAAGGAGTTGGGGATTCTGAGGGTAGGAGGCAGCCGCAGCTTATAGGAGACAGGATTTATCTATTGCAGAATCTCGAAAGGACCAAGGAACCTGGGAGCAAACTTGTATGAGGGTACCTTCAAGCGAATATTCTGAGAGGACAGACAGACTTTAGTCCCCGGAAGATACCTGGGTGGCTCTCTTCTCCTAGTATCTGCTTTTCGCTTCATGCGATCGACTGCCAGTAAAATAGAGGACCCGGTCCATTGCCAGATTTGCAAAAAGTCCCCATAAGCCGAGTGAGCAGCTGGTACTTGAGATGTGGTCGATACTGGGAGAGGGACTCTAGGATGTTGACTGTACACAATGTGAAATGGAGTGGAGGTGGTGGACTCACTTGTGTGTGTGTGGTTGTATGGGAACTCGGCCCATGGAAGAAGCTGTACCCAGTTATCGTGCTGTGAATAGATGAAGTGGCGGAGATAATTCTCCATGATTTGGTTGATCCTCTCAACTTGCCCATTGGACTGTGGGTGATAAGCTGAGGAAAAATCCAATCTCACATTCAGGAGTTTACAGAGGGCTCTCCAGAACTTTGAAGTAAACTGAATCCCCCGGTCGGACACAATGTGTAGAGGCAAGCCATGCAAGCGAAAGATGTGTAGAATGAAGGGACTCGCCAGTCAAGGAGCAGAAGGTAGGCCAGTCAGCGGGATAAAATGCGCCATCTTAGAGAACCGGTCCACCCCCACCCAGACAGTGTTGCATCCGGCTGAGGGGGGAAGGTCTGTGACAAAGTTCATCGCAATGTGCTGCCAGGGGACATTGGGTACAGGCAGAGGCTGAAGCAGGCCGGCAGGCTTGGAGTGAGTAACTTTGTTAGCGGCACAAACCATGCAAGAAGAGCCAAAGTCCAGAACATCTTTAGGTAGCGTGGGCCACCAGAAGTGACGAGCAATCAGGTCTCGGGTTTTACGGACACCAGCGTGCCCAGCCAGTTTATAATTGTGTCCCCAGCGGAGAATTCTTCTCCTGTCTGCCAACTGAATAAAAGTCCTCCCCGGAGGGATGTCTCTAATCTGCAGAGGATTAGCAGTGACAATGCAGGACGGGTCTATGATAGTCTGAAGGGACTCCACTGTGTCTTCCATCATAAACGATCTGGACAGGGCATCAGCCCTCACATTCTTGTCCGCGGGACGGTAGTGGGGAACAAACTGGAAACGGGTGAAGAACAGCGACCACCTGGCTTGATGGGGATTCAGTCGTTGTGCAGACTGAAGGTAGGTAAAGTTTTTGTGGTCGGTGAAGATCAGGATGGGGTGAGAAGATCTCCACTCCTCCGGAGCCAATTTGATGGCCAGCAGCTCCCGATCTCCAATAGAGTAATTGCGCTCAGCGGAAGAAAAAAGTCTTGAGTAGTTGCCACATACTACCCCCTTTCCTTTGGAGCTACTCTGGAACAGAAGTGCACCTGCACCAACAGAGGAAGCGTCCACTTCCAGTGAGAACTGCCGAGATACGTCAGGATGATGGAGGATCGAAGCTAAAGTGAAGGCTTTCTTGAAGCTAATAAATGCGGACTCTGCCTCTGGAGTCCACACTTTGGCGTTCACACGCTGCTTGGTAAGGGTAGAGATGGGAGCCATCAGAGAAGAGAAGTTAGGAATAAACTGCCGGTAGAAATTGGCGATTCCCAGGAACCGCTGTATGGCCCTTAAGCCTTGAGGACGTGGCCACTCCAGGACAGCTTTCACTTTCTCAGGATCCATCTTGAGGCCTTGATCCGAGATTATGTAGCCCAGGAAGGGCAGAGAACTCCTCTCAAAGACGCACTTCTCCAACTTGGCGTATAAATGATTCTCCCTTAATCGTAGTAGAACCTGACGGACATGCCTCCGATGAGTCGTCGGATCTGGGGAGAAAATCAAATTATCATCGAGATAAACTACAACACAGACATAGAGGAGATCTTGGAAGATATCATTAACGAACTCCTGAAACACTGCGGGAGCGTGACACAGTCCGAAGGGCATCACTAGGTATTCGTAGTGCCCATCCCGGGTGTTAAATGCCGTCTTCCATTCATCACCCCTGCGAATCTGAACTAGGTTATAAGCCCCCCGCAGGTCTAGTTTAGAAAAAATGTTGGCTCCTCGTATGCGATCCAATAACTCAGATATAAGTGGCAACGGGTATTTATTATTGACCGTGATCTGGTTGAGACCACGGTAGTCAATGCAGGGTCGAAGGGATCCGTCTTTCTTTTTAGCGAAGAAAAATCTAGCCCCGGCCGGGGAGGAAGACTTTCGTATGAAACCGCTCTCCAGATTCTCCTTGATATAGGCCAACATGGATAGAGACTCAGGCAAGGAGAGAAGATATACTCGACCCTGGGGGAGAGAGGCATTAGGAACCAGTTCAATGGGGCAGTCATAAGTCCGATGTGGAGGCAGCGTCTCAGCCTCCCTTTTGCTGAAAACATCTGCATACTGAGAAAACTGGGGCGGCAGTCCCGCCAATGACTGAGGCAGAGGAGGCTTGACAGGATGGATCTGCAACAGACAACGACCATGGCACTTGGAGCCCCATTGGAGAACCTCTCCAGAATTCCAGTCTAGGACTGGGGCATGTACAGTATATGGAGAGTGACGTCAGTGGCTACTCCTTCAGCGGAATCGCCGTTGCCGACTCTGGGGATTCCGCTCCAAGAGTAGCCACTGACGTCACTGTCCACATATGAACAGTAACATCAAGGGCTTCCCCGAGCACAGCGCTTACAATAGCGCAGTGCCTGTGGAGTCCTCGGCGAGCGGAGGAGCTCCCTCTGCTCCTCCGCTCTGAACTAATTCTGAAGCAGGGAGCTGATGGTTCCCTGCTTCAGAATTAGTTTGACAGCGGGACATACCCCTGGCCGCCAGGGACTGTGGGACACCGCCCAGAATCCGGGACTGTCTCGCTGAATCCGGGATGATTGGGAGGTATGGATAAGAGTCTTTGAGAAAGTTTAGTATGAAGAGCAATGCTCTTCCGTTTGTTCATGTATGCATTTAGTCTGAACATAGTGCTGCACTGCATCATTGAGCGCAGCTATTGCTTGCTATAAAGTGCTAACTAATCTATTTCTTAAATGTCTTCAGCAGGTTCTGGTGACAGAGATTGGATCAAGCTCCTCATCAGAAACAGTTGCCTGCTAGAGAAAGAACAATATACTGATGGAGATGGGTGCAGCAAATAATGGCAAACGTGGCGGATGACACAGGTGCCGCAGGTTGCGCCAGACGTGGCGGATTCCTCTGGACGTGGCAGATGACACGGGACGTGGCGGATTCCTCTGGACGTGGCAGATGACACAGGACGTGGCACGACTTGATACTAGAGGCACACCACGGGAAACAGGAACAGGTAACAAGGCACGGGAAACAACTGGAACGGGAAACACTAAGAGACCATTTGCAAGACAGACTGGGAAAACTAACAATGCTCAGGCAAGGATCAGAAGGCCTGGGGCCTTCTTATAGACCAGGAATTCGTGGCAGTTGATGATGATGACGATCTCCTTCGGGACACAGCAGACCAGAGCGAAAGTGAGCACTGGCATCTTCTAGGAAGGAGATGGGAACCAGCGCTCACGGATCCATGGCTGCCGGCGTCGGGAGGTGAGTAAACCCGACGGCCCGCGGCCATGGATGCTACAGTATCCCCCCTCTTAAGCCCCCTCTTCTTTGGGCCGGAGCGAGAGAGGAATTTCTTAATAAGCGCAGGGGCACTGAGGTTCTCTTCTGGCTCCCAGGACCTCTCCTCAGGACCAAACCCTCTCCAGTCCACCAAATAGAAAGTCCTTCCTCCTACCCTCTTGCAGTCCAGGATTTCCCTCACCTCGAATATATCAGAAGAATCGCTGGGAGCAACTGTGGAACTAGAGGTCTTGCTGTAGCGGTTCAGGACCACAGGCTTCAGGAGGGACACATGAAAGGAGTTGGGGATTCTGAGGGTAGGAGGCAGCCGCAGCTTATAGGAGACAGGATTTATCTATTGCAGAATCTCGAAAGGACCAAGGAACCTGGGAGCAAACTTGTATGAGGGTACCTTCAAGCGAATATTCTGAGAGGACAGACAGACTTTAGTCCCCGGAAGATACCTGGGTGGCTCTCTTCTCCTAGTATCTGCTTTTCGCTTCATGCGATCGACTGCCAGTAAAATAGAGGACCCGGTCCATTGCCAGATTTGCAAAAAGTCCCCATAAGCCGAGTGAGCAGCTGGTACTTGAGATGTGGTCGATACTGGGAGAGGGACTCTAGGATGTTGACTGTACACAATGTGAAATGGAGTGGAGGTGGTGGACTCACTTGTGTGTGTGTGGTTGTATGGGAACTCGGCCCATGGAAGAAGCTGTACCCAGTTATCGTGCTGTGAATAGATGAAGTGGCGGAGATAATTCTCCATGATTTGGTTGATCCTCTCAACTTGCCCATTGGACTGTGGGTGATAAGCTGAGGAAAAATCCAATCTCACATTCAGGAGTTTACAGAGGGCTCTCCAGAACTTTGAAGTAAACTGAACCCCCCGGTCGGACACAATGTGTAGAGGCAAGCCATGCAAGCGAAAGATGTGTAGAATGAAGGGACTCGCCAGTCAAGGAGCAGAAGGTAGGCCAGTCAGCGGGATAAAATGCGCCATCTTAGAGAACCGGTCCACCCCCACCCAGACAGTGTTGCATCCGGCTGAGGGGGGAAGGTCTGTGACAAAGTTCATCGCAATGTGCTGCCAGGGGACATTGGGTACAGGCAGAGGCTGAAGCAGGCCGGCAGGCTTGGAGTGAGTAACTTTGTTAGCGGCACAAACCATGCAAGAAGAGCCAAAGTCCAGAACATCTTTAGGTAGCGTGGGCCACCAGAAGTGACGAGCAATCAGGTCTCGGGTTTTACGGACACCAGCGTGCCCAGCCAGTTTATAATTGTGTCCCCAGCGGAGAATTCTTCTCCTGTCTGCCAACCGAATAAAAGTCCTCCCCGGAGGGATGTCTCTAATCTGCAGAGGATTAGCAGTGACAATGCAGGACGGGTCTATGATAGTCTGAAGGGACTCCACTGTGTCTTCCATCATAAACGATCTGGACAGGGCATCAGCCCTCACATTCTTGTCCGCGGGACGGTAGTGGGGAACAAACTGGAAACGGGTGAAGAACAGCGACCACCTGGCTTGATGGGGATTCAGTCGTTGTGCAGACTGAAGGTAGGTAAAGTTTTTGTGGTCGGTGAAGATCAGGATGGGGTGAGAAGATCTCCACTCCTCCGGAGCCAATTTGATGGCCAGCAGCTCCCGATCTCCAATAGAGTAATTGCGCTCAGCGGAAGAAAAAAGTCTTGAGTAGTTGCCACATACTACCCCCTTTCCTTTGGAGCTACTCTGGAACAGAAGTGCACCTGCACCAACAGAGGAAGCGTCCACTTCCAGTGAGAACTGCCGAGATACGTCAGGATGATGGAGGATCGAAGCTAAAGTGAAGGCTTTCTTGAGGCTAATAAATGCGGACTCTGCCTCTGGAGTCCACACCTTGGCGTTCACACGCTGCTTGGTAAGGGTAGAGATGGGAGCCATCAGAGAAGAGAAGTTAGGAATAAACTGCCGGTAGAAATTGGCGATTCCCAGGAACCGCTGTATGGCCCTTAAGCCTTGAGGACGTGGCCACTCCAGGACAGCTTTCACTTTCTCAGGATCCATCTTGAGGCCTTGATCCGAGATTATGTAGCCCAGGAAGGGCAGAGAACTCCTCTCAAAGACGCACTTCTCCAACTTGGCGTATAAATGATTCTCCCTTAATCGTAGTAGAACCTGACGGACATGCCTCCGATGAGTCGTCGGATCTGGGGAGAAAATCAAATTATCATCGAGATAAACTACAACACAGACATAGAGGAGATCTTGGAAGATATCATTAACGAACTCCTGAAACACTGCGGGAGCGTGACACAGTCCGAAGGGCATCACTAGGTATTCGTAGTGCCCATCCCGGGTGTTAAATGCCGTCTTCCATTCATCACCCCTGCGAATCTGAACTAGGTTATAAGCCCCCCGCAGGTCTAGTTTAGAAAAAATGTTGGCTCCTCGTATGCGATCCAATAACTCAGATATAAGTGGCAACGGGTATTTATTATTGACCGTGATCTGGTTGAGACCACGGTAGTCAATGCAGGGTCGAAGGGATCCGTCTTTCTTTTTAGCGAAGAAAAATCTAGCCCCGGCCGGGGAGGAAGACTTTCGTATGAAACCGCTCTCCAGATTCTCCTTGATATAGGCCAACATGGATAGAGACTCAGGCAAGGAGAGAAGATATACTCGACCCTGGGGGAGAGAGGCATTAGGAACCAGTTCAATGGGGCAGTCATAAGTCCGATGTGGAGGCAGCGTCTCAGCCTCCCTTTTGCTGAAAACATCTGCATACTGAGAAAACTGGGGCGGCAGTCCCGCCAATGACTGAGGCAGAGGAGGCTTGACAGGATGGATCTGCAACAGACAACGACCATGGCACTTGGAGCCCCATTGGAGAACCTCTCCAGAATTCCAGTCTAGGACTGGGGCATGTACAGTATATGGAGAGTGACGTCAGTGGCTACTCCTTCAGCGGAATCGCCGTTGCCGACTCTGGGGATTCCGCTCCAAGAGTAGCCACTGACGTCACTGTCCACATATGAACAGTAACATCAAGGGCTTCCCCGAGCACAGCGCTTACAATAGCGCAGTGCCTGTGGAGTCCTCGGCGAGCGGAGGAGCTCCCTCTGCTCCTCCGCTCTGAACTAATTCTGAAGCAGGGAGCTGATGGTTCCCTGCTTCAGAATTAGTTTGACAGCGGGACATACCCCTGGCCGCCAGGGACTGTGGGACACCGCCCAGAATCCGGGACTGTCTCGCTGAATCCGGGATGATTGGGAGGTATGGATAAGAGTCTTTGAGAAAGTTTAGTATGAAGAGCAATGCTCTTCCGTTTGTTCACGTATGCATTTAGTCTGAACATAGTGCTGCACTGCATCATTGAGCGCAGCTATTGCTTGCTATAAAGTGCTAACTAATCTATTTCTTAAATGTCTTCAGCAGGTTCTGGTGACAGAGATTGGATCAAGCTCCTCATCAGAAACAGTTGCCTGCTAGAGAAAGAACAATATACTCAGACATATTGGAGCATGTCTGCTGTGTAATAAGGGTCTGTGTGCAGCCCCAGCTGTGGATTTTTAAAGGAAAAACAACCTCCAATTGAGAGCACAGTACCTGCAGGGACTGTGATATTCCCCTGCCTGTAGCTAGCAACTAGGTGCCAAGATTGTTGCCCTTGCATCCTTACTGGTGAACCATCTCTGCAAGATTATGTCCATGGCTATGTTAGACTAATGTGCCTGTCTGTGTCAAAATGCAGAAGCTATGCAGCTTAATGCCTGGCAAGTGCCTATATGGGAGACTGGGTGATTTAAGGACTGTTCAAAGATTCATATGGAATGGAAGAATTGGGATTCATTCTTCAGGAAGTTCTAAGCATTACCAGGGGCAATGCCTCAAGTCAGTTTATCATTCTAATGGAAATTGTGGAAGTCCATCTGGTCATGGAACCAGGATATTGACCAATGTGAAGCTCCACCTCTAGGGGGCCTAGGGCCCTTTAAGTGAATAAAGCTATAATGGCAGAAGAGAAAGCATCTTGAATATGGTCTGTGTTTCCAGTGGATGAGCTACACTTAAAGAGGCTCTGTCACCAGATTTTGCAACCCCTATCTGCTATTGCAGCAGATAGGCGCTGCAATGTAGATTACAGTAACGTTTTTATTTTTAAAAAACGAGCATTTTTGGCCAAGTTATGACCATTTTCGTATTTATGCAAATGAGGCTTGCAAAAATACAACTGGGCGTGTTGAAAAGTAAAAGTACAACTGGGCGTGTATTATGTGCGTACATCGGGGCGTGTTTACTACTTTTACTAGCTGGGCGTTCTGATGAGAAGTATCATCCACTTCTCTTCAGAACGCCCAGCTTCTGGCAGTGCAGATCTGTGACGTCACTCACAGGTCCTGCATCGTGTCGGCACCAGAGGCTACAGTTGATTCTGCAGCAGCATCAGCATTTGCAGGTAAGTAGCTACATCGACTTACCTGCAAACGCCGATGCTGCTGCAGAATCATCTGTAGCCTCTGGTGCCGACACGATGCAGGACCTGTGAGTGACGACACAGCGTGATCTCTGGAGAACACGGCTGTGTCTGCACTGCCAGAAGCTGGGCGTTGTGAAGAGAAGTGGATGATACTTCTATACACAACACCCAGCTAGTTAAAGTAGTAAACACGCCCCGATGTAACACACATAATACACGCCCACTTGTACTTTTACTTTTCAACACGCCCAGTTGTACTTTTGCAAGCCTCATTTGCATAAATACGAAAATGGTCATAACTTGGCCAAAAATGCTCGTTTTTTAAAAATAAAAACGTTACTGTAATCTACATTGCAGCGCCTATCTGCTGCAATAGCAGATAGGGGCTGCAAAATCTTGTGACAGAGCCTCTTTAAGCAGTGAGGTCCTCCTCCAAGATTATATGGCTATTGCCAAAACCGTCCAGGCTATTGTACCTGCTGAGTCAGGTCAAATCTCCAAAGTGTGTGCCAGTAATGCAATTCATTATGGACTGCAGAAGTGCACAGCAACTTGTTGCACTCCAGCTATTGTGGAACTACAACTTCCAGTGTTTCCTGACAGCCAAAGACTTTATTTTTTAATAAAGTAAAAAATAGCTATCCTACAGCTAAGCTAAATATGGACAGTCCGGGAGCAACGTCTCTGAATCTAGAGATCTTCAAACAGATCACCAGGATGTGGAAGTGCCAGAGATTGATCTCATGGCCACCAGGTTCAGAGCCAAGGTGGAAACATTCTCTCCCTTTGTCAGGGTGACAATCCCATGGAAGTGGATGCCCTGTCCATCCCTGGGAGGTTCAGGCTGTCCTACATTTTCCCTCCGGTTTCCTTGATACCCAGGGTATTGATGAAAATCAGGCAAGACCAGGCCACAGTAAAATCCATCATACCGTTCTGGCCTCAGAGGTCTAACCACCTCATTCAGATGAGTCAAGGGTGTTACTGGAGACTTCACCCAGTACAGAACTTGGCGTCTCAGGGCAATCAACTTTGCCAGGACCTGAAGAAATTCAACCTGACAGCCTGAAGGTTGACCAGCCCATTTAGAAGCTAATGGGGTCTCCAATCAATTCATGAGACCTGCCCACAGTCCAGGTGTGGAACTAAAAGAAGACTTACACAAGGGGTGAATTGATTGTTTCAGCTTTATATTCCACTTAAAGAGTGGATAGTTGCAACCCGCGGCTTAACAACATTGTACACTTCCAGCAGGAAGGATTCGGGAAAGGACTGAGTCTATCGACCTGGGAGGTCCAAAATTTAGTTCAGGCTGCATTTTGGGTAAGATCCTTGTCACAAGAGCCGTTAGTGAACAGGTTCCTGAAACGGTCTGCTAAATGAGGCCTGTTATCCTCAGAACTATTGCAAAAGGAGACTTTGCATAAGTCCTAAGAAGTTTATGATCAACTACCTCTGGACCTCGGGAAGAGGTCCCACATATTTACCTATCCAAAGAGGTTATTTCCTTCTGGTCATAATCAAGGGCGGACAGAGGCAGTGGAGGGCCCCGTGTAGGGGGTGTGGTGTGTGGGACCCCATACTCTCCAATGGTTTACCATGGCACACTTGGTTCTGTCATTCCAACGGTGCACCAGTAACTGTAAGCAAGGTTTCAGTCCCTCAATTATATTATACTGGGCTTCTGTGCATCAGCACTGTTTGCACATGAGTGGTGTCCACCCCTAACCATAACATCTGTCAGAACAGGGGAACTTCCAGCCTTGTCATCAGTGGATCCATACATCATATTCCTCCAGGATCGGGTCTTGCTGAAGCTACTACCAAACTTCACTCCAAAGTTCCTAATTTGTATCCTGAAATCAGGTCAACTCCCTTCCAGTGTTCTGGCACGTGTCTTCCTCTCATGAGGAACATAATCTCCATTCCTAGATCTCTGCTGTTGTTTTGAGATCTATTGGGCTTCGAGTAAGAAATTAGGAAGGTTGAGAATTTATTGTTTCCATAAAGAAACAATAAATCCACCTTATCTACCCTGGGTAGATGAAATGCAGAGACCAGTAGTCTGGCTCACTGTGTTAGATCTCCGATTCACCTCATTTAGTCTAAAACTACTTGACTAGATCAGTGAAGTCTGATCCCGCAGGATCAAATTTACTGTGAAGCTTGGAGCTCGCACTTAATATTTATCAACCATTATGGGCTGAATTTTGGTTCTCTGAAGAGACGGCTCTTGAGCGGTCAATCTTGGGTTCCACCAGTCAAGAGGGCCCTCCCTATGGGGTTTCTTCTTGCTATTTCCCCATTATTGTGCTGCTGCAGGACGTAAGGGAAGAGTAGATTTCTAACATTAATCTGTTTTCCCTTAGTTCTAGCAGCAGTACAAGCTACCAGCCCTAATGAAGCCTGCTACTTTATAATAAACATGGTAGGAGGGCATAAACGGCCTTATGTAGGGAGGAGACTCTAGTTGATTAGTTTGATTAAATTAAAAATTCCATATCTCCTACTAGTTCAGAGGGGCAGATATACCCTATTATTGTGCTGCTACTAGGATTAAGGGAAAACAGATTAACATTAGAAATCTACACTTATATGCTCAAATACTAAGCTTCACCTTCACTAGCAAGTCCAAAGTCATGAAAAAAGTCCTAGTCTATTACTACTCAGCCACTGAAATTTATAGCTGACACTTCACATTTAGGCAAGAATCCACCAAACCCAAATTCATCTGAGACAACTAGAATCATCACTCAGTAGAAAGCATTTTTTCTGCTCTTGGTTCCAATATACTATATGTACTTAATCCCTTCCCGTTGCATGCACTTTTTCAGATTTTCATTTTCGTTGTTTCCTCCCCACCTTCCAAAAGCCATAACTTTATTTTTCCATCGATATAGTCCTATCAGGGCTTGATTTTTGCAGGCCGAATTGTAGTTTTTCTTAGCACCATCCATTGTGCCATATAATGTACTAGGAAACGGGAAAAAAATTATTTGTGGGGTAGAAAATGAAAAAAACAGTGATTCCTCCATTGTTTTTTGCATGTCGTTTTTACAGAATTCACTGTGCAGTTAAAACAACATGTTAACTTTATTCTGTGGGTCAATATGATTACGTCGATACCAAATATATATAGTTTTTTCTAAATTTTTGTTATGGCAGGAAGGAGGGGAAGGAAACAAGTGAGCCCTAATCTACCCACCGCCCTGTCCCTGCCTACTTGCAACGACCCGCCCTAGGCGACGGGGTACAACTTGGCGGCGGTCCCTACGCTGACTAAGTGCAAGGGAATACCAACAGGGAACAAGCAAGGGAAGGGGCAGTAGCCCACGGAACACCGTGAGGAAACCAGAGTGGTGAACGAGCCAGTCAGGATCAGGATGTCACGAAGTACACGAACGCAGAGCAAGAAGCAGGAAGCAAGCCGGGGGCAGAGCGAAGCAGGATAAGCGGAAGCTGTAGCAAGGCTGAAGCAAGGCAGAAGCAGGCTGGAGCAAGGCTGTAGCAAGGCCAGGAAACCAGGAAGAATCACAAGCAATGAGGAAGAGAAAACGGCAGGTATAAATGGACAGGGGGCGGAGCTAACTCTGACTGACCAGGCCGCGATAGGCTCTCCCACTCCTGAGCCTGCCACCCTGATTGGGGGGAGCCGGAGTCAGTCTAAGAGGTTCGGCCTCAGGTGTCGATTGATTAATCCTGGGAGTATCCACAGACGTAGTGCCTGGCAGATCCTTTACAGTACCCCCCCTTTTATGAGGGGCCACCGGACCCTTACTAAGATGACCTGGTTTAGTGGGGAAGAGAAGGTGGAACCTCCTGACCAATACCCCAGCGTGAACATCTCGAGCAGGTACCCAAGTCCTCTCCTCTGGCCCGTATCCTCTCCAATGGACCAGGTACTGTAGGGAGCCCTGGATCATCCTACTGTCCACAATCTTGGCCACCTCGAATTCCACCCCCTCAGGGGTGAGAACGGGAACAGGAGGTTTCCTCGAGGGGGACCAGGACGGGGAGCAGCGTTTAAGGAGGGAGGCATGAAAGACGTCGTGTATGCGAAAGGATGGGGGCAGCTCCAGACGGAAGGATACAGGGTTGAGGACTTCAATGACCTTATAAGGCCCAATAAATTGGGGAGCAAACTTCCTGGACGGGACCTTAAGGCGCAAGTTCCTAGACGACAACCACACCAGATCCCCGACGACAAACCGGGGGTTAGCAGAACGTCTTCTATCAGCCTGAATCTTTTATACGCTCTGGGATGCCTCTAGGTTCTTCTGAACCTGGGCCCAGACTGTGCACAGTTCCCGATGAACGTCCTCTACCTCGGGATTATTGGAACTACCAGGAGAAATGGAGGAGAACCGTGGATTAAACCCGAAATTACAGAAAAACGGGGAGACCCCTGACGAGTTACTGACCCGGTTATTCAGGGAAAATTCGGCGAGGGGAATGAATGAGACCCAATCAAATTGACAGTCAGAGATGAAACACCTTAAATATTGTTCCAGGGATTGATTAGTCCTCTCCGTTTGGCCATTAGTTTCGGGATGGAAGGCGGAGCAGAAGGACAGATCAATCTCCAACTTTTTACAAAAGGCTCTCCAAAATAAAGAAACAAATTGTACCCCTCTGTCAGAAACGATATTGACTGGGACCCCATGGAGACGTAGAATGTGTTTAACAAACAAAGAAGCTAATGTCTTGGCGTTAGGTAGTTTCTTAAGGGGCACAAAGTGGCACATCTTGCTGAAGCGGTCTACTACCACCCACACCACCGACTTGCCTTGAGATGGAGGCAAATCGGTGATAAAATCCATGGAGATATGGGTCCAAGGTCTCTGGGGAATGGGCAAAGAACGTAGTAAGCCCGCAGGTCGGGACCTAGGGGTCTTGGACCTAGCACAAACCTCACAAGCGGCGACGTAAGCCCTAACGTCTTTAGGCAACCCAGGCCACCAATAGTTTCTGGTAATGAGGTGTTTGGTACCCAAGATGCCAGGATGACCAGATAGTGCGGAGTCATGGTTTTCCCTAAGTACCCTTAGCCGGTATTGCAGGGGGACAAACAGCTTGTCCCCAGGGAGGTTCCCGGGAGCTGAACCTTGATCAGCCGCAATGTCAGAGACTAAATCAGAATCAGTGGCAGAAACGATTATACCAGGGGGTAAAATACAAGCAGGATCCTTCTCAGAAGGAGGATTGGCCATGAAACTACGTGACAGTGCATCAGCCTTAATATTTTTGGACCCAGCCCTATAGGTAACCAAGAAGTTAAATCTGGTAAAAAATAGCGCCCATCGAGCTTGTCTCGGATTAAGCCTCCGGGCAGATTCTAGGAAAACCAGATTCTTGTGGTCAGTAAGGACCATTACCTGGTGTCTGGCCCCCTCTAGGAAGTGACGCCACTCTTCAAAAGCCCATTTAATGGCTAAAAGTTCGCGGTTGCCAATATCATAGTTACTCTCCGTGGGCGAAAACTTCCTAGAGAAGTAAGCACAGGGGCGGAGATGGGTGAGGGACCTGGTACCCTGGGACAAGACGGCCCCCACTCTCACCTCGGACGCGTCAACCTCCACGATAAATGGCTCCCTTTGGTTGGGCTGAACCAGCACGGGGGCCGAGATAAAGCACTTCTTGAGGGTCTCAAAAGCCTGGACGGCCTCAGGAGGCCAGTCGAGGACATCAGCACCCTTGCGAGTGAGGTCCGTAAGCGGCTTAGCGACGACCGAGAAGTTGGCAATAAATCTCCTGTAATAGTTAGCGAACCCCAAAAAACACTGTAGCGCCTTCAGGGAGGCAGGTTGGACCCATTCCGCCACAGCCTGAACCTTGGCAGGGTCCATGCGGAATTCATGAGGAGTGAGGATTTGACCCAAAAATGGTATCTCCTGTACCCCAAACACACATTTTTCGGTTTTCGCAAACAGATTATTTTCCCGGAGGACCTGGAGCACCTTCCTGACATGCTCCACGTGGGAGGACCAGTCCTTGGAAAACACCAGTATGTCATCAAGGTACACTACAAGAAAATTTCCCAGGTACTCTCTCAGAATTTCATTAATAAAATTCTGGAAGACGGCAGGGGCATTACACAACCCAAAGGGCATGACCAGGTATTCGAAATGACCTTCGGGCGTGTTGAACGCAGTCTTCCACTCATCCCCCTCTTTGATGCGGATAAGGTTATACGCCCCCCATAGATCAAACTTAGAGAACCATTGGGCCCCCTGAACCTGATTAAAAAGATCCGGAATCAAAGGAAGGGGATACTGGTTCCTTACAGTGACCTTATTCAAGTTACGATAGTCAATGCACGGCCTAAGACCACCATCCTTCTTCCCCACGAAGAAGAAGCAGCACCTACAGGAGAAGTCGAGGGGCGAATGAAACCCTTGGCCAGGCATTCTTGGATATATTCCCTCATGGCTTCACGTTCAGGACATGAAAGATTAAATATCCTACCCTTAGGAAGCTTAGCACCTGGTACCAAATCGATGGCGCAATCGTAATCTCTATGAGGGGGCAACACCTCGGAGGCCTCCTTAGAGAAAACATAAGCGAAGTCCTGAACAAACTCAGGTAGCGTGTTTACCTCCTCACGGGGAGAAATAGAGTTAACAGAAAGACATGACGTCAGGCATTCACTACCCCATTTGGTGAGATCCCCAGTATTCCAATCAAACGTGGGATTATGCAACTGCAACCAGGGAAGACCTAATACCAGATCGGACGATAATCCCTGCATCAACAGTACAGAGCACTGCTCCAAATGCATGGAGCCAACAAGGAGTTCAAAAACAGGAGTATGCTGAGTAAAATAACCATTAGCAAGAGTAGTGCAGTCGATACCCACTACCGGGACAGGATAAGGCAAATCAATAAAAGGCATTTTTAGAGACATAGCAAATTCCACAGACATGATATTAGCAGATGAGCCTGAATCCACGAAGGCACTGCCGGTGGCAGACCGACTAGCAAACGAGACCTGAAAGGGAAGCAAAATTTTATTGTGTTTCATATTAACGGGAAATACCTGTGCGCCCAAGTGACCTCCCCGATGATCACTTAGGCGCGGAAGTTTTCCGGCTGCTTATTCTTGCGCCTGGGACAGGTGTTCAGTTGATGCTTGTCATCCCCACAATAGAAGCAGAGACCATTCTTCCTGCGGTACTCTCTACGTTGTCGAGGGGACACGGAGGCCCCGAGTTGCATAGGTACCTCCGAGTCTTCCGTGGAAGAACGAGAAGACGGGACCTCGGGGGGAATCGCAGGGAAGTCAGAGGGGAAAACACTGAAACGTTCAAGCTGTCATTCCCTGAGACGTCGGTCAAGTCGTACTGCTAAGGCCATAACCTGGTCTAGGGAGTCAGAAGAGGGGTAGCTAACAAGCAGATCCTTCAGGGCGTTAGATAAGCCTAACCTAAACTGGCACCTTAGGGCAGGGTCATTCCACCGAGAAGCTACGCACCACTTTCTAAAGTCAGAACAGTATTCCTCAACAGGTCTCCTACCCTGACGTAAGGTCACCAGCTGACTCTCGGCTAAGGCAGTCCTGTCAGTCTCATCGTAAATGAGTCCGAGGGCAGAGAAAAAACGATCAACGGAGGAGAGTTCAGGGGCGTCAGGAGACAAGGAGAAGGCCCACTCTTGGGGCCCTTCCTGGAGTCGGGATATAATGATTCCCACCCGCTGGTTCTCGGAACCTGAGGAGTGAGGTTTTAGACGGAAGTAAAGTCTGCAACTCTCCCGAAAGGAGAGAAAAGTCTTACGGTCCCCTGAGAACCGGTCAGGTAACTTGAGGTCAGGTTCTAGAGGTGAGGCGAGGGGTACTACTATGGCAGCGTCAGGCTGGTTGACCCTCTGAGCCAGGGCCTGGACCTGTAGGGAGAGGCCCTGCATCTGCTGGGACAGGGTCTCAAAGGGGTCCATGATAGCGTAGAAGAAAGGGTAGACTAGGTATGGGCTTGTGATTATGTTATGGCAGGAAGGAGGGGAAGGGAACAAGTGAGCCCTAATCTACCCACCGCCCTGTCCCTGCCTACTTGCAACGACCCGCCCTAGGCGACGGGGTACAACTTGGCGGCGGTCCCTACGCTGACTAAGTGCAAGGGAATACCAACAGGGAACAAGCAAGGGAAGGGGCAGTAGCCCACGGAACACCGTGAGGAAAACAGAGTGGTGAACGAGCCAGTCAGGATCAGGATGTCACGAAGTACACGAACGCAGAGCAAGAAGCAGGAAGCAAGCCGGGGGCAGAGCGAAGCAGGATAAGCGGAAGCTGTAGCAAGGCTGAAGCAAGGCAGAAGCAGGCTGGAGCAAGGCTGTAGCAAGGCCAGGAAACCAGGAAGAATCACAAGCAATGAGGAAGAGAAAACGGCAGGTATAAATGGACAGGGGGCGGAGCTAACTCCGACTGACCAGGCCGCGATAGGCTCTCCCACTCCTGAGCCTGCCACCCTGATTGGTGGGAGCCGGAGTCAGTCTAAGAGGTCCGGCCTCAGGTGTCGATTGATTAATCCTGGGAGTATCCACAGACGTAGTGCCTGGCAGATCCTTTACAATTTTACTACTTTTACAAGTAAAAACCTAAGTTTGTGTCGCCAAATTCCGAGAGCAATACTGCAATATACTGCAATACTAATGTATTGCAGTATATAGTGATTCTGGCAGGCATCTATTAAGCCCTGCCGGAGCACAACGATGGCGGACCTGGGGGCCCTCACTAGGCCCCCAGGCAGCCATACCAACCAACGCCCCCTGCGATTGTGTTGCTGGGGGCGCCATGAGCTGTTAGAGGGGGTCTCCCCCCTCTTTCTAACAATTTAAATGCTGCGGTCGCTATTGACCGCGACATTTAACAAGTTAAACGAGCGGGATCGCGCTTCGGCGCGATCCCGCTCGTTACTCTAAAGTGTCGGCTGTAACAAACAGCTGACACTGGAATTGTATTGAGCGGGTTCACTCTGTGAGCCAGTTCCATACTTCCCCTACCCGACTTTGGCGTATGGATACATCAAATGTCGGGAAGGGGTTAAAAGTTATGTGGGCTATGACATAGTTGTTTCAACGTTCTAGCTCCTTGACATTTCCACTTCAGAATAACAGCACTAATTTCTGACTGGGGCAGCTCAGGCAGCACAAAGATGTGAAAAATTTACTTTTTAGAAAGGTGGTAATCTATGACAGTGTCATGTCAAAAATCTCTTAAAGGGGTTATCTCATGACGGCAGCCCCTGTCCATATTCACTATTAGGGCATATGGACATCATAGCACCAGTCAAAGCGGTGCTGTCCATGTATTACATGGATGGCCATTCATCTGAATGTCCACCATGTAAAACTACATTTCAATGTGTGGCCAAAGAAGGCTTTCTCCTGCAAAACCATCTGATCATCTCAACGGCTGCAATATGAAAGAGATTGCAAATTTTTTATATTTGTCTATGGTATCTTTAATGAGTAACTAAAGTCTGAAATGCAAAAGAAAGTTTGAAAAAAATACACATAAAATTGGAAGTAGTTAGACGGAATCGTTTCTTTGTGCAATACTTAATGAAGTTGTCAGACCAGTTCTAATATGCTTACATAACCAAATACAAAGCCACTAAATTCTTTCATTACCTGACTGAAATTTCTTGGTTCTTTGATTAATGCCGTAAACCAAAGCTCCATATAATAGTCCTTTGTTGTCTGTGACCTAAAATATTAAGAGTATACTTCGCTTAGAGTATATATATTTTTTCTCTTGGACTAATAGCATGTAACTCTTCATACCCAGTGTCTTGGTTGGTCCAAGTACTTTGGTCATATGCCAACAAGGACAGAGGTTTAACACTATTCTCCAGGATTAAAACAAACACTTTGAATGTTCTCTGATAGTAACTTTATAATTAAAGCTGGCTGTGCAAAGGTGACTTCATCAGTTTCTTTAGGTGTAAAAGTGCTGGCCCACCGTAGACATTACATTTTCTACAGATTCCACGAAAATTGGTTGGTTCTCATCTCTATGGCCACATTAATCTTTTCCCATTATGTCCAAAACACTTTACATTCCTAATAATAGTTATTCACGAGTTTAATTACAATACAGAGTCTTGTGTAGTTAATTCTATAACTATGGTTTTGCTGAACTCCCTCCCTGATCTACGCAATCGGAGAAATAACATAGCTTTCTGCCCTCTAGGTTTAACTCCTCTACCTTGCTCATTTTCTGTTTATGTAGGTACTGTACAATGTAACTGTCATGATCTAGGGTTATGTGGACCCACTAGGTCGCTCCGCCGTAACGGAGTGGCAGCTGGCCAAATCACAGTCTATACAAAGTCCTTAGCACAAGGGTACCTGTAAGAGTCCAAACAGTAGCAGAGGCTTTGGCACAGATGGAGCTTGACGCGGCAGGTGGCGCCAGACATGGTGGATGATACCAGGAGTTACAGGTGACACCAGACGTGACGTATGACAGCAGGTGTGGCAGATGACACCAGACGTGGTGTACCACAGCAGGCATGGCAGATGGCACAACATGACTCCAACACTATATATGGCTCGGGAACAAACACAGAACTTGTTACATGATATAGGATACAGGAACACTGTACATTGACCTTAGGAGGAGAGAAGGAGTCCCAGGCAGAGCGCTTGAAGCAGTTCTGTTTTGGGAATCCTGCAATGTGAAAGCTTCTAACATCACTGTCCATATATAAACAGTGATGTCAAGGGCAAACATAGAGCCGAAGTCCTAGGGCAGAGTCTCTGCTATTGCACTGCCTGGGGATTCCGACTCTGAGGAAGCCCCTGACATCACTGTCCTTATGTGGACAGTGATGTCAGGGACTTACCCATTGCCGCAGTCCCGAAACTGAGCGGCTTCAAGCGCTCCTACTGGGACTCCTTCTCTCCTCCTGACATCACTGTCCCTATATGGACAGTGATGTCAGGGGCAACCTCAGAGGCGGAGTCCTGGGGCAGAGTCTCTGCTAGTGCACTGCCTGGGGATTCCGACTCTGAGGAAGCCCCTGACATCATTGTCCTTATATGGACAGTGATGTCAGGGACTTACCCTTTGCCGGAGTTCCGAAACAGAGCCGCTTCAAGCGCTCTTACTGGGACTCCTTCTCTCCTCCTGACATCACTGTCCCTATTTGGACAGTGATGCCAGGGGCAACCTCAGAGGCGGAGTTCCAGGCTCTGCCCAGGACTCCTGCTCTGCTCCTAACATCACTGTTCATATATGGACAGTGACACCAATAGCTTTTCCAGGGCCGGATTCCTGGGGCAGAGTCTCTACTAGTGCACTGCCTGGGGATTCCGACTCTGAGGAAGCCCCTGACATCACTGTCCTTATATGGACAATGAGGTCCCAGAGGTATTGTCATGGTCTTTGGGTATATAGACCTACTAGGCCGGAACGCCGTAGCGGGGAAACAACAGAGCACCCAAACAATACAAAGTCCAGCACAAGGGTGCCTGAATAGTTCAGACAGTGGGAGAGGCTTAAGCACGGATGAAGGTGGGCGCAGCAGGTTGCGCCAGATGTGGCGAATGACAGCAGGTGCAGCAGGTTGCGCCAGATGTGGCGGATGACAGCAGGTCAGTAGTATACGCCAGACATGGCGGTCGACAACAGGTGCAGTAGATTGCGCCAGACGTGGCAGATGACAACAGGGGCAGCAGGACACGACTTCTATCACTAACAGTCTCAGGAACAATTATACAGCATGGTTTACAGGATACAGGTAGCAGGGCACGGGAACACTGGGAACAGGGTAAACACTAAGGGACCATTAGAAAATTCTAAAATGGGAATTACTAACAATGCTCAGACAAGGAGTGAAGTGGCAGGGCCCTTCTTATAGTCCAGGGTGATGTGAGAGTAATAAGTAAATTCTTAACATGTGTGCACGCTAGCCCTTTACGGCCGGGAATGAGCTTGTGCATGCACCCTAATGGTCACTGCCAGACAGGACGGCCGCATGTGCTGGCATCCTCGGGGGGGAATGCGTCGGCAGGATGAAAGCGGTCTGCGACCACGGCCGTTACAGGTATAACATATACCTGTGACAGATGACATACAGTGGCATCCGTCAACCATAGCCTCTTATGTTAAAAAAACGTATACCGTGTGTATACGTTTTTTGATTGGATCCCTCAGGATGGATTAGCGTAGTGTAGTACGCTATCCCATCCTTTTTTTATTACAAATTTTTATTTGTGTTTTTTTTACAGGTTGTTGTTGGACTACTTCGGATTCGAGGATTCCATCGATGACGGCTTTTTTTTTTTCCTATAAAATGTTAACGAGGGTTGAGTTTTATTTCAATAAAATGCTTTTTCTATGTGTCTGTGTTTTTTTAACTTTATTACCACTGACTTAGCAATGGCCACTGTCTGAATGACAGCATCCATTACTAAGGCGGGGCTTAGTGTTAGTGAAAATGCTAACACTAACCCCCCATTATTACCCCGGTACTCACTGCCACCAGGGGTACCTGGAAAAGTCGGGCACAATCCAGTACCCAACCGTCTGAAGTAATGGTCGGTCACTGGGGCGGCCACAGGCTGGTATTATTAGGCTGGGAAGGCCCGAACACCGTGGTCCTTCCCATTCTGGTAATGCTAGGCTGCTGCTGCTGCTATGTTGTATCTGGCTGATTATGAAAAATGGGGGGGACCCCACATCGTTTTTTTTTCGAGTAATTATATATATATTTTATTAAAAACGACGTGGTGTCATCGACATTTTTTATAACTAGCCAGATGCAACATAGCAGCAGCAGGCTAGCATTACCAGGGTAGGAAGGGCCACAGTTTTTGGGCTTTCCCGGCCTAATAATACCAGCCAGCAGCAGCCCCAGTGCACGTCTGTCACTACAGATGGTCATGTACTGGATCATACCTGGCTCTTACAGGTACCCCTGCTGGCGTTGGGTACTGGGGTAACAATGGAGGGGTTAGTGTTAGCATTTTCACTGGCTAACACTAAGCCCCCCTTAGTAATTGACACGGTCGATTCCGCTAATTTAACCTGTTAAATGCCACAGTAATATCGACCGCAGCATTTAAATGACTAGAAACAGGCGTGCGGCCACCTGTAACTTTCCAACGGTCCCACCCGTGACACGTTTTCGGGGTGCCATTGGTTGGCATGGCAGCCTGGGGGCCTGATGAAAGCACCCAGGTCCGCCATCTTTGTACTCTTATGAAGCCCTGTCGGAGGCAGGGCTCCATAGGAGACAGTCAGTATCACGATATACTGCAATACATTAGTATTGTAGTATATCGTGCAAGCGATTAATGATCACTGGTTCGTCCCCCTAGGGAGGCAAGTAAAAAACAGTGAAATTACTTTTTTGATAAATAAAAAAAACATTTTTTAAAAATGAAAAGTTAAAAAAAAACACAGTTTTCCCATTTTCCCATCAAGCACAATGTAAAAAAAAGATAAATAATGAACATAACTGGTATCGATGCATCCGTAAAAGTCTGAACTATTCCAATATATCATTAATTAGTCCGCACGGTGAACGCAGTAAAAAATAAAAATGCCAGAATCGTAGTTAATTGGTCACTTCATCTCCCACAAAAATGAAATAAAACGTGATCAAAAAGTCTCATTTACTCCAAAATGGAACCAATAGAAACTATATCTCTACCCGCAAAAAATAAGACCTCACACCGCTCAATCGACGGAAAAATAAAAAAGTTATGCCTGTGAGAATGTGGCGACAAAACTAAAATTTTATTTTTAACAGTTTTTTCCTTGTAGAATTAGTAAAACATGTAAAAAACGTTATAAATTTGGTATATTTCGCTGAAATAGTCTAGACTCGCGGAATTAAGTTAATGCACTGTTTTTACCGCACAGTGAACGCCATAAAATCAAAACCACCCAAAAGATTCAGCTGTTTTGTTACTATTTTACCACACAAATAATTTTGTTCCAGTTTTACACTATATTATATGATACAATAAATGGTGCCGTGAAAATCTAGAACTTGTTCCGCAAAAAACAAGCCCAATATTTTAAACATACGGCAATATTGATGGAAAAATGAAAAAGTTATGGCTTTTGGAATGTGGAGATGAAAAAACGAAAGTGAAAATCGGAAAAATGGCTGCAGTGGGAAAGTGTGTGTGTGTGTGTGTATACACACACATGATGCTAATATAGCAACATGTTATATATTAGCATGATGCAGGGATCCAGTGATTGCAGCACTTGTCTGACTTCACCCTTGCCTTGCAGAAGCTGTCTGTATAGATACTATATGCTGGGGAGAGATTGCAGCAGGAAATTCTGTGACCTGATTGGCTGAGCTGATTTGCTCATGCACAAATTAAAAGCAAAGCATCCTGGGATATAAGGGCACAAGCTCTAGCTTCAATTCTCTTACCTGATGTCACAATCAGGAAGTGCCTGCCCATTTCAATATGCAGCAAGAGAAGATTTTACATTTACTGTCTGACATATAATATGGCTGGATCTCGGGCAAGGAAGTAGCTATCTGCATAATATAGGTATCATTGGAATTGTAGTGAAAGGCTCTTCAGCTGTGCAAAAAAAAATTTTTAGGCAATGTCATTGGAGGTACGCTTTAAGCTTTCTGCTTCTAAACACACCCAACAATGGGGTAATCGTCAATACGAGCATATCCCATGAACTAGGTTTCTCATTCATTTATTAATATGTGAACTTTTTTAAGTCACCATTTTTGTTGATTTTAAAGCATATTCAATAAAAGTTATTTATTAATATTAGTGGATACCCTATTCCAGTGACTAGTTATTTGTGAAATAAGTAAAAATACACTTTTTCAAATACTTACCCCTATGTAAATGACTTTTTCCCACCCATCAGGAGAAGATGGGTCCCCTGACCCACTGGCATAGCTATAGGGGTCGCAGCGGTCGCAATTGCGACCGGGCCCCGAAGCCAGGGGGGCCCACGGCCCCCCGCACCACATCAATAAAAAGTTACTATAGTAACTCGGGCCGCGGGCCCCTGTTACTATAGTAACATACTTTACATACCTTCCTGGTTCCGGATCGCAGCGGAGGTCCTGACGTCAAGCGCTGTGCGCAGCGCATGACGTCACAGCGCTATGGGCCGCGCACAGCATCGAGACGACAGAACTCCCGCCGCGGCCGAAGAGGAAGGTAAGGTTAGCCCTGACTGGCGGGGTCCGACTCCCGGGACCCGCCAATCAGCTGTTTTGAAGGGGCCGCAGCACTCGTACGAGAGCTGCTCCCCTTCATTCCTGTCACTTCATTCCGTTCACACTGTGAATCGGTGTCGGCGATTCACAGTGTGGGCGAGTAGTGAAATGAAGGGGAAGCAGCTCTCGTACGAGTGCTGCGGCCCCTTCAAAACAGCTGATTTGCGGGTCCCGAGAGACACATCAGCTATTGATGGCCTATCCTGAGGATAGGCAATCAATGTTTAGGGACTGTACAACCCCTAAGCCTACGATGTATCAGGCTTAGGGGGCCCATGAGACAGGATCACAGATTGTGTGATCCTGTCTGCTGGGCCCTGTATCTAAGCCAATCACATGGTAGGCTTAGATACATGGCCCATGCGTGATCCTGTCTGATGGGCCCTGTATCTAAGCCAATCACATGGTAGGCTTAGATACATGGCCCATGCGTGATCCTGTCTGCTGGGCCCTGTATCTAAGCCAATCACATGTTAGGCTTAGATACATGGCCCATGTGTGATACTGTCTGTGGGACCCTGTATCTAAGCCAATCACATGGTAGGCTTAGATACATGGCCCATGTGTGATACTGTCTGTGGGACCCTGTATCTAAGCCTACCACACTGTAGGTTTAGATACAGGGCTCCAGCACACAGTAATCTTATACTGTATAAGATTACTGTCTGCTGGACCCTGTATCTAAGCCTATGTTGTGGTAGGCTTAGATACAGGGTCCCACAGACAGTATCACACATGGGCCCTGTATCTAAGCCTAACACACGTGTTACTAATCATTTTTTGTGTGTGTTTTCTTACAGGTTCGGTCGTTGGACTACGTCGGATTCCAGGACTACTTCGATGACAGCTTTTTTTTTTATTATCAATAAAATGGTTAATGAGGGTTGTGTCGTTTTTTTTTTATTTCAATAAAATATTTTTTCTATTTCTGTGTTTTTTTTTAAACTATATTACTACCGCCTTAGTAATGGCCGCCGGCTGATTGACAGCATCCATTGCTAAGGCGGGGCTTAGTGTTAGCCGATGCAGAGGCTAACACTAACCCCCTTTATTACCCCGGTACCCACCGCCACCAGGGGTGCTGGGAAGAGCCGGGTACCATCCAGTACTTGACCATCTGTAGTGATGGTCGGCCACTGGGGTGGCCTGTAGCTGGTATTATCAGGAGGGGAAAGGCCAAAAACAGTGGCCCTTCCCACCCTGGTGATGCTAGGCTGCTGCTGCTTTATTGTATCTGGCTGATTATGAAAAATGGGGGGGACCCCACGTCATTTAAAAAAAAAAATAATAATTGGAAAGAACGATGTGGGGTCCCCCCCCAATTTTCATAACCAGCCAGATACAACACAGCAGCAGCAGGCAGCATTACAAGGGTGGGAAGGGCCACTGTTTTTGGCCTTCCCCAGCCTAATACCAGCCTGCGGCCACCCCGGTGCCTGCCCGTCACTACAGATGGTCGGGTACTGGTTCGTACAGCATGGCCCATGGCATGGCTCTTCCCAGTACCCCTGGTGGCGGTGGGGTACCAATGGGGGTTAGTGTAGCCTCTGCACCGGCTAACATTAAGCCTCGCCTTAGTAATGGAGGTTGTCAATCAGCCAGCGGCCATTACTAAGGCGGTGATAATAAAGTTTAAAAAGATACAAGCACATAGAAAAAATATTTTATTGAAATAAAAAAACGCAACCCTCATTAACCATTTTGTTGAGAATAAAAAAAACGCCGTCATTGAAGTCCTCGAATCCGAAGTCCAACAACTGAACCTGTAAAAAAAACACAAACACACAAAAAGAATCAGTAACACATAAAGAAGCAAAATTATTATTCTTACCTATCCTGGGTCCAGCGCTGGAGACGCAATGACAGCGAGCTGGGCCCTGTATCTAATCCAATCATGTGTGATACTGTCTGCTGAGCTGTGTATCTAATCCAATCATGTGTGATACTGTCTGCTGGGCCCTGTATCTAATCGTATCATGTGTGATACTGTCTGCTGAGCTGTGTATCTAATCCTATCCATAGTTTATAGGGTCATAGTGCTATAGAAAGACAAAATCCAATCCACTTTCCAGAAGCTGGCACGTTCCCTGAGTTTTTCCAGCAAGATGATGCACCACCACATTATGGGTGTCCGGTCCGAGCATTCCTAGATGAACAGTTTCCTGGAAAGTGGATTGGTCGTCGTGGGCCAGTTGAATAGCCCCCTAGGTCTCCCGATCTGACCCACTTAGACTTTTATCTTTGGGGTCATCTGAAGGCAATTGTCTATGCTGTGAAGATACGAGATGTGCAGCAACTGAAACTACGGATACTGGAAGCCTGTGCTAGCATTTCTTCTGCAGTGTTGCTATCAGTGTGTGAAGAGTGGGAGAAGAGGGTTGCATTGACAATCCAACACAATGGGCAGCACTTTGAACACATTTTATAAGTGGTCAGAAACTTGTAAATAACTCATGAAAGAATAAAGTAACGTTAAAACCAAGCACACCATTGTTTTTCTTGTGAAATTCTCGATAAGTTTGATGTGTCACATGACCCTCTTCCTATTGAAAAAACTAAAGTTGGATACAAAATGGCCGACTTCTAAATGGCCGCCATGGTCAACACCCAGCTTGAAAAGTTTCCCCCCTCCCATATACTAATGTACCACAAACAGGAAGTTAATATCACCAACCATTCCCATTTTATTTAGGTGTATCCATATAAATGGCCCACCCTGTATAAATACAATGTTCTATGTGAAACACAAGATAGTAAGAAAAAATATCGCCATACTGACCCATGAGCTGCTGGAGCAATGTAAGGGACACTTTCTTGATCCCACAGCACTCCGTGTTTCAAGGGTGCGTGAGTAGGCTTCCACGCCAACGTATAAAAAATGGGAACTCAGCACTCCAAGGTATTATGCAATAAGTGATATTTTATTTCACATATAGAGAAAAGTAGTAATCCAAAATAAGGTATAACGTTTCGGTCTATACATTCGACCTTCTTCAGACACTACAAAATTAATATACACAGAAATAAAAAAAAAGTAAGATCAAATCCACAAATATATACATATATACATTCAATATTAATCTCCCCTATGCTTAGGTGGAGATAAATCGAAGTTCACATACTGGTATACAGAAGTTTATCTATAGTTAGATCTGTTTTACAATGCATGAATAATTCTGAAGAACACATGGTACAAAATGCATTTATAGGAGAGGAAGACACATAGAGAGTAACTGTGATATGACATTGGTATAGAGCACACATTGAAATGGTTACTAGAAATAAAGCAATGAGATTTAAGAAACAAAATAGGTTTAAGAAAAAAAGGAAAAACAAAAAACGGAACTGTATATCCTACAATATGGTGTCTGTATTTACTGAAATGAATAGAATGATACTACTGAAGAAAAAACACAAAAAGAGTAGATAACTCTCAATTGGTCCACACAATATACTCCAACTGGCATAGTATTAACAGTGTGTCAATAATAAAGTCAAGGAGTATAGAGAGTATTTCAAAGTAATGTATAACCTAAGCTTAGGGGAGATTAATATTGAATGTATATATATATATATTTGTGGATTTGATCTTACTTTTTTTGATTTCTGTATATATTAATTTTGTAGTGTCTGAAGAAGGTCGAATGTATAGACCGAAACGTTATACCTAATTTTGAATTACTACTTTTCGCTATATGTGAAATAAAATATCACTTATTGCATAAAACCTTGGAGTGCTGAGTTCCCATTTTTGAAATGTAATGGACACACTACTTTTTAACGGTAACTTTAGCCAATAAAATTTTAACGAAGCCAGGTGTGTGTCTAGATAAATTAATAGCATGCTTACCGGTGTATTTATCGGACGCACGAGTCCAGCGCCATGTCCACCTGCCAGCCGGAAGTTGTGAGAGGACCACAACATGTGCACGGGGCACGCGAGCGCTTGTTAATGCGGTCACGTGCGCCATTGCCATGGTGCGGCGCAATCAACAACCCAGAGACGGGAAGGACACGCTACATTGCGCCTGCATCACCGGAGATGCAAGGTAAAAAGACAACAGAGAAAACACCATAAATGGCATGAATTGATGGTGAACTACCTAAAAAGAACATTTTATGTTCAACGGAGTAACAATGACTGGCATATAAGTATTACTAGAAAACCTATTTCTCGTAATAGTAATAGGAGTCAGAACAAGAGAAAAATATATATATATATATTTCACCCTTCCATGATTATTGCTGTAAACCCTTTACAGGTCAAGGACATTCCTCCCGGAAAAATCCTCATTCGTCCAGTTGACAGGAAAATAATGCTCCGCTGGGGACATAATTCCAAACTGGTTGGGGACTGGTTGGTGTCCGCAAGACTCGGGACTTTATTGCTTGTCACTACTAGTGGATCACGCTGCCTAGGGATGTTTTGGACTATGTTTCCTCCTGTACTAACTGTGCCTTAAATAAGTCCACCCATTCCAAACCTGCTGGTCTGCTTCAACCTCTGCCTGTGCCTAATGCCCCCTAACAGCACAACGCTATGGACTTTATTACAGACCTACCTCCTTCTGCTGAAGGTACTACTGTCTGGGTAGTAGTGGATCGTTTCTCCAAAATGGCATATTTTGTTCTTTTAACTGGCCTTCCCTCAGCTCCTCGTCTGGCAAATCTGTTCAGCCAGCACATTTTTCGTCTACATGGTCTACCCCTACATAATGTGTCTGACCGGGGTGTACAGTTCACGTCCAGATTCTGGAGAGCCCTGTGTAAGCTGCTAAATGTGAAGCTGGACTTCTCTGCCTATCATCCACAGTCTAATAATCAAGTGGAAAGGACCAATCAAATATTAGAAAATTATCTCCGTCATTATTTTTCGCTTCAACATGACAACTGGGTACAGCTTTTGCCTTGGACGGAATACTCTTTTAATAACAATGCTAGTGAGTCTACTGCTTCTTTTCCATTCTTTATAGTGTACAGTCAGCATCCACGAGTTCCTCTTTCTGTGCCAGCTATGACTCAAGTACCTGCAGCCAATTCTTCCTTTGGGTCTTTCCTTCACATCTGGCAGTAAACAAAGTGTGCGATTCTTATGGCAGTTGATAGCATGAAAAAGTATGCCGATAGGAAAAGAACAGTTCCTCCTTCGTTTTCTCCTGGAGTCAAGGTCTGGCTGTCTTCTAAACATTAGTCTTAAGATCCCATCTCACAAGTTAGCTCCCAAGTTCCTCGGCCTCTTCGAGGTCTTGCAACAAATATACCCTGTGTCCTATAAGCTTCGGTTGCCATCTACTCTCAGGATTCCCAACTCGTTCCATGTGTCCCTCCTAAAACCCATGATCTTGAACCGCTACAGTAAATCTCCTGATTCTACAGTTGTTCCCAGCGGTTCTTGTGACGTCTTTGAGGTGAAGGAGATCCTAGACTATAAGAGGATAGGAAGAAAGACGTTCTATCTGGTGGACTGGAAGAGGTTTGGTCTCGAGGGGAGGTCATGGGAGCCAGAAGAGAATGTTGATACCCCAACTCTCATTAAGAAGTTCCCCCTACGCTCTGGACCCTGTTGTGCCTGCGGTCTCTGTCAGTCGGCATGTCCTGCTTACTTTCGGCAGCTGCGACCGCAGGGCACTCTCTTCGTGCCGGCTTCTCCCTTCCCAGAGACGCCAGCACACGTGGCTGCAGCTCCCAACTACTGTTATGCCCGTGGTCTCTGACCGCCTGTACGTCCCACATACCGGCAGCCACGTCTGCAGGACTGTATCTTCATGTAGGCGTCTCCCTCCTCAGAGACGTCGACACACACGGCTGAAGTGCTCTCCTGTAACCTGTAGGGTGTGCGTGCCTTAAAGGGCCAGCACGTGCACCGGTCTAAAGTTTCCCAATCAACCCAGTAACACCCTGGACTTTAAAAAGGGCTCCGCCCTTCCTCTCCTTGCCTGAGCTTTGTTTGTTTTCCTGTGTTCGTCTATGCAAATGGTCCCTTAGTTGTATCCTGTAGCCAGTAACAGTGCGACGTTTCTGTTAAAACCTTGACCTTCCTCAGGCACTTTAGTCAATGCTGGTCCTGCGTGGCTGGCGCTGTAAGATTGGCCTGAGGAAGGTCAAGGTTTTTACCGAAACATCGCACTGTCACTGGCTACAAATAAATAAATTATTTACTTGTATAAATAATTCCATATTGGTGTGCATAGTACTTCTTTTCTCTACTGGATCGGGTTGCGCCCCTACTCATGCACCCACACCATTACCTAGTGCTATCCGAACCTTGTAACTTAGTTGTATCCTGCTCCCATATCCTGCTTTTCATATCCTGTATCCTGTTGTTGTGTTTGTTCCTGAGCCTAAGCCTGCTGTTGGAGTCGTGTGTGCTTCATCTGCCACGTCTGATGTCATCTGCCAGGTTTGGTATCATCTGCCACATCTGGTATCATCTGCCACATCTGGTGTCATCTGCCACGTCCGGTGCCATCTGCCAAGTCCTGTGTCATCTGCCACGCCAAGCATCATCTGTGCCACGTGTCTGCTACTTCGAGTATCTGGCAGATCATTTCCCCAGGTACTCTTATACGAGAGACTGTTATTGACTGTTGTTAGGCCAGCTGATTCTCCGCTACGGCGGAGCGGCCTAGTGGGTCTACATACCCCATAGCCGTGACAGTACGCTCAGGCCATGGATCCTGCTGGTCAGCCCAAGACCACGACGGCATTCCAAGCGATGCAAGCGGACATGCGAGACGTTCGTTCACGGCAGGATCAGCTCCTACAGGCAGTGAACTCCATTGTGTATCGATTGGATGCTCCTGCTGCAATCCCTACAGTACCGCCTCCTGTTGCTCCTCCTGTCAGTGCAGATTCAAGAATTTATCTGCCGCTACCACCTCTCTACGGCGGGGATGCGAAGACCTGCAGAGGTTTCATTAGCTAATGTCAGATCCACTTCAAGCTGCACGCAAGTCTGTTTCCCTCCAATGAGACCAAGATCACCTTCATCGTCTCCCTCATCTCTGGCAAGGCCCTGGCATGGGCTAATCCCATATGGTAATGTGAGGGTTCAGAGACCTCCAATTTGCAGTTGTTTCTACAAACTTTCTGCACTGTCTTTGTGAAGCCTGGTCGGTCATCTTCCGCAGCTGCATCTCTTCTGACCCTACGTCAAGGAGAAACCATGTTTCGAGAATATGCTTTTCAGTTCCGTACCCTGGCAGCGGAACTTGCCTGGAACAATAAGGCTTTAGTTTCTACCTTCTGGCAAGGATTGTCGCAGCAAATAAAGGAGGAGCTTGTTGCTCGTGACCTCCCATCCTCCCTGATTGCCCTCATTTTGTTGGCGACCAGAATCGACATGAAAATCCAGGAACGGGCTCAGGAGGCTGCCGAGACAGAAAGCTCCCCAGACTGCCACAAAAGTTCCAGCGACCTCTACTGCTCTCTTCTGTTGTTCCACCTGAGGAACCCATGCAAGTGGACCGACTCAAATTATCCGACCAGGAGAAACAGCGTAGATGCACTTCTGGACTATGTTTGTATTGCTGCCACGGGGCCATTTTGTGCGTCGATGTCCTCAGAAGCTGGGAAACTTCCCAAATCCTCCCCCAAAATGTCCATTCCAGTGACCATTGTTACTGGTGACAAATGACATAATGTCTCTGCCTATCTGGACTCCAGAGCCGCTGCAAATTTTATTCAGGAGGATCTTGTAGATTGTCTCCATTTGCCCACGGTTCCTCTAAAAAGACCTCTGGCAGTCGCTTCTGTGAATGGGCTACCTCTTTCCGATCCTATACTGTTCATGACAAAACCGCTGAGACTTCAAGTCAGAATCCTCCATGCAGAACAGATTGTCTTCTACGTCCTGTCTAAAGCCATGAACCCTATTCTGCTGGGCCTGCCTTAGCTTAGTTTACATGCTCCAGTTCTTGACTGGAACTCCGGAGCGGTTCTACTATGGGGCCCCAAGTGTCTCTAACGCTGCCTGCCACAGGTTCATCCTATCAAGTCTCCTCTGCCTTAGTCACTCTCTGGACTACCCACTCACTATGCAGGTTTCACAGACATCTTCAGTAAAAAGGAGGCAGAAGTTCTTCCTCATCATTCCTACAATTTCCCTATTGAACTGCTCCCAGATATCTCACCTCCTCGTGGACGGGTGTATCCTCTCTCCTTGCCAGAGACCCAGGCCATGTCAGCCTATGTCAAGGAGAGCCTTGAGAGGGGCTTCATCTGGAAGTCTTCTCCAGTTGGAGCCGGGTTCTTTTTCTTTAACCCCTTAATGACCAGCCTATGTTAGACCTTAATGACCAAGCTATTTTTTACGTTTTTCCATCGTCGCATTCCAAGAGCTATAACTTTTTTATTTTTGCGTCTACATAGCTGTATAAGGTCTTGTTTTTTGCGGGACAAGTGGTATTTTTTAATAGCACCATTTTGAGGTACATATTATTTATTGGTTAACTTTTATTAACTTTTTTTGGGGGGGAATAGAAAAAAATCTGACATTTCGCCACTCTTTTTTGCGTCCTAAATCTACACCGTTTACCGTGTGGTATAAATAACCAATAACTTTATTCAGTGGGTTGTTACGATTGCAACGATACCAAATTTGTATAGATTTTGTATGTTTTACTACTTTTAACCCCTTCCCGCACACGGGCGTGACTGTACGTCCAAATACAAAGTGCTTTCCCGCACATGGGCGTACAGTCACGCCCTGTAGATAAAGCGTGCACAGGAGCTGTGCGCGCTTTATCTTCAGCGGCTGTCAGCTGTTATACACAGCTGACATGCCGCTGCAATGGTTGCGATGGCTGTTACCGCCGATCGCAGCCATTTAACCCCTTCAATGTGGCTGTCAATGACGTCCGCCGCATTGAAGTGGTTCACAGAGGGAGGGAGCTCCCTCTGTCGTCCCCCCCCCCCCGCGATGGATCATGGGTGGCGATTGTTGCTATGGCAACCAGGAAGCCGTTACTAGGCTTCCTGGTTGCCCAGGTACGGAACCCTGTTAGGTTCTGCCCGAGGCAGGACCTAATAGGCTAACTGTCAGTTGATGAATGACAGTTACAATACACTGCACTACATAAGTAGTGCAGTGTATTGTAACGGGGATCAGAAGACCAGATCTTCAAGTCCCCAGGTCAGTGTAAAAGAAAAAGTGAAAAAAGTAAAAAAACAATGTGAAAGAAAAATAAATAAATAAAAGTTTTAACTAATAAAAACAATAATCGCCCTGTTTCCCTGATCAACTCCTTTATTATTAGAAAAAAAATGAAAACATGAAAAAAAACTATACATAATAGGTATCGCCGCGTTCGGAACGGCCTGTTCTATAAAAATGTCACATTATTTTTACCGCACGGTGAACACCGTAAACATTTTTAATAAAAAACAATGACAGCATTTTAATTTTTAGTCATCTTGTCTCAAAAAAAAAGTAATAAAAAGTGATCAAAAAGTTGCAAGTAACGCAAAATGGTACCAATAGAAACTACAGTTCGTCACACGTAAAACAAGCCACCCTGCAGCGATATCACCTAAAAAATAAAAAAGTTATGGCTGTCAGAAAATGGCGACACTAAAACATGATTTTTTTTTAGAAAAGAGTATTTTTATTGTGGGAACGTAGTGAAACGTAAAAAAACAATATAAATTTGGTGTCGCTGTAATCGTATCGCCCCGCAGAATAAAGTTAACATGTTGTTTATACTGCACGGTGAACACTGTAAAAAAAAAAAAACAAAAAAAAAAAAACATGGCTGTTTTTTGGTTTCTTCATCTCCCAAAAAATGGAATAAAGGGGGGATTCACACGAGCGTGTATTCGGTCCGTGCGGGCCGCGTGGTTTTCACGCGGCACGCATGGACCAATACAAGTCTATGGGGCAGTACAGACAGTCCGTGCTTTTTGCGCAGCGTTTGTCTGCTGCGCAAAAAGCGCGACAGGTTCAATAACTCTGCGTATTTCGCGCATCACGCACCCATTGAAGTCAATGGGTGCGTGAAAATCACGCGCACCACACGGAAGCACTTCCGTGGGACGAGCGTGATTCGCGCAACAGCAGTGAAAAGGATGAATGAAAACCGAAAAGCACCACGTGCTTTTCTGTTTCCGAACATCCAAACGGAGTGTCTTTGCGATGAGCGAAGCCGGACAAGCGTACCGAACTTCACCGGGTTCGGCCAAACTCGTTTTGGCCGATCCCGGCAAAAAAATTATCGGTACGCGACGTCAGGAGATAGTCACTGTCCATGGTGCTGAAAGAGTTAAACTGTTTCAGCACCATGGACAGTGACTTGCGATCCCAAAATACATTAACCTGTAAAAAAAAACCGAAGTTCTAACTTACCGATTACTCCTGTCTCCTTCCTGCAGTCCGACCTCCCGGGATGACACTTCAGTTCAAGTGACAGCTCCAGCCAATCACAGGCCAAGCACAGGCTGCAGCCAATCACAGGCTGCAGCGGTCACTTGGACTGCTGCGTCATCCAGGGAGGTGGGGCCCGATGTCAAGAGAGGCGCGTCACCAAGGACGCGTCACCAAGGACGCGTCACCAAGGCAACGGCCGGGAAGTTCTCGGTAAGTAGGAACTTTATCTTTTTTTTTTACAGGTTTTTCGCTGTTGTGTTCGGCATTCACTGTCGAGGGTGCTGAAAGATTTAGCTCTTTCAGCACCTTGGACAGTGACGGGCGTTGACAAGCCTCATCTCTATGATGCCGGCTGCGTGATTTTCGCGCATCAGACACGCATGACACACGCAGCTGTCAAATGGTTTTTGCGCTCGCAAAACGCTGCGTTGTTTGCGCGCGCAAAAACGCAACGTTCGTGTGAATCTCCCCAAATAGTGATAAAAAAAAAATCGCATGTACCCCAAAATGGAACCAATAAAAATTACAGCTCGTTCCACAAAAAACGAGCCCTCACACTGCTCCGTCAACGGAAAAATAACACGTTATGACTCTCAAAACGCAATGATGCAAAATGATGCTAAATGATGGCCCAGACTCATTTTTTAGGTCCAGTAGAATTTCACTAAATACCCCACATCATAATTTGCTGGACCCCACAGGTGGACCCCGTAGACGCAGCGGAGATGAGGAAACTTTAGGGCCTTGTGCGGCTTATAGGGCTAGTGAAGAAGTCAAATATAAGGCAATACTGGAGCGCAGATATTCTGTATAATACCCAATAACCCGGCCTGTGCATAAAGGATTGGTTCAAAGCGTACCACACCAATCCATGGATTATTCACTCACCCCATTATTACATCATCCTATTATTCCCTGATGCACTCCGCCCAGCTTACATATACCCTGATGTACTCCGCCCAGCTTACATATACCCTGATGTACCCCGCCCAGCTTACATATGCCCCCACATTATAAGCTGAAATACCAGTAAAACACCAAGCAAAATCTGCGCTTCAAAAGCCAAATGGTGGTCCAACTGAGCCTGGCAGTGTGCCCAAACGGCAATTTATGACCACATATGGGGTATTACTGTATTCTGGAGAACCCGCTTAACAATTTATGGGATGTGTGTCTACGGTGGTACAAGCAGGGCACAACACATTGGGCACTGAAATGGCATATCTGTGGAAAACAGCAATTTCAATCTGCAACATCTATTGTTTACTCATTTTTGCAAAACACTTGTGCGGTCAAAATGCTCACTACACCCCTAGATCAATTCTTTGAGGGATCTAGTTTCCAAAATGGTGTAATTTTTTGGGGGTACCACTGTACTGGTACTATAGCTCAATGCAACATGGTGTCAAAAAACGAATCTTGTAAAATCTCCACTCCAAATACTAAATGGCGCTCCTTCCCTTTAGAGCCTTGCTGTGTGTCCAAATAGCAGTTTATGACCACGTGTGGGGTATTTTCCTACTCTGGAGAAGTTGCTTTACAAATGTTATGGTGCTTTTTCTCCTTTATTTGTTGAGAAAATGAAAAATTTTGAACTAATGCTACGTCTTATTGGAAAATAATGTAATTTTTCATTTTCACTGCCCATTTGTAATAAAATCTATGAGACACCTGTTGGTTTAAAATGCTCACTACACCCCTAGATAAATTTCTCAATGGGTGTAGTTTGCCAAATGGAGTCACTTTTGGGGAGTTTCCACTGTACTGGTACCTAAGGGGCTTTGCAAAAGCGACATGGTGCAGAAAAACCAATCCAGCAAAATCTGCTCGCCAAATGGCGCTCCTTCCCTTCTGAGACCTGATGTGTATTCATACAGTGGTTTATTACCACATATGGGGTATTTCCGTACAAATGTTATGGTGCTTTTTCTCCTTTATTTGATGAGAAAATGAAACATTTTGACCTAAAGCTACATCTTAGTGGAAGAAAATGTAATTTTTAATTGTTACTGCACAATTCTAATGAAATCTATGAAACACCTGGGGGGTCAAAATGCTCACTACATCCCTAGTTGAATTCCTCTAGGGGTGTAGTTTCCCAAATGGTGTCACGTTTGGGGGTTACCACTGTACTGGTACCTTGGGAGCTTTACAAATGAGACATGGTGCAGAGAAATTAATCCAGCAAAATCTGTACTCCAAAAGCTAAATGGCGCTCCTTCCCTTCTGAGCCCTGATGTGTATTTATAGAGTGGTTTATTACCACATATGGGGTATTTCCGTTCTCTGGAGAAGTTGCTTTGCAAATGTTACGGTGCTTTTTCTCCTTTAGTTGATGAGAAAATGAAACATTTTGACCTAAAGCTACATCTTATTGGAAAATAATGTAATTTCTCATTTTCACTGCCCAATTCTAATGAAATCTATGAAATACCTGTGTGGTCAAAATAATCAGTACACCCCTAGATGAATTCCTCTAGGGGTGTAGTTTCCCAAATAAAGTCACTTTTGGGGAGTTTCCTTTGTTTTTGCACCACAAGACCTCTTCTAACCTGACATGGTGCCTGAAATATAATTTAAGAAAAGGAAGGCCGAAAAATCCACTAGGTGTTCCTTTGCTTCTGGGGCTTTTGTTTCAGGCCCGTAGCACAGTAGGGCCACATGTGGGATATTTCTAAAAACTGCAGAATCAGGGCAATAAATATTCAGTTGTGTTTCTCTTGTAAAAACCTTTGGTATTACAGGAAAAAATTGATTAAAATGGAATTTCTGCAAAAAAAATGAAATTTGCAAATTTCCCTTCCACTTTGCTGTGACACGCATAAAGGGTTAAGAAATGTTTTAAATGCTGTTTTGAATACTTTAAGGGGTGCACTTTTTAAAATGGGGTGATTTGTGGGGGTTCCTAATATATAAGGCCCTCAAAGCCGCTTCAGAACTGAACTGGTCCTTGACAAAATAGCCTTTTGAAATTTTCTTGAAAATGTGAGAAATTGCTGTTAAACTTATAAGCCTTGTAACGTACTAGAAAAATAAAATGATGTTCAAAAAATGATGCAAACATAAAGTAGACATATGGGAAATGTTAACTAGTCACTATTTTGTGTGGTATTACGATCTGTCTTACAAGCAGATACATTTGAATTTAGAAAAATGCTAACTTTTGCAAATTTTCTCAAAAATTTGGTGTTTTTCACAAATAAATATTGAATTTATCGACCAAATTTTTTCACTAACATAAAGTACAATATGTCACGAGAAAACAATCTCAGAATCGCTCGGATAGGTAAAAGAATTCTGGAGTTATTACCACATAAAGTGACACATGTCAGATTTAAAAAATTAGGCTGTGTCATATGGTCCAAAAGTGGCTGCGTCCTTAAAGGGGTTTTCCGGAAGTAAAAAATTACTTTTAATTAAACTAAACAATAAAAAACATTTAACTTTGTAATGTACTTACGTTTGATTAGCTGGCTGTATCGTCGTATCCCCTCTTCCGTCACGTGACCGCTTGTCCATGTAAAATTTGCACTTCCTGTGCATACCCGTCCATTCGCGCCTAACTTCCGGTTTGCGGTTTCCGGTTTGCACAGTGTACGGCTACGTCATAAATGACGTAACTGTACCACGTGTTTTCCTCATCTGCTTAGAGCATGCGTGGTTGACACTACCACGCATGCTCTGTTAAATGATATGGCTGCGTCTTCAGCAGCAGTGTTTCATTGCGCATGCGCAAGTCTTAATATGTGGCGTCGGTGTGCACTGTGACGGCCGTGTCTGCCGTAGCTCGCTCTCTCCTTCTCCTCCTCACAGTCCGAAGCAAATGTGAGGAGGAGGAGGAGGGTGTTTATTTGCTCACTGTAGGAGTGGAATCCCCAAACCCGGGATTGGGGATTCCGCTCCAGGGGAAGTCACAGACTTCACTGTGTCCATATATGGACACAGTGACTTCTGAAGCGGAATCACCGGCGAATTGGCCGGGGATTCCGCTCCAAGAGAAGTCACAGACTTCACTGTGTCCCTATATGGACAGTGACGTCAGGGACTAATGAAGCGGAATCCCCGCCGATGTGGCCGGGGATTCCGCTCCAAGAGATGTCACAGACTTCACTGTGTCCATATATGGACAGTGACGTCAGGGACTAATGAAGCGGAATCCCCGCCGATGTGGCCGGGGATTCCGCTCCAGGAGAAGTCACGGACTTCACTGTGTCCATATATGGACACAGTGACTTCTGAACCGGAATCACCGGCGAATTGGCCGGGGATTCCGCTCCAGGAAAAGTCACTGACTTCACTGTGTCCATATATGGACAGTGACGTCAGGGACTTCTGAAGCTGAATCCCCGCCGATGTGGCCGGGGATTCCGCTCCAGGAGAAGTCACTGACTTCACTGTGTCCATATATGGACAGTGACGTCAGGGACTTCTGAAGCGGAATCCCCGCCGATGTGGCCGGGGATTCCGTTCCAGAGAAGTACCTCACTTCACTGTTCATATATGGACAGTGAAGTGAGGGATTTCTCCAGAGCCGTCCCCTACAGGAAAGTACGGAGGGTGGCATTGCCTACAGGGGGGGCTATGTGGCATTACCTACAGGGGGGCTATGTGGCATTACCTACAGGGGGGGCTATGTGGCATTACCTACAGAGGGGGCTATGTGGCATTACCTACAGGGGGGGCTATGTGGCATTACCTACAGGGGGGGCTATGTGGCATTACCTACAGGGGGGGGGCTATGTGGCATTGCCTACAGGGGGGGGCTATGTGGCATTACCTACAGGGGGGGGCTATGTGGCATTACCTACAGGGGGGGGCTATGTGGCATTACCTACAGGGGGGGCTATGTGGCATTACCTACAGGGGGGGCTCTGTGGCATTACCTACAGGGGGCTGTGTGGCATTACCTACAGGGGGGCTGTGGCAGTATCTATAGAAGGTAGTGAATGAGGCCGCAATTCTCTCGTGGATTTTCGGGGGAATTGCGCCCACAAAAGCACGGTAGTGTGTATGGGGTCTTACATACATTTATAGTAAATTATGTAAAAAAAAAAAGAAACGTTTTACCATTGTTTGGAGTAGTGTTTGGCGTTTGCTTCACTGTAAGGCCCTGTTCACACAGTTATTTGCAGGCAGAAAATTCTGCCTCAAAATTTCGCTTGAATTTTCAGCCAGATTTTGATCTGCCTCCACGCCGTTTGCCACGATTTTCGCCCGCGGGCATTGAGCGCAACGGGCAAAAACGCTGCGAAAAACGCTTTCTCTGCCTCCCATAGATGTCAGAGGGAGGTCAGAGGAGTAAACGCCCGAAGATAGGGCATGTCGCTTCTTTTTCCCTCAATGGCCGCGGGCAAAAAACGTGGCAAACGGCGTGCAGGCAGGTCAAAATCTGCCTCCAAATTCAAGACAGAATCTTGATGCAGAATTTTCTGCCAGCAAAAAAACTCAGTGTGAACAGGGCCTAATACAGGATCTATTGGAACAGATCCAGCAGCAGGTGAGGTAAATGTGCTGACTGGATTGTGTGTACCAAGATGTCTGACTTAGGTGGAGTGGGCAGACTTAGGGCATGTTCACACGGCCTATTTTCGTCCGTTTTTCGGGCCGTAAACTCCCGAAAAATGACCGAAAAATCGGAAGCAGAACCCCTCCAAACATCTGGCCATTGATTTCAATGGGAAAACGGCGTTCTGTTCCGAAGGAGCGTTTTTTGATGTGTTTTTTTACACATAAAAAAACGACTGCGAAAAAGAAGTGCAGGAAACCTCTTGAGACGTTTTTGGAGCCGTTTTCCATAGACTGTAGTGAAAAAAGCTCCAAAAACGGGCGTAAAAAACGCAGAGAAAATCGCGATTTGCACAAAAAACTTCTGAAAATCAGGAGCTGTTTTCTCTTGAAAACGGCTCCGTATTTTGAGACGTCTTTGCCTGTGAACATACCCTGACATTTATCAGGCTGTGGAAGGGGCGGGGGAGGGAGATGGGTGCCTGTACTTAGATCAGGGATAGATGGAGGCACAAAGGATAATGATGATTATTACTGTGTAAGGGCTTATGCAGACGAACGTGTAATACGTCCGTGCAACGCGCGTGATTTTCACGCGCCTCACACGGACCTATATTAGTCTATGGGGCCGTGCAGACTGTCTGTGAGTTTCATGCAGCGTGTGTCCGCTGCGTAAAACTCACGACATGTCCGATATTTGTGTGTTGTTCGCGCATCACGCACCCATTGAAGTCAATGGGTGCGTGAAAATCAATCGCAGCACAATCGCGCAACAGCAGTAAAAAGTATGAATGAAAACAGAAAAGCACCACGTGCTTTTCTGTTTACAAACATACAAACGGAGTGTCATAATGATGGCGGCTGCGCGAAAATCACACAGCCACGCATCATACGGGGCTGACACGCGGAGCTGTTATGTACCTTTTGCGCGCACAAAACGACGTGTTTTTTGCGCAAGCAAAAGGCACACGCTGGTGTAATCCGGCCTCAGACTGTGTGCAGGGAGGAAGCGTCTGGCTGTAGTCTGTAATTAGAGCAGGGAAGGACCATGTGACCATAGAGGGGCGTGGCAGTATGCAAATAGCTGAGGTGCTTTGGAGGAAGGGGGAGGATGCAACTGTCTCCTCAGATGCAGCCGGGGATCATGGGTATAGTGGGTTACAAGACAGGAAACAGCCAGTAAGGGATGTAAACAAACAGCAAGGGATGTAAACAAACAGAAAAAGCAGCAGTGACTATGGAAATCAAACAGAAACTGGTTAGAAGTTTAACCCCTTCCCGACATACGCCGTATATATACGGCGCTGTCGGGAGGTGGTTTCCGCAAAGCGCCGTATATATACGGCGCAGTGATGGTGCGGGCTCAGAAGCAGAGCCGGCACTATCACTGCGGGGGGACAGCTGTATTATACAGCTGGCACCCTCCTGTAACTGCCAGGACCGGAGCTACTCTCCGATCCGGCAGATTAACCCCTCAGATGCTGCGCTCAATAGAGCGCAGCATCTGATAGGTTTTCACCCGATCGGCAACCCAGTGATGCAATCGCTGGGTTGCTGTGGCAATCGGACGCCAGAAAATGGCGTCCGAGTCTGCCTTGTACGGGAGCCGATGAGGACCCGCCTGCGGCGAGTCCTCATAGGCTTGCTGTCAGTGAATAACGTATGTAGTGCAGTGTATTAGAGTAGCGATCGGGGCATCAGGCCCTCATGTCCCCTAGTGGGACAAGTAAAAAAAGTAAAAAAAAGTAAATAAAAATGTGGTAAAACAATAAAAACACACACTTTTCAAATAAAAATAAAGCTAAACTGACTTTTTTCCCATAGTAAGTATTTTATTATGGGAAAAACCGTAAAAATAAAAAAAACTATACATAATTGGTATCGCCGCGTCCGTAACGACCCAAACTACAAAACTATTATGTAATTTATCCCGCACGGTGAACGCGGTAAAAAAAAAACATGAAAAACAGCGCCAGAATCTTTGTTTTTAGGTCACATCTCCTTCCAAAAAATGCTATAAAAAGTGATCAAAAAGTCACATTTACTCCAAAATAGTACTAATAAAAAACGCCAATCCGTGCCGCAAAAAATAATCCCTGACACCGCTTTGTGCACGCAAAAATAATAAAGTTATGGGTCTTAGAATATGTCGACAGAGAAAACAAATGATTTTATAAAAAAAGTGATTTTATTGTGCAAAAGCCGCAATACATAAAAAAAACTATATAAATTTGGTATCGCCGTAATCGTATCGACCCGCAGAATAAAGCTAACATGTAATCTAGGGCGCACTGTGGATGCAGAGAAAAAAAAACAATAAAAAACTATTCCAGAATTGCTTGTTTTTGGTAATTTCCTTTACCAAAAAATGAAATAAAAAGTGATCAAAAAGTCGTATGTGTTCTAAAATGGTACCAATAAAATCTACAGCCCGTCTCGCAAAAAACAAGCCCGCACACCGCTTAATCAACTGAAAAATAAAAAAGTTACGGCACTAGTAATGCGGTGATGAAAAAACATCTCAATGCGCAGGCCGGAGGGGAACATTCCTTCAGTTTCAGGGCCCTAATATTTAGGAACTAGGAAAGGGCAGGGACATAGCACATCCGCTGGAAGCGAGGGCGCCCGTATTATATCAGCGCAAAACTTTCCCAGTAATATTTCCCAAACTACGAAGGAGAAAAAGTCCCCAAAAGGTGCAGAGCGTTACAGAAGGGGAGTGAGAAAGAAAACCGTTTATCAGTGTGACGCCGGCCTGCGCATAACGGATCGCTTCACAGCGTAACACACATCTATGGATAATTGTATTATTTACCCCATTATTATACCCTCTTATTATGCCCTGATGTACTCCGCACAGATTACATATACCCCTGATATACTCCGCACAGATTACATATACCCTGATGTACTCCGCACAGATTACATATACCCTGATGTACTCCGCACAGATTACATATGCCACCACATTATAAGCTGAAATACCAGCAAAACCCCAAACAGAACTATTACCAAGCAAAATCCATGCTCAAAATGGCGGTCTTTCCCTTCTTAGCCCTACAGTGTGCCCAAACAGCAATTTATGGCCACAAGTAAGGCATTACCATGCCCGGGAGAACCCGCTTAACAATTTATGGGGTAAGATTCTCTAGGGGCACAACATCTTGTGCGGTGAATGGGCAGATCAGTGGAGAAATTGCAATTTTCACTTTGCACCATCCACTGCGTATTCATTTCTGAAAAACACCTGTGGAGTCTAAATTGTCACTACATCCCTTGATAAATGCCTTTAGGGGTGTAGTTTCTAAAACGGGGTCACTTTTGTTTGGTACATCAGTGGTTTTGCAAATGCAACATGGCATCCGCAACCCATTCCAGCAAAATCTACGCTCCAAAAGATAAATACCGCTCCTTTTCTTCTGAATGCTCCCATATATGTAAACAGTCGATTCTAACCACATATGGGGTGTTACCGTACTCGGGAGAAATTACTTTACAAATGTTGGGGTGCTTTTTCTTCTCTATTCCTTGTAAAAATGAAAAATGTGTATCTAAAACTACATCTTGTTGGAAAAAAAAAATATTTTTCATTTTCATGGCTTAATTCTAATTAATTCAGCAAAAAACCTTTGGGATCAAAATTTTCACTATACCCCTAGATGATTCCTCAGGGGGTGCAGTTTCCCAAATGGTGTCACTTTTGGGGTGTTTCCACTGTACTAGTACTACAGGGGCTCAGCAAATATGACATGACACCCAGAAACCATTCCAAAATCCAAATGGTGCTCCTTCCATTCTGAGCCCTACCGTGTGTCCAAACAGATGTTTGTGACCACATGTGGGGTATTGTTTTACTCGGGAGAAGTTGCTTTACTAATGTTACGGTGCTTTTTCTCCTTCAGTCCTTGTGGAAATGTAAAAAAAATACCTAAACCTACATTTTCTTTGAAAAAATGTAGATTTTCATTTTTACGGCCTAGTTACAATAAGTTCTGTAAAAAACCTGTGGGGTAAAACTGCTCACTCTACCCCTAGATAATTCCCTCATGGGGTGTAGTTTCCAAAATGGGGTCACTTGTTGGGGGTTTCCACTGTTTTGTCCCCTCAGGAGCTTTGCAAATGTGACATGGCCTCCGCAAACCATTCCTGCTAAATTTGAGTTCCAAAAGCCAAATGGCGCACTTTCCCTTCTCAGCCTCGCCGTGTGTCCAAACAGCCGTTTATTACCACATGTGGGGTATTGTTTTACTCGGGAGAAATTTCTTTACAAATTTTATGGTGCTTTTTCTCCTTTAGTCCTTGTGGAAATGAAAAAAAATTAGCTAAACCTACATTTTATTTGAAAAAATGTAGATTTTCATTTTCACAGCCTACTTGCAAAAATTTCTACAAAAAACCTGTGGGGTCAAAATGCTCACTATACCCTAGATAATTTCCTCAAAGGGTATAGTTTCCAAAATGGGGTCACTTGTTGGGGGTTTCCACTGTTTTGTCACCTCTGGGGCTTTGCAAATGCGACATGGCCTCCGCAAACCATTCCTGCTAAATTTGAGCTCCAAGAGCCAAATGGCGCTCTTTCCATTCTAAGCCCTGCCGTGTGTCCAAACAACTGTTTATTACCACATGTGGGGTATTGTTTTACTCGGGAGAAATTGCTCTACAAATGTTGTTGTAAAGGATCTGCCAGGCACTACGTCTGTGGAGACTCCCAGGGTTAATCAGTCGACACCTGAGGCCAGACCTCTTAGACTGACACCGGCTCCCACCAATCAGGGTGGCAGGCTCAGGAGTGGGAGAGCCTATCGCGGCCTGGTCAGTCAGAGTTAGCTCCGCCCCCTGTCCATTTATACCTGCAGTTTTCTCTTCCTCATTGCTTGTTATTCTTTTGGATTCCTGGCCCCACTGCTGCTTGCTCCAGCCTGCTTCTGCCGTGCTTCTGCCTTGCTGCAGTTCTCCTTGACTTGACTTGCTTTGCTTTGCTTTGCCCCTGGCTTGCTTCTGTCTCCGTGCCCGCTCGGGTTACTCACTTCGTCCTGGTCCTGACTGTTCGTTCGCCGCTCCGTTTCCTCGTGGCGTTCCGTGGCTACTGCCCCTTCCCTTGCGTGTTCCCTGTTTGTTTTCCTGTGCACTTAGACAGCGTAGGGACCGCCGCCCAGTTGTACCTCGTCGCCTAGGGCGGGTCGTTGCAAGTAGGCAGGGACAGGCGGTGGGTAGATTAGGGCTCACTTTCCCTTCACCTCCTTCCTGCCATCATAGAATAACAAGCCCTTACCTAGTCTACCATTTCTCCTACGCTGTCGCTATCATGGACCCCCTTGAGACCCTGACCCAGCAGATGCAGGGCCTCTCCCTACAGGTCCAGGCCCTGGCCCAAAGGGTTGGGCGCACCACCTCACCTCTAGAACCCGACCTCAAGTTACCTGACCGGTTTTCAGGGGACCGTAAGACGTTTCTCTCCTTCCGGGAGAGTTGCAGACTATATTTCCGCCTTAAGCCCCACTCCTCAGGTTCCGAGAACCAGCGGGTGGGTATCATCATATCCCGACTCCAGGAAGGGCCCCAAGAGTGGGCCTTCTCCTTGGCTCCTGACGCCCCTGAACTTTCCTCTGTTGATCGTTTTTTCTCTGCCCTCGGACTCATTTACGACGAGACTGACAGGACTGCTTTAGCCGAGAGTCAGTTGGTGACCTTACGTCAGGGTAGGAGACCGGTTGAGGAATACTGTTCTGATTTTAGGAAGTGGTGCGTAGCTTCTCAGTGGAACGATCCGGCCCTAAGGTGCCAGTTTAGGTTAGGATTATCTGACGCCCTGAAGGATCTGCTGGTTAGCTACCCCTCGTCTGACTCTCTTGACCAGGTTATGGCCCTAGCAGTACGACTTGACCGACGTCTCAGGGAACGTCAGCTAGAACGCTTCAGTGTGCTCCCCTCTGACTTTTCTGCGATCCCCCCCGAGGTCCCGCCTCCTCGCCCCTCCACGGAGGACTCGGAGGTACCTATGCAACTCGGGGCCTCCATGTCCCCTCGACAACGTAGGGAGTTTCGCAGAATGAACGGTCTCTGCTTCTACTGTGGGGACGACAAGCATCTACTGAACACCTGTCCCAGGCGCAAGAATAAGAAGCCGGAAAACTTCCGCGCCTAAGTGATCATCGGGGAGGTCACTTGGGCGCACAGGTATTTCCCGTTAATGTGAAACGCAATAAAATTTTGCTTCCCTTTCAGGTCTCGTTTGCTGGCCGGTCTGCCACGGGCAGTGCTTTCGTGGATTCTGGCTCATCTGCTAATATCATGTCTGTGGAATTTGCTATGTCTCTAAAGATGCCTTGTATTGATTTACCTTATCCTATCCCTGTAGTAGGAATCGACTCTACTCCCCTTGCTAATGGTTATTTTACTCAGCATACCCCTGTTTTTGAACTCCTGGTTGGCTCCATGCATTTGGAGCAGTGCTCTGTACTGGTGATGCAGGGATTATCGTCTGATCTGGTATTAGGTCTTCCCTGGTTGCAGTTGCATAATCCCACGTTTGATTGGAATACTGGGGATCTCACCAAATGGGGTAATGAATGTCTTATGTCATGTCTTTCTGTTAACTCTATTTCTCCCCGGGAGGAGGTAAACACGCTTCCTGAGTTCGTTCAGGACTTCGCCGATGTGTTTTCTAAGGAGGCCTCCGAGGTGTTGCCCCCCCATAGAGATTACGATTGCGCTATCGATTTGGTGCCTGGTGCCAAGCTTCCTAAAGGTCGGATATTTAATCTTTCATGTCCTGAACGTGAAGCCATGAGGGTGTATATCCAGGAATGCCTGGCCAAGGGTTTCATTCGCCCCTCGACTTCTCCTGTAGGTGCTGGCTTCTTCTTCGTGGGGAAGAAGGATGGTGGTCTTAGGCCGTGCATTGATTATCGTAACCTGAATAAGGTCACTGTAAGGAACCAGTACCCACTTCCTTTGATTCCGGATCTTTTTAATCAGGTTCAGGGAGCCCAATGGTTTTCTAAGTTCGATCTACGGGGGGCATATAACCTTATCCGCATCAAAGAGGGGGATGAGTGGAAAACTGCGTTCAACACACCCGAGGGTCATTTCGAATACCTGGTCATGCCCTTTGGGTTGTGTAACGCCCCTGCTGTCTTCCAGAATTTTATTAATGAAATCCTGAGAGAGTACCTGGGTAATTTTCTTGTTGTGTACCTTGATGACATACTGGTGTTTTCCAAGGACTGGTCCTCTCACGTGGAGCATGTCAGGAAGGTGCTCCAGGTCCTTCGGGAGAATAATCTGTTTGCTAAGACTGAAAAATGTGTCTTTGGGGTACAGGAGATACCATTTTTAGGGCAAATCCTCACTCCTCATGAATTCCGCATGGACCCTGCCAAGGTTCAAGCTGTGGCGGAATGGGTCCAACCTGCCTCCCTTAAGGCGTTACAGTGTTTTTTAGGGTTCGCCAACTATTACAGGAGATTTATTGCCAACTTCTCGGTCGTCGCTAAGCCTCTTACGGACCTTACCCGCAAGGGTGCTGATGTCCTCCATTGGCCCCCTGAGGCCGTCCAGGCCTTTGAGACTCTCAAGAAGTGCTTTATCTCGGCCCCCGTGCTGATTCAGCCCAACCAAGAGGAGCCATTTATTGTGGAGGTTGACGCTTCCGAGGTGGGAGTGGGGGCCGTCTTGTCCCAGGGTACCAGCTCCCTCACCCATCTCCGCCCCTGTGCTTACTTCTCTAGGAAGTTTTCGCCCACGGAGAGTAACTATGATATTGGCAACCGCGAACTTCTAGCCATTAAATGGGCTTTTGAGGAGTGGCGGCACTTCCTGGAGGGGGCCAGACACCAGGTAACGGTCCTTACGGATCACAAGAATCTGGTTTTCCTAGAATCGGCCCGGAGGCTTAATCCTAGACAAGCTCGGTGGGCACTATTCTTTACCAGATTTAATTTCTTGGTTACCTATAGGGCTGGGTCCAAGAATATTAAGGCTGATGCTCTGTCACGTAGTTTCATGGCCAATCCTCCTTCCGAGAAGGATCCCGCTTGTATTTTACCCCCTGGTATAATCGTCTCTGCCACGGATTCTGATTTAGCTTCTGATATCGCGGCTGATCAGGGTGCAGCTCCCGGGAACGTCCCTGGGGACAAACTGTTTGTTCCCCTGCAATACCGGCTGAGGGTACTCAGGGAAAACCATGACTCCGCTCTATCTGGTCATCCTGGCATCTTGGGCACCAAACACCTCATTACCAGAAACTATTGGTGGCCTGGGTTGCCTAAAGATGTTAGGGCTTACGTCGCCGCTTGTGAGGTTTGCGCTAGGTCCAAAACCCCTAGGTCCCGACCTGCGGGCCTACTACGTCCCTTGCCCATTCCCCAGAGACCTTGGACCCATATCTCCATGGATTTTATCACCGATTTGCCTCCATCTCAGGGCAAGTCGGTGGTGTGGGTGGTAGTCGACCGCTTCAGCAAGATGTGCCACTTTGTGCCCCTTAAGAAGCTACCTAACGCCAAGACGTTAGCTTCTTTGTTTGTGAAACACATCCTGCGTCTCCATGGGGCCCCAGTCAATATCGTTTCGGACAGAGGGGTACAATTTGTTTCCTTATTTTGGAGAGCCTTTTGTAAAAAGTTGGAGATTGATCTGTCCTTCTCCTCCGCCTTCCATCCCGAAACTAACGGCCAAACGGAAAGGACCAACCAATCCCTGGAACAATATTTAAGGTGTTTCATCTCTGACTGTCAATTCGATTGGGTCTCATTCCTTCCCCTTGCTGAATTTTCCCTGAATAACCGGGTCAGTAACTCGTCAGGGGTCTCCCCGTTTTTCTGTAATTTCGGGTTTAACCCAAGGTTCTCCTCCGTCTCCCCTGGTTGTTCCAATAATCCTGAGGTAGAGGATGTTCATCGGGAACTGTGCACTGTCTGGGCCCAGGTTCAGAAGAACCTAGAGGCGTCCCAGAGCGCACAAAAGATTCAGGCGGATAGTAGACGTTCTGCTAACCCCCGGTTTGTCGTCGGGGATTTGGTCTGGTTGTCGTCCAGGAACTTGCGCCTTAAGGTCCCGTCCAGGAAGTTTGCTCCCCGATTTATTGGGCCTTATAAGGTCATTGAAGTCCTCAACCCTGTATCCTTCCGTCTGGAGCTGCCCCCATCCTTCCGCATACACGACGTCTTTCATGCTTCCCTCCTTAAACGCTGCTCCCCGTCCTGGTCCCCCTCTAGGAAACCTCCTGTTCCCGTTCTCACCCCTGAGGGGGTGGAATTCGAGGTGGCCAAGATTGTGGACAGTAGGATGATCCAGGGCTCCCTCCAGTACCTGGTCCATTGGAGAGGATACGGGCCGGAGGAGAGGACTTGGGTACCTGCTCGAGATGTTCACGCTGGGGTATTGGTCAGGAGGTTCCACCTTCTCTTCCCCACTAAACCGGGTCCTCTTAGTAAGGGTCCGGTGGCCCCTCATAAAAGGGGGAGTACTGTAAAGGATCTGCCAGGCACTACGTCTGTGGAGACTCCCAGGGTTAATCAGTCGACACCTGAGGCCAGACCTCTTAGACTGACACCGGCTCCCACCAATCAGGGTGGCAGGCTCAGGAGTGGGAGAGCCTATCGCGGCCTGGTCAGTCAGAGTTAGCTCCGCCCCCTGTCCATTTATACCTGCAGTTTTCTCTTCCTCATTGCTTGTTATTCTTTTGGATTCCTGGCCCCACTGCTGCTTGCTCCAGCCTGCTTCTGCCGTGCTTCTGCCTTGCTGCAGTTCTCCTTGACTTGACTTGCTTTGCTTTGCTTTGCCCCTGGCTTGCTTCTGTCTCCGTGCCCGCTCGGGTTACTCACTTCGTCCTGGTCCTGACTGTTCGTTCGCCGCTCCGTTTCCTCGTGGCGTTCCGTGGCTACTGCCCCTTCCCTTGCGTGTTCCCTGTTTGTTTTCCTGTGCACTTAGACAGCGTAGGGACCGCCGCCCAGTTGTACCTCGTCGCCTAGGGCGGGTCGTTGCAAGTAGGCAGGGACAGGGCGGTGGGTAGATTAGGGCTCACTTTCCCTTCACCTCCTTCCTGCCATCATAGTTGTGGTGCTTTTTCTACTTTAGTTCTCTTGGAAATGAAAAAAAATTAGCTAAACCTACATTTTATTTGAAAAAATGTAGATTATCATTTTCATGACCTAGTTCCAAAAATTTTTGCAAAAAAACTGGCCGGTCAAAATGCTTGCTACACCCCTAGATAAATTCCTCGAGGGGTATAGTTTCCAAAATGGGGTCACTTGTTGGGGGTTTCCACTGTTTTGTCACCTCAGGGGCTTTGCAAATGTGACATGGCCTCCGCAAACCATTTCTGCTAAATTTGAGCTCCAAGAGCCAAATGGCGCACTTTCCATTCTAAGCCCTGCCGTGTGTCCAAACAACCGTTTATTACCACATGTGGGGTACTGTTTTACTCGGGAGAAATTGCTCTACAAATGCTGTGGTGCTTTTTCTACTTTAGTTCTTTTGGAAATGAAAAAAAATTAGCTAAACCTACATTTTATTTGAAAAAATGTAGATTTTCATTTTCATGGCCTAGTTCCAAAAATTTTTGCAAAAAAACTGGCCGGTCAAAATGCTTGCTACACCCCTAGATAAATTCCTCGAGGGGGTGTAGTTTCCCAAATGGGGTCACTTTTGGGGGGTTTCCACTGTTTTAGTTCCACTAGACCTGTTCAAAGCTGACATGGTGCCTAAAATATATTCTAATAAAAAGGAGGCCCAAAATCCACTAGGTGCTCCTTTGCTTCTGAGGCCGGTGCTTCAGTCCAATAGCACGCTACGGCCACATGTGGGATATTTCCTAAAACTGCAGAACCTGGGCAATAAATATTGAGTTGCATTTCTTGGGTAAAACCTTCTGTGGTACAAAAAAAATGGATTAAAAATGAATTTCTGGAAAAAAATAATGAACTTTGTAAATTTCACCTCTACTTTGCCTTAATTCCTGCGCAATGTCTAAAGGGTTAAGAAACTTTCTAAATGCTGTTTTGAATACTTTGAGGGGTGCAGTTTTTAAAATGGGGTGACTTATTGGCGGTTTCTAATATCTAAGGACCTCAAAGCCACTTCACAACTGAACTGGCCCCTGTAAAAATAGCATTTTGAAATTTTCTTGAAAATGTGAGAAATTGCTGCTAAAGTTCTAAGCCTTGTAACGTCCTAGAAAAATAAAATGATGATCAAAAAACGATGCCAATCTAAAGTAGACATATGGGGGATGTTAGTTAGCAAAATTTTTGTGTGGTATAACTGCCTGTCTTACAAGCAGATGCATTTAAATTGAGAAAAATGTTAATTTTTGCAATTTTTCGCTAAATTTTGGTGTTTTTCACAATAAATACTGAATGTATCGGGCAAATTTTGCCAGTAACATAAAGTCCAATGTGTCACGAGAAAACAGTCTCAGAATCGCTTGGATAGGTAAAAGCATTCCGGAGTTATTACCACATAAATTGAAACATGTCAGATTTGAAAAATGAGGCTCTGTCAGGAAGGTCAAAAGTGGCCAAAGAGGGAAGGGGTTAATAGGGGGTATTAGGGGAGGCAAATCAAGGCTGGGGGACATTTTTTAGAAAAAATTTTTTTCCTGGACAACCCCTTTAAGGGGTTAAACAGTAAAAACACTTTTTTTTCAAAATTTGGTTTTGTGTCTCCATGTTTGAAGAGCCGTAACGTTTTTATTTTTTCGCCGATGCAGTTGTATGAGGGCTTTTTTTTTTGGGAAGACATGTAGTTTTTATTGGTACCATTTTGGAGTAGATGCGACTTTTTGATCACTTTTGAATCACATTTTTTTAAAGTCAAGATTCACAGAAAACAGCAATTTTTCAGTCGTTTTTTATTTTATTTTTTTACGGCGTTCACCGTGCGGGTTAAATAATGTAATAGATTTATAGATGGGGTCGTTACGGACGCAGCGATATTCATAGAAAGGATGCCCTGGAGTTGGAAAAAATACAAAGAAGAGCAACGAAGCTAATAAGGGGCATGGAGAATCTAAGTTATGAGGAAAGATTAAAAGAACTAAACCTATTTAGCCTTGAAAAAAGACGACTAAGGGGGACATGATTATCTTATATAAATATATTAATGGCACATACAAAAAATATGGTGAAATCCTGTTCCATGTAAAACACCCTAAAAAAACAAGGGGGCACTCCCTCCGTCTGGAGAAAAAAAGGTTCAAGCTGCAGAGGCGACAAGTCTTCTTTACTGTGAGAACTGTGACTCTATGGAATAGCCTACCACAGGAGCTGGTCACAGCAGGGACAGTAGATGGCTTTAAAAAAGGCTTAGATCATTTCCTAGAACAAAAAAATATTAGCTCCTATGTGTAGAAATTTTTCCCTTCTCTTTTCCCGTCCCTTGGTTGAACTTGATGGACATGTGTCTTTTTTCAGCCGTACTAACTATGTAACTATATATCTCCTAGCAGAAGGAAGTTATTACTGATAACCCCACTGCCAGCTCCTCCTGTGGAGAACGTCAGGAATTTACATGTGAGCAGATGCGGATTGCCCACAGGAGACTTGTGGCTGGTAAAGCTCGGAGCTCTCACTGTGCTCGGCTCTTTCTGTTTTACTTCTAGGAGAGTTACGGAAACAGATGAGCACAGCAAGCACGGCTATTTCCGTAATTCCCGACTACCTCTCCACTGATTCTCTGCCGGTGTCCAGCGGCTGCCTCACCAGGCAGGATGGGGTTTGTAACGTTCATGACCGCGGGCCGTCGGGTTTACTCACCCCCCGATGCCCGCAGCTATGGATCCGTGAGCGCTGGTCCCTGTCTCCTTCCCAGGAGGGGCCAGCGCTCACTTCCGCTCCGTCCTGCTGTGTCCCGTAGGGTGCGTGCGCTCGCTCGCGCACGGCCTTAAAGGGCCAGCGCGCGCACAAATTAATCATCATCAACTGCCACGATTTCCTGGTCTATAAGAAGGCCCCATGCCTTCTAATCCTTGCCTGAGCGTTGTTAGCCTATCCCAGTCTGTCTCGCAAATAGTCCCTTAGTGTTTCCCGTTCCTGCTGTTACCCGTGCCCTGTTACCCGTTCCTGTATTCTACTATCTGCCACGTCCAGTGTCGTCTGCCACGTCCAGTGTCGTCTGCCACGTCCAGTGTCGTCTGCCACGTCCAGTGTCTTCTGCCACGTCCAGTGTCTTCTGCCACGTCCAGTGTCTTCTGCTTCATCGGATACTGCCCACCGCGTCTGGCGCGACCTCCCGCACCAGCCTCCAGCCGTGCTGAAGCCACAGCCACCGTCCGGACTATTTCAGGTACCCAAGCGTTACTGTCTGCCATTGACTTTCGTATAGACTGTGACCTGGTCAGCTGCCTCCCCGCTACGGCGGAGCGGCCTAGTGGGTCCACATACCCTGTGTCCGTGACAGGGTTCAGCCGACCCCTATTAGGTGCGGGTCCCAGATCTAAGGCCTGCACCTATCAGACATTTATGGCCTATTCCGTGGATATGCCATACATGTCTTACATGGGAATACATCTTTAAGACAAATTATTATGCAGCAAGCAAACACTATCATTTGAAGTTTGAGTATAAAACTAAAATAAATCATGTGAACTCTGTAAGAGGAAGTTTACTTCCACTTTCAGAATTAGTATTGTGTTTTGTTACTATTGAGGTTATAAACAGACTTTTTAGCAAGTGATTACACAAAAGACCCTTTTGTGTTTATTTTGCGATTATGGGAATGTTTTCCTCTCACTATGTAAATAGGCAATCCTAAGGTTGTCCTAATATTGGTCTGATTGAGGGAAAAATCTTAAAGCAGAGAGAAATTGCTTCTACTTCGGCTCTACCCTCAAAGAGGAACAGTCATAAGTTTTTTTTACATACCTTAATCCACCACGGTCTCATAACTTTTAAAATTATAAACGTTTTGGGACTCAGTTTTTACTAGCATTATCAGTGTGACAGCGCCTATTAGATTAGATGGGGAATTGGGCATTTGTCACCGTTCCAGCAGGTTTCCGTATTTTTGACGGAATCAATAGCTCAATCGACTGCACTATTAATTCCGTCAAAAAAACAGAAACCTGCCGGAACGGTGACAAACGGAGACCGTTAGCAATGTTTCCGTCACCATTGATTTCAATGGTGATGCAAACGGCAGCTAAGGTTTCCGTTTGACTTTCCGTTGACGGGTTCCACGACGGAAACTTCAGACGGAACCCCTGAACGGCAAGCCAATGCTGATGTGAACCGGCCCTAACTTATTTATTTTTCCGTTGACAGGGCTTTGTGAGGGCTTGTTTTTTTTTACGTGGTTCATTGGGTTAAATAACAGGATAATTTATCAATATTCTTTTACATAATAAAGCTATTTTTATTGGGGACATTTTTATTGTGGTTTATTTCTCAAAATGTCTTTATTAATATTTTCAATGATGACAGGCTATTGTAATGCTGAAAAGCATCCTATTAGGCCCTGCCAGATGGCAGCCCTGAGGGCCCCCGGTTGCTATAAGAACTTTTTGTCACCCCGCAATTGCATTGGGGTGATGGGCTGACAGAGTGACTTTCTTCCCTCTGAAACCATTTAAATTTTGTAGTTGCTATTGACTGCGGCATCTAAGGTTATGTTCACACAGTTTTTTTGTAGGCAGAAATTTTTGCCTCAAAATCCTGTTTGGAATTTTGAGGCAGATTTTGATCTGCCTGCACGCCGTTTGCCGCAGCGTTTTTCGTGGTGTTTTTCGCTCACGCCCATTGAGCACCACGAGCAAAAATGCAACGAAATACAGTGAAGGAAATAAGTATTTGATCCCTTGCTGATTTTGTAAGTTTGCCCACTGTCAAAGACATGAACAGTCTAGAATTTTTAGGATAGGTTAATTTTACCAGTGAGAGATAGATTATATAGAAAAAAAAACAGAAAATCACATTGTCAAAATTATATATATATTTATTTGCATTGTGCACAGAGAAATAAGTATTTGATCCCTTTGGCAAACAAGACTTAATACTTGGTGGCAAAACCCTTGTTGGCAAGCACAGCAGTCAGACATTTTTAGTAGTTGATGATGAGGTTTGCACACATGTTAGATGGAATTTTGGCCCACTCCTCTTTGCAGATCATCTGTAAATCATTAAGATTTTGAGGCTGTCGCTTGGCAACTCGGATCTTCAGCTCCCTCCATAAGTTTTCAATGGGATTAAGGTCTGGAGACTGGCTAGGCCACTCCATGACCTTAATGTGCTTCTTTTTGAGCCACTCCTTTGTTGCCTTGGCTGTATGTTTCGGGTCATTGTTGTGCTGGAAGACCCAGCCACGAGCCATTTTTAATGTCCTGGTGGAGGGAAGGAGGTTGTCACTCTGGATTTGACGGTACATGGCTCCATCCATTCTCCCATTGATGCGGTGAAGTAGTCCTGTGCCCTTAGCAGAGAAACACCCCCAAAACATAATGTTTCCACCTCCATGCTTGACAGTGGGGACGGTGTTCTTTGGGTCATAGGCAGCATTTCTCTTCCTCCAAACACGGCGAGTTGAGTTAATGCCAAAGAGCTGAATTTTAGTCTCATCTGACCACAGCACCTTCTCCCAATCACTCTCAGAATCATCCAGATGTTCATTTGCAAACTTCAGACGGGCCTGTACATGTGCCTTCTTGAGCAGGGGGACCTTGCGGGCACTGCAGGATTTGAATCCATTACGGCGTAATGTGTTACCAATGGTTTTCTTGATGACTGTGGTCCCAGCTGCCTTGAGATCATTAACAAGTTCCCCCTGTGTAGTTTTTGGCTGAACCCTCACCTTCCTCAGGATCAAGGATACCCCACGAGGTGAGATTTTGCATGGAGCCCCAGATCGATGTCGATTGACAGTCATTTTGTATGTCTTCCATTCTCTTACTATTGCACCAACAGTTGTCTCCTTCTCACCCAGCGTCTTACTTATGGTTTTGTAGCCCATTCCAGCCTTGTGCAGGTCTATGATCTTGTCCCTGACATCCTTAGAAAGCTCTTTGGTCTTGCCCATGTTGTAGAGGTTAGGGTATGTGCACACGTAGTGACCAAAAACGTCTGAAAATACAGAGCTGTTTTCAAGGGAAAACAGCCCCTGCTTTTCAGACGTTTTTTGAGCAACTCGCGTTTTTCGCTGCATTTTTCGCTGCGTTTTCGCGGCGTTTTTTACGTCCGTTTTTGGAGCTGTTTTCATTGGAGTCTATGAGAAAACAGCTCCAAAAACGTCCAAAGAAGTGTCCTGTACTTCTTTTGACGAGGCTGTATTTTTACGCGTCGTCGTTTGACAGCTGTCAAACGACGACACGTAAATGACAGGTCGTCTGCACAGTACGTCGGCAAACCCATTCAAATGAATGGGCAGATGTTTGCCGACGTATTGTAGCCTTATTTTCAGACGCAAAATGAGGCATAATACGCCTCGTTTACGTCTGAAAATAGGTCGTGTGAACCCAGCCTCAGAGTCAGACTGATTAATTGAGTCTGTGGACAGGAGTCTTTTATACAGGTGACCATGTAAGACAGCTGTCTTTAATGCAGGCACCAAGTTGATTTGGAGCGTGTAACTGGTCTGGAGGAGGCTGAACTCTTAATGGTTGGTAGGGGATCAAATACTTATTTCTCTGTGCACAATGCAAATAAATATATATAATTTTGACAATGTGATTTTCAGATTTTTTTTTATATAATCTATCTCTCACTTGTAAAATTAACCTAGCCTAAAAATTCTAGACTGTTCATGACTTTGACAGTGGGCAAACTTACAAAATCAGCAAGGGATCAAATACTTATTTCCTTCACTGTATGCTTTCTCTGCCTCCCATTGATGTCAATAGGAGGTCAGAGACATAAATGTCCGTAGATACGGCATGTCGCTTCCTTAACCCGCGAGATGGTTTTTCCGCTCGATGGGAAAAAATGCCTCCGCCTCCCATTGAAATCAATGGCAGGCATTTTCGGACGTTTTTTGGCGCTTTTTCCAACGTGGTTTCAGCGTAAAAGAACGTGCCGAAAAACTCTGTGTGAACTGACCCGAAGTGCTCAAAAGGCCAGGTTTATAATATAATAATAATGTGCCATCACCATGACGTACTATTACATAAATTTGCGGGAACTACTTAGTTCCCACAACATAATACAGGGATGCGACGTAGGGTGAGGAGGGGTTAAAAAAGGAAATATTTACAAATTCCTTGACTACACCACCAGTTCAAAAGATATAAACGTGCAAATAGACAATAACATCCTATGGTAAGTTATTACGCCTTTGTTCTAAGGGAGCTGATTGACACAAGGAATCAATTCTGTCTGACCTGAGGAGGATTATTATCGTAAGACATAAAGATATCTAGTAAAACACATTTATTTTTCCCAGAAAACATATCAGGAAATATTATAACAATGGAAGGATTTTCTATTAAGAACGAAGGTTTTTTTTTTTTTTATCAGTATTATGTTAAAACCATTTCCTTTAAATCTGTGCCTCGTGTGTTCTTCTAGGACTGTTCATATTTGTCATCCAGTTCATTGTTTTTTTGTCACAGGTTACATCAGTTTTTCCTACCGTCATCACACAGATTTCCTTGTCAAGAATGAATAATATTCATTTTTCACGATTGAAGTCTGTTAGATAAAAAAAATTTCCAACAGTCATATTTTTACTTTCAAATCCTATAAAAACATATACAATTAATTTAATCTATTGCATCTGTCACATTTGTCATCCAATTGACTTGAATATATAAAAAAAAAATAGATGAGGTAACAGATGGGGCAACAGTTGGTATTTGTGGCGGATATTTGTGACCTCTTGCCCCATAATGGACAAAAATGGATGCATTTCGAGACGTTTTGTACAAGAATGGAACACAGTTAAAAGTAATGGGATCTGTTTTGACGTCTGTTTCTAAAAGCCTTTTTATCACAAAAAAATTAACATAAAACCACAAGCGAGCAACATTATAATGGTGATCGCCTCAAACAGCGTTTCCAAAATTTAAGGCGCTGTTCACACAGAGTTTTTGGGAAGCGGAAAAATCTGTCTCAAAATTCCTTCATGGATTTTAAAGGAAGATTTTTGAGCTGCCTGCACTCTCTTTGCCGCGCTTTTCATGGTGTTTTTTGGCCGTGAACATTAAGCACCGCAGGCAGAAAACGCAGCGAAAACCGCTTTCTCTGCTTTGTCAATGGGAGGTTAGAGACGGAAACGCCTGAAAAAAGGGCATGACGCTTCTTTTTCCCGCGATCGTTCTTTTCCGCTTGTGGGAAAAAAACGCCTCCGCCTCCCATTGAAATCAATGGGAGGCGTTTTTGGCCATTTTTTGTTGCGGTTTCCGACATGGTTTCCACGTCAAAGACAGTACCAAAAATTTCAGCGTGAACATACCCTAAGTCAGAAAAGGCTAACCTATGGATCCGTATATTCGCTTCTATGGTCTTATATAGTGGAACTACAGTGTCAAAATTGAAATGAAAATATAAAAAAATGGAAAATTAGTATTCAGTGAATCGTGGCGGACCTACTAATTTGATATTTTCTATTTTGGAATCACCTTTAATTTATAAATTTTGTAAATAAGTCTAAATATCACAGCAAAAATATTCTCTTAAAGGGAAACTAAACGTTCAACAAACTTCTGACATGTCATAGCGACATGACAGAAGTTTTGATCACTGGGTGTTTGAGCACTGAGACCCTCACCGATTGCTAAAACAAAGAGGCAGAAGCGCTCGTGTGAGCACTGAGCCGCTTTGTTTCTGTTCGGCTTTTCTCGGAAAGCCGATGTAGCGGTGTACGGGCTCATAGACTTTCTATTGAGTCCATACACCAACTGCTCGGCTTTCCAAGAAAAGCCGAACAGAAAGCAAGTGGCTCAGTGCTCACACGAGCGCTTCTGCCCCTTTGTTTTATTAATCGGTGGGGGTCTCAGTGCTCAGACTCCATCGGTCAGATGTTTGTTGAACGTTTAGCTACCCTTTAAAATATATCATGTATTACACTGACCAAACAATATGTTTCATTGTATTAATAAGGCAAAATAAGTACCTATAATATATTGATAATGAGATGTGAGCAACCACTGGGCTCTACATCAAAGAAGCAAGGGAGGAAAGCAAAATGAGGATCACCTTTAAGAGTTTAGCTGTTCCATGACATCATAAAAGCACAGTCAAAGGGAAGATTGTCTGTCAGTCTTCATTCTAATGACTACCTAGTCCTGGAGATGTATCCACATCAGTCCATTAATAATTGTGTCATCATTGCCTGATGCTATCATGTGAATAATCTTTTAACTTCTTCCAAAATAGTTTAGAACGGAGCTCTAGTTTTATCTTCTTAAATTCATCAATTTTAGATAGCCCTCACAGTGTGTGAGTGGAGAGAAGATGAAATGTTCCTTATTTCATATACTTACAAGATGTAAGAACAGCCACTAAGTGCGTCACTTTGGAGGCTTAAAGGTGTTGTACAGGATTAGAAAAATATGGCTGTTTTTTTCCAAAAACAGCGCCACACCCGTTTGTGGGTTGCGTGATGTATAAGGGTATATTCACTCGCAGAGTCAAAAACTTCTCAAAATACGGAGCTGTTTTCAAGGGAAAACAGCCCCTGATTTTGAGATGTTTTTTGAGCAACTCGCAATTTATAATATTTCCATGTACTGGCCACTAGAGGGAGCAGTTCCCAAAATTGCAGTATGGTCAATGTGGTAAAGGAACCTCATTGCTTTATGCTGCAAATTTGGGGTAGACACACTCGCTCTAGTGTCCACACACAATCCCCCCTCCCTTATTCTGGCTAGTGTCGGGAGAAGGAGGAGTTTGAATCTTCAAACCTGCTACACTGTGCCGCCATTTTCTGAGCTACTGCACAGTGTAGAAGGATTAGATACAGTGCTCAGCAGACAGTATAACACAAACATAATACACACATCACATACACAAACAAACATAACTTACCTGCTCCTGCCGCTGCTGACGCCTCCACTCCTATTCCTTACGCCTTCACTTCCTTGAACATATGGCCGGAAGCCGCGTCCGGAAGTTGTCATCTTACTGTCCGGCAGCGGCTTCCGGTCCACATGAAAATGGCGCCGGATTTCACTCTGCGGACGAGCTTCGTTTTGGTCTGTGTGGGAGCGGTGCATGCGCCGTTCCCACACAGAAGGCGTACGCTTCAGAGAATGGAACAACTCCCGTTCACATTCTCTATGGGGTTGTATGTGCCGTATTCCATCTCTGTATGTGTTGTTAATCGACACATACAAAGATGAAAAAAATGGCAGCCCCCATAGAGAAGTAAAAGTAATTACAAAGTAAAGTAGAACATGAGAACACAAATAAATAAAATTTATGTCAATATCATATTAAAAGCAATATGATAAAAAAAAATAAAATTAATGACACCTTCTCTTTAAACCAACAGTGTGTTGAACGTAAATATATCTTATATATCTAGGTTTTATTAAAGACATAATCAAAATCGTAGTCATGCACAGATGGTGCTGAAGGAGAAAGCACTCATGGGAAGTTAGTAGGGCATAGTAAAGGGGTCTCGGTGAGTTTGGGATAAGAGTGATTTCAGTAGATGAAACTCCATAGGAATCAGTGATGTGCTTTCTATATGGTGTATAATGCACTGCATACCAAGCAAAACAATTATAATAAGAACTGCATGGTACACAAAGGGGCGTTGCTAGGGCCTTAAAACATCAGGGGTACAAGCCCCGAGACATACATTTATCCCCCCCCCCCTCACCGAAAAGTAAATACATTTTTACATGCATATCAGAGATAACATATCTATAAGAATAAGGCTCCTATAGCTACACCGCTAGATAGAATTGGATGCATTGTCTCAGCAGACAGTATCACACATGATAAGCTTAGATACATAGCCCCAGCAGACAGTATTACACATGATAGGTTTAGATACATAGCCCCAGCAGACAGTATCATACATGATAGGTTTAGATACATGGCCCCAGCAGACAGTATCATACATGATATGTTGAGATACATAGCCCCAGCCATGGCCGGCCTTAGCTATGTTCGACCAGTGCGGTTGCACAGGGCGCCATCTGCCACACGGCAAGAGGGGCACCAGCGGGTGTGTGTATCCCTGCGCCGTTGCAACTACCAGCGGGGATACACACACTCGCACCCAGGCGCTTCTTCACTTAGTGCCTACCGCTGTAGCAGCCATTGCGGCTGCTAGCGGTGACACCGGGCATGAGGGCGGTGGCGCCGCTAGCAGCTGCTGTGGCTGCTATAGCGGTAGCGACGGCACTATAGCAGAGCAGGGAGATATCTCCCTGTTCTGCTGTCTACAAGTGCCACTGTAGCTCCCTTCAGCTACAGCGGCGCTAGTAGACAGCAGAGCAGGGAGATACCTCCCTTGCTCTGCTATAGTGCCCCCCTGTAGATATTAAACCCCCCCTTCCAGGATAGCGCCACTGTAGCTCCCTGAAGGAGCGGAATCCCCGTGTGGCCGGGGATTCCTCTCTTGGAGAGCTGCTTGATGTCTCTGTTCATATATGGACAATGACATCAGGGAAAACTCCTGAGGCGGAATCCCCGGTCACAGCATTGCAGACTCTATTATCGGGGATTCCACTCCAGAAGAAGCCAATGACGTCCTCATTTACTGGAAGGAGAGGGGGTTGCTAAGTACAGGGGGGCTGTGGGCTTTGTGGCACTACCTACAAAGGACAACTGTGCAGGAGCACACAAAATACCCAGCTTTCTCGGGTATAAAAAAAAAAGTGTGGAAATAAACTAAGATATAACTTTTATTTAATCTAGCTAAAAGGATTAATCCTTTACTCAGACTAAATAGAAGTTATAATTTAGTTTATTTCCACACATTTATCTGATAGCTGGGAAAGCTGGGTATTTTGTGTGCTCCTGCACAGTTGTCCTTTTTTGAATGTTTATTGCCCGCCAGCTATCGGTCATTTCGTAGTCCTTGCACTACTTACAAGGGGGCTGTGGGCAGTGTGGCACTACCTACCAGGGGGCTGTGGGCTGTGTGGCACTACCAACCAGGGGGCTGTGGGCTGTCTGGCACTACCAACCAGTGGGCTGTGTGGCACTACCTACTAGGGGGCTGTGTGGCACTACCTACCAGGGGGCTGTGGGGCACTACCAACCAGGGGGCTGTGTGGCACTCCCTACCAGGGGGCTGTGGGCTGTGTGGCACTCCCTACCAGGGGGCTGTGCGGCACTCCCTATAGGGGGCTGTGCGGCACTCCCTACAGGGGGCTGTGCGGCCCACCCTACAGGGGGCTGTGTGGCACACTCTACAGGGGGCTGTGTGACGCTATCTACAAGGGGGCTGTGTGGCGCTACCTACAAGGGGGCTGTCTGGCGCTACCCACAAGGGGGCTGTGTGGTGCTACCTACAAGGGGCTATGTGGTGCTACCCACAAGGGGGCTGTGTGGTGCTACCCGCAAGGGGCTGTGTGGCGCTACCTACAAGGGGGCTGTCTGGCGCTACCCACAAGGGGCTGTGTGGTGCTACCTACAAGGGGCTGTGTGGCGCTACCTACAAGGGGCTGTGTGGCGCTACCTACAGGGGGAATCTGTGAGTGGGGGTCTGATGGTCATTTTACTGAGTGGTGGGCTGATGGTCATTTTGCTGTGAGTGGGGGGCTGATGGTCATTTTACTGTGAGTGCGGGGTTGATGGTCATTTTTGTGTGAGTGGGGGGCTGATGGTCTTCAAGTGGTTTCCACCTCTGACCTCCAATTGAAATTAATAGGAGGCAGAAGATACCTTCGGCGCTCGTTTGGAGCTTTTTTTCCTGCGTCTTTTGCATTCGCTTCAACAGCTTAAGAAAAAACACAAAAAAAAGGTCACACAATGCTGTCAGATGCTGAAGGAATTTTGAGGCAGATTTTTTTTGCCTTACAAAAAATGTGTATGAACATGCCCTACGAGTGGAGTGCTTGTTCTTAGCCGTTTTCTGTCTTTCTCAAAACAATTTTTGGTAGGGGGGCCCTGAGGAAATTTTGTTTTTCCAGTGCTGCCTCGAGTCCGAAAAGGTTGGCAAACTCTGTACTAGGGTCCCGTCATGGAGCAGCTCAGTTCGTCATGGGAACGGGGCCTAGGTGAGTACAATTTTTGTTTTTGTTTGGGGGCACTGTCTACAAGGGGGAGGTGGGGGACTGTATGGCACTGTCTACAAGGGGGAGGTGTGGGGGGCTGTATGGCACAATCTACAAAAAGGAGGTGGGGGATTATATCACTGTCTACAGGGAGGCTATATGCCAAAATCTACAGGGGGGCATTATATTGTGTGGGGGTCACTAAGCGGACATTATACTGTGTAGGGGTACTACAGGGGGCATAATACTGTGGGCACAATTAGAGGACAAAATACTGTGTCCTTGAAGGGGTTGTAATATATTATATTATTAAATATTATTATTATACTGTATGGGGGCACTAAAGGGGCATTATAATTTTTTTATGGGCCATTTTTTTTTAATGATGGGGTGGGGCGCCGAAAGATCATTTCGCACAGGGCGCCATCTATCCTAGGGCCGGCCCTGGCCCCAGCAGACAGTATCATACATGATAGGTTTAGATACATGGCCCCAGCAGACAGTATCATACATGATAGGTTTAGATACATAGCCCCAGCAGTTAGTATCATACATGATAGGTTTAGATACATGGCACCAGCAGACAGTTTTACACATGATAGATTTAGGGCTCATTCAAACGAGCGTGATTCTCGTCCGTGTGTTGTGCGTTGAAATAACGCACAGCACGCGGACCCATTGATTTCAATGGGGCCATTCAAACATGCGTGAGTTTTCACACAGCGAGTGTCCGTTGTGTGAGACTCACTGCTTGTCCTATATTGGTGTATTTCATGCACCTAGCCGCGTATTGAAGAAAAATGGATGCATGAAAACCACAGACAGCACACGGACGACATCCGTGTGCTGTCCATGTTACACTAATCAATTACACTGAAAAAAAAAGTGCCTGCGAGTGCATGAAAAACACATGCCACACCCAAAGAACACTGATGCAAAAACGCAATATACACGGACAGATTTCCACACGTTTTTTACGCACGTAAATCTGTCACGCTCATGCGAATGTAGCCTTAGATACAGGGTTCCAGCAGTAAGTATCCTTGTACTAAACCACAGGGGCAAATTTGGCATTTCTGGGGCCCCAAGCAAAGTTATGTCTCGGGGCTCTAATCAAAGACACCTGTAGAGCGTTCCCCACACAATGCCCCCTGTATATAGTGTCAAAAACTCCCCTGTATGGTTCCACACATAGTTCCCCTGCCATAGATCCCCCTTGAAAACAGTACCATGCAGTCCCCTATAGGTAGTCCCACATACCCACCTTATCTCAGCAGACAGTATCATACATGATAGGCTTAGATACATGTCCCAGCAGACAGTATTACACACGATAAACTTAGATACAGTGCCCCAGCAGATAGTATCACACATGATAGGCTTAGATACATGGCCCAGCAGACAGTATCACACATGATACTTAGATACAGGGCCCCAGCAGTAAGTATACTTGCACTAACGTATCTTCACCCCCCCCAAAAAAAAAAATGGGTGTACGTGTATGTATGTGTATGCGTGTGTATGTATATATATGAGACAGCATATCTATAGCACTACGACCCTATAGCTATGGATAGGATTGAGAAAGACTCTAGTGGATAGAGCTGAAACGTCGCACATGGGGCAGTAAAGTACCCTCTTTTTTCACTACAAACTACGGTGTGCTGCCTGATTTTTTTTATTTCTATGGATAGGATTAGATACAGTGGCTCAGCAGAGGGTATCACACATGATAGGTTTAGATATAAGGCACAGGAAAAGTAAGTATAAGAATTGTTTTGCTTTTTTATGTGGTACTAATTTTTTGGGTGTATTTGTGTTTTTTTACAGGTTAGGTTGTTGGACTACATTGAATTCGAGGACTACTTTGACTATGGCTTTTTTATTCTCAATAAATTGGTTAATGAGGGATGAGTGGGTTTTTTATTTCAATCAAATATTTTTTTATTTTTTTAAACTTTATTACTACCGAATTAGTAATGGCCGCTGGCTGATTGACAGAATCCATTACTAAGGTGGGGCTTGGAGCTAGTTGGTGCAGAGGCTAACACTAACCCCCATTATTACCCTGGTACCCACTGCCACCAGGGGTACCGGGAAGAGCTGGGTGCGATCCAGTACCCGACTATCTGTGGTGTTGGTCGGGCACTGGGGCAGCCGCAGGCTGGTAATATTAGGCTGGGAAAGGACAAAAACAGTGGCCCTTACCAACCTGGTAATGTTAGCCTGCTGCTGCTATGTTGTATCTGGGTAGTTATGAAAAATCGGGGAACTGCACGACGTTTGTTCAATTTAAAAAAAAAATAATGACGTGGGGTCCCGGTCCGTCTGTGCACAGTCCTGTGGATGACACTCCGCGGCCGTCCATGGCACAATCACGGGTTGTGCACATGGCTACGGTCATGTGGATGAGGCCTTACACTGATACTTTGGAAACATTACCAATAATGCCAAATCAGGTCATTGCCATAAAAGTTACATCATTGAAAGTAATTAACCCCTTCCCACCACAGCCATTTCTTTTTCTTTTTTTTTTCTTTTTCCTTCCCACCCTCCCATTTTTTTATTTTTTCATCAACCCAGCCATATGTGGGCTTTTTTTTGCAGGACGAGTTGTAATGGCACCATTTAATGCACCATATGTACTTTAACTAATGATTTTGTGGGGTGGAATAGAAAAAACAACAAGAAATAACATGTGGGTCAATGTGATTACGGCAATGACACATTTTTTTAATGTTATACTACATTTGCAAAATAAAATCAATTTGTTAAAAAACAATATTTTTTTGCCTGTGGCCACTGAATCTATTGCAAGGAACGTGGGCAAATAACACAGTGAAAAACGCTCGGAAACCAGCGTCGCTGTTTTTTTTCTGCCTCTCATTGGTCAGAGGCGGAAACCATGGCAAGAAGTAACATGCCACTTTTTTTTCTGCTTGTGGCCAATAGCCACACAGGAAAAACTCCTCTGCCTCCCATTGAAGTCAATGGGGGCTGATTTCGGTAGTTTTTTGGCGCTGGTTGCGACGAGGTTTCCACGTTAAAATCAACGCCAAAAAACTCTGTGCTATACTTAAAAACCTGAAGCTTTTCAACTTGCTTTTCACTGCGGGCAATGACTTCCCGCAACTCAACATAACTGTATGTTGTGGTGATGGTGCGGGCTCAGAAGCTGTGCATGCGCCATCACCAGTGGGTGTCAGCTGTATGTTACAGTTGACACCCTGCTACAAGGCCAGGACCGGATCTAGCCTCTAACCTGGCCGAATAACCCCTTAGATAAGTAAAGTAAGCACTGCATCTATGGGGTTACTAGCCAACCGGCACCCACGCGACGCGATTGCGGATTTACCGATGGCTGCTTTGGCAACTGGAGGCCTAACAATGTCCTCCTGTCTGCCAAGTAGAGAAGCCTGTCCGGGTGGGGCCTAAAAGGCTTCCGTTTGAAAAAAGAAGATGGCGCGGGCTCAGAAGCTGAGCATGCGTCATCAGCCGGGGGCGTTAGCTGCATGTTACAGCTGACACCCTGATGTAACTGCAGGGAACGGAGCTAGCTCCGATCTCTGCCATTAACCCCTTAGATGCCGCAATTAAAAGCTATTGTGGCATCTTAGTGGTTTGTAGCCGATCGGCATCGTCGTGATGCGATCGCGTGGGTGCTGATGGCTGCTATGGCAACCGGAGGCATAACAGTGGCCTCCTGGTCAGCCACGTACGGATGTCCATTAGGCCACGCCCAGTGTATGACTAACAGCTCTAATACGTTGACATGGGTAGTGCAATGTATTAGAATAATGATCAGAGGTGCAGGCCTTCAAGTCCCCTATTGGGGCAAAAAAAAGTTTTAAAAAACTTAATAAAAATGTTGTACAAAAATAAAAGTTATGAATTAAAAAAAAAACTGCATTTTTTTCTTACAATAGGTTAAAAAAAAGTACACATATTTGGTATCACCGAGTTCACAACAACCCAAACTATAAAACATTAATGTTATTTTTCCCACATGGTAGACACCAAAAAAGAATGAAATAAAAAATAATTTCAGAATCGCTATTTTCCGGTCACCACACCTCCCAAAACATAGAATAAAAAGTGATCAAAAAGTCGCATGTACCACAGAATAGGACCAATAAAAACTACAACCTGTCCCGCAAAAAAAAATAGCCCTTACACAGCTTTTTGACTGAAAAATAAAATATTCAGAATATGGTGATACAAAAAAATAAAATATTTTAAAAAATAGTGATTTTATTGTGCAAACGTTGCAAAAAAACAAACAAAAAAAACTATAGACATATGGTATCGTCGTAAACGTACCAGAAACCCGCAAAATAAAGTGAAAATGACATTTATAGCCTATGGTGAATACTGTAAAAGTAATAAATAAAAAACAATGTCAGAATTGCTGGTTTTTGGTCACCTTGCTTGACAAAAAATGGAATAAAAAGTGATTTAAAAAAATCGCACGTACCCCACAATGGTACCAATGAAACCTACAGATTGTCCCGCAACAAATAAGCAATAACACAGCTCTGTTCGAGAAAAATGAAAAAAATTATGGCTCTCAGAATATGGCGACGTAAAGGGGCAGAATCTGTTCCAAAAGCGGATAAGGGGATAAGATTGGGCATCATTTATGAATGCAACACTGGCCACACGTCTGTGGATTATTATTTATTTACTGCATTATTATACCCTCTTATTATGCCCTGATGTTCTCTGTCCAGCTTACATATGCCGCCATATCATAAACTGAAATACCAGCAGAAACCCCAAACTGAACTATTACCAAGCAAAATTTCCAAAAGCCAAATGGCGCTCCCTTCCTCCTGAACCATACAGCGTGTCCAAACAGCAGTTTATGTCCACATATATGGCATCGCCATACCCGAGAGAATCCGCTTAACAGTTTATGAGATGTTTGTCTTCAGTAGCACAAACTGGGCACAAGATATTGTGCACTAAAATGGCATATCAGCGGAAAATTGCAATTTTCACTTTGCACCATCCACTGCGCATTAATTTCCAATGAAAAACCACCTGTGGGGTCAAAATGCTCCCTACACCCCTTGAAATGCCTTAGGGGGTGTAGTTTCCGAAATAGGGGTCACTACTTGGGGGTTTGTTTTACTATTTGACCTCGGTGCCCTTCAATTGTGGGCCAATGCTGTGAAAATCACCAAAATAGGCCTCACATGCGCATGTTGCTATTCACTTCTGAACCCTGTCATTTGTCCAGGCAAATGATAAATGCCTTGAGGGGTGTAGTTTTCAAAATTGGGTCACTTCCTGTACTCTGATACCTCAGGGGTTTTGCAAATGCGACATGGCGCCCAAAAACTAATCCAGCAAAATCTGCATACCAAATAGCGCTCTTGCATTTCTGAGCCCTGCCGTGTCAAAACAGCTCTTTATGACCACATGTGGGATATTGCCGTACTCGGGAAAAATTGCTTTACAAACGTTAGGGCGCTTTTTCTCCTTTATCCCTTGTGAAAATAAAAAAAATTAACATTTCAGTGGAAAAATTTGGATTTTCATTATCACGACCTAATTCCAATCAATTCTGCAAAAGACCTGTGGGGTCTAAATGCTGACTATACCTCTAGATAGATTCCTTAAAGGTGTAGTTTTCCAAATGGGGTCACTTTTGGGGGGTTTCTACTGTTTTGGCCCCTCAGGAGCTTTACAAATGAAACATGACACCCGAAAACCATTCCAGGTAAATTTGAGTTCCAAAAGCCAAATGGCGCTCTGTCCCTTCTGAGCCCTGCTGTGGCTCCAAACAGCAGTTTATGACCACATATGGGGTATTGCCGTAATCGGGATAAATTGCTTTTCAAATGTTGGGGTTCTTTTTATCTTTTATTCCTTGTAAAATTTCCATGTTTTATCGAAAAAAATTTAGATGTTCAATTTCATGGCCTAATTCCACTAAATTCAGCAAAAAGCCTGTGGGGTCAAAATGCTCACTATATTCCTAGATAAATTCCTTCAGGGGGGTAGTTTCCCAAATGGCATAATTTTGGGGTGCTTCCGCTGATTTGGTCCCGCAGAGGCTTTGCAAATGGGACATGGCGCCGCAAAACATTCCAGCAAAATTTGAGCTACAAAAGCCAAATGGTGCTCCTACTCTTCTGAGCCCTGCTGTGTGTCCAAACAGCCGTTTATTACAACATGTGGGATGTTGCCGTGCTCAGAAGAGTTCACGTTACAAATGTTGGGGTGCTATTTCTCCTTTATCTATTGTGAAAATGGAAAAATCTGAGCTAAAACGACATTTTATTCGAAAAAACTTAGATTTTAAATTTCACGGCCTAATTCCACTAAATTCAGCAAAAAAAAACCAGTGGAGTAAAAATGCTGACTATACCCCTTGATAAATTCCATGAGGGGAGCAGTTTGCCAAATTGTGTCTTTTTGGGGGTGTTTGCACTGTTTTGACACCACTAGACCTCTTCGAACCTGACATGGTGCCTAAAATATATTTTAATAAAAAGGAGGCTCCAAATATCCACTAGGTGCTCCTTTGCTTCGGAGGCCGGTGTTTCAGTCCATTAGCGCACTAGGGCCACATGTGGGAAATCTCTAAAAACGGCAGAATCTGGGCAATAAATATTTAGTTGCGTTTCCCTGGTAAAACTTTCTGTGTTACAGAAAAAAAATGGACTAACACTTTCCCCTCACTAATATGCCTATTTACGTCAGGAAAGGGTGTTTAAAGATGGCACCCATTTATAAGCAGAGCGGGCGCCATAGGCAGCGGGTCTCTGCGCTGATCTCAAGCATTTATCCCCTCAGATGCCGGTGTCAGATGTGTGACCACCGCTATCTGAGGGGTTTTTACTTTCACTTTCAGTTTAGAGGCGGTCACTGGCTCCTGGGCAGCGAGATCGCGGGAGCCAGTGTGTTCCTCTAGCATCTGGGAGCCTTGTGAACGCTCCCAGCCCTGCTATAGGAAGATTGCTATTGAGTACCATGTGTGTGTGTATAAACACTGGCAGGCATCTGTCCCCACTTCCACTGCGCTCGCGAGCAAGGAGGATAAATAAACTGTTACTACAGTAACAGGGGCCTGTGTAGTTTATTACATAGGTCCCAGTTACTATAGTAACTTTTAATAGACGTGGTGCGGGGGGCTGTGAGCAAATTGCGACCACTGCAACCCCTATAGCTAAGCCGCTGAATATACCTAATTTTCTATGGCCTATGATACATTGCTCCAATTGTCATTTTTACCACTGTGGCGGAAGCTTATTTGTGTGACATCTGTGTTGTTAAGTTTAACATAGGACTGACTTAATTTCTGAGTTGTTTTTTTTGTGTGGACATAACAGCCTTTATTTTTAGGGACGGACACCAGTAACAGAGGGACCCAGTATATGGGCTTCTTCATTTCCAACTGCTAATCTAATAGCAGCGAGGTGCTAGCCATCGACCACCTCATTCATGGCTGTCAAAAAAAACCTTATGTCTATACCAACCCACTAGTAACTTTGAGACATGAATGGGAAGAAGTGTTGCCGTGAGCCGCGCCTTCAGGTTCCATGTGCAGCTGCACAGGTTGTACATATGGTATTTCAGTCCCTGAGCTTACCTCACTGAAACTAGTTGTGAAGTCAAAGCAGCTTCCCTGACTGAAGCCAACTTCTGATGTCACAGCCGCTTACTCTAGGATCTGTTCACATCTGCGTTCAGGTTTATTGTTTTTCTGCTTCCTCATAGGAGCAGAACAATGAAAAACCGTAGCGACCGCATGTTGGAAACTAACGGCGCACAATAGAACCCATTAACTTTAATGGGTTTGGTCGAGCTTTCTTTACAGTGTCCGTCATTTCCGAATAGAATAGTGCAGCATGCTTAGCTATTTTGTCTGTGAAAATCGATGGAATCTACGACGGAGGCCCCTAACGGAGTCTCCGACGCAGATGTAAACAACGTCTTACCTACCTAAAAGATTCTTATGATATCATAGTAGTTTACATACTAAAACTAGTTGTGATGTGACAGTAGTTTAACTGAGTTATACACATTTGTGGTCACAGCATGTTACCTGCCTAAAACACACAAACATATGTGAAGTCACAGCGGTTTATCTCACTTTAACACACTAGTGATAAGGGACGTAGCTAAAGGCACATGGGCCCCGGTGCAAAATGTACAATTAGTCTTACCGGTAATACGGTTTCTACGAATCCTCCCTGACAGCACTACATAAGTTTCCTATTGGTCCTAATAGGGACAGGAAAACACAAGAACGGTTAAAAGTCCATCCACATCCGGCCTTCACCAGTGTTTTTATAAATAACTACTCGGTCACCTATATGACGCTCAAGTATAAAAATGTATTTACTAGTGAAAGAAGACAGGGAGGGAAACTCAGTGCTGTCATGGAGGAATCGTAAAAAACGGTATTACCGTTAAGACTAAGGCTGGGTTCACACACCCTATTTACGGATGTAATTCGGGCGTTTTAACCTCGAATTACGTCTGAAAATACGGCTCCAATGCACCGGCAAACATCTGCCCATTCATTTGAATGGGCTTTACGATGTTCTGTGCCGACGGTCATTTTTTTTACGCGCCGCTGTCAAAAGACAGCGCGTAAAAATGACGCCCGCGTCAAAGAAGTGCCTGTCCCTTCTTGGGACGTAATTGGAGCCATTTTACATTGACTCCATAGAAAAACAGCTCCAATTACGTCCGTAATGGACGCTGCGAAAAACGCCTGCACTTGCCTTTACGTCTGAAATTCCGGAGCTGTTTTCTCCTGAAAACAGCTCCGTAATTTCAGGCGTATCGGACGTGTACGTGTGAACATACCCTAATTCTACTTTTCTCCCCTCACCTCTATGACAGCACCACAGGAGAGTACAAAATCAATCATCTAGGGAGGGACAACTGCCTGGAGAACCTTTCTCCCAATAGACAGTTCAGAGTTTGAACCTAAGTTGAGATGGTAATGTTTAGTGAATGTATGAAGACTTGTCCAAGTAGCAGCTCTGTACAGTAGATCTGTTATATGTGTTAGCTGTAAAGGATTTGCCAGACACAGGTTCTGTGCCGACGCCCGTGGGCAATCAGTCTGCACCTGCTCCTATGTCTGTGAGACTGACTCCATCTTCCACCACTCAGGGTGGCAGGCTTAGGAGTGGGAGAGCCTATCACAGCCTGGCCAGACGGAGCTAGTTCCCGCCCACTGTCTATTTATACCTGCCTTTCCTGTTCCTCCTTTGCCTGTGATTCTTCTATGCTTGTTTCCTGGCTTGCTGCTGCTGCTTGTACTACTGATCCTCTGCTTGTTATTGACCTTGGCTTTCTGACCACTCTCCTGCTCAGCGTTTTGTACCTCGCTCTCTCCTGGTTTGACTCGGCTCGTTCACCACTCTTGTTGCTCAAGGTGTTCCCTAGCTTCTGTGTACCCCTGTCTGTTTTGTCTGTCTTGCCCTTACTGAGCGTAGGGACCGTCGCTCAGTTGTACCCCGTCGCTTAGGACGGGTCGTTGCAAGTAGGCAGGGACTGAGTGGCGGGTAGATTAGGGCTCACCTGTCTGTCTCCCTACCCTGTCATTACATAATCACAGGCCCATATACCTAGTCTACCCTGGTCCCTGACTCATCTATGGACCCCCTTAAGACCCTGGCTCAGCAGATGCAGGGCCTCTCCCTACAGGTCCAGGCCCTGGCTCAGAGGGACAATCTGCGTGATGCTACCCTGGTAGTGCCCCCCACCTCACCTCTTGAACCCCACCTCAAGTTGCCTGACCGGTTCTCAGGGGACCGGAAGACTTTTTTCTCCTTTCGGGAGAGTTGTAGACTCTATTTTCGCTTAAAGCCCCACTCCTCAGGTTCTGAGAGCCAGCGGGTGGGTATAATTATGTCCCGGCTCCAGGACGGGCCCCAAGAATGGGCCTTCTCCTTGGCTCCTGACGCCGCTGAACTTTCCTCCGTTGATTTTTTCTTTTCTGCTCTCTGGCTCATTTATGACGAGACTGACAAGACTGCCTTTGCCGAGAGTCAGCTGGTGACCTTACGTCGTGGTAAGAGACCTGTAGAGGAGTATTGTTCTGACTTTAGGAAGTGGTGTGTAGCTTCTCGGTGGAATGACCCTGCCTTGAGGTGCCAGTTTAGATTGGGTCTGTCGAATGCCCTGAGAGACCTGCTATTTAGCTATCCCTCTGCTGACTCCCTAGATCAGGTTATGGCTTTAGCGGTACGACTTGACCGACGTCTCAGGGAACGACGACTTGAACGTTTTGGTGCCTTCTCCTCTGACTCCCCCATGATGGCTCCCGAGGGTTCCGTTGCTTCATTCTTCCACAGAAAACTCGGATGAACCTATGCAACTGGGGGCCTTCGTGTCCCCCCAACAACGTAGAGAGTTCCGCAGGAAGAATGGTCTCTGCTTCTACTGTGGGGATGACAAGCATCAAGTGAACAACTGTCCTGGGCATAAGAATAAGCAGCCGGAAGAACTTCCGCGCCTAAGTGATCATCGGGGTGGTCACTTGGGCGCACAGGTATTTCCCGTAAAGATGAAACCTAATAAAATCTTGCTTCCCTTTCAGGTCTCTTTTGGTGGTAGGTCTGCTACCGGCAGTGCCTTCGTGGATTCAGGGTCTTCTGCTAATATTATGTCTGTGGAATTTGCTATGTCTCTAGCTATGCCATTGATTGATTTGCCTAAACCTGTCCCGGTAGTGGGTATCAATTCCACTCCTCTTGCTAATGGTTATTTTACACAGCATACCCCTGTTTTTGAACTCCTTGTTGGCTCCATGCATTTGGAGCAGTGCTCTGTACTGGTGATGCAGGGATTATCGTCCGATTTGGTTTTAGGCCTTCCCTGGTTGCAGTTGCATAGTCCCACGTTTAACTGGAATACTGGGGATCTTACCAAATGGGGTAATGAATGCATGACGTCATGTTTTTCTGTTAATTCTATTTCTCTCCCTGAGGAGGTGAACACTCTACCTGAGTTTGTTCAGGACTTCGCTGATGTTTTCTCTAAAGAGGCCTCCGAAGTGTTACCTCCTCATAGAGAATACGATTGCGCTATCGATTTGGTACCAGGAGCTAAGCTCCCTAAGGGTAGGATATTCAATCTCTCTTGTCCCGAACGTGAAGCCATGAGAGAGTATATCCAGGAGTGCCTGGCCAAGGGTTACATTCGCCCCTCTACTTCTCCGGTAGGTGCTGGCTTCTTCTTCATAGGGAAGAAGGACGGTGGTCTTAGGCCGTGCATCGACTACCGGAACTTGAATAAGGTCACTGTAAGGAACCAGTACCCCCTTCCTTTGATTCCTGATCTCTTCAATCAGGTTCAGGGGGCCCAATGGTTCTCTAAGTTTGATCTACGGGGGGCTTATAACCTTATCCGCATCAAAGAGGGGGATGAGTAGAAGACTGCGTTTAACACGCCCGAAGGTCATTTCGAATACCTCGTCATGCCCTTTGGTTTGTGTGATGCTCCCGCGGTCTTCCAGAATTTCATAAATGAGATTTTAAGAGACTATCTGGGGGTATTTCTTGTAGTGTACCTTGATGACATACTTGTGTTTTCCAAGGACTGGTCCTCCCACATTGAGCATGTCAGGAAGGTGCTCCAGGTCTTTCGGGAAAACAAACTGTTTGCTAAGACCGAAAAATGTGTGTTTGGGGTGCAAGAGATACCATTTTGGGTCAAATCCTCACTCCTCATGAATTCCGCATGGACCCCGCCAAGGTCCAGGCTGTGGCGGAATGGGTCCAACCTGCCTCCCTGAAGGCGTTACAGTGCTTCCTGGGATTAGCTAATTATTACAGGAGATTTATTGCTAACTTCTCGGTCATCGCTAAGGCTCTTACTGACCTTACTCGCAAAGGTGCTGATTTCCTCCACTGGCCTCCTGAGGCTGTCCAGGCTTTTGAGGTCCTTAAGAAGTGCTTTATCTCGGCCCCCGGTGCTGGTTCAGCCCAACCAAATGGAGCCATTCATCGTGGAGGTTGACGCCTCCGAGGTGGGAGTGGGTGCTGTCTTGTCCCAGGGTACCAGGTCCCTCACCCATCTCCGCCCTTTGCCTACTTCTCCAGGAAGTTTTCGCCCATTGAGAGTAACTATGATATTGGCAACCGCGAACTCTTAGCCATTAAATGGGCATTTGAAGAGTGGCGCCACTTCCTGGAGGGGGCTAGGCACCAGGTAACGGTCCTTACCGACCACAAGAATCTGGTTTTCTTAGAATCTGCCCGGAGGCTAAACCCGAGACAAGCTCGATGGGCGTTATTTTTTACCAGATTCAACTTTTTGGTCACCTATAGGGCTGGGTCTAAAAATATTAAGGCTGACGCACCGTCGTGTAGCTTCATGGCCAGCCCTCCTTCGGAGGAGGATCCTGCTTGTGTTTTGCCTCCAGGTATAATCATTTCCTCTATTGATTCTGATTTAGTCTCCGAAATTGCGGCTGATCAAGGTTCAGCTCCCGGGAACCTTCCTGAAAACAAGCTGTTTGTTCCCCTGCAACTCCGGCTAAGGGTACTTAGGGAAAATCATGACTCTGCACTATCTGGCCATCCAGGCATCCTGGGTACCAAGCACCTCATTGCCAGAAACTAGTGGTGGCCTGGGTTGCTTAAAGACGTTAAGGCCTACGTCGCCGCTTGTGAGGTTTTGTGCTAGGTCCAAGACTCCCAGGTCCCGACCAGCGGGCTTACTATGTTCTTTGCCCATTCCCCAGAGACCTTGGACCCATATCTCCATGGATTTTATCACCGATTTGCCTCCATCTCAAGGCAAGTCGGTGGTCTGGGTTGTAGTAGACCGCTTCAGTAAGATGTGCCACTTTGTGCCCCTCAAGAAACTACCCAATGCTAAGACGTTAGCTACCTTGTTTATCAAACACATCCTGCGTCTCCATGGGGTTCCTGTCAATATTGTTTCTGGCAGAGGGGTACAATTTGTTTAATTGTTTTGGAGAGCCTTCTGTAAAAAGTTGGAGATTGATCTGTCCTTCTCCTCGGCTTTCCATCCTGAAACTAATGGCCAAACGGAGAGGACTAATCAGTCTCTAGAACAATATTTAAGGTGTTTTATCTCTGACTGTCAACATGATTGGGTCTCATTCATTTCCCTCGCCGAATTTTCCCTTAATAACCGAGTCAGTAACTTGTCAGGGGTCTCCCCCTTTTTCTGTAATTTTGGGTTTAATCCACGGTTCTCCTCCGTTTCACCTGGTAGTTCCTACAATCCCGAGGTAGATGTCGTTCATCAGGAAGTGTGCACAGTCTGGGCCCAGGTTCAGAAGAACCTAGAGGCATCCCAGAGCATACAAAAGACTCAGGCAGATAGAGGACGTTCTGCTAACCCCTTGTTTGTGGTCGGGGATCTGGTGTGGCTATCTTCTAAAAATTTGCGCCTTAAAGTCCCGTCTAAGAAATTTGCTCCCCGGTTTATAGGGCCGTACAAGGTCATTGAAGTCCTTAAAGGCATGGTGTTGCCCTAAAAACATGTTTTTTTAAAAAAAATTAAACATTTAGTGTGTGGGTGATTAAACATTGTTCAAATTTTTTTATTTTTTTTTGGCACGAGCCATGTAATATTATAAATTATTTCTAATTTATAATACTACCCATTTTTGCCCACTAGATGGGGCTGTTCCCAAAATTGCAGCATTGCAACATTGGGTTAAAAGCCCTCGCTTTAGTGAGCTCTCAGCATCCCCCCCTCCTTTATCCTGGCTAGTGCCGGGATAAACGAGGGGTTTGAAAGGTTTAACCTGCTACACTGCGTGTCGCCATTTTTTGAGGTAACCCACAGTGTAGTAGGTTTACATATAGTAGTAAACACACACAAACACTAACATACATTGAAATCTCTTACCTGCTCCTGCCGCCGCGGCTCCCTCTGGCCCGTCCGCTCCGTTTGCTGCCGCTGTTCCATGTGCACAAGTCCGGAAGCCGCGACCGGAAGTAGTAATATTACAGTCCGGCCGCGACTTCCGGTCCACAGGAAAATGGCGCCGGACGGCGCCAATTTCGAATAGGACTGTGTGGGAGCGGCGCATGCGCAGTTCCCACACAGACGCCGTACACGGACGTGAATGGGACGGGAGCCGTTCACAGTCCCTATGGGACTGTGGCTGCCGTACTCCATGTCTGTGTGTGTCGTTAATCGACACACACAGAAATGGAACAAAAAATGGCAGCCCCCATAGGGAAGAAAAAGTGTAAAAATAAGAAAAAGTAAAACACAAACACACAAATGAATAAAAACGTTTTTATTAAAGCACTAACATCTTTAACATATAAAAAAAATTATTTGCCATGACACTGTTCCTTTAACCCTGTCTCCTTCCGACTGGAGTTGCCCCCGTCTTTTCGAGTGCACGACGTCTTTCATGCCTCCCTCCTTAAACGCTGCTCCCTGTCCTTGGCTCCCTCGAGGAAACCTCCGGTCCCTGTTCTCACCCCTGAGGGGGTAGAATTCGAGGTGGCCAAGATTGTGGACAGCAGGATGGTCCAAGGCTCCCTCCAGTACCTGGTCCATTGGAGAGGATACGGGCCTGAGGAGAGGAGTTGGGTAACCGCCCTGGATGTTCACGCTGTGGTATTGCTCAGGAGGTTCCACCTTCGTTTCCCCAATAAACCAGGTCCACCTAGAAAGGGTCCGGTGGCCCCTCATAAAAGGGGGGGTACTGTAAAGGATTTGCCAGACACAGGTTCTGTGTCGACGCCCGTGGGCAATCAGTCTGCACCTGCTCCTATGTCTGTGAGACTGACTCCATCTTCCACAACTCAGGATGGCAGGCTTAGGAGTGGGAGAGCCTATCACAGCCTGGCCAGACGGAGCTAGTTGCCGCCCACTGTCTATTTATACCTGCGTTTCCTGTTCCTCCTTTGCCTGTGATTCTTCTATGCTTGTTTCCTGGCTTGCTGCTGCTGCTTGTACTACTGATCCTCTGCTTGTTATTGACCAGGGGCATAGCTGGGGGGGGGGCAAGCGGGGCATGTGCCCCGGGCGCAGTTCAGAGGGGGGCGCCAGCGCCCCCTCCTCCTGCACTATAATTGTACCTGTGTCGCAAGGACACAGGTACAATTAGAAGCAATGAATGACCGGGCACGTTTCGTGCCCGGCCATTCAGCGCCTTTCCACGAATGAAGCGACTGTTACCTTTTGTATCAGTGACACTTCCGTCGATGAAAGGCGCTGACTGACTGACAGGGAAAGTCATCCTGCCCAGCCAATCAGCGCCTTTCATAGAGGCTGTGTTCAACCAACTGGAGACCTGCGCAGAAGAGAGCAGGTCTCCATGGCTGCCGGACGGCGTGGGAGCGGGAATAAGGTGAGTTTGAAATTGTTTTTTTTTTTTTTTTTAAATTGTAATAGAAGTGTGGCTGTATCTGCAGGGGGACTTTGTCTACACGGGGGACTTTATCTACAGGGGGACTATATCTACAGGGCTGGGCTATATACAGGGGGACCATATCTACAGGGCTGGGCTATATACAGGGGGACTATATCTACAGGACTGGGCTATATACAGGGGGACTATATCTACAGGGCTGGGCTATATACAGGGGGACTATATCTACAGGGGGGCTATATACAGGGGGACTATATCTACAGGGCTGGGCTATATACAGGGGGACTATATCTACAGGGCTGGGCTATATACAGGGGGACTATATCTACAGGGGGGCTATATACAGGGGGACTATATCTACAGGGCTGGGCTATATACAGTGGGACTATATCTGCTGGGCTATATACAGGGGGACTATATCTACAGGGGGGCTATATACAGGGGGACTATATCTACAGGGCTGGGCTATATACAGGGGGACTATATCTGCTGGCCTATATACAGGGGGACTATATCTACAGGGGGACTATATCTACAGGGGGGCTATATACAGGGGGACTATATCTACAGGGGGGCTATATACTGGAGTGGGCTGTCTATAGAGCACCATATACAGGGGTGGGCTATATAGTATATAGCCCCCTGTAGATATAGCCCACCCCTGTATATGGTGCTCCATAGATAGCCCACCCCAGTATATAGCCCCCCCTGTAGATATAGTCGCCCTGTATATAGTCCAGCCCTGTAGATATAGCCCAGCCCTGTAGATATAGCCCCCTGTAGATATATTCCCCCTGTATATAGCCCACCCCTGTAGATATAGCCCCCCTGTGCATAGCCCCCCTGTGTATAGCCCACCCCTGTATATATAGCCCCCCTGTGTGTATCCCAGCCCTGTAGATATAGCCCAGCCCTGTAGATATAGCCCAGCCCTGTAGATATAGCCCAGCCCTGTAGATATATTCCCCCTGTATATAGCCCACCCCTGTAGATATAGCCCCCCTGTGCATAGCCCCCCTGTGTATAGCCCACCCCTGTATATATAGCCCCCCTGTGTGTATCCCAGCCCTGTAGATATAGCCCAGCCCTGTAGATATGGTCTCCCTGTAGATATGGTCCCCCTGTAGATATGGTCCCCCTGTAGATAGCCCACCCCTGTATATAGTCCCCCTGTAGATATAGTCCCCCTGTAGATATAGCCCACCCCTGTATATAGTCCCCCTGTAGATATAGCCTACCCCTGTATATAGTATCCCACAAATAGCTCCCCCCTATAGTGCTCCACAGAAAGCCCACCCCTGTATATAGCCCCCTTGTACATATACTCCACCCCTGTATATAGCCCCCTTGTACATATAGTCCACCCCTGTATATAGTGCTCCACAGATAGCCCACCCTTGTATATTGGATATATGTCGGGGGGCTCTTCTTCCTGTTTTAACCTCAATGCTTAGCTGACAGCTAGAAATAAACCTACAGTGAAGGAAATAAGTATTTGATCCCTTGCTGATTTGGTAAGTTTGCCCACTGTCAAAGACATGAACAGTCTAGAATTTTTAGGCTAGGTTAATTTTACCAGTGAGAGATAGATTATATTTAAAAAAAAAAAACTGAAAATCACATTGTCAAAATTATATATATTTATTTGCATTGTGCACAGAGAAATAAGTATTTGGTCCCTTTGGCAAACAAGACTTAATGCTTGGGGGCAAAACCCTTGTTGGCAAGCACAGCTGTCAGACGTTTTTTGTAGTTGATGATGAGGTTTGCACACATGTTAGATGGAATTTTGGCCCACTCCTCTTTGCAGATCATCTGTAAATCATTAAGATTTCGAGGCTGTCGCTTGGCAACTCGGATCTTCAGCTCCCTCCATAATTTTTTGATGGGATTAAGGTCTGGAGACTGGCTAGGCCACTCCATGACCTTGCTTCTTTTTGAGCCACTCATTTGTTGTCTTGGCTGTATGTTTTGGGTCATTGTCGTGCTGGAAAACCCAGCCACGAGCCATTTTTAATGTCCTGGTGGAGGGAAGGAGGTTGTCACTCAGGATTTGACGGTACATGGATCCATCCATTATCCCATTGATGCGGTGAAGTAGTCCTGTGCCCTTAGCAGAGAAACACCCCCAAAACATAATGTTTCCACCTCCATGCTTGACTGTGGGGACGGTGTTCTTTGGGTCATAGGCAGCATTTCTCTTCCTCCAAACACGGCGAGTTGAGTTAATGCCAAAGAGCTAAATTTTAGTCTCATCTGACCACAGCACCTTGTCCCAATCACTCTCAGAATCATCCAGATGTTCATTTGCAAACTTCAGATGGGCCTGTACATGTGCCTTCTTGAGCAGGGGGACCTTGCGGGCACTGCAGGATTTGAATCCATTACGGCATAATGTGTTACCAATGGTTTTCTTGGTGACTGTGGTCCCAGCTGCCTTGAGATCATTAACAAGTTCCCCCCGTGTAGTTTTCGGCTGAGCTCTCACCTTCCTCAGGATCAAGGATACCCCACGAGGTGAGATTTTGCATGGAGCCCCAGATCGATGTCGATTGACAGTCATTTTGTATGTCTTCCATATTCTTACTATTGCACCAACAGTTGTCTCCTTCTCACCCAGCGTCTTACTTATGGTTTTGTAGCCCATTCCAGCCTTGTGCAGGTCTATGATCTTGTCCCTGACATCCTTAGAAAGCTCTTTGGTCTTGCCCATGTAGTAGAGGTTAGAGTCAGACTGATTAATTGAGTCTGTGGACAGGAGTCTTTTATACAGGTGACCATTTAAGACAGCTGTCTTTGATGCAGGCACCAAGTTGATTTGGAGCGTGTAACTGGTCTGGAGGAGGCTGAACTCTTAATGGTTGGTAGGGGATCAAATACTTATTTCTCTGTGCACAATGCAAATAAATATATATAATTTTGACAATGTGATTTTCTGTTTTTTTTTTATATAATCTATCTCTCACTGGTAAAAGTAACCTAGCCTAAAAATTCTAGACTGTTCATGTCTTTGACAGTGGGCAAACTCAGCAAGGGATCAAATACTTATTTCCTTCACTGTATATTTTGAGTTAGTGATAGTACAGTGTTCTGCAGCCGCTGACCGTGAGGGTATGTTCACACGCAGTGTCTTCAGACGTATTTTGGGGCATTTACGCCTCAAAAAACGCCTGAAAAAACTGAAGCTGAACGCCTACAAACAACTGCCTATTGAAATCAAAGGGAAAAACAGCATTTAGTTCATACTGGGTGTCTTTTTATGCTTCTGTCTTAAAAAACAGAGCGTAAAAAGATGCTCCGTAAAACGAAGTGCATGTCATTTCTTGAGGCGTTTTTTGCAGCTGATTTTCCATTGAACACTATGAAAAACGCCTAAAAAAACGCCTGAAAAGAAGCCTCAAAAGAAGCTCCAAATTAAAAGAAGCATCATTTTCAGCTTTAGGCTGGGTTCACACGACCTATTTTCAGACGTAAACGAGGCGTAATATGCCTCGTTTTACGTCTGAAAATAGGGCTCCAATAGGTCGGCAAACATCTGCCCATTCATTTGAATGGGTTTGCCGACGTACTGTGCAGATGACCTGTCATTTACGCGTCGTCGTTTGACAGCTGTCAAACGACGACGCGTAAATTGACTGCTTCGGCAAAGAAGTGCACGACACTTCTTTGCAACGTAATTTGAGCCGTTCTTCATTGAAGTCAATGAAGAGCAGCTCAAAATTTACGAGCGTCAAAGACGCCTCGCATAATGCGAGGAGGAGCTTTTACGTCTGAAACGACGCAGCTGTTTTCTCCTGAAAACAGTCTGGCTTTTCAGACGTAAAATGCACTTCTCGTGTGCACATACCCTTAAAAACGCCTGAAAATCAGAGGCTATTTTCTCTGAATACAGCTCCGTATTTTCAGAAGTTTTTGGTTAAGCGTGTGAACATACCCTTACACTTACATACCAGATCATTCTGACCTAGCGCGTTTTTTGCCAATGTGCCATACAAACCTCATACTGTCAGCTAGCGTTGGCTATTAGAAATAATCAATAAAAGTTATTATTAGCATTTACTCTGTTTAGTGAGCCGGAAATCAGGGCATCGTTTTGCCTAACCGCAAATTAGTTATATTTTGTGCTATTCCTGTCCATATTTGGACCAATAGGCAACTCCTGTGGTGCTGTCATGGAGGTGAGGGAAGAAAGTCCTTCTTAAGACGTAATATTGCCAGCAAACAGGTGTGATACTCTCTGCTGGGCCCTTTATCTAAGCCAACCACATGGTAGGCTTAGATACAGGGCCCCAGCACAGTATTTTTATACTTCTCCTCTTCGGCTTCGAGCGCAGTGTGGGTCCTGGCGCCATTCAGCATCATAACGTCATGTGTGATGCACATAACGTTGTGACACTGAAAGGCGTCAGAACCCGTGCTGTGCCCGGACCCAACTTAGGAACGAGGTTGGCAAGTATACTGTCAGTGGCAAATGACCGCTACCCTCTGGTTTTTACGCTACAGGCACGTATCCTCCAGCCAAGCCCTTTATATTACAAGTTCTAAAAAAAGGGCTAGGCGATATGGGCCGCCACTATTGGTAGCATAAAAACCCATCATAGATAGTGCCACACACTGATCCCTGTAGATAGTGCCACACACCCCCTCTGTAGACAGTGCTACACACAGCCCCCCCATATATAGTGCAATGCCTAGTGTAGGTAGTGCCACACAGCCCCCTGCAGAGAGGGCAACACAGTCACCTGTAGAGTGCAACACAGTCCCCTGTAGAGTGCAACACAGTCCCCTGTAGAGTGCAACACAGTCCCCTGTAGAGTGCTACACAGTCCCCTGTAGATAGTCAACACAGCCCCCTGTAGATAGTCAACACAGCCCCCTGTAGATAGTTCCACACACCTTTCTTGTATAGTGCCACACACACCCCGTTGTAGATAGTGACACACACAGCTCTCTTTGTAGATAGTGCCACATTCCCCCCTTGTAGATAGTGCCACACAGCCCCCTGTAGATAGTGCAATACCGCCCCCTTGTAGATAGTGCCACACACCCCTGTAGATAGTACCACACAACCTCCTCGTAGATAGTGCCACACAAAGGTAATAATGGGCTCCCTTGTTGGCAGGGCCACTGTAGCTGCACAAGTTTCACATATGCAATGTCTGCCCCGGAGACACGTGATGTTAGAGTGTAGAAAATATGCTGTAACAGGAAGCACAAGTACTTAACAATGCAAGGATAATGAACACATATAAACTGTAGGTGATAGTTCATTTTTTTATTTTTTGAATAGAGTTCCAAAAGTATAGCACTTAAAAATGACTGGGACCTATAGCCACACAGCATGTTATCACTTAGTGTCTGAGCAGGAAAGTTCTGTGTGTGTACAATGACCATGTGAAAGGGGAAACTAAAAGTACAGACAATGCTTCCTTTTTCTCCTGTAGCTTTCAGCATTAGCTGGGGACAACACAGAATTAGTACTTATAAATTTAAACATTAACATTTGTAAACCACACTAGTATTTTTTTGGCTAAATCTTATTTTACACTCAATTTCACTTAATTCATAGCTCCCAACCGTCCCGGATTCAGCAGGACGGTCCCGGATTTCGGGTGGTGTCAAGCTGTCCCGAGCATCCTCAGGACGCAGATACAGTTGAACCCAATGCTAAAGCAGGGTTCAGCTCCCTGATTCATCATTAGTACAGGGGACTCCCCAGGCACAGCTCTACTTTAAGCGCTGAGCCCGGGGAAGCCCTTGATGTCACTGTCCATATATGGACAGGGGCGTCTGTGGCTCCTCCTGGAGCCGAATCCCCTGCCAGAGCGTCGGCAACACTGTGGCCGGGGATTCCGCTCCAGGAGGAGCCACTGATGTCACTGTCCACATATGGACAGTGACATCAAGAGCTTCCCCGGGCTCCTTAGCCTGGGTAGCTAAGGCAGCATTATACTGTATAGGGGCAGCTATGGGGCATTATACTGTATGGGGCAGCTAAAGGAGCATTAAACTGTATGGTGGCAGCGGAAGGGGCATTATACAGTATGGGGAAGCTATAGGGGCATTATACTGTATGGGCATTATATGTATGGTGGCAGCTAAGGGGGCATTATACTCTACGGGGGCATCAATGGGTTATTATACTGTATGGGGCAGCTATGGAGGCATTATTCTGTATGGGGGAAGCTATAGGGGCATTATACTCTATGGGCAGCTGTGGGAGCTTTATACTGCATGGGGGCAGCTATAGGGCATTACATTATATAAGAGCTGCTATTGGGGCATTATACTGTATGAGGGCAGCCATGGAGGCATTATACTGTATGGGTCAGCTATGGGTGTATTATGCTGTATGGGGGAATTTGTTTGGGCATTATACTGCATGGGGGCATCTGCATGGGCATTATACTGCATGCCGGCATCTGTGTTGGCATTATACTGTATGGTGGCATCTTTGTTGGCATTATACTGTATGGGTGCATCTATGGGGGCATTATACTGTATGGTGGCAGCACTGGGTGCATTATACTGTATGGTGGCAGCTAGAGGGCATTAATCTGTGTGGGGGCAGCTATTTGGAATTATACTGTGTGGGAGACACTATGGGAGCATGATACTGCGTGGCCTGAACTGGGTGTGTATGGGTGGGGTTAGAGGCGTGACTTTAAAGGAAAAAAACTTGCGCGGTCAACTGTTGGAAACCCCCCACTGAAGCCCCCCCCCCCCAAAAAAAAATAATGACCCTGAAATCCAGGCTCTAGTAGTTAGAATTGACAGCATATTACCTGTCTCATGCATGGTGGGCAGAAGTATTAGTGACATATATCAATACCACCAGCCCCTCTGTGGAATATTGGATGAAACCATGTGGAGGAGCCCTAATGGTACTAGCTGACTGAGTTGTCTGTTGCTTAGCAAAGGGACTAATTTATTTGGCCTGCTACTTTGCATACAGCACTTTCAAAAACGTATTCATTAGGGAGTCTGAAGAACTTGAGAACATGCAAAAACACAGATACATACTTACCAGCTACATTTGGTGACTCCATAGCATTGACTGTCATAGTAAGTGCCTCATAATACTGCCAACCATAATCGATGTACCATAAAGGTTCAAGCTGCAGTGTCCCCATAACAGAGCAAACCACAATGTGCCCGTAACATAGTCAGATGTAGTGCGCTCATATCACGTCCTCCAATAACTTCCCCACTAGTGATGTTTTCTACTGAAGAAGACATCTGTCCAACAAAGCATGCTGACTGCAGACACAGGTACATTGTGTCCTGAGACGCTTGTCTTCGTTGATATGGAATTTTTCACCCAGTCCTCTCTTTTCCAAAACGCTACGTACTGGACATTTGGCTGACAAATGGAGGTAAAACAGCTATATTAGGCCAGGATCACACTCACAGTTTTGATGCTGTTTTTGGCTCAGTTTTTTTTAACCAAACACAGAAGTGGACACAAAAGAAAGGAAATACAGTTAGGTCCAGAATTATTTGGACAGTGACCCAATCTTCATGATTTGGGCTCTGCTGCCACCACATTGGATTTGAAATGAAACAACCGAGATGCACTCGAAGTGTAGACTTTCAGGTTTAATTCAAGGAGTTGAACAAAAATATGCTGTGAAACGTTTAGCAATTGCAACCATTTTTCTACACAGCCTCCTCATTTCAGGGGCTCAAAAGTAATTGGACAAATTAGCATTACCATAAATAAAATGTTTTTTTTTTTAATACTTTGTAGAGAATCCCTTGGTAATGACTGCCTGAAGTCTGGAACCCATGGACATCACAATGGCTGGGTCACCTCCTTTGTGATGCTTTGCCAGGCCTTTACTGCAGCGTCTTCAGTTGTTGCTTGTTTGTGGGACTTTCTTCCTGAAAGGGCTTTTCCGGAACCAATTAACTCATTTCTATTTCACTGCACATATAAAAAAGAATGTAATTTGTAATATACTTACGTTTTGATTTAATCTTCTAACACCCGATTCCAGCGCTGGTCACGTGATGCGTCTCCAGTAAGAAAATCCTTACTTCCGGCGCTAGCCCACCCATGATCTGAGTTCCGTTTTCCGGCTGGCTCACAGTATGGGTACGTCATTCCTGACGTCACTGTACACTGAGGGAAGTGGTGGACCAGATACTCCCTTTCTTCTGATGGTTTCAGGTCAGCTGCTAGGGGAGAGAAACACTGCTAGTCTCTGAGCATGCGTGGTAAACACTGATAGCCTCTGAGCATGCGTGGTTTCTACACTAGCAGTCTTTACCATGCATGTCCACTCCTGCGCTATCACAGTGCCTGCGAGTCATTTTCTCCCCCCTAACAGCGGACCGGAAACTATCAGAAGAAATGATGTGATGTCAGGAGCCAGTTGCTAGTAGCACTCTGACAAGCTGACAAGGACTACGGCACTGGTGTTAGAGGATTCCCCAGAGTCCTGGAGCAGGGCCTATACTAGTGCTCTGCCTGGGACTCTGGCTCTTTGTTAGCCCCTGACAACAATGTCCATATATGAGCAGTGATGTCAGAGGATTCCCCAAAGTCCCGGAGCAGAGCCTATAATAGCGCTGTGCCCGAGACTCCGGCTCTGGGGAAGACCCTGACAACATCGTCCATATATGGGCAGTGATGTCAGGGGATTCCCCAGAGTCCCGGAGCAGAGCCTATACTAGCGCTCTGCCTGGGACTCCGGCTCTGGGGAAGACCCTGACAACACTGTCATATATGGACAGTGATGTCAGGGGATTCCACAGAGCCCTGGTGGAGAGCCTATACTAGCGTTCCGCTCTGGGACTCCGGCTCTGGGGAAGCCCCTGTCAACACTGTCAATGTATGGACAGTGATGTCAGGGGATTCCACAGAGTCCCGGAGCAGAGCCTAGACTAGTGCTCTGCTCTGCTTTGGGACTCCGGCTATGGGGTCAAATGAATTTTTTTTTTTCACCATTATGTAAGAGAGTGTTGTTTGGTACAGCACTATGTTGCAGGTTTATCGTTAGCTCTCACTGATCTAATGAGAGCAGTAAAATGGCAATGGAGATTGTTTATAGCTGGGTGTAGTAGTCATGATGAGTCCCTGCTGCCGTCACATTGCCTGCTGGGACACAAGCGGTGAATGCCGGGAACTGTATGACCGGAAGAGCGAGACAACAAACACACAGAGGTAAACAAACCACTCAATGTAAACAAAAGAGAATAATGGTAAATTTAAAAAAAAATGTAGATAACTATATTCAGGGGGCAGGATTTAATAGATAAATCGAGAAGCGTTGCAGTTATTAAAAAAAAAAAGTATTGGAAAACCACTTTAACTTAAAGAGGCTCTGTCACCAGATTTTGCAACCCCTATCTGCTATTGCAGCAGATAGGCGCTGCAATGTAGATTACAGTAAAGTTTTTATTTTTAAAAAACGAGCATTTTTGGCCAAGTTATGACCATTTTTGTATTTATGTAAATGAGGCTTGCAAAAGTACAACTGGGCGTGTTGAAAAGTAAAAGTACAACTGGGCGTGTATTATGTGCGTACATCGGGGCGTTTTTACTTCTTTTACTAGCTGGGCGTTCTGACGAGAAGTATCATCCACTTCTCTTCAGAACGCCCAGCTTCTGGCAGATTACGCTGTGACGTCACTTCCCCAGGTCCTGCATCGTGTCAGACGAGCGAGGACACATCGGCACCAGAGGCTACATTTGATTCTGTAGCAGCATCGGCGTTTGCAGGTAAGTCGATGTAGCTACTTACCTGCAAACGCTGATGCTGCTGCAGAATTATCTGTAGCCTCTGGTGCCGATGTGTCCTCGCTCGTCTGACACGATGCAGGACCTGGGGAAGTGACGTCACAGCGTGGTCTGCCAGAAGCTGGGCGTTCTGAAGAGAAGTGGATGATACTTCTCGTCAGAACGCCCAGCTAGTAAAAGAAGTAAAAACGCCCCGATGTACGCACATAATACACGCCCAGTTGTACTTTTACTTTTCAACACGCCCAGTTGTACTTTTGCAAGCCTCATTTGCATAAATACAAAAATGGTCATAACTTGGCCAAAAATGCTCGTTTTTTAAAAATAAAAACGTTACTGTAATCTACATTGCAGCGCCTATCTGCTACAATAGCAGATAGGGGTTGCAAAATCTGGTGACAGAGCCTCTTTAAGTGAAATGCATGCTGGATTGGGTTTAGATCTTGTGATTGACTTGGCCATGGCAGAATATGCCACTTCTTTACCTTCTAAAACTCCTGGGTTGCTTTGGCAGTATGTTTTGTGTCATTGTCCATCTGTACTGGGAAGCGATGTCCAATTAACCTTGCTGCATTTGATTGAATCTGAGCAGAAAGTAAATCCCTGAACACTTCAGAATTCATCAGGCTGCTTCTGTCTTCAGTCACATCATCAATAAACACTAGTGACCCAGTGGGCTTTGAATCATGAGCCGTTCCAAGCCTTCTCCATACTTTCTTCCTCCCATTATTCTGGTACAGGTTGATCTTAATTTCATCTGTCCAACGAATGCTGTTCCAGACCTGGGCTAGATGTTAGATGTTTGGAAAAGTCTAATCTGGCCTTTCTATTTTTGAGGCTGATTAATGGTTTTCACCATGATGTGAAGCCTCTGTATTTGCTCTCATGAAGTCTTCTCTTTATGGTAGACTTAGATACTGATACACCTACTTCTAGGGGAGTGTTCTTCACTTGGGTAAATGTTGCGAAGGGGTTTTTCTTCACTATGGAAAAGACTCTGCGATCATCCACCACTGTTGTCTTCTGTGGACGTCCAGGCCTTTTGGAGTTCACAAAATCACCAGGGCGCTCTTTTTTTTCAAGAATGTACCAAGCTGTTGATTTAGCCACATTTGTGCTATCTCTCTGATGGATTTCTTCATTTTTTTCAGCCTAACGATTTTCTGTTTCATTTGCATTTAGTGCTCCTTTGACCTCATGTTGTGGGTTCACAGCAACAGATTCCAAATGCAAATGCCACACCTGGAATCAACTCCAGACCTTTTACCTGCTTAATTGATGATGGATTATCGAGGGCATAGCTGATGCAGCCCATTAAATAGCTTTTGAAATATTTGTCCAATTACCTTTGGTCCCTCGAAAAAGAGGCAGTTACATATTAAAGAGCTGTAATTCCTAAACCCTTCCTCAAATTAGGATGTGAATACCCTCAAATTAAAGCTGAGAGTCTGCACTTTAAGCCCATATTGATTATATAACTGTATATTCAGTGTTTTGGTAAACAGCTAAAATGCCAAAACTTGTGTCACTGTCCAAATAATTTTGGACTTAACTGTATATCAGTCTTTTTTTTTTTTTATATATCTTTACCTCCTTTTGGATCAACTTTTTGCTTTGGCACAAAGAAAAAGGAGACAAAAACTGCACCAAAAGAGTGTGTGTGTGTGTGTGTGTGTGTGTGTGTGTGTGTGTGTGTGTGTGTGTGCGTGCGTGCGCGTGCGTGCGTGCGTGCGTGCGTGCGTTTTCCTGGCCTTAATGGAAAATGATTCTCACAAAATCAAGATGATTATTGGGCAAGGAAAATTTAATCAGAAAATTACCTTCAAAGTTCTTTCAAGAAAAGGTGACTACTACTGTGTCCAAAAGAGGAATTTGTCCTCTTATTCGACTATTGAAGTTAGCAACAAGCTTAAAGTGTATGTTCACCCTTAAACAGCATTTTATGTCTAAACTTTTTAGGTCCACAATTATTTGCTGATTCATTTCTTAAATGATTAGTCCCATCACAGAAAGTGATGGCATAATGCTAGTATAAGCCATAATTTTCTGATCGGTGCGGATCCGACTGCTGAGACCTCCACTGATCTTGAAAGCGAAGAGGACGCATAATGGTTTAGCACAGCATTATTTTCAGTTTTTACCTGCCTATTGGCGCTCCCGGCCACCTGTGTAGTTCGGTAATCTTTGGAGAACAAAGGGATACAGATACAAACATGGGTTAAGGGTCGGTCAATTTAAAACAGAACTTCACCAAATATTCCTGTAATCTTTATTTAGCCATTTACAGTCAAGAATTGCACACTCTCTGGGGGGCAGAGACTCACTGCCTATAATGCAGACCGTTTTTAATGCCTGGCATTCATGATATAGGTGGGAATATTACTTTAATCTGCGAATAACAAATGGACATCAAGTCATGGAGCGTTGCTTGTATACACTGACATCTAGTGGCTACTTGTAGAGCTTTTTCCAGATTTATAAGGTTCCAACAAATGGCATCTTGTCGATGACAAATTTTCACTTAAAGGGGTATTCCGGTTACAACAAGTTACCCCCAATCCGCAGGGTAAGGGGTAACTTGCTGATATGTGGGTGTCCGACACCTGGGACCCCCACTGTTTACTAAAACGGGAGTCTCATACCCCTCGTTTAAATAGAGCGGCAGGTCGCTCATGCGCACTGCAGCCTCATTTATTCTCTGTAGGAGCACCGGAGATAGCCGAGTATAGCATCGGCTATTTCCGGTGCTGCCATAGAGAATGAATGAAGCGGAAGCGTACATGAGCGACCTGCCGCACGGTTCAAACGAGGGGTACGGAACCCCCGTTCTTGTAAACGGTGGGGGCCCCAGCTGTTGGACACCCACCGATCAGCAAGTTACCCCTACGGATAAGGGGTAACTTGTAACTAGAATACCCCTTTAAAGGGGTTGTCCACTACCAGACAACTGATGAACTATCCACCGGATAGGTCATCAGTATATGATCAGTGTAGGTCCAACACCCGGACCCGCACCGACCAGCTGCTTCGGCTGCCTGCGTGCACCAGATGGTGTTGTACAGTATGCAATGTACGCAGACGGAAGCAGTTGGCTCTGTACATTGCATATATATCATAAAGACAAATCAGACATTCTCATCAGTGGAGCCCCTTCAGCTTTAGCCAGCTTCATTTGAGAGAAGCGCAGCTGGAACATAGACTGTAATGCAAGTGTAGCCTGTAGTCTGTAAATTGATTGTGGCAATACCCCCCTGTATGTGCAATAGGATACATATAATGGCAAAGTTCTTTAAACCCTTTAGGACGAAGCCTGTTTTGGCCTTGTGGACATTTTTTCAAATCTGACATGTGTCGATTTATGTGGTAATAACTTTGGAATGCTTTAACCTATCCAAACAAATTCTTAGATTGTTTTCTTGTGACATATTGTACTTTATGTTAGTAAAAAAAATGTGGTCAATAAATTCAATACGTATTTGTGAAAAACAAATTTTGTCAAATGTGCAAAAATTAGCGTTTTTCGAAATTTTTATGTATCTACTTGTAAAACAGACAGTAATACCACACAAAATAGTTACTAGTTAACATTTCCCATATGTCTACTTTATGTTTGCATCATTTTTGAACATCCTTTTATTTTTTAGGACGTTACAAGGCTTAGATCTTTAGCAGCAATTTCTAAAATTTTCAAGAAAATTTCAAAAGGCTATTTTTTCAGGGACCAGTTCAGTTCTGAAGTGGCTTTGAGGACCTTATATATTAGAAAGTCTCCATAAATCTCGCCATTTTGAAAGTATTTTAACCCTTTAAGCGTTTCACAGGAGTTAAAGCAAAGTAGAGGTGAAATTTACAAATGACATTTTTTTTGCCTAAATTAATTTGTAATAAAAAAAAAATATGTAACACAGAAGGTTTCACCAGAGAAATGCAACTCAATGTTTATTGCCCAGATTCTGCAGTTTTTAGAAATATCTCACAGGAGCACAGCTTAGTATCGAAATACATGAATTAACAGTATTGAACCATTTGAGGGTGCACGGGATCGAAACAGTATGGAAATTTCGATGCATCGTACAACCACACTAACTGCAGTCGCATTTCCACCAGGGCGCTTCTTAACTTAGTAGCCGTCGCTACCGCTGTAGCAGCCATTGCGGCTGCTAGCGGTGACATCGGGCATGAGGGCGGTGGCGCCGCTAGCAGCCGCTGCAGCGGTAGCGATGCCACTATAGCAGAGCAGGGAGGTATCTCCCTGCTCTGCTATCTACTAGCGCCACTGTAGCTCCCTGAAGGAGCGGAATACCCATGTGGCCGGGGATTCCGATCCTGGAGCGCTGCTTGATGTCTCTGTCCATATATAGACAGTGACATTAGGGGAAACTCCTGAAGCGGAATCCCCGGTCACAGCGACAGGAGCTTCTCCTGGAGTGGAAGCGACGGTCACAGCGTCAGCAATGCTGTGGACGGGGATTCCGCTTCAGGAGTTTCCCCTGATGTCACTGTCCATATATGGACATAGACATCAAGCAGCGCTCCAGGAGCGGAATCCCCGGCCACATGGGGATTCCGCTCCTTCAGGGAGCTACAGTGGCGCTATCTATACTGGAAGGGGTTGGGGGTTTCTATCTACAAGGGGGCTGTGGGCTGTGTGGCACTACCTACAAAAAAGGAGAACTGTGCAGAAGCACACAAAATACCCAGCATTCCCGGCTATCAAATAAATGTATGGAAATAAACTAAGATATAACTTTTAAATAATCTAGCTAAAAGGATTAATCCTTTAGCTAGACTAAATAAAAGCTACATCTTAGTTTATTTCCATACATTTATTTAATAGCTGGGAAAGCTGGGTATTTTGTGTGCTCCTGCACAGTTGTCCTTTTTTGAATGTCTATTGCTCGCCAGCTATCAGGGTAATTTCGTAGTCCTTGCACTAATAATAATAATAATAATAATCTTTATTTATATAGCGCCAACATATTACGCAGCACTTTACAATTTAGAGGGAACATGAAACAAACAATATCAGACATTACATAGTGACAAAGTTCATTTACAATTCAAACCTGGGGAGTGAGGACCCTGCTCGCAAGAGCTTACAATCTATGAGGACATAAGGGAGACACAAAGTGTAACAGTGTTTGTTCTGCACAATAGTCCGGCCATTTTTATACACATGCGGTGGTAACATAAAGCTGCATGAGCCGGTCACCAGCCACTATCCGTGTATGATGGACATGAAGAGAAGGAGTGTGAGGGAATCTTATTCTGATGACTAATCTAAATGGAGGGCCATGGAAAGGAGTCAGATTAGGGAATGTTATAGGCCTGTCTAAATAGATGTGTTTTCAGGGCACGTTTAAAACTGTGGATATTGGGAATTAATCTGATTGTCTGGGGTAGCACATTCCAGAGGACGGGTGCAGCACGAGAGAAATCCTGGAGACGGTAGTGGGAGGTTCGGATTATGGAGGATTTTAATCTAAGGTCGTTGGCAGAACGTAGAGCCCGAGTAGGGTGGTAGACAGAGATGAGGGAGGAGATGTAAGGAGGTGCAGCACTGTGGAGAGCTTTGTGGGTGAGAGTAATAAGTTTGAATTTTATTCGGAAGGGGATGGGCAACCAGTGCAGTGACTGGCACAGATTAGAGGCGTTGGTGTAGCGGTTGGTCATAAAGATGAGCCTGGCTGCTGCATTGAGGATAGATTGGAGAGGGGAGAGTTTAGTGAGGGGAAGACCGACTAGTAATGAGTTACAGTAGTCAAGACGAGAGTGAATCAGAGCAACAATGAGAGTTTTGGCAGTTTCCTCCGTAAGAAAAGAGCGGATTCTGGAGATGTTTTTGAGGTGAAAATGACAGGAGCGTGAAAGTGATTGTATGTGAGGAGTAAAGGAAAGATCTGAGTCAAAAATAACCCCGAGACAGCGGGCGTGCTGCTTAGAAGTTATGATAGTGCCACACACAGAGATGGAGACATCAGGTTTAGGGAGGTTAGTAGATGGTGGGAACACAAGGAGCTCAGTTTTAGAAAGATTCAGTTTCAGATAGAGAGAGGACATGATGTTAGAGACAGCGGACAGACAATCACTGGTGTTCTGTATTAGAGCAGGGGTGATGTCACGGGAAGAGGTATATAATTGGGTGTCATCAGCGTAGAGATGGTACTGGAAGCCAAATCTGCTGATGGTTTGTCCAATAGGAGCTGTGTAGAGAGAAAAGAGGAGCGGACCTAGGACTGATCCCTGAGGAACCCCGATATCAAGGGGAAGAGGAGAAGAGGTGGAACCAGCAAATGACACACTGAATGAGCGGTCAGAGAGATAGGAGGAAAACCAAGAGAGAGCCGCGTCCTTGAGGCCAATAGAGTGGAGCATGTTAAGTAGGAGTTTGTGGTCTACAGTGTCAAAGGCTGCAGAGAGATCCAAAAGAATCAGGAGAGAGGATTTACCGTCCGATTTAGCCGCCAAGAGATCATTTGAGACTTTAGTAAGGGCAGTTTCTGTGGAGTGTAGAGTGCGGAAACCAGATTGTAAGGGGTCAAGAATGGAGTTAGCAGAGAGATAGCGGATAAGGCGAGAGTAGACCAAGCGTTCCAGGAGTTTGGAGATGAAGGGCAGATTAGAGACTGGTCGGTAGTTGGCAGCGCTGGATGGGTCAAGTGTTGGTTTTTTCAATAATGGGTTTATAATGGCATGTTTAAAAGCGGAGGGAAAGATACCAGAGGAAAGAGAGAGGTTAAATATTTTAGTGAGGTGACTAGTGACAGCTGGGGAGAGGGACTGGAGGAGGTGTGAGGGGACAGGATCACTAGGGCAGGTAGTAGGACGAGAAGAAGAGAGGAGCCTCGAGACTTCTTCTTCAGTTATTGGGTCAAATGCTGAGAGTGAAGAAGAGGGAGTGCGGGGGGGAAGGGGATCGATGTTACTAGGGGACTGGGAGATAATATCATGCCGGATGTTGTCAATTTTAACTTTAAAATAATTGGCCAGGTCTTCAGCACCGAGATCTGTGATTGGCGTCTGCACTTTAGGACTAAGGAGGGAGTGAAAAGTATCAAAGAGGCGTTTTGGATTATTAGATAGTGTGGAGATGAGAGAAGTGAAGTAGACTTGTTTGGCGCGGTGAAGGGCAGAGTTGTAAGTTTTGAGCATAAATTTGTAATGGAGGAAATCTGCATCCAAATGCGATTTTCTCCACAGTCGTTCGGCACATCTCAAGCACCGGTGAAGAAAGCGGGATTGAGGCGTGTGCCAGGGTTGTCGTCGTCTTTGTCGGGTGGTTCGGAGTGTAGTGGGGGCTGCTTCATCCAATGCATTTTTGAGAGTGTTATTATAAAGTTTGGCAGCCAGATTGGGACAGGAGAGGGAAGAGATAGGGGACAATGAGGACTGTAGACTGTCTATGAGTTTCACAGTGTTAATGGCATGTAGATTTCTGTATGTCTGATACGTAGGGATGACCTGAGGAGGCAGAGAATATTTGATAGTAAAGCAGAGAAGATTGTGGTCAGAAAGCGGGAGAGGAGAGTTAATAAAGTCAGAAACTGAGCAGAGCCGGAAGAAGACCAGGTCAAGTGAATGCCCGTCTTCATGTGTAGGAGAGTTAGTAAGTTGTGACAGACCGAGGGACGAGGTTAAAGATAGAAACTGGGAGGCAGATGAGGAGATTGGGTTATCAATGGGGATGTTGAAGTCACCCATGATGAGAGTGGGTGTTTCAGAGGATAGAAATTGTGGAAGCCAGGCAGCAAAATGATCCAGGAATTGGCGGGGTGAGCCCGGTGGGCGGTAGACAACTGCCACTCGGAGGGGAAAAGGGTGAAAGAGTCTGAGGGTGTGGACTTCAAAAGAGGGAAATGTGAGTGAGGGGACCGGGGGAATGACCTGGAAAGTGCAGTGTGGGGAAAGAAGTATACCTACTCCTCCACCCTGCCTGTTCTCAGTTCTGGGGGCATGAGAGAACTGGAGACCACCATAAGATAGAGCAGCAGGGGAAGCAGTGTCAGACAGGTGTAGCCATGTTTCTGTAAGAGCCAGAAGGTTGAGAGAGTTAGAAAGGAATAAGTCATGAATAAAGGTGAGTTTGTTGCACACGGACCGAGAGTTCCAGAGAGCACAGTTAAAAGAGACAGGAGAAGACGTACAAGGAATGGCAAGAAGATTTGCAGGGTTTCTATGTGTGGCAGGTAAGTGGTTGAGCTTGGCAGAAGAAAAGGGAGGCCCAGGGTTGGGAGAGATGTCCCCTGCAGCTAGTAGCAGGAGAATGCAGAGAGACAGCATATGGTTATGTGATTTATGAGAGTGATTTTTTGCTGTGTGGCACTACCAACCAGGGGGCTGTGTGGCACTACCAACCAGGGGGCTGTGGGTAGTGTGGCACTTCCAACCAGGGGGCTGTGTGGCGCTATCTACAAGGGGGCTGTGTGGCGCTACCTACAAGGGGGATGTCTGGTACTACCTACAAGGGGGCTGTCTGGCGCTACCCACAAGGGGGCTGTGTGGTGCTACCTACAAGGGGCTGTGTGGTGCTACCCACAAGGGAGCTGTGTGGCGCTACCCACAGGGCGCTGTGTGGCACTACCTACAAGGGGCTGTGTGGCGCTACCTACAGGGGGAATCTGTGAGTGGTGGGCTGATGGTCATTTTACTGTGAGTGGGGGGCTGATGGTCTTCAAGTGGTTTCTGCCTCTGACCTCCAATTGAAATTAATAGGAGGCAGAAAATACCTGCGGCGCTCGTTTGGAGCTTTTTTTCGTGCGTCTTTTGCATTCGCTTCAACAGCTTAAGAGAAAGCACAAAAAAAGGTCACACAACGCTGTCGGTTGACAAAATACTGTGTCCTTGAAGGGGTTGTAATATATTATTAAATATAATTATTATACTGTATGGGGGCACTAAAGGGGCATTATAATTTTTTTATGGGGCATTTTTTTTAATGATGGGGTGGGGCGCCGAAAGATCATTTTGCACAGGGTGCCATCTATCCTATGGCCGGCCCTGCGTACAACCCTAGTCGGTATACATTTTTTTTGAAGGATGGAATAATGTAGTATACAATGCTATCTCATCCTGAGTGATCCCGCCAAAAAAATGTATACCGCACGGTATACGTTTTAACATAGTATATGGCATGTGTCACAGGTATACGTTATACTTATACGTTGGAAAGCTCCAGTCATCACTATCCATAGTGGCTTCTCCAGGGTCGGAATCCCCGACCAGAGTGTTGCTGACGCTCTAGCTCTGCAAAATTTCTGACGTCACCATCCATATATTTCCCGACGTATACGTCTGACGGAAGGCCGAAACGTGATGTGAATGCCCGGGGACATAGGCTCTGCTCACATCTGCGTTGTGATTTCTGTTTATAACAGAAACTACGACCCAGGGCCGGATCTGTCACACAATGGACATAAATGGCGTCTGACTGACCACAGTGATGGGTCCATCGGGTTCCGTCAAGTTTTGGGGGGGAAAAAAATAGCGCTGCATGCACGAAAGTTTAAACAGACCCCGATACAGGGGAATTTTTGCCCCCATATTACTTGCAAATCCTGGTCAGAATGTGGGTCTAATGACCTGAACGAACGGCTTCACAGGGCTTTATAATGCTGTTAGTTCGGGTCATTAGACCAGTGGTCTGCTGTAATGTGTGTCCGTAATACGGGCACAAATATATCCCGTATTATGCTCGTGTCAGATAAGCCCAGAGAAAAATGAGTAGCCTATAGCAACCAATCAAATGTGAGAATGGGTTATGGTTAGGCTATGTTCACACGCTAAAGTAAAAACGGCTGTAAAATACGGATCTGTTTTCAAGGGAAAACAGCCTCTGATTTTCAGTCGTTTTTAAAGCATCAAACGTTTTTTTGGAGCCGTTTTTGGAGCTGTTTTTCTATTGAAACAATGAAAAATGGCTCCAAAAACGGCTCAAGTAGTGTCATGCACTTCTTGTTACGGGGGAGTTTTTTTCAAACGGCCACGTAAAAAAACACCTCCTCTGAACGAAACGCCATTTTTCCTATTGAAATCAATGGGCAGACGTTTGGAGGCGTTCAGCTTCCGTTTTTTTCAGGCATTTAGGCCCCTCGAAAAATGCCTGAAAATAAGCCGTGTGAACATAGCCTTAAAGCGGATAACCACATGAAGAAATTGAGGGCTGCAGCCTGACTGGTTGCTATGGGCGACTCTTTCACTTTTCCTTGCAGCAGTTTTGCTAAATCTCCTCCAATATGAACTTACTCATATGACGCTACAAAAATAATACATCTCTGCATTCTCCAGGTCTACCGTAACTGACGACGGTTTTGTTACAGAAGTAGTACAACCGTTCCCAGCACGTAGTGCTCCCACTATAATAAAGGTAAGCAAACTTTCTATTACAGTACAGTTCGTCAGTAGCGTCTTCTTCCATATGTTAGTATTGCCCGCTACTAATATGGCCGCTGCTGGCTTCAACAAAACAGGTGAATCTACAAATCCCATAAGAAGCTTTATATTCTCTCCTCCAATCCGAGCGCAGATATTCCATAGCAACAGTACCCGCCCGCGCTCACATAGCAACAGAAGGAGGACGTGTGAATGCCCATCATCACTGCAGAGAGGATGAAGCAGGTAACGCTGGAGCTCGATATCCTCACCCGAATCTCTGTAGCAGCACACCCGGAAAAGGGCAGAGGGATAAGGGAGAGTCGTAGTGAGGAGCATGGGGACATAATGAAGTAGGATGTCACAGCAGTGTTCAGGTGAAGGTCTCTAGGCCCGTATGGTATGGATAATCCCCGGGATCCCCCCAGGAATGGTTTATTCCTCTCGTCCTCAGGCAGCACTGATGGGTTAAATGCAGAGCTCCTAATTAGGACAGAAGAAAAAAACAGCAGCTTTTGGGTTTGTTCACACATGGAGGTTTTCTGGAGAAAATAACGCATCATAAAGATTCTTCATAGCAGTTAATGGGATTTTGAAAGCTCCATTATGAATATGCAGCGAAGGAGCGGATGTGTTTTATGTCCGGTTTAAATTGATGCACATACAAAACTCCCATATTTATTACGGATGAGCCCTGAAACCACGGTGACTAATTTATGAAAGTCTTCTTTGGTGAATAACGCCAGAGACGAGCATTAAGTATGGTGCTCGGTATTACACAGCAGGTGGGCACAGTGTCCAGGAATATAGGGCACACCGCATTGTTCTACCACAGTGTTCGTACATGTGCACCCCTCATTAAACGCTGCTACGATTGTGCGGTCTATGTACGTTTATTACTTCTGCTAGGCAAAACCGGGGTTGTCAAGTATTAGGGTTTTTTTGGGAGGTTTTATTCTTAAGGATTGGCTGTACAGGGACATGCTGATAAAGAATAAATACACCCCATAATTCGCTGCATCAATAATTCTGCTCCCGCTGTTGCTGCCATAATTGCCCCACTTTACATGTACTTTGTAGTTTTCACAGAGCCATTAAGGCCTCATTTACACGAGCGTGATATACGTCCGTGCGACGCGCGTGCTTTTCACGCATGACCTATGTAAGTCTATGGGGGCATGTAGACAGTCCGTGAGTTTTGCTCAGCGTGAGTCCGCTGAAAAAAACTCACGACATATCCTATATTTGTGCGCTGTTCGCGCATCGTGCACCCATTGAAGTCAATGGGTGCGTGAAAATCACGCAGGTCACACTGAAGCACTTCCGTGGGACGCGCGTGATTCGCGCAACAGCTGTCAAACTCTGAATGTAAACCGAAAAGCACCATGTGCTTTTCTGTTTACAAACATCCAAACGGAGTGTCATAATGATGGTGGCTGCGCGAAAATCTCGCAGCCGCGCATCATACGCTGATGACACACGGAGCTGTTAAGTGCCTTTTGCGCACGCAAAACGACGCATTTTTTGCATGCGCAAAACGCACACGCTCGTGTAAACCAGGCCTGATAGTAAGAATTCCTGCTGAGTAAACCATCTTATTTTTCAGGTCCCTGTAGACGATACTGAGGATGTGTCCCTGGATGTAGGAAACGAAGAAGAACTTGCGCTAAGGAAAGCGACAATCAGGTGCAGCAAATATTGCAGGAAGTCCGATATTTACAGCAGAAGCATAACTTGAAGCTCCTAGTCCCCAATGCAGAATATATAACAGAGCCTCCACCTACCATATATAACTCTTGTGTCTTCTTATGTGACAGAGGGACTTTCAGCCATCTTAGGCCTAGTTCACACCGAGTATTTTGCAGGCAGAAAAAATCTGGCTCAAAACTCCTTTAGGGTATGTGCACACGATAGCAGGCATTTACGTCTGAAATGACAGACTGTTTTCAGGAGAAAACAGCTGCCTCGTTTCAGACGTAAATGCTCCTCCTCGCATTTTGCGAGGCTTCTCTGACAGCCGTAAATTTTGAGCTGTGCTTCATTGAGTTCAATGAAGAACGGCTCAAATTACGTCTGAAAGAAGTGTTCTGCACTTCTTTTGACAAGGCTGTATTTTTACGCGTCGTTGTTTGACAGCTGTCAAACGACGACGCGTAAATGACAGGTCGTCTGGACAGTACGTCGGCAAACCCATTCTAATGAATGGGCAGATGTTTGCCGACGTATTGTAGCCCTATTTTCAGACGTAAAACGAGGCATAATACGCCTCGTTTACGTCTGAAAATAGGTCGTGTGAACCCAGCCTTAGGAATTTTGAGGCAGATTTTGACTTGCCTGCACTTTCTGGCTGCGTTTTTTGCCCGTGGCTATTGAGCACCATGGACAAAAAACGTTTTTTATGCGTTGTATTGATTTCAATGGGAGGTCAGAGGCGGAACCGCGGCAAGAAAGGACAAGCCACCTGGGGAAAAAAACTGCTTCCGTCTTCCATTGAAATTAATGGGAGGTGGTTTCAGCCATCTCTTGGCGCTGATTCAGATGCGGTTTTAGTCTTCAGTGCCCGGGTGTGACTTCTACCTCTGCACCCATTATAGCTTCACCCCCGATAGGCCCGTGATATATTCTCACGTCTTTTTGTGGTTTGGCTCCTGCCATAATTTACTGTGGCACCAAGCTGTTACTCTAGAGCAGGGGTTCACAGCCCGCTGGCCGCATGCCACTAGTTGCGGCCCCAGCCCTTCTGGACAGAAAAACAGCGAATTTCCTGGGTGATCAGCTGTATCTCTGTGTGTAGATTGCTGTGGCCGGCAACTGGAGCGCCGCTCAATAAACTAGGAGCACATTCCTTTACTGCAGGTGAAAGTGCTCATTGATTATTACAGGCTTGGAGGGGTACTGAAAACCCAGAACCGTACCAGCATGCTGTTCGGCGCGGTGTTGCGGGTAAAACTGCTGGTTACCTGCAAAATCATGTGGCCATTAATAAATAGACCCTTCTGGTAAACAGCAGTTTTACCTGCAACACTTCGGTTGGGTTATTGCCGCATTTCTCTCAGCCCCCCCCCCCAAAAAAAACAAAAAACACCTGGCACCTACTTTGTCTCCCCCTCAAGGTAGAATTACACAGCCCGACGTGGGCTGTGTAAACGAGTGCCGATCAACGAGACGGCTCTGCCACTTGGCGTGACCCCATTGCCCTGTCCTCCCCTCACAAAGCTTCCACCACCTTCTGTTCACCCTGCATTTTCCCCCACAGTGCCCCTGACCTTTTATCCGTTACCTTCCTCCCCTGGGGGGGGGGGGGGGGGGCTTTTGTATAGGGCCCAAACATTTCTTGAGGCAGCCCTGCTGAATGGTGCCTCTTACACACACATGACCTGTAACTGTGTGACCAACACCCGTATTAACCAATGAGCACCTTTCTCTGTAGTGGAAGAAAACGCAAATTTTCAGGCAGGAAGTAGGATGGCCAATGGGAAGTGCGAGTGGTTAAAGGGGCTGTCCTATCATAACTAGTTATCGTCTATCCACATGATAGGTGATAAGTGTTTGGTCACTGGGACCCCAACGGATAACGAGAACGGATGTCCCCGGTTTAAATGGAGCGGTGTTCACGGAGCCACTCTATTTATTTTTTTTCAAGGGACTGACGCAGATAAACCCACTGAAAAAGCCAGACACAAAAATTATTATTATTCCCATCTTAGACCTTTATGGAATATCCACAGAATATGCCATAAATATATTATAGATGTGGGTTCTACCTTTGTGACCGGATCCTATCCACAGAATGTGCGCTTCCCCCAACCCCGTTCCGTATGTTGAGTCGGCCATCCAGGCGAAGAATCAGTGGAGAGGTGGCTGGGATCATGGAAAAGCTGTATATTTTACGGTTTCGAGTCGGTTTATTCAATATACGAGGGTGAGTCAAAAAATGATACGCACTGCGGTTATATTAAAACTTCTGTTGGCCGCACAGTCTTATCAGTGCTTTCTGCACGAGGTCGTCTCCCCAGTCACTGCAGTGCAGGTTTGTACGTGTTATGTCTGTTTGTTTGTGACTGCGGTGCGAGAAACAATGGCTGCCCCGCTTGTGATTTGCACGAAAGAAGAGCAGCGTGCAGTGATTCGTTTTTTTGTGGTCTGAGGGTGTGTCTGGTGCTGATATTTATCGAAGACTTGTGCACAGTATGGAGAAAGAGTTTTGTCGCGAAGAAGTGTGTATGATTGGATAGCAAAGTACAAGGAAGGTCGCGCAGGTGTCAGCCATGAAGAAGGTGCCGGCCGCACGTCCATGACTGACAACATTGAGCGTGCACCTGAACTGATTCTATTGGATAGACTATCACCTGTTTGGTCCCCTTAAAGAAGCCCTTCAAGGGCAAAGATTCAAGTCTGATGAAGAGGTGAAGACCGTGGCGCATCCGTGGCTCGCAGCTCTGCCTAAAAATATGTTTTAATGTGGGAATACAAAAGCTTAGTGACAGATGGACAAAGTATATTGTCGAAAAATTATGTATTTGTCTTTTCTGAAAATTGATTAAGATAAATTCTACAGCCAGAGTGCGGATAACTTTTGACTTGCCCTTGTAAGTTATTTTTTGTTCATTTTTAAACTATATTGGACTGCAAATCTTTCTGTACTAGCATGTTATGTCTGTCTGTAATAAAATACACAGGCGTAACTAAGGTATGCTTTAACAAGCTTGATCATGGGACACTCCTGGGGAACTTACGTAGTCCGTATAAACCATAAACCCCAGCAATTGCGATGCCAAGAATCACAGAGACTTAAAAATACATCTGAGGGGGTAAACTAATAGGCAAGCACTTGGAGTTGGAGTGTGATGTCATCATGACCTGTATACTCTCCCTGCCTGTGACAGTCACAGTAGCTACAGTACATTTCCTAGAACAAAAAAATATTAGCTCCTGTGTGTAGAAATTTTTCCCTGCCCTTTCCCATTCCTTGGTTGAACTTGACAGACATGTTTTTTTTCAACTGTACTAACTATGTAATGTAAAACAGTGTGAACATACCCTCAAAAGGTATAAAGTTTGTCAGCGAGACAAAGTTCTTTTAGTAAAGTTACTGGAGTTTATGTTCTCTGCGTGTTAACATGGGTTTCCTTACACACTCAGAAGACATAGGCTCCTTACTAAAAACGGACCCGTGTGTACATAGATGTAGAATACACTATAGAAATATATTAATTCTGATGACTGGGGACATTCTCACATACTGTATATCCGAAGTACTGTACTTGCCTCTAAGTGTTCTGGGTTGTTTCCATAGGCATCCCCTGGCTACGTTTTTTCATCTATTTTTTCGAATTGGTGCTATTGTTGCTTATTTGTTCTGTGACTGGTTCAGCAAAAGCTTTGTCACGTGTTTTGTCACTATCCTGCTCCTTCTGTCCTTTGACTTTTGGTCTGTTAAGGTAAGGTTCTGTCATATTTTTTAACAAGTGTTTATTCTCCTAACATTTCTGTCACTACTAACTGACCAAGTTCCTCCATTAACCAGATTGATGTGTTCATTACGGCTCTATTTGTCCTGTAATAAGTGTAATGTCTCTATAAAACAGCGGTCCCCAACCTTCTTTGCACCGAGGACCAGTTCTAATACCTGTATTGTGCCGCAATAATACAGTAGCAGCAAAGTGGATGAGATAAAACAAGTCTCATCCACACGTTGCGTAAATACTGAGCGGAAAAAAACGCTCAAATGGACCTGCGGTGCAGAATTTTATTCCGCACCAAGTCAATTGTATTTGCGTAAACGCTGCTTTATTTGTTGTGGGTTTTCCCCCCTTGAAATCAATGGGAGGTAAAATCACAAGAAATAGAAGCAGGGGCGTAGCTAAAGGCTCATGGGTCCTGGTGCAAGAATTCAGCTTGGGGGCCCCCCTACCCCTCCCCAAAACCACCAGACCCCTGCCTATGCCCAGCCACCTTGCCCAACAGTCCCCATTGACGCCCCCACAGAATAATGCCCCCATAGCTGCCTCCACGGTATAATGCACCCCCATAGCTTCCCCCACATAGTATAATGCTCTCCATAGCTTCCCCCACACAGTGTGATGCTCCCCATAGCTTCCCCCTCACAGTATAATGCCCCCATACAGTAAAATGGCTCCCTTTAGCTGCCCCCATACAGTAAAATGCTTCCATAGCTGCCACCATATCCGCGCCCCCTCCCATACCCAGTATAATGCCCCCATATGTGGCTAATAAAAAAATAACATAATTACTTACCTATCCCCGTTCCCACGATGGGTGGAGGATCCTTCTCCTCCGGTCTGTGCTATGAGTGACTTGGTGCAGACCGGCGCGATGACATCACAACATCGCGCCTGCCTGCTCCGAGCCGCTCACAACAAGGTAAGTGCTGGAGCAAGGAGCCATCACTCTTGCTCCAGCATTCAATTCAACTGTATCTGCATCCTTAGGATGCAGATGCAGTTGGAACTGGGACCAGCAGCGGTTACATGGGATGAAACATCATCATCCTAGCAGGCCTACTCAGCAGTTGTCCGCAGCGAACATTCCGGGTGAAAAATTGCACCACAGTTTGGTGCGGTTTTTCGCCCGAAATTCCCTGAGGCCACCGGGGCGGATACCAGATACCGCGGCCCAGTACAAAATGATCCGCGGCCCGGTATTAGTCTGCGGCCCGGTGGTTGGGGATCACTGCTATAAAAGACACTTCTGCCCCTGTGCCCTGGTTGTTTAGAGTTGTCAAAAGGACTTTATTCCCATTAGCGTTTCCATATTCTACAGTACCGGAGCAGAAGTGTTGTCATGGGGTCACAGGCACATAATTGTACCACACAGCAGCCAGTAATAACTTGGCACTGGAATGGGATATTAAACAAAAATTTTTGCTTTGTATTTAACTTATTTGAGCACTTTAACGCAAAAGACCTCTTCATAATGCTTTCATTGGATATAAAATAGTTTAATTGGTTGATTTGTATGCAGTGAAGGATTGACATGGTCACACACCTATAATAACAATGGTTTCATGTGACACACATAGAGGACACAATTGAGTCACCAAAATGACGAGGATAGTCCATCATTGACAGTACAACACATAATATGAACAGTGGTTGTAGAAAAAACATAACCGGCTGTTTTTTCTGTCATAAAACAGCTCGTCTCTGTTAATGGGTGAAATTCTCTTCTGCGGACAGTCTGCATATCGATACTGGGCAGCTAAACTATACAAATTGTAATTTTTTTTATTACAAAAGATATTAACCAGTTTTGTGGTTCTTACTGTCAGAATGTTACCGGTCGACTACTGGTTGGATTACGCTGGTGGAACCAGATTGATGAAGATGGAAAAAGCCACTGGATATTTGAAGCCAAAAAGGTATTTCTGTATTTGTACACGTATATACAATGGCAGATTAGTTTTCCTGATGGGGGTTTTAGAAGTAAAGCTCTGTAGCAGTGTTTCCTAACGCATGGTGAGCATACCCTGGAAGAAGAAAGGAAGATCCGAGCTCTTTCCGCATCTCTTCTAAGGTACATGGCGAGGCTAGACTGCGTCTCGTCTCTAGGGGGTAGAAGCATGTCACGCTTCTTTTCCGGCGGAAGTGGTCAGTCACATAGAGCCTTTGCCTGGCAGACTTTTTCCTCCCTGTGACTCTCGTACAAGAAAAATAAGTTGTATGTGGGTGGCCACTGATTGGCCGGTCATGTATAACCTCCTAGTGGTGCCAGTGGGGGAACAATAGAGGAGGGAAGTCGTTGTGCGGTCAGCCCTATTATGTGGCTAACCCATATGAAGCTACAAAGTGCCCACCCCTGCCAACCTGACAGGCATCAAGGCTAAGCGCAGTGTAATATAATGCCAGAGCAACCTCATTCAGAATTGTGATTGATCGTAACTTTGAATGTTTTTGTTCACATTTTCTATGGGGGGGGGGGGGGGCATGTCTGCGCTAAAACAAATTGCTCTATAAGAAAATACTATTTTTCAGACCGTTTTTCTTAATGATAGTATCATACAAGCTAACCGTGCTCAGGATTCTAAATTAAACAGTCAGCGATCCTTTACAGTAGAGTATAGTTGGAAGAGTAAGGCCTTGTTCACACATTGAAGATTTGCTTCAGATTTTGCATGTATTTTATTTAGCCAATACCAGGAACGGAAACCTAAACAGAAGAAATATATAAAGGAAGGCCTTATAGTTCTGCTCTCCTGTATCCAATCTTCATTTTGGCTTCAAAAATGAATGCCAAATCTGCCGCAAATCTGCTGTGTGAACAAGGCCTAAATGCATTATCCATCTCCTTCTTTTCAGGTTCCACCCAATTCTTCTACATCAACAGAGGTTGAAGCTCGAATCTTCTGGTTGGGTCTGATTATTTGCCCCATGATCTGGACGGTGTTCTTCTTCAGCACATTATTTTCTTTGAAGTTAAAATGGCTGGTATGTGTTCCACCATCTTGTTAAAGTGGTTGTAGAAGGGTCAACTAGTTTAATATTTGATACAGTATCTGCCCCAAGTCTTTCTCTTAGTACACTGCTCATACTTGATTGATTTTCACCCTGAAGTTGCATGATGTTCTGTAAAGTTTTCTAATATTGCTGGTTTCCTCACTTAGGCCTCATTAATTTCTACAGCCCACGGACACCTTTCCATGTATTTACGGATGAATGCCCGGGCCGTAGAAATGATCCGCATAATATAGAACATGTCCTGTTCTTGTCAGCAATTGCGGGACGGAATTGCCCATAGAAGTCTATGGGCGTTTCTCCAATTACGGACGGCTACGGCAGGGCATCCGCATATGGGGACAGCACAAACCCTTACGGCCGTGTGCATGAGGCCTAAGAAAAGCGTAAGCCGGCTTGTCTACCATGGCAAAGCTGTTAATTTGGACGGCAGATAGACCTTCATGTCACCACTTCAGCTCATCTAGCTACATGTACCCTACTGGTAGTCACCTAAACCAAGGACAGCTGGTTGCTAGGCAATGTTAACAAATGCCGGCTGCAGAATACACTAACGAGGAGTCGCAAGAAGATTAAGTTTACATTCACACTTTATAGATTTGTTACAGAAATCTCTGCAACCCAAAATATATGTCCCCAATATCTGCATGCGGTTTGTAAAAGTCCATGCACACTGCAGAAACCACTCCACTCAGATGAAAACTTGGGGGGGGGTTTGGGGGTGTCATTCAGACAAAATTAAAAATTTGTTGCTGTAGTGATAGAGAAGCAAAATAGTTGACACATTGGTGAAAGCAGCATAGATAGGAACCATGCTGCAGGTTTATAAAATAGGAAGGTAAAAGTTCCTGTTTAAGGTTCCCAATAGTCTCAGAATAATGACATGAAACAAGATATGGAGCACACCGCTTCAGTTTTCTTATGTAATTGCGTTTGCCCTCACAATTGGTGGTAATTTCCAATGCTATTCCATGTAAGCCATTAATTACACCTCTTATTCCTATCTGACATTTATGGCATATCCATAAGATATGCCATAAATGTGATAGGCGCGGGTCCTACAACGAGGCTCCGCATCTATTTGGAGATCGGGGTTACCCCATCCCTGCCTGGTGAAATAGCCGCAGCTTCCAATTCAGCGAGCTACGCTTTTTCTTGTTTTCGTACCCCCAGCTACCTTGCCATGGAGGATACGGCGCACATCTCACCAGGCAGGGACAGGGGACCCTCTAATCTCGAGATAATGTAGAGCCCCGTTCTGTGTCCCACACCTATCCCATGGAAAAGCCATAAATGTCTGAGATGGTAATGCCTTCCTGGTTTCCCATTCATCTCTGTTTTTATATCCACCAATCTAAATAGTACACTATCTTCAGTGCAGAACTCGTAGAATATTTCCAATACACTTGATACTCTCTTAATTATGGTTGGTATCCAGTTTGCTTAAATTTACACATCCAATGTGTAGATGTAAAGAACTGTTGCCTAAATAAAGGAGGGAAATGCACAAGCCACGTTTTGTTTTAGAAAAACCGCAGTTCTAGTAACATTTCTAGTGGAGTTTTTGACTCATTTCATTTTGGAAAACAGAACAGAGACTTTGCTTTCCACTGAGGACACCAATTTACAATCCGTACAAAACTGTGCATAAGGCCTCATACACACGACTGTTGTGCCACTCTTGTTTTTGACGGCATCTGAGTGGCACCCGATAGTCTTCACGGACCCATTTACTTGATAGGGTGAATCGGGTCCGTGAAAAATGGTCCGAGTCTCCGATCCAAGGAAAGATAGGACATGTTCTAGCTTTCCTCGGATCACTGACAGGACTCGGATGGCGCACAGGGTCGTGTGCATGAGGCGTAAGTTTTATAATATGCATGTTAACCCCTTAATGATCAGTCAAATTGTTTTAATCTTTACCTCTCTGCCTTTCAGCAGCCGTAACTTTTTGATGTTTTTTGATTGACCTGGCTAGGAGGCCTTGTTTTATGCGGGAATTAATTTTTTTTTTTCCCTGCACAGTTACGTAATTTATTTTGCAGTGTGAATATAGAAAAAACTGTTTTCGCCATTCTTTTTTGTTTACATTACACTGTGTCACTATGCCAGTGGCTGCTTGTTAGGACAACACATAGTGTGCCCTAACACCAGGCATACTGGCTAGACAGCCCTGGGGTCCTTTCTAGGTCCCCAGGTCTGACTGCAGAGGGTTCCCGCTGACTCTGATCACGTCACCAGGTTTCTGGTGATGCGATCGCTGCATTTACATAGAAAAATTCTTAAACAGATGGGTCAGATGTGCTAAATACAACCATCTCTGCATATGAAGAAAACAAATTAACGTTATTTATTCCCAGTAATTTGCAATTGTCTCGTCTCTTTCCATCCATACAGGCCTTGGTAATTGCTGGCATCTCCCTCCAGTCTGCAAATCTTTATGGCTATATCCACTGTAAAACTGGAGGCCAGAAAAATGTCGGGAGGACGGCCTCGCGATTCCTGTCCCAGCAGCTCTTTCAACGAGTGAGTTGTGTTATGTGTTGGGGTGGCCCCATCTGCTAAACCCCCAGTCAAGCATCTCGTATCACTTGGATCTGAAAAATCAGAAGCAGAACGCCTCCAAACATCTGCCCATTGATTTCAATGAGGAAAAACTGCGTTCTGTTCAGACGTGGGGCGTTTCTGTTTTTTTACGTAAAAAAAATTCCCTTGTAAAAGTGCATGTCACTTCTCGAGCCGTTTTTCATTGATTCTATAGAAAAACAGCTCCAAAAACGGCCGTGAAAAACACCAGTTGCTAAAAAAAAAAAAAGGCTAAAAATCAGGCGCTGTTTTCCCTTGAAAACAGCTCCGTATTTTCATTTATTTTTTTTAAGTAAGCGTGTGAACATACCCTTAAGGTATGTTCACACGGAGTGTTTTCAGCAGTTTTTCAGGCCGTAAACGTCCCAAAAAACGGCTGATAAAGCGGAAGCAGAACGCCTCCAAACATCTGCCCATGATTTCAATGGGAAAAGCGGCGTTCTATTCAGACGGGGCGTTTTTTTACAAAACCGGCTGCGTAAAAAAAGTGCATGTCACCACTTCAGCCGTTTTTGGAGCAGTTTTTCATAGACTCTACAGAACTGCTCCAAAAAACACAGCGAAAACGTGACTTTGATTAAAAAACTTCTGAAAATCAAGAGCTATTTTTCCTTAAAAACCACTCAGTATTTTCAGACGTTTTTAACTTTGTGTGTGCACGTACCCTTTAAGTGGCATATTTGCCTTTTGCACTGCGAAAAACTGTATAATGTCCTACAGGAAAACAGATTTCTAAATTTTTGGCCTTGTAGAATATTTTTCCTATAGGTTTACATTGTAATGTTTTATGCAGTGTATTTTTACACTGGAAATACAGGTCACAGGAGTCCGTTTCCAGCAGCTCTTTGCTCGGTCGGGAACAAACAAAATTACATCTAGAAACTTTGAATTATTTTATTCTTTTTAAAGGGATTTTCTTATCTTAGACATTCATGGCATGTGCCATATATGTGTGATATATGCGGTTAGAAAACAAGGATGCCGCATCCAGTCGAAGATTTAATGGAAGGGTTTCTGTGTTTGTGAGTCTCCCTCCATTCACTTCTATTGGAGTTATGGAAACTGCCAAGCACTCTTCCATGGCTACCTCTGCACTCATTCTCCGCATGGATGCGGTGGCCACCACACAAGGTGGGACAGGGATGGGGTCTGTCTGGGGAAAAAGGCGCATGTCTTGTAAGTGGGCGATACCTCCATTACCTCGCTGTACAGCATGTGGAGTAGATGTGGGAGAGGGGTGTCAACAGCTGCATGGTCTCATGTAGGCTAGGAGATATAAGGGAGTATATAAAGATGTTGGGGTCCCGTAAAAACCTCATCCGAAAACTACATGCATTTTAACCACAAATTTCATGCAGTTTATAATTCTACCGCATTGAAAAACACAGCAAATCATGGTAAAAATGCATGCGGTTTTTGGATGTGCTTTATTTTGTGCGTATTTTAAAACGCCCCTTAACGGCAACATCTGAATATACCCCAAGTATTAGTTTAAAGCTGCAGACTGAAATGTCGGCAGTGTTAAACAGCCCATGCTGTACATCTCCTATACAGTAAGGCTACATTCACACTAGCGTATCAGATTCACACACATGAAGAATGCGTGTGAATCTGGTCCGTTCTGCATCGGGTGCGCTTTGCAAGTGGAATGATTTCACGCACTCGCAAAGCACATGTTCTTTGATTTTCAATTGAATCGATGCGCAAATCACACGTGGATGTGCATCAGTGTGCGGTGCGTGGTTTTCACGCGCCCATTGACTTCAATGGGCGTGTTAACGCACCAATATAGGACATGCAGTGAGTTTCACGCAACGGACTCTCGCTGCGTGAAAACTCCTGCAGGTGTGAACGGCCCCACTGAAATCAATGGTTCACAGTGCTGCGTGTGATTTCCATGCGCAGCACACTGACGTAATTCACGTTCGTCTGAATGAGCCCGAATACTAATTTGCCAACTTTGCTTTGGTTTATATCTTTCAGACCTTATGATGTAAAGAAGGGAGCCAGCTTTCCAAACAATATCTGGTTTCACCATCAATAGGACATGAAATGAAATAGCTGGAACCAGTCTCAATTCTAGTGCCTTATACCCTCATCATTTATGATCGTTTATTTGCACATTTATTAAAGTTTTTTTTTTTTTTTGTTTTCTTTAAACCAATTTTGACTAGTGTGGTCACTTGTATAGTATAAAACATTTTTTTAGGGTTAGGCTACATAATTGTCAGCCACCTGCAGCCTAAGGCCGGATTCACACGAGCATGTGCGTTTTGCGCACGCAAGAAACGCAGCGTTTTGTGTGCGCAAATGGCACACGTGTCATCACCATATGATGCGCGGCTGCGTGCTTTTTGCGCAAACGCCATCATGATGACACGGTTTGGATGTTTGTAAACAGAAAAGCACGTGGTGCTTTTCTGTTTTTCATATTTTTCTCTGCTGTTGCGCGAATCACGCACGTCCCACGGAAGTGCTTCTGTGTGCTGCGCGTGATTTTCACGCACCCATCGACTTCAATGGGTGCGTGATGCGTGATCAACGCACAAATATAGGACATGTTGTGAGTTTTACGCAGCGGAGACCCGCTGTGTAAAAATCACGGACTGTCTGCACGGCCCCATAGACTAATATAGGTCCGTGTGAGGCGCGTGAAAATCACGCGCGTTGCACGGACGTATATCACGTTCGTCTGATTAAGCCCTTACGACAAGAGCTGACGAAGGTGCAAAGCGCTCAGCACACGGACCCCCACCAATCCAAGCTTTTGATAGGTCTGACATAGAAGTTTGAGAGGAGTGTAGTTACTTTTTAAACAACTCGTGCACAGGAAAAGCAACCAATCAAGTCGCTGCTTTCATTTTCCAAAGGGCCTTTGAAAATCTGATTGGTTGCTATGGCAGCTAGTCCACTTCTTCCTTGACCAGTTTTGAGAATACTCCCCCTGTCTGTCTACTATACTTTCAGAGATCCAGAAGATAGGGACTTCTGATCAATATTTAAAAAGGAATATGTTCAGATTGACTGGAGTTAGTTACTTAGAAGTTTTAGTAAATAGATCTATACAAATGGCTGATATGAGACGAAGACTTTACAATCCGCAGTTCTAGCTGGATCTGCGGCGGATCAGGTGAAACACTTCTCCAATCCCTTTCTTGGATCTGCCCCTGTTTTTTGGTGTAAGAGGTAGTAAGAACAGACCACCCTAAACTTCTGGATCTTCCCCAGTTGGAATATTCGTCAGGAATAAAACACATACTGAAATAAACACTTCCCACAATATGAATTTTACCCAAGGCAAATTGTTTGTAGCGTGGGAATTATGTCTTTGCCCCACATACAATTTTCTCAGATGACCGCTATAATCGGAGAGTTTACCGCTGATGACTGGGTGCATCGTTTTCATGCTTGCAAAATAAATAGTCATGGGACAGATTTCCATCAGTCAGAATTTATCAACTTTATTATTACAGACACATAATTAGCATTAAAGAATGGAAAATTGTTTTTAGCACTAAGGCCACATTCACACAGCAGTATTTATCAGCATTTGTAAGCCAAAACCAGAATAGAGTTCAAAACTCGGAAGAGGTACAGCTATTTCCATTAGGCCTCCTTAACAAAAATTGTGCCGTTTTAAACTGAAGAAAACAAAACTTCTATAAACGGTAACAGTTTTCAAATATAACATGTGAATCTTTTATGGTGTTTTTTTATTCGGTGTCATTTTGTACACGCTTTTTTTTTTTTAAGGTGTTTTTGAAGTCCTAAAGTGAAGCCTACGGGAAAGATGCCTGAAGAAAAAGCCATACCCAGAGCGTGCTGCGTTTGTAAAAAGCGCCACTGGCCACAATTACCTCAAACGCCACAAACCAAAACGCAGTTGTGTGTAGTACATTTGATATTTTACTATAGGCTTTAATGTAACATCTGGCCGCGCTTAAAAAAATAACAAAAAAAAAACGCCATGAAAAACACAGCAGAACGGTGTGTGTGTGTGTGTGTGTGTGTGTGTGTGTGTGTGTGTGTGTGTGTGTGTGTGTGTGTGTGTGTGTGTGTGTGTGTGAGAATCCGGTTTTATACTTTTTCGCTGTCGGTTCTACTCCTGGTTTTGGCTTCCAAAGACTAATGCAAAATACTGACCAACATACGGCTGTGTGATTGAGACCAAACAATCTGTGTGTCTATGGCCAGATTAAAACAAGTGTGAATTGAGCCAGAGCCAAAGTTATTAGATACTCAGTGCTGCAAATATGTTGTCACTAGAAGTAAAAGCTACTGATAATATGACCCCTATATGGATCTAATATGATTAATTCTGGATACACAAAGCGAAATGATAAAAGGTTTCTTCTTTCTGACACTTTACTTTTTAAAAACTAATTGTCATCCGCGTCAGAATTTAATGCAGGCGCAATCTTTGAATTCAGCCGCTAAGTTCACTATAGAGCGGTGTACTAGTCCTCGGTCGTGTGCTTGGCAGCAGCATTGAGATAATGCTGGAATCATAAAACAACTGTTCTACGCAATAGATGATAAATCAATGTCTACAGACAGACAACTACTTAGTGGCCATATTTAAACAAACCAAAACTGAGGTATCAAGTGATGACAAAAGGATGTTTTAATTTGATGTTGCTCTTGTAGCAATTTCAGGAACTGGAATATTGAAAAGCACTTGGTGAAACATGAAGAAAAAAAAAAAGAATGTACCATTCCAAATCAAAGAAACGGATTGTCAGTGTCTCTGAGAACAAAAATCTTGAATCTCTAGAAGAACCAAAAGAGGAGCAATGTTAGAAAATGTACATTATACTAAAACTCCATATAGTCAATTGTGGCTTCAATATTGAATCACATTCTTCCCTGAAACTACACCCAACATCACTTTATGGAGACCTCAGATGTGACTCTGCACATTACATTGAATGTCCCATGTTCACCATAAGCAGCAGAGAGATAGCCAGGATGTATGTGCTGTCCTGCGTGCGTACAAGTAGCGGACCCAGGTAGCTGGCGGGCAAGGATTATATAACACAATGGCAATTAGGTCCTGTGTACATACACTACTCGGTGTCACTCAATGTAGGACTGATTCCTCACCTCCCAAAATTTTAATCCTGAATTGTGGGACACTAAGCCCTGCCCTCACAGGAGCACCTCCAAAACAGCATATAATGCATCTATTTGACGTTGCATAATCCCCACCCCCGGGTGGTTTAACTCATGGGACAGACCCATGAAAAGTGGGACTGTTGGCAGGTATGGATACAGAAGCAGGGTATGCACAGAAAACCGGGTACTGTAAACTAAACAAATGGAAAAGGGCCAGTAATGCGCGGTGAGCATCAGAGGGGTCTTTAGTTGCCATCCACTGCTTTAAAGTGCTCCCTTAGATTAGTGCATCCATCCAATGTTCAATACTCTAGTCGGCACTGCTGCCACAACTAAGTGCCTACAGGGATCCAGAATGGAGTCCTACCCATTGCGCTTTAGTACAAGACCCATCTGGTTTGTAGGGACGTGCAGCAGGTGACCCCACTTGCTTTTCTAACCTGCTTGTCGGTACTTAAGGTTACCATTAATTTGGCCCAAAAATCTTATTTTTAGGGGTCTGAACTCTGCAACAATTTATACGCCGGGTAAGACCTTCTTTATAAACTATGGCATTAGTATAACCCACTTCTAGTCCTAACAACATCAGTAAAAGTCGTTCACTGCAAACATTTCCTGACTGCCCAATGTAAAAATAACTAGAATAAATTCATACATACTTTGTATTATTGTCCTGTACGACAAGGTTGCTGGTGAATCTGGAATTTCGGTAAAAAATGATTTGCCGGTGTCACAGCTCTTTCCTTTAACGAAAGAAGTGGAAATAAAAAGTCATGTATGTATACTGTAAACCTTCAGCATCAAGTTAGGGCCTGTTCACATCAGCCTTGCCCTTCTGTTGAGGGTTTCCGTCAGGTTAACCCCTCAACGGAAAGGCAAACAAACCTTAGCTTCTTCAATGGTGACGGAAACGTTGCTAATGATTTCCATTTATCACCGTTGTGACAAGGTTCCGTTGTTCTTGACGGAACCCGACGGAACCAATAGCGCAAACGGAAACCATTAGCAATGTTTCCGTCACAATTGGGATCAATGGTGAGGGAAACGGAAGCTAAGGTTTCAGTTTGTCTTTGCGTTGAGGAGTTAATCCGACGGAACCCCTTGACGGAAGGGCAACGCTGATGTGGACACAGCCTAAATTATCTTCCAGATAGAGCTCCAGTGAGACTTTTGAACGTGGTAAAAATTGTGACAGGTGACGGACCTTAATCTCTCTATTTGGACAATCACAACAATTGCAAAACGGTAGCAAATCACCTGCTAACCCCCCACCCCCCCATCTTAATACAGAAAAATCTGAGGGTAATACAGTAACTGTGATAATAGCGCAACCAAAAGTCGATGTGGAGCGTTGGCCTAAAAGACAATAAAAAGACAAAATGCGTCTCATGTAATCTGACAATAATTAATACTGGATTCACTCATTGCGTTTAAAATACGCTACAGAACTAGCCTTAAGCCTAATGCACACGACTGGTTTTTTTTTTTGTCCGTGTGCTATCCGCAATCTTGCAGATAGAACACGGACAAATTTTATATAGCCCCATGCTCACGACCGTGAGGTTTACAGATTCGAGTCTGGGCCGCAAAAACTCAAGACGTGATTTTTGGTCCATATTTATGGCACAGACTCCCTCATGAGAGTCCGTGCAGCAAATATGGACCAAAAAAAATGACACATCCTGCTTTTTTTTTTTATGCGGATCCGTGAACACTGATGACGCGGATGCGCTACGGAAGTTTTTTTTACAGACAAATGGACCACAAATACAGACAACAAATCTGTGGTTTTGCGGACTGCAAAATCACCACAGTCGTGTACATTAGGCCTTAAACTTTGCACCAGAATCTGCAACGAAATGCCCATGTGGTTTTCACCCAATGCATTGAAAATCTACATCTGCTGAGGATTTTTTTTTACAGTGTTGGTGAATGGGGTTTGTTAAAACTCCATTGAATTGGGTTTTCTGTGCAAATTCCACAAAAAAATATGCGATGTGTGAACCCAGACTTATTTGCTGTCGGTTGGCAGAGTTTCTGGACTATGTCGCAGTTTTCATGATTTCTGCATATTCGCTTTAAGAGGGTGTTAAAGGGTATTCAGCTTTCAGCACATAAAGGTCATTTGTATAATGAAAATTGACATCATTTACCAATATACTTTCTGTATTAAGTCCTCAGTCTTCAAGATCTCTGCTTGCGGTCATTCAGTAGGAGCTTTCACTGCTTACTTCCAGTAAATACAAAATCTATCCTGATGTAATAAACACACAGGTGCAGGGCTCGTTACAGAACTCCTAATTGTGCTGTAACTGTAACGAACCATGCACCGGCGTGTCTATCAGGACAGATTTTACCCACTGGCATTGAAAGAGAAAAAAAAAGAAAGAATCCTATTAAAGGACAGCAAGTCCATATCTTGAAAACTTCAAGGAATTGATACAGAAAGTGTGTCAGAGAGTTGAATAACATTTATTTGCTGAAACCAGAATACCCCTTTATTAGGACGATGTTTTCAATATACATTATCTTTATTATCTTTACTAAATCCATAGTAAAAAGTTGAACAAACCACATTATTTTCTTCAAGGCGAGTTCTTTTATAATAGAAAAAGAATAAAAAGAATGTGGAATAACCTGTAACCCACCTATATTTGGGTCCAAAGGAACCCTTCCCAGCAGGGGAATGCAGAGATCACTGCACATTTTCTCCGCTCCTCCTGTAGTTGGAGGGAAAATCTGAGATTCATTCTGAAAGAGAAAATAAAAAATAAGTTCTTACGTTCGGTCTCCGCACAAATGAAGATGGATCATTGGAGTATGTGAAGCATCTAAACACGTCACCTATTCTTCACATAAGATGCTGCGCAGAAAAATGAAATCATGCAAAGTGTTACCTGGAAAACTAGATACACGGATTCATTGTAAAGGAGGAAAATATGTTGTCGATTATTGGCAGTCTACGATGTCATGAATTACGGCTGTGTTGCCACTCTTAAAGCACTTGGTCGCATGTGGCGCCGTTTTGGGTTGGACCCCACCGATCAGACATTGATAATATATCTAGTTGATATGCCATCAATTTTATTGGTGGAAACAGATGAATGTAAGGAGATCCAAGTATGCACAGCGTCTATATACAGTGGAATATGTACGTTCTGATAATATAGGATATATGCGGCGCCAATAAAGCTATGGTTCTCGTGACACATTATTCGGAGAGGATTTTAAACATAGGAGAAGTAAAGCTGTTTGGGTCCATTCACACAACGTTTGGGGTGTCTGTTCTGCGCATGCACTGGGAAAGACTCGATACGCAAATGCTAAATGGTTAAATATTTTCTTGGTTCTAAAATGTTAAGAGAAGTCATTTTGTAATATTCTTATTTTGCATAATTTTCCGGTTTCATCTGCAGTGTAAATGTGTTCTTGCCATGATACAATCCAGGGACGCATATCCTTTCTGTAAGCCTCTGTTCACATCACATTAGCAAACTACATTCGATGTTTGTGCCGGGAAATATGTTGTAACGAACCTTTGGGCCCCATTCCTCCGGCGTATGCCAAAAAGAGTGTCCGGGGCCAATATACCTTTTTTCCACTGTATAGAATAGCGTAGAGAACTAAGCTATTCTATCCATAGGAATACAGTAAAAAATAAATATCACGCTTTACGTTTTTTTTGGGGAGCCTATTGGTGGCGTATCCTTTTATTGGAGCTATGGGTTTTAAAATTCTACTAACGTATACCTCACACATTGTTTTTCTTGTTCATTTTTTATCCCGTTCACGTTTCACGCTAAATAAACTGTTCGATTAATTCTTCAGGCTATTACAGTCGTTTAGATACCTAATGTGTAGTTTTCTTGTATTTAGTGTAGGGGCAATAAAATATATTTAATACAAAATAGTGACTTTAAGTGTATTTATCATTTATATTACTTTTTTTTTTAATCCCATTAGGGGATAACTTTATTTATAACTTTATTTATTACTTGTAATGTATTATCCTGTATGCTAATACATCATACTGTGTCACTATGGCACAGGCTGCGGTTAGGGCAGCACATAGTGTGCCCGAACAGCAGGCTTACTGAACAGACAGCCCTGGGGTCCTTTGTAGGTCCCCAGGGCTGACTGCATAGGGATTTAGTGTTTGATCACGTCACTGGGTTTCCGATGACTAGATCAAAGCGGGGAATTCCCTATTATCTTGCCGCGGTCACGGACCGCAGCGATCAAAGAGTTAAACAGCTGGGGTCCGAATGTTTTCCGACCCAGCTATATTCAGCATGCTGCTCTAAGATCAGAAACTGTTAGTTACAGCTCCTGCTTAGAGGATGAGCGTTCACAGGAGCGCTCATCAGCCTCTTCTACAGCGACGCCAAAAGACGTTGGTGTAGACTAAGGACATGCACCGACGGTGAGCGGTCGTTAAGGAGTTAATACATTGAAACTTACAACACATTGATGTCAATAAGAAGTGTACACATACCTTGCATTTTGGGCAGATGAAGCCACTCATGTTCTCTACTACTCCGATAATCGGCAATTTTACTTTGCGACAAAAATTTATTTCTTTTCGTACATCCTGCAGCGACACCTCCTGGAAAAGCGGAAAAAAGAAAACATAAGAAATATTTTCTATAAATTGGACCCACATTGTGACTACACTACAAGGTCTATGCTTAGAACTGAATACTACCATTTAGGCTAGGGATACATGATGATATTTTGTCGCCTGCGAGTCGTGCATTACAGCAACCTCAAATGTTTCCCCATGGCAAACAAGGTTGCAGGTGACCTTCCAACCATTGCAAAAATTCCACCAGACCACACTTTTTGCAATGGACACGACCAAAAGTAATCATGGACTTATGCATTGCTATAAATGGCAAGTACACCAAAATCAGCTTTTAAGGTATAATAAATTATTAAGTGAGCAAATAACATATGGAATGTAAAGTCTTACCTGAGGGGTAGTGATGATTACAGCGCCATCAATGTGAGCCGCACTCAGGTACTGTACTACTGACAGATGCTCATCAGAGGTACCCGGCGGAGTGTCTACTATCAGGTAATCCACTTCTCCCCAGTCTACATCTCTCAAAAATTGCTTAATCATTCCTAGAGGATTGGAAAAGCAAACTGTAGAAGCACATCAAACATTCCCCAACCATTCAGTTCTATGATGGTCTTAGGCTCTTTTCACACCGCAGTCATGGTTTCTGTTAGGACGGCGGTGTTGGACCCTTCACACGATAGATTAAACGGTGCCCGATGGACCCCATTGACTAGAAGGGGACTGTAAAGGGATCTGCGGGGGTTCTATCATCCGTCATTTTGACAGGAAGAACAATGTTGCATACTAAGCTATTCTTCCTGTTAAATATGACAGAACTGCCAATGGAGGCTCCAAAAGGTAGTGTGAACTTAACCTTATTGCCTCTTATTTTCTGTTCAAAAATGACAATTGCTTGGTGAATTTATTTAGAAAATAGCGTTTGGTGCTGTAACTCCAGCACCAAACGCTATTTTCTAAATAAATTCACCACACTTAAATTCAGCTGACTTAAAGAGGCTCTGTCACCACATTATAAGTGCCCTGTCTCCTACATAAGGAGTTCAAACAAAATAAGGGAAAGAGACCCAGCAGGCATAATAATTTCACAAAATTCAACTAGTTTGCGGTTAAGAAAAAAAAAAAAAAAAAAAAAAAAGAAGAGAGAGGAGTGCCCTTATTCCCAGCCGGCTACAAAGGTATGCAATGAGCTAAAATGTAACTTTTATTAGGCATGATTAAACAGACCGGTAACTAAACCGAAACAGGACAAAAACACTTGTTAAAAGTTAGCTAATGCTCACTGACAGTAGAGAATTTTGCATATCTCAGATGCAATCAGTCAGTACGATATGATATGTCTGTATCTGTGTATCCTAACAGCGTCTGCAGTACACTGATCAGGTAGTGTCAATGGCTAACGGTCAGTGAGGCATTGCAATTAAAACTTAAAGAGAAGCCCCCCCCCCATGTTTCGCTACATACATAGCGCCCTCGGGGGTTCAAATGGGGCAACCCAATTCAATGGAGTTTTAACATATCATATCATACTGACTGATTGCATCTGAGATATGCAAAATTCTCTACTGTCGGTGAGCATTAGCTAACTTTTAACAAGTGTTTTTGTCCTGTTTTGGTTTAGTTACCTGTCTGTTTAATCATACCTAATAAAAGTTACATTTGAGCTCATTGCATACCTTTGTAGCCGGCTGGGAATAAGGGCACTCCCCTCTTTTTTTGCTTAACCGCAAACTAGTTGAATTTTGTACATAAGGAGATCGGCGCTGTAATGTAGGTGACAGTGCTGCTTTTTATTTAGAAAAACTATCTATTTTTACCACTTTATGAGCGATTTTTAGCTTTATGCTAATGAGTTTCTTAATGACCAACTCGGCGTGTTTTTACTTTAGACCAAGTGGGCGTTGTACAGAGGAGTGTATGACGCTGACCAATCATTCGTTTACACTGCACTAGCGATATAGCTATATCGCTGTGTGCAGCTACATACACACACTATAACATTACTGCAGTGTCCTGATAATGAATATACTTTACCTCCAGCCAGGACGGGATGTGTATTCAGAATCCTGACCACTTCTGTAGCGTCTCTGTGAGAATTAAAGCAAGGCAAAAGTAATTTCGCGAGATTACGATGTAAACGAGATTAGGTTTGCCTTGCTGGAAATCTCACAGAAAAGATTCAGACGTGTCAGGATTCTGAATACACATGACGTCAGGGCTGGAGGTAATATATATTCATTATCAGGACACTGCAGTAATGTTATAGTGTGTGTATGTAGCTACACATAACAATATATCTATATCGCTAGTGCAGTGTAAATGAATGGAGTGAAGTGCATGACACTGATTGGTCAGTGTCATACACTCCTCTGTACAACGCCCACTTGGTCGAAAGTAAAAACACGCCCAGTTGGTCATTAAGAAACTCATTAGCATAAAGCTAAAAATCGCTCATAAAGTGGTTTAAAATAGATCGTTTTTCTAAATAAAAAGCACTGACCGGGCTGGCTTAATTTAAAAAAAGGGGTCGCCATGTCCTGCCTTTTTTCAAAGTGTATATTTGTATTCTCTGCTTGACAACTGCTGGCACACTTTACAGGTCTGAACGTCCCTAAATTGGGGAGGGGGAGATAATCCTCTTTCTACAATTTTATATAAGTTATAGCATTGATCCACTCATACATTATTTATATTAATTTGATACAAACCATTTTTCTTGGGGCCCCTCCATATAACTGCATCATCTGGACTACCAAGCAAGAAGCCAACAGACATCACCGCCAGGTTGTCCTCTACATACTGAAATACAATCGTAGTAAATTGGACCACAGTTGGATGCTCAGCATAGGAATTATACAGTAAGTGATCAATGCTTCAAATAGAAGAAAAAGGAACACCAAGGGTTAATCAAACATATTGGGTTAATCCGGCTATGCAGAATTTTCTTTTATGTTGGAACAAGTCATACATCCGAATTACTGCAATGTCTTAAGTTTCAGCTTCTAGACAGTGCATCATAATATGCGGTGTTGCCACTAGAGGTCACTATAAGGCTCCAGACCTGGCAATGGATCATCATCATAAAAGGATTGGAGTATTCAGGGCATTCAGTCTGGAGACAGATACTTACAACAGGTGACCATCCGGAGCCACTTTGGTGAACCTAAAAAACAAGATGAGAGTAACAACACTTAGAAAAAAAAAAGTACTATAAAGGAACCAGCTTTTTTCACCTATGTTACTGTGGCAGATGAGAAGTACTGCCTGACAAAGGAAGACTGGAAAGAGGAGGACAAAAAAAAGAAAACAAAAAAAAAAAAACGGCTTGTCTACCCCCCCGGCGATCAGCTGTTATCACCTTATCACCAGGGGAAATTGCAGCCAGCCGCGCATTTCTAATGTAGAATTACATGCCGGCCATTAAGATGAATGGCCAACCAGGTTATGCAGTGACACGCCAGGTCCACTAGAGCCACTCTTACAGAAGACTAGGTCTCTATGCTGGCACAAGGAGGGGTTCCCCCCTATGATGTTCCTTTGACATACATGGATCCACAGGTTTAAAGAATATCAAAAAACACTTTCCCCTTGTCTAATAGCAAGAAGGATTATAATAAATAAAAGTGCCTGGTCTTCTTTAACCACTTGCCTACTGCTAAACGACTAAATACGTTGCAGCGGTAGGCAGTTAACTGTGAGCCATCGGATTTAAACGATGGCTGCATTAACTATCTGCCGGCGCCAAGTGTGCCGGCGCAAAAACTTCATAAAAGTTAATTCAAAGTTATATGTACCTCATATTGGTTTTATTGAAAAATACAACTCGCTACGCAAAAACGAATCCCTTATGCTGCTTAGTTGATGGAAAAATAAAAAAAATAAAGAGTTATGGCTCAATGAATGCGGCGATGCAAAAACGAAAAAAAAACACAAAAACGTAAAAAATAGGCTCAGTAATGAAAGGGGGGGGGGGTTGAAACCCTCCAGTAAAGAAGGGGTAAAAAAAAGGGACCATTCTTATGTGGTTACCTGTTCGCCTTCTAGACCCATTATTTTTGGAATTGATGGACCACAGATGTCCACATCAAGCAAGGCAATCTAAGACAGATAAAAAAAGAAAATTAGAACTGTTTGTACATTTCCTATAGAGGCAGACTGCAAAATAAAAGGGTTTCTACACTTTTGTCCGCTCCGTCCCGCAGGCCAAAGTTCATCATTTAGCCCTCCTGGGCTACACCTGCATACACGGGCTTTCAAGCCTCTGCTGACTGATGTAAACAAGAATGTTTCCATTCACTGACAGACATAATAAGTCTCACGTCTCAGGGTTTGCTACAAATTGTATTCAGTCCATGCAATCCTCGGTGAGCTACACAGTTTGTACTCTGGGATGAAATATTTTACTTACGCTCATACATTGTAACGAACGAAGGACAGGAGAGCGATAGGAGCAATATTATTTTACATCCAGAGATCCTTAAACACAAAGTATACTACAGTGTTGCAGAACTTTTCATTATCAAGCAGTACCCCCTCAACTTGACCATTGCACCACAAGTGAACATGTCCAGCAGATGACTAGTAAGCCGCCTGTACAGATCATACTTTTGCGGATATACCTCATTGTTTTTGGGCAGGATTTGCCAACAATCGATGGCACATGATGCTGGCGGACTCCGAAGTCTGTCTATTCTCAGGGTATAAGAGGCCGAGATGTGTTGGATATTTTTGGTCCATACTTTTTATTCTCCTCAGGGATGAGTGATACCAGTGTTTTCTGACAAGAGCTCAACCTTCTTCCTCCATAAAAATGTCATGCGCAATGGAACCAATGGCTGTCGGCTGAACGTTCGTTTGTCCGCTATTATCGAATGTTCATGGCCACCTTTAGATATGAATGTTACTTTGTATTTTAAACCTTTCTTATGTTTAGACATGGCCAGGCAGCCTAGAAATTTGGTAATGGCACCTACATTTTTGGTGAATATAAGACAATTTTCGGAACATCTCCCTTTATTAGCGATTGAGATATCAAAGCCTGCAAGCTGCAGACAAATTGGGCCTTATTTGCAAAAATATCTAACAGTAAACCCATAGCAACCAATTGTAGCACAACTTTCATTTCTTAAGCTGCTGTGGAAAAATGAAAGCAGAGCTCTGATTGGATGCGATGGGTAATACGGACAGTTTTGATAAATCTGACCCATAGACTCAAGAGAAAAAAAAATGTCTGTTAGCCATAGCAACCAATCACAGAGCAGCTTTCATTTTTCAAGAGTACTATAAGAAATGAAAGCTGTGCTTGGTTACTATGGGCAACAAAGAATGTTTTTCAACAAACACCCCAGTATCTGTAGCCTGTCAGCAGATGCAGGGTGTTCTATGACAGCCTATGTCTGCACGCTATAGGCAGAGTACTGGCTGCCATATTCACCCGATTTAGGCCGAATTCACATGGGCGTTGCGCATCTTGGATGTGAAAAACGGTAGTTTTTCACGTCCGAGGTGCATACGTGGTCTGTGCTGCGGAGTGCGATATCACGCATCCCCCATAGACTAGAGTCTATGGAGGGATGTGTGAAGCGTGACAAAAATACGACATGTCCCATTTTCTCACGGACCTTTCACAGGGTCGTTGAAACAACAGCCTTGTGAATGGCCACATTGAATTATATAGGTCCGTGCGAATAAGGCCTAAGCCTCAGTGTGGTGCAGGTGGGGCATTATTTTCCTGCAGCTGACCTGCTCTATTGTCAGAAGCACTCCAGATCATAAAGGGATCAAGTCTGATTAAGGTTGCCACCTTCTCACAAAAAAATACAGGCCAGGGAAAAGGGTGTGTGGCTTAACACTAAGTGTGATTTCAGATTTAGAATTTAAATTAGTCTTCTTAATTAAGTTATTAGTTTAGATTAATTTAGATTTAAATTTAGACTGTTACCATTTTAGTGAGACAGATCGTCCTGACTTCTGCAAGTTAACTGCTCCGGTCTCAACTACTCCATTCTAGACAGTCAAGAGAGAGACACAGAGAATCCACCACAAAAGCGCAGTGCTGCATTAGGTACAGAAAACAATCTTACTGGCACCCTAGCCCACAGCCACCATCCATCTCAGACAGTTATGACTTGTGACAGGCTGCTGCTCAGCCGCCCGTTCCCTTCACGTTGGCCCCCTGACTAACGTATTCTCGCCAGAAGAGGGGATTTATACTGCACCTCTTGTTCCGCCCATCCCGCTTCCTGCTGGTGCTGGCGCCAAAATCAGCAGAGGAGTCGGAGGGACAAAGGAGAAGCATATGTGCTGAGCCAAGAATACAGCAACTGAGAAACCTGCCCACCCCAACTTTTAAGTATTGCAAAGAGGGACAACTGATGCAATATTTTTTGTTACACCACACCTATAACTCCGCCCATACACACCCAGGTCACCCAACACAGTATAATGCACCCACAGCTGCCCCCACACAGTATGATGCCCCATGGCTGCTCTCAACACAGTATAATGCCCAATAGCTGCCTCCCCACACAGCACAACGCCTTCATAGTGCCTAATAAAATACTCACCTAGCCCTGTTCCCAGGCTGATTGGCAGAGGGATCTCTTCCAGTCTCTTCCGGTCTGTGCCAAGCCGCTCACAATGTGTTACATAGTGAACCCGTACAGCTGGGAGCCATCAGAGGTTGCAAATACAGTTGAAACCAGGACATGCAACCGGCCGACTGGAATCTGCCACTATCCCGCTGGATCCAGGATGGTTGGGAGCCATTGGGCCGGTAAAAAAAACACGTCAAAAATACCAGCACCGGCCTAACCATGATAATACCGGTCAGATGGGTAGAATAGCGTCTGGGTGGCAACCTTACATACAAAGCAGCTGTGTTTAATACAAATATTAAAAAGTGAATAAAACCGCCCTTACACTATGGCAAATATGATGAATTTCCGGGAGCAAATCTGATCTTCCTCTTGGGAAATGGCACAATTTGTAACTGGCAATAAAAACGTCATTGTAATTCTATGTTGGAGTAACACACGCAGCATGTAACAGTCAGCGTCATACAACTCTAAGAACCTCCAGCCAATACCACTGAACGTTCATTGTGATCCCAGCAGCTGCTCTCTAGTACTGCACTTAATAAATACAAGCAAATCCGAGCACGTCACAGCCTGAAATATCATTAGGCGACTTTGATCCAAGCTGAAAAGGACCATTTGCCAAAACACAGCCCTTCTTAAAAAGTAATTGGTTATATAATGGGAATTATTTTAACACCTCTCAGCACCTGTTGTAATACTTCATCCATGGAGAATGAACGGAGAGCATTTCCGAGGAAACTCTCAATAAAAGGTTATAAAGCAAATTATTCGTTTGTCCTCGGTTTACCCTCTGCTTACTAGAAAATTAATAACCACAAGGAAGTTGGGAGTGGTAGGATATCGACTGAATGCGCTTTCACTTATCTAGCTCACAGCAGACTAGATCATAAACTATAAGAAAGTATTCAAGCAAATTACCCTGAGGGTTTAGAGAAAAAAAGCCAGAAGACAACACCTTAAAAAATGGCTGCTGTCAAATGGAACAAAAAATTGGAAAAGCTGAATTTTACATGCCCGATCCATGGAGTTTTCCAGGAGATAAGTGGAGCAAGTCACTCAACCCACACCTGATCTATTGAATTACCATTCGACTGATCTGATCGTACACAACACTGGGTGGAATCCAACCAGATGCTGCTGTTGGCCTACATCCTACCAGTGTCTATGCCCATCTTAGGCCCGGTTCATGTAGGAGAAGAAAAAAAAACAGGGGCTTCTACAGTTGTATTTTATAGGGAAGGAAAGTGGAATAAATATGCCGTAGGGGAAAAAAATAAAAATAGGCCATAAATATATTTAAAGCAAAAATAATTGACATGGGTAATTGCCAGAGGTTAATTAATTTAAGGAGTTCTACTATTCGAGGTTCTTAAAAGATGTAGCAGAAAGAATAGATGAAGTGAAGCTCAGAAAGTTCAAAAGAAATAATGGGCCTTGAAGAAGTCCTGGAAATCATGTTAATTACAGGTATGACATCATCTGCTGTTCAGAAGGATTTATGTCCCTAACACCATCCTCATAAAGGATCAAACACTACAGAAAAGAGAGAGAAATTCAGGTATAGCCCTCGGCGCCAAATTACATCAATAGTCGCAAATGTCACTTCAGCTCTCCTTCGGAAATCATATCACATACAAAGTGTAGACATCATTTTCCAATAGATCAATGTACTGGAACATGACTTTTAGCGATGGTAATAAAGCTCACAGGGGTGGAGGACAGGGCTGTACATTTTCTTTTGTGACACATACTTTAAACTTGGTGGGAAATTTTGGTCGAAATGTTCTATTAATTCATATTATAAAAAATCTAAAATTTTAAGAGAATGTTGAAAAATGTGAGTTTTCATAAATTTGAAATCATCCGCCTCCAGCTTAAAGTGAAGGTGTCATGAATTGATTTTTTTATTTTTATTATATTGCTTTTAATAAAATATAAAAACAAAAATGTTATTTATTAGTGTTGTGACTTTAAACTTTTTACGGTGTTCTTACTTTTACTTCTCTATGGGGGCTGACATTTTTTTTTCATCTCTGTATGTGTCGATTAACGACACATACAGAGATGGAATATGGTACATACAACCCCATAGAGAATGCGAACGGGAGCCGTTCCATTCTCAGAAGCGTACGCAGTCTGTGTGGGAACGGCGCATGCGCCGCTCCCACAAAGACGAAAACAAAGCAAGTTTGTAGAGCGAAATCCGGCGCCATTTTCATGTGGACCAGAAGACGCTGCCGGACAGTAAGATGACGACTTCCGGCCATATGTTCATCTAAGCGAAGGCGCAAGGAGCGTAGACTAGCGGAGGCGGCAGGAGCAGGTAATTTATGTTAGTGTATGTGATGTGTGTATTATGTTCGTGTGATACGGTCTGCTGAGACCTGTATCTAATCCTCCTACACTGTGCAGTCGCTCAGAAAACGGCGGCACACAGTGTAGGAGGTTTGAAGACCTTCAAACCCCTCCTTTTCCTGGCACTAGCCAAAAGAAGGGAGGGGGGATTGTGTGAGGACACTAGAGCGAGTGTGTCTACCGCAAATTTGCAGCATAAATCAATGAGGCTACTTTACCACAGTGACCATGCTGCAATTTTGGGAACTGCTCCCTCTAGTGACCAGCACATGGAAAGGTTATAAATTAGAATCTAATTTATAAATATTTTCAGACTTGTGAAAAAATTAAAAAAATTAAAACAATGTGTAATCACTCAAATACTAATTGTTTAACTGAAAAAGCAACACATGCCCTTTAAATTAATATGTTATTAGCCTTACGTTGCGACAAGGTTTTTCTTCACTGTGAATCGACTAAAGAATAGCTGTATAGGAGAACTTATGCATTTGCAAAGTATTGTTCCAGCAACTTGAGAAATCATCTCAACTCCCCTATACATTGGGGCCTTCCATCAGAGGTATACGTGGGGAGTCCTCCCAACTTAAATCTTCGATGGAATGCAATAAGCTGATGTGAAAAGTGTCTAAGTGTTATACAATTCCATTTGTACAATGTCTACAACCAGATTTATGTACCACGGGACGTGGCCATGCGGTAAATCGGGGTAGTGAACAAAAATGTCCATATGCAGCACAAGGCCCCAAACGGTCATCATCTTCACTGCATCTATGGGATCCACATGGGGGGGGGGGGGGTCTAGCAAATGATAATGTGGTGTTTTATACAAGAAAGACCTGGGTGTAGAATGTAAGCCATCATTTTGCATCATTCCAAGAGTCATAACGTTTTAATTTTTCCAATGACAGAGCCGTATAAAGAGGTTTTATTTAAGGGATGGATTGTATTGTTAATGCATCATTTTGGGGTACATATAATGTATTGAAAAACTTAGTGATTTCATTTAGTGGGATGGGGAATTAGAAAATTAGCAATTTCGCAATAGATTTTTGGGTTTAGTTTTACCACGTTAATCTTGCAGTATAAAAGGACATGTTAACTTTATTCTGCGGGTCAGTGCAATTACGGCGATCCCAAAGTTATATAGTTTTTTTTACTACTTTTACACAATAAAAACAAAATCATCATGTTTTCGTGAAGCAATATTCTGAGAGCCATAACGTTTATTTTTCCATCGATGGAGCCGTGTAGGGGCTTGTTTTTTGCGGGATGAGCAGTATTTTTTTTGGGGTACACGCAATTTTTGATCACGAGTCAAATTTTTTTTTTGGAGGTTAGGGTATGTTCACACGGCTTATTTTCAGCCGTTTTTTCAGGCCGTGAATGCCCTGAAAAACGGCAAAAAATACAGGGGCTGGACACCTCCAAACATCTGCCCACTGCTTTCAATGGAAAAAGGACTTTCCGTTCCCACGGGGCGTTCTTTATGCGGCCGTTCCTAAAAACGGCGCGTAAAAAAAACGCCCCGTAAAAAAGTACAGGTCACATCTGGAGCAGTTTTTCATTGAAAAAACAACTCCAAAAACGGCCGTGAAAAAGCACTGCAAAAAACGGCACAAAACCAGGGGCTATTTTCGCTTGAAAACAGCTCCATATTTTACGGCCGTTTTTGGTTTGCCATGTGAACATAGCCTAAGGTGAATAAAAATAAGCAATTCGAGTTTTATTTCCCAATTAGTTTTTTACGCCATTCACCGCGCTGGATAAATAACGTAAAATTGTTATTTTTTTTTTTTTTTAAGCGTTTTAAAAACATTTTTTACGCTGTTCACCGTGCAAGTTAAATAATGGTATATTGTAATAGATAGGACTTTTATAGATGCAGTGATACCAATTTATTTTACATTCTGCTTGGGGGAAATGGCAAAAGTTTTTTTTTGTAACTATTAATTATTTTTTTTACACTCCTGAAAATGTATCTTTTTTTTACATTTTTTTTACACATTTTATTAGTTCCCCTAGGGGACACGAACCAGCCAATAGATCATTAGATTGCTGATACAATACACCGCAATACAAGGATGCGTTATGGAAACAGCGTAACTCACCGAGCTAGGCCGTTTCCGTAACTCCCATAATAGTCAACGGCAGTTACGGAAGCAGGGTAGCATGCAAGCTACTATGTTTCCATGACTACGATTCAGTTCTATGGGAGTTACGGAAACAGCATAGCTCAGCTAGTTACTCCGTTTCAGTAACTCGACATGTAATCAAGCACAAGAAGCTAGAGCGCGGTTTAGGGGGCCCTGTTCTAGAGATAGGTGGGACCCGCATCTATCTGACATATATGACATATCCTGTGGATAGGTCATAAATGTCCTTCATGGAAAAGCACCTATGAATGCCGCGGTCGCTATTGACAGCGGCATTTAACTAAACGGCCAGGAACAGCGCGATCGCAGTTTCTGGCCGTTAGAACAGCATGTCAGCTGACAGCTGAAGTGTATCGCGTGGGCTTAGCGAGTAAGCCCGCTACAAACATGACCCCCCCCTCGCTCCATGACGTGTCAACACGTCATGGGTCGGGAAGGGGTTAGGTAAGAAAGTGGTCAGGGCTTGACTGCCGACTATAAAAGACGCAGGGACTTTTCAGCAAGATTTATTCTTGCTAAAAACTGCGTTTTATGGTTCCGAAAAATACGGTAATCATGGAAGAAAGCCAATTTGTGTTTTTATTACTTGAAACGTTTTTTTTTTTTACTTTTGTAAAACATTTTTTTCAATTTTTTTAGTGCCAGTAGGGGACTTGAAGCCTTGAACTTCTGATCGCGGTTATAATACACTGAACTAATTGACATGTCATTTTTTTAACGGTCATTAAACCTATAGGTTTCTATACCTCCCTATCTCAACCACTTAGATGCCCCGATCACTATCGACTGCAGCATGTAACGGGTTACACAGCCATGATCAGAGGTTAGCTGTATATTACAGCCGGCTCCTGCTGTGAACAGTGCGTGCTCCACTCATGACACCTGTGTGCCATAAGTGTACGGAAATTTGCGTAAATCGCTTCGGACTTCATCACGTAACTATACATCATGGGGTGTGAAGGAGTTAAGTAGATATTTGTTTCAGAACACTTGGATTCACGAATCTGCCTCTGTTCACACCGTATTGGGTGTGTACTCCCAGTGCATACGCTGAACTATCCATAGATTATGTATGGCGTATGCCATGTACGACATCCGACGGGGCTTTATGTTCAGCACATAATCAAACTCTGCATTTGTAGATCTATAACTTCCTAATATAGTATGATAACTATTTTTGACTCCAGTATATTCACCTCCCTATCCCCCCGTTGATATGTTGCATTCCCCCAGTATACAAATCCTATACGGGCTGTTGCCATATAAAATCAGCATACCTCACTCCTGTACTGTGTATATAGATGTCTTCCTCGTCCTGCTCAGCATGTGCCCATGGTCTTCCTGAAGACCAATCAGCTAGTAAAGACTGTCGATTGCAATGAATTGTGTGAGGGCAGCGGCGTCAGTACACAATGTACTGGCAAATGCTGCAGAGTGATACCGCGCCCTCAGCCAAGCAGCAGCACAGATTCTGTATGGTCCCAGTGGCGCGTAGTGCTGCAAATTGGGCTTAACCCGTTAGTGACCGCCAATACGCCTTTTAACGGCGGCCACTAACGGGCTTTATTCTGATACATACGCCTTTTCACGGCGCTGCATCAGAATAAAATTACGGCGCCGTGAAAGGAGATAGCTCCAAACTCTGGGGACCGTTGTTTGCGGTCCCCAAACCGGCGATCGCCGGTATTCAACGAATACCGGCGACCGCCGTTACAACTAGTGCAGCGGTGGAAAATGGACATTTTTATCTCCTGTCACCATGAATGTTTGGTGAGAGGAGATAAAAAACTAACCTGAAGGGCCTCCGATGCCCGCGATCGTGTCCCCCTTTTCTTCTCCTCCCGCAGCTGCCGGGAAGAGAAAAAAAATGCCGCCCGCGCATGCGCACACAATCTAATTAAGATTGCGGCGCCGTGCAGAGGGATAGCTCCCTGCCCTCAGCTACCAGAGGTAGCTGAGGGCTTGGAGCACAGTCTGGGGACCGTTGTTTGCGGTCCCCAAACCGGCGATCGCCGGTATTCAACGAATACCGGCGATCGCCGTTACAATTAATGCAGCATTGAAATCTGACTTTTTATCTCCTCTCACCATGAATGCTTGGTGAGAGGAGATAAAAAACTACTTGTTAGGCCTCCGATCGTGCCCCCCCCCTCCCCCCAACCGCCGGAAAAAAAAAATAAAAAAAAAATGGCGCACGCATGCGCTGTCAGTGAAAGGCAGCGATTCTGCCTGTAAATGGAAACTGATCAGGGACCGTTATAATTGGTCCCTGATCAGATGGTCACTGTGATATACCTATCATAGTGACCATAGTCCCATATTTTCAAAATACAGCACAAGATTTGTGCTCTTTCCCTCCCTCCTCTCACTGTAGTTGATCTGTGAGAGGAGAGAGAGAAATACTATACAAATCTTGTGCTGTATTATACTGTAAAATACACCACCAGCGCTATCCATAGCACGCCTGTATTTGCAGCCGTTATGGCCCGAACGCGCTATGAGACTCTAATGCGTTTCATGAATTTTTCTGACAATACACAAATCCCCCCAAGAAGTGACCCAGCCTATGATCGCCTCAACAAACTGAGACCCCTAATCTCCCTCCTAAGTGACTCATTTTTCAATTTATACACCCCAGGCCAAAAACTAGCGGTAGATGAGTCCCTTATGTCCTTCAAGGGCCGTCTATCGTTTCGCCAATACATCCCCTCCAAAAGAGCCCGATACGGAGTGAAACTCTATAAGGTGTGCGAGAGCACAACGGGCTACACCTGTGGCTTTTTCATTTATGAGGGCAGGGACCGCCACCTTAATCCCCCAGGATGCCCAGAGGATATTGGCATTAGTGGGAAAATTGTCTGGGAACTCATGGTGCCATTCCTACAAAAAGGGTACCATGTGTACACCGACAATTACTACACCAGTGTCCCCCTGTATAAGTCCCTCCATGCTGCGAATACAGGGGCCTGTGGGACGGTACGAAAAAATAGAGTCGGCTTCCCTCAACGACTGGTGTCCAGGCGACTAGAAAGGGGTGCGTCACTCTCATTTGCAAGTGACCAGTTGCTCGCTGTCAAATGGAGTGACAAAAAGGAAGTGTACATGCTCTCCACCGTGCACGAGGACACCACAGTGGCAGTGAGAGAGAGGGGCGCTACCTCTGATAAGAGGAAACCAGTCTGCGTGGTGGACTATAACAAGTTCATGGGGGGAGTCGATCTATCTGACCAGGTCCTACAACCGTACCTGGTCAAGCGCAAAACTAGGGCCTGGTATAAAAAAGTAGCGATCTACCTTATCCAGATGGCCACTTACAACAGCTATGTGCTGTACAAGACCCAGGGAACGCTCAGTTTCCTCCAGTATCAGGAGAAAATTATAGAGCACCTCCTGTTTGACTCCCCCGCACCTAGAGACTCCTTCGAGTCAGAGGATGTCAAAAGGCTCACTGAGCGCCACTTCCTTCACCCCGTCCCTGCCACTGAGAGTAAGGAATACCCCCAAAGGAGATGCCGGGTGTGCAGTAAACACGGAAGGAGGAGCGATTCCCGGTTTTACTGCCCCATGTGCCCTTCAAATCCAGGCCTGTGCAACTACCCCTGTTTTGAGACCTACCACACCGTTTCTAATTATTAATTTTATCTATAATTTAGGGAAAACCAAAAAGGGTGGGGTGGGGGGGGGGATTCTTTTTAGGGAGTCAATTTCATTTATGCATATTTTTTTGTTTCGTTTCTGGGCTTTCCAAGGGAGGGAGGGATTCTCATGGGGAGGTTTATTTATTCCAGACTGTAAAACTAAATTTCCCCTTTATGATTTTTTTTATACAATTCTTGGACAATTAAATCCAGGACTTGATCACTCACAAATGAATACTGTTTATTGTGCAGGAGCCCACATCTGTCTATTCAGAACATGGACCCCCACAAACGTTCTTGAAATAAAAAATAAATGTGGGCATTGCCCGTGCCGCCCCTGAATTAGTGGAAGTCGTGCATTTTAGAAATGGTTACAAGAATAAATTGGGGATGTATTTCCTTTTTCTTATGACTATGTCCTGCCACATACAGCGGTTACATTCCTAATTCTGTACGGGTGATACGGGAGTGATATTTTTTTTTTGGAGGATCTCTAATAATCGAGCTGTTCCTTATCAATACACCATGGGCTTTGTTACGGTTCTTCTGGAAATACTGACATCATTTTGGGGATTATTGATCCTTTACTGTTCCTATAGATGGTTTTGGACACTGCCCCTCTATATATTCTGTAGGTGATTGGTTGTTTTGTGCACATAGCGGTTCCTACCTTGCCGGGCAGGGGCCTGTTATGGTGTACCGCGTCACTTGGCACATTCGTCCCTCATAAGGATTGATGGAGCTAAAGAGATGTTGTACAACCAGTCACTGAAAAAAAAAGCTTGTCTTGACAGCCCTGCAGGTGTTCTTCTATCTAGTGAACAGACTCGAGTTTGCAACATAGTTGGATACATTTTCCTCCATTTGTTTGAAGATATTGCCCGTCACTCCAGTACAGTTTATTTTTTCCTCTCTGACTGATTTTATATTAGGACAGAATTCTGTCCACAATGACATTATAATGGCACCAACTGCTTCTTCAGCAAGACATAGTCATAAGTACAGGCAAATACGTCTATAGCAACATGTATCCATTATGAATACACGGCTTCACTTCTCTTCTGTATGCCGCACAAATTTATTAATGTGGCATATTTCGAACAAAATAACCTTCTACCACGTCTCCTCTATTTTATCTGGAAACGTAATAAGAGTTTGAATAAAACATTATATACCCATAGTGTCTGAAATGATACCCATTATTTCCTCCTTTAAAAAATTTTTGGTCCGCATGCCCACTACACCACTAGATCAATACCTTTAGGGGTTTAGTTTTTAAAATGGGGTCATTTCTGCGTGTTTTTTTTTTTTGTTCATGTAGCTCAATGCCTCTAAATGCATGATATGGGGCCTAGAATTTATTCAATTGTGCCCTGAAAGCCAAAGGGTGCTCCCTCTCTTTTTGGCCCAGCCACACGTCTAATAAGCAGATTGGGGCAACAATGAGAGTATTTTTGAAAACAGGAGAAACCGGGTGATAGATTTTGGGGTGTGTTTCTTCATTCTTATGGTCGCTTTACACAGAAATCGGTCTTCAAAGTGATATTTTTATGGAAAAAAAGTGATTTTTTATTTTTTTTCACCTGCTATGCATTAAATTTAGCAAAAAACTGTGGGGTCAAAATACTCACTACACCCCTAGATAAATACCTTAAGGGGTCTAGTTTTCTAAATGGGGTCGTTTATGGGGAGTTTCTATCGTTCTGGTAGTTCAAAACCTCTCCAAATATACAGTGGGGCCTAAAACATTTTCAAGCAAAATATGAGTCCTGAAAGCCTCCGGGTGCTCCCTTCCTTTCAAGCCCTGCTGTGTGTCCAGGCAATGCATTAGAGTCACAATGGGGGCATTTTTGAAAACAGGAGAAACAGGGTGATAGATTTTGGGGTGTGTTTCTTCATTCTTATGGTCGCTTTACACAGAAATCGGTCTTCAAAGTGATATTTTTATGAAAAAAGTGAGATTATTTTTTTTTACGCCTGCTTTGCATGAATTCTTACAAAAAAACTGTGGGGTCAAAATACTTACAAAACCCCTTAATAAATACCTAAAGGGGTGTAGTTTGCAAAATGGGGTCACTTGTGGGGGTTTCCACCATTCTGACACCTATGAGCCTCTGAAAACCTGGCTTGATGCAGGAAAACCAAATGTACTTCAAAATGTATAAAATTATTACTAAACTTGTAAGTCTTCTAAATTGCTCAAAAAAAAAATTTTTTTTTTCAAAAGTGCTGCCAAAATAGAGTAAAGAGATGGAAATATATATTTAATAAAAAAAAATTGTACTGTATGTGTGTACATATGTGACATATTGCCGTTAAAAATAGGGAAAAATGATAATTTTTACAAAATTTCTTCATTTTTTCTATTTTTTTATTAATTTCCGTAAATCGTATCAGTCTACTTTTACCACTAAAATAAAGTACAACATGTGACGAAAAAACAATGTCAGAATTACTTGGATATTCAAAACTTTCGCTGAGTTATTCTCTGATAAAATCACACATACCAGATTTAACAAATCTGGCTTGGTCATTAAGGCCCAAACAGGCCCGGTCATTAAGGGGTTAAAAGATAAAACAAGGATATATTGCAGCAGCATTTTATCAGAAATACAGGTTTTCTTTTTGAAATGAGAGGTACACTTTAAAGAGGCTCTGCCACCAGTTTATAACTGCCCTATCTCCTAGTAATTGTGCAGTTTTAGGACTGCTCCATAACTTCAATCAATATGTTATTAGCCTGATGTCGGGGACAAGCCTGATTTTGAATCGACAAGAAATACACTATATTGGGGAACTTATCCATTTCTAAACTATTGTTGCAACAACTTAAGGAGAAATCATCTTAACGCAACCTTTCTATAAGTCTGGCAAAGTTCCCCTGAACTTCCTAGACTATTACTGCCAATTCTTCTACAGGAAGGGACTCCACCTTCCCACTCAGAAAACAAATCTGCAGAGAACGTTCAGTGTACACAGCCGGGACTGAATCCTAGCCTGAAAAAAACGTAGGACGTAGACTGTGTAAGAATTCCCCCGCAGTGGTCTTCCCCATCAGTAATACACTGTTTTCTGTAGGTTGTGTTACTGTAAATGAGTAGTCACACACTCTGGCCTGCTGCAGCCATGACGTAATAAAATATTTAACGTAAAAGAATTGGAAATTTGAACCAAGTACCCCCAAAGCTACGTTCCTTCGCTATCTTAAATAAATGCACTAAGCTGGCAGCATATTACACTGCAATGTTGCCATTAGTGAACACAAGAGAAGGTTTAATCATCCAGTCAACGTGGAGGTCCACAGTTTCTCTTAATAAACGCCACCATATATAATTCCGGTTTGATACCCCAATACAGTGCTCAAATAATAACCCTCATACAGTCTGATAAATGCGGGTCTCAGCTCTGGCACCCCACCTATATCAAGAACGGGGGTCACTCAACTCCTGCTTTACTTGGCGAGGCGGCCGCTGGCTGACAAATCTAGATGGGGACTTAGTGAAGAGGTGGCCATGCATGCATATTCCATGGGGGTATCGAAAAGAGCCGAGCAGGCGCGGCCACCTCTTTACTTAGTCCCCACTTGGAATCGGCAGCCATCGGCCACCTCACTAGGTCGAAACAGGGGTCAGATGACCCCCGTCCTCAATATAGATGGGGAGCCAGAGTGGGGGCCCTGTGGATATGCCATAAAATGTCTAAGTTGGGAATAACCCTTTAATGCTTCACGCCATTAGTGCTCATTTAATCCGAATATCCACAGTACAATAATTAATGCTGCCACACACAGTACAATAATTAATGCCTCCACCCACCTCCAGTACAAATGCAAATACAAGCGACAAAAGTGAGTGTCAATCGACCCCGTTCTGACATTCAATGGAAAGCCCAGCGATCATTCCCCCACAAAGCAAATTATTAAATTAATATAGTAGGAATACCCTTTTTCTAACTCATAAAAATAAGTGTTAGGATTTATTCGTACGATTCTATCTTATCCAGTTTTTACCGCAGTTTTGCAAAAATCGTGTCAGAAAAAGGAGGGAACAAAACCACTACGTGTAAGTTAGCGCTAACACTAATTTTTATGAGGCACATAAAGTAGACAGACATGCATACATCCAAATACATACACACCTAACCACAAGTACACATAGGCATACTTTGGCTGCGGGCCAGGATGGATCTTTCCAAGCAGGGATCCATTTTCTTCCCCTGGATTCTTGCTCACATTGCATGGAGCTTTAATGCATAATCTGGCTCACTACACACAACAATATTATCCTGGGTTTGCTGTAATTACTTAAAAAAATTGGGGAAATCTGCAATAGTACGGTCATGTCTGGAGACCGCCTGTTACACTAGATTCCTACAATGAACCCCCTCGACTCGTGGAGCATACCGCTTAAGATACCCTTTGCACTGCAGTGGATTTGATTGAAAACAGGTGTCTGAGTTGAGGAGCTGGGGGAAGGTGCGGCCAGTCCCACATGGGGCAGCTGAGGGAAGGAGCGGCCAGTCCCACATGGGGGAAAGTGCGGCCAGTCCCACATGAGGGAGGTGGGTGAAGGAGGGGCCAGTCCCACATCGGTAACTAAGGAAAGCAGCGGTTGGGCCCACAAGGAAAGCTGGTCTAGTTAAAAAATGAGCGGGAGGAGTGGTCTGGCATGTAGTGGAGCTGGGGAAAGCAGTGGTCTGCCTCACAGGAGAACTATAAGTGGCCTTTAAAGGGGTTTTCCCATGTGAGACATTTATGACATACCCACGGGATATGTCAAATGTCAGATAGGTGCGGGCACCAGAGATGGGACCCACATCTATCTCTAGAACGGGGGCCCCCTAAACCCCATTCTAGCTTTGCCTGATCGCGTGGACTCCCGGCCACTTCCTGGTTATGTGGTCGTGAGTTAAGAAAACAGCGTAGCTCGCTGTTTCCGTAACGCGCATAGTGGTGAATAGCAGTTACGGAAGCAGAGTAGCATGCGAGCTACGCTGTTTCCGTAACTAGCATTCAGTTCTATGGGACTTACGAAAACAGAGTAGCTCAACGAGCTATGCTGTTTTAGTAACTCACGACCATATAACCAGGAAATGGCCGGGAGTCATGACCTTTTGCATGGTCAGAATTCAACTCATTCAGCCACAACACAGAGTGGCTGAACGGGGATTAGGGGACCCCGTTTTAGAGATAGGTGCAAGTCCAGTGGTGGGACTTGCATCTATCTGCCATTTATGGTAGCAAAGGAATTTTTTTCTACGCACACAGTAAAAAGGAACTAAACAGAAGTGAAAATAAACTTAGGAACATATATTATGCCAAGCGCTGTAGTCTGAAAGTCCCATAGAGTGCACATGCGCGACCGCTGCTCCGTTCGTTCAGGAGACTTTGGATGATCCTGTCAATGGGTGATAAGTTGATGTGGTGGGATAACTCCTTTAATATTTAACTTTTTTTTTGTATAATCCGAACTACTTATATGTTGGGCAGAGTCATAGATAGGCTTTCTTTCACGTGGGGCAAAGATTCCATCCGCTACTCTAGCCCTGTGTCTAAACACTTTGGCCAAGGTAAAGTGGCTTGCTGGCACCGGCATTGGGCAGCAGATAAGTGAACCTACTCGTAAACACAATATTCAGGCCTCCCTGAAGAATCGAGGAATCTGGACGCTTCCTGAATCAGTGTATGTCAATGACAAACAGGAAGATGAAACTATGAACTGTGTAATCCCACAAGTCTTCATTGGCAGCCATTTTGGCTTTCCAGAAAGGTGGAAGGATGAGGTATGCAAGTGTGACGCAGAGCAGAGTCCATGCAAATGTTACACACTATTATTTAAATTGAGAATACCTAATAAAAAGAAAGACCGACAATACTGCAATAATCCCAGGAAACAGGATATGATCTAAAACGTATGTTTCCACCTTCACCATCTGTCTGCTTCTGGCAAAAAAGGATTCAACAGAAATGCTAAAATAGTCACTAACTGGACGTAGGCCACAAAAGTTTCCAGACGGAAGCAGACAGTCCAGAGAGAGATATCAACAGCTCATGCGATCACTTCTAAATACCATCAGATTTCAATTATTTGCTCTGAAACCCAATTTTCAAGGCTGGGTTTGCACATATCACGAACGCTGCAGAATTTCTGCAACGGAATTCTGTGCAAAATTCGGCAGCATTGAAAGTAGCAGCAAGGTGAATGAGATTTATCAAATGTCATGGATACACTGCGAGAAAAAAATATGTGGTTCGACTTTCAATTCTGCATCATGTCAACACTGTTATACTGCGGGCTCTATGCAGAGATGCTGCGTGCTTGGCCCATAGACTTCAATGGGGAGAATCTCTTCTCTTTCACTAGCCCTTTGAAACTATTTACAAATGCCTTACCCTCGTAACTCAGTGGCTAGAGCCCAGCGACAGAGGGTAAGAAGGTGGTCACCTATCTAGAGATACTGTAGGTGAGAGTTCCAGAGGTGAAACCCAAAACTATCACATATTCATGACATATCCTGTAGATATGGCATAGATGTCCAAGATGGGAAAACCCCTTTAACCCCTTCCTGCAATTTGGCGTGACTGTATGTCCAGATTCAAAGTGATTTCCGCAATGGGGTCTACAGTCACACCCAAGCTTATACAGCATGTGCTCTAACAGCAGTTTATATCCACAAATGGGGTATTGCCGTCTTCAGGAGAAATTGCGTAACAAACTGTGGGTGCTTTTTCTCCTTTAACCCCTTGTGAAAATGATGAATTTGGGGCTAAAGCAACACTTTCTTTGAAAAAAAATTACATTTTCTTTATTTACTGCCCAGTGTATGAAACACCTGTGGGGTCAAAATGCTCCAAAATGCTCAGCATTCTACTTGAAAAATTCCTTGACGGGTGTAGTTTCCAAAATGTGGTAATTTGTTGGGGGGTTTCCACTGTACTAGTACCTCAGCTCTTCAAATGCCTCATGGCGCATGAGAACGATGGCAGCAAAATATGCACTCCAAAAGCCAAATGGCGCTCCTTCCCTTCTCAGCCCTGCCATGTATCCAAAAAGCTGTTTATGACCACATATTGGGTATCTCTGTACTCTGGAGAAGTTGCTTTACACATGTTGGGGTGTTTTTATTCCTTTATTTGTTGAAATAAAGGAAACATTTTAAACTAAAGCTACATCTTATTGCGAAAAAAATAAATGTTTCATTTTCACTGCCCAACTCTAATGAAATCTATGAAACACCTGTGGTGTCAAAATGGTACCTTAGGAGCTTTACAAATGCGACATGGTGCAGAGAAATCAATCCAGCAAAAATTGCGCTCCAAAAGCTAAATGGTTTGCCTTCCCTTTCCGAGTCCTGCCGCTTGCCAAAACAGCAGTTTATGACCACATGTTGGGTATTTCTGACCTCTGGAGAAGTTGCTTTACAAATGGTGGGGGGGCTTTTCCTCATTTATTTGTTAAAAAGTGAACATTTTTTATGTCAAGCTACATCTTATTGGAAAATAATGTAATTTTTCATTTTCACTGCCCAATTCTAATGAAATCTATGAAACACCTGTGGGGTCAAAATGCTCACTACACCCCTAGATGAATTCCTCAAGTGGTGTAGTTTCCAAAGTGGGGTCTTTTTTTGGGGTGTTTCCTTTGTTTTGGCACCACAAAACCTCTTCTAACCCGACATGGTGCCTAAAATATAATCAAGAAAAGTAAACCCAGCCTTCGATTATGGGGCTTTTGTTTCAGTCCATTATCACACTAGGGCCAGATGTGGGATATTTCTAAAAACTGCAGAATAATGGAAATAAATATTCAGTTGTGTTTCTCTGGTAAAACCTGTGTTACAGAGAAAAAAATGGATTCAAATGGAATTTCTGCAAAAAATAAAATTTAATTTGCAAATTTCCCTTCCACTTTGCTTGAATTCCTGCGAAGCACCTAAAAGGTTAAGAAAATTTCTAAATGCTGTTTTGAAGACTTTAAGGGGTGCAGTTTTTTTTAAAATGGGGTTATTTGTGTGAGTTTCTAATATATAAGGCCCTCAAAGCCACTTCAGAAGTGAACTATTCCCTGAAAAAAAAAAAAAAGAAGAGGCTTTTGAAAAATGTGAGAAATTGCTGCTAAACTTATAAGCCATGTAACGTCCTAGAAGAATAAAAGGATGTACAAAAAATGATGCCAACAAATTAGACATATGGGAAATGGGAAATGTTAACTAGTAACTATTTTGTGTGGTATAACCATCTGCCTTACAAGCAGATACATTTGAAGTTAAAAAAAATGCACATTTTTGCACATTTTCTCTAAATGTTAGTGTTTTTCACACAAAAAAAAAAAAATCTTGAATTTATCGGCCACATTTTTTCACTAGCAAAGTACAATATGTCACGAGAAAACAATCTCTGAATCGCTTGGATAGGTAAAAGCATTCCAAAGTTATTACAACATATAGTAACACGAGAGATTTTAAAAATGAGGCTCTGTCACTTGGTCTAAAAGTTGCTCCGGCAGGAAGGGGTTAAACACAGATGGGAACAAATTTTGGAGAACCATATTGTATACTGGTCACAAAACCGCTGTCCCATTGGGAGGCCATTCAATGTAAAGAGGCTTTCCAGTTTTATGTTAATACAGCCCAATTATTGTATAATGAAAAGTTCTGCAACTTTCTAATATAGTGTACTTTGTATTTCAATTCCTCACCATTTTAAGGATCTCTGAATGTCAGTGAATAGAAACCTTATGGTCTGCAGCCAAAAGCTGTGTAGAAGATCTACAAATGAGGACAATGCCAAGGCTTACCTGCTTGCTCTCATCTTCTGCCAGGCCATGAGCCAAGTGCGCGCTGAATGTGCTTTTCCCAACTCCTCCTTTTCCTGACAGGACTAGTATCTTGTGTTTCACGGTAGATAATTTATCTTTGATTTCTTCTATTGCTAACAAACGATATGGAAACAGTAAGGAGAAAATAGCCAGGAGAATAAAGCTAGCAAAACCCCAGTGTAACAAGCTGCAATACACAGCCTGGGTCAGAACATGGCACTTTACTATGGCACTGGGTTAACCAGCAAACGGGTTATAGAAGGTCCGCGATACATGAAAGGGCACGTTCGCACGGATTTTGTGTGGAGCAGAAAACAACGAGACACATTTTCAGCCTCTGAAAACCAGGCATTTTTTTAAGCAGATTTGCCCAGCGTTTTTGGCATTGTCCATTGGAAATTGTAAAAAAAATATCTCAAAAGGCGAAACGACACTTCTTTTTCATATGGCTTATTTTTTTAGAAGGCGCTTTTTTAATCAGCAGCCTAAAAAATACGTCTCGTCTAAGCTACACAGCATATTTCCCATTAAAATAAATGGGAAGCTGTATGAAGGCGTATTTAAAGTGCAATGCGGCCGGTTTAGGCTCCGAAATAACGCAGGCAAATAAGCTGTGTGAACATGGCCTTCGAGTTCTGCGCAATTGAAAAACCTATTTATAAAATCATTTAGGTGGCAGAGAAGGGCGTTTGCATCTAGATTTGCGTTTTTCATGATGGGAGATTGGCAGATATTTGATTTGCAAGTTGGAAAAAGGAAAACAGAAATCTTTTCACAATGCGGTCCTCCATATGATATTTGTTAGATTTACACACCGAGGATTCTGTCGGGAATTAATGGCGTGAATTCCACACCTAGATTCTGACAGAATCCACTAACATTTTTGCTGGCAATGCATGCGAATGCCATATTTTATGCCCATTCAACATGCTCTGAAAAAAAAAAAATGAGCAATGTGGATTTCAATTCTGCAGCAGGTTCAATATTGGCACGGAGTTTGTGCTTAAAATCCATGGATTACCTATTTTAAAATACAATAGGACTAATCAAAGTGCGGAGCGCTGGCCAAACTGTGGCAGAAATAGGAGTTTCAGATACAGCGGATATGCGGTGTAAACATGGCCTTACTCCAGTGATTCCCCACCTGGGGCCCTCGGAACCAGATCAGGGATTCCACAGAGGGAAGCAGCAAGACATGTCATTGTTAGGCCGGGATCACACACAGTATTGATGCAGTTTTTTGGCTTAGTCTTTTTTAGTCAAATACCGAAGTGAATACAAAAGAAAGGAGATGCCTCAGTCTTTTCTTTATACCGTCCCTTTCGGATTCACTTCTGGCCAAAAACTGCCACAAGATCTGCGTGTTTGATCCTTGCCGAAGACATGACAAACTGATTTGAGCCAAGATGGTCACTGGGGGAGGTAATGCAGGCAACAAATCTCAGCCAGAATCTAAAATGATGAAACGCTTTATCCTTTCCTACACCAGAGCTTCTTTGAATAGGGGTTCCCTTGGAGATTAAACATGTTTCAGGTGTTCCGCCAAGGTAATAAGTTTGGGATTCACGGTCAGCCATATAAGGTAAAATGTACGGATCATACTTACATTAAATGGGTTTTGCCACTAGGAGCATTTATAGCATATTGATAATATTAAAATGTCTGATCAGTGGGGCATATTCATTGGGAACCCCACCAATCCCAAAACTCAAAGAAATGGACCCCTATTCCCAGCAACAGCAGTATCTATGGAACACGAGTAAACATCAACGGATACCTCCGTTCACTGTATCAAAGAGTGACCAGGTATGTGCGGATACCTCTTGGCCAAAAATGAGGGAATGGAATACGCCATTTTCAGGGTTGGTGGGGTCCAAATGATCAGACCCCCAAGGAGTCGTTCATTAGCGGTTATCACTGGAAGGAGCAACCCGAGTTTAGCATCACTGCAGGGGAAATGTAGTAATAGTTGTAACATAGGGTCACACTAAGTCCTCCAGAAAAAATTAAGTTTTTCTTTGCAACGGTTTACCCGCTATGTGGGTTTGAAGTACCGACCTCTATGACATCTAAAAAGGTATAAATCGAGCATAATTATAGCAACACATTCATAGCGGAGGTTTGTTCGAAAAATAGGCCTGCTAAAAAAAATTTTTTTGATAAATGGGCGCGCCAAAACTAAGCTGATCAGTTAGGGTATGTTCACTAAGCTCATCAGTTAGGGTATGTTCACTAAGCTGATCAGTTAGGGTATGTTCACTAAGCTGATCAGTTAGGGTATGTTCACCAAGCTGATCAGTTAGGGTATGTTCACCAAGCTGATCAGTTAGGGAAAACAGCTCCTGATTTTCAAACGTTTTTTAAGCAACTCGCGTTTTTCACGGCTGTTTTTGGAGCGGTTTTTAATAGAGTCTATGAAAAACGGCTCCAAAAACGCCCCAAGAAGTGACCTGCACTTCTTTTTCGTAGCCGTTTTTCTTACTCGGCCGTTTTGAAAAACGGCAGAGTAAAAAAAACGGCCTCTTGGAACAGAACTGCATTTTCCCATTGAAATCAATGGGTAGATGTTGGGAGGCGTTCTGCTTCAGATTTTTCGGCCATTTACGGCCCGAAAAACGGCAGAAAATAAGCCATGTGAACATACACTTAGGCTTCGTTCACATCGGCATTGGGACTCCGTTCATGGGTTCCGTCGGTCCTTTCCGTCAGGCGAACCCACACTGAAACAAACGGAAACCATCATCACCATTGATTTCAATGGTGACAGATTCGGTGCAAATGGTTTCCGTTTGTCAGAATCAATACTGTAGTAGATTACGGACAAAACCATTTGCACCGGATCCATCACCATTGAAATCAATAGTGATGATGGATTCCGTTTGTTTCAGTTTGGATTACATTAATGGGTTCCCCTGACGGAAATGTCCGACAGAACCGATGAACGGAGTCCCAACGCAGATGTGAACGAAGCCTTAGGTGTAAATTGAGGGAGAACATGGCAGCAGGAGTTCGATACTCCCACCGCACTCCCTAAGGAGAATTAAAGCAATACATAGTTCCCATTGAAATCAATGGGTCCTCTAAAGCGAGAGATGCTCTTTGCAGCCAATATCCTCTTTGAATAACAGGTGAGGGTCTTGAATGAAGGAACTCGCCTCTATTTAAACAGAATTCTGCTTTTTTGAACCAAACAATCTCTTTAATATTAAAGAGGCTCTGTCACCACATTATGAGTGGCCTATCTTGTACATGATGTGATCGGCGCTGTAATGTAGATTACAGCAGTGTTTTTTATTTAGAAAAACGATCATTTTTGACGGAGTTATGACCTATATTAGATTTATGCTAATGGCTTTCTTAATGGACAACTGGGCGTATTTTACTTTTTGACCAAGTGGGCGTTGTGGAGAGAAGTGTATGACGCTGACCAATCAGTGACCAATCAGCGTCATACACTTCTCCCCATTCATTTACACTGCAGATAGCGATATAGCTATATCGCTATGTGCAGCCACATACACACACTATAACATTACTGCAGTGTCCTGACAATGAATATACATTACCTCCAGTCAGGACGTGATGTCCATTCAAAATCCTGACACTTCTGTAGTGTCTGTGTGATATTTACAGCAAGGCAAGCGTAATCTCGCGATGTAACCTGTCATTTAAAACGAGATTACGCTTGCCTTGCTGTAAAGATCACAGAGACGCTACAGAACTGTCAGAATTCTGAATAGACATCACGTCCTGACTGGAGGTAATGTATATTTATTGTCAGGACACTGCAGTAATGTTATAGTGTCTATGTGACTGCACATAGCGATATAGCTATATCGCTATGTAAATGAATGGAGAGAAGTGTATGACGCTGATTGGTCACTGATTGGTCAGCATCATACACTCCTCTGTACAACGCCCACTTGGTCAAAAAGGAAAACACACCCAGTTGTCGATTAAGAAACTCATTAGCATAAAGCTGATATAGGTCATAACTCCGTCAAAAATGATCGTTTTTCTAAATAAAAAAACACTGCTGTAATCTACATTACAGCGCCGATCACATCATGTACAATATAGGCCACTTATAATGTGGTGACAGAGACCGGGCAAATCACCGGGGGAGGGGGGCTGCCTGTAACATAGATGACTGGACGCATCTAATGCTCCGTTGTGAACCTCCGTTGCATATTCCGTCATGTTTGCTGGACAAAATAGCACAGCATGCAGCAAAATGAGAGACCCGATGGAAGCAGTTAAAGTCAATGGGTTCAGTCGGGTGCCATTGTTGTCCGTCATTTGACGGATCCAGCGCTTTCGTTATTTGTGTAAGGGTATGTTCACACGGCCTATTTACGGACGTAAATCGGGCGTTTTTGCCCCGAATTACGTCCGAAAATAGCGCCTCAATAGCGCTGACAAACATCTGCCCATTGAAAGCAATGGGCAGACGTTTGTCTGTTCACACGAGGCGTAATTTACACGCCGCTGTCAAATGACGGCGCGTAAATAGACGCCCGCGTCAAAGAAGTGACCTGTCACTTCTTTGGCCGTAATTGGAGCCGTTATTCATTGACTCCAATGAATAGCAGCGCCAATTACGTCCGTAATTGACGCGGCGTTCAAGCGCCTGCACATGCCGGTACGGCTGAAATTACAGGGATGTTTTCAGGCTGAAACATCCCCGTAATTTCAGCCGTAACGGACGCCCTCGTGTGAACATACCCTTATTCTTTTCCAGTGACAGAACATAACGGAAATACGAGCGCAGATGTGAAGAGCCTTACCAGTGTCTCTGTAATGGATCTATTACAATAAACTGATTAGAGAAGAAAACACAAAAATCGACATTGACAGCTAGATTGAATAGTGACATATTGCACATGCAGTGAATAATACTGTACAGCAGTGAAGCTCCAGGTGCTGCAAAACTACAACGCCCAGCATGCTCTAAGGGACACAGGCTGTCAGGGCACGCTAGGAGTGGTGGAGAGCCGCAGGTTTGAGATCACCGCTGTATTTATTACCTGGGTCTGGTCCTGCAGCTGCCCCTGTGGCGCAGATTGACTGATTGGGACATCCCTGACATGCGGAGCTCTTCCCCGCCTCGCTGCTGTCAGTGCCAGGACAGTCTGTAGAAGAACAACAACACATTACTCCATACTGCTCCGGTAACCACAGCCATCATCTCCACACTGCCGGCCTCACTCACGCTGCGGAGCGTTCTCCGGGACATCAGCCATGGAATTACGTGAACCTCACAACGTTTCTTACTAGCCTCAACTTTGTTTACTTCCTGTATTGCTGCGTTCCAAGCCTCATTTGAGGTTTACAAAGTTTTTTTTTCCCAACAACTTTATAGACAGCGAACAACTATAGATTACAGTAAACCAATTGTACAACGCTTTCAGCGACATTTCAATACGCGCTCCTGACATTTTTTTAATTTATTCTGGCACTGAAATTTAGCTGAATTAGGCTAAATAGATTATATTTGTGTTAACTGTAATAGCTTTAGTCCTGATTATTTTTTGTTCCTGTAGCAACCAATCAGGAGTCCAGTTGTCATTTTCTGTTGCTCTATGGAATATGAGAGCAGAAACCTGATTGGTTGGTTTCTATGAGCAACTCCTCCAAGTTCCTCTAGTTTTGATAAATCTCCCTTACATTAATCTATTCACACTTGTTTTAGGGCCTGTTCACATCAGCGTTGGCTTTCCGTTGAGGGGTTCAGTCGGAGATTATCGTCGGGTGATTTCAGTGCTGAGGTTTCCGTTTCCATCACCATTAATTTCAATGGTGACAGATCTGGTGCCCGTGGTTTCCGTTTTTGTGTGTTATGTACCGGACCCGTCGTTTTGCCGGAAGCAATAGCGTCGTTTTGCCGGAAGCAATAGCGTAGTCGACTACGCTATTGCTTCTGGCAAAACGACGGGTCCGGTGCACAAAACACACAAGCGGAAAATACGGGCAGCGGATCTGTCACCATTGAAATCAATGGTAATGGAAACGGAAACCTCTGGTTTCCGTTCCTGTCAGTTTGTGCCTGTTCAGGATCCCGTTCTGACGAAAACCTCAGATGGAACGTCAGAATGGGACCCCAACGCAGATGTGAACAAAGCCTGTTGCATCAGCATCCGTTTTTTTGTCTCTCAAGTGATTACAACTGATGCAAATACTGATGCAAAATGTATCAGTTACCATCAAGCTTTTTCACAATTTTTACTACAAACCCATCAGTTGTCGTTAGTTGTCATCAGTTTTTACCACAATGGTCCACCAAAAAAGTCGTCTAGTGTCTGAAAGTGTGCCAATTTTATCAGAGTGGTGCATAGCTTGTGATAGATTGGATACATTATAGATTAGATACCTGTGAACCATGTCAGGGCTCCCCTTCTCTGCTCCGGCCTCAGCGCTACACTGAAGTCTGACACACACATTGTAATGTCACGTGTGTCATACTAGGTGCAGCGCCAAGGCCAGCGCCAAGAGAGAGAGCCCAGATCTTTGAAGCAGCCTTGTGAGCCTGCAAAGACGCCAAACACTAGCCCTAATTTCAGGGAGTAGCTAGTTTTTGGCACCTTTACAGCTACCCAATCCCACCCGCATCTCCTACCCACCCCACACCACGCAAGTATTGTTATTGTTTCTATTCACACCACATGGTTCGGTGTCAGCTGTAAAAAACAGCCGTCTAACTCCGTTTTTGATGGCCGTTTTTCATCTATTTTGTATTTGTTGAGTGTCCGTGTTTTCCGTTTTTGACAAATTTTTAAAAACAGATGAATTTCATGTGAAACACTGCCCTTTGTAGATAATGCCACAGTGCCCTCTGTAGATAATGACACAGTGCCCTGTGTAGATAATGCCGCAATGCCCTCTGTATATAGTGCCACACACACCCTGTAGATCAGTGATCCCCAACCAATGTGCCGCGGACCAATACCGGGCCTCGTTTTGGTGCCGGGCCGGGTATCTGGTATCCGCCCCAGTGGGCTCAGGGAATGTCCGCTGCGGAAAACTGCTGAGGAGTCCTCCTGGGACGTTTCATCCCAGGAGACCGCTGCAGCCTGTGAGTGGATGCAGCGGTGGTCACATGAGATGAAATGTCATCCCAGGAGGCTGGCCCTCTAACGTCATCCAGGCCAGCCTCCTGGGATGATGTTTCATCCCATGTGACCGCCGCTGGTCCAAGTTCCAACTTCATCTGTATCCTTAGGATGCAGATACAGTTGAATTGAATGCTGGAGCAAGAGTGACGGCTCCTTGCCCCATTCACATTCGCATTCACTCTGCCGTGAGAAGCTCGGCACAGGCAGGCACGATGTTGTGACGTCATCGCGCCTGTCTGCGCCAAGTCACTCACAGCACAGACCGGAGGAGAGGGATCCTCCACCCGTCGTGGGAACGGTGATAGGTAAGTAATTATGTTATTATTTTTAATTAGGCACATATGGGGGCTAATGCCCCCATATGTGCCTAATTACAAATTATAACATAATTCCCTACTGTGTAGGGAAGGGGGGCTGATATGGTGGCAGCTATGTGAGAATTTTACTGTATGGGGCAGCTAAGGGGGGGCCTTATACTGTATGGGAGCTTATACTGTATAGGTGGCCTTATTCTCTGGAGGCAGCTATGGGGAGCATTATACTTTGGGGGCAGCTATGGGGAGCATTATACTTTGGGGGCAGCTATGGGGGCATTATACTGTCAGAGGGGCATCTATGGGGAGCATTATATTGTATGGGGAGCATTATACTGCGTGGGGCAGCTATGGGGAGCATTATACTATGGGGGCATTTTACTGTGTGTGGGAAACCATGGAGAGCATTACACTGTGTGGGGACATTATACTGTGGAGACAGTTATGGGGGCATTATACTGTGGGGGGATGCAGGGGCCTGGTGTTTTTGGGGAGGGGGGCACAAACTGAATTCTTGCACCAGGGCCCATGAGCCTTTAGCTACGCCCCTGCTGCTATTTGTTGTGGATTTTACCTCCCATTGAATTCAATGGGGAAAACCCGCAACAGAATAAGCAGCGTTTATGCAAATAAAATTGACATGCTGCGGAATACAATTCTGCACCGCAGGTCCATTTCTGAGCGTTTTTTCCACTCAGTATTTACGCAGAGTGTGGATGAGACTTGTTTTAGCTCATCCACTTTGCTGCTACTGTATTATGCTGCGGATTTTCCACAGCATAATACAGGTATTATAATACAGGTATACACTGTATTTATGCAATGTGTAAACTGACTCTATCCAAACCCACCTGCCCCGCCCCACCGGTCCATGGAAAAATGTTCTTGCATCAAACTGGTCCTCGGTGCAAAAAAGGTTGTCCACCACTGCTGTAGATAATGCCACAGTTCCCTCTGTAAATAGAGCCACCACGCTCCCTGTATATAGTGTCACACCCACCTGTACATAATGCCGCAGTGCCCTCTGTAGATAGTGCCACACACCCCCCTGTATATAGTGCCACACACCTGTAGCTAATGCCACAGTGCCCTCTATATATAGTGCCACACCCCCCTGTAGATAATGCCGCAATGCCCTCTTTAGATAGTGCCACACAGCGCCCCCTGTAGATGGCACCACACAACTCCCCCTGTAGATTGTGCCACATAGCGACCCCCTGTAGATAGCGCCACCCCTGCTGTATATAGTGCTACCCCCGTTCCCATGTAGATAGCGCCACTGAAGCTACCTTAAGCAGCAGAATCCCCGGCCAGAGCATTGCAGACGCTATGGTCGGGGATTCCCTCCGGGTGGAGCTCCTGGCGCCACTGTCCATATATGGACAATGACATGAGGTTACTCCTGAATGGAATCCCCGGCCACAGCATTGCCGACACAGTGGCAGGGTGTCACGTTGCGGGTTTGTGGACCCACTAGGCTGTACCGCCGTAGCGGGGAGGCAGCTGGCCAAACAATACAATGTCCCGCACAAGGGTACCTGGATAGTCCAGACAGTGGCCGCAGCTCTGGCACTGATGAAGATGGGTGCAGCAAGCAACGCCAAATGTGGCGGATGGTACAGGTGCCGCAGGTTGCGCCAGACGTGGCGAATTCCTCTGGACGTGGCGAATTCCACTGGACGTGGCAGATGACACAGGACGTGACACCACTCCGACAGTAGTAGGCACAGGAACAAGAACAGCATGGGATACAGGAACAGGTAACAGGGCACGGGTAACAACTGGAACAGAAAACACTAAGGGACCATTTGCAAGACAGACTTGGGATAACTTACAACGCTCAGGCAAGGATCAGAGCACTGGCCCTTTAAGGCCGGGTACGAGCATGCGCACGCACCCTACGGGACACAGCACACCGGAGCGGAAGTGAGCGCTGGCGTCTCCTAGGAAGGAGATGGGGACCAGCGCTCACGGATCCATGGCTGCGGGCGTCGGGAGGTGAGTAAACCCGACGGCCCATGGCCATGGACGCTACACACGGTATTCCCTCATGGAGGACCCCCTGCCTGACGCCACCGTCTATATATGGACAGTGACGTCAGTGGCTACTCCTTGAGCAGAATCCTCGTTGCCGACTCTGACCTGGGATTCCGCTCCAGGAGGAGCCCCTGACGTCAATGTCCATATATGGACAATAACCTCAGGGGTTTCCTCTAGGAGCGGAATCCCTGGCCAGATCATCGGCAATCAGTAGCCACTGCCTTCACTATCCATATATGGACAGTGACGTCAGGGGCCTCCCCGGGCACAGCGCTTAAAGTAGCGCTGTGCCCAGGGAATCCTCGGCGAGCGGAGGAGCTCCCTCTGCTCCTCCGCTCTGAACTCATTCTGAAGCAGGGACCTGATGGTTCCCTCCTTCAGTATTAAGTTCAACTGTGTCTGCATCCTGAGGACGTAGACACAGTTGACAGCAGAACATACACCCGGCCGCCCGGAGCAGCAGGACACCACCCGCAATCCGGGACTGTCCCGCTGAATCTGGGACGGTTGGGAGGTAGTTGTTAGGGGCTACTCCTGGAGCAGAATACCCAGCAATGCTATGACTGGGGATTCCGCTCCTAGCTCACATCCACCTTCCTGCCGGGTGCTGCCAGAAGGTGGATGTGGCAGCACCCGGCGTTCATCCGGCCACAATTAAAATGGATAGGATACGGACGGCGCCGGACCTCCCTGGCAGCCGGAACCAAAAACGCTGCAGGTAATGCTTTTGGATCCGGCTCCTGCACAGGTCCTGCACTATACGGAGCCTCAACGTATGTCCCCTGTGCCAGGTGGGATCCAATAGAAAGCTATGGGATCCGTTCTAGCATCAGTTTCCCTCCGGCTTTTCTGCAATACGCCGGCGGGAAACTGACAGGGACAACGGATATATGTGAACGGACCCTTACAATAACCTAGCAGACTTCATTTTTTTCATTCTGCCGGATCTTGCAGAAAACATAAACCAGATATGTTTTTTTTTAACATGGTAGCTTATGTGTGATAAATGCCACTATATGGCATATGTCACAGGCATCTCTTTGACGGATACGTCATGGGCTTTCCAAAAGCCTTTCATGACGTATCGGTCAAACAAATACTATTACAGTCTTTTGGTGACGGATACGCTAAAATAACGTCTAATAGTGATATCCGTAACACATAGACTACAATGGTATCTATTAAATGGATACGTCATGAATGCTCATGGCCCCAGTTCACAACGCATCAATTTAACGTAAACCATTAAATTCAACGGTGACGGATGCCACTGTTGGACATCCATCACAGCCTACGTCTTTGTGAACAGGGCCTAAGTGCTACACCAGTATTAGTAAATTTGCCCTAATTTGCCTATATTTTACAACAGAACCTAAAATATTTCACTTTTACTCTGTGCCCTCTTGCTTCTCTTCCCTACAACGCGATTTTCTTGACGTTAATGAAAACATCAACATATGAAGATTTACTGTAAACACACGACACACACGAGCCCATGAAAAACAAAGCAAGCTTTTGGATTGGCTGTTTGCATTCCTCTGCTGGGCATTTGACGTTTCCATCTCATGTCATTTGATAGTAATTTAGATTTTTTTTTTTTCCTGGCAAAGCAGAAAAATTGGTTTTCTGCTACATTTCTCTAACTGAATGTGCCAGACAACATGTGGAAATTATAAAGCATATTTTGACTGTTGAAAGAATTTAGTCTGATTCATAATCCTGTGATGTGCATGTTTGTTGAGATTTTTTTCTTACACTGTTTTGTATTAAACCTTCTTTCCCGACCTCAGGCCTCGTGCTGTCAAAGCTATACCAAAACAACAAGCAAAAAGCATCACTGAATCTTCTTAGCACCCAATTACAATTTACTTTCCAAACAAGTTCATGAATGCTGAAGAAGAGATTCATTTCCCTTTCCAAAAAGATGCAACCCCATGAAACGTAAATATTTCACTGTCTCTAAATCCCCATTCATTACTATGGACTCCTAATTAATCCTCTTTTGCTTTGATGTGTAAAAGATTTGTGTTTCCTGACCGTACAAGTCTATATTGCTTAGTAAGTGGATATACAGCATGTTCTGGTAAGGATAAACCAACTAGCCATTAATTTAAAGTGAATCTCCACCTTTAACACCGTGTTCTTTTTTTTAATGCAACATTCTGTGCTAATTCATATTTTAATATACCTTAATCGTAGTCGGATGCTCTGTTTTTCTTAGGCCCAGTTCACACATAGTATTTTGGAGCTGATTTTGACACAGAAACCAGTGCAAAAAAAAACGAAGAATCTCCCCCCCCCCCCCCATTGATTTTGATGGGAGGCAAAGACGGCTTTTAGCCACTTGCAGGAAAAAAAGCAGCATGTCCTTTCTCGCTGCGGTTCCGTCAATGACCTCCCATTGCAATCAATGGGAGGCAGAAAAACACGCGGCGCTAGCTTTTCACAGCGTTTTTTGCACCGCGGTCCTTAATGGCCGTGGACGAAAAAATGTTATGAAAAGTGCCATGAAAAACTTGTTTTACTTTTTAGATACAGCTGTTCTGTATTCTCTATACCGAGCAGCGGTATCTAGCGCTATTCACTGAATCCGTCAGTCCTGTGGACCTGACGGGTTCAGTGACATCGAGTCCTGCGTCTTTGACACGCGGGATCCACCTGTAATCTATCACATCTGACGAGGGACTGACAGATTCAGTAAATAGCGCTAGATACCGCTGCTCTGTATAGAGAATACAGAACAGCTGTATCTAGAAAAGTAAAACAAATTTTTAATATAAAGTATTTACAAAGTTACACAAAACTCACTGATACACCTTTTTATAAAAGAAAAATGTTACCTTTCAAAGGTTTACATAGCCTTTAATGTACAGGGTATCTATATACAGATAATGCTGAGTATTTATACTGTAGCTGCCGACGCGTGAAGAGCTCTCGCTGTCAATTAGTATATAAACTCCATATGAAGAGCTTCAAATCCCCTGCCTAGTTAAATGATACGTTTTGGCCATTGACACCCCTAGAGGGAGCTTAGGATATTAACCCTTTTCCACCGCAGCTAATTTTCATTTCTTCCTTTTTATTTTTTCCTCCCCGCCTTCCAAAAGCCATAACTTTTTTATTTTTTCATCAACATAGCAATATGAGGTCTTGTTTTTTTGCGGGACAAGTTGCAGTTTATCCTGTCACCATTTATTGTATTGTATTACCGTATAGTGTACTGGGAAACTGAAAAAAATTATTTATGTGGTCAAATGAGCAAAAACAGCGATTGTGCCATTTTAAGGCGTGGTTTACTTTTTACGGAGTTCATTGTATAGTAAAAACGACATGTTCACTTTATTCTATGGGCTGATGCGATTACGGCAATACCAAATTTCTGTTTTTTTATATTTTACCAGTTCTATAAATAAAAAACGATTTATTAAAAAATAAAATTCTTATGTGTCGCCACATTCTGAGAGCCATACGTTTTTTATTTTTCCGTCAATTGAGCGGTGTGAGGGCTTATTTTTTGGGAGGCGAGCTGAAGTTTTTATTGGTACTAAGTGAGGTAAATGCAAATTTTTGATCAATTTTTATTCAATTTTTTTGAGGCGCTAAGGTGAGTTGGGAGTTCTTTTTTTTTTTTACAGCGTTTACCGAGCAGGATAAACAACATTATATTGTACTAGATCTGACTTTTATGGACGCGGCGATACCAGTTATGTTCATTTAATTTTTTCTAACATTACTTTAGGGAAAAAATGGGAAATTTTTTTTTTTCAACTTTTAATATTTTTTTTTACTAGTGAAAACTTTATTTATCTTTTTTTTACACTTTTTATTAGTCCCCTAGGGGACTTGAACCAGCAATCATCAGAGGCAGACAAATGGCAGTCTTGGGGCCTTCGTAAGGCCCCGGTGCTGCCATGACAACCATCAGCACCCCACGATCCATCGTGGGGGGCCTATGAGCTGTCGGAGGGGAACGCCCCTCTCTTATTAACGCCTCAGATACTGGGGTCGCGATTGACCTCAGTGTTTAATGGGTTAAACTATCAGGAACAGCGCGATCGTTGTTCCTGGCCGTTAGTCCCGGGTGCCAGCTGTAATACACAGCTGATACCTGGAGCGTATGAAGTGGGCTTTTAGCGATATGCCTTCACTTTATGAGATGATTAAACCCCTTTAAGGCCTTATTCACACAGACGTGTCCATTTTGCACGCGCAAAAAATGCTGCGTTTTGCACGCGCAAAAGATCAGTGTGGCATCAGCATATGGTGCGTGGCTGCGTGATTTTCGCGCAGCCGGCATCATTATGACACTCTGGTTTTATGTTTACAAACAGAAAAGCACTTGGTACTTTTCTGTTTTCATTCACTTATTTAACCTCTAAATGACCAGCCTATTTTGGACCTTAGTGACCAGGCCATTTTTTAAGTTTTTCCATCGTCGCATTCCAAGAGCTATAACGTTTTTATTTTTGCGTCGACATAGCTATATAAGGTCTTGTTTTTTGCGGCACAAGTTGTACTTTTCAATAGCACCATTTTGGGGGACATATTATTTATTGATTAACTTTTATTAACTTTTATTTGGGGGGAAATAGAAAAAAACCTGAAATTTCGCCACTCTTTTTCGCGTCTTAAATCTACGCCGTTTACCGTGTGATATAAATAACAAAATAACTTTATTCAGCGGGTTGTTACGATTGCAACAATATCAAATTTGTATAGTTTTTATATGTTTTACTACTTTTACACAGTAAAAACGCTTTTTTTTTCAAAATTATTTGTTTTTGTGTCTCCATATTTGAAGAGCCGTAACGTTTTTATTTTTTCGCCGATGCGGTTGTATGAGGGCATTTTTTTTGCGGGAAGACTTGTGGTTTTTATTGGTACCATTTTGGAGTAGATGCGACTTTTTATCACATTTTTTTAAAGTCAGTGTTCACAGAAAACAGCAATTTTTCCATAGTTCTTTATTACATTTTTTACGCCGTTCACCGTGCGGGTTAAATAATGTAATAGATTTATAGTCGGGGTCGTTACGTATGCGGCGATACCAAATATGTGTAACTTTTTAACTTTATTTTGTTGTTTTAATAGTAAAGCATTTTGTGAGGGGAAAAGCTGGGTTTTTCATTTTTTTTCAATTTTTTTTTAAAATTAACTTTATTAAACTTTTTTTTCACTTTTTTACTAGTCCCATTAGGGGACTATAATATGCGATTCTGCGATCGCATTTATAATACAATGCAATACTTTTGTATTGCAGTGTATTACTGCCTTTCCGTGTACTAATATCGATCTCACCCGGCAGAGCAGGGACGCTCCCAGCCCTCAGCTGCCTCTGGCAGCTGAGAGCAGGGAGATTTGACAGCTCCCTGCTCTGTAAACTTATTCCAATGCCGCAACGTAAAAAAGTCTATGGCATCGGAATAAGGCCCGTTAGTGACCGACGTAGAAACACGATGGGCCGGTCACTAACGGGTTAATTACTGTAGCGCGAATCATGCACGGCACCCGGAAGTGCTTCCGTGTGTGATTTGCACGCACCCATTGAATTCAATGGGTGCGTGCTGCGCGAAACACGGCCAAATATAGGACATGTCGTGAGTTTTACGCAGCGCACATACGCTGCGTGAAATTCACTGACAGTCTGTACGGTCCCATTCATTAACATAGGTCCGTGCGACGCGCGTGAAAATCACGCGAGTAGCACGGACGTATAACACGTTCGTGTGAATAAGGCCTTAGTCATACTTTTTATACAATTGATTTTATTGACAAAACAGTATACAGTATACAATAAGCTCAATCCAGTTAGCAATACAGCAATACTCTTCATTTAATATGTATTGTGGTTAAACTTGACCAGAGCAGGTAAAAATTCAATGTTGGGTGAAATTCGTAACACCCCAAAAATATGAACAAATATATAGATTTTTTTTTTTATCGCTCAAACGATCAGTAGTAAAGGCAACAGGTCTTGTTCACCTTGTAGTTCCACAAGGGGTATGGTCGTCTCTTAATCCAGGTTCTCCTAATCGGTCGCCAACCTATATCGCCAATTAGGAAACAAGGGAACAGGTAGTGCAACACCTTTTGGACCACTTCACGCTTTTATTCCATACTCACAGGATAAATGAGCATAAAAAACATATATCACGATCAAAGAGAATGCGGCTGTAATGACCGGGGGGGTAGGGAAACGGACAAGTGAGCCCTAATCTACCCGCCACTCTGTCCCTGCCTACTTGCAACGACCCGCCCTAGGCGACGGGGTACAACTGGGCGGCGGTCCCTGCACTCAGTAAGTGCACGACAAACACGACAAACATACAAGGGAATACAAGCAAGGGAAAGGGGCAGTTGCCCACGGCAACACCGTGAGCAACCAGAGTGGTGAACGAGCCGAGTCAAGCCAGGAGTGTGCGAGGTACCAAACGAAGAGCAGAAGAGTAGTCAGTAAGCCAGGGTCTGTATGAAGCAGGAACAAAATAGAAGGAGCTGTAGCTGGGCCAGGAAACCACACGAAAAAGAATAACAAGCAAGGAGGAACAGGAAATGCAGGTATAAATAGACAGAGGGCGGGAGCTAGCTGAGTCTGGCCAGGCTGCGATAGGCTCTCCCACTCCTAAGCCTGCCAGCCTGAGTGGTGGAAGCTGGAGTCAGTCTCAGGGATGTAGATTCAGGTGCTGACTGATTAATTAAGGGAGTTAACCCCGAAACTGTGCCTGGCAGATCCTTTACAGCGGCACGCCAAACTCTCTAGCCCAATAAGCAAGCCCAATGGGCTAGAGAGTTTGGCGTGCCGCATGCTCTTTGATCGTGATATGTTTTTTATGCTCATTTATCCTGTAAGTATGGAATAAAAGCGTGAAGTGAAGTGGTCCAAAAGGTGTTACGCTATCTGTTCCCTTGTTTCCTAATTGGAGATATAGGTTGGCGACCGATTAGGAGAACCTGCATTGGGAGACGACCATACCCCTTGTCGAACTACAAGGTGAACAAGACCTGAGAGCACACAAGGAGGACTTGGAATATCTTTTTGTATACAGGCTGGGGGAGAGTATACCCTCCGAAAATACTGTTGGACGTTTGGACTGCCTTTACTACTGATCGTTTGAGAGGTTAAAAAATCAATATATATGTTCAAGCTCCCTCTAGTGGTGGCCGGGGTCAGACATTTATAAATGAATTATTTGTCTATGAAGGGGATTTGGAGATCGGTATCAGAAATAGAGAGATCTAACCCTTATAAAGATGGACAAAAGTTTTGGGACACCTACAGGAGTTTTTTTGACATTCCATTCTAAATCCAAAGAGATTAATTTGCAGTTGGACCCCCCCCCCCCTTTGCAGCTTAAACAGCCTCCACTCTTCTTGGAAGGCTTTCTACGGGATTTTGGAGTGTGTCTGTGGAAATGTTTCCCCCTTCATTCAGAAAAGCATTTGTGGGGTCACACACTGATGTTAAAGAGGGCCTGGCTCGCAATCTCCATTCTAGTAGAGGTCAGGGATCTGTGCAGGCCAGTCAAGCTCTTCCACACCAAACCTACCCAACCATGTATATATGGACCTTGCTTTGTGCACTGGGGCACAGTCGTGCTGGAATAGAAAAGGGCCTTCCCCAAACTGTTCCTACAAAGTTGGAAGAATACAATTGTCTAAAATGTCTTGAAATGTTGTATCATTAAGTTTTCCCTTCACTGGAACTAAAGGGGGTTTTACACAGGACAATTATCGTGCAGACGAGCGTTAATAGAACACTCATTGCCGAAAATTGTCCTGTGTAAACAGGGGAACGATCAGCAGATGACCGGGCAAACGCTCGATCATCTGCTGGTCGTATTGTTTTAAAAAATAAAAGATTATCGTTGTCGGCAGCACATCTTGGTGTGTAAACAGGGAGTCACACTGCCGATATGATAATAATGTATGGGGACGAGCGATCGGAGTAACAACCGCTCGTCCCCATCCATAGCTCCGTGTGACAGGAGCAAACCAGTGCCAATCAATCAATGTCTCCTTGATCGGCGCTCGCTGCAGCGGCCGCATAACCCCATAACATTATCCCTCCTCCTGTAAAGGATCTGCCAGGCACAGCTTCGGGGTTAACGCCCATAGGTAATCAGTCGTCACCTGAGTCTATGTCTCTGAGACTGACTCCAGCTTCCACCACTCAGGCTGGCAGGCTTAGGAGTGGGAGAGCCTATCGCAGCCTGGCCAGACTCAGCTAGCTCCCGCCCTCTGTCTATTTATACCTGCCTTTCCTGTTCCTCCTTGCTTGTGATTCTTCTCGTGTGGTTTCCTGACCCAGCTACAGCTCTGACTATTTGACCCTGCTCCATATTGACCCCGGCTTACTGACTTCTCTCCTGCTCTGCGTTTTTTTTTTTTTGTTTTTTTAATCAGTTCAATTTTATTCAACAAACTTCACATTTTTACAGGTCATTGTACTTTCTTATACAGTATATAAGCAAATTTCCACAGACCCAATTATTTATATCCAACCAAACATTCCCTTCCCCCCAACTCCCCCTTATATCCCCCCAGCCGGTCTTCTCGATACCACTTTTCCAATCCTATCTCCTTCTCTTCCCCTTTTCCATTCCCCATCTTACACCTGCTCTCCGTATGTACCCCACCTCCAGTAGCCCTATACCTGAACGTGTGACCGTAGTGTCATTAGCTCCACAGAAGCATACCCAGATTGATCAATCCACCTAGCCCATTGTTTTTCAAACTTGACCCTTGACCCCCTCTTGGAGTATATCCTATATTCCATCAGAACCTGTGAGTTAAGTGCCCCTATGATTTCTTGTTTTGAGGGTGGCTCCGCATCCAGCCAGTGCTTTTCTATTCCTTTCCTAACTTGATATAGTATTTTAGCGATTGCCAACCCTGTCATCCTATCCCCCTCCAAATCTCCAACATACCCTAGCAGCATTACCACAGGATCCCATGGAATCTGTACCTCAAACACTCTCCCCACTAGCTCCAATATTTCCGTCCACAGAATCCCCAACCTCCCGCATGTCCAGAACATATGGAGGATGTCTGCTTTTTCCTCCGGGCACCTAGGGCACTTGGCATCTGCTCTTAATCCCATTTGTTTCAGCACCCACGGGGTCCTATACACCCTATGTATCAGAAACAACTGCGATCTTCGTTGTGCTACATTAATGGACAAAGTACATGTTGCTGCCAATACCGCCTCCCAGTGGTCTGTCGGAATAGGCCCCACATCCCTCTCCCATATAGCTTTCACTGGTGCCATAGGATCCCCCAGATGTTCCACCAATAACCTGCGATAAACTAATGAAATTAATCCTTTTGACGTTACTGCTTTTGCAATATGTTCCAACACCCCCGCGGCATGTATTGTCATGTCTACACTGGCCGCTTGTGTCTGCACAGCGTGCCGAATCTGCAGGTACTGATAGAACATGCGGGAGTCCAGCTGAAACTCCTCCCTTATTTGCTGAAAGGATTTGAGTATGCCTCCCTCGTACAACTGACTCAATCGTATTATGCCTTGCTGCTCCCACCCCTGCATCCCTTCCAATTTACCTAATTCCCCCAGATAAGCATTCCTCCAGAGTGGTGTATATTTAGTGCACTCTCCTATCCCCAGCAATTGCTTGCACTGCCACCACACCTTGTGTATGAGAAGCAGAGTGGGTCTGGTACTCGCCATCCGTTTATAGCTGTGCGCTTCCAGTCCTACCAACGGGTTCTCCCCCCCCCCAGATATGATAGGATGCGCGCACTGGACCCCCATGTCTCTTCCTGCTCCCACCCCCAGAAATGCTGACATTGGGCAGCTAAATAATACACCCAAGCATTGGGCACAGCCAGGCCCCCCTCCTCTTTAGGCAGTTGTAATTTCTCCAGTCTAATCCTAGGTACCCCCTTCTTCCATACTAGGTCCCTAAAAAGGTTGTGCAACCTCCTGAACCAATATTTGGGGATCCATACCGGGGAGTTATGTAGGACATACAGCACCTGGGGCATAAGGATCATTTTAATCAGATTCGTCCTACCCAGAGCCGATAGCGGTAACTTATTCCACGCCTCTACTTTGGCTTTTATCGTTGTTAACAGTGGCATTACATTAAGGGACATATAATCCTGTGCTTTCGCCGTCACCCTAACCCCCAAATACTTAAACTCCGTGACCACCGGTATCTCCACCTCCTCCTCCCCAGTCTGGATAACCCCCGGGTCCATAAGCATTAGAGCCGATTTTGACCAATTAATGAGCAATCCCGAATATTTCCCAAAACGCTTAATTAGGGCCATCACTAACGGTAATGTGCGCTCGGTATCCGCCATGAATAGCAGCATATCGTCTGCGTATAATGCAATTCGTTCCTCCACCCCCCCATATCTCAACCCCTGAATATGCTCATGTTGTCTCACTGCGCACGCCAAGGGTTCCACCGCCAACGCGAACAACAATGGAGATAATGGACATCCCTGACGCGTTCCCCGCTCCAGCGCGAACCGATCCGATAGCACCCCATTCACCCTTATCTTTGCTGTCGGGGCTACGTATAACAACTTTACCCATTTTATGTAATTAGGGCCAAATCCCATTTTCTCCAGAACTGACCACAAATATTTCCATTCCACGCAATCGAATGCTTTAGCCGCGTCTAAGGACAGAATGGCTCTCCCCCCATGATTATCCGGCAGAACTTGTAAATTCAAGAACAGTCGTCTCAGATTCACCGCCGTCGATTTGAATGGCATAAAGCCGGCCTGATCTCCATGTACCACCCCAGCCACTACCTTAGCTAGTCGAAGCGCCAATACTTTTGCTATGATTTTAATATCCGCCGTCAGTAGAGAAACTGGTCTATAGGAGCCCGGGAGCTGGGGATCTTTCCCCTCTTTAGGCAGAACTACTATAGTTGCTTCGTACATTGTTTCCGGAAGCCGCCCCCTATCAAAACTATCCAAAAGAGTGGCCAATAACTGCGGTGCGAGCTCCTCCCCATATTCCTTAAAAACTTCCACCGGAAGCCCATCCGGCCCCGGCGCCTTTTCACTGGCTAGTATCCCTATGGCTGCCTGTAGCTCTTCCAGAGATATGGGCTCCTCCAATGTCCCTTTCTCCTCCCCTCCCAACCTGGGAAGGTCTATCTCCCCTATATACTCTTCCAACTGTTGAGGTGTGTGCTCTGCCCTAGAGGTATACAAATCTGAGTAAAACTGCTGAAAAACTTTCAAAATCTGTCCTGTATCCGTCTCCAACTTCCCCCCCTCCCCCTTAATAGTGTGTATGTAATTATTCTCCCTCTGAGCCTGCGCCATCCTTGCCAGCAGCCGTCCAGTGGTTTCCCCCTCCTCATAATATTGGCGTTTTAAAAACATCCTTTTGTTATCTGCCCTCTCCAACTGATGCTGTTTTAACAACCGCTGCGCCTCCACCCAATGCTTCAGTGTGTCTGGTGTGTTATCTGCTATATGTAGCCTTTCTGTCTCTGTTACCCTTTCCAACAGCGCTTCCCCTAATTGTCTAGACCTTGTTTTTACTGCCGAAATGTGCTGGATGAACACCCCTCTCAGCCACGCCTTCATCGCGTCCCACAGTATCTCTTGCGGTACCGTTCCCGAGTTGAATTGAAAGTATTCCTTTATGAGGTCTAAAATTTGTTTATGGTCTATCAACTTCAGCCAAAAGGCATTGAGTTTCCAGCACCCTTGCCCCCGCCCTGTCCTCCCCTCCGTCTCTATCTTCATTAACAAAGGAGAATGATCCGATAACGCTCTTTGCAAGTATTCTATCTGGGCTATAAAGGGTACCGCTGCCGGTGAGCACAAGATTAGGTCTATCCTGGATAAAGACTGATACGTGGAAGACGCACAAGAATACTGAAAGCTATTTGGATGTTTATCCCTCCATATGTCCCACCAACCCATTTCAGCAACAAGATGGCCAAACGCTGTTAAACCTCCCCCTGTCATGCCGAATTTATCCATATTAGTATTCAATACCGCGTTAAAATCCCCCATCACTAGTAACGGCACCTCCGGGAATCTAGCCAGTTCCTCCACCACTTTCTTGATACATCCGCTAGAAAATGGAGGGGGGACATACAACACCACCAACACACAATTCCAATGATACATCGTACAGTGTACCCCCACATACCGCCCCTCCCCATCCTGGAAGGAGTCGTGACATATAAATGGCACCGCCCTATGTATGAGAAGACTCACCCCCCTTGAATATGTAGTATGGTAAGAATGAAAACTATGGCCTACCCAGGCCCTATGCATCATGGAGACTGAATCCCTAGTCATATGTGTCTCCTGTAGTCCTATCACCCTCGACTCCTGCTTCCTAATAAAATCAAATACCGCCTGTCGTTTCCTGGCTTCCCGCAGGCCCCGTACATTCCAGGACAAACAATTAAGTGATCCCATCATCCCTCAACATATCCCAACACATCCTATCTTGTTCTCGTAATTTTACATATCCGACCGGCTGGGTCCTCTTTCCCTCCCTCCCCTCCCCCCCTGTAACCTCCCCCGTAAACCTACCCCTTTCCAAGGTTTTGGGGCGACAGAACGTATCTGCCATTACCCATAACAAGCGTCGGCAGGTCAACTCCGCCCACCGTACATTCAACAATACCATAACTCGTTATTCCCGTTTCCCGCGTAACTGACCACCCCTCCCGCTGCCTTTTTCTTGCAAATAAACAACCATCCCTTCAACATATCGGTACCCCTCAATGTCCATAATCACATTCCTCCTCTTCCGGTCTTCCGCGTTCACCGCAACCATGCCCTCCAACTCCAAGTCCAAACATGACCAGGAACCCTCAATGCCATAACTTGCAATTTTCTACGACACCTGGTTCAGTCCCGCATCCCCAGCCTCCTTTTGTCAGCCGGTCTGTTCCGGATCAACGCCGTCCCTCTGCCTCCGCCGGTCTCAGCTGACTTTCATGGCTATCCAACCATCTAACCGCTTCTCTCGGTGTCTCGAAAAAGGAAGTTGTGCCCAACGCCACCACTCTCAGGCGGGCAGGATACATCATTGAATATTGCACTTGTAACGCCCTTAGTCGTCTCTTTATATCCATAAACTGTGATCTTTTCCGCTGTACTTCCATAGAGAAATCCGGGAAGAAGGACACTTTCACCCCATTAAAGGAGATGTCTTGACGTTCTCTAGCTTTCCTCAGGATCTTGTCTCTATCTTTGTAATGTAAAATCTTTATCAGCACCGGTCTCGGCGGCCTTCCCGGAGGGCCGGGTCTGGTCGGCACCCTGTGCGCTCTCTCCACAGCAAATAAAGGGGTCAATTCCTCTCTGCCAAATGTGTCTATCAGCCACTTTTCAAAGAAATCATCCGGATTCGCTCCCTCCACTCTTTCTGGAACCCCCACTAGGCGAACGTTATTCCGTCTCAGCCGATTTTCCATGTCGTCTGTCTTAGCCAACAATGTCGCCACTGCCTGCGAGTGTGCTTGTACATCCTGCTTTATGTGAGGAATCGCATCCTCCATGTCTGAGACTCTCCCCTCCACGGCAGTGGTGCGTTCCGCTACTTTTTGCAGATCGTTCCTGAGCAGCAAAATGTCCTCCTTCAATCCACCCATCTGGCTTGCTAAGGTATTAAGGACCATAGAATTTTGCTTCACCGCTGCCAAAATGTCCTTTAAGGAGGGTTCCTCCTTCCTTGCTCCACTTTTCCCTCCAGCACCTGGCTGATCCTGCATGGCGCCGCTCATCTCCTCCTCCTCCTCCTCACTTCTCATGTCCCCCGCCAAAGGAGAGTACCTGGATCCATAAGATGAGCCTCCAGCTGCCTGTTCTCCAGCCGACTGTCGCTGCTGTGCAGCCGCCCCCCCTGCTCTCGGCGTGCGGGCGAACCTCTCCAGCTTCTCCACTACTTCCTGCCGGAGGCCTCTATTGCGGCCCTCCTTCTCCTCGGCGCCATCTTGAGCACGGGACCCGGGACTCGCTGGCGGCGACTTCTGCTTCTTTGAGCGCGTCATTATGGACGGGCACTCGTGCTCCTCCACCTCTAGACTCTGGTAGGACCCTGGGGAAGCTGTTTTCCCCGAATTTTACGGCATATATGGACCTTATAGGATGAATACAGCAGGAGCTCCGGTCACACACGTCCTCTCACATTCACCGCTAGGCCACGCCCCCCTCCTGCTCTGCGTTTGGTACCTCGTACACTCCTGGTTTGACTCGGCTCGTTCACCTCTCTTGTTGTTCACGGTTTTGCCGTGGGCAACTGCCCCATTTCCCTTATCTTTGTGTACCCTTGTCCGTTTGTCTCGTGCACTTACTGAGCGTAGGGACCGCCGCCCAGTTGTACCCCGTCGCCTAGGGCGGGTCGTTGCAAGTAGGCAGGGACAGAGTGGCGGGTAGATTAGGGCTCACTTGTCCGTTTCCCTACCCCTATCATTACACCTCCACCAAACTTTACAGTTGGCACAATGCATAATGTTCTCCTGGCATTTGCCAAACCCAGACTCGTCCATCAGACTGCCAGATAGAGAAGAGTGATTCTTTACTCCACAGAACACGTTTCCACTGCTCCAGAGTCCAGTGGCGGCATGCTTTACACCACTTCATCCGACGCTTAGCTTTGTGTTTGGTGATGTAAGGCTTGCATGCAGCTGCTCGGCCATGGAAACCCATGCCATGATGCTCCCAGTGCACAGTTTTTATGCGAATGTTAATGCTAAGTTAATGGAAGTTTGGAACTCAGCAGTTATTGAGTCAGCAGAGCGATGGTGACTTTTATGCAGTATACGCCTCAGCACTCGGTAAACCTTGCTCTGTAACTTTAAGTGTTCTGCCACTTCATGATTGTGTTGTTGTGCTTCCCAAACGCTTCCACTTTACAATAATATCACTCGCAGTTGATCATGGAATATTTAGTTACAGCGGTGGCATCTTATTACAGCACCACGCTGGAATTCAGTGAGCTCTTTAGAACGACCCATTCTTCACAAATGTTTGCAATCTGCATGACTAGGTGCTTGATATTATACACCTGTGGCAATGGGACTCAAGGAAACCCGAATTCAATGATTAAGAGGTGTGTCCCAATATATTTGTCCATATAGTGTATATTATGAAGTAAATCAGTACAGAACATAAAATTTGCTTATTTGTCCAAATTAGAGTATGTTCAGACATAGCGGATTTGCTAGGGATTTGTGGTAAAACAAATTTACAGTACAATGCTAGTAAAGAGGGTCTTACAAAATCTCATTCGCACATAGCATATTTTTTGCTGCTGATTTGATGGCATGCATGTGTGGATTCGGTTGTGGATTTTCAATGTAAAGGGTGAAATCGGTGGCAAATAACACATGCAGATTTTGCCATGGATTTACTGCGGATTGGCCATGGAAACATCTGCGGCATCTAATCATTCCCATAGTATTTTGAGTTATAGACTTTTGATACTAAGAATCTTTCTTATTAATTTTTCTTTTTCTAATCGCTTTGTAAAAATAATATTGTCCGTCTATGATTCTGGCTAAATTATCCATAAAAATAAAAACTGAGGTTGGCAAACCTGGCAGGGCAGAAGCAAAAATACCAAAATGAGCTATATTTAGCACTCAGAAAGTCAACTGAAAAAAATTGACATTTGGTTATGTAAGGGAAGTAAGTAATACTATTATGCTCATCCATTATTTGTTTTGGATGGACATATCCTGTGAGAAAACACCCATGTTCATAAGTAACTAGTAGCGGTATTGGCACCAGGGGGCAATATATCGTCCTTTACGAGTATTTACAGGATACAAACTATTCTCTCATTTTAAAAGCCTAAAAAAGCTTCTAAAAAGAAAAGGATCAAGTACTGTTGGAATGAAGTATAACATAGAGAAGTGAAGGTCTCAAACATTATAGAAATTATTCTTTTGGGATCCATAAAAAAAAATCAGTGGGGTGTACTATATAGTAAAATACCTGATTGTGCCATCTTAAGGGTGTACCCCAGAGCACCCCCAAACACACAGAAAAAGTTAATGCTGAAGAATATTGAACTTTATTTTATTTTAAAAATTCTACATATTCTGATGTGTTTTGATTTTGAAAAACGCAGCAAAATACGCACCATTTTCTGCAGTCAAAACCGCAGGAAATTGTGCGTTTTTGCCGTAGCGGAAAGTCTGCTACTTTTAACGGAATTGCTGAAGACATTTTTTTAAACAATTCCATTGGGGCTTGTCTACGCATAACAGAGTTGCTGCAGAAAATTTCTTCCGCAATTCCGTTGAAAGTGGCAAGCTTTCCTCTGCGGAAAAAACACACCATTTCCTGCGGTTTTGACTGCCGACAATGATGCATAATTTTCTGCGTTTTTCTCAATGCTGGGACATGTTGACATCTTCTCTGAAGAACGCAGCAATTCAGTCCACTTTCCGCAGAACTAATTGACATGCTGTGGTGCGAAAAGCACGCACCGCGGTGAATTTCAGCTCTAAATATTTACACAGCGTGTGGATGAGATTTGTTAAATCTCACCCACTTTATTGCTACTGTATTTTCCGTCCGCAATTCTGAACGGAAAATGCGCAGCAATTCCACTATGTCTGGGCTAGCCCTAAATCTGTGCACCAGAAGTAACGATTCAGAGTAAAAATAAATAAATGGAGCACTATATAATACATACAACACTAACTAAGGCCTCATCCACACGAACGTAAAAACGCCCGTAATTACGAGCTGTAATTACGGCCCGTAATTATAGGCCCATAGACTTCTATTGGCCACGGTTACCTTCCCGTATGCTTACGGAAAGGTGCCCGTGCTGTTGAAAAATATGGAACATGTCCTATTTCAGGCCATAATAACGGCATGGGCAGACACATAGAAGTCTATGGGGCTCACGTAATTACGGGTGGCTACGTGTGTGCATCCATAATTACGGGAGCGTTGCTAAGCGACCTCAGGTGATAGTCACTGTCCAGGGTGCTGAAAGAGTTAACTGATCGGCAGTAACTCTTTCAGCACCCGGGACAGTGACTACCGCTGGAGTTAATAGTATTAAAAGTTAACTTACCTGCTTCTTCCTCCAGTCCGGCCTCCCAGGATGACGTTTCATCCCATGTGACTGCTGCAGCCAATCACAGGCTGCAGCGGTCACATGGACTGCCGCATCATCCAGGGAGGTTGGATTGGATGTCAAAAGAGGGACGCGACGCCAAAACAACGGTACGTATGAACTTTTTACTTTCAATCTCTGCGGAAACTCTGCCCGAAAGGGCTGCCCCTTCTCTCTTTCCAGCACTGATAGAGAGAAGGGGCTGCCGATTAGTGTAGAGAAAACTGGTCCGTAAATACGGGTGGAATACTGGTGACATCGGACCCGTATTTACGGGCACGGGTCCGTAAATACTGGTGGAATACGGGTCGAATAGGCGTGACAAAGGTCCCGTATTTACGCCAGTATTTACGGGAGGAAAAATATACCTTTGTGTTCATGAGGCCTAAAGCTGTATCAAAATGATAACAATATAACTATTATTAAGAATTAATTCAGAGTACGTTGTGAGCACTACACTACATTAGCCATATGTAAGCCAAATGAGTGTTCTTTCGGCATATGCTTCGTCAGTATACTATGCTTTACTTTAGTGTAGTTGACTTTGCTTTTCACTACAAGGGGATCCTACAAAAATAAAACATACCACACAGTATATATATATATATTTTTTAACCGTGGGAGGTAATGGCAGACATCCACTGTACAGAGTTACATATGTCCGTGCTATGCTGATATTACACGTCCTCCTTTCCTGCACATTGTAAAAGTCTCTTACCTCTGTATTAATCTTTACTGTAAAGTTTCTACAGTGCAGAAACAAGTAACTGTTATTTCCAAGAATTTTTTTTCCCTTTTTCCCACCCAGGTGTCAGTTTGCAGGTGCACAAAGTCACAAGGCAACTACTTAAAGTATCCTACACGGAGGTCATCATACAGCAACACGTGTGTTGTGTCGCATACAACATCCTGATAGTGCCCTGTGTCAGGACCTTCTATGTGCCGTGGCAAAAACATTGACTAGTTGACCCCATTCCCCTTCGGAACTCCTGCGATGGGGCCCACTCTGCGGTATTACAGCAACGCCACTAAGTAAGCCCGACCTTGTAAATGGGCCAGGGTCTATAGACCCCCCTGTCCCGCATTAGTTACCCATCTGTTTCTAATCTTTACACATCAGTAAATTTTTCTTTAGTAATTCTGTTACATATTACACAACAAAGGACACTATAAAATAGAAAACTGTGACTAAAGTAGCAGCCTTAAGCAAGCCGCACCTAGAAGTACTATTTATAGTGTCCTTGAAAAGAGTGTGAAGTTTTGAGTGCTGAGTCTGATGTAGTTGGAAGGCAATGTACAAGAGTCTAGTTATATGGATTAGTATTCTGGTGTTACTGGAATTCTATATTATTAAATGCACCCCTTTTTATGCATAGGTGGCACAAGGTCATTACAAATTACAGATGAATTGTGACCAGATATAGGCACAAAGCCAAGGCATATATTGCATGAACAGTAAATGATCAAATATTTTCTTTTTGCTTCTTTTCTTTTTAAGAAACCGCTAAAGGGATACTCACCAATGCCCTCATTCTCACTCTTACTGGAGTAAACTGGGTGAAGGTCACTTAGGAAGCCCTACTAAACAGACATATCCTCAACATCCCTATACAAACCCAAGCCAAGCAGAACAGAGACCAGCCGAGGGGAGGTGAGTATATATTTTTTTTTATCCCCTCTTCTGCTTTTGCAAATCCAAGCAAAAGTCTGCACCAAATTAAACACTATTTTTTTACGGACTCTGGGTCGGATTTGCTGCAGAATTATAAATCTGACCCATGTGAACATACCCTAATAGAGTGCTCCTACCACACAGCCACACAGGAACCTGCATCGGTGTGTTCCATTGCTTTGCTCCGTCAGAGGAGCAGACCATGGAAATAACGGAAGCAACGGTTCTGTTGCACAACGCACATCGCCGGCGGCCGATGGAACCTATTGACTTTAATGGGTTTCGTCAGCTTTCCGTCGGGGTGTACGTGATTTTACTGGAGACAATATCGCAGCCTAAGGCCTTCGGCTCTGTTCACACTATTGTCATGGCTTCAGTTCTTAACAAAGCTATGACCGATATGGTGGATCCTTTTAAAAGGGATCCAAATGAATCCTGACATATCCCAGTAACTTGCTGTATAAGGTTGTCTATCAGGTTTCTGGTGTTTTTCTCGGCAATAATATCATTGCCATCAAGAAACGTGAAGAAAAGTGTATTCTAAATGCGTCTAAATTAAAGCAGTTTGCCCTCTTATTTTGCAGCTTCCTGATGGTAAATCATAATGGGGTCCTGTTTTCCCCCAGGATTTTGCTACAGCGGAAATGTTGTATTACATGGCACCAACTTGAAATTAATGGGGATCATGTAATAGATGGTCACACAGATTTCACCAGAGCGGTAACAGCTGTTTACAGGGGCTCTCCGTTCTGGCCAATAAAGGGTGTCCCTAGCGGTGGACATATGGTATAATAGGAACAACTCATTTTAACCTACATTAAGACAGAATGAGGAGAAAAAAGCCACGGCGCCACTTGGTATGGATCAAAGAAGATGAGGTAAGAATAGGAGGAAATATATATGCTCACCGTGTGGTTTAAAAGAGTTCAGCGCCGGGGTCCACGGGGTAGCTGCTGCCAGATCCGAGCTGGTCGCCTAGGAGACCGCTTGAGTACGAGAGATGCAGATAAAACAAAAGGATCTATAATGGCGCTGCTGCTTGTTTGTGGACAAAGTAAGTATCCTTAGGTCAAGTATAGAGTTTTGTAAAAAACTATTTATTCGCAACGCGTTTCAGCACCGAACTGGCGCTTTCATCAGGCATAGGGTTACAGAAAAAAGAGACATGTTTATATAGGGCCAGTTCAGATTGGATGATTGGGTAAAAAACCGCGAAAGCGCAACAGCAGGTCAAAGTTCAAAGTGTACGATCTAATATAACATAATAAAATATGAGTACATAGGGGGCAGGTAAAAGGTATAAATAATAAAAAGCTGTATGTCATGTCAAAGATTGATTACGGTGCGCAGTGAGTTAAAAACATGTGTAACGTAAAATGTGTATACTACCAGTAACATTTTATTTTTACCAGAAACAATAGTTGGTGCCATCGGGAAGCAGGGGTTGGTAGACATAATTTTATTAAGGGTTTGTGTGTAGTGTTTTTCGGCAGTAGTACTGTACGGTGTTTTCAATGTTTACACGTTGCCTCGGGAACCTGAAGAGTTACGGAAGCCGAGGCTTTCCAAAATGAAATGGAACGCAAGGTGAACCGCATTACGCGAAGGGAGGATGAGATGCTCAGACAGGACCGGCGGAGACTGCTGAACCGAACTGGAATATGCAGATCGGACAGAGGGTGAGTGAAAAAACAATATCAAATATAGATGAGCTCCAGAAACTTAGGTTAATAGGTTGGTTTATCACTTGTGGGCGTTTATTTAGAAGGAACGTACATCAGTAGTAGTGGGTGACGATAACGGCGGTACGAATGCCCATACCTGTAATAATATGTTTTGGTAACGATTGCCACAGTGTGCATTACTTAGCAGGAGAATTGGATTATTTGTTTGTTATGTAAAATGCATTCCGTGATGTATAATTATTGCCCATCTGGAGGTTGGATATAGCTGAATGCTGTAATAACGAGGAGGTCTAAGTGATGTTTTAATCCTGGTTTAGTGCATAGTCAGATTGATTAGTCTAGAGATGACTCTGTAATGTCATTTAGACCCAAAGGGTGAAGTGTGTTCATTTTAAAAATCCAGTAGTTTTCTCTTTGTTTTAACTTGCTGAATCTATTTGGGACATCAATACTGATATGTTCTATTGGTGTGATATTGATTTTATTGAATTGGCAGTCATGTATTTGGAGGAAATGTCTAGAAACGCTATGCTTGAGGTATCCATTGTTTATATTGAACCGATGGTTGTTAACTCTGGTTCTTAGACACTGAGTGGTTCTACCAATATATTGCAAACGGCAAGGACACTCTAATAAGTAAATGACATAGGAACTGCCACAATTTAGGAGAGTTTGTATACTGAAGGTTTCGTTGGTAACTGTGGATGTGTAATCAAATTTTCTGTGGCTGATGGAATTGCAGCACAGGCAACGTGAGTGTCCGCATTTGTATGACCCTTTGATGCTAGAAAGGAAGTCTGTACTAGTTATAGGGTGTTTTCTTACTCTGCTAGGGGCCAAAATATTTTTGAGGGTTAGGGACCGTCTGAAAGTGATATTGGGTTTACATAATAATGTGTCTTTTAGGTACGGATCATTTTTAAGGATGTGCCAATGTTTGGAGAGAATATTCCTGATTGTTTTATTGCCCCTGTTGTAGGTGGTGATGAAGTTGAGATTGGAACTATTTGTGCCCAATTTTGAAATCTTGACGGAGGGGTTTAGACAGGACATTTGGGAAAGCTCTGAAGCTTTTGATCGTGCGCCTTTTATGAGATTTATTGGAAAACCTTTGTCCTTGAACCTTTTTTCAAGGACTGCGCATTCTTTGTTGAAGTCATTGTCAGTACTGCAATTTTTCCTAATCCTCCTGAATTGACCAAAGGGTATGTTTTTCAACCAGGGGCGGTGGTGGGCGCTTCTGAAGTCTATATAACTATTAACATCAACTAATTTAAAATGTGTTTTCGTTATAAATTCGTTGCTGACAATGTCGTAATTAATGGTCAGATCTAGATAATCTATGGATGTGGGAGAGAATGCATATGTGAATGCTAGGTCATAATTGTTTTTATTGAGGGTGTCGATGAAGCGTACAGCTTCCTCCACCACCGCCCCTGGTTGAAAAACATACCCTTTGGTCAATTCAGGAGGATTAGGAAAAATTGCAGTACTGACAATGACTTCAACAAAGAATGCGCAGTCCTTGAAAAAAGGTTCAAGGACAAAGGTTTTCCAATAAATCTCATAAAAGGCGCACGATCAAAAGCTTCAGAGCTTTCCCAAATGTCCTGTCTAAACCCCTCCGTCAAGATTTCAAAATTGGGCACAAATAGTTCCAATCTCAACTTCATCACCACCTACAACAGGGGCAATAAAACAATCAGGAATATTCTCTCCAAACATTGGCACATCCTTAAAAATGATCCGTACCTAAAAGACACATTATTATGTAAACCCAATATCACTTTCAGACGGTCCCTAACCCTCAAAAATATTTTGGCCCCTAGCAGAGTAAGAAAACACCCTATAACTAGTACAGACTTCCTTTCCAGCATCAAAGGGTCATACAAATGCGGACACTCACGTTGCCTGTGCTGCAATTCCATCAGCCACAGAAAATTTGATTACACATCCACAGTTACCAACGAAACCTTCAGTATACAAACTCTCCTAAATTGTGGCAGTTCCTATGTCATTTACTTATTAGAGTGTCCTTGCCGTTTGCAATATTGGTAGAACCACTCAGTGTCTAAGAACCAGAGTTAACAACCATCGGTTCAATATAAACAATGGATACCTCAAGCATAGCGTTTCTAGACATTTCCTCCAAATACATGACTGCCAATTCAATAAAATCAATATCACACCAATAGAACATATCAGTATTGATGTCCCAAATAGATTCAGCAAGTTAAAACAAAGAGAAAACTACTGGATTTTTAAAATGAACACACTTCACCCTTTGGGTCTAAATGACATTACAGAGTCATCTCTAGACTAATCAATCTGACTATGCACTAAACCAGGATTAAAACATCACTTAGACCTCCTCGTTATTACAGCATTCAGCTATATCCAACCTCCAGATGGGCAATAATTATACATCACGGAATGCATTTTACATAACAAACAAATAATCCAATTCTCCTGCTAAGTAATGCACACTGTGGCAATCGTTACCAAAACATATTATTACAGGTATGGGCATTCGTACCGCCGTTATCGTCACCCACTACTACTGATGTACGTTCCTTCTAAATAAACGCCCACAAGTGATAAACCAACCTATTAACCTAAGTTTCTGGAGCTCATCTATATTTGATATTGTTTTTTCACTCACCCTCTGTCCGATCTGCATATTCCAGTTCGGTTCAGCAGTCTCCGCCGGTCCTGTCTGAGCATCTCATCCTCCCTTCGCGTAATGCGGTTCACCTTGCGTTCCATTTCATTTTGGAAAGCCTCGGCTTCCGTAACTCTTCAGGTTCCCGAGGCAACGTGTAAACATTGAAAACACCGTACAGTACTACTGCCGAAAAACACTACACACAAACCCTTAATAAAATTATGTCTACCAACCCCTGCTTCCCGATGGCACCAACTATTGTTTCTGGTAAAAATAAAATGTTACTGGTAGTATACACATTTTACGTTACACATGTTTTTAACTCACTGCGCACCGTAATCAATCTTTGACATGACATACAGCTTTTTATTATTTATACCTTTTACCTGCCCCCTATGTACTCATATTTTATTATGTTATATTAGATCGTACACTTTGAACTTTGACCTGCTGTTGCGCTTTCGCGGTTTTTTACCCAATCATCCAATCTGAACTGGCCCTATATAAACATGTCTCTTTTTTCTGTAACCCTATGCCTGATGAAAGCGCCAGTTCGGTGCTGAAACGCGTTGCGAATAAATAGTTTTTTACAAAACTCTATACTTGACCTAAGGATACTTACTTTGTCCACAAACAAGCAGCAGCGCCATTATAGATCCTTTTGTTTTATCTGCATCTCTCTAACCTACATTAATAAATTACATCAGTGTAAAAAGTTTCCCCAGTTATTACACTACTTTGTACCATACATGTGATGTGATCTGTCAATTTGTCTTCTTTTTCAGCTTTTGCACTGTGGAAAATCTGCATAAAATCAGTGTGAAGGGGTATGAGGTATGCTATTTTTTTCAATGAATTCATGGGGTACAGTGCCCTCAGTTGCCCTCTTCTTCACACAAACATGGTGACAATCCTAAATACGGTAAGAAATCCTTGCGTTTTGGCTGTTCCATGGAAAGTATTACTTCTTGACATTCCTTCTGAAGCTAAAGTGATACTGCTAAGTAGATTTGCAGTGTTGAATCTGGATGTCTTTCAAGTCTTTTGTGAATTCTGCTTCACACATTTTCCTGCAATGTGTCCATCAAATACGTGAACATCTGGGTTATATATATGACCCACTGAGGAAATGTGCGAAATATGCTATAAGCCTGTATGTTAAATAATGTTGAATAATAGTTCAGAGCCAAAGACCTGACCACATGATTAAAATAAGATGAAGTAAATATTGTTTTGGAAAGTAGAAGTGTCTGTACATTAGTTCGAGAGGATCATGTGAATGTGGGTACAACATATGGGAAATTCTAATGCAAAGGATTTGGAAGGATAAATAGGTTTAGGACCTGTCACCTCTCCTGACTGTCTATTTTGATAAATTATTGTATTCCCCATGAAATAACAATTCTGGATCATCTTTATTCAAAACTCTATGTTGTGTCATTCCTCTATTATTCCTCCTAGAAATGTAAGATTAAATTGACAACTGGGGTATATCATTTGGGATGGTGTCCATACACAGATCGAAAATGTCCAATCAGTGCTTACAGTGTGAGACTGTGTAGGGACACCCCACATTGACAAGGGGAAGGGTAACATCCAGTTGTCAATTTATTCATACATTTCTAGGAGGAATAACAGAGGAACGGCATGACGCAGAGTCCTAAGAAAATATGTTCTAGGATTGTTATTTCATGAGGAATACAATTATTAACTTTAACAGACATGCTAGGAGAGATGACATGCCCTCTTTAAATGGAAATTAGAGTAGACCCTTTCTGTCTAATTTTATGATCCGGGCCAGATTATAGGAAGGGAAAATGGGGCAATTGCACTATGCCACTCACAATATACTGCATTAAAAGCTGTGGCTTGTAGACTGCTTCTAAAGTTGATCCCCAACTCTGGCCAAAGTCTGTTAAGAATATAGTGCTACCAATAACCAGCACCACCTTGGCCCACATTAGTTTTCTTCTGCATTGTGATTAAAGAGGCTCTGTCACCAGATTTTGCAACCCCTATCTCCTATTGCAGCAGATCGGCACTGCAATGGAGATAAGAGTAACGTTTTTTGTTTTTTTTAAACGAGCATTTTTGGCCAAGTTATGACCGTTTTTATATTTATGTAAATGAGGCTTTCTAAAGTACAACTGGGCGTGTTTAAAGTAAAAGTACAACTGGGCGTGTTTAAAGTAAAAGTACAACTGGGCGTGTATTGTGTTCATTACATCTGGGCGTTTTTACTTCTTTTACTAGCTGGGCGTTGTGTATAGAAGTATCATCCACTTCTCTTCACAACGCCCAGCTTCTGGCAGTGCAGACACACAGCGTGTTCTCGAGAGATCACGCTGTGACGTCACTCACTTCCTGCCCCAGGTCCTGCATCGTGTCGGACCAGCGAGGACACATCGGCACCAGAGGCTACAGTTGATTCTGCAGCAGCATCGGCGTTTGCAGGTAAATCGATGTAGCTACTTACCTGCAAACGCTGATGCTGCAGCAGAATCAACTGTAGCCTCTGGTGCCGATGTGGCCGACACGATGCAGGACCTGGGGCAGGAAGTGAGTGACGTCACAGCGTGATCTCTCGAGAACACGCTGTGTCTTTGCACTGCCAGAAGCTGGGCGTTGTGAAGAGAAGTGGATGATACTTCTATACACAACGCCCAGCTAGTAAAAGAAGTAAAAACGCCCAGATGTAATGAACACAATACACGCCCAGTTGTACTTTTACTTTAAACACGCCCAGTTGTACTTTAGAAAGCCTCATTTACATAAATATAAAAACGGTCATAACTTGGCCAAAAATGCTCGTTTTAAAAAAAAACAAAAAACGTTACTCTTATCTCCATTGCAGCGCCGATCTGCTGCAATAGCAGATAGGGGTTGCAAAATCTGGTGACAGAGCCTCTTTAAGGGTATGTTCACACGGCCTATTTACGGACGTAATTCGGGCGTTTTTGCCCCGAATTACGTCTGAAAATAGCGCCTCAATAGCGCTGACAAACATCTGCCCATTGAAAGCAATGGGCAGACGTTTGTCTGTTCACACGAGGCGTATATTTACGCGCCGCTGTCAAATGACGGCGCGTAAATAGACGCCCGCGTCAAAGAAGTGACCTGTCACTTCTTTGGCCGTAATTGGAGCCGCTATTCATTGACTCCAATGAATAGCAGCGCTAATTACGGCCGTAATTGACGCGGCGTTCAAGCGCCTGCACATGCCGGTACGGCTGAAATTACGGGGATGTTTTCAGGCTGAAACATCCCCGTAATTTCAGCCGTTACGGACCCCCGCCGTGTGAACATACCCTCAGTGTAACAGGTCAGTGATATCATATATCGCTGTGTATGGCATGAAATAATATGTATGAATACAGCAGCATCATCATGAAATCAGGGCCGACCTTAGGTATGTGAGGCCTATGCGGCAGCATCGCTACCCAAGTACAGAGGGGTCGCCGTTGCTGCCAATACAGAGGCTGCATGGCGCCTTTACATATTATCCCTGACAAACTAAATCTACTGTTCGTAATATTAACGTTTAAAAACAAAGGAGATATGTGATGCCAGGCTCTGCCTTATACTTATAATACATTCATGATATTGCTAGGTACATTATATCACAACAGCAGTTGCAGCCAGGTCCCAATTCCTTGGAGGCCTACAGACCCCCTGCCATGTAAGAGAACAGTAATGTCATAAGTGGGTGGTCTAAAGGTGACCTTTCATGCTCTATTAGTTTCAGGTAATATAATCACTTCAGTTTTATTATACAAATTAATAATTTATAGGTCCTTAACATCATTGCGTCAATCAGAATAAATCAAGCACTGTAGAAGGAAGTCGGCACCACTCTCACTCAATCTTCACAGCATGGAACAGGCAGATAGATGCAAGGGAAGTCAGGGTTTCCTCATTTAAGCAAACTTCGGGCGGTGCTCAGCATAAAAACAGACGGTCTTTTAGTATAATATAGATGAAAGAAATGAAAATGCGGCACTCACCCGGCTGTCCTCCCTGTAATGCTTTTACCCTCGCCAAGGTGACACAATAAAGTTAAGAAGATTTGCAAACGGGTGAGTGCCGCATTTTCAGTTCTTTCATCTATATCATTGCGTCAATGTTTGTGTATGGTAGTATTGGTTTCTTATTCAAGTTTCTGGGAATAGCTTTTGCATTAGGGTCAAGAATTTTAAAGTACACCCTTAAATCTCCATGTTAATAGAGAACAATACATTCCATAATGATCCTATTCATTTCTGGATTCCTTTTGTAACTCAACTTGCAAAAATTGAAATGGTCACACAAAATGTTTCTCATGGAGCAAAGAAAAAAATGTGACCATGCTTCTTATTATGTCCAAGACGAACAATTTGAAGCATCCATCCAAAAGGAAAGTGTTCTACGTGCTCAAATAATTAACATTTCTCTTGAAATAATCAATTCAAATAAATCTATGGAGTGTTAACCAGACCCATGGGGATTCACAAAACGGCCATTGACATATTTAAAGTGCTGTGGCTAAGCCCTTGTAGCGTGAGTAATCCCAGGCAGGAAAATTAGTAAGGGTATGTGCACACACACTAATTACGTCCGTAATTGACGGACGTATTTCGGCCGCAAGTCCCGGACCGAACACAGTGCAGGGAGCCGGGCTCCTAGCATCATACTTATGTACGATGCTAGGAGTCCCTGCCTCGCTGCAGGACCACTGTCACGTACTGAAAACATGATTACAGTACGGGACAGCTGTCCTGCAGCGAGGCAGAGACTCCTAGCATCGTACATAAGTATGATGCTAGGAGCCCGGCTCCCTGCACTGTGTTCGGTCCGGTACTTGCGGCCGAAATACGTCCGTCAATTACGGACGTAATTAGTGTGTGTGCACATACCCTAATTCTTTACCATATCTCAAATATTTAAATGTGTTTGTTAGTCTATCTATGAACTATGCCTTGAGTATTCTACAAATGTTTGGAGGAATTATAATGATATTTATGTATCCGTGGAATATTTTTGGTGCTATATAAATAATGGGAAATAATATAAATAATACATTCAATTAATGCATATATTTTACTGTAATTTCTCATTGTATAATAACAGAATTGATACATTTATTGTTTGGCTCTATTTAGAGTAGCATCGTGGCTTCCGTTAGCACTGCCGATTATGACATCCGTTTTGTGACAGATGATAAAGGAATCCTGATGGATCCATTGAATCCTTATGGATCCAACTAACCCTAAGAGGCACGTTACATTCTAGGACAAGACAAATGATTACTTTTGTTGTTTATTACATACATTTTAAAGGATTGATGCCTTAATTTTCTTCTAGGATTGACATATATTACACCACTTTGGTGTGATGCAACTAATAGGCCCAGAATTGTACTATATATGGGACATGTGGTGTACTTTTGACAATAAGAAGTGTTCAATACCACACAGAGAGATTTTCCATTGCATTGATACTCTCACCGGCACTTCAGGGAAGTTTTAAGTACAGGAGATGGCCTATACTTAGGATTGGCCATCAATGTTAGATTGGCGGGGGTCCGACACTCAGCACCCCCGCCGATCAGCCATTTGAAGGGACCACAATCTCTTCATTGTTTACATAGATTTATTTTTCGTATGTACTGGCACGTGCCGTTACATTCGTAGCGGCTGTGCAAGTTATTGCAGCCCTGTCCCATTCACTTGAATGGGAGAATGCGGATAGGCCATCAATTTTAAAAACCTGGCTAACCCCTTTAAAGAGAACCTTTACCTCCCCATACATGTGCAGCTGAGTGCAGCATGTAATGGGCAGGGCTGCACAAACCCTGGGGCACTTTACATTTTTTTCTACCCTCCTCCGTTATTTAGATATCGGTGCTGTTATATTTGGCGCTGGATATTTAAATAACCCCCTGAGCTGTCAATGGGGTCTGTACTGGCAAGGGGGCATGTTACTATGGCTGTGACACTGTCCAATCAGATATGGACAGTGTTACAACAAGAGCGAGGATAGAGGAGAGAGTGTGCACGCACGTTCTTACTCTCACTCTTCAGCTTTCAAGATCAGTCTCCTGCCGAACTGGCAAGGGGGCGTGTCACTGCTACGGACAGTGTAAGAGCTGTGGAGAGGAGAGCGCGCATGCGAGAGATCAGTCTTGTACTTTGTCTGCCGAACCGGCAAGGAGGCGTGTCACTGCTACGGACAGTGTAAGAGCTGGGGAGAGCTTGCACTGTCCGTAGCAGAGACACGCCCCCTTGCCAGTTCCGCAGAAGACTGATCTTGAAAGCTGAAGAGTGTGCGCGCACGCTAGCACACACTCTCTCCTCTATCCTCGCTCTTGCTTTAACACTGTCCATATCTGATTGGACAGTGTCACAGCCAAAGTAACACGCCCCTTTGCCAGTACACGCCCCTTTGACAGTTCAGGGGGTTATTTAAATATCGGGCGCCAAATATAACGGCACCGATATGTAAATAACGGAGGAAGGTAGAGAAAAAATGTAAAGTGCCCCAGGGTTTGTGCAGCCCTCCCCATTACATGTTGCACTCAGATGCACATGTATGGGGAGGTGAAAGGTTCTCTTTAAGTTTATAAAGGTTCCTTAATTTGTACAAAATTTAGGATTAAATATAAAATTGCTAAATTCTTCAAGCCAAATAATGGAATAGGCAATTTGTAACTGTGATGGGCGTCAATAACATATTGTAAATGATGATTCATGGTCATAAAAGAGTTTTATAAGCTAAAAAGAAGGAAACATTACTTCCCTAATTATGTTTCATCATGCAAAATCAGTTTTGAATTATTTGCAGTAAGACATGTATCTTGTGAGAACATATATAATAGTTCCCTGCCCTGAAGTTAGGTCTATAACGTCACAGAGCAGTAATTGTTGTGCCTAAGGGATCACTGTGAAGCTCGTAATGACCTGTCTGTAGAAACACTGGCATAGCTTGATGTGAATATTTTATATTGGGTTCAATAAAACCTGCATTTTAGCTGCCATCCACAGCTGTGGAAAATGTTTAGATCTTAGTTAGAAGATGTATATAAAAAAAAAAAGAAATCTAAATGTTGGCATAGGAATGACTATCCTGTGAATGTTTGCACCATTTCTTGCGTGTTAATTAATTATGCAGGGCCTACTCATAATGAAGATTTAATCAGATGAATTTGCCAAAGATCGAGCACAGGATCACTTGTACAAATCCTCATTCCAACCATTGCCCAGTGTAGGTTTTGAGGTTAAAGGGAAAAAGGGGACCAAAACTGGCGCTGCTATACATTATACATTATATTTAATATAATAAATCATCATATTTTTATACTTCATCTTTATTTTGAATGAGTAATGTATTGCAGCGCCAGTTTTGGTTCCCTTTTTCCTTTTAACTTCAAAGCCTGTATCCGGCGGTAACAAAACCTGTTACTGGATCGAACCGTGGCAGCAGCTTACTATCTGGTCTTTTATTCTCCGCTGACATCAGGGTTGGGCCGGAGTTAGCACAACTCCTTTAGGTGAGCATATTACTTATCTCTCCTATCTAGACATCCCTCCCTGGGTCATCTGCACTATGTGGCACCGTGCATATCTACTTTTTCTCTTTTAGATCTCTATTGCCCAGTGTAAACAGGGCAGCGTCCGGACGACAAACGTTCAAAGCTGGTTTACTGTCTGATCTGATCTTTTATGTGACCAAAAAATGGAGGCTTGTCAACGGCACATCTCCCAGTATAAACAGGTGATGTGCTGCTCACAAGATGCAAATATCTGGGGACGAACCATTGTATTAACAATTTTTCGTCCCCGTACGCTCTGATCATTGCTACATTTAAATGAAGCCAACAAGCTCCGATCGATATGCTGTATTGTCGATCAGCGCTTGTTGACCGGGCAGTAAATCTGCCAATGTAAAAGGGACCTTAGTCCACTGGCGTAGCTATAGGGGTCGCAGCGGTCGCAATCGCGACCGGGCCCCAAAGCCAGGGGGGCCCACGGCCCCCCGCACCACATCAATAAAAAGTTACTATAGTAACTCGGGCCGCGGGCCCCTGTTACTATAGTAACATACTTTACTTACCTTCCTGGTTCCGGATGGCAGCGGAGGTCCTGACGTCAGGCGCTGTGCGCAGCGCATGACGTCACAGCGCTATGCGCCGCGCACAGCATCGAGACGACAGAACTCCCGCCACGGCCGAAGAGGAAGGTAAGGTTAGCCCTGACTGGCCGGGACCGACTCCCGGGACCCGCCAATCAGCTGTTTTGAAGGGGCCGCAGCACTCGTACGGTCACACTGTGAATCCGTGTCGGCGATTCACAGTGTGAGCGAGTAGTGAAATGAAGGGGAAGCAGCTCTCGTATGAGTGCTGCGGCCCCTTCAAACAGCTGATTTGTGGGTCCCGGGCGACACATCAGCTATTGATGGCCTATCCTGTGGATAGGCCATCAATGTTTAGGGACTGCACAACCCCTAAGCCTACGATGTAGCAGGCTTAGGGGGCCCATGAGACAGGATCACAGATTGTGTGATCCTGTCTGCTGGGCCCTGTATCTAAGCCAATCACATGGTAGGCTTAGATACATGGCCATGTGTGATCCTGTCTGCTGGGCCCTGTATCTAAGCCAATCACATGGTAGGCTTAGATACATGGCCCATGTGTGATCCTGTCTGCTGGGCCCTGTATCTAAGCCTACTACACTGTAGGTTTAGATACAGGGCCCCAGCACACAGTAATCTTATACTGTATAAGATTACTGTCTGCTGGACCCTGTATCTAAGCTTACGTTGTGGTAGGCTTAGATACAGGGTCCCACAGAGAGTATCACACATGGGCCCTGTATCTAAGCCTAACACATGTGTTACTAATCATTTTTTGTGTGTTTTCTTACAGGTTCGGTCGTTGGACTACGTCGGATTCCAGGACTACTTCGATGACAGCTTTTTTTTTTATTATCAATAAAATGGTTAATGAGGGTTGTGTGGGTTTTTTTTTTATTTCAATAAAATATTTTTTCTATGTCTTTGTGTTTTTTTTTAAACTATATTACTACCGCCTTAGTAATGGCCGCCGGCTGACTGACAGCATCCATTGCTAAGGCGGGGCTTAGTGTTAGCCGATGCAGAGGCTAACACTAACCCCCTTTATTACCCCGGTACCCACCGCCACCAGGGGTGCTGGGAAGAGCCGGGTACGATCCAGTACCTGACCATCTGTAGTGATGGTCGGCCACTGGGGTGGCCGCAGGCTGGTATTATCAGGAGGGGAAAGGCCAAAAACAGTGGCCCTTCCTACCCTGGTGATGCTAGGCTGCTGCTGCTTTATTGTATCTGGCTGGTTATGAAAAATGGGGGGGACCCCACGTCATTTAAAAAAAAAAAAAGAATTAATTGGAAAGAACGATGTGGGGTCCCCCCCAATTTTCATAACCAGCCAGATGCAACACAGCAGGAGCAGGCAGCATTACCAGGGTGGGAAGGGCCACTGTTTTTGGCCTTCCCCAGCCTAATACTACCAGCCTGCGGCCACCCCGGTGCCTGCCCATCACTACAGATGGTCGGGTACTGGTTCGTACCCGGCTCTTCCCAGTACCCCTGGTGGCGGTGGGTACCGGGGTAATAATGGGGGTTAGTGTAGCCTCTGCACCGGCTAACATTAAGCCTCGCCTTAGTAATGGAGGTTGTCAATCAGCCAGCGGCCATTACTAAGGCGGTGATAATAAAGTTTAAAAAGATACAAGCACATAGAAAAAATATTTTATTGAAATAAAAAAACACAACCCTCATTAACCATTTTATTGAGAATAAAAAAAACGCTGTCATTGAAGTCCTCGAATTCCGAAGTCCAACAACCGAACCTGTAAAAAAACACAAACACACAAAAATAATCAGTAACACATAAAGAATCAAAATTATTATTCTTACCTATCCTGGGTCCAGCGCTGGAGACGCAATGTCAGCGAGCTGGGCCCTGTATCTAATCCAATCATGTGTGATACTGTCTGCTGAGCTGTGTATCTAATCCAATCATGTGTGATACTGTCTGCTGAGCTGTGTATCTAATCCAATCATGTGTGATACTGTCTGCTGAGCTGTGTATCTAATCCAATCATGTGTGAAACTGTCTGCTGGGCCCTGTATCTAATCGTATCTTGTGTGATACTGTCTGCTGGGCTGTGTATCTAATCCTATCATGTGTGATACTGTCTGCTGAGCCACTGTATCTAATCCTATCATGTGTGATACTGCTTTCTGAGCCACTGTATCTAATCCTATCATGTGTGGTACTGTCTGCTGAGCCACTGTATCTAATCCTATCATGTGTGATACTGTCTGCTGAGCTGTGTTTCTAATCCTATCATGTGTGATACTGTCTGCTCAGCCACTGTATCTAATCCTATCATGTGTGATACTGTCTGCTGGGCCACTGTATCTAATCCTATCATGTGTGATACTGCCTTCTGAGCCACTGTATCTAATCCTATCATGTGTGATACTGTCTGCTGGGCCCTATATCTAATCCTATCCTGTGTGATACTTTCTGCTGAGCCACTGTATCTAATCCTATCCATAGTTTATAGGGTCGTAGTGCTATAGATATGCTATGCTGTCTCCTATACACACACTTTTTTTTGGGCGGACACATATGTATTGGGGCTATTTCCCCTGACATTTTAAGCCTTGAGTGTATGTTCACACGGCAGCGTCTGTTACGGCTGAAATTACGGTGCTGTTTTCAGGAGAAAACAGCACCGTAATTTCAGCCGTAATGGCATGTGCAGGCGTCTTTCGCTGCGTCCATTACGGACGTAATTGGAGCTGTTTTTCTATGGAGTCCATGGAAAACGGCTCCATTTATGTCTGAAGAAGTGACAGGCACTTCTTTGACGCGGGCGTCTTTTTTACGCGCCGCCTTTTGACAGCGGTGCGTAAAAAAAAATGACCGTCGGCACAGAACATCGTAAAACCCATTCAAATGAATGGGCAGATGTTTGCCAACGCTTTTGAGCCGCATTTTCGGACGTAATTCAATGCTAAAACGCCCGAATTACGTCCGTAAATAGGGTGTGGGAACCCAGCCATAGTGACGCCCCCGGCTGCTAGTGCTGCATTGTTGTGTCACTTAGGAGACCCAGCGATGCAGCTGAAAGCCATGAGAAGTTTGCGGGGGGGGGTAAGAATTCTGTATGCCCCTGCCTTAGTCTAATACTTCTCCAGATACAGCTAGGTGATAATAATGGCCTACAAAGAGCTTAACTTGCAAGTAATTAGATGGTCCTTGGATTTAAACCTGTAGCTATTATTATTATGAACATGCTGACAAGAGAAGAACCACATCTCTCAGCAATATTAGTAGGGTACTAGTCAAGAAACAAATTGGTTGGTCACTGATGAATTTATCTTAGGGCAGAAACAGGTAGACACTGTAAGGGTATGTGCACACGTAGTGACCAAAAACGTCTGAAAATACAGAGCTGTTTTCAAGGGAAAACAGCCCCTGATTTTCAGACGTTTTTTGAGCAACTCGCTTTTTTCGCTGCGTTTTTCGTGCCGTTTTCGTGGCGTTTTTTACGTCCGTTTTTGGAGCTGTTTTCATTGGAGTCTATGAGAAAACAGCTCCAAAAACGTCCAAAGAAGTGTCCTGCACTTCTTTTGACGAGGCTGTAATTTTACGCGTCGTCGTTTGACAGCTGTCAAACGACGACACGTAAATGACAGGTCGTCTGCACAGTACGTCGGCAAACCCATTCAAATGAATGGGCAGATGTTTGCCGACGTATTGTAGCCCTATTTTCAGACGTAAAACGAGGCATAATACGCCTCGTTTACGTCTGAAAATAGGTCGTGTGAACCCAGCCTTAAGGCAGTACACAATTATCGGACAGAAGAAGTTATCACAGGTCAGACTGGAAGACAATGACAAGTGAAGGGACCACATGCCGTTATTTGGTTAAAGAAATGTATTGAAGAATTTACTCATTTGAGCAAATGGTAAAATTTAAGGGTGGGACCAGTTTATTACATGCTTTCAGTGAAGACAGTGACAGATAAAGTTCACAAATGGTATATATAGTATTTCACATACTGTAAATCGGGCATACATTCTGATAGAATCTGTAGCGTTTGTCCAGTTTGGAACGGTCACACAACAGATCACAGGGTTTCCCTCTGCCAGGACTCTCAACAATCTGCTGTATTCTGCAGGGGAACATAGCAGCAAGTGGTTAATATCTCTGTAGCACCACCACAGGAGAAATTATGAATTACATAGTTCCCACTGAAAGGGCATGACCACACGTGGCGGATTTCCTCCGCAACTGTCCGCATCAATGCCGCACAGAATCTGCGTCGCAGATTCTGCTGCGGATCTGCACAAAATGTGCAGAAAATTGATGCGGACCAGCTGCTGCGGACTGCGGGAAAAGTGCTTCCCTTCTCCCTATCAGTGCAGGATAGAGAGAAGGGACAGCACTTTCCCTAGTGAAAGTAAAAGAATTTCATACTTACCGCCCGTTGTCTTGGTGACGCGTCCCTCTTTCGGCATCCAGCCCGACCTCCCTGGATGACGCGCCAGTCCATGTGACCGCTGCAGCCTGTGCTTGGCCTGTGATTGGCTGCAGCCGTCACTTACACTGAAACGTCATCCTGGGAGGCCGGACTGGAGACAGACGCAGGGAGTTCTCGGTAAGTATGAACTTATATGTTTTTTTACAGATACATGTATATTGAGATCGGTAGTCACTGTCCCGGGTGCAGAAACAGTTACTGCCGATCGCTTAACTCTTTCAGCACCCTGGACAGTGACTATTTACAGACGTCTCCTAGCAACGCTCCCGTCATTACGGGAGCCCCATTGACTTCCTCAGTCTGGCTGTAGACCTAGAAATACATAGGTCCAGCCAGAATGAAGAAATGTCATGGTAGTAAAACCAATACGCTCCGCAGCACACATAAGATCTGCGGACTTCATTGCGGAATTTTGACTCTCCATTGAAGTCAATGGAGAAATTCCGCCATGAGTCCGCCACTGCTCCGCAACAGACAGAGCATGCTGCGGACACCAAATTCCGCTCCGCAGCCTATGCTCCGCAGCGGAATTTTACGCCTCGTCTAAACGAACACTGCTAAATTAAAGTGTAAGTCAATGGACAAACGGCACCGCTGCGGATTAACGCTGCGGAGTGTCCGCAGCGGAATTTAAGTGAAATTCCGCCACGTGTGAACCCGCCCAAAAACGGGCCATGTCCTCGAGAGTCAGACCTGCTCTTTTTAGTCACTCTCCACTCAAACTAATAGATGAGGGTCCTGAATAGGGGACTCCCATTGCTTCGATGTTATTTTTCTAAGCCAGACAACCCCTTTAAAGTTAATGTAAATGTAAAACATAAAGACAATAAGAGGCTATAGGTGGGGGTCCGGATTATAATGACCTGACAGTGTCGTTCTTACTGAAAAAGACGTTTGGTGTTCCGAAAACTTAGATGTGATCGATAACAGCTGGATCCTGCGTATCAGAAACATTCAGGACTGGCTTTCTACCGAGCTGTCAGTCCTGCTGATCTGACGGATTTGGCTTTGTCGGCAAGATACAGCTTCTATTTATACAGGATTCATAGGAGCTGTATCTCAAAAAGTTTTTAAAAAAATTTCGTTTAAAAACAAATTTAAAATTTGCTTAAAATCCCATTCTACATTGTTTTATTTTTTTTAAAAACCAACTGAGTGCAAAGGGTTACATATCCTTTAATGTACAGAAGTGTTTATTATTCAATTATTAATTTAAAAAAAAAACACATTAGGCTGGGTTCACACGACCTATTTTCAGACGTAAACGAGGCGTATTATGCCTCGTTTTACGTCTGAAAATAAGGCTACAATACGTCGGCAAACATCTGCCCATTCATTTGAATGGGTTTGCCGACGTACTGTGCAGACGACCTGTCATTTACGTGTCGTCGTTTGACAGCTGTCAAACGACGACGCGTAAAAATACAGCCTCGTCAAAAGAAGTGCAGGACACTTCTTTGGACGTTTTTGGAGCTGTTTTCTCATAGACTCCAATGAAAACAGCTCCAAAAACGGACGTAAAAAACGCCGCGAAAACGCAGTTAAAAATGCAGCGAAAAACGCGAGTTGCTCAAAAAACTTCTGAAAAGCAGGGGCTGTTTTCCCTTGAAAACAGCTCTGTATTTTCAGACGTTTTTGGTCACTACGTGTGCACATACCCTTAAGGGTATGTTCACACGGCGGGGGTCCGTAACGGCTGAAATTACGGGGATGTTTCAGCCTGAAAACATCCCCGTAATTTCAGCCGTACCGGCATGTGCAGTCGCTTGAACGCCGCGTCAATTACGGCCGTAATTAGCGCTGCTATTCATTGGAGTCAATGAATAGCGGCTCCAATTACGGCCAAAGAAGTGACAGGTCACTTCTTCTACGCGGGCGTCAATTTACGCGCCGTCATTTGACAGCGGCGCGTAAATATACGCCTCGTGTGAGCTATTTTCGGGCGTAATTCGGGGCAAAAACGCCCGATTTACGTCCGTAAATAGGCCGTGTGAACATACCCTTACATTGCTCCAAAACTGCATTGATCTAGCTTCCTTAGCTCACACAGAGTTGTCTTCTCTGAAACATTGTATGAAACTGCAGCAAGGTTTTCATTCAACAACAGCAAACAGTGATATAAAAAATTATTAAGAATTTGAACATACACTACATTAGAAAGTTTTATAGGTTTTTATTATCCAATTTATTTATATAAGATTCGGCAATCACACCATGTTTCGGCTGTTACATAATACAACTTGATTAAAAGGTATGTACGCCCATGCAACCAATTGTTCTTTAGTAACTACATGTATGTTAGCAAAAAGTAAGCAGATGGAATTAGATTAGGATTAGATTACACAGGGTTTGTTTGTAGTATGTAGCCATTGAGGCACTTAGTTCTTCATAGGAGCTGTAGACACAAAACGGTAGCATGCTTTTAATCAATACTATTTGCAACGTTGTTTCATTTTCTATTATAGTTGCAATAGATCATATACTTTTTAGACTTTTTGTCTTTGAAAATGTCATTTAGATTTTCAGGAAAAAAATAAAAGACATGAATTTATGGGAACACTTTTGTTGAGAACAAATATTGCCATTTAAAAGAGCCATGTTATGGAATTTAGAAAATGTTTGTTAGCAAGAAAGGACAAGGATTTGGTAACTTTCCCGGTAGAACATTTTGTTATGAGACAGCGGGTATTGGCTATGTTGGATCTTAGAAAGAAGCTTTGTCTATTTCTATAGCATATGCCAATGAGAACAATTAGACCCTCAACGAAGTATGCTGCTGTTGGTCAGTTTATAGTGTAGCCTTCATGAAAGGGTCATATTTGGGTTTGAGAATGCAGTAATTTAGGGAAATAAGCTCTACATTATCCATATATTTCTAAAGGGTTTTTTATTTTTTTTAAATTGACAAGTGGACAATCTTCAGTGATATGCGTATCATCATACAAATTCTTCTCAGCTTGTGCAGCACAATGTGTTTTAAAGCGGTGTCTCATCACAGACAACCCCTTTCAGATGAGAACCTATGCTGCCAGCCAGATATTTCAGATGAATGCCCCTCTATACAGGGGTGGGAATCAAATTTTTAGCAACAAGTTCTCTGTTTTGTCGATAAATACATACGCGGTGGGAGGAGGGTCGTGGTGTGTTATCCGGTGTATTGCACCATGGAAAATTATTCTAATAATTAAATAAAACAATTACAATATTCCAAATACATCCTATATTAAAGTGGACTCTAAATAAACAAATTCCCTGTCCAGAATGTTTAACTGTATTGCCACACTAAAAAATTATATAAGCATACATACCTACCTACCCACAAATTATTTTAAAGTTACCCATTAAGTATAGACCTATATGCGCACATTCAATATTCTAAGCGTGCTCAGCCCATCTAGTTAGGATGTTCACTATGAGAAGGGTGGAGGACAGTGCTGCATGTGCAGTAAACCATGACAAATCTCCTGGCTAATGTACAGATACGGTGCCAGAATCAAGCTCAGTACATATATACAGCGCCAGAACCAAACTCAGTACAAAAATACAGCACCAGAACAAAGCTCAGTTCATAAATACATCACCAGAAACAAGCTCCATACATTTATACTGCACCAGAACAAAGCTCAGTTCATAAATACAGCACCAGAACAAAGCTCGGTACATAAATGCAGCAACAGAAACAAGCTCAGTACATATACAGAGCACCAGAACCAAGCTCAGTACATATATACAGCATCAGAACCAAGTTTAGTACATAAATACAGCACCAGAACCAAGCTTAGTACAAAAAACAGCACCATAACCAAGCTCAGTACATATATACAGCACAAGTACAGAGATCAAACTACAGCTCCCAGTATGGCCTGAACAATGGTAAGGATATGCTGGGAGTTGCTGTTTCACAAAAGAGAACGATACACCCATCATTTCGCTGCAGATCATACAGTGACTACAGTACTTATCAGTCACAAGGAGAATAAACATTTACATTTAGAAACTCACAGGTGACATCTTCTCAGATTGGAGTCGTTCTTTTTCTTTTTCATCGGGTCCAGACCTCCATGACAACGCCTCGTGGCCATGACCTATTTCTGCAGAGTTTCTCATTCAGATGTATTCAGCTGCTCACTTTTCCAATATTTCCACGCCTATAAACGAAGATAAAATTCTCATGGGGCCGCATTCTATGCTTCTGAATATAATAGTATCATACACTGTGACCTTGAATATAATAGTGCTACACACTGTGCCCCTGAATATAATAGTACCATACACTGTGCCCCTGAATATAATAGTACCAAACACTATGCTCATGAATAAAATTGTGTTAAACACTGCAAAGTAAAGCACCTCACACAGTGCCCCCTGTATATAGTGCCACTCACAATGCCCCCTGTAGATAGTTCCCCTCAGAGTCCCCTGTAGATCTTGCCCCTCATAGAGCCCTCTGTAGATAGTGCCCCTTGTAGAGCCCTCTGTAGATACTGCACCCCATAATGCCTCCTGTAGATAGAGCCCCCTGTAGATAGTGCCCCCATAGAGCCCACTGTAGATACTGCCCCCTGTAGCGTCCCCTGTCCATAGTGCCCCCTGTGGAGTCCCCTGTAGATAATGCCCCCTATAGATAGGGCCCATCATATAGTTCCCTATAGATAGGGCCCCCAGTAGAGTATCCAATAGATAGGGAACCCAACACTGCCCACAGTAAAAAAAACAAAAACATTACATTACATGCTCACCTGTCCACATTCTGGCGCCGTCCTCCAGCAACGCCAGGCCTCATTCAGCGGAACGACGCAGAGGCGCGATGTCGTCATCGGCCTGACTGCATTATTGCTAAAGCACCAAATGGCGAGGCATCCTGTGCCTTACCAGGCAGCGCTAGACATATCAATTGTATCCAAGTCCTAAGGACATGGATACAATTGAGTGCAGGGGACCGGTGCCGGGTTCCTGCTTCATCCAGGTTCTCCGAATGGGCTGTAATTTTAATAACTGGTTCAGGAGAATCAGGGCGAACCGGCCGGAACCCACCCCTGCCTTTATGTAATATATGGGCAGCTCAAGTCCACTAGAGAGGGGACAGCTTTGACACATAGAAGGGGATCACAAGGGAACCTCTATTGGATGTCTATATGGACAGGGGTTGTCTTCAGGAGACAAACCCTTTAATGTTTAACCCCTTCACGCCTAATCACGTACAGTTACATTGTTAGTGCTAATGTGTTAGCACTTTCTCACATAACTGTAAGTGATGGTGATTGAGCGGGCTCAGAGGCTGAGCCAGCGCCATTACCAACAGGTGTCAGCTGTATATTACAACTGACATCACGCTGTAACGGCCAGGACTGGAGCTAGGCTCCGATCCTGCCGATCAACCCCTTAGAATGCTTACTATCAGGGCCACAAAGATCTGCTCTTCTCAGCTGTTTTTTGCAGCTGACTCCCTAAAGTAACGGCCGGGTCCGGAGCTAGCCTCCGATCTGGCCGTTTAACCCCTTAGTTGCAGCGATCAAGTGTGATCGCTGCATCTAGGTGGTTAGATCACACCCGATGGTCGCTATAGCAACCATCGGCCCCGGCGGAGGTGCCGATGGTTGCTATGGCAAGAGAGGCCTCCTGGTCTGCATAGTACGGAAGCCTAATTAGCTTGCTGTCAGTGAATAACTGAAAGCTCTAATGCACTGCACAATGTAGGTAGTGCAGTGTATTAGAATAGCAATCAGGGCTTCATGCCTTTAAGTCCCCTAGTGGGACAAAAATAAAAGTTAAAAGAAAGTTAATAAAAATGTAAAAAAGTTTCAAGTTAAGAAAACAATATGTAATGTTAGCGATTACCTCAAGGCTGCTGGAGTCTGCCAGGAGAGAGCGTGCACGTAAACCGCAACCCCAAATCCGCAACCACTCTGATCTACAGCGTCTAAGGCTACTCTGAGGTGTTCGACAGAGCTGATCGCAAGGTGGGATGGATTTTGCTGCTCAGAACCCAGATTGTCTTAGCAGAGTGCAGTCTGGGACGAGAGGTGCAATGCAGGCAAATTTGAGCTGGAAACCAGACAGCCAGAGGGTAACTGAAAGTTCAAAACAGAAGGCAAGTGGATATCAGGAATAGCAAAATGTCAAAACCGGCTGGGAGCGGATAATCAAAATCAGTAAGCAGAGAGTTAACGGGAGACCAGCCGCGGTCAGTGTACACCAGGTCCAGAATCAAAAGTGCAGGTGATGTCAGATGCTTGATTAGAAATCAAAGAAGGAAATTCACAAGCAAAGGACAGGTGGAAAAGACAGGCATAAGTGCAACCCCACAGCTAATTGTCAGACGGACAGGGAAAAGAGTTAGGCCGAAGGCAAAGGAAGAACCGCCAAGAAGCTAGAGAAGTCGTCATAGCGACCTTAAGGGAGCATGTGTTTTCCTAACACGATAACTGCCTTTTTTCCCATAATAAGTATTTTATTATAGGAAAAAACTGAAAACATTTAAAAGAGTGCACATATTTGGTATCACCGCGTCTGTAACAACCCAAACTATAAAGATACCACGTTATTTGCACCGCAAATAAAATTACCGTAAAAAAAATTACAAATAAAAAAACAATTCCAGAATCGCTGTTTTTTGGTCACCACCCCTCCCAAAACAGAATAAAAAATGATCAAAATGTTGCATGTAGCCCAAAATTGTACGGATAAAAACTACAGCCCATCCTGCAAAAAACAAGACCTCATACACATTTTTGGACGGAAAATAAAAAACTTATGGCTCTCAGAAAATGGTGATAAAAAAATAAATGATTTTTTAAAAAAAAGTTATTTTATTGTGCAAAGGCTGTAAAATATAAAAAATAACTATATACATATGGTATCGCCGTAATCGTATCGACCCGCAGAATAAAGTAAATATGTAATTTATAGCGCACGGTGAACATCATAAAATGTAATAAAAAGTGATAAAAATATTGCATGTACCCCAAAATGGTAGCAATGAAAACTACAGATTATCCCGCAACAAATAAACCCTCACACAGCTCCGGTGGAGAAAAAATAACAAAGTTCTGGCTCTCAGACTATGGCGACACAAAAGTTGCAGATCGTTCCAAAAGGGGGATAAGATTGGGCACCATTTAACAGTGCGACACTGTCCACACATCTTATTATTGATTATTATGAATTTACTACATCATTATACCCTCTTATTATGCCCTGACGTACTTTGCCCAGATTACATATGCCCCCACATTATAATCTGAAATACCAGAATACCCCAAACAGAACAACTACCAAGCAAAATCTGCACTCCAAAAACCAAATGGCGCTCCTATCGTTCTGAACCCTACATCGTGCCAAAACAGCAGTTTACGTCCACATATATGGCATCACCATAGCCGGGAGAACCCGCTTAACAGTTTATGAGATATTGGGCACTAAATGGCATATCAGCATTCATTTCGAATACATAAAAAAAAACTGTGGGGTCAAAATGCTCACTACACCCCTTAAAAAATACCTTGAGGGGTGCAGTTTCCAAAATAGAGGTCAATATTTGGGGATTTTGTTTACTATTTGACCTCAGAGCCCTGCAATTGTGGGCCAATGCTGTGAAAGTCACCAAAATAGGCCTCAAATGCGAATTGTGCTCTTTCACTCCTAAGCCCTGTCATATGTCCATGCAAATGGTAAATGCCTTGAGGGATGTAGTTTCCAAAATGGTGTCACTTCTCAGGGGTTTCTACTGCACTCTGGTACTTCAGGGTTTCTGCAAATGAGACATGGCGCCCATACACCAATCCAGCAAAATCTGCGCTCTAAAAGCAAAATGGCGCTCATTCTATTTTGAGCACTGCCATGTGCCCAAACAGCAGTTTAGGGCCACACATGGTGTATGGCCATTCTCGGGAGAAATTGAGTAACAAATTGTGTGTGTTTTTTCTCTTATTACCCCTCGTGAAAATAAAAAATTCGGAGCTAAACCTACATTTTTTTGTAAAAAATGTAATTTTTCATTTTCACTGCCTAATTCTAATAAAATCTATAAAACACCTCTAAGGGTCATTAAGCTCACTACACCCCTACATGAATGCCCTGTGAGTTGTAGTTTCCAAAATGGAGTCACTTCTCAGGGATTTCCACTGTACCTCCGGGGCTCTGCAAATGCGACATGGTGCCTTAAAACCAATCAAGCAAAGTCTGCATGCCAAGTAGCGCTCCTGACATTCTAAGCCCTGCCATGTGTCCAATCAAAAGTTTATGACCACATATGAGGTATTGCCGTACTCGGGAGAAATTTCTTTACAAATGTTGGGGTGCTTTTTCTCCTTTATTTCTTTGAAAATTCTATGTTTTTTCAGCAAATTCCCATAAATTCAGCAAAAAAACCTGTGGGGTCAAAATGCTAACTATACCCCTAGAAAAATTCCTTGAGGGGTGTAGTTTCCACAATGTAGTCACTTTTGGGGGGTTTCAACTGTTTTGGTCCTTCTAGTGCGTTGCTAATGTGACATGGCACAAAAAAACATTCTAGCAAACTCTGCGCTCAAAATTCAAATGGTGATCCTTCCCTTCTGAGCCCTGCCGTGGGTCTAAACAGCAGTTATCGGGAGTAATTGCTTTACATATGTTTGGGTGCTTTTTCTCCTTTATTCTGAAAATAAATAAATTTTCATTTTTACAGACTATTTCAAATAAATTTAGCAAAAAAACTGTGGGGTCAAAATGCTAACTATAGCCTTATATGCATTCCATGAGGGGTGTCTTTTCCAAAATGGGGTAACTTTTGGGAGTTTCCACAGTTTTGGCAACACAAAACATCTTCAAACCTGACATGCTGCCTAAACTATATATAAAAAAAAAAAAAAGAAGGCCCCAAAATCCACTAGGTGCACCTTTTGCTTCTGAGGCCTGTGATTCAGTCCATTACCACACTACATGTGGGACATTTCTAAAAACTGCAGAATCTGGGCAATAAATATTGAGTTGCGTTTCTCTGGTAAAACTATGTGTTAAAGAAAAATTTTTATTGCGTTGAATTTCAGCAAAAAAGATGAAATTTGTAAACTTCACCTCTACGTTGCTTTAATTCCATTATCCATTTATTTCTATTGAGGCACTTCTCATTACTGCCCACTATATTTCACTTATAGTATTACACTTGCACACACACTATTCATTTATTATTTCTTAATACACATCCCATGCACCACACACACCACTTCCCTCAAGACTAGTGGGAGTGGCTATTATTATTTAAAGCACCTGCTCACACTCCATCGGCGTTTCTAACCTGGCTGTGTCCATTTGTAAGTATGGCCTTTTTCTGTGTTTTTTTTTTTTTAATTCCTGTGAAATGTCTGAAGGGTTAAAACCCTTTCTAAATGCTGTTTTGAATACTTTGAGGGGTGCAGTTTTTAAAATGGGGTGTTTTATAAGGGTTTCAAATATATGGGCCCCTCAAAGCCACTTCAGAACTGAACTGGTCCCAGAAAAAATAGCCTTTTGAAATTTTATGAAAAATGTGAGAAATCGCTGCTAAAGTTCTAAGCCTTGTAACGTCCTAGAAAAATAAAAGGACGTTCAAAAAAACGATGCAAACATAAAGTAGATATATGGGAAATGTTAATTAGTAACTATATTTGGGTGGTATTACTATCGGTTTTACAAACAGATACATTTAAATTTAGAAAAATAATAGTTTTATCTAAATTTTGGTGTTTTTCACAAATAAGCAATGAATTTATGGATCACATTTTCCCACTTTCATAAAGTCCAATATGTCACGAGAAAACAATCTCTGAATCCCTTTCATAGGTAAAAGCATTCCAAAGTTATTACCACATAAAGTGACACGTCAGATTTGAAAAAATGGGGCTGGTCCTGGAGGCCAAAATTAGCTTGGTCCTGAAGGGGTTAATTTATTTTTGCTCTTTTAGTAAGAATTTCAGCTATTATGTGCGGATTTTACCTGCGGAATTACCTGTGTTTACCTACTGGTTTGATTAGAAATTTCCACATCAAATTAAGCAACGTGTGCATGTACCCTTAAGATGTTTATTCCACCAAGGGATTAAACATCAAGCTGTGTGAGATCACAGTTATGACCAGTTACAAGCAACACATCCATGGGAATAAACATGCTGGTTAGCACATGGTGCATTAAAGGCTAAATATCTGTTCTGCATACTATATAATGACCGCGTAATGTTAGAATGTTCTTAATTCTAAAATACGTAGGATCCCATAGTGTAACATTCTTGTGGTTTGTATAGTATTCTTCTATTATAGTAATTAAAGAAGCCACAAAATAATTGCATGAAAATTAAAGAGTATGGTGACCAGTGCAGCGTTTCTTATGGTTCCTTTTAGAATTTAAAACGTGCTTTGGACTCATGACAGTAGATGTCTCAGAATCTGCTATAAATCTGACAAAAGCAAACTCTAAAGTTAAATAATAGAATATGTCACAAGGAGATCAAGCATTCTATTCTTCACAGTTATAGCATATGATTCAGTGGTCTACAGTCCACCACCTGGACTCGGTTTGTTGCAGTCCTCTGTAGGGTATGTGCACACGCTTGCTTGCTTTTACGTCTGAAATGACAGACTGTTTTCAGGAGAAAACAGCTGCGTCGTTTCAGACGTAAAAGCTCCTCCTCGCATTTTGCAAGGCGTCTTTGACGCCCGTAATCTTGAGCTGTTCTTCATTGAATTCAATGAAGAACGGCTCAAATTAAGTTTCAAAGAAGTGTCCTGCACTTCTTTGACGAGGCAATCATTTTATGCGTCGTCGTTTGACAGCTGTCAAACGACGACGCGTAAATGACAGGTCGTCGGCACAGTACGTCGGCAAACCCATTCAAATGAATGGGCAGATGTTTGCCGACGTATTGGAGCCGTATTTTCAGACGTAAAACGAGGCATAATTCGCCTCGTTTACGCCTGAAAATAGGTTGTGTGAACCCAGCCGTAATATATATCAGAAAAAAGAGTAGATCCAGAGTTTTATATATAAAAAATAACTATATTCCTTAAAAATATTTGTATAGAAAAATACTGACACACAAACATTAATTATAGCAGCATGGCAGATTTACGTGATGTATGTTCAAACATCAATTTTTGTATGTTCAAATATCAATTCTTTAGCACATTCAAATAATGTATGTTCACACATTGATTTTTAGCAAGTTACATTGCATCTCATATACCGTAATATAAATTCAGAAAATGTTTTCTGAGAATTTTTCTGCAGGTCACATTGCATCGACAGACAGCAATATTCACCAAGAAAGGTTATTCTCATAAATAAATGCATTCTCGAAGGGGGCTCCACAAATGTCCCATTTTGTATATTTCTTAGTATGAATGACGTTATGGAAAAAAGGAATGCCCCCCTACCCGTTCAGTTTTTAGATGTCATCCGTTTTTTATCACTGGAAAGGGATTGAGGAATCTCTGCTTTAGGCCCCATTCACATGACCGTGCCCGCAATCATGACCCGCGATTGCGGGCACAGCCGGCCGCCGACTGACAGCCGCATTTTCGGGCCGTGCTCCCATACAAAGTATGGGAGCACGGCCCGCAAAATGCAAAAGAACGGACATGTTCCATAATTCCCGGAACATTTCCACGGCACGGACACCCTTCCGTAGTGCTACGGAAAGGTGTCCGCGATCAATGAAAGTGAATGGGTCCGTTTTTGCGGACCGCAATTGCGGTTCGCAAAAACTGAGGTTTTTTACGGTCGTGTGCATGGGGCCTTAAGTTATTAAAAATCCTCCCGACGCATTTCCTCACGGCCAAAGGATTCCTCAGGGGAGATAAGCCAAAACCAGCTTTACCTAGAGTCTATAGGTGTTCAAACAGGTAATAAAGGCTGTCTCAACTTTCAGAAAAGGTTTTTCAGAAAAAGCATAGTTGCAATAGCATGACCGGTGAATGGGATAACTTGCTCCTTTATTAACTAACCAACCTAAATAAATACTCAGAAACATTTGTGGAAATAAAACTCTGGCCAAGGCAATATATTGATTACAACCTCTCTCTGTACATCCGTACAGATTTCCCAAAAAACGTTAGCCAGCCATATAACATAACCTGTTATCCAAACCAATCATAAATTAACATAAATTAACATAACATAAAATTAAACATTTTACCCGGAAGGGGATGGTCTTCATGCCCCACCCAGTTCACAACTGAGTGAGTATGCGCTCGGACTCCCTTTTTTCAGCCTACCACCCCCCCATGCTGACTAACCCCTGCCTTGACAAAAACCACACAAACCCTCAATCCCACAATCGGAATAGCCCAATGCAAAGTTACTCCATCCCATACAAGCAGAACTATAAGCAAGTGTAAGGCCACCAACACAAAGTACAAATCGTAAATTGACACCAATTTTCAGGCGTAAGTTTGCATTTTCCACTTTCTTTCCATTTATTATCATTCATTATTTTTTTTTTATATCTACAGTTTTTTGTTTTTTTTATATCATCATACCGAACACAAACAAACCCGACAATTGCAAACAGATCCCCATAAACAACATAAATCCCCCCCCCCTTAATGTCTCCTCCTCTGCCTTCACCACAAGGTGGGCAGGCAGGCAAACGCTCCTTCACCTTTCCTTCGTCCGGCGCTTCTGCCGGACTCCGCCCCTTGGCGCATACGCAGCGTCTCACCACCCAGTCAAGCCGCTCCTCCCCCAACGTGCCGCGGCTCCGTAGCTCCCATGACCGGTGAATGGGATAACTTGCTCCTTTATTAACTAACCAACCTAAATAAATACTCAGAGACATATGTTGGAATAAAACTCTGGCCAAGGCGATTTATTACTTACAACCTCTCTCTGTACATCCGTACAGATACCCCAAAAAAACGTTAGCCAGCCATATAACATAACCTGTTATAACATAAATGAACATAATTAACATAAAATTAAACATTTTACCCGGAAGGGGATGCTCTTCATGCCCCACCCAGTTTACAACTGAGTGAGCATGTGCTTAGACTTCCTTTTTTTAGCCTATCACACACCGAATGCTGACTAACCCCCTGCCAAGAGCTAGCCGTATAACACCTCAGGCTGGCTGCGCTCCCCCAACCATCGCCAAGGCCTCTTCCAGGCCATCCTGCAGCCCTATGTTGAATATGTCCAAGCCTACATCCATCAGATGGACCCCATCCGGACGGAACAAACCAGTCATCCCACCTTCCAACAGATGGTGACGTACCACAACACCCCCAAGGAGACGCACAAAAGAAGCCATATCCTTGTTAACCTTGCCACGGGACCGAAATAATGCCCCAAAGTCCCTGTCATATCTCCACACCTTCCAAGGCACCATCTCTGACCATACCAAACAAACTCCAGGCAACAATCCCAGCAGGCGGACCACATCCCTCTTCATGGTTCGAAGCAGATCCCTCTGAGTCCACTGTCACAGATCGTTGCCTCCAACGTGTAACACCAATATCTTCGGATGGCCAACCATTCTTGCCAGACGAATCACTTCGTTCACCACGTCGTCCCACCGGAGGCCCCTGTAGCCAAACCAATGTAAATCCAACTTTTCCATTGGAAAATCAAGACGCTCTCCGTTCAGTCTTACTACAGCTCTCCGATGAGCCCAGTAGATAAAAGATTGACGGACGATCCACGCCACAGCCGGAGAGGAGCCTGTGAACAAAAGCAAAGTCACCAACGCCAGCCAGCATAATGCCCCCACAATCACACAACATACCCCACTAAACCACAGGAGTCCACACCCGCCCAGGATGAACATAACGTTTGTACGCCCTGGACTTCCATCTGCCCACTCGTTTTAGCCCTAGCACTCCAAGCCCCAGGCGAGCCGCTTCCGTAGCCGCCCCTACCCTAAATGAATGTGTGCCAAATTCTGTTTCCTTGCCCCCGAATTTTCCAATACCTTTCCTGAGTACCAATAAAAGTTGGTAATGCGAAAGAGGGGAACCATCCTCAAGGACGAACAGCCTAGCCAGAATAGCAGCCCCACGGGACCATAGGAAGCCCTCGAAATTGGCCACTGGGCAGATCTTTGTGGAGTTGATCCGTTTTGACCCCCATAACCATATTCTGACGACCCCCTCGCTCCTTTACACGTCCTCCATCCATATACCCCCAGGGCGGGTCCTACTGTCGCTCACCAACTTCCCTACCCGAAAACCCCAAAAAAGGCCCAAGAAAAAACTACCGAAAACAACCTCACCTCATACCCCGACAGACAAATCCCATTCAAGCCCCCAATCAATCTGCCCAAGAGATTCACCGTAATCGGCCGCCTGGTGTCCACTGACTTCTTTTGGTGCCTCAACCTTTTCACGGACTGCCGTATCTGAAATTCTGTGGTTACATCATCCCATCCCACCAATTCAAAGTGGAAGGCCAGGGCTGACAAATTCCGTTCCACACCAGGTGCCGACACCCCCAATTCGACCAAGTGTACCACAAAAGCCTCAAGAGCATCCATGAGACACTCCAGCCGTCCTTCCGAACTCCAAAACTCCTTTCGTCAAGCCGTAAATTAACCCCAGGCCTTGGCATAAAATTTCCAAGTAGAAGGCGCCAAGGAATTCCGCAGCAGTTCGTCCATCACGGAATGACCACGGACCACAGGCAGGGAGGGCAGGAGCATCCGACCTCCTCGGCCTCTGGCGCCACCTCCCGGGAAGCACTCCCACTGAAAACGGGAAAGGGCGTCAGCTGCAACGTTCAAAACCCCGGGCACATGTTTTGCCCGAAACAGCACATTCAAACGTAAACATTGCAATACCAACACCCTCAACAAACGAACCACCGGGTCAGAACCAGAAGACAAATTATTAATCGCATGTACTACTCCCATGTTGTCTGACAGAAACACCACCCGCCTATTCCTGAATTCCTCCTCCCAAACATGCACCGCCACTAGAATCAGAAACCGCTCCTAAAAGGTCAAATTCCTCAGCAGAGAAGAACCGGACCAGGATGAGGGTCATTTTGACACGCACCTCCTAGCGCCAAGTAGATCTCCAAAGCCCACACTACTGGATGCATCAGTCTGAAGACCCAACTCCACTGAGTCCACCAAACTCGCTTGAAAAACCAAAACCCAGTTGAAAGATACCAAAAATTCGTCCCAAACTTGAAGATCCTCCCGGTGATCCTTGGTGATTCGTACATAATGATGGGGAGCCGCCACTCCCGAGGTTGCCTTGCACAAACGTTCTGCTAAAAATCCTCCCCGTTGGAATGACCCGGCAAGCAAAATTCAACTTACCCAAAAGAGATTGAAGTGACTACAGCTTCACTTTCTTGAGGCCTTAAAGTTTCGCTATCGCGCATCTTAGATCTGACAATTTATCTTACGGCAGACGACAAACTTCTGCTACCGAATCCGATTCCAATCCCAGAAAGGTCAAACAGGACCCACCGTCTTGTCCTCCACCATCGGAATGCCAAACTTCCGAGCAACAGTCATCATCGTGTCCAGAATGTGACGATAAATGCCGGATCCCGCCGGCCCCACGCATAAAAATTTATCAAGATAATGAATGATGCTATCACAACCTGATGATTCCTTAACCACCCACTACACGAATGTGCTAAAAGCTTCAAAGTAGGAGCATGACAACGAGCAACCCATCGGAATGCACAAATCTACAAAATAAGCCCCCTGAAAAAACAGCCTAAAAGATGTTGACTCTCGGGATGAATCGAGAGAAGGCGGAAAGTGGACGCCACGTCGGCCTTTGCCAACAAAGCCCCCTGGCCAGCCTCCTGAACAAAATCAACGGCCCGATCAAAGGACGCATACGACACTGAACATAGTTCCCTATCTATGGCATCGTTGACCGAAGCCCCTCTAGGGAAGGAAAGATGATGAACCATCCTAAACTTCCCTGGTTCCTTCTTTGGAACCACTCCCAAAGGGGACAAGAGCAAATCCACAAAAGGAAGGCGTGAAAAGGGGCCCGCCATCCGACCCAAAGCCACTTCCGCGCTCAGTTTGATTTGAGATTACCCGAACCACCCAAATCCACACGCCCCCCACTACCAGGAATCCAAAAACCCGTCCTACAATAAAGTCGCATGCTGTCTGTTACCGTACCGGCCTAACCACGACAGCATCGCGCCGAGGTTCACCTGAGTCCACCCCTTTTCCAAACTCCCCCATACGTTTTCCGGAGCGCTTAAAGCATCTGGAGAAGGGATGCGAACCCCCACACCCAGAGCATTCATGTCGGAATGTACATGACCCCCCAGCTTTACATTGGTCGTTGTTAAACAGCCAACAAACTCCTTTTCTTGTTAACCGCCGCTTGGCCGGAGGACTGTCCTCCGGCCCCGGGCTGAAAGGGGAACGGGCTCTGAGCCATCATCAACCGCATCCACAATGGCAAGTCCAATTTGTCCCACCTCATCGACGGGCAAGACGCTAAACGTTGACAAAATTGTTCGTCATACCGCCACCACACTAACCCCCCATAAGTCTTACAAGCATCCCAGATACCTTCCACGTAGCAAAACAAGGACGCGCACCTATCCGGGAATTTTGAGCCCCATACACTTGCAAAAACACAAAAAGCCCGCAACCAATTCCCAAAAGTTTTTGGAATCTTCCTGTATCAACGTTTTCTCTCCTCCTCCCGTTTCTTCTGCTTTTCCGCTCCGTCAGCTTCCTTGGTTTCCGGGAACTCGTCCAATAGCAATAGCGAAAAAAGTTCCATGTACTCCCCCTTTTCAATCTTTTTCCGGGCCTTGGTCTTCCGGTGAGCCCCCAAAGGACCTGAGAAATCCAAATAAGTACCCCCACATCCGCCACACGACCCACCCCCAAGGCCGTGGTGTCCACAGCCCCCACTAAAGAAGATAACACAACCTGAGACAAGTACTCCTCCGGATCCGCCCCGCTACTCGCCGGGGAAAAAAAATCCGAACCCGGGACCGACCCCCATGCCCCCACCACCCCAGGATTAACCGCCGAGTCTGCGCAGACACTCCGGGACGATAGCAAATCCCTCACTTCACTTAACGCCTTAACTAAGTCCCCAGATGCCCCACAACACTCACCTCCACCTCCTGAAGCCCAACCCCCTGGTCCACCGGTGATCTCCGACATCTGAAGATCCGTCTGCCTCCCCAAGATCCGTTGACCCGGATCGCCATGACTCTCCCCAGCGGTGTCCATCTACACTGAGTGACCACCCTGCGGCACAGGCGATAAGGTCTCCCGACCATACGCCGAAGACATCCTCCCCGATTCCCCTCTATCAGCATTTTCCAGACTGCGCCGACCAGTCGAACCTCCAGAGCTGCGCCTGTTCGATGCACCCGTGAAACGACTTCCTCGATCCACCCGACTCCTCTCCCTGCTGACCGTCCTCGTCCTTGATCTCCGGTATATGTCATCAGTCGCAGATTGGCTCGCCGGTCCGGTCCCCACTTCCATCCTACGGGCAAACAAGAGTACATCAGACAAACGATCATCCTGTGCTCGCCGACTCCTTAAAGCTGGTAGGCTCCTGGAAGGGGCCCCGGCTGTAGCTTCAGGAGCCCTCCCATCCTCGTCCATGGGCCTCACTACCGAACTGGGTGCAGTTACTTCAGGTGGCCGATCGCCACCCCCACCAGACACTCCATCACATGCAGCCAGGCTACCCCCAACCGCGAGAGGCCGGACCGGGCCCTCCCCGGCAGTCACAGCAACCACTTGCCTTTCTCTGATGGGCGACGTGCCACTCCTCACAAGACCCCGTCCAGACGCCGGCCTTGACTCTGGCCGCACCTCTCTGCCTGCAATTCTACGTCTCCGCCCGTCAGCCTGCCACTCTGGGCTCACGCTCCTGCGCCTCCTGGTAGGCCGCACACAGCTGAGACTCAAACGAACAGGTTGCCTGGAAATCCTCACCGGCCGCCCTGAATCCACCGCTGCGGACCTCATCCCGGACACCTGCGCTGCCAGCCAGGCAGGCCCACGATCCGCCGCCAATGCCCGCACACACTCCATCAATTCCTCCATCGACATCCTCACAGCACTCCAAATGCTCCTTCACCTTCCCTTCGTCCGATGCTTCTGCCGGACTCCACCTCTTGGCACATGCGCAGCGTCTCCCCGCCAGGTCAAGCCGCTCCTCCCCTGACATGCCGCGGCTCCGTAGCTCCCAAGTATACTTGCAGTGGCAAGAAACTTATCTGCCCTAATGCAGGGGTGCAGCTAAGGGGGGGCCGGCTGGGCAAGTGCCCTGGGCGCAACTTAGACGGGGGCGCCAGCGCCACCCTCACCTGCACTATAATTGTACCTGCGTCTATAGGACACAGGTACAATTAGAAGCAATGAATGGCCGGGTACGTTCCACGCCCGGCCATTCAGCGCTTTTCCATGAGTGAAGCGGTATCGCGCTTCTGTCGTTGAATGGCGCTGACTGACAGGGAAAGTCATTCTGCCCAGCCAATCAGCGCCTTTCATAGACGCTTCATTTAACCCCAGGAGACATGCGCAGAAGAGAGCAGGTCTCCATTGCTGCCGGGCCGGCGTGGGAACGGGATTAAGGTGAGTTTGAATAGTTTGTTATTTTATTGTAATACAAAAGTGTGTGGCTTTATCTATGGGGGTAACTTTATCTACAAGGGGGGCTTTATCTACAGGGGTGGCTTTATCTACAAGGGGGGCTTTATCTACAGGGGCTTAATCTACAGGGGGGCTTTATCTATGGGGGCTTTATCTATGGGGGGCTTTATCTACGGGGGTGGCTTTATCTACAGGGGTGGCTTTGTCTACGGGGGAGGGGCTCTATCTACATGTGGGGGCACTGGGGTGGGCTATCTATGGAGCACCATATAAAGGGGTGGGCTATATCTACAGGGGGGCTATATACAGGGGTGGGCTATCTATGTAGCACTATTTACAGGGGTGGGCTATATCTACAGGTAGGCTATATACAGGAGTGGGCTATCTGTGGAGCACTATATACAGGGGTGGACTATATGTGGAGTACTATATACAGGCATGAGCTATATATACAGGGGGGCTATATACAGGGGTGGGCTATCTGTGGAGCACTATAGGGGGAGCTATTTGTGGGACACTATATACAGGGCTGGGCTATATGGGGGCACTATCCACAGGGGGCTCTATGGCAGGCACTATCTATAGGAGGCACGGTGTGTGTGTGTGTGTGTGTGTGTGTGTGTATGTGTGTGTGTGTGTGTGTGACACAGTGTATGGTGCTATTATAATTAGAGGTGCAGTGTATGGCGCTATTATATTTATGGGCGTAGTGTGTGATATAATGAGAACTTTATCTTTATTTATAGGTGTAGAAATGTTGGAAAAGTGAGAAGCTGAAGACATCTGAGCGGCAAACTGCAGAAATGGTCTGTGACCGGGAGAAGTCATCATAGAGGTCTGGACCGGATGGAGAAAAAGATCTAGAATCTTAGACGTCACCAGTGAGTCACTTAATGTAAATGTTTATTCTGCCTCTAATCAGCACTGTAGTCACTGTATGATCTGCAGCGAGATGATGGGTGGTATGATTATGATATGATTTATTTTTTGTGATACAGCATCTCCCAGCATATCCTTACCATTGTTCGGGCCATGCTGGGAGCTGTAGTTTTACGCCGTACATACCTATACGGCAGGGGTTGCACTAAATTGAGCTGTATTTGTGCTGGTGTTGTATTTATGTACTGAGCTTTGTTCTGGTGCTGCATATATGTACTGAGCTTGGTTCTAGTGTTGTGTATAGAACTATATTGCTTGTAAAATGTACAAATGTTTTTATGCTCGAGTTACATAAAAAGAAATGTGGAAAAGAAATGACACGTCATTGATTGGTAGAGAAAACAAACACGGCGAGGGGGAAGGAGAAGTCGGGAAAAAGGTTGGGGGGGGGCACCAAACTGAATCTTTGCCCCAGGTGCCGGAGAACCTAGCTACGCTTCCGCCTAATGTTAGGGGTCAAATAGTGGCGCCTGTTCAATATTTGTAAGGAATATAGTAAAAGTTATTTTTTACATATGAAACTCTGGATCTATTCTTCACAGTCCAATTTTTCACTTGTATGTTCAGTAGTAAAGATTATTTTTATTGTAAAATTCTGGTAGTGTTATATTGTATTGTTTTATTACATTATAATATATTATTATTATTATTATTATTATTATTATTATTATTATTATTATCTATATGACATTTCAACTTACAATCAGAAACATTTTAGCAGCTAACTACTTTTTCAGACACCATCTCCTGGCTTTTGATATGTGCTGGTTGAAAGTGATTTTTGCATTTTTTCATGACAAATAGGGCTTTTATTTTTCATCAGGGGAGCTCATTTACCGAGGCACCTTGCATATACACAGTGAATTGTTTTTTTTTTTGTTTTTTTTTACAATAGGAGCTCCTCTTGATTTATTTATGCTCTGTTCACATTACCATTCAGGGGTTCTATTAAAGAGGCTCTGTCACCAGATATTGCAACCCCTATCTGCTATTGCAGCAGGTAGGCGCTGCAATGTAGATTACAGTAACATTTTTATTTTTAAAAAACGAGCATTTTTGGCCAAGTTATGGCCATTTTTGTATTTATTGCAAATGAGGCTTGCAAAAGTACAACTGGGCGTGTTGAAAAGTAAAAGTACAACTGGGCGTGTATTATGTGCGTACATCGGGGCGTTTTTACTACTTTTACTAGCTGGGCGTTCTGATGAGAAGTATCATCCACTTCTCTTCAGAACGCCCAGCTTCTGGCAGTGCAGATCTGTGACGTCACTCACAGGTCCTGCATCGTGTCGGCCACATCGGCACCAGAGGCTACAGTTGATTCTGCAGCAGCATCAGCGTTTGCAGGTAAGTAGCTACATCGATTTACCTGCAAACGCCGATGCTGCTGCAGAATCATCTGTAGCCTCTGGTGCCGATGTGTCCTCGCTCGTCTGACACGATGCAGGACCTGGGGAAGTGACGTCACAGCGTGATCTCTCGAGAACACGACTGTGTCTGCACTGCCAGAAGCTGGGCGTTCTGAAGAGAAGTGGATGATATTTCTCATCAGAACGCACAGCTAGTAAAAGTAGTAAACACGCCCCGATGTACGCACACAATACACGCCCAGTTGTACTTTTACTTTTCAACACGCCCAGTTGTACTTTTGCAAGCCTCATTTGCATAAATACAAAAATGGTCATAACTTGGCCAAAAATGCTCGTTTTTTAAAAATAAAAACGTTACTGTAATCTACATTGCAGCGCCTATCTGCTGCAATAGCAGATAGGGGTTGCAAAATCTGGTGACAGAGCCTCTTTAAGCCTTCAGGTATTTTAACAGCAAGAATAGCAGCACTATGTTCCCTGTCAAAAACACTGGAACCCCGACAGAACCTGGGATAATGGACAGCAAGATTGGAGGTTTTCTTCAGTGCACAGTTTGCCATATGTATGCACGACTGTGGCGAAACCGGGTCAGTGGGGGTCGGTTTACGCCAAGAGAATGTGGGCGATAGATTCAGGCGACACAGATTAACAGGGGACAAGCCACAGCGGCGCGTTTATTAACAGGGACAGACACACACAGAACCAATGCATCGCTGCTTCTCCCCTCTGGGCTGGATGGGACAGGCTACCTCACTATGGGGTCTCTCCACTGTACCTTTCATCCTTTGGGGTGTCTCCAGATCCTCCTTAGTTAGATGGGACTCCAGCACTTGTCCTCTATTACTGTCCCTAGGTCAGGTACCATCTCTGAGGTAGACAGCCCCTACCTGCAGCTCACACTGCTATCTCATCCTCTCCTGGGCTGCAACTAACTGAGAACTCATCCAGCACCACTATATCCCTCACTCACCCCTCCCTCAGGAAACAGGCCCCCTCCTTTTTCTTATTTACATTAGACAAGTTCCCGCTCTCAGCCTGTGACTCATTCTCCTTCAGTGTAAGATTAACCCTAGAGGGGGAGGACAGTGAAGCAGCACTGAATACAATACAATACAAATCAACTAGTTATCAAACATAACGTAATGCAGTTTGAGGGGACATATCCCCATCTAGCACCGGGCGCCATCTAAGCTATGGCACCCGGATGGCTGGAGTGCGATGGTTTGCGGCAGGCTTAACCTGTATTTGGGTACAATGCCTGTAACCGTCACCCGTTCCGCCACAGACCTCCCCCAGCTTAGATCCAGAATCAGTCCTGCTGACCCTCTGTAGGGTCAGTGATGAGATCTGGGCCCGGTGCTGTCAGTCTTCCCCCATCAGTGTCCTGCTGCCGAGAGAGTCCATCAGCATTCCCGTGGTCCCGGCCCTTTTTATGAGAGATGGTAAAGTTATAGGATTGTAAGGCCAGGCTCCACCGTAGTAAACGCCCATTGTCCCCGGCGGTTCGGTTCAACCAACTGAGAGGACTGTGGTCTGTGACTATTGTGAACTCCCTCCCATAAACGTAGGACTGGAGCTTCTTTAGAGCCCACACGACAGCCAGGCACTCCTTCTCAATGGTTGCGTATGCTCTCTCTCGGTCCAACAACTTTCGGGAGAGGTACGCGACCGGGTGTTCGTGGCCCGCCTGGTCCACTTGGCTCAGTACCGCTCCCAGCCCGACGTCTGAGGCATCGGTTTGGACTATGAACCGCCGGTGGAAGTCCGGGGCAGCCAGGACAGGGGAGGTGGAGAGGGCAGTCTTAAGGCTCCCGAAGGCCGCCTCACAGGGGACCAGGGCATCAGTCGACTGAACCTTTTGGACGTCAAGTCGGTCAAGGGCTTGGCCAGGGTACTATACTGCGGGATGAATTTTCGGTAGTACCCTGTGACTCCCAGAAAGGCCCTAACCTGCTTCTGGTTGGCCGGCTGGGGCTAATGGAGAATGGCCTCCACCTTGGCCGGCTCGGGGCGGATCTGTCCGCTGCCCACTCGGTGCCCCAGGTAGGTGACTTCTGCCATCCCCATCTGGCACTTGTCGGGGCGGATGGTGAGGCCGGCGTACCGGATGCGCTCCAGGATCTGCGCCACGTGCCCCAAGTGTTCCTCCCAAGTCTCGCTAAAGATAGCGATATCGTCCAGGTAGGCCTGGGCAAACTCCTGACACCCCACGAGGATCCGGTCGACCACCCTCTGGAAGGTCGCGGGGGCGTTCTTCATCCCGAATGGCATGCACGTAAATTCAAACAGGCCGAACGGGGTTATGAACGCCGAGCGCTCTTGGGCTTCCTTGGTCAGAGGAATCTGTCAGTAGCCCTTGCTGAGATCCAGAGTGGACACGAAGCGTGCCCCTCCCAGCCTATCGAGCAGCTCATCAATCTGGGGCTTCGGATAGGCATCAGTAATGGTTACCTCGTTCAGCCGCCGGTAGTCTACACAGAACCTCGTGGTTTTGTCCTTCTTGGGGACCAACACAACGCCGGCGGCCCAAGGACTGTGAGATGGTACAATGACCCCCATCTCCAGCATTTCTTCTACTTCTTTTCTCATCGCGGTCAGCATTGAGGGAGCCACTCGGAACGCGGGCTGCCTCAGGGGTCGGGCTCCTCCAGTGTCGACCTCGTGAGCGACTAGGGAGGTACGTCCGGGGGACGCGGTGAACAGGGCCTCCTGGGCTGCTAACACCTCCCCCATCTCCCTACTCTGCAAGCGCGATAGCTGGACTTCAAGCTGCACATCTGCCAGCCCTGTCTGGCATCGGGCCTTTGCCAGTAGGTCAGGGATGCGGTCCACGTCAGGGTTGTCCATGGGCGGGCAGCATATCGCGACCGCTCCTACCTCCCTTACCACATAGGCCTTGAGCCGGTTTATGTGGTAGTTCCGTACCCGCTTTTCTGCTTTGTCGTGGGCTACTAGGTAGTTCGTCGTCCCCTGTCGCCCCACTACAGTGTACGGTCCAGCCCAATTGGCCTGCAACTTGTTGCCTCGTACTGGCGCGAGGACCAGTACCTTCTCCCCCACCCCCAGCTCTCGGGGTCGGGCGCTACGGTTGTACTCGTCCCGTTGACGGCTTCGAGCTACTTCCAATCGCTGATGGGCCAAATCCATCTGCCGTGCTAGGCGCTCCCGCATTTGGCTCACATAGTCTACTACCGGGATCTCCGGGCTTGCAAACTTCCCTTCCCAACCTTCCCGGACTAAGTCCAAGGGTCCCCGGACCCGCCTCGCGAACAGCAACTCGAATGGGGAGTGCCCGGTAGACTCCTGCGGCACCTCTCGATAGGCAAAGAGAAGCTGCTGCAAGGAGCGGTCCCAGTCTCTCCCCTCCGAGTGGACGTATCGGAGTAGCAACTGCTTGAGGGTACCGTTGAACCTTTCACACAGTCCGTTCGTTTGGGGGTGGTAGGCGGTGGTTCTTAGAGAACTCACCCTGTGCCGATTCCAGAAGTCCTGCATGAGTTCTCCCTGGAATTGAGATCCCTGGTCTGTGAGTACCTCACGCGGGAACCCCACCCGGCTGAAGATGTCCATGAGTCCCTGGGCGACGTGCTCGGCATCTATGGAGGACAGAGCCACTGCGTCCGGGTATCTGGTAGCGAAGTCTAACAGGGTTAGGATGTAACGCTTTCACCCTCGGCTGGGGGGATTAATGGGGCCAACCAGATCTATGGCCACCCGCTGGAAGGGCTCTCGGATGAGGGGCAGCTGCTTGAGCAGCACCTTGCGCGGGGCCCCCGCCACCCGTTGGCAGACAGGGCACGAAGCTCGGTACCGCCGCACGTCCTCAGTCAGCCCTGGCCAAAAGAAAGCCTTTGAGAGCCGGGCCCTGGTGGACCTGGTCCCAGTGTGACCCGCCGCGGGTATATCGTGGGCCAGGGCTAACAGTCGTGCACGGTATGCTTGGAGAGCAAGCAGCTGTTTGGAGGCGGTCCAGGGTGACGCGGGCTTGGTCTGGGCTTCGACCCGGTACAACAGCCCGTTGTCCCACTGGAACCCTGCCTGGGCCCCTCCACTGGGTGGTCAATCGGCCAGGCTACGGGCAGAGGACAGGGAAGGATCCGTAGGCTGGGCCTCCCTAAAAGCGACCCTATCCACCGGTCGGTCAGTTGTGAGGCGTCAGGGGCTTGGGTACTTGCCACCGGCGGTTCGGGGGCCGGGGCTTCCGGGAGAGGAGCCTCGGTGGTTACACGGGTCGGTGGTGGAGGCCGGTAAAGGTTCTCCCGGGCTTGGCTGCGGGTCACAGCCCCAGCGAACTGACTTGTGAGACCGTTCCCAAGGTCGTTCCCCAATAAGACATCGGCGGGGAGATCCGGCATGAGCCCGACTTCGACCTCCCCTTTTCCGGGGCCCCAGTCCAGGTAGACTCTGGCGCGGGGAATGGACCGCTGCTGTCCGTCCGCCAGGGCAATCCGGGCTAATCGCTGGGGAAGAACCTTAGACTGGGGAACCAGGTCCGCTCTTACCAGGGTGAGGGATGCCCCCGAGTCACGGAGTCCTTGGACGGTGCGGTGTCCCAGCACCACGGGCTGTCGGTGGCCCTGCATGTTGGCAGGGACCTGGTTCGTCACGAGGCTCGCAAGCTCTACGTGGTAGACCACCTCCTCCACCTCTGGTGCATCTAGGAGGTGGTCACACTCATCGGGGTCGCCCGCCTCCGGGCAAAAGGCGACCCGGGTTGGGGTTGGTTTGGGAAAGGGCACCGTTGATTGGGCCAGGGGGCAGTCCCGTCAGATGTGCCCCGGCTGGTGGCACCCATAACACTGGCGGGAGTCCATAGGGCCGCGGACCCTTGGAGGGATCGGGGCGGCCGTAGGCTGCGGCTGGGGTGTCATCGAAGTTGGCCAGGGTGGTTCCGCTATTTTGGTAGGGGCTCGGAGCTCTCGGCATTGGTCCTGGTGCGGAAGGCTTCTCCACTGGGGTCGGTGGGCCAAGAACTCGTCGGCCAGGGTGGCGGCATCTTCAGGGGTGCTGGGGTGGCGGTCCGCGACCCAGGCATGAACGGGGACCTCCATCCTGGAGAGGAGTTGCTCCAAAATGACGAGGTCCTCCAGGGCCTCCCGACTGAAAGCCTTCTTCCCCTCGGCCCACCTGGAGCAGCTTAAGCGGAGCTGGGCTGCCAGTTCCACATGGGTACCCTGGCCGGCGAGCGTCAAATTACAGAACCGCTCTCTGTAAGTCTCTGGGGTGATCGCATACCTCTTCAGCAGGGCGTCCCGGAGGCAATCGTAGTCCCGTCCGTCCTCTGGACCTAGGCTCCGGTAGACTTCAAGGGCCCTCCCTTGCAGGCTGGGCCCCACCTAGCTAGCCCATTCGGTGGTGGGGATGTCATGCACCTGTAACTGTGTCTCCAGCATCGATATCCGTGGACGAAGGATCCAACTTGGGGAGGTCGTTGTATCGTAGTTGGGGTCTTCGGGGCCCGGCAGGGATTGGGGTTGTTGGTTCTGGGGGTGCAACTGCACGAGCCACGGCCCCAACGATGATCAGGCGCTCGGCCTCGGAGCTTTGAGGCCCCAGAGCGGTCAGCAGATCCCCCATCCGCAGGGCCTGGGTGTCCGAGATGGTGCTACGGCCGGTTCCCTGGCGACTGGCCGGTTCTTCGGGGGCAGTAGTCAACGTCACCCTCGGCCATCTCTCCCATCTCGGCCGGGTTCGCCAGGTCCCAGGCTTGGAGCTTCTCAATCAGCCGATCCTTGATGTCGCGGGACGAGAAGGCAATACGCCGGAACCGGCACAGCTCTTGGAGTGTAATTCGGAGGTAGCTGCCATAGGGGACAGCCTATGCTCCGCCGGGAGGATCCATAGAGTCAGGCTCCATGACTGGGGATTTAGGTGCCTGTGGTCCCCCTGTACTGCAGCACGTGTGGCAGTCCGCCCTTGAGGTCTGGCCGCGAAGCGCCGGATGGTACCAGGGTACCTATCCCCTGCCGCTTCCCCTAGAACGGGCTGAATCTATCCCACCGCTGACACCAAATGTGGTGAAACCGGGTCAGTGGGGGTCGGTTTACGCCAAGAGAATGTGGGCGATAGATTCAGGCGACACAGATTAACAGGGGACAAGCCACAGCGGCGCGTTTATTAACAGGGACAGACACACACAGAACCAATGCATCGCTGCTTCTCCCCTCTGGGCTGGATGGGACAGGCTACCTCACTATGGGGTCTCTCCACTGTACCTTTCATCCTTTGGGGTGTCTCCAGATCCTCCTTAGTTAGATGGGACTCCAGCACTTGTCTTCTATTACTGTCCCTAGGTCAGGTACCATCTCTGAGGTAGACAGCCCCTGCCTGCAGCTCACACTGCTATCTCATCCTCTCCTGGGCTGCAACTAACTGAGAACTCATCCAGCACCACTATATCCCTCACTCACCCCTCCCTCAGGAAACAGGCCCCCTCCTTTTTCTTATTTACATTAGACAAGTTCCCGCTCTCAGCCTGTGACTCATTCTCCTTCAGTGTAAGATTAACCCTAGAGGGGGAGGACAGTGAAGCAGCACTGAATACAATACAATACAAATCAACTGGTTATCAAACATAACGTAATGCAGTTTGAGGGGACATATCCCCATCTAAGCTATGGCACCCGGATGGCGGGAGTGCGATGGTTTGCGGCAGGCTTAACCTGTATTTGGGTACAATGCCTGTAACCGTCACCCGTTCCGCCACAACGACTGGAGCCGGAGTTCCAGGGTGAATACCTCTGTGGCAGATGTGAGCATGTCGTTCACCTGGAAGCTCACATTACAGATCTGGAGGAGCAAAATGCAACACTGCAGGACAAATATAGGACAATTAGTAGTTGTAGGGGATTCTATAATCAGAAAGACGGATAGAATAATTTGTCGCCAAGACCACCTCAACTAAGTGGTTTGCTGTCTCCCTGGTGCCAGGGTTCAGCATGTGGTGGAACGGGTGGATGAATTACTGGGAGGGGCTGGTGATGATACAGCTGTCGTGGTTCATGTGGGAACCAACGACTGAATGCATGGTAGGTGTATGATCTTCAAGAATAATTTTAAAGAACTAGGCTACAAGCTGAAGGAAAAGACCTACATGGTTGTTTTCTCTGGAATACTGCCTGTGCAATGCGCATCACAGGAAAAACAGCGGGAGCTCAGGGAGTTAAATGCATGGCTTAAGTGTTGATGGAAGGGTGAAGGCTGTGGGTTCCTAGAGCACTGGGCTGACTTTTCATTGGGGGTATAAACTGTATTCTGCAGATTATTTACACCTGAACGTAAGAGGGTCTGCTGTACTGGGGAGAGAATTCTAGCAGGGGTGGTGGAGTATTTAAACTAGGGCTAAGGAGGGAGGTCAATGTGGAAAATAAAGGGGTAGTTAGGTTATAGAGGGGTCAGACTATATTGGTGAGTGGAGAAATAGACTTTGGGGAGAAGGCAACAGGATAAGGGGATTGTTTTGTTACACAACACCACTGAAGATAAATATGCCTACACAATTAAAAAAAAAAAAATCACATTTCCGATACTGAATGTGGAAAATTGGAAGTCTAGTTAAAGGGGTTTTCCCATGAGGGACATTTATGACATATCCACCAGATATGTCATAAATGTCACATAGATGCGGGTTCCATCTCTAGAATGGGCTCCCCGTAACTCCCGACCTTGTCCCAACCATGTAATCAGTAAGTGGTCGGGAGGCAGCGTTAGCACAAAAAGCTAGAACAGGGTTAAGGGGACCTCGTTCTAGAGATAGGTGCGGGTCTTAGAGGTGGGACCCAAATCTATCTAACATTTATGACATATCCTGTGGATATGTCATAAATGTCCCTCATGGGAAAACCCCTTTAAAGTGTATGTTCACAAATGGCAGAAGTATAGCAAGCAAAATGGGGGAGCTTGAAGCCTTGGTACTGGAGGAACATATTGATATAGTTGATGTTTTTTAAACATGGCTAGACTCTTCTCATGACTGGGCTGTGGATCTTCAGGGTTTTACACTGTTTCGGAAAGACTGGGCAAATAGGAAAGGCGGTGGAGTATGTTTGTATGTGAGAAGTGATATGAAGGTGAGCATTAAAGGGGCAATAGGGGGTGAAGATTGTGAAAAGAATGAAACCTTGTGGTAAAGGGAGGTAAACACTAAGAAAAATATTTTTGATGTTATCTATAGACCCCTATAGACCTCCTATAGAGGAGATGGAAGTTCAGCTATATAAACAAATGGAGCAGCCTGCACAGGCAAGTACTGTAGTGATAATAGGAGATTTTAATTACCCAGATATTAATTGGTGTCATGTTCGGCTACAACTACGAAGGGTAGAAATTTCCTCAACCTGTTTTTATGGCCCAGTGTGTGGAAGACCCGAAAAGAAGTGAAGCTCTTATGGATCTGTTAATTTCTAACAATATAGAGATTGTTGGGAATGTCAATGTTCGTGAAAACCTTGGTAACAGAGACCACAATACACAGTGTAGTTGCATTTTACCTAAACTGTAAAAAACAAACACAGGCTGGGAGGGCAAAAACACTTAGGCCCTATTCACACTACAGGGATTCTCGGCTGTGTGATGGCCGTTCTAGGAACAGCCGTCACACGGCCACAGTAGGAACAATAGACTCCAAATGGGGCAATTCGCACAGCCAACTTTTTGACGGCCCGGTAAACGGGCCGTCAAAAAATGGAACATGCCCTATTTTGGGCAATTCTCCCGGCCGCACGGCTCCCATAGAAGTTAATGGGGCCGAGTAAAGCACAGCTGCCACTTGGATGTGATCCGAGAGACTGTCGTGCTTTCTGCCGCTCATTCGCTCTCTTCTCCTCCTCACAGTGCTAAGAGCAGCAGGAAATTTTTATGCTCCCTGCAGGAGCGGAATCCCTAATCCTCGGCCATAGCGTTGCCGAAGCTGTGGCCGGGAATTCTGCTCCAGGAGAAGTCCCTGACTTTTAGATATAGTATATAGTCCTATCAATATATGGATAGTGACGTCAGGGACGTGAAGCGGAATCCCCAGCCACAGTGGCCGACACTGTGGCAACTGATTCCGCTCCCGGAGAAGTCCCTGACATCACTGTCCATATATGGCATACAGTTGCATACGTCAGAGACATATGTTATAGGTATACATCTGGAGTATTTCCCAATCTATGCATCGAATGGATTCCTTGAACAGAGCCTTATAACGTTTTTCTCCTCTAGAAGCATTGCTTCAAGGGGAGAATAATGTACATCATGGGGGCACCACACAATGGCACATTACAAACCATTAGGGGCTGTATTGTGCTGTACAGGGTCTGTGCTCATGCCATCGCTGTGTGTATGATAAATTTACTAAAAACTGGAATTATTCTTTTTTTTTATAAACTCTGTTTGTCTTTTGCTGTGGGGTAATTGTCTGACCACAGAAGGGCATTACCTAAATTATATTTTAATACCTTAGCTTGCGGTTATACCGCTGCACTGGAAAAAAAATGGAAAAAAGAAAATTAGTAATCAAGACTATTTGCAAAGCTCCTTCTTTTTAAATCCCTTGTGACAATAAATAAAAATTGGTTGCAAAGCAGGATGCAGCCTTCAAACATTCTGCAACTTATTATTTTAAATGGCTCCGGAGGAGCTTTACTTTAAAGAGCCATATAAACTCCCATGTAACTTATAACCAAGCGTCACATATGAACATTGTTTTTATTCATAATACACAGGTTGACTGAAATTACAGTATATTTTTTTACTATTGAAAGAGTCTGCTATCTAATCCATTGGCCTGTATATTTGTTTTTAGTTCATTGGCTGTTCTGAGCTCTGACTTTGCGTTGAGTTAATGAATATTTCTATAGATCTTACAGCATGAATGAAGTACTATGTCCGCTTTGTGAATAACTTACAAATCAAAAGCAGATGTATTGTAATCGGGAATGTGATCAGCTATTTACGATGCTACATATAACAATCAGGTACGGCTTATTATTCCCTTGACGCCCTATTTGATGAAACATCTGTCTTAATAAAAAAGTTTACTTGGTTTGCTTATTATTTTTCGTATAAAGAAAACACGTGTTTTTTTCATTAACCTTCATAAACTTTAGGAACATATGCACGTGGCCATACCAATAGTGGATATACTGGTTTTACAGAAATCCCTTGATACCAGCAGTTTGCATCTTGGCTACAACTACAGCTTAGAATTAAAAACCAAGCTATTTATACATTGTTACAACTAAGGAGTCATTGCTGCATCCAAAGAAATGGCATACATAATCTCTAGTATCTGTGCGCTAACTTTGCTTATTTTCTTGCAGTCTAAGGGTCAGTTCACACTGAGTTTTTTTGACACGTTTTTTGACGCGGAAGCCGTGTCGGAAAACGTGCCAAATAACGGCCAAAAATGCCTCCCATTGATTTCAATGGGAGGCGGAGGCGTTTTTTCCCGCAAGCGGAAAAAACGTCTCGCGGGAAAAAAAGCGACATGCCCTATCGTCGGGTGTTTACATCTCTGACCTCCCATTGACATCAATGGGAGGCAGAGAAAGCGTATTTCGCAGCGTTTTTTGCCCGCGGCGCTCAATGGCCGCGGGTGAAAAACGCAGCGAAAATCGGCATGCAGGCAGAGCAAAATCTGCCGATTTTCTGCCTGCAAAAATCTCTGTGTGAACCCAGCCTAAATGTAAAAAATCAAGGCTGCTTTCTTCTAGAATAAGTCGCTTTTGTCCATGAGCTGTGTCTGGTGTTGCAGCTCTGTTCCATTAAAGTGAATGGGATTGAGCTGCAATACCAAACACAGCATATGGACAAGTTCTGTGCTGTTTCTGTAAGGAGACAATATTTTTCTAGTTTCACACAACTCCTTTAACGACCTAAACGACCAGTCCATTTTAAACCTTAATGACCAAGCTATTTTTTGCGTTTTTCCATCATCGCATTCCAAGAGCTATAACTTTTTTTTTTTTCATCGACATAGCTGTATAAGGTCCTGTTTTTTGTGGGACAAGTTGTATTTTTTCATAGCACCATTTTGGGGTACATATAATTTATTGATTAACTTTTATTAGCTTTTTTGGGGGGTAATGGAAAAAAAACCCCATAAATTTCACCACTCTTTTTTGCGTCTTAGATTTATGCCGTTACTGTATGGTATAAATAACGTAATATCTTTTTATTCAGTGGATCATTATGATTGTGGCGATACCAAGTTTATATTGATTTAGTATGTTTAACTACTTTTACACAGTAAAAACACTTTTTTTTCAAACGCTGATGCAGCTGTATGAGGGCTTGTTTTTGGCGGGACGACTTCTAGTTTTTATTGGTATGATTTTGGAGTACATGCAACTTTTTGATCACTTTTTATCAAATTTTTTTGAAGGCAGGATGAACAGAAAACAGCAATCCTGGCATTGGTTTTTATTTTATTTTTTACGGCGTTCACCGTGTGGGTTAAATAACGTAATAGCTTTATAGGTGGGGTTGTTACAGATGCGGCGATACCAAATATGTGTAATGTTTTCATTTTTTTTGTTTTTTCATATTAAAGTATTTTTTAAGGGAAAAAGTGGGTTTTTAATTTTTTTTTATTTGTAATTTTTATTTATCGTAACCTTTATTAAACTTTTTGTTAACTTATTTTTAGTCACTATGTGACTTCACTTCACAATGCAATCTTCTGATCGCTTTTATAATACACTGCAATACTTCTGTATTGCAGCGTATTGTTGCCTGTCAGTGTAAAACTGACAGACACCTGCTAGGTCATGCCTTAGGCATGGCTTACCAGGCATCCACTACAGGCAGACCTGGGGGCCTTTGTTAGGCCCCTGGCAGCGGTAGAAGCCATTGGCACCCTGCGATTGCTATTGCAGGGTGCCGATGGCGTGAGAGAGGGATCACCCTCCCTCCAAAACCACTTGGATGTGGCGCTCGCCGCATCTAAGGTGTTAAACGGGTAAGATCGATGTTGAAATCGATCCCGCCCATTTGTGCAGGTGTCTGGCTGTCTATAGACAGCCCGACACCCACTTTAGCAGGCACAGGACACCCGTGCCGGGCTTATGTCAGAATGCCGTGAAAAGGCGGCGCTCTGGCATAAGTACCCTTAACAGCCGCCGCGAAAAGGCATATTGGCGGTCGTTAAGGGTTTAATATAGTTAAATGGACACTAACTTTATAAACAACTTATGATAATCTAATAGTATACCTGATATATATGAACGTAGTAATTTACTAACTGTAAAAATTTTGTTTTATCCATGCAAATTCTGTGTGAAGTTACTGCTACTAGGTGTCTCCCTTGCTGTAATCTTCTGTCCACCCCCTGTTGTCAACCAAAGTCTGTCCCTGGTTACTGAGCAGAATTGACGAGCTAAATAAGGTGGGGGTGGGTCAATTCAATGCCTGGCTATAACAGTTTATGGAGAGGGGAGGTGGAAGCAGAGAGAGTGAGTCAACAAACAGACACACTGCATGTAAGTCTATGAAGGTGGAAGGGGTGAGCAGGGGGCGGAAGCAGGAGCAGAGTGAGAAAGACACAGGCTGCTGTTAAGATTTATATGTCACCCCAGTGCTGGATTCACAGCTACACTGCTAATTACCACTAACTTATGCTCTCCATGCTGCGGCAGCTTCTATATATGTGACAGATAGAGATAGGAGGGCAGGATTCTCATCTTCTATGTGTGCAGTGTATAGAAGACATGATAGCCATTAGGCCTCACCAACTATCTCAGGGACAACTGAAAGACTTATATTATTGCAAAACTTAAAATGTAAAAAGGAAACTATTAGAGTTTGTTAGAGGATTAAAGATATTTGTTAAAGGAACAGTGTCATCACAAATTATTTTTTTATATGTTAAAGATGTTAGTGCTTTATTAAAAACGTTTATATGCATTTGTGTGTTTGTGTTTTACTTTTTCTTATTTTTACACTTTTTCTTCCCTATGGGGGCTGCCATTTTTTGTTCCATTTCTGTATGTGTCGATTAACGACACACACAGACATGGAATACGGCAGCCACAGTCCCATAGGGACTGCGAACGGCTCCCGTCCCATTGACTGCCGTGTACGGCGTCTGTGTGGGAACTGCGCATGCGCCGCTCCCACACAGTCCTATTCGAAATTGGCGCCGTCCGGCGCCATTTTCCTGTGGACCGGAAGTCGCGGCCGGACAGTAATATTACTACTTCCGGTCGCGGCTTCCGGATTTGTGCACTTGGACCAGCGGCAGCAAACGGAGCGGACGGGCCGGAGGGAGCCGCGGCGGCAGGAGCAGGTAAGAGATTTCAATGTATGTTCGTGTTTGTGTGTGTTTACTACTGTATGTAAACCTACTACACTGTGTGTTAGCTCAAAAAATGGCGACACACAGTGTAGGAGGTTACACCGTTCAAACCCCTCGTTTATCCCGGCACTAGCCAGGATAAAGGAGGGGGGATGCTGAGAGCTCACTAGAGCGAGGGCTTTTTACCCAATTTTGAAATGCTGCAATTTTGGGAATAGCTCCATCTAGTGACCAAAAATGGGTAGTATTATAAATTAGAATTAATTTATAAAATATTTCCTGTCTCGTGAAAAAAATAAAAAAAATTTGAACAATGTTTAATCACCCACACACTAAATGTTTAATTTAAAAAAAAAACAACATGTTTTTCTGACAACACATTCCCTTTAAGATGAGATGCTGGATCCAAAGTTTGCATTATTCCAGGATAAATAATAATATCCATGTGCTTAAAACTGTTCCCCTTCTAATTTGGCACAAGAAGGTGCGACTTTATTGCTATAGAGCTATTCTTAAGTTTGCCATTTATTTTTCTTCTTTTGCATCATTTAAATTTCATGCATTTACATTGACTCACATACATTTTTCTTGGAGTATAATTAAAAAAATGCTACAATTACAAATTTACCCCTATCGCCCAAGAAAGATTTGGTTCATGGAGAATAAGCATTTTGACCAATGGAGCAGATTCTTATTATGTTGGAACTTAATTTTTTGTACATGGTACTAAAAATAATATCGTTAACGTAATATCAGTCAGATGATTTAGATAATTGTTGCATATATTGCCAGCTTTGGTCACGTAAACTTTTCTTTGTTCTCCATTCTGCCTCAGCCCCATTCCGTATTCCATGATTAAAATATTGTGTTCTTAGTACAATAATACCTAAAATATTCTAAATGTCAATTTTAAAGAAGTTGTGAACTTAAAATTACAGTGTCACAAATTTCATCAGATTTGACAAAAAGATTTGTCGGTCAAAACAACAGACACTGCATTGGAATCTGATGGACCCCATTGTAAGTCATTGGGTTCCGTCGGGCAATGGTGGTATCTGTCATATAACGAATCCGGCAATTCATCATGGTTGATGGGAACAGAGAATTATTTTTTACAGAATACATAATAAGGAGGGATTCACATATGATTATATACATCCCTTTTGGTAGCTAAATTTCCTGTCTATCTTGGGATAACTTAAAGGGGTTTTCCCACATGTATCCCCTATCTACAGGATAGGGGATACATGTGTAATGGCAGGAAGGAGGTGAAGGGAACAAGTGAGCCCTAATCTACCCACCGCCCTGTCCCTGCCTACTTGCAACGACCCGCCCTAGGCGACGGGGTACAACTTGGCGGCGGTCCCTACGCTGTCTAAGTGCAAGGGAGTACAAACAGGGAACACGCAAGGGAAGGGGCAGTAGCCTACGGATCGCTGCGAGGAAACGGAGCGGTGAATGAGTCAGTCAGGATCAGGATGTAGTGGAGTATACCAACGAGAGCACGGAGCAGGTAGCAAGTCAGGGGCAAAGCGAAGCAGGATAAGCGGAACTGAAGCAAGGCAGAAGCACGGCAGAAGCAGGCTGGAGCAAGGCAGCAGTGGGGCCAGGAATCCAAGAAGAATAACAAGCACTGAGGAACACGGCAGGTATAAATGGACAGGGGGCGGAGCTAACTCCGACTGACCAGGCCGCGATAGGCTCTCCCACTCCTGAGCCTGCCACCCTGGTTGGTGGGAGCCGGTGTCAGTCTAAGAGGTCTGGCCTCAGGTGTCGACTGATTAATCCCGGGAGTATACACAGACGTAGTACCCGGCAGATCCTTTACAGTACTCCCCCTTTTATGAGGGGCCACCGGACCCTTACTAAGAGGACCCGGTTTAGTGAGGAAGAGAAGGTGGAACCTCCTGATCAATACCCCAGCGTGAACATCACGAGCAGGTACCCAAGTCCTCTCCTCCGGCCCGTATCCTCTCCAATGGACCAGGTACTGGAGGGAGCCCTGGATCATCCTACTGTCCATAATCTTGGCCACCTCGAATTCCACCCCCTCAGGGGTGAGAACGGGAACAGGAGGTTTCCTCGAGGGGGACCAGGACGGGGAGCAGCGTTTAAGGAGGGAGGCATGGAAGACGTCATGTATGCGAAAGGATGGGGGCAGCTCCAGACGGAAGGATACAGGGTTGAGGACTTCAATGATCTTATAAGGTCCAATAAATCGGGGAGCAAACTTCCTGGACGGGACCTTAAGGCGCAAGTTCCTGGACGACAACCAGACCAGATCCCCGACGACAAACCGGGGGTTAGCAGAACGTCTACTATCAGCCTGAATCTTTTGTACGCTCTGGGACGCCTCTAGGTTCTTCTGAACCTGGGCCCAGACTGTGCACAGTTCCCGATGAACGTCCTCTACCTCGGGATTATTGGAACAACCAGGAGAAACGGAGGAGAACCTTGGGTTAAACCCGAAATTACAGAAAAACGGGGAGATCCTGACGAGTTACTGACCCGGTTATTCAGGGAAAATTCGGCAAGGGGAAGGAATGAGACCCAATCAAATTGACAGTCAGAGATGAAACACCTTAAATATTGTTCCAGGGATTGGTTAGTCCTTTCCGTTTGGCCATTAGTTTCGGGATGGAAGGCGGAGGAGAAGGACAGATCAATCTCCAACTTTTTACAAAAAGCTCTCAAAATAAGGAAACAAATTGTACCCCTCTGTCAGAAACGATATTGACTGGGGCCCCATGGAGATGCAGAATGTGTTTAACAAACAAAGAAGCTAACGTCTTGGCGTTAGGTAGTTTCTTAAGGGGCACAAAGTGGCACATCTTGCTGAAGCGGTCTACTACCACCCACACCACCGACTTGCCCTGAGATGGAGGCAAATCGGTGATAAAATCCATGGAGATATGGGTCCAAGGTCTCTGGGGAATGGGCAAGGAACGTAGTAAGCCCGCAGGTCGGGACCTAGGGGTCTTGGACCTAGCACAAACCTCACAAGCGGCGACGTAAGCCCTAACGTCTTTAGGCAACTCAGGCCACCAATAGTTTCTGGTAATGAGGTGTTTGGTACCCAAGATGCCAGGATGACCAGATAGTGCGGAGTCATGGTTTTCCCTGAGTACCCTTAGCCGGTATTGCAGGGGGACAAACAGTTTGTCCCCAGGGAGGTTCCCGGGAGCTGAACCTTGATCAGCCGCGATGTCAGAAGCTAAATCAGAATCAGTGGCAGAAACGATTATACCAGGGGGTAAAATACAAGCAGGATCCTTCTCGGAAGGAGGATTGGCCATGAAACTACGTGACAGTGCATCAGCCTTAATATTTTTGGGCCCAGCCCTATAGGTAACCAAGAAATTAAATCTGGTAAAGAATAGTGCCCAACGAGCTTGTCTAGGATTAAGCCTCCGGGCAGAATCTAGGAAAACCAGATTCTTGTGGTCAGTAAGGACCGTTACCTGGTGTCTGGCCCCCTCCAGGAAGTGACGCCACTCTTCAAAAGCCCATTTAATGGCTAAAAGTTCGCGGTTGCCAATATCATAGTTACTCTCCGTGGGCGAAAACTTCCTAGAGAAGTAAGCACAGGGGCGGAGATTGGTGAGGGAGCTGGTACCCTGGGACAAGATGGCCCCCACTCCCACCTCGGATGCGTCAACCTCCACAATAAATGGCTCCCTTTGGTTGGGCTGAACCAGCACGGGGGCCGAGATGAAGCACTTCTTGAGGGTCTCAAAAGCCTGGACGGCCTCAGGGGGCCAATGGAGGACATCAGCACCCTTGCGAGTAAGGTCCGTAAGAGGCTTAGCGACGACCGAGAAGTTGGCAATAAATCTCCTGTAATAGTTAGCGAACCCCAAAAAACACTGTAGCGCCTTCAGGGAGGCAGGTTGGACCCATTCCGCCACAGCCTGAACCTTGGCTGGGTCCATGCGGAATTCATGAGGAGTGAGGATTTGACCTAAAAATGGTATCTCCTGTACCCCAAACACACATTTTTCGGTCTTCGCAAACAGATTATTTTCCCGGAGGACCTGGAGGACCTTCCTGACATGCTCATGGGCTTGTTATTATGTAATGGCAGGAAGGAGGTGAAGGGAACAAGTGAGCCCTAATCTACCCACCGCCCTGTCCCTGCCTACTTGCAACGACCCGCCCTAGGCGACGGGGTACAACTTGGCGGCGGTCCCTACGCTGTCTAAGTGCAAGGGAGTACAAACAGGGAACACGCAAGGGAAGGGGCAGTAGCCCACGGAACGCCGCGAGGAAACGGAGCGGTGAATGAGTCAGTCAGGATCAGGATATAGTGGAGTATACCAACGAGAGCACGGAGCAGGAAGCAAGCCAGGGGCAAAGCGAAGCAGGATAAGCGGAACTGAAGCAAGGCAGAAGCACGGCAGAAGCAGGCTGGAGCAAGGCAGCAGTGGGGCCAGGAATCCAAGAAGAATAACAAGCACTGAGGAAGAGAACACGGCAGGTATAAATGGACAGGGGGCGGAGCTAACTCCGACTGACCAGGCCGCGATAGGCTCTCCCACTCCTGAGCCTGCCACCCTGGTTGGTGGGAGCCGGTGTCAGTCTAAGAGGTCTGGCCTCAGGTGTCGACTGATTAATCCCGGGAGTATACACAGACGTAGTACCCGGCAGATCCTTTACAGTACTCCCCCTTTTATGAGGGGCCACCGGACCCTTACTAAGAGGACCCGGTTTAGTGAGGAAGAGAAGGTGGAACCTCCTGATCAATACCCCAGCGTGAACATCACGAGCAGGTACCCAAGTCCTCTCCTCCGGCCCGTATCCTCTCCAATGGACCAGGTACTGGAGGGAGCCCTGGATCATCCTACTGTCCATAATCTTGGCCACCTCGAATTCCACCCCCTCAGGGGTGAGAACGGGAACAGGAGGTTTCCTCGAGGGGGACCAGGACGGGGAGCAGCGTGTCAGGTGTCAACTGATTAATCCCGGGAGTATACACAGACGTAGTACCTGGCAGATCCTTTACAACATGTGTGATCTCTGGGGGTCCAACCACTTTGACCCCCAGTAATCAGGAGAATAGGGGATGGAAATTTCCCCGAAGTACTCCATGAGAATGAAGCAATGGTGCGCATGCTCGACCAGCGCTCCATTACTTTCTATGGAGCTGCCGAAGACAGTGGTCCCGGATAGGGGATACATGTGTTTTGTGGTAAAACCCCTTTAAGTTCCCCAGTAACGGCATGTTATTTGGTCACGGAGGTGACCCATGTTGCAAAATGGTGGAAGAATTTCTTTCTGGTGACAGGTAGAGAATTTGGCAGCTGCCCAAGGACTTCCGGTGTTGTCAGGGTCTACATTGGGCTTTGGGATGCTTTGCTCCCCGATCTTAAATGTTAATATTTTTGTTGTATTGTCACTGCTTTTTTTTTAAGATGGAAATTGGTCACTTAATGTTGAGTGGAAATCTGGACGTAGGACGTAGCCTATGGACTGAGCTGCAGTACCAGGCATAGCAAGTGATCACCATATACTCCTATATATGTCCTATCCTAGGGATAGTCCATCAATCTTTAAGTCCTGGAAAGCACCTTTAAAGACCCCCTTTCTGACAACTGATGAGCTATTCACCGGATAGGTCATCAGTATATGATCAGCTGCTGCCTCCGGGCATCGGACGATAATGTCAGAAGCAGATGGCTCTGGTCAAAGAATAGCGGCCAACTGTAGTTTTGCAGCTTTGCTCCTATTCAAGTGAATAGGAGCAGAGCCGCAGTTCTGTTGAACGGCCGCTATGCAGTGGCCGGAGCCATCTACTTCCATCTCCTACTACTGCATACCATTTAAAACATCTGGTGCCCAATGGCAGCCGGATCAGCTGATCGGTGTGGGGTCCGTGTGTCAGACACGCACCGATTATATACTGGTGACCTATCCGGTGGATAGGTCATCAGTTGTCAGAACGTGGAAAACACCTTTACGTAGCACATATACCTTAGAAATCTAAAATAGACTAGTTGCTGAGGACATCCTGCTGCTCCATACTATAAAGTAGTAGGCACTCTTTGGGCTGATGTGTGGAGCTTTGCATGGTTATTCTCCCCTAGAGGCACCTCTTCTAGGGGGGGGGGGGGGGTGATAGTTCTTCAAAAAGGCATCCAATGGTGCATGCCACAATTATTTTACTGCTGATTTCATACAAAAATCGGCAGCAAAAAAACTCTTTATACCACCGTTGGAGGCATATGGTGGGTGGTACAGTATAGCCTTTATGGGCTCTGTAATTAGGAGATCTATGGAGCCTTAATGAGTTACATTCTACCTTGTCAACTTCTTGTTCACACAGTACACATAGACACTAAAGAAAATCAAACTGCTCTGTTATAATGTTGTGATAGGCTGCACCTTTCCTTAACCCCTTCCACTTGTCATATATCATATATATCGCATCCCTGTCTACTTGTGTGGTCACATTAGGTTTTGTATTAGTTGTGTACTTTGTACATTTTTGTGGTGTTTTTGTCTTTAACTTACATACTGACTGCGATATTTGCTTACAAAGAACAAAACTGCAGCTGCGAGTTTTCTACTTATAAACTTAATTGATGGAATAACTGATAGAATTTGCCAGTTCAAAAAAACAAATGTAGAAGTGTGATTCGTGTCCTGTCTAATATTGCATGAATATTTGTTCCTGGTATATAGTAGTAAAAGTCTCGATATTTTGGTACTCATTGTAGTGAATAGAGAGCAGTGCCTCGGGCAGCAGAATGACTGGTTCTACTCGGATTCAGATTGTCATTATTTTTTTATTATTTTTTTTAAGTTCAAAGTCAAACTGAGATGAAAAGGAAGTATTTTCTTGAGATCGATGCAATTTATGAACTTTTCGGAATTTGTTACACAAGTTTCTGAAGCATGCAGCATGATATTAGACTAGTCATGACACCTACCATTATGTGTTTGAATTTAATGTTTTTTTGTTTGCATTGTTTGTGATGGCAAAAATAATATAGTATCCAGTGCTATTCTTGTTGTCAAATTCTGGAAGCTTAACAGAAACCTAATTGGCCCTTGGTTATTGAGATCCGTTAGGATTAGTTGAGATTCATTTTACACTGGATGGCAGTAATGTGAGCAGAGCCTAAAGGATAGCTATTGAATTGTATTTATACAAAAATAAAAAATAAAAGATAAGACATTCCTATGACAACCAAGTAGCCAGGTCTAGTCTCAACTAGCCCAGCTGTCTAATACACCCACGTGACTCACATTATTTTAGCCTGGACTAATATGTAGAGGAAAAAGGTCACACAAGAATATAAAAACTTGAGAGAAATTTAAACACACACACATAAAAGCACATATATCAGTCAGATGAGCTAGTAAAAAGCGACATGGTCACAAATATCATATTGTGTCATGGATTCGTTTCTCAAGTTATCTTGTGTGGTGGTACTAGGCCCAAAACAAAAATACTGTAATGGTCATGTAGGTAAATAAGTTAATTATTAAGTGCAGTCAACCCCAATATCCCACATCCCCCAACCACTCATACCACAGTCACAAGGGTCCAGGAAGGTGAGAGACCTGTTTAACAGAGGCCTTACATTGGAGACCCCGTTACTTTCTTTCCCTTACTAACAAAAAGGTGCACCTTCAGGGCCAAGAAAATCAACTTTTTGTCACGACCATGTGGAATGTGGACCTACTGGGCTACTCCGATGTAACGGAGTAGCAGCTGGTCAAATATATATAACAGTCACTTGGTCGAGGGTACCTGGGTGGCAGGCAGTAGCGTAGCTATAGGGGTTGCAATTGCGACCGGGCCCCAAAGCCAGGGGGGCCCGTGGCCCCCCCGCACCACATCAATAAAAAGTTACTATAGTAACTCGGGCCGCGGGTCCCTGTTACTATAGTAACTGACAGTACTTACTTTCCGGAGGTCCTGACGTCACAACGCTGTGCGCAGTTCATGATGTCACAACGCTATGCGCCGCGCACAACATCGTGATCCTGGATAGAGTCAGCACAGAACTTCCGACGTGGCTGAAGCGGAGGGTAAGTTTAATATCCCTGTCTGCTGAAGCTGATTGGCGGGGTCCGACTCCCGGGAGCCGGCCAATCAGCTGTTTTGAAGGGGCCGCAGCACTCGTACGAGAGCTGCTTCCCCTTCATTACGGTCACTTGCTCACACTGTGAATCCGTGTCAGCGATTCACAGTGTGAGCGAGTAAGGGAAATGAAGGGGAAGCAGCTCTCGTATGAGTGCTGCGGCCCCTTAAAAACAGCTGATTGGCCGGCTCCCGGGAGACGGACCCCAACCCATCAGCTATTGATGGCCTAGCCTGAGGATAGGCCATCAATGTTTAGGGACTGGACAACCCCTTTAAGCCTACGATGTAGCAGACTTAGAGGGCCCATGAGGCAGGATCACAGATTGTGTAATGCTGTCTGCTGGGCCCTGTATCTAAGCCAATCACATGGTAGGCTTAGATACATGGCCCATGTGTGATCCTGTCTGATGGGCCCTGTATTTAAGCCTACCACACGGTATGCCATTTTTTTTCCATCTCTGTATGTGTCGATTAACGACACATACAGAGATGGAATACAGCACATACATCCCCATAGTGAATGCGAACGGGAGCCGTTCCATTCACTATAGCGTACGCCGTCTGTGTGGGAACGGTGCATGCACCGCTCCCACACAGTACAAAAGGAAGGTCTTTGGCCGAGCGACATCCGGCGCCATTTTCATGTGGACCGGAAGCCGCGGCCGGACAGTAAGATGACTACTTCCGGTCGCGGCTTCCATCCATATGTTCAGAAGCAAGGACTAGGAGCGGAGGGAGCGGACGGAGCGGAGGGAGCGGAGGGAGCGGAGGCAGCGGCGGCGGCAGGAGCAGGTAAGTTATGTTTGTGTATGTTCGTGTTATACTGTGTGATTACCACTGTATCTAATCCTCCTACACTGTGCATTCGCTCAAAAAATGGCAGCACACAGTGTAGGAAGTTTGAACATTCAACCCCCTCCTTTCTCCTGGCACTAGCCAGGATAAAGGAGGAGGGATTGTTTGAGGACGCTAGAGCGAGTGTGTCTTCTCCAATTTTGCAGCATAAAGTAAAGAGGTTGCTTTACCACATGCCAATGCTGCAATTTTGGGAATTGCTCCCTCTAGTGACCAGCACATGTAAATGTTATAAATTAGAATCTAATTTATAATAGTTCCTGACTTGTGAAAAAATAAAAAAAATTAGAACAATGTGTAATCATTTATATACTAACAGTTAGACTAAAAAAAAAAAAAATATATATTTTTCTAGCGACACATTCCCTTTAAAGGGGTTGTCCAGTCCCTAAACATTGATGGCCTATCCTCAGGATAGTTCATCAATAGCTGATGGGTCAATAGCCTTTTGCTGAGCCACTGTATTTAATCCTATCATGTGGGATACTGTCTGCTGGGCCACTGTATCTAATCCTATCATGTGTGATACTGTCTGTTGAGCCAATGTATCTAATCCTATCCGTAGTTTATAGGGTTATGGGGTCGTAGTGCTATAGATATGCACACACACATTTTTTTGGGGTGGACGCATATGTATTGGGGCTATTTCCCCTGACATTTTAAGTCATTAGTGACGCCCCTGGCTGCTAGTGCTGCATTGTTGGGTCACTTAGGAGACCCAGCGATGCAGCTGAAAGCTGCGGACCATCGGCCATGAGAGGTTTGCGGGGGGGGGGGGGCAGTAAGAACTTTTGCATCAGGGCCCATGAGCCTTCAGCTACGCCCCTGGTGGCAAGCTGGTGCTGGATATCTGGAAGCTGGTTTGTGCCAGATTATCAGAAACTGCCTTGTGCTGAATTATCAGAAGCTGGTTTGTGCCGGATTATCAGAAACTGGCTTGAGCCGTATTATTGTAAACTGGGTTGTGCTGGATTATCGGAAGCAGGTATGTGCTGGATTATTGGATTTATCATGGAGACCGGACACAAATACTAAATTCGTCATGGACACGGGACTTGACACGGACACCGGACACTGAAGTCATCGTGGACACTGGATACAGGAACAGGCAATGGAATCTTTGCAGACTAACACAAGATTAGCAACAACATTGCTCAGGCACTGGGATACAGGGCAGACTTCCTTTTATACATCAGGGTATGCTGAGATAGGCTGTGAGCACAATTACTAGTGCGTGCGGTGGCCTTTTAAGAATTGGCAGGAGCGTGCGCGCGCTCCCTACGGATCTCAGCGGCAGGAAGCAGAGATTGCCGGTGTCCCATGGAAGAAGGAAGAGGACGCCGGTGGTAAGCACACACAGACGGGAAGAGGCGTTCCGCGGCCGTCGGCGCTACACTATTCAAAGCTTAACCATGTAAAGTCACTATTTTAATAGTTAAAGAGGCTCTGTCACCAGATTTTGCAACCCCTATCTGCTATTGCAGCAGATAGGCGCTGCAATGTAGATTACAGTAACGTTTTTATTTTAAAAAAACGAGCATTTTTGGCCAAGTTATGACCATTTTTGTAGTTATGCAAATGAGGCTTGCAAAAGTCCAAGTGGGTGTGTTTAAAAGTACAAGTCCAAGTGGGTGTGTATTATGTGCGTACATCGGGGCGTTTTTAATACTTTCACTAGCTGGGCGCTCTGATGAGAAGTAACATCCTCTTCTCTTCAGAACGCCCAGCTTGTGACAGTGCAGATCTGTGACGTCACTCACAGGTCCTGCATCGTGACGGCCACATCGGCACCAGAGGCTACAGCTGATTCTGCAGCAGCATCAGCGTTTGCAGGTAAGTCGATCTTACCTGCAAACGCTGATGCTGCTGCAGAATCAGCTGTAGCCTCTGGTGCCGATGTGGCCGTCACGATGCAGGACCTGTGAGTGACGTCACAGATCTGCACTGTCACAAGCTGGGCGTTCTGAAGAGAAGAGGATGTTACTTCTCATCAGAGCGCCCAGCTAGTGAAAGTATTAAAAACGCCCCGATGTACGCACCTAATACACGCCCACTTGGACTTTTACTTTTAAACACACCCACTTGGACTTTTGCAAGCCTCATTTGCATAATTACAAAAATGGTCATAACTTGGCCAAAAATGCTCGTTTTTTAAAAATAAAAACGTTACTGTAATCTACATTGCAGCGCCTATCTGCTGCAATAGCAGATAGGGGTTGCAAAATCTGGTGACAGAGCCTCTTTAAGGTAAGAAAATAACTGCTGACCACAAACTTTCCAGAGTGAGGCCACTGACAATCAAGGCGCTACGGCACAGAGCCTGTACAGCAGTACAGGGAGTCCCTATGGGTCAGTATTATGGATCATCAGGCACACCATGTGGAGTCATATGGCAACTCAGTGAAGCACGTGTTCTCCTCTAGAAGCAATGTGTAACGACGGGGGTAGGGAAACGAACAAGTGAGCCCTAATCTACCCGCCACTCTGTCCCTGCCTACTTGCAACGACCCGCCCTAGGCGACGGGGTACAACTGGGCGGTGGTCCCTACGCTCAGTAAGTGCACGAGACAAACATACAAGGGAATACAAAGCAAAGGGAAAAGGGCAGTTGCCCACGGCAACACCGTGAGCAACCAGAGTGGTGAACGAGCCAAGTCAAACCAGGAGAGCACGAGGTACCAAACGCAGAGCAGGAGAGTAGTCAGAAAGCCAGGGTCAGTATGGAGCAGGATCAAATAGTTAGGAGCTGTAGCTGGGCCAGGAAACCACACGAGAAGAATCACAAGCAAAGGAGGAACAGGGAAGGCAGGTATAAATAGACAGAGGGCGGGAGCTAGCTCCGTCTGGCCAGGCTGCGATAGGCTCTCCCACTCCTAAGCCTGCCATCCTGAGTGGTGGACGATGGAGTCAGTCTCAGAGACGTAGATTCAGGTGCAGACTGATTACCTATGGGAGTTAACCCCGAAGCTGTGCCTGGCAGATCCTTTAAACAATGTGGTTATCTTTTTAAATCAAATTATGTAAGCGCTCCTGCCACGACAAGGCGACCTCATTCAGATCCCTAGAGCAATATTATACGGATACAACAGAAGACTTACTACTCTCTTGGGCCTAGGCCTACAAACTGTACTCAGTATAGGTAGGAACCAGCTTTATACTAATTAAAAACAGACTTAACAGGTGGGTGGAGTACATGACCAAAACAGAGGTATTACTGCTATATTAACTATACTTTGAGTTCTTAGCACACATTTTGATCAAATTGCGTGGGCACTTCTGGGGCACTGTATAGCATTGTATGGTACGGACCACTGTATACCAAGTATTATATTAATTATACAGGATAATTTAGTTATGTGTGTTCAGAGTGTAATATAGTTTGGGTGAACATTTTTAAATAATATGGACATAGTAAAGTAGATGCATTATTTAACAAAAGTGATTTTTGAGGAATGGCTTATTTATTATGGGGTATGGTCAGGGCCGGCCTTAGGGGTGTGCGACCGATGCCTTTGCACAGGGCGCATCACTCCAGCAGGTGGAAGGGGGCGCTGCACTGGCTCCCTTCCCCTGATGGTTTCATAAACGCCCTGGCCCGGCGACTCAGGAGTCGCCTATCCGCCAGGGCGCTTCTTCACTCAGTGGCGTCACTACCGCTATAGCAGCCACTGCGGCTGCTACAGCGGTAGCGATGCCACTATGGCAGAACAGGGAGGTATCTTCCTGCTCTGCTATCTACTAGCGATACAGTAGCTCCCTGAAGGAGCGGAATCCCCTTGTAGCCGGGGATTCCGCTCCTGGATGGAGCGCTTGATGTCTCTGTCCATATACGGACAGTGACATCAGGGGAAACTACTGAAGTGGAATCGCCGTCCACAGCGTTGCCGACTCTATGACTGGGGTTACCACTCCAGGAGAAGTCCTTGACGTCACTGTCCATAAATGGACAGAGACGTCAGGGGCTTCTCCTGGAGTGGAATCCCCAACGCTGTGACCGGGGATCCCACTCCAGGAGAAGCCAGTGACGTCACTGTCCATAAATGGACACAGACGACAGGGCCTTCTTCTTGAGTGGAATCCCCGGTCACAGCGCCGGCAATGCTGTGGACGGGGATTCCGCTTCCGGAGTGCTCCAGGAGTGGAATCCCCGGCCACATGGTGATTCCGCTCCTTCAGGGAGCTACAGTGGCACTATCTACAGGAAGGGGGTTGCTATTTACAAGGGTGCTGTGAGCTGTGTGGCGCTACCTACAAGGGGGCTCTGTGGCACTACTTACAAGGGGCTGTCTGGCACTACCTACAAAAGGGCTGTGTGGCACTACCTACCAGGGGGCTGTGTGGTACTACCTACCAGGGGGCTGTGTGGCACTACCTACAGGGTGCTGTGTGGCACTACCTACAGGGTGCTGTGTGGCACTACCTACAGGGTGCTGTGTGGCACTACCTACAACGGGGCTGTGTGGCACTACCTACAGGGGGCTGTGTGGCACTACCTACAAGGAGCTCTGTGGCACTATCTACAGGGGGAATCTGTGAGTGGCGGACTGATGGTCATTTTAGTGCGAGACAATGTTTTAAACAAACAACCTCCACGTATTTTATACTTGTTTTCATAAAGAAGCCCCAACGCACTTACCCTCTCAGGTATACTTGCGCGTGGTTTGCATGAAATGGTGTCAAGTAAATTACAATTTTAATTGACTTGGAACAAAAACATATAAGAGCAAAAGCCAACAAGATTGTTCGTCCGAAAATGCCTCCAGTTGATTTCAATGGGAGGTGGAGGCGTTTTTTTCCCCGCGAGTGGTAAAAAACGCTCGCGGGAAAAAGAAGCGACATGCCCTATCTTTGGGCATTTGCGCCTCAGACCTCCCATTGACATCAATCGGAGGCAGAGATACCGTATTTCACTGCGTTTTTGACCATGGTGCTCAATGGGCGTGAGCGAAAAACGCGGCAAACAGCGTGCAGGCAGATCAAAATCTGCCTCAAAATTCCAAACAGGATTTTGAGGCAGAATTTTCTGCCTGCAAAAAACTGTGTGAACTCAGCCTAAGGCTCAGTTCACACTGAGTTTTTTTACGCGGAAACTGCGTCAAAAACCGTGCAAAAAAACAGCTGAAAATGTCTCCCATTGATTTCAATGGGAGGTGGAGGCATTTTTTCCCGCGAGCGGAAAAAACGTCTCGCAGGAAAATATAGGGACATGCCCTATTTTCGGGCGTTTAAGTCTCTGACCTCCCATTGACATCAATGGGAGGCAGAAAAAGCGTATTTCACAGCTTTTTTTGCTCGCGGCGCTCAATGGCGGCGTGCAGGCAGAGCAAAATCTGCCTCAAAATTCCAAACGGAATTTTGAGGCAGATTCTCTGCCTGCAAAAAACTCCATGTGAATACAGCATAAGGCCGGATTCACACGAGCGTGTGCGTTTTGCGCACGCAAAAAACGCTGCGTTTTGCGTGCGCAAAAAGCACTTAACAGCTCCGTGTGTCAGCCCTGTATGATGCGCGGAGGCGTGCTTTTAGCGCAGCCGCCATCATTATGACACATCTGGATTATATTGTACATCACCTGCAATGATATAATGCCAGTTTACCCAGCTGAAAAGACAATTTCCTGGTTGGCCTTGCAATGGTCAAACTTATTGACAAGACCTTACCATGTAGTGGAATATTCTTCATCTGGATCCTGATCTGGACTATGTCGGTGTTTTAAAATTATATGTCCATTTTTCTTTTTTGGTTCTGAATAACTTGCTGACCAATTCAAGTATTAGGGTATGTTCACACGCACTAATTACGGACGTAATTCGGGCGTTTTTGCCCCGAATTACGTCCGAAAATAGCGCCTCAATAGCGCTGACAAACATCTGCCCATTGAAAGCAATGGGCAGACGTTTGTTTGTTCACACGAGGCGTAATTTACGCGTCGCTGTCAAATGACGGCGCGTAAATAGACGCCCGCGTCAAAGAAGTGACCTGTCACTTCTTTGGCCGTAATTGGAGCCGTTATTCATTGACTCCAATGAATAGCAGCGCCAATTACGTCCGTAATGGACGTGGCGTTCAAGCGCCTGCACATGCCGTTACGGCTGAAATTACGGGGATGTTTTCAGGCGGAAACATCCCCGTAATTTCAGCCGTTACGGACGCTGTCGTGTGAACATACCCTTACTAAGGCCTTGTTCACACGAACGTACATTACGTTTGAGATACATGCGTGAAAATCACGCGCGTCGCACGGACATATGTTAGTCAATGGGGCTGTTCTGACAGGTCGTGATTTTCACGCAGCGTGTATCCGCTGCGTAAAACTCACGAAATGTCCTATACTTGCCCGTGTTTCAATGGGTGCGTGCAAATCGCGCTGGACACACGGAAGCACTTCCGGGTACTGCGCGTGATTCGCGCTACAGTAGTAAAAGAAACGAATGAAAACAGAATAGCACCTCCTGCTTTTATGTTTGTAAACATAAAAACAGAGTGTCATAATGATGCCGACTGCGTGAAAATCACGCAGCCACGCACCATATACAGATGCCACACTGAACTTTTTGCGTGTGAAAGTTTTTTTCACACGCAAAACGGACACGTTCGTGTGAATAAGGATTTACTGTGTCATTTCTACTGGAGTCACATATTACAGAGGTGCCACCACATAAATCTTTTATTCTGCTCATTAATCCGTTTTCCTAATTATGTCTTCTAAATGTTTAGTGTTGGGTTTTCTAATTAGAATGTCCTATATTAAAACCTACATCAAATAAAACTAGGTTGCCTAGTTTTGAAAATACATTATTAAGTATTCTTTTAAGGACATTCTGAGTTAATAGCGAGTTGTCCTTAATTTGTAAGCTTTGTTATTAGCAGGAGTGGAAAGTAAGGGTATGTGCACACGCAAATTCAAAAATGTCTGAAATTACGGAGCTGTTTTTAAGGGAAAACAGCTCCAGATTTTCAGAAGTTTTTTAAGCCACTCGCATTTTTCACGGCCGTTTTTGGTGCTGTTTTTCTATAGAGTCAATGAAAAACTGCTCCAAAAACGGTTCAAGAAGTGTCATTCACTTCTCTTTCGCGTGCGTTTTTTTTAATGCGGCCGTTTTTCAAAACTGCTGCGTAAATTTTTTTTAAAAAAAAAACGCCCCTGCTTCCAACTTTTTGGCCATTTATCGGCCGTTTATTTGGCCCCCTCATGTTGCAGACCCCGTAGCAGGCGCTACGGCTGCTACAGCGGTAGTTACGACACTGGGTCGGATGGTAGTACCAGGACATTCATTTTCATCAGTAGTTCAAACTGTGAGGGTATGTGCACACGCTAGCTGTCATTTACGGCTGAAATGACAGACTTTTTTCAGAAGAAAACAGCTGCGTCGTTTCAGCCGTAAATGCTCCTCCTCGCATTATGCAAGGCGTCTGTGACGCTCGTATATCTTGAGCTGCTCTTCATTGAGTTCAATGAAGAACGGCTCAAATTACGTTGCAAAGAAGTGCCCTGCACTTCTTTGCCGAGGCAGTCAATTTAAGCGTCGTCGTTCGACAGCTGTCAAACGACGATGCGTAAATTACAGGTCGTCTTCACAATACGTTGGCAAACCCATTCAAATGAATGGGCAGATGTTTGCCGACGTATTGTAGCCCTATTTTCAGGCGTAAAACGAGGCATAATACGCCTCGTTTACGCCTGAAAATAGGTCGTGTGAACACAGCCTCACTCTGTGTAAGCAAAGAGTGACAAGCCCGTGCTGACAGCTGTCCCAGGCAGCTGATCAGTCCTGTCATGCAGTCAATCATGACAGTCTCGGCCCCATGATCGCTATGTTTGGTCAGTGACTGACCAATCATAATGCTAAACTAATGGAGGCAGGAGGAAAAGCCTGTATTCGACTCTGATCTCTTCAGTCCTATCAGTGCTGTTGAAGAGAACAGAGCTGCGCTGCCTGATCTTCCTGACTTCACCATTCCCCATATCCACCCCGTTTCATTTTTTTTGTTCTAAAAAAACAATTAGGCTGGGTTCACACGACCACTTTTCAGATGTAATGGAGGCATTATACGCCTCGAATTATGCCTGAAATAACGGCTCCAATACGTCGGCAAACATCTGCCCATTACTTTCAATGGGTGTGCCGACGACCTGTCATTTTACGCGTCGCTGTCAAAGTACGGCACGTAAAATTACAGCCTCGTCAAAAGAAGTGCAGGACAAATCTTGGGACGTTTTTGGAGCCGTTTTCTCATAGACTATATTGAAAACAGCTCCAGAAACGGCCGAAAAAACGCAGCTAAAAACGCGAGTTGCTCAAAAAACGTCTGAAAATCAGGAGGTGTTTTCCCTTGAAAACAGCTCCGTATTTTCAGACGTTTTTGGTCACTACGTGTGAATATACCCTAACAAAAAAAAAAATAATTTAGTGTTTAGGTAGCGCCAGGTGTAGGGCGTTATTTAGTGTGTTTTATTTCATTTTTGTTATATATAAAAAAGATCTAAAAATTTTTATTAAAGGAACAGTGTCATCACAAATTATTTTTTTATATGTTAAAGATGTTAGTGCTTTATTAAAAACGTTTATATTCATTTGTGTGTTTGTGTTTTACTTTTTCTTATTTTTACACTTTTTCTTCCCTATGGGGGCTGCCATTTTTTGTTCCATTTCTGTGTGTGTCGATTAACGACACATACAGACATGGAATACGGCAGCCACAGTCCCATAGGGACTGCGAACGGCTCCTGTCCCATTGACTGCAGTGTACGGCGTCTGTGTGGGAACTGCGCATGCGCCGCTCCCACACAGTCCTATTCGAAATTGGCGCCGTCCGGCGCCATTTTCCTGTGGACCGGAAGTCGCGGCCGGACAGTAATATTACTACTTCCGGTCGCGGCTTCCGGATTTGTGCACTTGCACCAGCGGCAGCAAACGGAGCGGACGGGCCGGAGGGAGCCGCGGCGGCAGGAGCAGGAAAGAGATTTCAATGTATGTTCGTGTTTGTGTGTGTTTACTACTGTATGTAAACCTACTACACTGTGGGTTAGCTCAAAAAATGGCGACACACAGTGTAGGAGGTTACATCGTTCAAACCCCTCGTTTATCCCGGCACTAGCCAGGATAAAGGAGGGGGGATGCTGAGAGCTCACTAGAGCGAGGGCTTTTAACCCAATGTTGCAATGCTGCAATTTTGGGAACAACTCCATCTAGTGACCAAAAATGGGTAGTATTATAAATTAGAAATAATTTATAATATTACCTGGACTCGTGCAAAAAAATAAAAAAAATTTGAACAGTGTTTAATCACCCACACACTAAATGTTTAATTTTTTAAAAAAAAACATGTTTTTCTGGCAACACATTCCCTTTAAATAGTTGTTTAGTGTTATAAGTAGTGATAGGGGTGGGCGTTAATTTCCGTTAGATAGGTGTAGGGCTAATTAGGTACGTTTTAAGGTTTTGTATAAAAAAAATCTAAAATAAATAAATAAATAGTTTAGTGTTATAGGTAGCGTTAGGGTTGGCCGTTAATTTGCGTTAGATAGGTGTAGGGCTAATTATGTAAGTTTTAGGGTCTAGTATAAAAAAAAATGAAAAAAAGAATGAAAATAAGTTTATAGTTTGTCATTACACATTACATAGTGTGTGTTATATACATACATATATATTCGATTTCTAGCTAAAATAATGGCTTGCCGGACATTTACAGCTGAGGAAGCGTATACGATGATCTGTTCTGATACAGCGGAAGCGAGGATCTGTTTTTATTGTCGTCAATTAGTAGCGACAGTGATGAGCCCCAAGCACAGCGGAGCAGGCCAAGTCAAAGTTAGCCCCGCACAAGTGCTAGTGACCCTGATTGGCAGTCCGCAGCCACATTTATTCCCTAAATTCCTGATTTTAAATCTGCCACAGGAAATAATATCGACACCACGGGATAAAGCGAGGGTGATTTTTTTTAAATTCTTCTTTTCAGAAGATTTTTTTTTTTAAACTCATTTTATTAAAAGTAACTGTCAGAGTCAAACCATCACATACATCAGGATAACATTATACACTCAATAGTACATATGTCAGAAGAATCAATACATACAAAGGGAATACTCGCAGGTATCCATTATGTTAACCCGTGGTTCGCAGACCACATACATATAATACATGTTGATCAAATCATTCTAACCCGACTTTTATTGCAGTGCATCATGAAAGTAGGAATACGCCCCCACTTCAATATTCTGCCATACCGCCCCAATTATCTCATACGACATAAATCAAAGCACCTGGACGTGTATTCCTCCCGATCCCTTTACCCGCTCCCACCCCCAGCTTGTATCAGAGCAGCTGATAGCCCTTGGATTATACAGTGAGTGAGACTCGAGGAGCACCAACCATTCCAGATCAGATCAAATTTAGCCGGTTTCCCCCGGTGTTTATACACTATTTTCTCAAATGGGAGTATGTCATTGACCAGTTTACGCCATTGCGCTACTGTCGGGGCCCTATCCGCCATCCATCTCATGGCCACCGCCTTCCTTGCCATAAATAGTGTTTCTCTGAGAAAAATCCTCTCATATATTGACCCTTGCTCCTCATTTAGCAGTCCCAGTAAACACACCTCCGGCCTGCAAGGTATCGTCCTCCCCAGCACTGCCGTTAATAATGCAACCACCTCCTCCCAAAAGCGAAGAATCCAGTGGCAACCCCACATTAGGTGGATAAAGTCTGCCCACATCTCTCCACACCTATGACATTGTGAGGACGCCATTCTTCCCATACGATGTAGCCTTACGGGCGTTAAATAACATTGGTGGATGATGAACAGTTGCACTAGTTTATTATTTGCAGCTGGTGAAACCAGCAAGTGGGAACCCTGCGCCTCCCTCCATTCCTCCGCTGTGAGTTGTGGAATTAATGCACGCCACCTATCCTCAGCCCCCAGGGGCTCCATTCGCATTTTAGCCTCCAGTAGAAAAGAATAAATTTGAGAAACGACTCCACGTGTAAACGGCGTGTTCAACCTCACCACCAAGTCACAGCTAGAGTACGTCACGGAGTTCAATGGGAATTGTGCTAATAGAGCATGATGGAGCTGTATGCAATATAATTCATCCCCTGGTGGTATATTGAATGCTGCCCGAATCTCACCCACCGTCATAACCGACCCTTCTTCCGTTAGAAATTGTGACAGAACGGCTACCTCTCTAGAGGACCAGTAACGTTTCCCCACCATCCCGTGCAGATGGCAAAAGCTCGGATTATCCCACCGCGGGCTCTCCGCCACCACCCCCACAAACCCCAGTAGATCTTTAGCCTGTTGCCAGACTCGTCTGGCCAACTTATGCAAGGGTAACAGGGAGTGGTGTCTAAAATCATGCGCTCGGGCTAGATGACACTCAGCATTAGTCGTTAGGGGGGAGGAGACCCAAGAAATCAAGTACCTGAGCTGACCCGCCAAATAATATAGAAAAACATCCGGTAACGCAGCCCCAGCTTCATCTTTAGGTCTTTGTAGAATCGACAGCTTGAGTTTAGATCTCCCCCCCCCATACAAACGGCGCGAACAACGAGTTTATTATTTTAAAGAACCTTTTAGGCACCAGCACGTCCATATGCTCCAACACGTACAAGAATTTCGGCAATACTATCATCTTTAATATATTGACGCGTCCTGCCACTGACAAAGGCAGGCCTTTCCACATCTGTATTTTGTCCCTTAGGTACGTGACCAAGGGTGCTACATTTAACCCATACGATCTAGAGCTATCCCTGGCAATATTAATCCCCAAGTATTTGAACTCTGGTCTTACTGGCAGTCTGCAAAATTGGGTGCCCCATCCACAGTTATCCTGCCTCAAAGGCATCAGATACGATTTGGACCAATTAATTAGGGGTATATATTGTTTGTTTAATGGTAGCAATATAGTTATATTGATTACAAGCTACAACCTGCCTGTGTGAAATACCCCACGCAGTTTGTAAAAAAATGTCTTCACTTAGGTTCAAGTGTTCATCACTTATATTCAAGTGTTAATACGCTTTCTTTGCCACTTTGGTCTCAGTGACTTGCTGGAAAGTTTTCTTGGGTTCGTGTGATAATTCAGCCTAGATAGCTGCACTCTGTGAGGATTTCAGCTAGTGTCTATCAGCTAGTGCAGCTGCCAGTTACTCTGCCCTTATAAGGACTGCTTCCTGTGTTCCAGTCGGTCACTGAATACACTGTTATGTTCAGACTGAATTGCTGCGATACATTAAGACTGGATCGATATAAAGTCTAAGGATATAAGCCTGTACTTTTCGGCTGGTGCAGCTATCAGCTGTAGAGCCCTTATAAGGACTACTTCCTGTGTTCCAGTGAGTCACTGAATTCACTGTTATGCTGAAACTGAATAGCTACGTGAACTATGGATATAAGCCTGTACTATTCGGCTGGTGCAGCTATCAGCTGTTGAGCCCTTATAAGGACTGCTTCCTGTGTTCCAGTGGGTCACTGAATTCACTGTTATGTTAGGACTGAGTAGCTACGTTACCTATGGATATAAGCCTGTACTAATCGACTGGTGCAGCAATTCAGTCTGAACATAACAGTGTATTCAGTGACCGACTGGAACACAGGAAGCAGTCCTTATAAGGGCAGAGTAACTGGCAGCTGCACTAGCTGATAGACACTAGCTGAAATCCTCACAGAGTGCAGCTATCTAGATTTAGCACTATAACATAGATGCAACAGGCAGAGTGCATATTATAACAGCATCTATCAGGCTGAATTATCACACGAACGGGGAGATACCCCTGAGGGTATTTGAACTCAATACTCGGACGTACTTTACACCATTTGGAATTATAATATCAACAAAAAATTGAAAAATCAAAATAAAAAATGAATATTAAATAACAAAAATAGAAAAATCAAAACCAAGTATAAACAATCAACACCTAGTCCGCCCGACACAATTTTTGAGCTCACCCAAGAAAACTTTCCAGCAAGTCACTGAGACCAAAGTGGCAAAGAAAGCGTATTAACACTTGAATATAAGTGATGAACACTTGAACCTAAGTGAAGACATTTTTTTACAAACTGCGTGGGGTATTTCACACAGGCAGGTTGTAGCTTGTAATCAATATAACTATATTGCTACCATTAAACAAACAATATATACCCCTAAAGATACTAATCAGTGATATCTAGATTTTTACTAGGGAAAACAAACTTGACAATTTACTCGGTGGACCAATTAATTAGTAACCCTGAGTATCTTCCAAAGACGTTAATGAGGGAAATGGCCCTAGGAAGGGTGGCATTGGGGTTCGCCATAAACAACGCCATGTCATCCGCATATAACCCTATCCGGTCCTCTCTGTCCCCTATTCTAATTCCCATATATGCGGGATCCCTCCTGATGTTAAGAGCCAGTGGTTCAATGGCCAATGCAAAAATAAGTGGCGAAAGTGGGCACCCCTGCCTCGTGCCCCTATGGAGGCCAAAGGAAGGGGACAGGGCCCCATTCACCAACACCTGTGCTCGTGGAGATTTATACAACAAGGAAACCCAATTAATAAATCCTTCCCCAAACCCAAATCTACGCAGCACTGCCAGCAGATAAGGCCATTCTACCGAGTCAAATGCCTTTGCCGCATCCAGAGATGCCACAGTCCAGTCCTGCTGCTCCTCCCATCCAATCTGCGTCACCACCTGTACCCGCCTAATATTCTCTGAGGTGGACTTGCCGGGTATAAAGCCGCACTGGTCTGAATGGATGATCTCCTTTATCACTTTACATAGCCTGTTAGCTAACATCTTAGTCAAGATTTTGTAATCCACTGTCAGCAGCGAGATCGGTCTATATGAACCACATTCATCTGGTTTTTTGTCTGGCTTCAGCAACACAATTATGGTGGCGTCACACATGGATTCCGGAAGAGCAGAGCTCCGGTAGCTATGTTCAAAGAGGGCCAGCAATTGGGGGGCCAGCAGCTCCCCATACTGTAGATATACCTCCAGGGGAATACCATCCGGCCCTGAAGCTTTCCCCTTAGCCAGTGAAGCCATTCCCTCCAAGATCTCATCTACCGTAAATGGAGCCTCAAGCATTGCCACCCCCTCCACTGTCAATGTAGAGAACGATATTCCATTCAAATACTTCTACATCTCATCCATCCTATAATCAACTTTTGAAGCATACAGCTGATCATAAAACTGTGTAAATTGCTCGAGAACATCTCTCGGGGAGGTGTAGATCCTATCTCCAGGCCCCGCTATACCCATCACCGGGGGGATCTAGAACTGTTCCGCACCATATGCGCAAGAATTTTACCCGATTGATTGCCCAGTTCAAAATGAGATTGTTTGCTAAAGAATAGACTACGCGACGTCTTATCCCTCAAGACCTGTAAATACTGTCTACCCAAATCCAGCCAGGCATTCCGGTTAGCCGGTGTGGGATCCTGAACAAATGCCCCTTCCGCCTGTGAACATTGATATGCTAAGTCCTCCTCCTGCAAGGCGGAAGCTCGTTTTACATAGGATATGGAGGATCGGAGACATCCCCTCAAATAGGCCTTGAGGGTATCCCACACCAGCGACCGATTCTCCATCTGAGCATGCGCTTCTATAAATATTGATAACTGTTCCGGTATGCGATCGTTTTGTTGAATGAGCTGAAGCCAAAACAGGTGTATTTTACCCATACCCCTTCTGCCTACCTGTGGCCTTTTCAATGTTAGTAAGATCGGGCTGTGATCCGAGATCCCCCTCGGTAAATGATCCACAAAATCCACCTCCTGGAAAACTGCAGGCGATCCAAATATATAATCAATTCTGGACAGCGCATTATATTGTGGGGTGTGGCATGTGTACTCTCTGATCCCGTCATGTGTCGCTCTCCACAAGTCAATCCATCCCATTTCCTTTACAAGGAGACTTAACTGAGAGGGGCTTCCAGGACCTCTACTCCCATTCCCCTGCAGTCTATCTATACCAGGGTCCATAACCAGGTTGAAATCCCCCATCATGATCACTCGAGCCCCCGGGTGTGCTGACACAAATCGGACGGCTTCCTGGATTATTGCCAGTGAAGCTGGTGGAGGATTATACACCCCCAAGATCACATATGGGCAATCATCGAGGACCGCATGTAGAAAAATGTACCGCCCCTCCGGGTCCATGTTGGATTGTAGCAATTTCCAACGGAGCTCTACGTGCACTAAGATGGCCACCCCTCTAGAGTACGGGGTGTGTGAGGCATGTCCCACCCACTGCACCCAGGGCTTACTCAAACTCGCCACAGTATCCGGTGTCATGTGTGTTTCCTGTAGAGACGTTAAATGCGGACGATGTCCCCGCACAGCAGCGAATATCATATGCCTCTTTTCAGGAGACCCCATTCCCCGGACATTCCAGGACATTAACCGTAATCCTGCCATTTCATACTGTTAACACATATTGGAGTACCATTGCCCAGGAGCCTACCCACCAGCCCCTCAGTGACAATTGTCCCAACCCCGTCTACAGTTCCCTCCATGACTCGTAGGTGTACAATATTAATGCCAATTTCTGCGGTAATGTGAGTTGACTCAATATCCTTCATAACAACCTCAACAACATTGCTCAACAGGAGCAAACCTTTGTAGCCTATACTCTAGGGGGTAGTTTCTACGGCTAGCGTATTTCTGCCGCAAATACACTATCTGTATAGGTATAGCGCTTCTCCCGGCCAGCATCCCCCGGGCATTATAAAAAACATTTTAATACCTGACTCATATTATCGGTCCCCCATCCCTCCTATTCAGAACACATAAGGATGAGATTATGAGGACTAAACTGCCCAGCTTATAACATGGACCTCATGCCCCCCATAACAGGTTGCAGATAATATGTTACATCATCACATCATTATCTTATAAGGATACTTTCAACTGGAACTTCTGTAATACAAGCAATATGGGGTATCCATGAGTTCCATATGTCAGAAATAACCTCCCATCCTGCACAGCCACAGCAATCATCGTCAAGGATATCGCCTATGCTTTCTCGTAAGCCATTCTTCCGCCTCAGTTGGATCCGTAAAAAATATGGCTCGATCTCCATCCACCACCCGCAATCTAGCCGGATATGCCATCGAATAAGGAATCTGCAGGTCCCGGAGTCGGCGTTTGATAGAGACATAAGACGCCCTCTGTCGCTGCAAATCAGGAGAAAAGTCCGGATATATGGACACAGAAGCATTTTCAAATCGGATCCCTTAGGCCTTCCGAGCTTCCAGCAGAACCGTGTCCCGATCTTTGCAATTCAACATCCAAGCAAGCAGTGGTCTTGGGGAAGCACCCGGAGCTGGTAACCGTGCTGGAACCCTGTGCGCCCTTTCCACCGCATACGCCAACGAGAAGGAGGCAGCTGGAAAGATCTCCTTCAGCCATTTTTCCACGAATTCTCCAGGCCTCTGCCCCTCTGCCCTCTCCGGCAACCCCACAATGCGGAGATTATTGCGGCGCGATCTATTTTCTAAATCGTCGGCTTTCTGGCGCCACAGATCAACTTTACGGTGCAGATCTTGAATAGCCGCCGGCATATTAGCAGTAAGGTCTTCCAAGGCTGAAATCCTGCCCTCCATCTCCGTGACTCTTTCCCACACATTCTGCAGGTTCTGCCTCAATAGGCCCACGTCCACTCTCACCTCGTCGATCTTAGCCGTTAGTGTCGTACGTGTCTCAAGGATGGCTGTCAGCAGCTTATCCGATGCCTCCTGCAGCGTGATTCCTGCATCCTGTTCTGAGGAAACAGGGGTGGATGTCCCAGCCTCAGCCGCGGCCTGCACAGCAGAACTCCCGCCGGTGCCATCTTGGATCACCACGCGGGCATATGATTTCAGCTTTTCCGCCACGTCCATTGCTTTAGGCGGGCTCATCTTTTTCCTGGAAGATGTCCTTCCCTTCCGACGCAGCTGGTAAGGAATTTTGGCTGATTTCACGGATTACAGCACCGTCAGGAGGATTTAATGCAGGATGCTGGCCCGGAGCTATCGCCACACACGTCCTCTCACATCAGCAGCTGGCCACGCCCCCTTTTCAGAAGATTTAATTAATCTAATAGTAGTTCAAACTAATTTATATGCCAGCCAGTTTGAAGTCACCCCGATTAATTTTATGCCAGGGAAAACAACTGGCAGCCGGTTGACAAAGCAGAAATGCTAACATATTAGGGACTACTATTGAACATGTGCCTTGTAAAAAAGCTGACTATAAGATCTTACTAGTCGACGGATGTCCTGAACGATACGGTTTTATTCAAAGGTAGAGGGCCAAATATGGTAAGAAGGCATATAAAATTTGTGAGAGCAGCACTGGTTTCACCCTTTGTTTTAGGGTATACGAGGGAAAGGACACTCAGATCAACCCCTCAGAATGCCCCCACCCATGCTCAATGTAAGTGGCCGAATTGTTTGGCCACTTAATTCACCCGCATTTGGTCAAGCGTCATCACTTGTAAATTGATCATTTTTATACAAGTGTGCCCTTGTTCCAATGTCTATTTGCAAAATAAACTGTAGCCTGTGGCACAATTAGACGGACCCGAAAAGGCCTTCCAAAGACCCTGGTAAATTTAAAATTAAAAGTTGGCGAAAAGAAAACCCTTTGTAAGGAAAATGTAATGGTGGTTAAATACTGGGACAAAAAATATGTCTTTATGTTAACATCTATCCATGCAGATGAAAACAGCTCTGTCCCTGGGAGAGATGCCACCATTTCTAGACCCCTCTGCATACTAGGGATGTCACAATACCAGAATTTGGACTTCGATGCCGATACTTCGTGTAGTATTGCGATTTCGATACCAATTCGATACTTTGCCAACAGTAATAAAAAAAAAATCTTTCGTTTTCTGATGTGAGGTGCGAGGTGTGATGATGAATTTTGAATCTACCTCACATTAATAGTAATTAACCCCATCATGTTTCTCAGTCATAATGGGTTAATGTGTGAGGTACATGATTGGGTTAATTACTATTAATGTGAGGCACATGGAGGTTAAATTCATCAACACACCTCGTGCCCCACAATAAGTGATAGAAAGCAGTTTTGATTTTATTTTTTTATAGCGTACACATCATAAATGATGTTAAAAAATGTGTTGTGAAAGTTATTACGGCCGCGCCAATACTGAATGTGTGTATATTTTATGTATTGAGACTTATTTTAATGTTTATTGTAAAAAAGGTGTATGTGTATTTTTTTAAATTTAACATTACTTTATGTTTTGATTTTATTTTTAAACTTTAATGTACTGGCATAGATCCGATATATGCCAGTACATTAGCCTGTGTACGGATAATACACAGGCAGTTGTTAGGACATACCTAGGTATGCCCTAACAACAGGAAATATGGTAGGACAGCCCTGGGGTCCTTCAATGGACCCTGTGCTGTCTGCCCAAATATGGTATGTCCCTCAATCGCATCACAGGGATTCCTGTGATGCGATCCAGGGGCATCCCCCCTTCTCACTTCCTCTTGAATGCTGCAGTCAGCTGTGATCGCAGCATTCAGGAGAATAGCAGTGGAGATGAGAGGTTTCTCTGATCTCCGGCAGCGTGGGCTGCGGCTGTGTAATACAGTCATTGCCCTGCTCCTGACAGTAAGTGCGCGCGCGGTCAGGCTGAGGTGATGCGGCCGGCGCTGCACTAATGAGCGGCGGTTCAGGCACTGAAGAAAGAATATGGGGGTGTTTTGTAGTCCGCCCGCCATGTTCGGTCTTCATTGCCGGCTCTCATTAGTGCAGTGCTGGCTGCATCACCTCATCCTGACCGCGTGCACTTGTCAGGACTCCGGAGCAAGACAATGACTGTATCACACAGCCGCAGCCCCACTCTCATACATTCATGTGTTACAATTCTGAGCTGTGCGGCCGCAGCCCCGCTCTCATACATTCATGTGTTACTATACTGTGGCCGCACAGCTCAGTATCGAAATACATGAAATAACGGTATCGAACCGTTTGGGGATGCACAGTATCGAAACAGTATCGTGCATCCGTACTGCATACAGCAATATAATAAGAACATGGGAGGGGTGGACCTTGCCGACCAAATCCCGCAACCCTATAGCGCAGTAACATAGTCATGGGTCTGGTACAAAAAATTGGCAATCCAACTGGAGCAAATGGCATTTTATAATACTTTTATCATTTTTTGGAAGGCAGGCAACAACGGACCTAACCTGAAGTACCAGGAAAAAGTAATAAAAAACTTAATTTTCGGAAACCAGGGTGGGGAGGCCGGGGCTACAACTTCAAGTGAGGCCAGCAGGGTAATTCGGGGACAGCATTTTCCTTGCCAAGCGCCCCCTACTGCTAAAGAGTCGTCCCCAAAAGAGGTGTCGTGTGTTCTCTAAAAGTGGAATTAGGAGGGACACAGGCTACCAATGTGAGTAGCCAAGACAAACCACGGCTGTGGATGCACGAGTGTTTCTGAATATATCATTCCTCACTAGATTACATTTTTTTGCAGATTTTATTTTCATTTTTTTTTTTGCACATTTTATTTACACTCCTGTTTTGTCCCTTCATACATTTCCATTATTTGATTTTCTTATCCTTTTCACCCCATTTCCTATTATCATTTTGGCCACTCTAAAATTAAAATTCTCATTATACCCCTAGATGAATATCTTAAGTTTTTTTTTAAAAAAACCCTCAAAGTGTCTGCAAACATAAAATGGCCCCTGGAACAAGCTAGAATTGTGGCATGATGTTTTTCTTTTATTTCGTGGATTTCTAATAAGCAACCTGTTACTTATCAATATACTATGGGCTTTGTTTTGCTGGTGATTGGTTGTTTTGCACACATTTCGGTTCCTACTTTGCCAGGCAGAAACCTATTATAATGCGCCACGTCACTTGGCAACATTTATCTCTCATATAGTGATTGATGGGGCTAAAGAGAGGTTGTTGTATGACCAATCCCTTTAAACCCTTCCCGCCGCAGCCCTTTTTCAGATTTTCATTTTAGTTTTTTCCTCCTTCCAAAAGCCATAACTTCTTTATTTTTTCGTCGATATAGTCCTATGAGGGCTTGATTTTTGCTGGACGAGTTGTAGGTTGTCGTAACACGATTTATTTTTCCATATAATGTACTAGGAAACAGGAAAAAAAATTATTTGTGGGGTAGAAAATGAAAACAGCGATTCCTCCATGGTTTTTTGCACGCCGTTTTTACGGAATTCATTGTGCAATTAAAATAACATGTTAACTTTATTCTGTGTGTCAATACAATTACGGAAAATATATATAGTTTTTTCTAGATTTTACAACTTTTACAAGTAAAAACCTAAGTGTAAAAAAGAAAATTTATTTTGTGTTGCCAAATTCCGAGAGCCATAACTTTTTTATTTTTCCGTCTATTAAGTGGTATGAGGGCTTATTTTTTGCAGGATAAGCTGTCGTTTTTAATAATACCATTTTGGTGTACATGCAATGTTTTGATCACTTTTTATAAAAAAATTTTGTGGGAGATTAGGTGACCTAAAAATAGAGATTCTGGCGTTTACAATTTTTTTTCTTTACGGCGTTCCCCGTGCGGGTTAAATAATGATATATTGTAATAGTTCCGAATTTTACGGACGCGGCGATACCAATTATGTTTATTTTTTTTATTTTTTTTACTATGCCCTAGGGGGAAAATGGGAAAAGAGGTTTTTTTTAAACTTTTAATTTTGAATTTTTTTTTACATAAAAAAACAAAAACTTTATTTAACTCATTTTTACTTCTCTTATTAGTCCCCCTAGGGGACTTCAACCAGCGATCGTTAGATCACTTGCATGATATACTGCAATACTAATGTATTGCAGTATATCGTGATTCTGACATGCATCTATTAAGCCCTAACGGAGGCAGGGCTTAATAGGTGCACAAAGATGGCGGACCTGGGGGCCTTCATTAGGCCCCCAGGCAGCCATAGCAACCATCGCCCCCCTGCGATTAGCTATTAGATATTGACTGCAGCATTTAACGAGTTAAACGAGCGGGTTCCATACGACACCGGCATCGTATGGAGCGGGTTCACTCCGTGAGCCCGTTCCATACTTCCCTTACTCGACTTTGGCGTATGGATATGTCAAATGTTGGGAAGGGGTTAAAAATAAATAAATTATATAGCCTTGTAGGTCTTATTGCATCCTGTAAACATGCTTGATCTGTCCAAACTTTTCTATTAGACAGTTAGTAATTTCTATGGACTACTACAATAGCGGGACAACTGCTTTGTTAGCAGGACATAGTCACAAGCACAATAATTTCATTACTTCTTGCAAAAGTAACTGTTATGCCTGCGGTCGCTGACCGCCGGTATGTCCTACTCACCGGCCGCCGCGACCGCCGGACACTCAGAGCTTGGCATTGTCTTCCTCCCCGTAGACACCGGCACACGCGGCTGAAGCTCTCCTCTGCTTCATCTAGGGTGCGCGCGCACGCTCATTCCTAGCCTTAAAGGGCCAGTGCACGCACCAGTAAATTTGTTTCTACCCAATCCCACATGCACCCTGGACTATAAAAAGGTCTCTGCCGACTTCCTCCTTGCCTGACCTTTGTTGTGTCCTCCCATGTTTGTTCTGCAAATGGTTCCTTTGCTGTATCCTGTTTTCCTGTATCCTGTATCCCATATCCAGTAATTGCGTTTAAGTTCCAGTGCGAAGTCTAGTGTCAGAGTCGAGTGCACCATCTGAGCCCGATGCACGTGGCGGCCCCTGGGCACAGACGACTACGCTACTTCTGTGTCAAATGTCAGTCAAGTGTCAGCCAAGTCAAGCGTCTGCTAAGTCAAGCCTCTGCCAAGTCTTCTATTCAGGTACTCTTGTCCTAAAGACTATCTTTGACTCTTGTTTGGCCAGCTGCTGTTACTCTACGGAGGTGCGGCACAGTGGGTTTGGATCTTCCTTCTGTGCCTCCTCTGGCTGCTTCCGCTACTCCACCACCTGCTATCCCTCCTGCCTGTTATGGGTCTGCAATTTTGTTGCATCTACTTCCTCGCTACGACGGGCATAAAGGCCTGCAGAGGCTTCATCAATCAGTGTACGATCCACTTCAAGTTACGTGCCCATCTCTTCCCCGCTGATGAGGCCAAGGTTGCTTTTATTATCTCCCTCCTCTCTGGCAAAGCCCTGGCATGGGCAAACCCCATCTTGGAACGAGAGGGTTTGGAATTCTCTGATTTGCCACTATTTCTGAAGACTTTCCGTACAGAGTTTTTTTAAAAAATTAAACATTTAGTGTGTGGGTGATTAAACATTGTTCAAATTTTTTTATTTTTTTTGGCACGAGCCAGGAAATATTATAAATTATTTCTAATTTATAATACTACCCATTTTTGGTCACTAGATGGGGCTGTTCCCAAAATTGCAGCATTGCAACATTGGGTTAAAAGCCCTCGCTCTAGTGAGCTCTCAGCATCCCCCCCTCCTTTATCCTGGCTAGTGCCGGGATAAACGAGGGGTTTGAAAGGTTTAACCTCCTACACTGTGTGTCGCCATTTTTTGAGGTAACCCACAGTGTAGTAGGTTTACATACAGTAGTAAACACACACAAACACTAACATACATTGAAATCTCTTACCTGCTCCTGCCGCCGCGGCTCCCTCCGGCCCGTCCGCTCCGTTTGCTGCCGCTGTTCCATGTGCACAAGTCCGGAAGCCGCGACCGGAAGTAGTAATATTACTGTCCGGCCGCGACTTCCGGTCCACAGGAAAATGGCGCCGGACGGCGCCAATTTCGAATAGGACTGTGTGGGAGCGGCGCATGCGCAGTTCCCACACAGACGCCGTACACGGCAGTCAATGGGACGGGAGCCGTTCGCAGTCCCTATGGGACTGTGGCTGCCGTATTCCATGTCTGTGTGTGTCGTTAATCGACACACACAGAAATGGAACAAAAAATGGCAGCCCCCATAGGGAAGAAAAAGTGTAAAAATAAGAAACAGTAAAACACAAACACACAAATGAATATAAACGTTTTTATTAAAGCACTAACATCTTTAACATATAAAAAAATTATTTGCGATGACACTGTTCCTTTAAAGAACCGGGCCGAACATCTTCTGCAGCTGCCTCACTGCTGATTCTCAACCAAGGGGAATCAACTGTAGGGGAGTAAGCCATCCACTTCCCTACTTTCGCAGCAGAACTGGCTTGGAATAATAAGGCCTTAGTGGCAACTTTCTGGCAGGGACTTGCCTCTCATATAAAAGATGAGCTGGCAGCTCGAGAGCTTCCATCTAACTTGGATGCCTTAATACGACTGGCAACCCGGATCGATTGAGGATCGAAGAGCGCACTCTGGATGTTCGCCGGGAGAAGATGTCTTGTCGACTGGCACTCAAATTTCAAAGGCCGTTAATGCCCTGTCCTATTGTACCCCCGGAGAAGCCAATGCAAGTAGACAGACTCAGACTGTTCGAACAGGAGCGGCAGCGCAGACGTTTGACTAGGTTGTGTCTATACTGTGGTCACAAGGGACATTTCGTGCACCAATGCCCTCAGAAGCCTGGAAACTCCAGCACCTGGGCTTGATTGGAGAGACAATCGTAGGTGAATCGACGCCGACTACTAAATTCTCTCCCAGACTTTCTATTTCTGTGTCTATCTTCACCAGTGAAGGATTGCAATCTGTTCCTGCTTTTTGGATTCTGGAGCGGCTGCAAACTTTATCCAGCAGGACTTAGTAGACCATCTAAACTTGGCCACAGTTCTTCTGGAGAAACCTCTGGTGATCGCTTCTGAAGATGGGCAACCTCTGCCGGACCCTATCCTGTCTATCATCAAACCTCTGAGATTACAGATAGGAGTTCTCCTTTCTGAATTAATAGCTTTTTATGTCCTATTCAAAGCTATTAACCCCATCTTGCTGCAATTGCTATGGCTTCGCCAGCACGCTCTAATCCTTGATTGGAATTCCGGAGAGATCCTCCAATGGGGGTCCCGATGTCTTCATCGCTGCCTGCCTCAGGTTCATCCTGCTATTTCTCCACTGCCTCAGTCACTCTCTGTACTGCCTCCACCATATGCTATGCTACTGATGTCTTCAGCAAGAAGGTGGCATGAGGTTCTTCCTCCACATCGTCCATACGATTGCCCTATTGAGTTGCTCCCTGAAGCCTCACCCCCTCGTGGATGGGTCTATCCTCTCTCCTTGCATGAAACCCAGACCATGTCAGAGTATGTCAAGGAGGACCTGGAGAGAGGGTTCATCAGGAAGTTTACTTCACCAGCCAGAGCTGGATTCTTTTTCGTGGAGAAAAAGGTTGGATCACTCCCACCATGCATCGATTACCGTGGGTTAAAAATCATGGTAAAAAATAAGTATAACTTACCTCTTATCTCTGAGCTCTTTGACAGGATTCGTTGTGCCAAGGTTTTTACTAAGCTAGATCTTCACGGGGCCTATAACCTGATCCGTATCCGCAAGGGTGACGAATAGAAAACCGAATTTAATACCCGAGACGGTCACTACGAGTATTTAGTGATGCCCTTTGGACTGTGTAATGCTCCAGCAGTGTTTCAAGAATTTGTGAACGACATCTTCCATGATCCTCTGTATGTCTGTGTGGTAGTTTATCTGGATGACATCTTGATCTACTCACCTGATTTGTCGATGTATCGGAAGCATGTACGTCAAGTCTTGTTGCGGTTAAGGGAACAGCTTATACGCTAAACTCAAGAAGTGCGTATTTGAAAAGAAATCCCTGCCCTTCCTGGGCTATATTATGTCTGATCGTGGTCTTCAAATGAATCTGGAAAAAGTGAAGTCATTTAGAGTGGCCACGTCTTAAAGGTCACCGAGCTATTCAGAGATTTCTTGCATTCGCTAATCTTTATCGTCAGTTCATCCCAAAATTCTCGTCCCTTACTGCTTCCATCTCAGCTCTTACCAAGGAGGGAGTGAATGCTAAGGACTGGACCCCAGAGGCAGAGTCGGCATTCTCCAGCCTCAAGAGCGCCTTCACTTCTGCCTCTGTTCTTCATCATCCTGATGTGACACGACAGTTTTCCTTGGAGGTTGATGCCTCTTCCATTGGTGATGGAGCACTCCTGTTTTAAAAGAATTCCAAGGGTAAGGCAGTATTATGTGGATTTTTCTCCAAACTCTTACATATATGCAGTCTGCGCAGAGACTGAATCCCTGTCAAGCCAGATGGTCGCTATTCTTCGCCAGATTAGATTCCTTCTTCATTTCCGCCCTGGGGACAAAAATATTAAGGCCGATGCCCTGTCCCAGTCATTCGAGACTGACGACTCTGAAGAAAGTCCTCAACACATTATTGATCCTTCTAGGATTGTTGCTGTAAACCCTCTATAGATCAGGGACATCCCTTCTGGAAATATTTTTGTCTGTCCTGCTAAAAGGAAAAAGATTCTCCGCTGGGGGAATAATTCCAAACAGGCTGGGCACTCTGGTGTCCATAAGACTTGGGACTTTATTGCTCATTATTGTTGGTGGCCCTCGCTACCTAAAGATGTCTTAGACTATGTTTATTCCTGTGCTAACTTTGCCCTAAACAAATCTCCTCAATCCTTACCTGAGGGTCTGCTCCAACCTCTGCCGTGCCTAATACTCCCTGGCACCGGTAGGGAGCATCACTGATCTTCCCCTTTCTGTTGGATGTACTACTGTCTGGGTCGTGTTGGACCGTTTCTCCAAGATGGCACATTTCGTTCCTTTAACTGGCCTTCCGTCAGCTCCTCGTTTGGCAAGTTTGTTTATTCAGCACATCTTTTATCTGCACGGACTACCCCTCCATATAGTGTACAGTTCACGTCCGGGTTCTGGAGAGCACTATGTAGAATTTTGAATGTGAAGCTGGACTTTTCTTCTGCTTATTACCCACAGTCTAATGGTCAAGTGGAAAGGATCAACCAAATACTAGAAAATGATCTTCGTCATTTTGTTTCAGTTCAACACAATTGGGTACAGCTTCTGCCTTGGGCCTAATTATCATACCATAACCATACAAGTGAGTCTACTGATTCCTCCCCGTTCTTCATTGTATACAGTGAGCATTCACGAGTTCCTCTTCCTGTGCCAGCTATGTCTCAAGTGCCTGCAGCCAATTCGTCCTTCAGAGTTTTCTTCACATCTTTAGCTCTGTATATACAACAGAAGATAGAGCAGCTGATATAGCCGGTGCCAGTACTGTTAATATATCAGTTGATATACTGAATTGGATGAATGTAGATATGGTCCAAGCTAAATTAAATTAAATAAATGTACACAAGGCCCCAGGACCAGATGGGTTACACCCTAGAGTTCTTAAAGAGCTTTGTTCAGTTATTTCAGTCCCCCTCTTCATAATATTCAGAGATTCTCTAGTGACTGGTATCAGGGGCGTAACTAGGAAAGACTGGGCCCCATAGCAAACTTTTGACTGGGGCCCCCCTCCCCTGGGTGTCACACAACCTCCCCTTGTAGATTGTGCCGTTTTTACAGCCCCCCTGTAGATAACGCCATACAGCCTCCTCTGTAGATAATGCCATACAGCCCCCTCTGTAGATAACGCCATACAGAGTCCCCCCTGTAGATAATGCCATACAGAGTCCCCCCTGTAGATAATGCCATACAGAGTCCCCCCTGTAGATAATGCCATACAGAGTCCCCCCTGTAGATAACATTATACAGAGTCCCCCCTGTAGATAATGCCATACAGAGTCCCCCCTGTAGATAATGCCATACAGAGTCCCCCCTGTAGATAACATCATACAGAGTCCCCCCTGTAGATAACACCATACAGCCCCCTTTGTAGATATCTGCAAAGGGGGCTGTATGGCGTTATCTACAGGGGGGACTCTGTATGGCGTTCTCTACAGTGGGGGCTGTATGGTGTTCTCTACAGGGGGGCTATATGGCGTTCTCTACAGGGGGGCTGTATGGCGCTATCTACAGAGGGGGCTGTATGGCGTTATCTACAGAGGGGGCTGTATGGCGTTATCTACAGAGGGGGCTGTATGACGTTATCTACAGAGGGGGCTGTATGGCGCTATCTACAGAGGGGGCTGTATGGCGTTATCTACAGAGGGGGCTGTATGGCGTTATCTACAGAGGGGGCTGTATGGCGTTATCTACAGAGGGGGCTGTATGGCGTTATCTACAGGGGGGGCTGTATGGCGTTATCTACATGGGGGCTGTATGGCGTTATCTACAGGGGGGGCTGTATGGCGTTATCTACAGAGGGGGCTGTATGCCGTTATCTACGGGGGGACTGTATGGCGTTCTCTACAGTGGGGGCTGTATGTCGTTCTCTACAGTGGGGACTGTATGTCGTTCTCTACAGTGGGGGCTGTATGGCGTTCTCTACAGAGGGGGCTGTATGCCGTTATCTACGGGGGGGGCTGTATGGCGTTCTCTACAGTGGGGGCTGTATGGTGTTCTCTACAGTGGGGGCTGTATGTCGTTCTCTACAGTGGGGGCTGTATGTCGTTCTCTACAGTGGGGGCTGTATGGCGTTCTCTACAGTGGGGCTGTATGGCGTTATCTACAGTGGGGCTGTATGGCGTTATCTACAGTGGGGGCTGTATGGTGTTATCTACAGAGGGGGCTGTATGGCGTTATCTACAGGGGGGCTGTATGGCGTTATCTACAGAGGGGGCTATATGGTGTTATCTACAGAGGGGGCTATATGGCGTTACCTACAGTGGGGGCTATATGACGTTATCTACAGAGGGAGCTGTATGGCGCTAACGCCATACAGCCCCCACTGTAGAGAACGCCACACAGCCCCCCCTGTAGGTAACGGTATATAGCCCTCCCTGTAGGTAATGCCATACAGCCCCCCCTGTATGTAACGCTATACAGCCCCCCCTGTAGGTAACGCTATACAGCCTCCCCTGTAGGTAACGCCATGCAACCCCAACCCCCCAAAAAAATCCGACCTACAGTGTGTCCTACAAAAGACATGTATCCCCTATCCTATGGATAGGGGATATATGTGTGATCGCTGGCAGCGATAGGGAGAACGGGGGACCGAATATCCCCCGAAGTTCTCCATGACTAACCTCTGACTTCTGGCGTCTGCGCAGCTCAATAAAAATGAAAGGAGCGCTGGTCACGCATGCGCACAAGCGCGACCGGCGCTCCATTCATTTCTGCGGAGCTGCCGACACAGACCCCAGAAGTCTGAGGTTTGTTATGGAGAACTTTTGTGGACTTTCAGTCCCCCGTTCTCCCTATCAATGCCAGCGATCACACATGTATCCCCTATCCTGTGGATAGGGGATACATGTCTTTTGTTTAATGGCAGAGCGGGGAGATACCTCCCCGCTCTGCCGTAGTTTTCAGTGGCGTCGCGCTGTAGCAGCCATAGCGGCTGCTAGCGGAGCCTCTGGCCATGGTGGGGGCTCGTGCCGGCGGGCGACACGAGCCCCCTCATGCCACGGGCCCCGTATGCCACTGACTGGTATAGTGCTAAGGGACTGGCGCAGGGCAAATGTGGTGCCTATTTTCAAAAAGGGCTTTAGGTCTTCCCCAGGTAATTATAGACCAGTAAGCTTAACATTCATTCAGGAAAATGCTTGAGGGGCTATAGAGGGACTATATACAGGATTATGTGACAAAAATTTGTATTATAAGTGACAGCCAGCACGGTTTTACTAAGGACAGAAGTTGTCAAACTAACCGGAATTGTTTTTATGAAGAGGTGAGCAGAAGCCTAGACAGAGGGGCTGCTGTGGATATAATTTTTGGACTTTGCAAAGGCATTTGACACTATCCCTGATAGACATCTAATGGGTAAGTTAAGGACTATAGGTTTAGATATAATAGTTTGTAATTGGATTGAGAATTGGCTCAAGGACCATATCCAGAGGGTTGTGGTCAATGATTCCTACTCTGAATGGTCCCCGGTTATAAGTGGTGTACCCCAAGGTTCACTGCTGGGACCACTATTATTCAACTTATTTATTAAGGATATAGAGGATGGGATTAATAGCACTATTTCTATTTTTGGAGAGGACACCAAGCTATGTAATATAGTTGAGTCTATGGAAGATGTTCGTGAATTGCAAGCGGATTTAAACAAACTAAGTGTTTGGGCGTCCAGTTGGCAAATTAAGTTTAATGTAGATAAATGTAAAGTTATGCATCTGGGTACCAACAACCTGCAGGCATCATATGTCCTAGGGGGAGCTACACTGGCGGATTCACTTGTTGAGATGGATCTGGGTGTACTTGTAAATCATAAACTCAATAACAGCATGCAGTGTCAATCAGCTGCTTCAAAGGCCAGCAGGATATTGTCGTGTATTAAAAGAGGCATGGACTCGCGGGACAGGGATGTAATATTACCACTTTACAAAGCATTACTGAGGCCTCATCTAGAATATGCAGTTCAGTCCTGGGCTCCAGTTCATAGAAAGGATGCCCTGGAGTTGGAAAAAATACAAAGAGCAACGAAACTAATAAGGGGCATGGAGAATTTAAGTTATGAGGAAAGATTAAAAGAATTAAACTTATTTAGCCTTGAAAAAAGACGACTAAGGGGGGACATGATTAACTTATATAAATATATTAATGGCACATACAAAAAATATGGTGAAATCCTGTTCCATATAAGGTTCACCCTGCAGAGGCGACAAGCCTTCTTTACTGTGAGAACTGTGAATCTATGGAATAGTCACCGCAGGAGCTGGTCACAGCAGGGACAGTAGATGGCTTTAAAAAAGGCTTTGATAAATTCCTAGAACAAAAAAATATTAGCTCCTATGTGTAGAAATTTTTTACTTCCCCTTTCCCATCCCTTGGTTGAACTTGATGGACATGTCTTTTTTCAACCGTACTAACTATGTAACTATGTAACATCTGGCAGCAAACCAAGTCCGAGATTCTTCAGGCAGTTGATCGCATGAAAAGATATGCCTAAGAAAAGAAAAGTTTCCCCCCAGTTTCTCCCTGGAGTCAAGATCTGTCTGTCTTCAAAAAACATTCGTCTTAAGATCCCTTCCCACAAATTCGCTCCCAGGTTCCTCGGTCCCTTTGAGGTTTTGCAATAAATTAACCCTGTGTCCTATAAGCTTTGGCTGCCTCCTACCCACTAAATTCCCAACTCGTTACATGCGTCCGTCCTAAAGCCTGTGGTCCTGAACCTTTACAGCAAATCTTCTGGTTCTACAATTGTTCCCAGTGGTTCTTCTGACGTCTGTGAGGTAAAGGAGATCCTGGACTACAAGAGGGTAGGAGGGAAGACTTAAATAGGGTCATTTATGGGGAGTTTCTATCGTTCTGGCAGCTCAATGCCTCTCCAAATGTGCAATGAGTCCTAAAACATTTTCAAGCAAAATACAGTTAGGTCCAGAATTATTTGGACAGTGACACAAGTTTTGTCATTTTAACTGTTTACTAAAACATATTGAATATACAATTATATAATCAATATGGGCTTAAGGTGCAGAAAGAGAAGACTTCATGAGAGCAAATACAGAGGATTCACCGCAAGGTGCAAACCATTAATCAGCCTCAAAGATGGAAAGGCCAGATTAGACTTGGCGAAACAACATGTAAAGAAGCCAGTCCAGTTCTGGAACAGCATTCTTTGGACAGATGAAACTAAGATCAACCTGTAACAGAATGATGGGAGGAAGAAAGTATGGAGAAGGCTTGGAATGGCTCATGATCCAAAGCACACCACATCCTCTGTAAAACATGGTGGAGGCAGTGTGATGGCATGGGCATGCATGGCTGCGAAAGGCACTGGGTCACTAGTGTTTATTGATGGTGTGATTGAAGACAGAAGCTGCCGGATGAATTCTGAAGTGTTCAGGGATATAAATTCTACTCAGATTCAACCAAATGCAGCAAGGTTGTTTGGACGTCGCTTCACAGTACAGATGGACAATGACCCAAAACATACTGCGAAAGCAACCCAGGAGTTTTTTAAGGCAAAGAAGTGGAATATTCTGCAATGGCCAAGTCAATCACCAGATCTCAACCCGATCGAGCTGAATTTCACTTGCTTAAGACAAAACTTAAGGCAAAAAGACCCACAAACAAGAAACAACTGCAGACAGCTGCAGTAAAGGCCGGGCAAAGCATCACAAAGGAGGAAACCCAGCGTTTGGTGATGTCCATGGGTTTCAGACTTCAGGCAGTCATTGCCTGCAAAGGATTCTCTACGAAGTATTTAAAAAAAACCATTTTATTTATGATAATGTTAATTTGTCCAATTACTTTTGAGCCCCTGAAATGAGGAGGCTGTGTAGAAAAATGGTTGCAATTCCTAAACGTTTCACAGGATATTTTTGTCCAACCCCTTGAATTAAACCTGAAAGTCTACACTTGCATGTCAGTTGTTTCATTTCAAATCCAATGTGGTGGCGTGCAGAGCCCAAATCATGAAGATTGTGTCACTGTCCAAATAATTCTGGACATAACTGTATGTGTCCTGAAAAACACTGGGTGCTCCCTTCCTTTTGGGCCCTGTCGTGTGTCCAGGCAGCACAATAGGGCCACAGTGGGGGATTTTAGAACACAGGAGAAACAGGATGATAGATTTTGGGACGTGTTTCTTAATTTCCATATTCGCTTTACAAAGAAATCTGTCTTTAAAATGAGACATTTTTGAAAAAAGTTTTTTTTTCACCTGCTTTGCATGATTTATTACAAACAAATGGTGGAGTCAAAATACTTACAACACCCCTTAATGAATACCTTAGGGGGGTGTAGTTTTCAAAATGGGATAATTTATGGGGGGTTTCCATCATTCTGACACCTATGAGCCTGTGAAAACCTGGCTTGGTGCAAGAAAACCAAATGTTCTTCAAAATTTATAAAATCATTAATAAACAATTTTTTTTTTTTCAAAAGTGCTTCCAGAATAAGATGATTAAAGAGATGGAAATATATAAAAAAATAAAAATTAAAAAATTGTACAGTATGTATGTACATATGTGACATATTGCAGTTCAATATAGGGAAAAATGAAAATTTTTACAAAATGACATAACTTTTTTTATTTTTTTTATAAGTTTATGCAAATTGTATCAGTCTACTTTTACCACCTAAATAAAGTCCAACATGTGATGAAAAAACATTGTCAGAATAACTTGAATATGCAAAACTATTACAGAGTTATTCCATGAGTTAGACATACCACACTTGAGAAATCTGGCTTGGTCATTAAGGTCCAAACAGGCTGGGTCCTTAAGGAGTTAATACAGAAAGTATTACAAATATTTATAACTTTTGATTGTAAAAAGAAAAACATTATTTTGCTAAATCCAGGGAACCCCTTTAAGCCTTGCCGCTGAAGGAAAAAGATGTCAGACCTGGGGGCCTATATTAGGCCAACAGGATGCCATGACAACCATTGGCACCCCATGATTGCATTGTGAAGGGACCAATGAGATGACGGAGGGTCCCCTCTTTCTAATGGTTTAGATGCCGTGGTCGCTATAGACTTAAATGGTTAAATAACTGTTACAGTGAGGTGTCGGCTGTATCATATTGCTGACAACTGCTGGGTATGGAGCGGGCTCAGCCTGTCAATGGGGCCGTCAAAAAAGCTGAAGGCACACAGAAGGCATCCGTGTGCCGTCCGTGTGTGATGGAGCTTAGCAACGGCCGGGCGGGCAGAGGTACACATACAGACAGATACTACACTGCACTAATCGGCAGCCTCTTCTCTCTGTTAGCACTGATAGAGAGAAGAGGCTGCTGATCAGTGCTGGAACGCAGCGATATTAAGAAAAATAAGTTCATACGTACCCCGGCCGTTGTCTTGGTGATGTGTCCCTCTTCTGACATCCAGTCCGAACTCCCTGGATTAAGCGGTAGTCCATGTGACCGCTGCAGCCTGTGATTGGCTGCAGCGGTCACATGGTCTGAAACATCATCTCAGGAGGCCGGACTTGAGGAAGAAGCAGGCAACAGGGAGTTCTGGGTAAGTAGTAACTTTTTTTTTGCTGCAGGTTTTTTTTTTAATGAACCGTTAATCTATATTGTGAGCGCCGCGCATGGTATTCCCTGTCCAACGGTAGTCTCTGTCCAGTGTGCTGAAAGAGTTAAAGGGCTGCACTGATCGGCAGTAACTCTTTCAGCACCCTAGACAGAGAGTACCGCTGGACAGGGAATAACATGTGCGGCACTCACAATATCGTGTACATAGTATGAACGGGATTCAGTTTCCTCTCGGAAACTGAAACACGAAAGTGTACACGGAGTACACATGGGAAGCACACTGTTCCAATAACGGACACACGGATCCTTGAAAAACGGCCGTGAAAACGGTGATGGAAGTGTGCATGAGGCCTTATACAAAATGTTGTAGTTTATTTAAATGCAATCATCATTAATATTGTTGTAAAGAGATACATACATAAAGAAATACAGGACGTGATTCAGTGGAAAATACTATATTTACCATATATACCTCAGTTTTTAGCAATAATAAATAACGCTAAAAACTCTCTGCATCTTATAGTCGGCAGTCAAGGGACCCAGCTGTGACAGACCCCTTGTCTGCTTCCTTAATTAACCCCTTCCCGACCTATTAAGTACTGACACGTCATGGAGTGGGTGGGGGGGGGGTGTTGTTTGGTGCGGGCTCACATGCTGAGCCCGCTCAAAACACTGCAGGTGTGAGCTGTGTTTTTTTTCAGCTGACACACTGCACAAACGGCCAAGAACAGCGATCGCGCTGTTCCTGGCCGTTTAAATAGTTAAATGCCGCGGTCAATAGCCAACAGTCAATTCCCATGAAGGACATTTATGACATTGTCACAGGATATGTCAGAAATGTCAGAAACTTGCTGATCTACGCTGTTTCCGTTACTCCAATAGAATTAAATAGTAGTTACGGAAACAGCGTAGCATGCGAGCTATGCTTCCGTAACTGCCATTCACTACTATAGGAGTTAAGAAAACAGCGTAGCTCACCGAGATATGCTGTTTCCTTAACTCGACCATGTAATCATTAAGTGGCCGGGAGAGCACAAAAAGCTAGAACGGGGTTTAGGGGATCCTGTTCTAGAGATAGGGGCGGGTCCCAGAGGATATGTCATAAATGTCCTTCATGGGAAAACCAGAGGGGAAAGGCCCCTTCCGACATCCCAATGACGCCCCCACCTGCAATGCGATCGGGGGGCGCTGATGGTTGTCATGGCAGCCCGGGGGCCTTCTGTCTGCCTCTGCTAAGCCATGCCTCCGGCAGGGCTTAGCAGAACCTTGTAAAAATAATACACTGCAATACATTTGTATTGCAGTGTATTGTACCAGCAATCTAACTGGTTCAAGTCCCCTAGGGGAACTAATAAAATGTGTAAAAACAAAAGTTAGATAAATTTTTAGGAGTGTAAACAAAAATGTAAAAATATTACAAGTTAAAAAAAAAAACTTCCCCATTTTGCCCCAAGCACAATGTCAAAAATTAAAACAATTAAGAAAATTGGTATCGCTGTGTCCGTAAAACTCTGAACTATTACAATATACCATTATTTAACTCGCGCGGTGAATGGCGGTAAAAAAAAAAGTGAAATAAAAAGTGATCAAAAATCGTAGCTACCAAAAAATGGTGCCAATAAAAACTACAGCTCATCCAGCAAAATATATGCCCTCACACTGCTCAATAGATGAAAAAATATAAAAAGTTATGGCTCTCAGAATGTGGTGAAACAAAACAAATTGTTTTTTTTAACAAATAGTTTTTTCTATGTAAAAGTAGTAAAATATGAAATTATTTTTTCCTATTTTCTGTTGTCTAAAACCTGAGTGCGTCTTATAGTCAGGTGATTCTTATAGTCCGAAAAATACGGTATATGTCAAAATATAGAATATTTTCATTTACAGAAAAAAGGAAAATAATCTTACAAAGTCATTGTATGCGAGATCTCCATTTTTTTTATGTCTGTGTCTGAAAGGTTATATGGTAATAGAACTATTTGAGAAACACATTTGTTTCAAAATGTTATTTTTGACGACATCTAGTGACATGGTTCTAGACCATGTGATCATCTCATGTCTTTTTTGTCAGATCATCTAAGAGCAGAGGCGTAAGTACCGCTATGGCAGCCGTAGCGTCTGCTACGGGGCAAATAGCATGAGGGGGCCTGTGCCACCCGCCGGCACGGCCCCCTATGGCCATAGGCTCCACTAGCAGCTGCTGTGGCTGCTACAGCGCTATGCCACTGAAGGGGTTGTTCCTACAAAAGACATGCATCCCCTATCCTCAATCACTTTCTGTGCAGCGAGTGATTTGGTTGGTTGGATCTCGCAACTGACTGCATTTGTTTTGTGTCTGGAAAGGTACGTCCTTAAGAAAAAGCCGTTGATATCTCTTTGGAGTACATTTTGATGAAGCTGAAAGGCCTCATAAAAAACAAGGATATAGAGATAAAGTAAAGAGCCACAGAGAGAAGTATCTGAGAAAGAAGAGTGAACTCTTGGATGTTCTCAATGATGTGGCCTCTGCGGACACCAGTTGAGGGGAGAAAACAAGAAGAGTCAATACTCACCACCCCCTGGTGTCCCAAAGCAACATGTAACTCCTCCTAGGGCTGGTGTCAGTGCCGCTGGCCCCTTGGAAAGACATTTTCTCCCATGTGACCATGCTACCTGTGATTGGCTTCAGCGGTCACATGGTATGAAACGTCATCCCAGGAGGCTGTCAGAACTTAGACAAACTGCGCTGCAGTGAAAATAAACACTTGACGGTGGGTTCTCTTGCAGTTTGCAGTTGATCGTAGGGATCTCAGCAGTGGGATATTCTGTGATCAGCTTATCTTGAGAAATTCTTTACCACTCCCCCACAGGTGCTATTCGGGATCCTACGTCACTACGGTTGGCATGTCATTGTAGTAGCTTGTGATTTGCTGCCTGGCTCATATGACATGTCATCACACAGGAGTGTAAGGAACGTGTCAAGTGGAGAATGTCTTCAAGGCTATATATGCATCCAGAGCCTAGAGATAATAGCACATATACACAGAGGCAGGGGTCGCACGATCTTAGACCAAGTGCCAAATCTGTGGCTAGGGCCCACAAACAATATTAAAGTTGTGACAGTTTCTTGCAAATGTGATGCTCCGGATTATATTGTAAGTCCTTGGCTGGTAATTAGGGTGCAGAAATTACCCATACCACAAGAAAACAGCAGCAAAATCATGTGAAACAGCGTAAAAATGATTCCCAACACTATTCATATGAACACCCACATCTGTTGTACGTTAATTTACATGTTTTTTTTATATTGCTTTTTTTTTTTTTTACACATTGATGGTTAATAAGTTAATACTGAGAAAATGTTTAAATAACAGCTATACTTGTTCTGACCAACAATCACAATTTTAGTTAACAATTGCGATTTATGGTTGGATTGTTAATTGAGGTTGTTAGGTTTATGGCTAATTTGACATGCAATCCAACCAGGTAGGACCATTTGTACTAAGTAATGACCTGTTACTACCTTGGCAGCCATGTAATTCTCCAAAAAAAAACACTTATGGGGTTTACCCACTTTAAACAGTGATGGCATATTGCAATGGTATGCTCTTTTGTCGGATGATCCCTTGACCCTTTTACATGGGCCAATGATTGAAAACCAGTATTCAGTTCCCCTGATCATCAATCAGCCTGTGTAAAAGGGTGTTAAGACTGTCAAACAATCCCATTGAAATTGGCAGGTTCAAACAATATTAATATAATATGTATAATACCTTTATATATTTGTAGTATGTAGCGGAGAATCTTGTTGCACCCATCTCATTAGTAACTTTGATACAACTAATAGACTAAGCTGCGACTTAAAAACATAATAACTTTGTCTCATCACTATGTCTAGGGGCACTAAAAGTTACAGTATGTGTAAAGATACATTCCCTCACTGTTTCTACCTCATTACTGCTAAAGAAAAGTGTAGTTAATGTGCCAGTGCAAGGAGGCCGATCAGTATGTGGCCCACTATTGGGGCAACAGGCAGCTCAGAGTTTTACAAGTATATTTAAGTGGGCAGAGTGCACAGTCATGAAGAACTACCATAGCCTTATAATGTATATAAGGAAAAAATTGAAAATCACTAGTGCTGCTGATTTCTTAATAAATAAAATTGCACTAGAAGGGCTTGCCACGTCTGGAAAACTCCTCTAAATGAATGCACACTGACAATCAACTCATCTACATAAGTGTAACAGCTGAAACCCCCAGTGGCGCCCATTTAATTAAATGAGCAAATGAGTTATCCAAAGCAGGAGCTCTTTGCAGTGGCTTTGTCTGATAGTTCACTGCTTGGGATCCATATGCCCTGATGAGACAACCCCTTTAATCCTTGATTGGCTTTTGCAAATGGTTAAACCACATCTTTCTGATTTATACACATGGTGCAGTTTTGCCACGTTTTTGCCACGTGACTAAACATCCACACTGCAAAAACGCATGTGTTCTTACCGTGATTTGTCTTGGTTTTGCAGTTAGCATGGAAACCACAGCAGATCTCGGTAAAAGTGCATGTGTTTTAGAGGTGCAGTTTGTGACACCGTGTGAATACACCCTTATAGTATCCACATTAAAAGTAATATACAGAAACGTGTTCTTCACAGCGAGAGGACTGAAGATTGCATTTTTTATAATCTAAATCAACAGTTTATCCCCACATAGTCTAACACATCTTGAATATATATATATATATATATATATATATATATATATATATATATAGATGTATATCTCACCAAAAATTGGCGACAGCACACTATGAACACTAATGCCACCTAAGCCACTAAATATAAATAAATAAATATGAATTTACTGCTACATCTACTTACAATAGGGAGGTTCTTAGTGCACATTTTGATCAAATTGTGTGAGCCCACCTGCCACGACAAGGCGCCCTCCATAGGTGGGAACCTACATTGCACATACACCCAGAACTGGGACTAAGCCTACATATATCTGGGGATGGTAGGAACCAGCATTAAACTAATTAAAATCACCCAGGGCAGAATGGGAGGAGTGCAAGAACAAAAAATGGAGGCAGTCACTAACCGCACATATATGGATCACACAAACAACACAAAAGTTTGAACAGCACATTACAACAAAATGAAACAAAACGTCTATACAGGTGCAAGAATGCCTGTGACTGCAAATATACAGCACACAAAAAATTTGCCACAGCACACTGCGAACACCAATGCTAAACCGCTAAATATAACTAAATATGCATTACTGCTAAATCTACTTCCAATAGGGAGGTTTTTAGTGCACGTTTTTTATCAAAAAGTGTTTGCCCACCTGCCACAACAAGGCGTCCTCCATAGGAGAGTTTGTGTGCTGTATATTTGCAGTCACAGGTGTTCTTGCACCTGCATACACGTTTTGTATCATTTTGTTGGAATGTGCTGTTCACGTTTTTGTGTTGTTTATGTGATCCATATATGTGGGGTTAGTGACTGCCTCCATTTTTTGTTCTTGCACTCCTCCCATTCTGCCCTGGGTGATTTGAATTAGTTTAATGCTGGTTCCTACCTTCCCCAGAAATATGTAGGCTTAGTCCCAGTTCTGGGTGTATGTGCAGAGTAGGTTCCCACCTATGGAGGATGCCTTGTCATGGCAGGTGGGCAAACACAATTTGATTTAAAAAGTGCACTAAGAATTTCCCTATTGTAAGTAGATGTAGCAGTAATGCATATTTATTTATATTTAGTGGTTTAGGTGGCATTAGTGTTCACAGTGTGCTGTCGCCATTTTTTTGTGTGTTGTATAAATTTGCAGTCACAGGCGTTCTTGCACCTGTATACACGTTTTGTTTCATTTTGTTGGAATGTGCTGTTCAAACTTTTGTGTTGTTTGTGTTATCTATATATATGTCTGGTAAACAAATGTTCTCATTTAAAACAAAATTATTTGAGATAATCAATGCCAATTAACTGTAAATGATGCGTCTACTGCCCTTAACAGCATATTAGGGAAACCTCAAGGCTGGGTACACACTGTTTGTTTTTGGCGCATTTTTAGCAGGCATTTTTTTGTTTTGGTTGATGAACTCCTATTGAGATAAATGGGAGTCTATCTACGCCTGCTATAAACGCATCACAAACGCACAGTGTCTACCCAGCCCAATAGTGTTTCTCCATATTAAAGATTTTCTTTTTACCTGCTCTCCAACACATCACTAGTAAAATAGGGCAAATGTATCAAAATAATTTCATTTGTTTAATTTCTTTGGCAAGTGAAGTGTTTTATCAGTATACTTAACTAGCATTATTGGGCTGTGTAGTTATCAGGATTGGATCAAGATATGTAGTGGCCTCATAGTAAAACCATTAGCATGTGCCCTTTCCAATTTTTAGGAAGAAGGAAATTGATGTTTTTTATCCAGAGCTGGATCAAGGTCTGGTTTAGTCTCTGGGCAAACTATTCTCTGCTGTATCCAAATATTGCTATCATACAATGCACAAAATATTTCCACTATAAGGGCAGATTCAGACGAACGTTGCGTTTTTGCGCGCGCAAACAACGTGGCGTTTTGCGCGCTCAAAAACCATTTGACAGCTGCGTGTGTCATCCGTGTATGATGTGCGGCTGCGTGATTTTCGCGCAGCCGCCATCATAGAGATGAGGCTAGTCGACACCCGTCACTGTCCAAGGTGCTGAAAGAGCTAACTGATCGGCAGTAACTCTTTCAGCACCCTCGACAGTGAATGCCGAACACAATATACAGCAACCTGTTAAAAAAAAAGAAAAAGTTCGTACTTACCGAGAACTTCACTCCCGGCCGTTGCCTTGGTGACGCGTCCTTGGTGACGCGCCTCTCTTGACATTGGGCCCCACCGCCCTGGATGACGCGGCAGTCCATGTGACCGCTGCAGCCTGTGCTTGGCCTGTGATTGGCTGGAGCTGTCACTTGGACTGAATTGTCATCCCGGGAGGTCAGACTGGAGGAAGAAGCCGGGAGTTATCGATAAGTCAGAACTTCGTTTTTTTTTTACAGGTTCATGTATATTGGGATCGGAAGTCACTGTCCAGGGTGCTGAAACAGTTTAACTCTTTCAGCACCCTGGACAGTGACTATCTCCTGACGTCGCGTACCGGAAATTTTTTTGCCAAGTTCGGCCGAACCCGGTGAAGTTCGGTTCGGTTGTCCGGGTTCGCTCATCTAAAAAGACACTCCGTTTGGATGTTTGGAAACAGAAAAGCACGTGGTGCTTTTCTGTTTACATTCATCCTTTTAACAGCTGGTGCGCTGTTTCAGTCGGTTCGCACGGAAGTGCTTCCGTGCGACCTGCGTGGTTTTCACGCACCCATTGACTTCAATGGGTGCGTGATGCGTGAAATACGCGTAGATATTGAACATGTGGCGTTTTTTGCGCAGCTGACAAACGCTGCGCAAAAAGCACGGACTGTCTGTACTGCCCCATAGACTTGTATTGGTCTGTGCGTGGCGCGTGAAAACCACGCGGCCCGCACGGACCGAATACACGTTCGTGTGAATCCCCCCTAAGGCTGGGTTCACACACACTATTTATGGACGTAATTGGGGCTTTTTAGCCCCGAATTACATCCGAAAATGCAGCTCAAAAGCGTCGGCAAACATCTGCCCATTCATTTGAATGGGTCTTACGATGTTCTGTGCCAATGGTCATTTTTTTTACGCGCCGCTGTCAAAAGGCGGCTCGTAAAAAAGACGCCCGCGTCAAAGAAGTGCCTGTCATTTCTTCAGACGTATATGGAGCCGTTTTCCATTGACTCCATGGAAAAACAGCTCAAATTACGTCTGTAATGGACGCAGCGAAAGACGCCTGCACATATCATTACGGCTGAAATTACGGTGCTGTTTTCTCCTGAAAACCGCTCCGTCATTTCAGCCATAACGGAGGCTGCCGTGTGAACATACCCTTAGGCTGGGTTCACACGACCTATTTTCAGGCGTAAACGAGGCGTATTATGCCTCGATTTACACCTGAAAATAGGGCTACAATACGTCGGCAAACATCTGCCCATTCATTTGAATGGGTTTGCCGACGTACTGTGCAGACGACCTGTAATTTACGCGTCGTCGTTTGACAACTGACAAATGACTGCCTCCTCAAAGAAGTGCAGGACACTTCTTTGGACGTAATTTGAGCCGTTTTTCATTGAATTCAATGAAGAACAGCTCAAATTTACGGCCGTCATAGATGCCTCGCATAATGCGAGGAGAAGCAATTACGTCTGAAACGACGGAGCTGTTTTCTCCTGAAAACAGTCTGTAATTTCAGACGTAAAAGGCAGCTATCGTGTGCACATACCCTAATACCCAAGAAACAGCTAAATAGTGACTATACAATTATGCCATACAATGCCCCATTAATACCAACAATTACTCGCTAAATAACAGTGCTTATACATTACACAGATAACATTGTTTAGGGTTAGGGCTTCCAAGCATCAGAGATGTGTATCATCCTGAAGAGGGTGGTTGGCCCATAGATGGTGGAGACCCCAGGGTATTTGTCCTCCCTCTAATCTGGCAGTGATCGTTATATACAAAGCAATATGTTCATGGAGCAGAGATGAATCCACACAGTAGAATTGAGTTTTAGCTCTGCTACACATTTATAAATGTTGGTAAACATTGTTCTGTTTCACCCCATTTTCAGATTTCTAAAAATATCACTTTAAATCCACGGTCACCATTGTTTGAACAACAGCAAGCACATCTCAATCCCAATGTTTCATCTGATACCGCCTGACAAAATCATGAAACAGGGATGCAGCTGATCTCCAGCCGGCAGACGAGTTGTAATTTAGATTTTTACTGGACTCAGAGGACATGAAGCTCTACACAAAACCAAACGTTATTCAAATAACAATAGGATCTGCCAAGAATATATTTTTATGCTCCGTTACACTTGGCTTTCATTGTCAAGTGTCTAGAGCATAGTTTTTTGGCAAGAGAATTTCCTGGACAAGGTAATAGTGATTTTCCTATTCACCAATTTCTGTGGAAATTTTGACCACGTGATGATTAAAGGAAGGGTATCGCGAAAATAATTTTTTTTAGATAAATTTGCTTTTAGTGTTTTATTAAAAAAAAGTTTATATATTTGTGTGTTTGTGTTTTACTTTTTTTTTCATACTTTTTCTTCTCTATGGGGGCTGACATTTTTTTTCATCTCTGTATGTGTCGATTAGCGACACATACAGACATGGAATACGGCACATACAGCCCCATAGAGAATGCGAACGGGAGCCGTTCCATTCACTATGCTGTACGCCGTCTGTGTGGGAACGGCACATGCGCCGCTCCCACACAGTCCAAATGGAAGGTCTTCAGCCGAGCGACATCCGGCGCCATTTTCTTGTGGACCGGAAGCCGCGGCTGGACAGTAGGATGACTACTTCCGGTTGCGGCTTCCGGGCATGTGTTCAGAAGCAAGCGGAGGGAGCAGACGGACCGGAGGGAGAGGCGGCGGCAGGAGCAGGTAAGTCATGTTTATGTATGTTTTGTGTTATAACCACTGTATGTAAGCCTACTACACTGTGTATTTGCTCAAAAAATGGCGGCACACAGTGTAGGAGGCTTGAACATTCAATCCCCCTCCTTTCTCCTGGCACTAGCCAGGATAAGGGAGGGGGGATTCTGTGAGCTCACTAGAGCGTGTGTGTTTATACCAAGTTTGCTGCATAAAGCAATGTGGTTGCTTTACCACATGCCAATGCTGCAATTTTGGGAATTGCTCCCTCTAGTGACCAGCATAGGGAAATGTTATAAATTAGAATCTAATTTATAATATTTTCTGACTTGTGAAAAAATAAAAATAAATTATAACAATGTCTAATCATGTATACACTAACTGTTTAACTAAAAAGAAAAAATTTTTCTAGCAACACATGCCCTTTAAACACATGCATAGATGAGGGATTTTCTACAGGAGATTGACTGAAATGATGACACTAACTAACTCTTCTAGTGCATTTCATTTTAAATTAGTTTAGATTCCACTTTAATGGTTTTTTCTCATCTGTCATTTCCTTCCTTTATCTAAAACATAAATCAGAGTTTCTTCTTTTTCCTCTTGTACTAAGATTCCAACATCTGATGTCTTAATCACAGTTTGCAACACTAAAATTACACTTTAAAGGGGTATTCCAGTCCCTAAAAATTGATGGCCTATCCTCAAGATAGGCCATCAATAGCTGATCAGTCGGGGTCCAACTGCCAGGACCTCCGCCGATCAGTTGTTTTGAAGGGGCCCCAATTTTTAGACACTGTAAAACGCCTTTAACTCCAAGACCTTCATAATTCACATTCAAACCACATCATGTTGGCGCCTTACATTTTTTGACCAAATTTTCTGCCTGCTCAACCCTGGTGACATTTTTATGAAACCAGGAAAATGAACAGTAAAACTAAAATAATAGATATTCACTTGACTCCACTGGATTTCACAACCAACTGTTAGACTTACAAACTATATGGACAAAAGTATTGGGACACCTATACATTACACTGTGTGAATTGGGCCTTAGGGTGCAGTCGCACGTGGTGTATTTTACTTGTGCAATGTCCAATGGTAAAAATATTCTGCAACTTAGACATACTTCTGTACAGCGCTGCGGAATATGATGATTCTATATAAGCAATAGGAAATAAATAAAATAATACATTTACCTTGGTATTTCCATCCACTCCTTTGTCTTTTACTAGATTATAATCTTAACCTTCATCTGTCCACTCCTGAATTTTAGTTCCCATGATAGTTATGCATTGAATGTTTAATAAGAAAATACTGCCATCCACAGTAATATTATCTTTGTCCTACTCAGTATCACATATTGCGCTCAAAAAACACCATTAATAGATTCCCATCCAGAACCATGCCTGGGGCATTGCTGAAACATGATGACATTTAAAAGAAGCTTGAGTTTTAAGTTTCAAATTCACATTCTTTGTATAGTTAGAGTGAAACATATAGGTGAAGAAAACTAATCTTTGTGTAATTGTAATTGCTAGTTAGTCCTGTATCCCAATGTTAAACCAGAACTGCATCCTACAAATTGTTTGCAGTGTTAGGGCACGACCAGACGTGGCAGAGTTTTTCCGCTGCAAATGTTGGTGCAGATTTGGGGCAATTACGCAACGAATATGCACGAACATTTGCATATTTGACAGGTTATTCAGACGTTGCAGAAAAGACAGCGGACTTGCCACAGATTTCAGTTTTTGCATTACAAAGGCTGAAATCCGCAGTGATATTCCGCTTCTTCTCCGCAACATACAGTGCATGCTGCGGAGGGAAAATTTCGCACTGCAGCCTATGGGCGGAGTTTTCCCGCAACGTCTGCTCTAACTTGCCTAAAAATGTATTGAAAAAACTGTAAAAAACAGCCGCTGGATAATTCCACTGCAATTCCGCCACGTCTGGCCGTGCCCTTAGGGTTTACCAACACTAGTCATTCAGAAAATTAGCCCCAATCATTTAAGCCTTTAAGGTGGAACTATAAAATATTTGTAGGGTATAGAAGTTGCAAGATGTCTTGTGGAAGAATTATTTTCAAAGTTAAGAAAGTGACTGACATAGCATGGAATTTGGTGGTATTTTTTCTGCTTAAACCTTGATAACTTATGGTTGAGGCTTGATTGTTTACCTTCCCAGTGGCAAAGTATTAGGGGTTAAGTAGCAATACAACAGTTGCTATACTGATGCTGTAATCTTTAGGCTGGATTCACACGAGAACATTACGTCCGTAATGGACGGAACGTATTTCGGCCGCAAGTCCCGGACCGAACACACTGCAGGGAGCCAGGCTCCTAGCGTCATACTTATGTACGACGCTGGGAGTCCCTGCCTCTCCGTGGAACTACTGTCCCGTACTGAAAACATGATTACAGTACGGGACAGTTGTCCCGCAGCGAGGCAGGGACTCCTAGCATTGTACATAAGTATGATGCTAGGAGCCCGGCTCCCTTCAGTGTGTTCGGTCCGGGACTTGCGGCCGAAATACGTTCCGTCCATTACGGACGTAATGTGCTCGTGTGAATCCAGCCTTATACTGCCATCCGTATGCTAAGCTCAGTCATTTGTAACACTTTCGGGCATTGCGCTTGGTATATTTGAAACATAGCATACTTTTGGTAAATTATATTCTTTAGGCATATTACATGTGCAAGTCAAGAGAATTTAAGCATTGTATGGCAGTATTATTTGGACACTGAATGCCAGTTGTATTTGGGACCTGATTGCCAGTTGTATTTGGGCACTCTATGGCAGTTTTATTTGCATATTGTGTGGAGTTGTTATTTAGGCATTGTATGGCGATATTATTTGTGCAGTATTATGTAGGCATTGTATAGAAGTATTATTTTGCATTGTATAGCTGTATTTGGGTATAAACATTTAAATAAAAAGTGCATATACTATATAGGTGCGTTTTAACATTTGTTTAAAAATCAAGCAAACAAGGGGCCCATACTTTACTTGTTATCCTGGGCTCCATTTAACCTTCCTTAAGATAAGTATGCAATTTATAAAGATTTTTTTTATCATGGTTAATTGTAAATGTAAAATTTTATTTCATAGTGAACCCTGGCCTGAACATTTGACTAACTGGACGCATGTTTGGTGTTCTCCTTCCACCTCAATTGTTCTCACCACACAATTCAGCTAGCCTATCAAATAACAGTGCTAAAATGCTCAGCCAGTACTCACCCTACCTTCCACAGCTCCTCTAGAGTCTGGTAAGGTCCATATTGTGTGACTCGGCAGCAGATTAATTCATATGGCCTAACGCACCCTGCCTACGTTTCTTGGATCTTGGCACCTGTACACCGGCGCGGCCTTCAATACTGGAGGGACATTCATCTCCCAATGAGCACCTGCATGAATGGAATCCACCACTCTGGCCTTCCCTGTAACTGGATCCACGGTCTTTACTGCATGGGGTGACCCTACGTGGTGGCCGCAGCACCATCGCCTACAGTTTATGCTAATATCTCCTTTGGCTGTTCTGGTCTGATTGGCAACAGTCACCAAGAGTTGCTAGACCCTCTTCTGCTTACGCGGACCTGTGGCCTACTAGGCCCTGGCAACCTGGGGCAGAATTTCTGGATGAGTACCAATGTCCATCAGTGGTGCTGAAAGGGTGAGTCACGACAAGTTGCTAAGTGCTTTCTACTCCCATGTAGACCTAGTTTATAGAAATAGTGGCCATCATCTGCCTGTGCTGATAAGTTCTCCAGCATTTCTCCCCATCTGTTACTGTTTGCTGTGGCTAATAGACCTTCCCAATTGAACTTTGTAGAGTTTATCTCCGGTGTGTTGATTCAGAGTAAGTTGGAGCAGTTTGAGAGACATGCCACCACCACGGATGCCAAATCCAGATGGGCCTAAACAAGCATTTTCCAAGTCCACTACGTCAGATGGTCAGTCCTACAATTTAGGATGTTCTCAAGGCTTGGTACTCACTGAAAAACTTGATTCTTTGTAGTCGGACTTTGGCCTTCTAAGTGCAGATATTCAATCCCTTCAGGAATGTGCAATGGAAATGAAAACCCACATCTCTGATCATAAAGAAGCATGTACACTCCTCAAAGTGCAGGTAAAAATGCAGACTCTCTTTCCTATGCTCAGCAACAGAAATTGGATGATCTGGAATACCGTCTGTGCAGTTGTAACGTCAGAATAGTGGGCTTATCGGAAGGCCCTGAATGGAAGGATCCGTGTGTATTTCCTGAATCACTCCTGTGACTGAATCCTTCTCGCCTCTCTTTTGCGTTGAACTGTACATGCGATCTAGATCCCCATCTCCAGGAGCTCCTCTTTGCACTTTTATTTGCAAAGTGCTAATCTATTGAGATCGGAATAAGATTTTTAAACTTCGTCAATGCCTAGGTCCTTTAAAAGTTGGGGGTCAGGAGGTGCAGGTTTTCCTGGATTTCTCATCAGACATACAAAGGAGACGTAAAAATTTGCAGAGGCTAAGAAGATGCTCTGTTTCAAGTAGCATAATTAAGCGATGCTGTACCGTGCCAAGCTCAAGGTCAACAAGGTGTATTTGAGAAATCGGAGGATGTTATTATCTGTCTAGAACTACAATAATTATTGAGTACTGGTAGTTCGTTAAGCCCTTGTGGCTCCCTTTGATCCATTCGACTTGGATACTGTGACGATGTTACCTCCACGATATCCTTTTCCATTTTCTACCCTTCTTTAGGCCCTACAAAGGCTTGGACTATTGTTATTTATGCTAAAAATATCTAACAATGGTTTTCCCTCTCTCAGGTTTCAGGCAGTATTGTCATTGACGTGCCTACTTTTGTAGTTTTCTAATTGCTAATACTGTTCATTGGTTTATTATGTTACTTTGTTTTGTATATGGTTGCCCCTTGAATTACTAGTGTTATGGTCCTCTTCCAAATGGGGGGTTGAGTAGGGTGGGTATAGGTTTGGGATAATGATGTTACACCGTCATATCTTCTAAGTTTTGTCATTTCATTGTTTTCCTCTCCCTCAGCCTGGGTCCTCCCATGTTTTTCTACTTTCCCTTGACTAACACTAAATTTAAACTCATCTCCTGGAATGTGAGGAGCCTGAATTCCAAATTTAAGAGGGAATTGGTATTTAATTATCTTAATACCTACGCCCAACACTTTCTAGTTTTGCAGGAAATGCATTTACAAGACTCCAAAATATTGGCTCTTAAACGAGCCTGTGTTGGCTCTGCCTAGCATGCCACCTACTCCAATTACGCCAGAGGCATCACTCTATTGCTTGCTAAGACGGCACATTTTACCCTTAAGCAGGTACACATTGACCCTGGGGTTCGTTTTCTTATCCTTCATGGTACTTTTCTTAGCTGTCTCCTAACTCTTGTTAATATATATTTACCATCTCCTGCTGAACTTTAAATCTAACATGAAGTCATAACCAGAGGGGCACAGCTGGACTCTACTCTGGTGCTTTTTGGTATTTTAATTTAATCATGGTTCCAGTCCGAGAACGACTTACCCATACGATAGTGTAACATTTTTTACATAGAGATATGACGGTTAGGAGATAATAGCAGCCATTAAGTACTTCCCCGACAGGACATCCCAAGTTACTGCTGGTTTCCCTATTTAGTGGTACAAATATGGAGTAGAATTTCTAGCACCTAATATTCTTATATTTTATAAGTCCATTCTACAAAACGGCCTTCTGCCTAGTACCATGTGAGAGGCCTTGATAGTTCTAATCCCTAAGCCTGGTAAAAACCCAACTGATTGTGAGTCATATTCCCATTTCTCTCCTAAACAATGCCGGACAAGAGTACCAATGTCTACCTTCGAACACCTCACCATGAAACACTCTAATATTTACACCTGGACTACATTGGGCTCCTTCTGTGGGTCATGTTGGCCTGCCATAACCCATTTATTAGCACTGATCTACGCAATATGTCCCAGAGGAACTGTAATCCTTCAGCATGATGTAAACTTGGCTGGTAAAAAATTGCAGTATGTTGTTTTCTAGAATTACAGTAAAAGAGGATCTGTAATTAGGTTTCCATAAAATGTGTTTTAGATCCACATATTTAGGGTTGCTTTTAATTTAACTCCAACTGGGATCTGCAAAGTTGATGATGTCACTGGTTGATTTGTTTACAGTTGCTTCTCCAGTGTAAAATAATTAATAATTGTGTTCTGCCAAGGGAAGTTTGTGGGCGCGTGAGATGAGAGAGAAGTGACAATAATGCTAAGCACATTTTATTCTCAGGAAAATGGTTGTTGCTCTTCCTAAGGTTATATAGGTTTGTTAGCCCATAAATTTATATATGAAATAATAGACTTTTATTGATTAATAAAGATAACCTTAATTAACCATTTCTGGCTCTTAACTGGGATTTTATGTTTTATGTTTAGCCTTGTGACTAGTAAAGATTTAAGGCTTGAGAAAAGCAGTTTAACCATTTATTAGAACCACTACATGTTTGTGTGATCAGCTGCCATAAGTAGACTAATTCGCGACGACCAATTTAATGGGGTATTTCCATTATATATTCCCATTACATATTCTTATGGTTTGCTCTGATATTAAGATCGTGATGGTCTGAACTTTTGGACCCCCGCTGATTCTGAAAAGCCCATCTAGCTTTTTCTCTGATCAGTGGAGCTCCTGGCCACCCACTGTGAAAGGAACTGAAACACATCTCCATTCAAGTTAATGTCGTTTCCTGCACAGTGCGTGGCTGGGGGCAAAACAGGGCAAAACTTTGAAGGAGCAAAGGCTGTGTTTACATCAGCGTTGCCCTTCCGTTGAGGGGTGCCATCGGAGGTTTCCCAGTCGAAGTCGACGTCACTATTGATTCCGTCAAAAGAACGGAACCCTGTCACAATGTTTGCCTTTCCGCAGAGGGGTTAACCCGACGGAAACTCAGACGAAACCCCTCAACGGAAGGGCAGTGCTGATGTGAACAGGCCCTAAACCAGCTGCATTTTAAGGATCCGCAGTAAGATCCCCAAATTATTGTATATTTTATCAATATGCCATCACTTGTTATAGTGGGAAAACATCTTTAACCCTTTGGCAACATGTGACAAAACTACTCCCAAGGGAAAGTATGGAGCGGGCTCATGGGCTGAGCCTGCTTCATATTTAGCTAGTGTTGGCTGTATGTTACAGCTGAACAATCACTGCAATGGAGTTAACCACTTAGATGCTAAGGTCAATAGTGACCATGATATCTAAGCCATTAGAGCGTGGGGGGTGGCCCACTTTGTCAGTCCATCGTCCGCGATTGTGGGGGGCCGACATTTGGGTCACCTTAGCTCTAAAAAAATGTTTCGAAAAAGTGACCAAAATGTCGCATATGATCACCCCCATATGGTACCAACAAAAACTACAGCTCAATAAACAAGCCCTCACAACGTAAATAAAGAAAAAAATGGGTCTCAGAATATGGCGAAAAAATAATTTTTTTCTTCAACAAATAGATTTTCTTTGCACAAGCAGTAAAACATAAAAATTGCAATGTAAATTTGGTATCGCCATAATCCCATTGACCGGCAGAATAAAGTTAACATGTTGTTATTTACCGCATGGTGAACACTGTAAAAACAAAACCCTAAGCACAACGGAAGAATTACAATTTTTTTTCCATTCCAATCTACAAATATTTTTTTTATATGGTGCTATTAAAAACTACAACACGTCTTGCAAACAACAAGCCCTCATACGGCTATGTCGATGGAAAACGAAAACAGTTTATGGCTTTTGGAATGTGGAGAGAAAAAAATTAAAAAACGAAAATGGCGGCAGCGCCTAAGGGTAAATACATTTTTTCCTGGTTTATGCATAGTTATGTTGGAATATACCTGATGAGAAATTTTAATTAACAGACTCAAAGAGGTTTTAAATATATATTACTTATAGTATTCCTATTGCATTGTGATGCAAAATCAGTAAACAGATCCGTGCGATGTCCGCGTATTGCGGCTATAATATAGGCACTAAAGTGCAGTGACATAACAGCCATCTGAAACCGGCTTATTACCAAACAGAGCAAATTCATGCAGGCAGAACATATATACATAAGTAGATATTAGTATTAAAAAAGTATTATTTTTTTTTACCATATACAGTAACATACTAGAAAATGAGTACAGCATAAAGTACAGTAACTAAAATAAAGAAGGCATTATACCACATAATACCACAACATGCTTACAGTGGGACATGGTCACCGTCATTATTTAGCAACAGCAATTATCCATGAAAATCGGTCTCAGCTCACAACTCTATATTTGATATATTTGAAAAGACATGAAAAATGGAATGAAGAATGCTCAAGCATTCCAAGAATTAACATGTCATAGCAAGCTATAAATACACAGGGGGAGACTAAGGCCTAATTTACACGAGCGTGTGCATTTTGCACGCGCAAAAAACGCTGCGTTTTGCGTGCGCAAAATGCACTTAACAGCTGCGTGTGTCATCAGTGTATGATGCTCGGCTGCGTGATTTTCGCGCAGCCGCCATCATTATGACACTCCATTTGGATGTTTGCAAACAGAAAAGCACGTGGTGCTTTTCTTTTTACATTCAGAGTTTGACAGCTGTTGCGCGAATCACGCAATTTGCACGGAAGTGCTTCAGTGCGACCTGCGTGGTTTTCACGCACCCATTGACTTCAATGGGTGCGTGATGCGCAAAAAACGGCGAAATATAGAACATGACGTGAGTTTTACGCAGCGGACTCACACTGCGCAAAACTCACGGACTGTCTGCATGCCCCCATAGACTAATATAGGTGCGTACGACACGCGTGAAAAGCACGCGCGTCGCACGCGCGTATATTACGCTTGTGTAAGTTGTGTAAATGATGCCTAAGGCCTAGTTCATAGAGAGTTTGTTTATGCTGATTTTGACACGGAAACCACATCGGAATCAGTGCCAAAAACAGCCGAAACCGCCTTCCATTGATTTCAATGTGAGGTGGAGGCGTTTTTTTTCCCGCATCGGCTTTTAGCCGCTCGTGGTAAAAAAAAAAAAAGCGGCATGCTCTTTCTTGCTGCGGTTATGCCTCTGACCTATTAACATCAATGGGAGGCAGAGAAGGCGTTTTTCTACCTGGTAGCTTTTGCTGGGTTTACATTATGCGTTTTTGTTGAATTTGCAAACATAGCCTAAAGAAATACATCTGAAAAAACGCATGCGTTTTTGTAAAAATACCCATACCTATGCCTTTTTCAAAGTTTTTTAGCTGCAAGCCTATTGTGACACCCATGGCCGCGGACCGTCTGGATTACTCCCCCCCCTGACAGCCGCAGCCATGGATCAGTGAGCACTGGCCCTCATCTCCTCCCACCAGCGCTTACTTCTGCTTCACTCTGCTGTGTCCCATAGGGTGCGCGCGCACACTCGTGCCCGGTCTTAAAAGGCCAGCGCGCGCACCTGAATTGTGTACCAAATCAGCCCATGATCACCCTGGACTATAAGAAGGGCCCTGCCCCTTTCTTCATTGGATGAGCATTGTTGTGTTTCCCATGTTAGTCTTTGCAAATGGTCCCTTAGTGTTTTCCAGTTCCCAGTGTTCCCGTTCCTGCTACCCTTTATCATGTGCTGTAAAGAGTTGGAGTCATACTACGCCTTCCGTGTTAGACCGCGCCTGGTGTCTGCCCGCTGTCAAGGTCCCATCCAAGCCTACCATTGCTGCTGTCTGAAGTTACCACAGGTATCCTTATCTGTACTATAGACTGTGGCTTGGTATTCTGTTGGTTGGCTGCTATCCCGCTAGGGCAGTACGGTCCAGTGGGTCCACGCACCCATCGTGACACCTATGACCATGAAATTCAAAACCACATTACAGCTGAAACATTTAAAAAACTTTTTTTTTGGATGCGTTTCTTTAGGCTGCGTTAAAAAATGCAATAAAAACGTGCAATGTGAACTCAGCCACAAAAACGCAAGTAAAACTTTCCAATTAAAAAAACACAATACTCTCTGCTCTCGGCGTTCCCATAGCAGCGCCTCACTTCTAACCCATCTGGTCCTAGTACTTCTGGCCTTCTGGGATTACCTTTTATCCCATGTGATCGCTACATCCGATCACAAGCTGCAAGAGTCACACGAGAGAAAACAACATCCCAGGAGGCCGGCAGCACTGACACCAGCCATGGGAGGAGTGACACATCGCTATGGGAGACCAGGGGGAGGTAAGTATTGACTTTTTATTTTTTCTCACCTCATCTGGTGTCAGCAGCAGCAGTTCCTGCCAAAAGTCTGCAACAAATAAAAAAACATTTGGTGCCGAGTTACGGACAGAATTCCCTGCGGTATCTGGGTAGTATTTGCTGCTGAGTTTTCCGCAGAACACATGCACAGGGGATCTTAGAGTGAAGAGCAGCGTCAAAGAGTGTCTTCCGCTCTGAAGAACTCAACAAGTCCATGCATCACACGGACAGCACATTGATTTAATTGGAAACTGTGTAATGCTTTATTTCTGGTGTGGTGGCACAGCGGGTGAATTGAACACTTGCTTCTGAATTTTGCCACAAATGACAGTTGGTTTCTGGGGGTCCCAGCAGCGGGAGACACTGTCATCAGCTTATAGTCATGGAACCTTTCTAATTAAAAGGGTTTGAAGTGTCTTGTTATATTCCACTGACCAGCAGCAGTTCTACACAAACCTCTACCTGTATATTTCTACTATACACTTCTGAATAATGAATATCTGATATGTGATACCCTAATAACACCAGAGCAGAACTGATGCCAGGTTTTATCGATGTCCCACTGACCTATTGTTGTAGTGATATGTAGAACTGGCCTGTTATGTTCTGGTATTTTCATTTTCATAACGTGGTCCCATCAAGTCTCCTATCTGACGGCAGCATAGGATCGATGGGGAGACTCAGGGAAGTTTTCTATGATTTGATTTCTTGTCTGAGTGCTGCCAGGACTCATATAGAAAGCCTGTGAGTCCTTCATCCCCCACCTACACACAGTGACTGACAGCTCCCCTTGTATATGTGTGTAGTGCGGGATCCCCTATGAGTCCTAGATGCATTCAAACAGCTTTTTAGATGAAAATGCAGAATCAAATCATAGAAAACGATATATCCCTTAGTTTAGCAACACCCTTCCCTCCTTTGCTGCCACAATATTATAATGAGTGCAAATTGGGTAGTCACTTGGGTTAAAGACTTCAGGGGGCCCATGTGTCTGCCTGATCCCTGGGTGTCTGTATTTGCTGGGATGGAGTAGCTGGGAATGTGCACACAGAGTTTTTTGCAGGCAGAAAAAATCTGCCTCAGAATTGCTTTTTTTTCCCCGTGAACAGGAAAAAAAATGCTTCTGCCTCCCATTGAAATCAATGGGGTGTGATTTCAGGCGTTTTTTGGCACTGATGCCGACGCAGTTTCTGTGTCAAAATCAGCGCTAAAAAACTGGGCCGAAGACAGGGTCGTGGGATCTAGACGACAATCCTACATAATGGAAGCACAATCTTTACAGTAGAGTTTTCCCTGCTGGCATCCCTGATTCATCTGATTGGTTTGTTTACGTCATCTGGAACTGGCTTGTTGCCCCATTGGCTGAGTTCTCTGTGGCATGGAATGGCTGCCACTGCTGGGTTGCTTACACCTTTTACAGAGACAGGAAATCCTATCATGCGGACATCCCTGTTGTAGTCACTGTTCTGCAGGAATTCTACATTCCACAGTAATGGAATTGAATGGACCAAAGCTGCGTGTATATATACATATATATATATATATATATATATATATATATATATATATATATATATATATATATATATATATATATATATATATATCATGTGTACTGGGGACCTGAGGCAGTTCCTGCAGCTGGAGGTACAGAAGCCAAGAAAATATTTACCTATGGTAGCCATGACTAACACACTGACTGACACATTGACTGACAGTCAGATAAGCCTTTTCTCATGATTGGTAGGGGTCCCAGTGGTCAAACCCCCACCGATCAGATATTTGTCACCTATACTGTGGATAGGTAATTAATAATGATTATGGAAAAACCCTTAATGGCAGCATGTTTTTCCTGCAACTCTGCGGGGCTATTAACAAGCATTTTTACAACCGCACCGGCACTCTGTTCGGCACGGTTGTCAAATTGCTGGTTAATGGCCACATCGAGGCAATGCCTTTTCCAATGTTTGCTATAAAGCTGGTAATAGGATTTTGTCTGCATTGGTATATGTTGTCCGCTAAGTATGATTTCCTCCCTACATCAGATAATCTGGAATGTTTTTGGAGAGATCATTCACAACACTGATTCGATGTAAAGTGGTAACTTTTTCTCTAGCGGTCACGGTTTGGCTAATGTGCAGCTGCGCTCTGGACAACAACAACTGCAACGGCACGTAGTTTTAACACGAACCACCATGGTTTTGCAATGCATTTTTATGTCTGCCCAGTTTTTGCAGTTGAACCATGGACACTTTTTGCTGTTTTAGGTGTTGGCAAGTAAGGATTCATTTAGATATCGTTTTTGCAAGTGCTGAATGTATTGCTAGGGCTCCAGTTACCAGACGGATGTCAAAAGAGTGTCCTTTTGCCGTTCGCCAGCCCGGTGTGTGTCTACATAACTTTAAAAAGCAAATTCTGCTGTGCGTTCCTATACAGAGGCATGAAGCGATATGTGAACAGAACCTTAGAGGGGTTATCCCACCAAAAGTATTTATCACCTATCCGCAGGACAGCATGTCGCTGGCTTCACACGTCGCGGTCAGAACAGCGCTGCGATACCAGACACAGCCACTTCCAAATGTGTAGCGTTGTGACTCGTAAACAATGAAGGGGACACAGGGGCATATGTGGACATATATACACTATATTTTCATACAACAGGATTTTTTTTTATACATTATAGATTTCCCCTTTTCTCCAACTGAAAGTTCTCATCAGCTAGTTTGAATGAGAGGGCAGCGCTGTAGGGAAAATCCCCATTATATTTACTATAGTTTGACCACATCACTTTGCCATTGATCTGGAACGCCTGAGGCTTTCAAACTTAGGTAAACATTGGGTATAAACAAAGCACTCTTTCCTGTTTCCTGTGAAAAGCTTGAGTTTCAGCGCTTTTCATGTACTGTTTACTCAGTTACTGTTTGGCAGACACTTTAACTACAGTACAGTCTCTGCTTCTACATGCCATGGGCAGAACGGACACCATGCAGGGTGGGGGCTGAAATACAAGATAAAATAACAGAATAATACTACCGCAGCACATGTACTGTCAGTATTGTTATTCCTGTGATGTTACCTTGTATCAGATAATGTGTGATAACATACCGACTGCATGTAAGCTTTATTTAAAGACCCAAAGGACGGAGTTTAAATATCGATGACACAACTGAATTATGGAATGGACATGTACAAAACTCTTACTCTTCTAGGCTCTGTTCACATCTGCGTTGGGGTCCCGTTCTGACGTTCTGTCGGAGGTTTCCCTCAGAACGGGACCCTGAGCAGACACAAACTGACACCGATAGAAACCAGGGGTTTCCGTTTCCATCACCGTTGATTTCAATGGTGACGGAGCAGGTGCCGTGGTTTCGGTTTGTCTCTTTTGTGCACCGGACCCGTCGTTTTGTGACTACGCTATTGCTTCCGGCAAAACTACGGGTCCGGTGCACAAAAGAGACAAACCGAAACCACGGGCACCGGCTCCGTCACCATTTAAATCAATGGTGATGGAAACGGAAACCCCTGAACATCAGAACGGGACCAAAAGAGAAGTGTATGACACTGACTAATCAGCGTCATACACTTCTCATTGTTCCAGAAAAGTTTGATTGTGCAGTGAAAGAAGCTGGGCTGGAAAAATTAGAAGTGTATGACGCTGATTGGTCAGCGTCAGACACTTCTCTTCACAACGCCCAGTTGGTAAAAAGTTCAAAAAACACCCAGTTGTCTATTAAGAAACTAATTAGGTTAAATCTAAAATTGTTTCTAACTTGGTCAAAAATGATTGTTTTTAAAAATAAAAACCACTACCAATACAGCACCGATCAAATTATATAGGAGATAGGACACTTATAATCTGGTGACAGAGCCTCTTTAACTATTTCTCACATAATTCTATAAGTCTTAGAGTCTGTGTGCAAATAACAACTGGGACAAGGAAATAGAATAAGGAGGTAGAGTTTGGCACATTTACTGGCAAGGGAAAATTAGTGTTGTGAAAATAATGGCCACTACTACTACAATTTACAATACTCACTGTAACAGCAAATACAGGGACCACAAAGCCTCTAGAATGTGCAAATAATCACCTCAAAACACTACGTGATACTTGATTTATCATTCTTAGCAAGGTTTCCTTTGATACATAATAAAAATTAAAACATGAGATGCAAAATGTTTCATAAGTTACAAACAAATTTTTCCAATGTTAAAGGGTTATTCCCATTTCAGACATTTAAAGCATATCCATAGGATTTACGTACCATAAATGCCATATACATGCGGTCCAAGATCTGTAACCTGCACCTACCCTGAGATCGGGGGTCCCCCAACTCCATCCCTGCCTGGTGGGATGGCCACTGGCCACCGTATTCAGGTGGGGAATTGGTGCAGAGGTCGTCGGGGTTCTGGAAACAGCCAAACTCGCTAAGCTAGAAGTGAATGAGAGTTCTAGAAACAATGCAGCGTACTTTGCTGTTTCCATGATCCCAATTTGCGGAAACAGCTTGTAATAACTGGGTAGGGAGGCAGACAGGTGAGCCCTAATCTACCCGCCACTCAGTCCCTGCCTACTTGCACGGCCCGTCCTAGGCGACGGCGTACAACTGGGCGACGGTCCCTACGCTCAATATGTGTACGACAGACAAACAGACAAGGGTACACAGAAGCTAAGGGAAATGGGGCAGTTGCCCACGGCAACACCGTGAGCAACAAGAGTAGTGAGCAAGCAGAGTCAAACCAGGAGTGTACGAGGTACCAAACGCAGAGCAGGAGAGTAGTCAGTAAAGCCAGGGTCAATAGTTCAAGCAGCAGCAGCAGAGCCAGGAAACAGGCAGAATCACAGGCAAAGAAGGAGCAGGAAATGAAGGTATAAATAGACAGAGGGCGGGAGCTAGCTCCGTCTGGCCAGGCTGTGATAGGCTCTCCCACTTCTCAGCCTCCCAGCCCGAGTGGTAGATGATCGAGTAACTCTATCAGTCTTAGGAGCAGGTGCAGACTGATTAACCACGGGCGTCGACACAGAAGCTGTGTCTGGCAGATCCTTTACACAGCTTCTATGAAAGAGGCTCTGTCACCAGATTTTGCAACCCCTATCTGCTATTGCAGCAGATAGGCGCTGCAATGTAGATTACAGTAACGTTTTTATTTTTAAAAAACGAGCATTTTTGGCCAAGTTATGAACATTTTTGTATTTATGCAAATGAGGCTTGCAAAAGTCCAAGTGGGCGTGTTTAAAGTAAAAGTCCAAGTGGGCGTGTATTATGTGCGTACATCGGGGCGTTTTTACTACTTTTACTAGCTGGGCGTTCTGACGAGAAGTATCATCCACTTCTCTTCAGAACGCCCAGCTTCTGGCAGTGCAGACACACAGCGTGTTCTCGAGAGATCATGCTGTGACGTCACTCACAGGTCCTGCATCGTGTCGGACGAGCGAGGACACATCGGCACCAGAGGCTACAGTTGATTCTGCAGCAGCATCAGCGTTTGCAGGTAAGTCGATGTAGCTACTTACCTGCAAACGCTGATGCTACTGCAGAATCAACTGTAGCCTCTGGTGCCGATGTCGCCGACACGATGCAGGACCTGGGGCAGGAAGTGAGTGACGTCACAGCGTGATCTCTCGAGAACACGCTGTGTGTCTGTGCACTGCCAGAAGCTGGGCGTTCTGTAGAGAAGTGGATGATACTTCTCGTCAGAACGCCCAGCTAGTAAAAGTAGTAAAAACGCCTGTACGCACATAATACACGCCCACTTATTGTTTTATTGTTAATACTATTACATTATGGAACTGCACATAGACACTTTCTGGCCTGATACTTTTTTTGATTGTTTTCACTCATTTTTGTTTTTATCTTATGGTAATTATGAATGATAGGTGTGTGAGTCGATGTTTATCGGTATTTTGCACCCATGCGACCTCCCTTTATATAAAGTTGGGGCTTGTCTGCATCCTGCTAGAAACTGGTTTTCTAACCTACCTTTGTATCAGTAAAAAGGCCTTTTATAATTCATTTGTTGCATAGTTGTCAACATTTGACAATTTTTTCCAGGGATGCTTAGGGTGTGGCCTCTTTGGTGGGCGTATTATGTCGGGTGTGGCTTATCTGGTGGGTGTGGTTAGTGGGGCGTGGCTTTCTTACCAGATTTTCTGCATACAAATAAATGAACAAAAAATTCTGCACTAGTTTGGCTGACCACTACTATGGTGGTCAGTATCTCTCTCTCTGGTTATCCGGTTGTATACAAACAAGTGATGTCTCACTTTATCACTAGGGCTAGGCGATATCTGCTTACGACTACTGGTAGGGTAAAAACCAGCGTAGATAGTGCCACACTCAGTGCCCTTTGTAGATTGTGCTCCACACTGCTCCCTGTAGATATTGCCACACACAGCTTCCTGTAGATAATGCCACATGGCCCCTCTGTACCTGGTGCCACACAGCCCCCTCTGTACCTGGTGCCACACAGCCCCCTCTGTACCTGGTGCCACAAAGCCCACTCTGTAGCTGGTGTCACACAGCCCCCTCTGTAGCTGGTTACACACAGCTCCCTCTGTAGCCGCTGCCACCCCCCCTCCCTGTAGGTGGTGCCACCCCCCTCCCCTGTAGGTGGTGCCCCACCCCCTCTCCTGTAGATGGTGCCACAATGCCCCGTAGGAAGGTGTGGGATCCGGCTGGTTTGCAAAAATTACAGCCGGTTCGCAGAAGTGGGAAACCGGAACCGGTCCCCTGCACTCAATTGTATCCACAATTTTAGGACGCGGATACAATTGATTTGCATAGCGCTGCTGTAGCGAGACACAGGATACCTCGCCATCCGGCGCTTTAGCGATGACGCAGTCGACGCAATGATGTCATCATGCCGCTGCGTCATTCCGCTGTATGATGGCTGGCATCGCTGGAAGACAGCGCAGTAACGGGGACAGGTTAGCATAAAAAATGTTACCTTACCTACAGGGGAGACTACAGGGGGCCCTATCTACAGGGGACACCATGGGGGCCCTATCTACAGGGGATGCTACGGGGGCACTAACTACAGGGGGCCCTATCTACAGGGGGCCCTATCTACAAGGGGCACTATCTACAGGGGGCCCTATCTAATGGGGCCCTATCTACAGGGTACTCAACGAGGGCCCTATCTACAGGGGGTCCTATCTATAGGGGACTCTATGGGGGTCCTCTCTACAGGTGACTCTAAAGGGGGCCCTATGAAACGGGGTCCCATATCTACAGGGGGTCCTATCTACGGGGGCCTTATCTACAGGGGGCACTAATTACAGCCTGTAGCATACATGGGGCACTATTAGCAAGGGTCACTGTAGGGGCCACTATCTACAGGGGCCGCTATCTACATGGGACTCTATGGGGCACTATCTACAGGGGGATCTATGGGGGCACTATCTACAGAGGGCTCTATGGGGAGCACTATCCACAGAGGGCTCTTTGAGAGGCACAATCTACAGAGGGCTATATGAGGGGCAAGATCTACAGGGGACATTGTGAGTGGCACTATCTAGAGGGGGCACTGTGTGTGTGGTGCATTACCTTACAGTGTTTTACACCATTTTATTCAGGGGCACAGTGTATGGTACTATTATATTCAGGGGCACGTTATGTAGCACTATTATGTTTAGGGGCACAGTGTATGATACTATTATATTTTCTGGGACATAGAGTGTCACCATGAGAATTGTATCTTCATTTATAGGTGCGGAAATGTTGGAAAAGCGAGCAGCCGAAGACATCTGAGTGGCAAACTCTGCAGAAATGGGTTGTGGCTGGGAAAAGTCATCATAGAGGTCCGGACTGGATAGAAAAGAAAAGAGAAATATAACGACTCCAATCTCAGAGGACGTCACCTGTGAGTCACTAAATGTAAATGTTTATTCTCATTGTGACTGATCAGTACTGTAGTCACTGTATGATCTGCAGCGAGATGATGGATATATTGTTCTTTTTTTCTGAAACAGCAACTCTCAGCATATCCTTACCATTATTCAGGCTATACTAGGAGCTGTAGTTTTATGCTGTACAAACTTATATGGCAGGGGTTAAACTGAATTAGCATCTCTGTACTAAGATGTATTTGTGCTTGTGCTGTATACATGTACTGACCTTGTTCTGGTGCTGTATACATGTACTGAGCTTGGTTATGGAGTTATATATATCATAACAACCAAGCTCAATACATATATACAGCACCAAAGAGAAGCTCAGTACATATATACAGCTCCAGAACAAGCTCTGTAAGAACACCATAACCAAACTCAGTACATAAATAAAGCACCAGAACCAAGCTCAGTAACAACACTAGAACTAAGCTCAGTACATATATACAGCACCAGAACAAAGCTCAGTACATAAATACAAAACCAGAACCAAGCTCAGTACATAAATACAAAACCAGAACAAAGCTCAGTACATAAATACAGCACCAGAAGCAAGCTCCGTACATAAATACAGCACGAGAACCAAGCTCGGTACATAAATACAGCACTAGATCCCAGCTCAGTACATAAATACAGCATCAGAGTAATGCTCAGTGTAATTGCCGCGGTCACGGACTGCAGCCTTCCCTTACCTGCAGACCGCAGACCTCCTCTCTGTTGCCGATGTCTCCTTCCCCAGAGACGTCAGCATATCCGGCTGCTATGTCCTGCAATGGCAGCGAGGGGGCGCACACACGCTGTTTCCCGGCCTTAAAGGGATGTGTAATTAATTAATTAATTAATTATTTCCCAGACCACTCTGGACTATAAAAAGGCCCCTGCCCTTCCACTCCTTGCCTGAGCGTTGTTGTAGTTTTCCCATGTTTGTATTGCAAATGGTCCCTTAGTGTTTTCCTGCTCCCAGTGTTCCCGTGCCCTGCTACATGTATCCTGTATCACATGCTGTGTCTTGTTCCCGAGCCTGTTTAATATTGGAGCCGTGTTGTGCCGCCTGCTGTTATAGGCCACTCCTGGGTATCAATCACCACGTCTGGCGCAACCTGCCAGGCCTGCTGGTATACACGTCTGGTGCCATCTGCCACTCTTGATACCATCCACCATGTCTGGCGCTACCGGACACATCTAGCCCCATCTGTGTCAGAGCCCCGGCCACCATCTGGACTATCTCAGGTACCCTTGTGCTACGCACTTGTATAGATTTTTGCATAGACTGTGACTTGGCCATCTGCCTCTCCGCTACAGCGGAGCGGCATAGTGGGTCCACGTACCCCAAGATCGTGACACTCAGTACACAAATACAGAACCAAGCTGCTCAGTACATAAATACAGCACAAAAACCAAGCTCAGTACATATATACAGCAATATATACAGCACCAGTACCAAGCTCAGTACATATATACATCATAAAAACCAAGCTCAAAACATATATACGTGTACTGAGCTTGGTTTTGGTGCTGTATTTATATGCTGAGCTTGGTTCTGGAGTTGTTTATATATACTGAGTTTCTCTTTTGGTGCTGTATATATGTATGAGGTCTCTGCCATGAGTAGAGAGGTCAATAACTCCAATAAATACATACCCTCCTCTATTGCTTGTATTCCATCCTCTGGAGCAAGTAAATAATAGAAAACAAGATAGAAGCCATCACAGTGCTCAGTTCCAAAGGATGTTTCTTCTGTGGTAGTTTACATCCCACGGACCTGATCGGTTCAGTGACAGCGGGTCGACATGCAGGATCCACCTGTAATCTATCACATCTAAGTTCAATGTGATAGATTACAGGTGGATCATACGTGTCAGAGACACGCAGGACCCACTGTCACTGAACCAGTGAGGTCCACAGGATTGACGGATTGATTGAATAGCGTACGATACAGCTACTATGTATAGAGTATACAGAGCAGCTGTATCTTAAAAAGTAAAAATAATTTTTAATAAAATGTATTTACAAAGTTTATTAACACACACTAATACACATATTTAAAAAAACAAAAAAGTTTCAAACATTTACTTAGCCTTTAACTATAATGTACTGGTATCTTTTCAGAGATCGCACTACATATTTTCCAGCAGAGTAAAAATACTGCTCTTAGTATTTTTTTAAGAGTATTTTTTAGCCAGGGAGAAGTACGTAATTTGCGGTAATTCAAATGAATAATACGTACGGACAAGTGGTGTCAAACTCGCTATTTCTGCTGGGAAATATTACTATAACTGATAACAATGCCTTCATGCATAAATAGCAACTTTAGTTAATTCTAAATCTATTTGCCATCATATACTGAACATAAGTGTGAACACTATCTATCTTGAAGCACGAAACCTGTCACTCACTTGCTGTTGGACAATACACACGCCTACATAAACACAGGGATCGGTGTGGGTGATAAATGACAAGGAGGTAATGGAGGAAGGAGATTATTGGTGACTGGAAAGGACCACAGCCATCATGGTGATCTTCTCAACTCCAGCTCTCCCTACTGTGAGAACTCTAACATGGGCGCTGACACAGACTTGTCTCCCTCCTCGGCTGTCCTTTGCGGCCCTTCTAAATTTTGGCCTGACTGACTTCATTAGAAACCGCCCGGCAAAGCCGTGCTGGTGGCGCAATACGAAAATTTAAAAAGAGAGGTTCTGATAACCTTTTCCTATGTACTCCTATTATCTGTTATACTGTGCCATCATTTCGCTTAAAATGAATTCAGTCTTATACGTAAGAATATGCATAAGACTGATTTCAAATAATTTAGGAGTTGTTTACATGTGTCAATGACATCTGTAGAGGCGTTATTGCGACTTCTGCATGTATCTATATGCCAGTACATACACAGAAAACCAACCCAAGAAAATATGATCGACTTCAGCACAAATGTAGAGAAAAATACAAATGATTCTTTATTGGAATAAAAACATGAGACAGATAAAAATGGAACTAGGGGATGAGTCACACAGTAAAAAAGGACGTCTGATCAGTCAAACATGCCAGGTATGGATATTGTGTCCACGTATTGTGTAATAGCAAAATAGGAGTAAATGCATGTAGTCATATAAAGAGCCGTGTCTAATGGAAAACAGCACGGATATAATCAAGGTACATCAGATGACAACAGCACAAATCGCAGAGAGGTAAAAAGCAGATGCCAATAGCTGTGGTAATTACAGAATACGTATATACCATCAATAATGATTACAACTAGTTACCAATGTAATGTGCACCAAGTAGTGCCAGAAAGTGCTTGAAATCAGAAGATGACCATAAATGATGAACATAATGGAGCTATGCTTGCTACACAGGACAGAAAAGATAACACTACATACCAGTGGACATGATGGAAACAGGGATGAAACGTCAGGACGTTTCATCCCTGTTTCCATCATGTCCACTGGTATGTAGTGTTATCTTTTCTGTCCTGTGTAGCAAGCATAGCTCCATTATGTTCATCATTTATGGTCATCTTCTGATTTCAAGCACTTTCTGGCACTACTTGGTGCACATTACATTGGTAACTAGTTGTAATCATTATTGATGGTATATACGTATTCTGTAATTACCACAGCTATTGGCATCTGCTTTTTACCTCTCTGCGATTTGTGCTGTTGTCATCTGATGTACCTTGATTATATCCGTGCTGTTTTCCATTAGACACGGCTCTTTATATGACTACATGCATTTACTCCTATTTTGCTATTACACAATACGTGGACACAATATCCATACCTGGCATGTTTGACTGATCAGACGTCCTTTTTTACTGTGTGACTCATCCCCTAGTTCCATTTTTATCTGTCTCATGTTTTTATTCCAATAAAGAATCATTTGTATTTTTCTCTACATTTGTGCTGTAGTCGATCATATTTTCTTGGGTTGGTTTTCTGTCAATTTCTGATCGACGCACCAAGTATATCTTGGTTACTTCGTAGGTTTCAATATATAGTGCATCTATTATGGCCAGTAATGTTGTCTCATAGTTCATTTGTTGATACTTTCTAGCACTATTTTCCATTGCATCCTATGTGTTGGTATTGTATCGGTCCAGTACATACACAGGCAGTTGTTAGGGGCTACCTAAGTATGCCCCAACAAAAGGAAATATGGTCAGACAGCCCTGGGGTCCTTCAATGGACCCTGGGCTGTTTGTCCATATAAGGTATTGGCCTCGATCACGTCACAGGGAGTCCCTATGACATGATCAAAGGGAAATATCTCCTTACTCTTTCCCGTTGAATGCCGCGAACAGTGTTGATTGCGACATTTAAAAGGTTAACGGTGGTGATCAGAGGTTTGTCTTTGTATTATAGCTGTTGCCCAATTCCTGATTGCACAGGCACACTTGCTGTGCCTGTGCAATTAACAGGACGAGAATGCACGTTTTGAAACAGAAATGTCCTGTTGCTCAGGACGAGCATACTCGCAACATGTCATCAATAGGTTAAAAGTGGACGTACACAGGTCTAGTACAGATGAGTTTAAGAATCATTTTCTGCGGTGGGTCTTAGAAACCTCAGTCCAATATTATCTACATTCCTCTAAGAAACTATGAAATGGATGAGACCTAGGTAAGTTTCTCTACATGGAGTATTGTACATTAATTTCTATAAGAATATAAAAGAGAGATGAAAACAAGACTAAAACAGTTTACGATCACAAATATATTTTCATTAGTTATCAGAAGCAATACATGGAGTGAACTGTGATCTCAAAGTCTGATTTTCACCCAAATAAATATACCACACCTTAAACGCAAAATAGAAAACTTGTTGAATAATAACGCTGCTTCTATGGTCTGTTTTTCTACAAAGATATACTAATTAAATGTAATTTTATACAGTGCCAGATTAACTGACTGCTTGTAAACCAATTATTGTGCTCAGTATTACATAATTGCCTTTCTAATTGAGAGTCCGGATACTAATTAGAAACATGATCTTTCTCTTTTCTTCTTATTGTGGGCTGGTACATCAAATACGTATAATTGATGGGATCCTCTAACTGAGTTGTCTGAAGCCCTGTTTGTACTGAAATTGCTTGCTATGTAGATCTAGCTAGAAACATGAAATCACTGGGAAAGCAATCTTGTTAAGAGAAATACACTATATACATAAAAGTATTGGGACACACCTTTTAATCATTGAATTTAGGTGTTTTATTCAGTCCCATTGCCACAGGTGTATAAAAGTTAGCACCTAGCCATGCAGTCTGCCTTTACAAACATTTATAAGAGAAGTGTTCATTCTAAAGAGCTCATTGAATTCAAGCGTAATACTGTAATAGGACACCACCGTTGTAACAAGTCAATTTGTGAAATTTCTTCCCCCCTAGATATTTCACTATCAACTGTGAGCATTATTATTGCAAAGTGGAAGCGTTTAGGGATCCCAGCAAGTCTGCCACAAAGTATCAGACCACGTAAAGTTACAGAGGCGGATTGCCGAGTGCTGATGAGAATAGTGGATGAAAGCCGACAACACTCTGCTGACTCAATAACTGTTCCAAACCTTCCCTGGCATTAAATCCGCACAAAAACTGTGCCTCGGGAGCTTTATTATATGGGTTTCTAAGTGTTACATCACCAAGCACAATGTCAAGTGTCGGATGGAGTGGTGTAAAGCACGCCACCACCGCACTCTGGAGCAGTGGAAACGTGTTCTGTGTAGTGATGAATCACGCTTCTCTATTTGATGGACAAGTCTGGGCTTGGTGAATGCCAGGAGAACGTTACCTATCTGACTCCATTGTGCCAACTGTAAAGTTTGGTGGAGGAGGGATAATGCTATGGGGTTGTTTTTCAAGGTTTGTCTAGGTCCCTTGGTTCCAGTGAAGGAAAATCTTAAAGAGGCTTTGTCACCACATTATAAGTGCCCTATTTCCTACATAAGGAGATCGGCGCTATAATGTAGGTGACAGCAGTGCTTTTTATTTTAAAAAACGATCTGTTTTCACCACTTTATTAGCGATTTTATATTTATGCTAATGAGTTGCTTAATGCCCAAGTGGGCGTATTTTACTTTAGACCAAGTGGGCATTGTACAGAGGAGTGTATGACACTGACCAATCAGCGTCATGCACTCCTCTCCATTCATTTAGTCAGCGCATAGGGATCCTTTTAGATTGCTATGTGCTGTCTTATACTAACACATTAACGATACTGAAGTGTTTAGACAGTGAATAGACATTCCACGGGATGTCTATTCACAATCTCTGCATTTCGTTACTCTGTCTGTGGTAGTTACAGCAGAGGAAGCGTAATCTCGTTGTAACCTGTCATCTACAGCGTAATCTCGCGAGATTACGCTTCCTCTGCTGTAACTACCACAGACAGAGTAACGAAGTGTAGAGATTGTGAATAGACATCCCGTGGAATGTCTATTCACTGTCTAAACACTTCAGTAATGTTAATGTGTCAGTATAAGACAGCACATAGCTATCTAAAAGGATCCCTATGCGCTGACTAAATGAATGGTCAGCGTCATACACTCCTCTGTACAACTCCCACTTGGTCTAAAGTAAAACACGCCCACATGGTCATTAAGCAACTCATTAGAATAAATCTAAAATCGCTAATAAAGTGGTGAAAGCAGATTGTTTTTAAAATAAAAAGCACTGCTGTCACCTACATTATAGCGCCCATCTCCTTATGTAGGAGATAGGGCACTTATAATGTGGTGACAGAGTCTCTTCAATGCTTCAGCATACCGAGACATTTTGGACAATTGTATGCTTACAGTTTTGTGGGAACAGTTTCAGGAAGGCCCATTTCTGTTCCAGCATGACTTCACCCCAGTGCACAAAGCAAGGTCCATAAACGTATGCTTGGGTGAGTTTGGAGTGGAAGAACCCAACTGGCCTGCACAGAGCTCTGACCTCAAATCTATCGAACACCTTTGGGATGAACTAGATTGGAGATTGCGAGCCAGGCCCTCTCGTCCAACATCAGTGTCTGACCTCCCAAATGCTTTTCTGGATGAATGAGCAAAAATTCCACAGACACACTCCAAAATTTTGTAGAAAGCCTTCCCAGAGGAGTGGAAGCTATTTTAGCTGCGAGGGGAGGGGGGGGGGGGGGGACGACACTCCATTTTTATTGCCTATGAATTTAGAATAGGATGTCATGAAAGCTCCTTTAGGTGTAATGTGTAGGGCCACAATACTTTTGTCCATATATTGTGCATGGGCACCCACCAAAATAGCAACTAAACCATAGTTTTTAGATCACAATGTTAAAGCTGTCAAAATCAATTAATGGTCTAAATCCTAAAATACATCAGTATTCAAGAGAAGACATAAATGACAGTAAGAAGACAAATTAAACTAAAGTTAAAGAAAGTTTGCAGGCAGCCACATAAAAAGACTGGCTGATAACAGGGGCTTGCTGGTAAAGGAAGCATCCTACTACTGCAGTATAAGAGCATGAGGAGCCTGAAGTAAAAGACAGAAGTAAAAGCCATTGTACTATCTTGGATTGGCAAACAGTGGACTACCATCAATGAAAGCATTGTGGGTTTTGAAAATTCTTCAGATAGAATGTCAGGCGTTTAATATACAAAGAAGCTTTACCAATAAGTGAATCAAAGGGGGTTATTGACTTTGGACAACCTTTCGAATACAACAGGTCCTGCTGCTGGGAACCCCCATAATAAATTTTTATTACTGGGCATATGGCTTGTTGTTTGATCATTTTCCTTGCAGCTTCATATATCCTTGCTGTAAGCAACCCCTTTAAGGCATATTATGAGTTTTACAATCTTTATCAGTTTTTCTTCCACAGTCTATCTATATGGTGTGATTATAAGTCCTGATCCAATGATTTTGGAACCGATCATTGCAAGTTCTCATTAACCCTTTCCTGGGATTGGGCGTGACTGTACGTCCAGATTGCAAGTGCTTTCACGCAATTGGGCATCCAGTCATGTCAAATCTTTAAACTGTCACCGTGTTAAGTGACACGGTGACAGCATCCCAATCGCAACTGTCGGAGACAGTTGCCGAGCAGGACTCACTGCACAGGACCAATCAGAATGGTCCCGTCCTGGGAAGCAATGTGGTTGGCCAGTCAGTATTGACTGGCCAATCACAGCACAGGAGGTTTGCTTTGCCGGCATCTCCGGCTCTGACAAGCTCAGTTGTGTCAGAGAACTTGTCAGAGATGGTTGCCAGTAATAAGAGTGAAAGAAAGAACCCCAAAACTCATCGATCTGCCCCTTTCCTATCCCTGCTCTGCCCACTGATCAGTGATCACCACCGTTGGTGCCCACTGTTAATGAAATACATCATTTCAGCCACCCACAGTGACCTTCTGCCATGCTGTGATCTGTGCCCAGCCATCACCTGTTGCAGTACCCGGTCGCAATCGCCCTGCTGTGTCCCTAGATTGTCCACTGCCCGAGTTCCCTGTTAGGTAGCAATGCCCCCTGCCATCTAGCTTTTCCCCTGGTACGTAAGGTATCCTCACTCGTCAAATATAGCAGGGTCGCTGGTCGCCGGTCCATTCTTATTGCTTACTTGGGAGTAGCGGTAGTTTTTTGTTAAAAAATAAAAGTTGAAGTAGTTAGTAGCTGCAATAAGGGTGCAATGTCTAGGTGACAGTCGATTCTATACTATTCTAATATCCCCAATATGGACAGAAGAGCTATCACAGCCGAGGAAGCATATCAAATTTTATGCTCCGATACGAACAGGGTGAGCGAAGGTGAAGCACAGTTCGAGCTTTCATCTTCCTCTGTATCAAGTGACTCTGAGTCTGCACCCCCCGTTGGTGCAGAAGAGCCCAAGTTCCTGCTCTACCTGAGCTGACATGGGTAGCTGCAGACAATTATACCCACCAGGTGCCTGAATTTACAGCCCCCTCGGGGATTCAAATGGACACTACAGTGTTCAGCCCCATTGATTATATTAAACTTATTTATCTCTGACACCCTTTTAAATTTAATGGTTCAGCAAACTAACCTATATGTGGATACGTTCACCTCCCAAAACCCTGACTCTTTTTATGGGAGAGGCCAAAATTGGACCCCCACAAATGCAGTGGAATTGGTGGTCCAATTTTTGGGGCTTATTTTTAAGCTTTGGTCTCGTCAAAAAGCCAAGAATTAGAGACTATAGGTCCCCTGATATTTTATACAACACCCCCCTTTACTGCACAGGATGCGATTTGAAGCTATCCTAAAGTTCCTGCGCTACAATGACAATAATCACTACCCACCCCCACAGGACCCAAATTTTGATAGGCTCTATAAAATTAGACCATTAATCGCCCACCACTTACAAAGTTTTTCCCATGTTTATACCCCCAACAAAACATTGCAGTAGATGAGTCATTAGTTAGTTTCAAAGGTGGACTGCATTTCATTCAGTATCTACCCAATAAAAGAGCCCGGTACGGCATTAAACTTTCTAAATTATGTGAAAGTGCCACTGGTTACACCCACTCTTTTAGAGTTTATGAGGGTAAATAAACTCCCATATAGATCCCCAGAGTGCCCCTCCCTCCTAGGGATTAGTGCAAAAATTGTATAGGACCTTATTCATCCTTTGCTCGGCACATACAAAAAATATGGTGAAATCCTGTTCCATGTAAAACCCCCTCAAAAAACAAGGGGGCACTCCCTCCGTCTGGAAAAAGAAAGGTTCAACCTGCAGAGGCGACAAGCCTTCTTTACTGTGAGTACGGTGAATTTATGGAATAGCCTACTGCAGGAGCTGGTCACAGCAGGGACAGGAGATGGCTTTAAAAAAGGCTTAGATAATTTCCTAGAACAAAAAAATATTAGCTCCTATGTGTAGAAATTTTTGACTTCCCCTTTCCCATCCCACTTCCCCTTTCCCATCCCTTGGTTGAACTTGATGGACATGTGTCTTTTTTCAACCATGCAAACTATGTAACTATGTAACTATATGTCATCTATATCTGGACAACTTTTACAACAGTGTCCCATTGCTAAAAGTTCTCTCGTCCAAATCCACATTGGCGTGCGGAACAATCAGCAAAAATCAGAAGGGCCTCCCTAAAACTTTGCTGGGTCAGGCACTGAAATTAGGAGAGAGCAGAGGTGTCTGCAGCGACGATCTGCTGCTCCTGAAATATAAGGATGAAAGGGATTTCCTCATACTGACCAGCATTCATGACAACAGCTGCAGCTTTGTCCCTGTACGTGGATCCACCACCCAAGTCCCCATTGTATCTAAGCCTAACATGTGGTAGGCTTACATACAGGGTCCAACAGAAAGGATCACACATGGGCCATGCACTGTATCTAAGCCTACCACATGTGTTACTAATGTTTTTTTTGTGTGCGCGCTTTTTTTACAGGTTAGGTTGTTAGACTACGTTAGATTCGTCCATTAATAAGGCGGGCTTAATGTTAGCCTGTTTGCCCGATATTTGGCACGTGTAAAAGACGTAAACAGGGCAACAAGCAAACGCTCGTTTATCGGCAGATTGTATCGTTTTAAATGCCAAAATATTATCATTGTCGGCAGCACATATCCCTGTGTAAATAGGAAGACCTGCTGCCGACATGATAGAAATATATGAGGACGAGAGCGATCATAGCTCGTCCCTATACTAGCTCCTTGTGAAAGGAGCAAAAGAGCGCTGATCAACAAGCTTTCGATGTGGGCCGTGTAAAAGTACCTTACGTCTATGCAGGGGAATTGGAGCTCTTTATCAGAAGAACAGAGCTGCAACCACTCAAAATATATTAAGAAATTAATCAGCACAAAACATATTTAGATTTAAAAAAAACCATTTAATTTATAGGGGTTTTCCCTCGACGGACATTTATTACTAGGTGATAAATGTATGATAGCTGGGACCCTCACCGATCACTAGAACGGGTGTCCCGAATCCCCGTTTATCCTCATTGCACGATTGCAGTGAAGAAAACTTTGAATGGAGCGGTGGTTGCGCATGTGCGCTGATTTTCCATTCAATGGCTATGGGGCCAATGAAGACAGCCGATCGCTACACTCGGCTGTCTCCATCGACCTGATAGATATTGAATGGATCGGCAATGCACAAACGCGTGACTACCGCTCCATTCAGAATTCTCTTCACTGCAATCGTGCAATGAGGATAAACGGGGATTCGGGACCTATTCTAGTGATCAGTGGGGGTCCCAGAAGTTGCAGTTTGACATAATTTTCTATGAAATATTTTATAATTATAAATATCTATATGAATATTGAATATTTGCAATATATAAAAAAACGTAACATTTGTTAGTTGATCAAACCTTTACTTAATATGTCAATTCAATTCAGGATTTCTTCTATGACTCTGGAATGGTTTCTATCATACTAGAAACGCATAGTTTATTATACTCAATTCATTTTCAAGCTATAATTAAACATCTCAAGCATCCCAGCAGCATGTATCTCAAGAAATTCCCAAGACCACCAGTGTCATGTAAACCTTGTAATTCTCGCTGCTGTTTGAAATCTGGAGAGTGTGATGAATAATGTAACAGAAAAACAGAAAAAACAACACACCCTTCACTGAGAAATGCGATAAATAATGCAAAATGTTGTACTTTGACCACAGGTAAGGGCCTATTCACATCAGCCTTTCCTTCGGAGGAACTGATGAACGGAAACTATAGCTTCCGTTTGCATTACCATTGATTACCATTGATTTCAACCAAATTTAACCAAACGCTGATGTGAATAGGCCATTTCAGTGTAGATGTAGGGCATAGCCTGGATATAGACTGGGACATTCTGAGTAAATAAAATTAAGATACATACATGGGCCAAGTATAGATTAAAAAAAAACATCATATTCTTTACTGTTCATTATGGATATAACGTATAAAGTCTATTGTAGACAAAAGTAGAATAATTGTCCATGGTAGGTAAATCAAGTGGCCAGATATGGGGCTGTCGGAAACATGCAACTTAGCAGATTGACTATCATGCTCCAGAAAGTGTCTACCTCATTCCTGACTATATAATAGACGCCAAATATTATACTATTTCATCATTGGATGCACTTTGGACCTTAATAATGTCTATATTCAAACGAGTTTTGTGCTAATGTGCAAATTAAAAATTATTCAAGAATATAGACATACATGAACAAGTGGATCTTCCACACTATTAACCATAATGGTATGTGCAGACGGAGCGTATTTGCAAATTAAGAAAACAAATGTCCTTTTCTTGTTTAAATTGAATAAAAAGGTCTATACTTACCCCCTGGTATTGTCATAGCGACGGCTTCTTGTTCCCCTGGCTGTTTTCCAAGCATCCGGCTTCATGGGATGATGTTTCCTCCCATGTAACTGCAGCAGCTAATCACAGGCTGTAGCGGTCACATGTGTTGCAGTATTATCTGATGTGTCCACAGTCACTGACTGCCGGCACTCCGTACTTACCAGCGGGACACTAAGAGCTTGTCGGCGTCTCCCTCCTAGGAGACGCCAACTCGCGCGGCTACATCCTCCTGTTTCTAGGGTGCATGTGCACTCTCGTCCCCGGCATTAAAGGGCCAGTGCACCCACCAACTAAATGTTCCCTAACCTATCCCCTTACTTCCTGGACTATATAAAGGACTCTGCCCTTCCATTCCTTGCCTGAGCGTTGTTGTTGTATTCCCATGTTAGTCTTGCAAATGGTCCATTACTTGTTATCCTGCTCCCAGTGTTCCTATATCCTACTACCTGTATCCTGTATCCCATAACTGTGCTTGTTCTTGAGCTGCGTCTACTGTTGGAGTCGTGTTGTCATCTGCCACGTTCTGTGTCATCTGCCACGTCTGATATAATCTGCCAAATCTGGTTTCATCTGCCTAGTCTGGTGTCAACTGCCACACCAAACATCACCTGTGCCACGTGTTTACTACTACGAGCATCTGCCTCAACATCCTCTCTGGTACTCTTACACCAGAGACTGTTATTGACTGTAATTTGGCCAACTTATACTCTGCTACAGCTGAGCGGCCTAGTGGGTCCACATACCCCACAGGCGTAACATTATCGGAGACCAGAGGGATGCGTTGTAATGGCAACGCTAGTGAAGGTAAGCATTTTTTTCTTTTTCCTGCTTTTCTTTCCGCATCGTCGATATCGGCCGAAAATCTGCACCACAATTTGATGCCTACTTTTGGCCCGAATTCCATGCGGGTTCTAGGTAGTATACGCTGTGTCCTTTTATGCAGCGTATCCGACCTGTGTGACCATACCCTTAGTGTTCCTCTATGACGATCCAAAATGTTGGGAGGCATTTTCTTTATGTACAACCATATTAACCAGTATTATCAAGAAGTAAAATCTGTTTGGCTGAGCTTCTTATATGTGGTGGGTTAAAGCCTCAGTCAGTACTTATGCCAGAGTATTTGTGTATTATATCTTATGTTGTTTCTTGGCTGAACAAACCTCTGTTCATGCTGGTGAGTAACAATTACCATGTGATTTTTTTCAGATGGCTTTCACACATATCTTAGTAATTTATTTGCACATTGTATGTCTATATTCGAAAAAACTAAACTGCACTTACTTTAACTCATGCATATCTGGTTTCTGGCACCAAGATGTTTGCTGCAGATCCTTTAACAGGTTGTCGACCGCCCACTATATATATATATATATATATATATATATATGGCGTGTGGTCCAGGCCCCTAAAGCCTGCGCCATAGTATACCTATGGCACAGGCTTAGGCTGGCTGCCCTGGCAGTGGCGTAACTACCGCCGTAGCAGCGGTAGCGACTGCTACGGGGCCCGCGGCATGAGGGGGCCCGTGTCGCCCACCGGCACGGCCCCCACCATGGCCGCAGGCTCCGCTAGCAGCCGCTATGGCTGCTACAGCGCGACGCCACTGAACAGTACGGCAGAGCAGGGAGGTATCTCCCCGCTCTGCCAGTAAACAAAAGACATGTATCCCCTATCCACAGGACAGGGGATACATGTGTGATCGCTGGCAGCGATAAGGAGAACGGGGGACTGAAAGTCCCCTGAAGTTCTCCATCACAAACCTCGGACTTCCGGGGTCTGTGTCGGCAGCTCCGTAGAAATGAATGGAGCGCCGGTCGCGCTTGTGCGCATGCGTGACCAGCGCTCCTTTCATTTTTTATTGAGCTGCCGACACAGACGCTGGAAGTCAGAGGTTAGTCATGGAGAACTTCAGGGGACCTTCAGTCCCCCGTTCTCCCTATCAATGCCAGCGATCACACATGTATCCCCTATCCTGTGGATAGGGGATGCATGTGATTTGTAGGACACACTATAGGTCGCATTTTGGGGGGGGGTGCTGTATGGCGTTCCCTGCAGGGGGGGGCACTGTATGGCGTTCCCTGCAGGGGGGGGGGCGCTGTATGGCGTTTCCTGCAGGGGGGAGCGCTGTATGGCGTTCCCTACAGGGGGGCTGTATGGCGTTCCCTACAGGGGGGGCTGTATGACGTTCTCTACAGTGGGGGCTGTATGGCGTTAGCCCCATACAGCCCCCTCTGTAGATAACGTCATACAGTCCCCCTGTCAATAACGCCATACAGTCCCCCCTGTAGATAACGCCATACAGTCCCCCCTGTAGATAACGCCATACAGTCCCCCTGTAGATAACGCCATACAGTCCCCTGTAGATAACAACCATACAGTCCCCCTGTAGATAACGCCATACAGTCCCCTGTAGATAACGCCATACAGTCCCCTGTAGATAACGCCATACAGTCCCCCTGTAGATAACGCCATACAGTCCCCCTGTAGATAACGCCATACAGTCCCCCTGTAGATAATGCCACACAGCCCCCCCTGTAGATAACGCCACACAGTCCCCCCTGTAGATAACGCCACACAGTCCCCCCTGTAGATAACACCACACAGCCCCCCCTGTAGGGAACGCCATACAGTCCCCCCTGTAGATAACGCCATACAGACCCCCCCCTGTAGATAACGCCATACAGCCCCCCCCTGCAGGGAACGCCATACAGCCCCCCCCTGCAGGGAACGCCATACAGACCCCCCCTCTGTAGATAACGCCATACAGCCCCCTCTGTAGATAATGCCACACAGCCCCCCCTGTAGATAACGCCACACAGTCCCTCCTGCAGATAACGCCACACAGCCCCCCCCCCCCTGTAGGGAACGCCATACAGTCCCCCTCTGTAGATAACGCCATACAGCCCCCCCTGTAGATAACGCCATACAGCCCCCCCTGTAGATAACGCCATACAGCCCCCCCTGTAGATAACGCCATACAGCCCCCCTGTAGATAACGCCATACAGCCCCCCTGTAGATAACGCCATACAGCCCCCCCTGTAGATAACGCCATACAGCCCCCCTCTGTAGATAACGCCATACAGTCTACAGGGGGGGCTGTATGGCGTTATTTACAGGGGGCGCTGTATGGCGTTATCTACAGGGGGGACTGTATGGCGTTATCTACAGGGGGCGCTGTATGGCGTTATCTACAGGGGGGACTGTATGGCGTTATCTACAGGGGGGGCTGTAAAAAAGGCACTATCTACAAGGGGGGGGGGGTTGTGTGACACCCAGGGGAGGGGGGGCCCCAGTCAAAAGTTTGCTATGGGGCCCAGTCTTTCCTAGTTACGCCCCTGTGCCCTGGCGATCAGGCAGCTGAATGTCAGGCAGTGACTGCTGGGGACCCTTGAAAGATAAGGCTGGGTTCACACGACCTATATTCAGGCGTAAACGAGGCGTATTATGCCTCGTTTTACGCCTGAAAATAGGGCTACAATACGTCGGCAAACATCTGCCCAATCATTTGAATGAGTTTGCCGACGTACTGTGCAGACGACCTGTCATTTACCTGTCATGAACTCAATGAAGAGCAGCTCAAGATTTACGAGCGTCACAGACGCCTCGCATAATACGAGGAGGAGCATTTACGTGTGAAACGAGGCAGCTGTTTTCTCTTGAAAACAGTCTGTCTTTTTACACGTAAATGCCTGCTATCGTGTGCACATACCCTTATAGACACCGCTTCTGTTTTCTCTGGTCTCACATACTCAACAGTCAATGAGCGCGGTGAACAGAAAAGAGGCAGCGGAAGAACCACTGACTTTCTTGGTCCTAGTGAGAATAAATAAAATACACATAAAATACCTCCTCAAAAAAACAACACTCCCCTCGCCAGTCATCATTGTTAGCCCTGACCTAAAAACCCTACAATAGAATGTAATATATCAGAATTTACGGTACACAATGGTGATCACAATTAAAAAGTCTATATTAGGGTAATACTTTTTTATTATTATTTTTTATTATTAGAAAAAAATTAGCTAAAATGTAAAAAAAGCATACTTTTTTCCTATTTTTTTGTGTATAAAAATGCTGAAAAAAATAAATGAATGTGTGTTGTTCACAAAAAAGTCACAAAAATCCTGTCGCTGATGTAAAAAAAAATGTGATACATTAGACCAGGCCAGCTTCTTCCATTACACTATGATCCAGTTCTGATGCTCACATGACCATTGTAGGGGCCTTCAGTGGTGGACAGGGGCCAGCATGAGCAATCGGACCGGTCTGTAGCTATGCAGGCCCAAATGCAGCAAGCTGTGATGCATTGTGTGTCGTGGAACATTTCTGTCATAATCAGCATTAACTTTTTCAGCAATTTGTTCTACAGTAGCTCTTCTGTGGGGTAGGACCAGATGAACTAGGCTTCCGCTCCTCAAGCGCATCTATGAGCCTTGGACACCCATGACCCTGTCGTCAGTTCACCGGTTGACCTTCCTTGACCACTTTTGGCATTTTCTATACACTGCATACCGGGAACACCCCACAAGATCTGCCATTTGGAGATGCTTTGCACCAGTCGTCTAAACCATCATAATTTGACCATTATCAACGTCACTCAGATCCTTACGCTCGGCAATTTTTCCGGCTTCCAACACATTAACTTTAAGAACTGACAGTTCACTTGCTGTCTAAATATATATCCCACCCTTTGACAGGCGCTATTGTAATGCGATAATCAGTGTCATTCACTTCACCATTTAGTGGTTTTAATGTTATGGCTAATAGGCGTATATTTTCAATGTTCTAGAGTATAAAAGAATATACAGCCTTAGATTTCTGGTAACCAAATTGACTGTGTTATGTAAATTGCTATAAGTAAATTATCAGATCCCTTCAGATGTACAGAGCTACATTTTCAAACAACAGTTAAAATAACTCAGTAGGTTCACCTTAAGTCCTATAAAAGATAATATATTGTAATATTACAGCACATCACAGCAGACTTCAAGCTTAGCTGTGGTGATAAACTCACACAATGGAGGTTCTGCGGTCTTTGCAATGTTTTTACCATTGTTTTTTGTACTAAATATATGTCTTCCACTGTATTCATCCTTATGCTGATTCACCCTGTAATATGAAGTACATTAGTTTGCCCAATGCTTGTTCTGTAATGTGTAATCTATAGATACGGCAACATTCGTCCACTTTAATTAGATTTTCCATGATCTATAAGATGAACACATTAGCTTCCCAAGAGATGAAGAAATCTGTATGTTCAAGTTTAGTTCTATTACTTTGTAATGCTGGCTATATTTATACTACAAAGGTTATAGAATTGCTCCCTGTTTGGACATTTATGGCAAATCCACAGGAAACTGTTCTGCAAGCTGAAGCGGTTAGAGGGAACTAAATAGGGAACTAAATAGAGAGGTGGCTGCGCATGTACCTATGACAGAGCCGATTCTAGCTTTTCTGCTGCCTGTGGCGAAAATTGAAAGGTCGCCCCTCCAGATCCTGATTGACATCTAGCTGTTTTAGATCACTAGCAGCCTCCTCCAACTCTTGCGGATACGCCGTTGCCTTGTACTCCCCTGGCATGCGCAGGGCAGCGATGAAGCCGGGCAGAGTACACCTGACTGCACGGTGTGTGCCCAAGGAGTACAAGGCAATGAGGCATCCGAGAAAGTTGGAGGAGACTGGTAGTGAGTAATAACAGCAAGGGGGATGTCATTAAAGCATGGAAAAGTTGGTTTGAAGGCAGGACTATGTGACTCTTCAGGATAGTGGCACCACCCAATGACTCTTTAATGAGTAATTTGCATATAGCACAGTTTTAAAAGTTGATTTTATAGATTTTGCTGCATCTTAAAAACATTCAAGGGAATGTTTGGAATTATTGTCAGGTCAGGTATTACCGCGTGGTGGCAGTTCAAGGGGTTAAAACTACCTGACAGGTTCCCATTAATTATACAATGAACTGAAAAAATTCTACCTGCCCTGCAATTTTGTTATTATAAATATATCTTATATAATTACAGCTCCAGAACCAAGCTCTGACATATACAGCTCCAGAACCAAACTCAATGTAACGTCCGTGGTCGCTGACCACGAACTCCTTCCATTCAGTCGACGCCCTTCTCTCCAGAGATGTCTGCACATGCGGCCATCCTGTTCCGCAGTGACCACCAGGGTGCGCTCGCGAGCTCTGTCCAATACTTGAGAAGCCAAAGCGCACGCATGTGGAAAATTGAGCTGATTGCTCCCAGAGCACCCTGGGCTATAAGAAGGTCCCAGCCCAATGATTCCATGCCTGAGCGTTGTTTGTCATATTCTAGTTTGTCTTGCAAATGGTCTCCTACTCTTTTCCAGTTCCAGTGTTCCTGTTCCTGTATCCTGTATCCCGTGCTATCCTACTCCAGTGCCGTGTTGTGCTGTAGCCATGCTGTACCTACGCCTGTCCTGCTGCTCCACGCCTGACGTCTACCTGCTGCCTAGTCCCAGCCGAGCCTGCCTTGCTACTGTCCGAGCTGCCACAGGTACCTTATACGAACTGTGATCTGCACCCTGTTGACCAGCTGCCATACCGCCAAGGCGGTACGGCCCAGTGGGTCCACGAACTCAACGTGACAGTACGCTCAGGCCATGGACCCCGCTGGTCGATCCAAGACCATGACGACGTCTCAAGAGATGTGCAGGCGGATATGCTAGACCTCCGGTCTCGACAGGACCAACTCCTCCAGGCCTTGAACATTCTCGCACGTCGGCAAGAGACACGAGCTGCCATTCCTCTTACTACAACTCCTGGCCGTACTGTTCCTCAGTCTACACCTCCTGGCAGTGTTGATCCTCGTTTTTCTTTGCCACTTCCTGACCGCTATGAAGTACCTGTCGTGGTTTTTTGAACCAGTGCCAGATCCACTACAGCCTGTATTCTAGGGCACTTTTGTCTGATGGAGCAAGGGTCGCTTTCATCATCTCCCTTCTTACTGGCAAAGCCCTTGCATTGGCGAATCCTATCTGGGAGAGACAAGGACGAGAGACCCGTGACTTCCAGGAGCTCCTCCGGACATTTTGCATGGTGTTTGAGGAGCCTGGATGAGTCTCCTCTGCTGCGGCTTCGTTGCTGAACCTACGCCAAGGTGACATCTCTCTGGGCAAGTACGCCATCCACTTCCGCACCCTGGCGGGAGAACTGTTGTGGAACAATGAGGCTCTGGTGGCTGCATTCTGGCATGGACTGTCTCCTAAAATTAAAGATGAACTTGCCGCTCGGGGCCTGCCGTCTACCCTGGATGACCTCATCCTCCTGGCTGCCCGGATTGATAGAAGGCTCCGAGAACAGCTCCAATAGGTTAGTCGGGAGGGAGGCCTTCCTAGTCTGGCCCTTACCTTGCAGCAACCCCTGCCGTCCTCAGATGCCGATCTTCCTCAGGAGTCTCTGAGGATGGACCAATGTAAGCTATCTACCCAGGAGAGACAACGCAGACGCACTTCGGGACTCTGTCTTTATTGTGGCCTCGGAGGCCATCTGGTGCGTCTGTGTCCCCAAAAGCTCCAAACCCTAGGGTTGGTAGGAGAGACAACCTTGGGTAAAAAGGGACTCCCGTCTAAATTGTCCATACCCGTGACCATAGTGTCCGGTGAGAAAACGCATCAGGTCTCTGCGTATCTGGACTCTGGATCCGCTGCTAATTTCATTTGTAGAGACCTGGTGGACCTGCTCCAATTGCCCACTACTCCCCTGGAGAGACCGTTGATGGTTGCATCAGTACATGGACTACCTCTGCCAGATCCAGTTATAGCTGTGACCAAGTCGCTGAGGCTCCAAGTAGGGGCTCTCCACTCCGAACTTGTACCGTTCTATGTCCAGTCCAATGCCGTTAACCCCGTGCTGCTGGGCCTGCCTTGGCTCCGTCTACATGCCCCAGTCCTGGATTGGAACTCTGTAGAGGTTCTCCAGTGGGGCCTCGAGTGTCACAGCCAGGGCCGCCATCAGGGGGGTATTAGGGGTATTACTGTAGGGGGCCCGGCCAAACTTAATTGAAAGGGGGGCCCGGCAACTGCCGCGACTTGCCTTTGGTAGAAAAAAACAGGCCCCTGCAATGGGGCCTGTTCTTTTCACCAAAACAATGTCGTGAGCTGCGGGCCTCCCTCTCGTCAAACACCGCCGTGAGCTGCGGGCCCCCCTCTGGTAAAACACCGCCGTGAAACACCGCCCGCTTGCGCACGCGCTCGACCGCAAACGGGCGCGCAACTTGCTCGTGCCCGCACCACAAGAATATCGCCGAACTGCTGGCAAGGACAGCCACACAGGGAGAGCGGCGCACAGACTACTTACCTGCTGGCCCGCCTCCGCCTCCTCCTCCTCCTCCGCCTCCTCCTCCAGAGCGTAGCTGCGTAAGGAGAGGGGGAGGAGTCCAGTTGTTGCGCGGCGGCAGGAGTTCTACGATCCCTGCCATTTTCTGGAGCCTGGAGGTGAAGGACTGGACATCTGGACCGAAGACATCGCCTGACGAGGACTGGAGTGGGAGCAGTTCTTCTGACACAGTGAGTAAAGTGTCTCGAAGTGCCGTTTAAGTATGGCCCTGTTCACACAGAGTATTTTGCAGGCCGAAATAATCTGCCTCAAAATTCCTTAAAGAATTCTGAGTCAGATTTTGACCTGCCCACCATATCTTGCCTCGTTTTTTGCTGCGTTTTTTGCCTGCGGCGATTGAGGACAGCAGACAAAAAACGCAGCGAAAAATGCATTTTCTGCCTCCCATTGATTTCGATGGGAGGTCAGAGGCGGAACAACGGCAAGAAAGGACGTGCTGCTTTTTCTTTTTTCCGCGACAGGCTCCCATTGATTTCAGATTAAATCAATGGGAGGCGGTTTTGGAAGTTTTTTGGTGCTGATTCTGACGCAGTGTCCGAGTCAATATCAAGGCCCAAAAACTCTGTGAACTGGACCTTATTGTTAGGGCTTATTCAGACGAACGTGTAATACATCCGTGCAACGTGCGTGATTTTCACGCGCCTCGCACGGACCTATGTTACTCTATGGGGTCGTGCAGACTGTCAGTGATTTTCATGCAGCGTGTGTCCGCTGCGTAAAACTCACGACATGTCCTATGTTTGTGCATTGTTCACGCATCACACACCCATTGAAGTCAATGGGTGCGTGAAAATCACGCCCAGCACTCCCGCAGCACTATAAACTATGAATGAAAACAGAAAAGCACCACGTGCTTTTTCTGTTTACAAACATACAGAGTGTCATAATGATGGCGGCTGCGCGAAAATCACGCAACCGCGCATCATACGCTGCTGCCACACGGAGCTGTTATTGACCTTTTGCATGCGCAAAACGCCACGTTTTTGCGCGCACAAAAAGCACACGCTTGTGTAAATCCGGCCTTAGGGTGGGAACACACTAGGTATGAACACTGCAGATTTTATGCAACACATTTTATTGTGGAAAATCCACAGCGTATTACAGTCGCAGCAGAGTGGATGAGATTTGAACAAATCTCATTCACACGCTGCAAAAAAAATTTACCTGCAGTGTGGCTTTTTAAGCCACAGCATGTCAATTTATTCTGTGGAATCGCTGCTCCTCTGTTGCGGAAATGCTGCGGTTCTGCCGCAAAAATCACAAATGAGAAAGAAAAAAAAGGCACTTTTTTAAATTTATAAAAAAGTTTAGACTTACCCCGTCCGTAGTTTAGGTGACGCATCTCTCTCTTCTGAACGTAGCCCCGCCTCCTGGGATGACGCTGTAGACCATGTGACTGCTGCAGCAGTCACATGGGATGAAACGTCATGACGGGAGCCCGGAGGTGTTTGACGGCCCCCATGACGACCCCCATGCTACCCAGGGCCGCCATCAGGGGGGGTATTAGGGGTACTGATGTGAGAGGCCCGGCCAAACCTAATTGAAAGGGGGGCCCGCAGCTCACGTCATTCTTTTGGTGAAAAAAACGGGCCCCATTGCAGGGGCCTGTTTTTTTTCTACCAAAGGCAAGTCACGGCAGTTGCCGGGCCCCCCTTTCAATTAGGTACCATGATATAGTGCTGGACGGAGTACCGTTAACAGGTGGTGCCACGGTAGGGGGCCCTGAAAATTTAGCTGTATGGGGCCCTGAAATTCCTGATGGCGGCCCTGGTCACAGCCGATACCTGGTGCAGATTCGTTTGGTCCAGCCTCCTCTGCCTCAGTCATTGGCAGGATTGCCTGGTCATTATGCTGCATTTTCTGACTTCTTCAGCATAAGGGAGGCGGAGACACTGCCCCCACACCGGGCATATGACTGTCTTATCGAACTGATCTCTGGTGCCTCCCTTCCCCGTGGTAGGATATATCCTCTCTCCTTGCCAGAGACTCTGTCCATGTCCGCCTATGTTAAGGAGAACTTGGAGAGGGGCTTCATACGGAAGTCTTAACACCCGTGATGGACGCTATGAGTACCTCGTAATGCCCTTCGGCCTGTGTAATGCTCCCGCGGTCTTCCAGGAGTTTGTTAATGACATTTTCTGTGACCGCCACTATGTTTGTGTTGTGGTCTACCTTGATGACAACTTGATTTTTTCTCCAGATTCTGTGACTCATCAGAGACATGTCCGTCTAGTTTTGCTGTGGTTAAGAGAGAATCATCTGTACGCTAAGTTGGAGAAGTGCGTTTTTGAAAAGGATGCTCTACCCTTCCTCGGCTACATTGTTTCGAATAGAGGCCTCATGATGGATCCTGGTAAAGTCCGTTCTGGAATGGCCACGCCCTCAAGGCTTGAGGGCCATACAACGCTTTCTGGGATTCGCCAATTTCTACAGTTTATTCCAAACTTCTCCTCACTGACCTCTCCTATCTCTGACCTCACTAAGAAGGGCATGAACGCCAAGGTGTGGACTCCTGAGGCAGAGTCTGCATTCAATAGCCTGAGGAGTGCTTTCACATCAGCTTCTATCCTCCATCATCCAGATGTTTCTCTACAGTTCTCGCTGGAGGTGGACGCATCCTCTGTCGGTGCTGGTGCAATCCTATTCCAGAGAGCTTCCAAGGGCAAGTCAATGGTATGTGGATATTTCTCTAAGCTCTTCTCTTCAACAGAACGCAACTACTCGATTGGGGATCGGGAGTTACTGGCCATCAAGTTGGCCTTGGAGGAGTGGAGACATCTACTAGAAGGGCGTCGACTGGATGGAAGGAGTTCGTGGTCAGCGACCACGGACGTTACAGTATCTCCCTTCTTATGCCCCCTCCTCTTGGGACCAGAACAAGAGAGAAACCTCTTAATGAGGGTAGGAGCGTTGAGATTCTCTTCTGGCTCCCAGGACCTCTCTTCTGGTCCAAACCCCTTCCAATCTACTAAATAAAAGGTTCTTCCTCTTACTTTTTTAATGTCCAGGATCTCTTTAACCTCGAAGGTGTTTGAAGGACCGCTGGGGATACTCCTCTAGACTGGCAGGCCATGCGGGGACCCGTAAGACCCGAGATGTGATTGCCCGTCATTTCTGGTGGCCCACGCTGCCCAAGGACATTTTGAACTTCATTTCGTCCTGCTCAGTGTGTGCAGTTAACAAGGTCGCTCACTGCAGACCTGCTGGCCTGCTCCAGCCATTGCCTGTGCCCGATGCTCCCTGGCAGCATATAGCTATGGACTTTATTACTGACCTGCCTCTCTCTGCTGGATGCAGTGCTGTCTGGGTGGTGGTTGACCGTTTTTCGAAGATGGCCCACTTCGTTCCTCTGACCGGTCTTCCTTCTGCCCCTCTACTGGCCAAGCTGTTCATCCAACACATCTTCCACCTGCATGGCTTACCACAGCATATTTTGTCTGATTGGGGGGTTCAGTTCACCTCGAAGTTCTGGAGAGCCCTCTGCGGACTCCTAGGTGTAAAGTTGGACTTTTCCTCGGCCTACCATCCTCAGTCCAATGGTCAGGTCAAGAGGATCAATCAGATCTTGGAGAACTACTTACGCCACTTCATCTCCAAGCAGCATGATGACTGGGTACAGTTGCGTCCGTGGGCTGAATTCTCGTACAACAATCACACCAGCGAGTCCACACAGAAGACACCGTTCTTCATTGTCTACGGCCAACACCCACAAATTCCTCTCCCGATGCCTGATATGTCCGAGGTACCAGCTGCTGACATAGCTTTTAGGGACTTTCTGCAGATCTGGCAGCAGACTCGATCCCCCATCCTGCTGGCGGTCGACCGCATGAAACGGAAGGCGGACACTAGGAGAAGAGAACCTCCTCAGTTTCTTCCTGGCACGAATGTCTGGCTGTCCTCCATGAATATTCGACTGAGGGTGCCGTCGTACAAATTTGCTCCCAGGTTCCTCGGACCCTTAGAGATCCTACAGCAGATCAACCCTGTCGCATACAAGCTTCGGCTTCCTCCTACCCTCAGGATCCCCAACTCCTTCCATGTCTCCCTCCTGAAGCCAGTGGTTCTGAACCACTTTACCAAGACTCCTAGCCCTGCGGTGGCCTCCAGCGGTCCTTCAGACACCTTTGATGTTAAAGAGATCCTGGACCTTTAAAAATGTAAGAGGAAGAACCTTTTATTTAGTAGATTGGAAGGGGTTTGGTCCAGAAGAGAGGTCCTGGGAGCCAGAAGAGAATCTCAACGCTCCTATCCTCATTAAGAGCTTTCTCTCTCGTTCTGGTCCCAAGGGGAGGAGGTGTAAGAGGGGGGATACTGTAACATCCGTGGTCGCTGACCACGAACTCCTTCAATCCAGTCGACGCCCTTCTCTCCAGAGATGTCTGCACATGCGGCGATCCTGTTCCGCAGTGACCACCAGGGTGTGCTCGCTATCTCTGTCCAGACTTGAGAAGCCAAAGCGCACGCATGTGGGAAATTGAGCTGATTGCTGCAAGAGCACCCTGGGCTATAAGAAGGTCCCAGCCCCATGCTTCCATGCCTGAGCGTTGTTTGTCATATCCTAGTTTGTCTTGCAAATGGTCTCCTACTGTTTTCCAGTTCCAGTGTTCCTGTTCCTGTATCCTGTATCCCGTGCTATCCTGTTCCAGTGCCGTGTTGTGCTGTAGCCGTGCTGTGCTGTACCTACGCCTGTCCTGCTGCTCCACGCCTGACGTCTACCTGCTGCCTAGTCCCAGTTGAGCCTACCTTGCTACGGTCCGAGCTGCCACAGGTACCTAATACGAACTGTGAACTGTGACCTGCACCCTGTTGGCCAGCTGCCATACCGCCAAAGCGGTACGGCCCAGTGGGTCCACGAACCCAACATGACACTCAATACATATATACAGCACCAGAACCAAGCTCAGTACATAAATACAGAACCATAACCAAGCTCAGTACATAAATACAACACCAGAACTAAGTTCACATATAAATACAGCACCAGAACAAAGCTCAATACATAAATACAGCACCAGAACAAAGCTTATTACATAAATACAGTACCAGAACTAAACTCAGTACAAATATACAACACCAGAACCAACCTCAGTACATAAATACAGTACTAGAAACAAGCTTAGTACATTAATATAGCACCAGAACCGAGGTCAGGACATAAATACAGCACCAGAACAAATCTCAGTACATAAATACAGCACCAGAACAAAGCTAAGTACATATATACTGCACCAGAACCAAGGTCAGTACATAAATACAGCACGAGCACAAATGCAGTTCAATACAGAGATCATTTGCAAATTTAGTGCAACCCCTGACGTATAGGTTTGTACGGCGTAAAACTAGACCTCCAAGCATGGCCCGAAATAGGCTAAGGATATGCTGGAAGTTGCTGTTTCACAAAAAAAATATCATACCACCCATCATCTCACTGCAGATCATACAATGACTACAGTACTGTGTCACGTTGGGTACGTGGACACATTGGGCCGTACTGCCTTAACACTAAGGCGGCTGGCCAACAGGACACAGGTCAAAGTCTATAGTTCGTATAGATATACCTGTGGTAGCTTCAGACAGTAGCGAGGCAGGCTCAGAAGGGACTTTGGCAGCAGGTGGACACCACATGTGGTTTAACAGGACAGGCATAGTACACAGCACAGCACAACTCCAACTTAATACGGCACTTGACCAGGATAGCACGGGATACAGGTTACAGGTAGCAGGAACGGGAAACACTGGTAACTGGAAGACACTTAGGAGACCATTTGCAGAGACAAACTAGGGTGATGACAACAAAGCTCAGGCAAGGCAGGAAGTGGCAGGGCCCCTCGTATATTCCAGGGTGCTAATGGGCTAATTTGGCACTTTAACTTAGGTAGGCGAGCTGGCTCTTTAAGAGCGGGCATGAGCATGCGTGCGCACCCTCTGGGACCTGGCCGAGAGAAGCGGAAGTTAGCACTGGCGTCCCCTGAGGAGGAGATGGGGGCCAGCGCTCAGAGATCCATGGCTGCAGCCGTCAGGAGGTGAGTGAGCCTGACGGCCCGCGGCCATGGGCATGACAGTATCCCCCCTATTACGCCCCCTCCTCTTGGGGCCAGAGCGAGAGAGAAACTTCTTCAGAAGAGTAGGAGCATTGAAGTTCTCCTCTGGCTCCCAGGACCTCTCTTCAGGACCAAACCCCCTCCAATCCTACCCACTCTCTTGGTGTCCAGGATCTCCTTAACCTCAAAAGTATCTGATGAACCGCTGGGACCCACTGCAGGACTAGGAATCTTGGAGTAGCGGTTCAGGACCACAGGTTTCAGACGGGAGACATGGAAGGAGTTTGGGATCTTGAGGGTAGGAGGCAGCCGAAGCTTGTAGGAGACAGGGTTGATTTGTTGCAAAATCTCGAAGGGTCCGAGGAACCTTGGAGCAAACTTGTATGATGGCACCCTCAGCCGGATATTCTTAAAAGACAGCAAAACCTTAGTGCCCAGAAGAAACTGGGGACGCTCTCATCTTCTTGTGTCTGCCTTTCTTTTCATGTGGTCGACCGCCAGCAGAATAGAAGATCGGGTCTGCTGCCAGATTTGTAGAAAGTCCCTGAATGGAGAGTCAGCTGCAGGTACCTTGGATGTAGTGGAAACAGGGAGAGGTACTCGTGAGTGTTGGTCGTAGACAATGAAGAATGGGCTGGAGGCGGTAGACTCACTAGTGTGGTTGTTGTAGGAGAACTCAGCCCAAGGAAGCATCTGCACCCAGTCATCATGCTGCCTGGAGATAAAGTGTTATAGATTGTTCTCCATAATCTGATTTATTCTCTCGACTTGACCATTGGACTGGGAATGGTAGGCTGAGAAAAAGTCCAACTTCACACCGAGGAGTCCGCAGAGGGCTCTCCAGAACTTCAACGTGAACTGAACCCCCCGATCCGACACAATATGCAGAGGCAAGCCATGCAGATGGAAGATGTGTTGGATGAAGAGATTGGACAGTTGGGAAGCAGAAGGTAGGCCGGTCAGTGGAACAAAATGAGCCATCTTGGAGAATCGGTTCACCCCCACCCAGACTGTACTGTATCCAGCAGAGGGAGGCAGGTCCGTGACAAAGTCCATAGCAATATGTTGCCAGGGGGCATCGGACACAGGCAGCGGCTGGAGCAGGCCAGCCGGTTTTGAGTGGGCTACCAGAACTGACGAGCAATCAGGTCTAGGGTTTTATCCGAGTGACCTGCCAGTCTGGAACTGTGTCCCCAGCGGAGGATTCTTCTTCTGTCTGCCAGACGCACAAAAGTCCTCCCCGTGGGAATGTCTCTAACTTGCAGAGGGTTGACAGGGATGATGCAGGATGGATCAATGATATTCTGTGGAGACTCCATGGTGTCCACTGTCTCGAGCGACCTGGACAAGACATTGGCCCTCAGATTCTTGTCGGCCGGACAGTAGAGGAGCTCAAACTGGAACCGGGCAAAGAACAGCAACCACCTGGCCTGCGGGGATTCAGTCGTTGAGCCGTTTGGAGATAGGTGAGGTTCTTGTGGTCCGTGAATATCAAGATGGGATGAACTGCGCCCTCTAGTAGATGTCTCCACTCCTCCAGAGCCAATTTGATGGCCAGTAACTCCCGATCCCCAATCGAGTAGTTGCGTTCTGCGGAAGAGAAGAGTTTAGAGTAATAGCCACATAACATTGTCTTGCCCTTGGAACCTTTCTGGAACAGGAGTGCACCAGCACCGACAGAGGAGGCGTCCTCCTCCAACGAGAACTGTTGAGATACATCTGGATGATGGAGGATAGAGGCTGACATGAAGGCACTCTTTAGGCTATTAAATGTGGATTCCGCCTCAGGAGTCCACACCTTGGCGTTCATGCCTTTCTTGGTGAGGGTAGAGATAGGAGATGTCAGTGAGGAGAAGTTTGGAATGAACTGTCTGTAGAAATTAGCAAATCCCAGGAAGCGCTGTGTGGACCTCAAGCCTTGAGGGCGTGGCCATTCCAGGACAGCCTTTACCTTCTCAGGATCCATCTTGAGGCCCTGATCGGAGATGATGTAACCCAGGAAGGGTAGAGCATTTTCTCAAACACGCACTTCTCCAACTGGGCGTACAGGCGATTCTCCCTTAACCGCAGCAAAACTTGATGGACATGTCTCTGATGAGCCATAGGATCTGGAGAAAAAGATGTCATCAAAATAGACCACAACACAAACATAGAGGAGGTCACGGAAGATGCATTAACGAACTCTTAGAAGACCGCGGGAGCATTACACAGGCTGAAGGGCATTACTAGATATTAATGGTGTCCGTCACGGGTGTTAAATGCCGTCTTCCATTCGTCACCCTGGCGAATCCAGATTAGGTTGTAAGCCCCATGCAGGTCTAGCTTCGAAAAAAAATCTTGGCTTATACGATCAAAGAGTTCAGAAATCAATGGCAATGGATATCTATTTTTTATCGTGATGCGGTTGAGACCCCTGTAGACGATGCAAAGACGCAGAGAACCATCCTTATTCTTGACAAAGAAGAACCCGGCTCCTGCCGGGGAAGAAGTCTTCCGTATGAAGCCCCTCTCTAAGTTCTCCTTAACATAGGCGGACATGGACTGAGTCTCTGGCAAGGAGAGAGGATATACCCTACCACGGGGAATGGATGCTCCTGGAATCAGCTCGATAGGACAGTCATACGCCCGGTGTGGAGGCAGCGTCTCCTTCTTGCTGAAGACATCCGAGAACGTGGAATAATGACAGGGCAATCCTGCCAAGGACTGAGGCAGAGGAGGCTGCGACGGATGGATCTGTACCAGGCAGCAGTTGAGGCACTCGGGACCCCACTGGAGAACCTCTCCAGAATTCCAATCCAGGAATGGGGCATGTAGTCGGAGCCAGGGCAGGCCCAGCAGCACAGGGTTGATGGCTTTAGCCAGGACAAAGAATGAGAGGAGCTCGGAATGGAGGGCACCCACTTTGAGCCTCAGTGGCTTGGTCACAGCTACAACCGGGTCTGGCAGAGGTAGTCCATTCACCGATGCAACCATCAAATGCCTCTCCAGAGGGGTTGTGGGCAACTGGTAAAGATCCACCTGGTCTCTTCGAATGAAATTAGCAGCGGATCCAAAATTCAGATAAGCAGAGATCCGATGCGTTTTTTCGCCGGACACTATGGTCACGGGAATGGACAATTTAGACAAAAGTCCTTCTTCACCCAGGATTGTCTCTCCCACCGGGAACCGGACTAGGGATTCTTCCCTCCCAACGTGCCTCTTGGAACCGTTCTCGGATCCTTATATAAATTCGGGCGGTCAGAAGGATAAGGCCATCCAGGGTTGACAGCAGATCTCGGGCGGCAAGCACGTCCTTAATTTTAGTAGACAGTCCTTGCCAGAATGTAGCCACCAGAGCCTCATTGTTCCACAACAACTCTCACGCCAGGGTGCGGAAGTGGATGGCGTACTCGCCCACGGAAGTATTTCCCTAGGGTAGGTTCAGCAAGGAGGCGGCTGCAGACGAGACTCGTCCAGGCTCCTCAAACATTGTGCGAAATGTCCGTAGGAACCCCGGGAAGTCTCTCCCAGATAGGGTTCGCCCATGCAAGAGCCCTGCCAGTGAGGAGAGAGACGATGAAAGCGACCCTTGCGCCATCAGTCGAAGACTAAAGTTGATCTGGCACTGGTTGAAAAAGCCACGGCAGGTCTTCACTTCTCCATCATAGCGGTGAGGTAGCGGCAAAGAAAATCGGGGATCAGCACTGCCAGGAGGTGTAGTTGGAGGATCTGTACTGCCAGGAGGTGTAGTAGGAGGAACGACAGCTTGCACATCCAGTCGATGTGCAATAATGTTCAATGCCTGGAGGAGTTGGTCCTGCTTAGACCGGAGGTCTAGCATATCCGCCCGCATCTCTTGTGACATCATCATGGTCTTGGATTGACCAGCGGGGTCCATGGCCTGAGCTTACTGTCACGTTGGGTAAGTGGACCCACTGGACCGTACCGTCTTAATGGTATAGCAGCTGGCAAATAGGACACAGGTCAAAATTTATAGTTTGTTTAGGTGTACCTGTGGTAGCTTCAGACAGTAGCGAGGCAGGCTCGTAAGGGACTTTGGCAGCAGGCGGACACCAGGCGTGGTGTAACAGGACAGGCGTGGTACACAGCACAGCATGACTCCAACTCAATACGGCACTTGACCAGGATAGCACGGAATACAGGTTACAGGTAGCAGGAACGGGAAACACTGGGAACTGGAAGACACTTAGGAGACCATTTGCAGAGACAAACTAGGGTAATGATGACAAAGGTCAGGCAATGCAGGAAGTGGCAGGGCCCCTCGTATATTCCAGGGTGCTCATGGGCTAATTTGGCACTTTAACTTATGTGTGTGCGCTGGCCCTTTAAGAGCGGGCACGAGCGTGCGCATGCACACTACGGGACCCAGCCGAGGGAAGCGGAAGTAAGCGCTGGCATCTCCTGAGGAGGAGATGGGGGCCAGTGCTCACAGATCCATGGCTGCGGCCGTCAGGAGGTGAGTGAATCGGACGGCCCGCGGCCATGGGCATGACATACTGATTAGAGACAGAATAAACATTTACTTTGAGTGACTCACAGGGGACGTCGGCTCAGATTCTTGTTGTTCTTTTTGTCTTTTCTTCTCCATCCGGTCCAGAACTCTATGATGACTTCCCTGGCCACGGCCCATTTTTGCAGTTTGCCGCTCAACTTTCTCACTTTTCAAAATTTCCGCACCTATAAACGAAGATAAAATTCTAAGGGTATGTGCACATCGTAGCAGGCTTTTACGTCTGAAAAGACAGACTATTTTCAGGAGAAAACAGCTGCGTCGTTTCAGACGTAAATGCTGCTCCTCGCATTTTGCGAGGCTTCTCTGGCAGCTGTAAATTTTGAGCTGTGCTTCATTGAGTTCAATGAAGAACGGCTCAAATTACGTCTGAAAGGAGTGCCCTGCATTTCTTTTGACGAGGCTGTATTTTTACGCGTCGTCGTTTGACAGCTGTGAAACGACAACGCGTAAATGACAGGTTGTCTGCACAGTACGTCGGCAAACCCATTCAAATGAATGGGCAGATGTTTGCCGACGTATTGTAGCCCTATTTTCAGACGTAAAACGAGGCATAATACGCCTCGTTTACGTCTGAAAATAGGTCGTGTGAACCCAGCCTAATGGTGCCACACACTTCGCCCCCAAATAGAATAGTGCCATAGAGTGCACCTCTAATTATAATAGTGCAATACACTGTGTACCTGATTATAATAGCACCATACACTGTGTCCCTGATTATAATGGCACCGTACGCTGTGTCCCACAAACACACTGTGCCCCTGTAGAAGGGTCCCCCCGGCGAGTCCCCTGTAGATAGTGTCCCTCATAAAGCCCTCTGTAGACAGTGCCCCACATAAAGCCCCCTGTAGGCAGTGCCCCACATACATAGTGCCTCCTATAGAGCATCCTGTAGATAGTGCCCTCCATAGAGCCCCCTGTAGATAGTGCCCTCCATAGAGCCCCCCCGTAGATAGTGCCCCCATAGAGCCCACTGTAGATAGTGCCGTACATAGATTCCCCTGTAGATAGTGGCCCCCATAGAGCCCCCCGTAGATAGTGCCCCCCGGAGATAGTGCCCTACATAGATTCCCCTGTATAAAGTGGCCCCCATAGATTCCCCGGTGGTTAGTGGCCCCTGTAGATAGTGCCCCACATACAGCCACTTGTAGATAATGCCCCACATATAGCCCCCTGTAGATAGTGCCCCACATATAGCGCGATGTAGATAGAGCCCCCTATAGATATAGTCACTCAAACTTTACATACTTACCTTATCCCGTTCCCGTGCCGCCCTCTAGCATGCAGGCCTGCTCTCTGATCTATGGGAGTTAAAGGGTTTTTCAGTTATTTAAAAACTTGGCCATGGTAGGAGGGATGCAAAAAAAAAAAAAACAGCCATTGCTCAACTCACAGATCTCCATCGTTCCAGCGATGATGTCCTTTAATACCCACAAGTGGGTATAGGGGTACGTCATCACTGCAGCTATGTCAATACACTGTGATGGGAAGGAACGGAAGCGTCGATGCTTGTACTCGGAAAACCCTTTTAACGACCATAGGTCAGGGCCGCACCATCCGTGGGGCGAGATGAGCTTCTCGCCTCAGGCGGCAGCTTGCTGCCTCTCAGAGGCATTCCGAGTTCTTAAAAAAATTGGCCATTAATTATTGTGCAGGAGGCGGTGGCGGCGGCTGGTTTCAGTGCTGCCGCTGCCAACCTCTCCTGCACTATAATTTCAGGTACACTTTCCAGAACTATAGACATTGCCTATACCTGTTTGGCCAGCTGCTATCCCGCTACGCGGTACAACTCAGTGGGTCCACACCCGTGCCGTGACAGTACGCTTAGGCCATGGACCCCGCTGGTCAATTCACCTGCTCGAGCCATAAAATAGGATCTGCAGGACCTGCGAACATGACAGGATCAACTTCTTGTAGCAGTAAATGCCATGACACAACAGCTGGGGGCGCTAGCTGCTTCCTTCTCTGCTACTGTTCCAGTTTCTCTGACTGATCCTCCTGCTACACCTCCTGTCAGCACCAGTTCTGATCCCCGGTTCTCACTGCCACTACCGCCTCGTTTCAACAGAGACGCAAGTGCATGCAGGGGATTTCTCAATCAGTGTCAAATTCTCTTCACCGTGAATGCCAGAGCATTTCCCTCGGACGGTGCCAGGATCGCCATCATTGTTTCCCTGCTTGCTGGCACGGCCCTGGCATCGGCGCTCCCTATCTGGGAACAACAGGGACCTGAGATCTGTGACTTCCAGGGGTTCCTGCGGTTATTTCGCACTGTGTTTGAGGAGCCTGGACGAGACTCGTCGGCAGCTACCTCCCTACTGAACTTTTTCCAGGAGGACACCTCCGTCGGCAAGTACACCATCCAGTTCCGGACCCTGGCAGGGGAGCTGTCCTGGAACAACGAGGCTTTGGTAGCTTCCTTCTGGCATGGAATGTCATCAGAGATCAAAGATGAACTGGCTGCCCGTGATCTACCACCTACCCTGGACGACCTTATTTTACTTGCTACCTGGGTTGATGTGAAGCTCAGGGAAAGATCCCAAGAGGTTCGTCGGGAGAGGAGACTCCCTAGGTTGGCTCCCAACTTCCAGCAACCCCTCTTGTCCTCATCTGTTGCCCCACCTGAGGAGCCTATGCAAGTGGGTCGACTTACACTATCTGTCCAGGAGAAACAGCGCAGGCGCACTTCCGGACTTTGTCTATATTGCGACCTTGGAGGCCATGTCGTGCGCCTGTGTCCCCAGAAGCCAAAGAACTCCAATGCCTAGGATTGGTTGGGGAGACAACCCTGGGCGACACATCATTTGACAGAGAACTTTCTTCTAAGTTGTCTATCCCTGTGACTATTGTCGCTGGCGAGAGGACCCACCTGGCCTCTGCCTATCTGGACTCTGGCTCTGCAGCCAATTTTATACGCAGAGACCAAGTGGATCTCCTTCACTTGCCTACCACCCTTCTGGAGAAGCCGTTGATCGTTGCCTCAGAAAATGGACTACCTCTGCCCGACCCAATATTGTCTGTGACCAAATCGCTATTGACTTGGTTCCTGATTCGTCTCCTCCACGCGGAAGAGTATACCCTCTCTCCTTACCTGAGACCCAGTCTATGTCAGTCTATATCAAGGAGAATTTAGACAGGGGCTTCATACGCATACCCTCATCCCCGGCCAGGGCCTGGTTTTTCTTTGTTAAAAAGAAACACGGATCTCTCCGACCCTGCATTGACTATCGGGGCCTCGACCAGATCACGGTAAAGAACAGATACCCTTTGCCTTTGATTTCAGAACTGTTTGATTGTATACGGGGAGCAAAAAATGTTTCCAAACTAGACTTGCGGGGGGTCTACTACCTAATCCGGATTCATCGGGGTGACGAATGGAAGACGGCATTTAATACTCGAGATGGGCACTACGAATACCTGGTGATGCCCTTAGGCCTGTGTAATGCTCCTGCGGTCTTCCAGGAGTTCGTCAATGACATCTTCCGTGATCTCCTCTCATCAAAGACATGTCCGTCAAGTTTTGCTTCGATTAAGGGCGAATCAACTGTATGTGTTAAGGATCTGCCAGGCACACCTTCTGTGTCTACACCCATAGGTAATCAGTCAGCACCTGCTTCTATGTCTGTGAGACTGACTCCATCTTCCACCACTCAGGATGGCAGGCTTAGGAGTGGGAGAGCCTATCACAGCCTGGCCAGACGGAGCTAGCTCCCGCCCTCTGTCTATTTATACCTGCCTTTCCTGTTCCTCCTTGCTTGTGATTCTTTTCATTTGGTTTCCTAGCCCTGCTGCAGCTTCTGTACTATTTGACCCTGCTTCATATGACCCTGGCTTATTCACTACTCTCCTGCTCTGCGTTTTGGTACCTCGTACACTCCTGGTTTGACTCGGCTTGTTCACTACTCTCCTGCTCTGCGTTTTGTACCTCATACACTCCTGGTTTGACTCGACTCGTTCACCACTCTTGTTGTTCACGTTGTTGCCATGGGCAACTGCCCCATTTCCCCTTGCTTCTGTGTACCCTTGTCTGTTTGTCTGTCGTGCACTTATTGAGCGTAGGGACCATCGCCCAGTTGTACCCCGTCGCCTAGGGCGGGTCGTTGCAAGTAGGCAGGGACTGAGTGGCGGGTAGATTAGGATTCACTTGTCTGTTTCCCTACCCCCAGCATTACATAATCACAAGCCCTTTACCTAGTCTACCCTGGTCCCTCACACTACTATGGACCCCCTTGAGACCCTGGCTCAGCAAATGAAGGGTCTCTCCCTACAGGTCCAGGCCCTGGCTCAGAGGGTCAACCAGCCTGATGCTACCATGGTAGTGCCCCTCACCTCACCTCTTGAACCCCACCTCAAGTTGCCTCACCGGTTCTCAGGGGACCGGAAGACTTTTCTCTCCTTTCGGGAGAGTTGTAGGCTCTATTTTCGCTTAAAACCCCACTCCTCAGGTTCTGAGAGCCAGCGGGTGGGTATAATTATGTCCCGGCTCCAGGAAGGGCCCCAAGAATGGGCCTTCTCCTTGGCCCCTGACGCCCCTGAACTTTCCTCCGTTGATATTTTCTTTTCTGCTCTCGGACTCATTTATGATGAGACTGACAGAACTGCCTTTGCCGAGAGTCAGCTGGTGACCTTACGTCAGGGTAAGAGACCTGTGGAGGAGTGTTGTTCTGACTTTAGGAAGTGGTGCGTAGCTTCTCGGTGGAATAACCCTGCCTTAAGGTGCCAGTTTAGGTTGGGTCTGTCGAACGCCCTGAAAGACCTGCTAGTTAGCTATCCCTCTTCTGACTCCCTAGACCAGGTTAAGGCTTTAGCGGTACGACTTGACCGACGTCTCAGGGAACGACAACTTGAATGTTTTTGTGTTTTCCCCTCTGACTCCCCCATGATGCCTCCCGAGGTTCCGTTGCTTCGCTCTTCCTCGGAAAACTCGGATGAACCTATGCAACTCGGGGCCTCCGTGTCCCCCCAACAACGTAGAGAGTTCCGCAGGAAGAATCGTCTCTGCTTCTACTGTGGGGATGACAAGCATCAAGTGAACAACTGTCCTGGGCATAAGAATAAGCAGCCGGAAGAACTTCCGCGCCTAAGTGATCTTCGGGGAGGTCACTTGGGCGCACAGGTATTTCCCGTAAATATGAAACGTAATAAAATCTTGTTTCCCTTTCAGGTCTCTTTTGGTGGTAGGTCTGCTACCGGCAGTGCCTTCGTGGATTCAGGGTCTTCTGCTAATATCATGTCTGTGGAATTTGCTATGTCTCTAGCTATGCCTTTGTTTGATTTGCCTAAACCTGTCCCGGTAGTGGGTATTGACTCCACTCCTCTTGCTAATGGTTATTTTACACAGCATACCCCTGTTTTTGAACTCCTTGTTGGCTCCATGCATTTGGAGCAGTGCTCTGAACTGTTGATGCAGGGATTATCGTCCGATTTGGTTTTAGGCCTTCCCTGGTTGCAGTTGCATAATCCCACGTTTGACTGGAATACTGGGGATCTTACCAAATGGGGTAATGAATGCTTGACGTCATGTTTTTCTGTTAATTTTATTTCTCCCCCTGAGGAGGTGAACACGCTACCTGAGTTTGTTCAGGACTTCGCTGATGTTTTCTCTAAGGAGGCCTCCGAAGTGTTACCTCCTCATAGAGAATACGATTGCGCCATCGATTTGGTACCAGGAGCTAAGCTCCCTAAGGGTAGAATATTTAATCTCTCTTGTCCCGAACGTGAAGCCATGAGAGAGTATATCCAGGAATGCCTGGCCAAGGGTTACTTTCGCCCCTCTACTTCTCCGGTAGGTGCTGGCTTCTTCTTCGTAGGGAAGAAGGATGGTGGTCTTAGGCCATGCATTGACTACCGTAACTTGAATAAGGTCACTGTAAGGAACTAGTATCCCCTTCCTTTGATTCCTGATCTCTTTAATCAGGTTCAGGGGGCCCAATAGTTCTCTAAGTGTGATCTACGGGGGGCGTATAACCTAATCCGCATCAAAGAGGGGGATGAGTGGAAGACTGCGTTTAACACGCCCGAAGGTCATTTCGAATACCTCGTAATGCCCTTTGGGTTGTGTAATGCTCCCGCGGTCTTCCAGAATTTCATAAATGAGATTTTAAGAGATTACCTGGGGGTATTTCTTGTAGTGTACCTTGATGACATACTTGTGTTTTCCAAGGACTGGTCCTCCCACATTGAGCATGTCAGGAAGGTGCTCCAGGTCCTTTGGGAAAACAAACTGTTTGCGAAGACCGAAAAATGTGTGCTTGGGGTGCAGGAGATACCATTTTTGGGTCAAATCCTCACTCCTCATGAATTCCGCATGGACCCCGCCAAGGTCCAGGCTGTGGCGGAATGGGTCCAACCTGCCTCCCTGAAGGCGTTACAGTGCTTCTTGGGGTTCGCTAATTATTACAGGAGATTTATTGCTAACTTCTCGGTCATCGCTAAGCCTCTTATGGACCTCACTCGCAAAGGTGCTGATCTCCTCCACTGGCCTCCTGAGGCTGTCCAGGCTTTTGAGGTCCTTAAGAAGTGCTTTATCTCGGCCCCGGTGCTGGTTCAGCCCAACCAAATGGAGCCATTTATCGTGGAGGTTGACGCGTCCGAGGTGGGAGTGGGGGCTGCCTTGTCCCAGGGTACCAGGTCCCTCACCCATCTCCGTCCCTGTGCCTACTTCTCCAGGAAGTTTTTGCCCACTGAGAGTAACTATGATATTGGCAACCACAAACTCTTAGCCATTAAATGGGCATTTGAAGAGTGGCGCCACTTCCTGGAGGGGGCTAGGCACCAGGTAACGGTCCTTACCGACCACAAGAATCTGGTTTTCCTAGAATCTGCCCGGAGGCTAAACCCGAGACAAGCTCGATGGGCGTTATTTTTTACCAGATTCAACTTTTTGGTTACCTATAGGGCTGGGTCTAATAATATTAAGACTGATGCACTGTCGCATAGCTTCATGGCCAGCCCTCCTTCAGAGGAAGATCCTGCTTGTATTTTGCCTCCAAGTATAATCATTTCCTCTATTGATTCTGATTTAGTCTCTGAAATTGCTGCTGATCAAGGTTCAGCTCCTGGGAACCTTCCTGAGAACAAGCTGTTTGTTCCCCTGCAATTCGGGCTAAGGGTACTTAGGGAAAATCATGACTCCGCACTATCTGGTCATCCAGGCATCCTGGGTACTAAGCACCTCATTGCCAGAAACTATTGGTGGCCTGGGTTGCCTAAAGACGTTAAGGCCTACGTCGACGCTTGTGAGGTTTGTGCTAGGTCCAAGACCTCCAGGTCCCGACCAGCGGGCTTACTACGTTCTTTGCCCATTCCCCAGAGACCTTGGACCCATATCTCCATGGATTTTATCACCGATTTGCCTCCATCTCAAGGCAAGTCGGTGGTGTGGGTTGTAGTAGACCGCTTCAGTAAGATGTGCCACTTTGTGCCCCTCAAGAAACTACCCAATGCTAAGACGTTAGCTGCCTTGTTTGTCAAACACATCCTGCGTCTCCATGGGGTCCCTGTCAATATTGTTTCTGACAGAGGGGTACAATTAGTTTCTTTGTTTTGGAGAGCCTTCTGTAAAAAGTTGGAGATTGATCTGTCCTTCTCCTCTGCCTTCTATCCTGAAACTAATGGCCAAACTGAGAGGACTAATCAGTTCCTAGAACAATATTTAATGTGTTTTATCTCTGACTGTCAATATGATTGGGTCTCATTCATTCCCCTCGCCGAATTTTCCCTTAATAACCGGGTCAGTAACTCGTCAGGGGTCTCCCCCTTTTTCTGTAATTTTGGGTTTAATCCACGGTTCTCCTCCGTTTCCCCTGGTAGTGCCAACAATCCCGAGGTAGAGGTTGTTCATCGGGAACTGTGCACAGTCTGGGCCCAGGTTCAGAAGAACCTAGAGCCGTCCCAGAGCATACACAAGACTCAGGCAGATAGAAGACGTTCTGCTAACCCCTTGTTTATGGTCGGGGATCTGGTGTGGCTATCGTCAAAGAACTTGCGCCTTAAATTCCCGTCCAAGAAGTTTGCTCCCCGGTTTATAGGGCCGTACAAGGTCATTGAAGTCCTCAATCCTGTCTCCTTCCGACTGGAGTTACCCCCATTTTTTCGAGTACACGACGTGTTTCATGCCTCCCTCCTTAAACGCTTCTCCCCGTCCTTGGCTCCCTCGAGGAAACCTCCTGTCCCCGTTCTCACCCCTGAGGGGGTAGAATTCGAGGTGGCCAAGATTGTGGACAGCAAGATGGTCCAAGGCTTCTTCCAGTACCTGGTCCATTGGAGAGGATACGGACCAGAGGAGATGACTTGGGTACCCGCCCGGGATTTTCACGCTGGGGTATTGGTCAGGAGGTTCAACCTTCGTTTCCCCAATAAACCAGGTCCATCTAGAAAGGGTCCGGTGGCCCCTCATAAAAGGGGGGGTACTGTTAAGGATCTGCCAGGCACACCTTCTGTGTCTACGCCCATAGGTAATCAGTCTGCACCTGCTTCTATGTCTGTGAGACTGACTCCATCTTCCACCACTCAGGATGGCAGGCTTAGGAGTGGGAGAGCCTATCACAGCCTGGCCAGACCGAGCTAGCTCCCGCCCTCTGTCTATTTATACCTGCCTTTCCTGTTCCTCCTTGCTTGTGATTCTTCTCGTTTGGTTTCCTAGCCCTGCTGCAGCTTCTGTACTATTTGACCCTGCTTCATATGACCCTGGCTTATTCACTACTCTCCTGCTCTGCGTTTTGGTACCTCGTACACTCCTGGTTTGACTCGACTTGTTCACTACTCTCCTGCTCTGCGTTTTGTACCTCGTACACTCCTGGTTTGACTCGACTCGTTCACCACTCTTGTTGTTCACGGTGTTGCCGTGGGCAACTGCCCCATTTCCCCTTGCTTCTGTGTACCCTTGTCTGTTTGTCTGTCGTGCACTTATTGAGCGTAGGGACCGTCGCCCAGTTGTACCCTGTCGCCTAGGGCGGGTCGTTGCAAGTAGGCAGGGACTGAGTGGCGGGTAGATTAGGGCTCACTTGTCTGTTTCCCTACCCCCATCATTACAGTATGCCAAGCTGGAGAAGTGCGTATTCGAGAAAAAGTCTCTACCCTTCCTGGGCTACATCATCTCTGATCAAGGTCTCAAAATGGATCCTGAGAAGGTAAAGGCTGTCCTAGAATGGGCATGCCCTCAAGGCTTAACCCTTCAGGACCAAGTGTCATCGATGCCTCAATGAAAAGGCCCATTTTTTCAAATCTGACATGTGTCATATTATGTGGTACTAACTCTGGAATGCTTTCGCCTATCCAAGCGATTCAGAGATTTTTTTCTCGTGACATATTGTACTTTATGTTATTGGAAAAATTTTGTCAATAAATACATAGCTTATTTGTGAAAAACACCAAAATTTTAAGAAAACTTGCAAAAATTATAATTTTCTAATTTTAAATGTAATCTACTTGTAAAACAAATAGTAATACCACCCAAAATTGTTGCTAATTAACATCCCCCATATGTCTACTTTATATTTGCATTCTTTTTTGAACATTACTTTATTTTTCTAGGACGTTATACGGCTTAGAACTTTAGCAGCAATTTCTCACATTTTCAAGAAAATTTCAAAAGGCTATTTTTACAGGCAACAGTTCAGTTCTGAAGTGGCTTTGAGGGCCTTATATACTAGATAGACCCCATAAATCACCCCATTTTAAAAACTGTACCTCTCAAAATATTCAAAACAGCATTCAGAAAGTTTATTAACCCTTTAGGCGTTTCACAGGAATGAAAGCAAATTAGAGGTAAAATGTACAAATTTCATTTTGCCGAAATTCATTTGTAATGTACATTTTTTTTCTGTAACACAGAAGGTTTTACCAGAGAAACACAATCAATATTTATTGCCCAGATTCTGCAGTTTTTAGAAATATCCCACATGTGGCTCTATTATGGTAATGGAGTGAAGCACCGGCCTCAGAATCAAAGGAGCACCTAGAGGATTTTGGGGTCTCGTTTTTTTAGAATATATTTTAGGTACCATGTCAGGTTTGAAGAGGTCTTGTGGTGCAAAAACAGTGGAATCTCCCCAAAAGAGGTTTTGGAAACGACACACCTCAAGGAATTTATCTAGGGGTATAGTTAGCATCTTGACCCGACAGGTCTATTGCCATAGTTTTTGGAATATGTCTGTGAAAATGAAAATTCAATTTTTACAAGGAATAAAGAATAAAAACCACCCCAAAACTTGTAAAGCTATTTCTCACGATTACGGCAATACTCGATATGTGGTAATACACTGCTGTTTGGACCCACGGCAGAGCTCAGAAGAGAGAGAGCGCCATTTGGCTTTTGGAGCGCAGATTTTGCTTGGTAGTTGTTCTGTTTGGGGTTTTGCTGATATTTCAGTTTATAATGTGGTGGTATATGTAAGCTGGGCAGAGTACATCAGGGCATAATAAGAGGGTATAATAATGTGGTAAAGAAATAATTCATAGATGTGTGGCCGGTGTCGCACTGATAAATGGTGCCCAATCTTATCCGCTTTTGGACACTATATTCTGAGCGCCAGAACTTTTTTTTATTTTTTTCTCCACCGGAGCCGTGCGAGGGCTTATTTGTTACGTTACGATCTGTAGTTTTCATTGGCACCATTTTAGCGTACATGTGATTTTTTGATCACTTTTTATTAGGTTTTTTTGACAAGCAAAGTGACTAAAAAAAAACATACATTTTGACAATGTTTTTTGTCCTTTTTTTTTTTTTTTACAGTAATCACTGTGCGCTATAAATGAAATTTTACTTTATTCTGCGGGTCGGTACGATTACGGCGATACCATATGTATATAGTTTTTTTATGTTTTGCAGCGTTTGCGCAATAAAAATTTCTATAAAATTATTTCTTTTTTGTGCCACCATATTCTGGGAGCCATAATTTTTTTATTTTTCAGTCAAAAAAGCTGTGTAAGGGCTTGTTTTTTGCGGGCCGGGTTGTAGTTTTTATTGGTATTATTTTGGGGTACATGCGACTTTTTGATCACTTTTTATTCTATATTTTGGGAGGGATGATGACCAAATAAAAAGTGATTCTGGCATTGTTATTTTGTTTGCGGTGTTCACCATGCGGGAAAAATAATATAGTTTTGTAGTTTGGGTCATTACGAATGCGGTGATACAAATATGTGTACTTTTTTTAACGTTTAAATTTTTGTTTTTACACTTTTATAAAACATTTTTATTACCTTTTTTTTTACTTGAAGACCTGCAGCACTGATGGCTGCTATAACACATTACACTACCTAGGTAGTGTAACGTGTTATAAACTGTCAGTGTGATGTTGACAGTCACACTGACAGGAAGCCTATGGGGACCAGCTGGTCCTCATAGGCTTCCGTGAATGGCAGACCCAGAGGCCATTGTATGGCCTCCGGTTTTGCCATGCAACCGACGGCAGCACCCGCATTCGGTCCTCGGGAATGTTTGTTGTAGCAACAAACTTTAGAGTTTGTTGCTACAACAAACTTTCCCTGCGATCTCATGATCGGGACCTAAAACAATCAGGTCCTGATCATGTCTCCGGGACCATAGGCAGGGGTCAACAGTGCGATCTGGGTGTCAGCACTATGAGATATCCGGATCGCGCTTATAACACCCACTTTGAATTTGCGTTGTCGCTGCACGGAACACAGCAAGCGCCGACGTGAGTTTACTGTCAGGAAGCAGTTAATAACGGTGATTATATTCTCTGTACCCGAACTAATCAGTTTGGCTCTCATAGAACAGGTTGCTGGGGAGCCGCGGACACTGACACCGCCGGCGTCAGAGCGATCTCCCCAGAGCTATGCCGGCAGAAGCAGAGGTCTGCAGATTCACGTCCTATCAGCACGGGGTATATGCGAATAGGACGTGAATCTACAGATTGTCGGCTTGAAAGGGTTAAGGGCCATACAGCTTTTCTTGGGGTTCGCCAACTTCTCCCGGCTGTTCATCCCCAACTTCTCCTCACTGACAGCTCCCATCTCTACCCTCACTAAAAAGGTCATGAACGCCAAGGTGTGGACTCTAGAGGCAGAGGCCGCATTCAGGAGCTTAACCCTTCCCGACATCCGCCGTGTATATACGACGCACGCCGGGTGGGGGAATATGGAGCGGGCTCACGGGCTGAACCCGCTCCATAGAGTGTGTCGGTTGTGTGTTACAGACGAAACTTGCGGGTAACGAGGGGGATCCTGTTTGAGCGCGATCCCGCTTGTTTAACCCGTTAAATGCCACTGTCAATAGCGATCGCGGCATTTAAATGACTAAAAACAGGGGGGAGATCCCCTGTAACGTCCCAACGGCCACCCCGCGGCGAGATCGGGGGGTGCCGTTGGTTGACATGGCAGCCTGGGGGCCTGAAGAAGTCCCCCAGGTCCGCCATCTTTGTACTCCTATGGAGCCCTGCCTCTGGCAGGGCTTCATAGGAGACTGTCAGAATCACGATATACTGCAATATATTAGTATTGCAGTATATCATGCAAACGATCTAACAATCGCTGGTTAAAGTCCCCTAGGGGGACAAGTAAAAAAGTAAAAGAACAGTAAAATAAAGTTTTTTTAACAAATAAAAAAAAAATGTAAAATTAAAAGTAAAAAAAATAACCTTTTCCCATTTTCCCAGCACAATGTAAAAAAAAAAAAAAAAAACTAACATAACTGGTATCGTCACGTCCATAAAAGTCTGAACTATTACAATATATCATTATTTAGTCCGCACGGTGAACGCTGTAAAAAATAAAAAATTAAAAACATCAGAATTGCTGTTTTTTGGTTCCTTCATCTCCCAAAAAAAATGAAATAAAGAGTGATCAAAAAGTCTCACGTACTCCGAAATTGTACCAATATAAAGCTCGCCCCGCAAAAAATAAGCCCTTACACCGCTAAATCGATGGCAAAATAAAAACGCTATGGCTAACAGAATGTGGCGACAAAACTCAAATTGTATTTTTAACAATCAGTTTTTTCCATGTAAAAGTAGTAAAACATAAAGAAAACTATATAAATTTGGTATCGCTGTAATCGTATTGACTCGCAGAATAAAGTATTTACCGTACGGTGAACGCCGTAAAAACAAAACCACCCAAAAGTTTGAGGAATCGCTGTTTTTTTCCTATTCCACCCCACATATATTTTGTTTCTCGTTTCCCACTACATTATATGGTACAAAAAATGGTGCTGTGAAAATCTACAACTTGTTCCGCAAAAAACAAGCCCTCATACAGAAATATTGATGGAAAAATAAAACAGTTATGGCTTTTGGAAGATGGGGAGGAAAAAACAAAAGTGAAAATCCGAAAAATGGCTGCGGAGGGAAGGGGTTAAAGAAGGCCTTCACGTCAGCCTAAATCCTCCATCATCCTGATGTGTCTCTGCAGTTTTCGTTGGAGGTGGATGCCTCCTCTGTTGGTGCTGGTGCACTTCTGTTCCAGAGAGGCTCCAAAGGCAAGACAGTGGTATGTTGCTATTACTCCAAGCTTTTTTTTCCCGCAGAGCGCAGCTACTCGATTGGGGATTGGGAGTTACTGGCTATCAAGCTGGCTCTGGAGGAGTGGAGACACCTACTAGAGGGCGCAGCTCATCCAATCCTAATAGTCACAGACCACAAAAACCTCACCTATCTCCAGACGGCCCAGCGGCTGAACCCCCGTCAGGCCAGGTGATCGCTGTTCTTCGCCTGGTTCCAGTTTGAGCTCCACTACCGCCCTGTCAACAAGAATGTGAGGGCCGATACCTTGTCCAGGTCGTTAGAGACAGAGGACACATTGGAGTCTCCACAGAATCTCAATGATCCATCCTGCATCATCCCTTTCAACCCTCTGCAAGTTAGAGACATTCCTCCTTGGAGGACTTTTGTGCATCCGGCAGACAGAAGAATCTGAAAGAGATCTAAGATTTATGCTGTTAGACCACATCCCTTTAACTAGGAGAGGCGGGGATAGACACACGTTACTACACAAATGCGAACTTAAATGGATTTATTTTTTTTACTAGATTCCCTAAAACCAAAGGGATTAAATATTGAGTTCAATGTAGTTAGAATTTCAAGTAAATAATGTCTATACATAAATGTCCTTTCTGGTCTTTGCTGTGCTCCTCCTTGTAAGTAATGTAATTGTGATACATGATCTATATCATGATAATTTTTCATATTAATGAGATTTTAAAACTTGTTTGTCTTTCTTGTTGTAGATTACAGCGGGACGCCGGGACCACTTACCATCCATTGACACTTTCTTACAAACTGTACTTATTGAACTCCACATGTATTGATGATATTTAGAGTTTGACTTGTTGAAAATCTATTAAATATAATACATTTATGTTTTTTATTCTGTACATTTTGTGGATAACGGAGGACATCCGTAGACTAGCTCACTATCTGCTTCTTTTTTATGTTTCTAAGTTGAGCTGCTTGATAGGCTGGCTCGTTTCTGTAAGGTTCCGATACACGATACTTAGGTTTTCTGTGGTGCGAGGCCTGCACATGAAAATGGGACAGGTCAGCACACAGCACACAGATCCTGATCCAGGGCACTATGATCCATGTGAGAGTGAGTCAGGAGCCCAGGGTCTACGTGTGGGACTTAATAATAATAATAAAAAAGATATTTTGTATATTCATAAGCTACTGGGGGCTTGAGCATTTGCCATGTATATGTCCTCTGTCTCCATGGTCGATCAGATTGATAGAGTAATCATAACAGGACTGTTGCTCCTTTTTTCAATATAGTCTAATTTTTTCAATATATTCTAACTCTTACAACTACAGTTAGTATTTTTCACCTGTAGTTCTTCATATTGGTACAGATACATTCTTAACTCCAGTGATGTAACTTGCGTCTTAGCGCATGGGCAGCGAATAGTGTTTCGTTGCATAGCAATGATAAACTTCTGGTTAAGGTTCCGTACATGCGCAGTAGGTCCTTGTGGACGCCGAGCAGTTAGCCAACACATGGTCTGATGTAGCGGACTTATTATTGAGAATCTATACGGCCCGTCTTCGCTTAGTGAGTGGCCCTAAGGTCCCATCCCTAACACAGATTGCTGCATTTCGGATTATGTACTAATCAAATGATTATATGTTTATTGAACAGTTTATTTATGTTTTTATTACTTTATTAATGTCACTGACACGCATCTATATTTGTTACACTGGATAACTTTTTACCATATATATATTTGGATAAACCATACATGCACAATGATTTGATGATTACTCATTATGTAAATGAGACACATGCCTTAAATATCACGTATGTTAATTGTATCACTATGCTTGAGAAAAGTCCTAAGGCTGGACAGAAACGTCGCATCTATGCATTGATTGAATAAATCACTTTCGCATGGGACCGGCTTCGTCAGGAGGCTGACGATATTAAAAGTAAGGGGGGTATATATACAAAAAGGCTGGCAGCAATAATGGTACACACCTGTGCATGATGTGTAAATCGACGCTCTAGCCGCATGTTGCAACGGCCGCCATCACCGGAAGCGCCAGTATGTCTGCATGGTGATGACGCGTATCGTCAGATGACGGCACCGCGCATCACCATGGAAATGCAGACAAACAAAGAGGCACTCCGGAATGAGGACATCACAGCGCATGCGTGGAAAAGCGTACGTACACACAGTGCACACAGTGCACAGGGTGAATAGGAAATAGTATGGAAGGCAACAGGGTGTGAATATAGGTCAAACCTAAATAAAGAATGCAGAAGAAATACAAATAAAAAGGAGAATAGTGAATGATATAAATTATAGAAATATATATAATGATAAGTGATAAAATTCATCTGAAAAAATGAAACCATATAGAAAATTATTTTTAAAGTCATAAAAAATAAATAATACATACCAATATATACACTAAATTTATATACAACAAAACAAAAATAAATAATATGCTTAAAAAATATTGATCATATAATATATCTATAAACTGTCCATGTAAGTACATATATAGGCACTCAATAGTGAATAGATAGTGAAAATGTAAAGTGAAGACAATATTGAAAAATATATATATAATATATAATAAGAAATATGCGAATAAAAAAATTAATTGGTGAAAGTGATAGAAATAGATATTAAAAGTAAAAATAATAACCATGAACGTGCAGAAGAATATACACACACATATATATATATACACACACATAGTTATATACAAAAATACATATATATACACAAGTGAAAAAACCTATATAAAAGTGATAAAGGTGCAAAGCAAAAAGTAAAAAATAAAAATAAAAAAGTGACAAAAATGATGGACAAATTTATAATATACACATAGACAAGTATACATTGACCAAAATACAAACATTATATATATACTGAATAGTTGTACTAATATACAATACATAATGAAATAAAAAAATATATAAGATATAAATAGAAAATAAAAAACCAAAATTAGTGACAATTGATATGTAAAAAATAATACATATATGAAAAATAATAAAATAATTAAATAAATAATAAATAAAGAAAAATAATAAAATAAATGATACAATTTTTTTTATATATAATATAGATAAAAATGAAATAAAAATAAAATTAAAAATACAAATAATACAAATAAATCAAAATGAAATAAATAAAAACTTTGTATATATAGGATATTAGTTGTAGATCATTCAGTGAAGAACAAAGTTTCGTACTGCATTCCATATATTGAAGATGGATAGTTGCCTCCAAAGTGGGGTGTCAACCCTAGGGTTGACATCAGAACAAAATAGCCAGCAAAAACTAAAATATAACAGAAAAACATACAAATTAGAATATATACACAAAAAACCACCCAATAGAAGAAAAATAAACAAAATTAAAATTTGCGCAGGTTAGTGACAGTTACAAAAAGGGTTTGAAACTCGTGGCCTCATTCAGGCCAAAAGGTGTGGTGGTGTTGAGAAGCGTGATCCACTTAATTTCTTTTTTTTAGGAGGGCTTTTCGGATATCCCCACCTCTACATCCCAACTTAACCCTATCAATACCTCGAACCTTCAAACCCCTAGTGTCACAAGCGTGATATTCGCGAAAGTGACGGGGGATAGGTTGTAGTTGATCAAAATCCTTGGCATGAATAGCCGACTGGATCTTATTAGCATGCTCGAGTACTCGAATCTTCAAAGGTCTGCTGGTCATTCCAATGTAGATCAAATCACATGGACAAGTGGCAAAATATATCACAGCTTCTGTTTTGCAAGCGATGTTAAAAACAATTTTGTAATCTTTGTCTTTTTGAGAATTAAAGAAGGAAACTGAGCACAAGATATATTTGCATGCGGCACAGCTGCCACAGTTGAATGAGCCCCATGGAGGACCACGAGACCCAAAAGGGTTAGTTGGTGTCTTAGAGATATAATGACTGGAGGTAAGGAGGTCACTTAAGTTTTTAGATCTCCTCCACGTAATGGAAGGATTTTTAGGCAGACATGTAGACAAATCCTGATCTGTAAGAAGTACATTCCAAAGCTTTTGTACAATCCTACGGATTTCACCCCATTGGGAATTAAAGGTAGTAATAAACCTAACATTCTGATCTGTATTTGATTTAGGTTAAGGCTTACTTACCAAAAGTGACTCTCTTGATAATTATTTTGCTCTCAGATAGCCACGTCTGATATCTTTATGATTGTAACCGCGGTCACGAAATCGTGCTGACATATCAGATGCTTGATGTTCAAAATTGCTTGAGTTAGAGCAAATGCGTCGAACTCTTAAAAACTGCCCCGTCGGTATTGCCTTCTTGACTTGTGGATAGTGGAAGGAGGTGGCATGGAAAAGGGCGTTAGTCGAAGTCGCTTTTCTAAAAATGTCAGTAGAAACAACATTGTTACAGTCCCTAGAAATCAGGACATCAAGGAATTCAATACATGACTTACTTAGCTTCCATGTCAACTTAATGTTCAAATCGTTGACATTAAGGGCGGATAAAAAGGTCTCTAAATCTTGTAGAGAACCCTGCCAAATAAACAAAATGTCGTCTATATATCTAGACCATAGGAGTACGGCATCATGGCCAGGGGTGTTAAGGACAACTTCTCTCTCCCACAGCCCCAGAAATAAGTTAGCATATGAGGGAGCACAGGTCGCCCCCATAGCCGTGCCCTGGAGCTGTAGGAAAAGATGGTCCTTAAATGTGAAAAAATTGTGAGTAAGAGCAAACTCAAGCAAAGTTAACACCAAATCAATCAAATCAGAATCATAATTGGTCATCCTCAAGAAATATTTAGATGCTCGTACTCCATGGTCATGACATATAGACGTATAAAGAGATTCCACGTCACAGGTGACCAAGATCATATTGTCCTCCAAATAAAGGCCATCCAGTCGTCTCAGAACATCAGTGGTATCTTTAACAAATGATGGCAAAGTCTCAACGCACTTCTGAAGGAAGAAGTCAACAAATCTACAGATATTCTCACAGAGACCACCGATGCCCGAGACGATGGGATGGCCTGGGGGATTAGTGGAATTCTTGTGGACTTTGGGTAGCAAATAAAAAGTTGGTATAATTGGAAAATCCACTACAAGTCCCTCTCTCAATTTAGTACTAATTATCTGCTCTTCCACAGCCCTTTGCAGAATACTATCCAGTTCTCTTTTGAAAGAGACAGTGGGATCACATGGTAGACGGCGGTAGCAATGAAGCATGTTTAGCTGTCGAAAAGCCTCACTTTCATACATCCGTGCCGGCCAGATCACAACATTACCCCCCTTATCAGCAGGTTTAATGACAATCTCCTTGAGGTCACGAAGTTGTTTAATGGCCTGTCTTTGATTAAAATTCAGATTATAGGTCAGACCAGTGTCATTGATGGATTCCAAATCCCTTTTAACTAATTTGAAAAAGATATCAACTGGAGGACACATAGAAAAGGGGGGAAAATGCTGTAACCGCTGACACAAATGCATGGGTAATTTAGGGTCAGCTTAGAAGGAAGGGAAGGTTGGATCCAGCATTCGTGGAAATAAAAGGAATCTTTTTCCAAGTTTTAATTATTCTTGTTAAAAAATAAGAGGTTCGATAGCATGTATAATATCTTGCAATGATAGGAGTAATGGTAGGTAGCCTACGCGTTTCAGACGGTATCTCCGTCCTTATTCATGGCTAACCATGAATAAGGACGGAGATACCGTCTGAAACGCGTAGGCTACCTACCATTACTCCTATCATTGCAAGATATTATACATGCTATCGAACCTCTTATTTTTTAACAAGAATAATTAAAACTTGGAAAAAGATTCCTTTTATTTCCACGAATGCTGGATCCAACCTTCCCTTCCTTCTAAGCATACCTTTTTCGTGAGCCACCACGAGGATCCGAGCACCAGGATTACCCATCACAAATAACCAAATCAACTTTTACAAGGTGAGCTGGAGAAATTCTCCCTACATTACTAATTTAGGGTCACTAATAGCATCCTGTTCATCAAGGAGGGATAACAAAGCATCCATAGCCTGTCTTTCAGCAAGTGAGTCGCCCAAATAGGCGCAATCACGTCTACTGAAATGTTTTTTGAAAAGAAGTTTACGTGAAAAAAGTGCAAGATCTTTAATAGCGGTAAAAAGATCACATTTGCCCGTGGGTGAAAATGATAAACCCTTTTGTAAAACCTCAATTTGGGAAGATGTGAGACTATGGGAGGATAAATGTATTACCTTTAAAATCTCCTGTTTTTCTTGTCCCTGTTGAAGTTTCCTCCCGTTTTTCTTTTTACCGAGCGAGTTCTCAAGTTGAAGTTGCGGTCTCCATCTGAGGGGACCCGGGGTCTGTCAAAAAAACTGCATTCAGATGCTAATGATGTAATAGATGATGAACGTGAAAAAGACCGAGTTCTCTCTCTGTAATTTTTCCAACTGTATACTTTGTTGGATTGAAAATCGCCCAAATCGCGTTGAAACTTCTTAATCTTAATATCCTGTATATTTTTTTCCCATTTAGTAAGGTCTTCCTCTAGTGATTTATCAAAAATCACGAGATCATCTTTAGAGAGAGCTTGTTGGATTTTATCTTTGAGGAGATCGATCTCTTTCTCGAATGATTCTAATTTTTTACGGTCTACTCCAATGAGTAGCTCCAATAAGGAACGGGAACACTTAGTGAGAGTATCCTCCCATTTAGAGATAAAACTAAGGTCTTCCCCTTCAAGAGTTGGAAAAACCTGTATACGCAGGCATCTTGGCAGAATATTTTTCTCCAAATAATTTTCAAGTGCCACCTTGTTCCACCACACCTTAGTACGTTTTTCGAGCAATACTCGAATATTGAGTTTCAAACCCTTAATGTCACCATTCTCTGAAACAACCTGCTGAACGCTCTCCAAATATGGATCCAAGACGTGTGGTCCAATCCTTATCACGTTTTCTAAAGTCCATGTATCCAGAGGCAATATCTGTGAACACAGACGAACAAATTATAGTAAACCTACAAAACAGCCTCAAAAGAGAAAGAAACAGGGGACAAATGGACAGTGACGTCAGGGGCTCTCTCTAGAAGCAGAATCCCCAGCCAGTGCGATCTAAAAGCGGGCATTCCACTCCTAGATTCAGTTCAGGTGGCACTATTTACAGTGGGGGGTGGCGGGTGCGATGCTATCTACAGCAGCGGGGTTGCTATCTGGCACTATCTCCAGAGGGGAATCCTCGGCCAGAGCGCTGGCCGGGGATTCCGATGCTGGAGGTGGCGCTATCTACTGAGGGTTTTGCAGGGGTTGTGGGTGCCACTATCTATAGTGGGGGTGTATTCCGGTGCTCTCAAAGCCCCAGCAGACATGAGAGTGCAGTGCTGCTCACACTGAAGCAGCACTGCACTCATTAAACCCATTCCCGGCTGCCGACGTATATACACGTGCAAACTGCACGGAGCATCGGCAGTTAGAAAGTATATAGCCGTATGGTAGTCGTTAGGGGGTTAAACATGTCCGTGATACTCATGCAGGAGCAACCAATGCAATCCCCTATGAGAGTTTGGAAAAGGTTAATCAAACCTGCGCATAAATTGACAAACATACATATCTTTTACAAAGGGAAGCGCACTTCATAGTATTGGCGGAAGCGATCTGTCCTTTAGGGCTGAATGAACAGAACAATCAAGAGTTCTTTCCTATAGAATAACAGGTAAACTTATTGATTGTGCTAATGAATGATAATGTATTAATATTTACATGTATCATGCAAGATGAATTCAGATTTTTTTGTTCTGCCATGTTTTTAAATGTTAATTGTTTTTTTTTCTACCCTCCGTTTTACTTTCATATATAATGTGTTGGGGATGGTACACAAGGACCAGATGAAGTGTGGATAGTGTGAAACGTCAGTTGCCTTATCTGTATATTGTATCCACCACACTTGCCTTTTCAATGATACAAGTGAAGGGAAGTGCTTTTACGAAATTACTGGAAAGTGACGCAACTTTTCTCTTCTCTATTGATGGATTATACTTATTAGAAGGGTCCCTTAACAATTAGCATATCTTAAAGTGTCCCCCTGTTGGGACCCCCAGATATCAGCTGTAATCTGTGAAAATGCCTGGCAGTACTGTAAGTGTAATGTGGCACCTCCAGAGGGGAAATTAAGCATTATACAGTGCCCATTCAAATCAATGGATTTTTTGCATAATGCAGGATAGGTCAGGTCCTCCAGAGTGCAAGACTCTCTTTGTAACCTCTCTCTACTCTAGCCAAGAGATGAAGGTCCTGAACAGTGGACCTCCCTCTATTAAGTCAGAATTCTCTAATAGGGTATAAAAAAATGTGTTTTCTAAACTGGACAACCCTTTAAGGAAGAAATTGTTGAAATTTATTTTATTTTTGTTATATTTTCTTTGTTTAAGTCCTCAACCTGAAGGGTAGCAGAATAAAATACAAATTAGTTTGATTCTATATTTTATTCTGTGTTGGTTATTTAGTGATGTCACTGGGATTGCATATTAAAATTCATGCGCCTAGGTCGAGATTTCATCACTGTTCAATGTTGCGTGTCCCAGAGCTTGGGAGAACAACAACGAATGGGAATGGAAAAAAGTTGCGCGGAGGCGAACCTCTACACAGACTGATCATCTGATTGGTAGAATGGCGCATAGTGATCCATTCTGTACTGGAAGTGAAATTGGACGTCACATCTCAAGCCTAAGGCGGCAACCAGTGTTGACACGAGCCATCAGAAGGTGTTTGCACGACATTGGGCTACGAGCCAGTCATCCTGCTACAGGTGTTCCATTTACCACACGCCACTGCTCTCAAAGGCTATCATGGTGCACAGCAAGACGGCAATGGGGACTGGAATTTAGACGGCAATGGGGACTGGAATTTAGGTCTATCCACTTCTAACTTTATGAGTCCCGCTTTTGTCTAGGACACAATGATAGCTGGAGATTGGTCTGGAGACCACGTGGGCAATGCCATGAAGAGGCCTTCACAAGGGAATGTCACTCCGGTCCTACTCCCAGCATTATGGTGTAGGGGTGGAATAATGTACAGTAGTCGGTCACCTCTAGGCTTCATCTCAGGTACACTAACAGCTTGGCGTTACATTGATTTGGTATCAGTGGTATGGCCATTTCTCAAATGTCTCTCAGGAACCGTTTTTCAACTGGACAACGCCAGGTCACATGTTACTCGTGCTACTGTGAGCAGCCTGTGTGGCCTAAACCTGCTACCATGAACTGCAGTGTCTCCGAATTTGTCTCCCGTCGAGCACATCTGGGATGTCATTGGTGGGCAATTGCAAAGGTAGCTGCCAGCAGCCAATCTTGATGACTTGCTTGCCCAAGTGCATTCAGCGTGGCATAACATTCCTTAGACAATCATTAATAACCTCATTTATAGAATGCCAAGGCATATAAGTGGGTGTTTTTTTGCACGTGGCTCTCGTACTTGATACTGAATAAATCCAGATGTTTGGAATATCTTTTTATCATTTGCATATCATTAACATGTCTATCGATTCTGTGATTTCCACAATTCCCAAACTTTTCCATCTTGGTGAGGAGTGATTTATATTTAAAACAAAAAGGATAAACTAACAAAACAATAGAGGAATTATATATTCTTGGTGGAGTTCCTTTTAAAGCCTTTGGACTGTTGAACCTGAAAATGATATGTGCGAATATTGACATAATAAGCTCTATAAGTCCACAAGGATAGAGAATATCATAACCAGCATGCTGAGTCAGACACTTTGTGTGGTTCATACATTATAGATCTGTAAGCTTCAGACCAACTTCTCATAATGAAAATTAGAACAGCATGAGTTGGACAGAAGCTCAGAAATGTCTCCTTAGCTCTGTTACTCAAAGCTTTTGGATTTCAGTTACATTTCTGGAATTAATAAAGTCTCTTTCCTGTATCACTGTGAGTGTCATTGGCATATGGAAGTGCATACGTGGGCAGTATTACAACATTTCTACAGAGAGTTAGGATGTAAGTTTCTTCTTGGCCGCTTCAATATTTCTTGACTCACATTTATGTGAATGTAGTTTAAGTTATGGAAAGCAATTTCATGGAGTGGAAAATAATTTTCTCTCCGTGTGTGTGCCAGTATTGTTTTCAGAAAAAAGGAAAATCCAGTTAACTTTTTGTTCCATTTGCTGAGATCTTTAACCTCTTCAGTCACTGATGATGTTATCATGGACATGTTACAAGATGCCATTATACTGTGGGGGATATGTATTAAGACTCCACCAGTATTCATTTAAAACAAGTTACGGTAAGATGCAACAAATTAAAAGGCACACTTGGACTGTGGTACTGTTTCTGTTTTAATAGCATTTTTAGAACCAAGCCTTACATTATGTTCAGATAGTCTGTGGGATTACTTACAGGCAATTCAAAGCACACCCAAACCATTAATACATTCCAATTTATTCAAAACCGTCAATTGATACTTTTTAATAAATTAGTACATTTAGATTAGATTTTCTGACATGGCCATGAATCTCTCTGACTGACTGTCCATTGAGGTACATTCAACAAACTAATGGCCTCCATTTTATTGCACTGGAGAGGTATCCAGTAGAAAACCCTGGAGAGACATAGTAATTCTGCTCTATAGTCAAATGCAAAATACCTCTTCTCCAGAAGGAGATAAACTGTCTCTCTTGAGCCACCTCTATGGTTGGACTTTGACTTATAAGTGGCAGAGACAGTTTTCGTTCTTCTGGAGGGGCATCATTACCTCAGAGGTTAACTGAAGAGTTCACTGTTATTACACTTAAATGGGTTTTCCCATCTTAGACATTTATGGAATATCCATTGGATATGCCATAAATGTCTAATAGATGCTGGTCCCAACTTGGGAACCTGCTCCGCTATCGAGAACAGAGTTCTCCCAACCCCTGTTTCGCCTGTGCGGCGGCCACTGACTCTAGGTGGGGACTAGTGGAGAGAGTGTTGCACATGCGCGCAGTTTTCTCAGTTCTGTTCAATGGGAGTTCCGGAAACAGATGAGCAAGCGCTGCTCAGCTGTTTCCATAACAACCATTCTGTTCAGTGCAAGCTTCGAAAGCTGTCGAGCATGCGCTGTTTGGCTGTTTCCGTAACTCTTATTGAACAGAATGCAGAGAGCAGCACACACGTGTGACCCTCTCTAAGCTAGTCACCAGCAGCCGCCGCATTAGGCGAAACGGGGGTTAGGAGACTTTCGTTCTCAATATAGGTTTGGGTCCTCGAGCTGGGACTCATATCTATCAGATATTTATGCCATATCCTATGGCTATTCCATAAATATCTAAGATAGGAAAACGCCTTTAACTGTAATAACAGTGAACTCTTCATTTCACCTTTGAGATATCACGAAAAGGTAATGATTCCCTTGCAGAAGAAAGAAAACTGTCTCTGCTACTTATACGGTAAGTCAAAGTCCAACCCCCTTTGATGCATTAAGTGGCACAACATTGGTCTAAGAGAGCAATCTGAGGCCTTTTGGCTAAGATATAGGGGTGACTAGCAGCCACCAGATGGAAACTATAAGTCAGGTAGTTTGAAATCCAGAGGTGCAGAAAAGACCGTAGGATGCTTGAACTCACTGGGGATTGGATCACTTTACTGAGTGCACTCTGCTCTGTTTGCTCAGCCCTTCTGGCTTATGCAAACATCACAGAATGTTTATATTTCTGCTCGGATGTCCAGGCCCCCATGGTATGATTAACACCTTTAATTATTTAACTTTTTTGTTCAGTACAGTATGTGCTCCAGGGTAAACTTGGGCAGCAGTCGAGGCAGACGCTGAGCACAGCTTTAGTCAGGGGAGGCCACTTGTCCCTGACTCTTGCAGGGACTTTTGGTTTGGGATGTTGGGGGCCTTTCTACTTTTGGAGAGGGTATGTGATAAGACTGTGCCATTGTACACTTTCTTGTGCACTTTTTTGTGTGGCCTGCTGTATTTTTTGCGGTTGGGTGACAGAAAGCACACACCTTTGCTCTCCAAAAATCTGAAGTAGAGATTGAAAGTAAAATACTTGGTGAATTTAATGTATAGTTTAGTGATATCCAAAGAGAATGTATAGATAGTGATATTTCTGAGGTGAGGAAGATACAGTAGTAACAGAGATTGTATCATCTTCACCAGCATACTCAGTTATATACCATACATCCTTGTAGGCATCTTCTAACAGTTCATAATGAAGCTCTGACAAAATTCAAAACAGTCTCTACCCATTTCTTGTTTGCAGAGAAGATTGAACCCAATTTATTCTGAGATATGATCACCCTCTCTCAGAGCTAATTGACATGGTGAGCAGATCTATCTTTTTTTTTTTTTTTGTGGAGGTGGCATAATATTGAGGTAAATATATGTCAGCCAGGAATTTAGAGTAAGCAAGAGAACAAGTGTCTGACATGCCTACCTACACTAGTTACACTACATTTGAATTACTAACATTAAGCATAGGATTTGCATATATTTACCACAACAGGGATATTTAGCATTCATGTAAAAAATTACCTCTTAATTTGTCAGATGAACCATAGAAAATTAGATAGATATGATGTCAAAGCTGAATGGCTATACTCAGCCATGACATCCAGGTACAGAGCGCTACAGTACATGTAGCACAGATAGAGAGCAGTACAATACATTTAAAGGGAATGTGTCGCAAATGAAACATTTTTTTTTAAGTGTCGTTACTTATTTCTATTATATTTTTTACGTTTTTTGCTGTTTTTTTTTTTTTTTTCTGTCTGGTGGAAAGTATTCAAAATTAAATAATAATTTGACATGTTTTCCAATGTTGGCCACCAGGGGGAGAACTTCCCAGAATTACAGCAAGGTGAATAAGGCAAAGCAACCTGACTCACCGCTGCTGTAAATGTGGGAGGGAACCTCACCCCCCCTCTCACAAGCCAGGAAAAGGTGTCTTCAAATTGCTAAGCAGTGAGCGGCAGCCATTTGGGTGTGATTCTGCAGCTGGAAGAAGTTAAAAGGCTAAGGGTATGTTCACACGCTTACTAAACAAAGGGAAACCAGCTCCTGATTTTCAGCCATTTTTTAATCAAACTTGCGTTTTTTAACGGCCGTTTTTGGAGCTGTTTTTCTATAAAGTCAATGAAAAACGGCTCCAAAAACGTCCCAAGAAGAGATGTGCACTTCATTTTGGTCGGGCATCTTTTTACGTGCCGTTTTTGGAAAACTATCACGTAAAAAACGCCCTGTCGGAACAGAACGCCGTATTTCCCATTGAAACCAATGGGCAGATGCTTGTAGGCGTTCTGCTTCTTATTTTTCAGCTGAAAACATTGTGTGTGAACATCCCCTTAGGGTATGTGCACACGCTAACTGCATTTACGTCTGAAATGACGGAGCTGTTATCAGGAGAACACAGCTCCGTCATTTCAGATGTAATTGCTCGTACTCGCGTTTTGCGAGGCGTCAATTACGGCCGGAATTTGGAGCTGTTCTTCATTGAATTCAATGAAAAACGGCTCAAATTACGTCCCAAGAAGTGTCCTGCACTTCTTTGCCGAGGCTGTTATTTTACGCGCCGTCTTTTGACAGCGACGCGTAAAATTACAGGTCGTCGGCACAGTACATCGGCAAACCCATTCAAGTGAATGGGCAGATGTTTGCCGACGTATTGGAACCGTCTTTTCAGGCGTAAATCGATGCGTAAAACGCCTCGTTTACGCCTGAAAATAGGTAGTGTGAACCCAGCCTTAGAATGATGAAAGTGAACTGAATGACTTTTCAGTTGACCGGTTCACACGCCGTGTATTTGACATGTTTTTTTTTTTGCACATTTTACGTGCAAAAAAACACATTAAAAACGCTTGATTACACTTGATTTTGCGTGTTTCGGGGATTTGTGTGTGTGTGTGTGGGGGGGGGGTGCTCGCCGCTGATTCTTCAAAACAGCTGATAAGCGGCTATGAAGTATCAGCGGCGCCCGTGCACACTCCGCTCTGCCACACACACACACAGGAAAAGTCTTAAAGGGGTCGTCCAGGAAAACATGGCGCCGCACCTGTCCTCAGGTCGTGTGTGGTATTACAGCTCTGTCCTATTCACTTCAATGGAGGTGAACAGCAATACCAGACAAAACCTGAGGACAGGTGCGGTGCTGTGTCTCCAATCCGGACACCCCTTCTGTCCTGAGATGACCCGACGGGGGAGGCGGGTGTCAGAGCCACCCACCGCCATCACTGCAGACAGAACCACACAACTACGGCATGAGGGCAGGGCTTGTCCTGAGTGCACTGTCTCTTGTTATGGGCAGATTTATAGTCACATGAACCCCGTCTGATGAATCGGTAACCTAGGTCCGATCACATGACAGAGGGGGATCACCAAAAACCCTGTGCACCCTCAGCCCGTCCATCCAGGTTATATCTGCGTCTGGGAAAGCTGGGTGACCACCATTACCCCTCCTACAGGAGTGTGTTTTGGGATGTGACTAATGAACCTCTCACACTCCAGTAGGAGGGGTAATGGTGGTCACCCAGCTTTCCCAGACCCCTGAACGATAAATCTCTCTAGTTGTGCTGAGACTATTTGGGAATGTGACTAATGAACCTCTCAGTCTCAGCACAACTAGAGAGATTTACCGTTCAGGGGTCTGGGAAAGCTGGGTGACCACCATTACCCCTCCTACTGGAGTGTGTTTAGGGATGTGACTAATGAACCTCTCACACTCCAGTAGGAGGGGTAATGGTGGTCACCCAGCTTTCCCAGACCCCTGAACGATAAATCTCTCTAGTTGTGCTGAGACTGTTTGGGAATGTGACTAATGAACCTCTCAGTCTCAGCACAACTAGAGAGATTTATCGTTCAGGGGTCTGGGAAAGCTAGGTGACCACCATTACTCCTACTGGAGTGTGTTTGGGGATATGACTAATGAATCTCACACTCCAGTAGGAGTAATGGTGGTCACCCAGCTTTCCCAGACCCCTGAACGATAAATCTCTCTAGTTGTGCTGAGACTGAGAGGTTCATTAGTCACATCCCCAAACAGTCTCAGCACAACTAGAGATTTATCGTTCAGGGCTTTCCCAGTACAGTTGCATCATTTGTCCTTCATACAAGGGGGGGGCCGTTAGGGGGGGCGTCGGGGGGGGCGTCGGGGGGGAAGCGTTAGGGGGGGGGCCGTCGGGGGGGGGGCCGTTAGGGGGGGGCCATCGGGGGGGGCCGTCGGGGGGGGGCGAGAGCCCATCGGGGGTCACGAGAGTGGCGGTCTGTGAGATAGAGAGTGGGACATGCACAGACACAGACCTTACCTGCAGTGCAGCTGGTCTTCAAGATGGCGCCTGCTCTCTCCCTGCAAACAGCTGTTTTGCTCTGTGTGACTCTGACCTGCGTCTGCGCAGTACAGAACCATAGAGCAAAGTCAATGGAACGGCTCCCGTTCATTGACTCCTATGCACTGTAGCTGCCGTATTCCATCTCTGTATGTGTCGTTAATCGACACATACAGAGATGAAAAACAAAATGGCAGCCCCCATAGTGAAGTAAAAGTTAGAAAAAAGTAAAACACAAACACACACATAAATAAAAGATTTTATAATAAAACACTAAATGCAAATTGATATAAAAAATTTTTTTTCGTGACACTCGTCCTTTAATACATGTAGCGAGCAGTACAGCACAAGTAATACAGGTAAAGAGCAGTACAGTACAAGTAATACAGGTAGAGAGCAGTACAGTACATGTAGTACAGGTAGAGAGCAGTGCAGTACATGTACTATAGGTAGAGGGCAGAACAATACATGTAGTACAGGTAGAGAGCAGTACAGTACATGTAGTACAGGTAGAGAGCAGTGCAGTACATGTACTATAGGTAGAGGGCAGAACAGTACATGTAGTACAGGTAGAGAGCAGTACAATACATGTAGTAGTGGTAGAAAGCAGTACAATACATGTAGTACAGGTAGAGAGCAGTACATTACAAGTAGTACAGTACATGTAGTAGATGTAGAGAGCAGTATAGTACATGTAGTACAGGTAGAGAGCAGTACATTACATGTAGTACATGTACAAGTAGATAGCTGTACAGTACATGAAGTACAGGTAGGGAGCAGTACAGTACATGTAGTACTGGTAGCAGGGGCGTAGCTAAAGGCTCATGGGCCCCGATGCAAAAATTCTTACTGGCCCCCTCCCCCGCCAACTTCTCATGGCCGACGGTCCGCAGCTTTCAGCTACATCGCTGGGTCTCCTAAGTGACCCGACAATGCAGCACTAGCAGCCGAGGGCGTCACTAAGGCTGGGGTCACACGCCCTATTTACGGACGTAATTCCGGCGTTTTAGCATTGAATTACGTCCGAAAATGCGGCTCAAAAGCGTTGGCAAACATCTACCCATTTGAATGGGTCTTACGATGTTCTGTGCCGACGGTCATTTTTTTTTACGCGCCACTGTCAAAAGGCGGCGCGTAAAAAAGACGCCCGCGTCAAAGAAGTGCCTGTCACTTCTTCAGACGTAAATGGAGCCGTTTTCCATGGACTCCATAGAAAAACAGCTCCAATTACGTCCGTAATGGATGCAGCGAAAGATGCCTGCACATGCCATTACGGCTGAAATTACGGTGCTGTTTTCTCCTGAAAACAGCACCGTAATTTCAGCCGTAATGGACGCTGCGGTGTGAACATACCCTCAGGGCGTAAAATGTCAGGAGAAATAGCCCCAATACATATGTGTCCGCCCAAAAGAAAATGTGTATATGAGACAGCATAGCATATCTATAGCACTACGACCCCATAAACTATGGATAGGATTAGATACAGTGGCTCAGCAGACAGTATCACACATGATAGGATTAGATACAGTGGCTCAGAAGGCAGTATCACACATGATAGGATTAGATACAGTGGCCCAGCAGACAGTATGACACATGATAGGATTAGATACAGTGGCTCAGCAGACAGTACCACACATGATAGGATTAGATAAAGTGGCTCAGAAGGCAGTATCACACATGATAGGATTAGATACAGTGGCTCAGCAGACAGTATCACACATGATCGGATTAGATATAGGGCCCAGCAGACAGTATCACACAAGATACGATTAGATACAGGGCCCAGCAGACAGTATCACACATGATTGGATTAGATACACAGCTCAGCAGACAGTATCACACATGATTGGATTAGATACAGGGCACAGGTCGCTGACATTGCGGCTCCAGCGCTGGACCCAGGATAGGTAAGAATAATAATTTTGCTTCTTTATGTGTTACTGATTATTTTTGTGTGTTTGTGTTTTCTTTACAGGTTCGGTTGTTGGACTTCGGATTCGAGGACTTCAATGACGGCGTTTTTTTTATTCTCAATAAAATGGTTAATGAGGGTTGTGTTTTTTTATTTCAATAAAATATTTTTTCTATGTGCTTGTGTCTTTTTAAACTTTATTATCACCGCCTTAGTAATGGCCGCTGGCTGATTGACAACCTCCATTACTAATGCGAGGCTTAATGTTAGCCGGTGCAGAGGCTACACTAACCCCCATTATTACCCCGGTTCCCACCGCCACCAGGAGTACTGGGAAGAGCCGGGTACGAACCAGTACCCGACCATCTGTAGTGACGGGCAGGCACCGGGGTGGCCGCAGGCTGGTAGTATTAGGCTGGGGAAGGCCAAAAACAGTGGCCCTTCCCACCAATGTAATGCTGCCTGCTACTGCTGTGTTGCATCTGGCTGGTTATGAAAATTGGGGGGGACCCCACATCGTTCTTTCCAATTATTTTTTTTTAAATGACGTGGGGTCCCCCCCATTTTTCATAACCAGCCAGATACAATAAAGCAGCAGCAGCCTAGCATCACCAGGGTGGGAAGGGCCACTGTTTTTGGACCTTTCCCCTCCTGATAATACCAGCCTGCGGCCACCCCAGTGGCCGACCATCACTACAGATGGTCAGGTACTGGATCGTACCCGGCTCTTCCCAGCACCCCTGGTGACGGTGGGTACCGGGGTAATAAAGGGGGTTAGTGTTCGCCTCTGCACCGGCTAACTCTAAGCCCTGCCTTAGCAATGGACGTCGTCAATCAGCCGGCGGCCATTGCTAAGGCGGTAGTAATATAGTTTAAAAAAAAACACAAAGACATAGAAAAAATATTTTATTGAAATAAAAAAAAACCCACACAACCCTCATTAACCATTTTATTGATAATAAAAAAAAAGCTGTCATCGAAGTAGTCCTGGAATCCGCCGTAGTCCAACGACCGAACCTGTAAGAAAACACACAAAAAATGATTAGCAACACATGTGTTAGGCTTAGATACAGGGCCCATGTGTGATACTGTCTGTGGGACCCTGTATCTAAGCCTACCACAAGGTAGGCTTAGATACAGGGTCCAGCAGACAGTAATCTTATACAGTATAAGATTACTGTGTGCTGGGGCCCTGTATCTAAACCTACAGTGTGGTAGGCTTAGATACAGGGCCCAGCAGACAGGATCACGCATGGGCCATGTATCTAAGCCTACCATGTGATTGGCTTAGATACAGGGCCCAGCAGACAGGATCACGCATGGGCCATGTATCTAAGCCTACCGTGTGGTAGGCTTATATACAGGGCCCACCAGACAGGATCACACATGGGCCATGTATCTAAGCCTACCATGTGATTGGCTTAGATACAGGGCCCATCAGGCAGGATCACACATGGGCCATGTATCTAAGCCTACCATGTGATTGGCTTAGATACAGGGCCCAGCAGACAGGATCACACATGGGCCATGTATCTAAGCCTACCATGTGATTGGCTTAGATACAGGGCCCAGCAGACAGGATCACACAATCTGTGATCCTGTCTCATGGGCCCCCTAAGCCTGATACATCGTAGGCTTAGGGGTTGTACAGTCCCTAAACATTGATGGCCTATCCACAGGATAGGCCATCAATAGCTGATGTGTCTCCCGGGATCCGCATATCAGCTGTTTTGAAGGGGCCGCAGGACTCGTACAAGAGCTGCTTCCACTTCATTTCACTACTTGCTCACACTGTGAATCGCCGACACGGATTCACAGTGTGACCGGAATGAAGTGACAGGAATGAAGGGGAGCAGCTCTCGTACGAGTGCTGCGGCCCCTTCAAAACAGCTGATTGGCGGGTCCCGGGAGTCGGACTCCGCCAGTCAGGGCTAACCTTATCTTCCTCTTCGGCCGCGGCGGGAGTTCTGTCATCTCGATGCTGTGCGCGACGCATAGCGCTGTGACGTCATGCGCTGCGCACAGCCCTTGACGTCAGGACCTCCGCTGCGATCCGGAACCAGGAAGGTAAGTAAAGTATGTTACTATAGTAAAAGGCGCCCGCGGCCCGAGTTACTATAGCAATATTTTATTGATGTGGTGCGGGGGGCCATGGGCCCCCCTGGCTTCGGGGCCCGGTCGCAATTGCGACCGCTGCGACCCCTATAGCTACGCCAGTGACTGGTAGAGGTCAGTACAGTACATGTAGTACAGGTAGAGGGCAGTGCAGTATGTGTAGTACAGATAGATAGTAGTACAGTACATGTAGTATAGGTAGAGGTCAGCACAGTACATGTAGAACAGGTAGAAAGCAGTACAGTACATGTAGTATGGGTAGAGGTCAGTGCAGTACATGTAGTACAGGTAGATAGCAGTATAGTACATGTAGTATAGGTAGATAGCAGTACAGTACATGTAGTACAGGTAGAAAGAAGTACAGCACATGTAGGACAGGTAGAGAGCAGTACAGTACATGTAGCACAGGTAGAGAGCAGTACAGTACATGTAGTACAGGTAGAGAGCAGTGCAGCACATGTATTACAGGTAGAGAGCAGTACAGTACATGTAGTACAGGTAGAGAGCGCTACAGTACATGTATTACAGGTAGACAGCATTACAGAACATGTAGTGCAGGTAGAGAGCAATATAGTACATGTAGTACAGGTAGAGAGCAGTAGAGTACAGGTAGAGAGCAGTACAGAACATGTAGTACAGGTAGAGAGCAGTACAGTACATGTATTACAGGTAGAGAGCAGTACAGTACATATAGTACAGGTAGAGAGCAGTACAGAACATGTAGTACAGGTAGAGAGCAGTACAGAACATGTAGTACAGGTAGAGAGCAGTGCAGTACATGTAGAGAGCAGTACAGAACATGTAGTACAGGTAGAGAGCATTGCAGTACATGTAGTACAGGTAGAGAGCAGTAGAGTACATGTAGTACAGGTAGAGAGCATTACAGAACATGTAGTACAGGTAGAGAGCAGTACAGTACATATAGTACAGGTAGAGAGCAGTACAGTACATATAGTACAGGTAGAGAGCAGTACAGAACATGTAGTACAGGTAGAGAGCAGTACAGAACATGTAGTACAGGTAGAGAGCAGTGCAGTACATGTAGAGAGCAGTACAGAACATGTAGTACAGGTAGAGAGCATTGCAGTACATGTAGTACAGGTAGAGAGCAGTGCAGTACATGTAGTGCAGGTAGAGAGCAGTACAGTACATGTAGTACAGGTGTAGTACAAGTAGGGAGAATAATAGTACATGTAGCACTGTACTAAATCTCAGAGAGTTGTTACTAGACAATCAATCACTTCAGTAATACAGCGCCAATTAATTGGTTCTGCTTACCCCGATTCGATGCACTGATTCACAGGCATTTTATTAGTGTAATACACTTGTCTGGAGCCAATTAGCTGTAACGTCTATGGCCGCGGACCTTCATCCTGACTTACCCTCTGATGGGCGCGGCCATGGACGAGTGAGTTACCGGCAGCATCTCCCTCCTGTGAGACGCCAGCCCTTATAGGGCCAGTACGCGCACAGTTGCAGAATACTGCAATTAGCCCAGAATGCTTCGGGACTATAAAAGGGGCTCTGCCCTCTCGATCCTTGCCTGAGCATTGTTGTGTTACCTAAAGTTTGTCATTGCAAATGGTCTCCTAGTGCTTTCCAGTTCCCAGTGTTACCCGTTCCAGCTGCCTGTACCCCGCATCTCGTGCTACCGTGCCTCTGTGCCGTCAAGAGTTGGAGTCGTGTTGTGCTGGGTGTCTGTCTACTGTCGGAAGCCTCATCTTAGCCTGAATCTACTGCTACTGTCTACATTGCCTCAGGTACCCTTTCTGAACTATAGACATTGCATTGTACCTGTTTGGCAAGCTGCTATCCCGCTATGCGGTACGGCCCAGTGGGTCCACACCCCGCGTCGTGACATTAGCCAATTACATGGGCTATAGGTTGGCAATGTCTGTGGCATTATAACTTGCGGGAGCACTGTATTACTAATAATATAATAAGCACCGCTAACCTTTGGGTTATCGATTGCAGAGCAGAAATGAGCCTTGATTTCTTGAGTGGAAAACACAGAACATTCATTGCCTACTGACGGATGATTATACGGCCTAAAACTGAGAAGAAGATTCACAAATGCAAGAAAATGTCAAAACATTTCAGAGTATAAGGGCATACTACATGTACTGTGCTGATCTATACATATCTGATAGTAAAGCACAGACTGATATATAAAACAGCAGTCTAGTTTATAAGTATATGCATTTATCATTGCTAATTCTATTTTATATTAGGATCTATTTGAGTTTTAATGTCATTACCCTGGATTATTTAACAATCCCGTAAAAGCCAGGGAAGATGCAATGACATGTTCTCATTTAATTCTCTGTACTGACTGTTCCCTGACTTTTACAAGCAGCTTAATATCCTCTCATTATTCCATCAAGGAATCACCGATTCAATTTATGTTAAACATTTCACTACCAAGCTGTAACATGCAGACTGCTTGTTTCTTTTGCTTCCACATAATATAAAAAGGAGCTGTGTTCTTAGCAAGAAAGTGTATTGGTATTATGGAATTGAAGAGTCCCATTTTCAAGACATAGGTCTGATTCAAGAAGCATACAGTATGTACTATAGAGGTGGCTCAAAAGGCTTCTATGGGACCCCTAGAAACCTATTGCAGGTTGGTCTTGTCCCCATTCAAATGGGTGTAGAGAACCTATGCAGTGATGTGGTCTTCACAGGTGTTTCAATGTAGAAAATGTACTTAAAGGGAACCTGTCACCAGCATTTCATCTATTGAACGCTACTCACCCCTCGCTGGCCGCTGCCGTCAAAAGTTCATTGCCGTTATCCCCTCTCCTAAACTCCTCCTCCGACTGTAAATAACGGTCTGCAAACATTTTGCACCTTTTATGGTAATAATCTGTCAGTCTCGTTTGTTCCTCTTCTTATGCCCGCCCACCGCCAAAAACTGTCCCACCCTGTATGCTGAAATCTCATCTGAAATAGCACGCGTCTGCCTGTAATATATGGTCCGACACCCTTTCCTGCTTCATGCAGGCCTCAAATCCAGTTACCGCGCATGCACTGCTATGGTGTCCCATTGTGTGTGCCCGCCAGAACAGGACATCGATGTGCAAGCGCGGGGTTTCGTGTGTGCTGGGTGGAGGCAAGGAGCTGTCAATCAAAAGTAAGGAGGCGGGTTTAACTCGGAAAGGCTTGAGGAATGAAGATATGACTCTTTTCGAACGAACATATGACTCTTTTATGCTCATTAGCATACAGTGCAAGAACACTAAAAAAACTTGAATACTAAAGGTACAGAGCCTCCTAAGAAGATAATTATAGGTTACATAAAAATTATTTTGTTACCCACTTTCACCAGGTAGTGCTGGTTTAATAGGTGAAATGCTGCTGACAGGTTCCCTTTAAGTAAAAAAAAATTAGATTGGGGATCCAAAACCTCCGGTTGCATGGGGTTAGAAGTGTGGTGGTGTCAACCAGCAACTGAAAGGGGCCTCATTTTAATCTATGCTCTGCCTCCCTCCCCCTGTGGTCTTTGTACACCACTGTCTGATGCCACAATGAGCAGCAGCTGCATTTGTAATGTGCCTATGTTGGGCTTAGACTGATTTGTCTAATTATTGGTGGTGACAAAGTGGTCAGTTCTGACCAATTGGAACATATATGGTACTGTATAGTAACATCACACCCATATAACATTTTAAAACCTTGAATATTAACATGGAATTGGTCTTTCTAGTTGCTGCTATACATCCATTCTTTTTTAAAGGCCTCTGAAAAGATTGTGGAATATAGCTGTAGTGATTCTCATCCCTTTAGCCACATGAGTGTTAGTCCAATTCATCATGAAGCTGCTTGATGGTGTTGTCGAAAAAGCCCTGTGCAAGTCACTCAAGTTCTGCCACAGCAAACCATGTTTATAGAGCTTACTTGCAGAGGAATTGCGAAGCAAAATCAATAAAGGGTCTTTTCTGAGTTTTTAAATAACCCCAAAAAGGAGGAAACAAATAGATACTGTGTAACAATGTTATAAGGGTTGGTTGGTAGGTAGTTATCTCATTGAGGAAAACAAGCATGACTCACCCAAGGTGGTTGAGTGGTGAGAAAACTATCCAATCCCCTCTGAAGTACAAGGCGTAGGTGTACGGCCGCGACCGTAGCCTCCTGGCCGCCTGCCTGCATCTCCCTCCCCGGAGACGCCAGCTGGCGCGGCCTTCCCGTCCTGGACAGTGCACGGTTCAGGGGACCAGGGTGAGGAAGGAAAGTACCTGCCCTATGTCAACGTACCCATTCCCCACAATTAGGTCACCATATCGAAATAAACTACTGATTGTTACATAAGGGCACTTCCTTTTCTGATCTACAGAGGTTTTGAGATCAATTTATGATTTTTCTTCGAATTTTTGTAACAAATCTGGATGCGCAATCTTCTTTAAATGGTCATTATCTGATGACAGTTGCAATATTTATTATTGTATTTTCTATAAAAGATCAAGTCATGTTATACAGTGGAGGAAATAAGTATTTGATCCCTTGCTGATTTTGTAAGTTTGCCCACTGTCAAAGTCATGAACAGTCTAGAATTTTTAGGCTAGGTTAATTTTACCAGTGAGATAGATTATATAAAAAAAAATAAAGAAAATCACATAGTCAAAATGATATATATTTATTTGCATTGTACACAGAGAAATAAGTATTTGATCCCCTACCAACCATTAAGAGTTCAGCCTCCTCCAGACCAGTTACACGCTCCAAATCAACTTGGTGCCTGCATTAAAGACAGCTGTCTTAAATGGTCACCTGTATAAAAGACTCCTGTCCACAGACTCAATTAATCAGTCTGACTCTAACCTCTACAACATGGGCAAGACCAAAGAGCTTTCTAAGGATGTCAGGGACAAGATCATAGACCTGCACAAGGCTGGAATGGGCTATAAAACCATAAGTAAGACGCTGGGTGAGAAGGAGACAACTGTTGGTGCAATAGTAAGAAAATGGAAGACATACAAAATGACTGTCAATCGACATCAATCTGGGGCTCCATGCAAAATCTCACCTCGTGGGGTATCCTTGATCCTGAGGAAGGTGAGCGCTCAGCCGAAAACTACTCGGGGGGAACTTGTTAAAGGAACAGTGTCATCGCAAATAATTTTTTTATATGTTAAAGATGTTAGTGCTTTAATAAAAACGTTTATATTCATTTGTGTGTTTGTGTTTTACTGTTTCTTATTTTTACACTTTTTCTTCCCTATGGGGGCTGCCATTTTTTGTTCCATTTCTGTGTGTGTCGATTAACGACACACACAGACATGGAATACGGCAGCCACAGTCCCATAGGGACTGCGAACGGCTCCCGTCCCATTGACTGCCGTGTACGGCGTCTGTGTGGGAACTGCGCATGCGCCGCTCCCACACAGTCCTATTCGAAATTGGCGCCCGTCCGGCGCCATTTTCCTGTGGACCGGAAGTCGCGGCCGGACAGTAATATTACTACTTCCGGTCGCGGCTTCCGGACTTGTGCACATGGAACAGCGGCAGCAAACGGAGCGGACGGGCCGGAGGGAGCCGCGGCGGCAGGAGCAGGTAAGAGATTTCAATGTATGTTAGTGTTTGTGTGTGTTTACTACTGTATGTAAACCTACTACACTGTGGGTTACCTCAAAAAATGGCGACACACAGTGTAGGAGGTTAAACCTTTCAAACCCCTCGTTTATCCCGGCACTAGCCAGGATAAAGGAGGGGGGATGCTGAGAGCTCACTAGAGCGAGGGCTTTTAACCCAATGTTGCAATGCTGCAATTTGGGAACAGCCCCATCTAGTGGCCAAAAATGGGTAGTATTATAAATTAGAAATAATTTATAATATTTCCTGGCTCGTGCCAAAAAAAAAAAAAAAATTTGAACAATGTTTAATCACCCACACACTAAATGTTTAATTTTTTAAAAAAAAACATGTTTTTCTGGCAACACATTCCCTTTAATGAACTCAAGACAGCTGGGACCACAGTCACCAAGAAAACCATTGGTAACACATTACGCTGTAATGGATTAAAATCCTGCAGTGCCCGAAAGGTCCCCCTGCTCAAGAAGGCACATGTACAGGCCCATCTGAAGTGATTGGGAGAAGGTGCTGTGGTCAGATGAGACTAAAATTGAGCTCTTTGGCATTAACTCAACTCGCCATGTTTGGAGGAAGAAAAATGCTGCCTATGACCCAAAGAACACCGTCCCCACTGTCAAGCATGGAGGTGGAAACATTATGTTTTGGGGGTGTTTCTCTGCTAAGGGCACAGGACTACTTCACGGCATCAATGGGAGAATGGATGGAGCCATGTACCGTCAAATCCTGAGTGACAACCTCCTTCCCTCCACCAGGACATTAAAAATGGCTCGTGGCTGGGTCTTCCAGCACGACAATGACCCGAAACATACAGCCAAGGCAACAAAGGAGTGGCTCAAACAGAAGCACATTAAGGTCATGGAGTGGCCTAGCCAGTCTCCAGACCTTAATCCCATCGAAAACTTATGGAGGGAGCTGAAGATCCGAGTTGCCAAGCGACAGCCTCGTAATCGTAATTATTTACAGATGATCTGCAAATAAGAGCGGGACAAAATTCCATCTAACATGTGTGCAAACCTCATCATTAACTACAAAAAAACGTCTGACTGCTGACTTGCCACCAAGTATTAAGTCTTGTTTGCCAAAGGGATCAAATACTTATTTCTCTGTGCACAATGCAAATAAATATATATAATTTTAACAATGTGATTTTCTTTTTTTTTTTTTATATAATCTATCTCTCATTGGTAAAATTAACCTAGCCTAAAAATTCTAGACTGTTCATGTCTTTGACAGTGGGCAAACTTACAAAATCAGCAAGGGATCAAATACTTATTTCCTTCACTGTATATGTTTTTGTATTACATTTTATCTATATTTCAGTTTATATATGTATCATCAACAGACATATACTATAAATCTCTGTTTATCCAAATGCTTTAGATATTATAATAAATGGGTGTATATATGAAACTACTGTTAAATACACACCCAGTACGTGGGAAGAAGAACATTCTAACACAATAAGGTGTGTAAAACTTTGATTACTCACTTATTGATAACCTTTTGTCTTCTAATTATTCTGCATTTAGAAGACAAATTACTCCAATTTTAGTTTAGGAAACAAATAATCACTCTTTGACTGTATTCCTGTTCTGTAACGAGTGCTCGATTTTTTTTATTCAATATTCTAACAAATGTGTGAAATAGGCCATGATTTAAACACATAAAAGTATAGAACTCTAAAAGGTAAGCAAATGTATTTCTGGGATCATTTATCCCAATGAATGACTGTTTTTAAGACAATCAGCCATAGCCACACACTATATATTTTGTACTCCAACATCAAATTTTCTCTAACATGACTTGGCCATTGGGTTTGCATTAAATGTCTGCTGTCTAAGTCTTTAAATGCTTAGCAGTTCATAAATGTAAATGTCAACTCACACGGGATGAGCTACAGTATTTATGAGAATTTAAACTTTCCTTACATCCTACCTGGTAGTATTTTTTGTTGCTGGGGGAGGGAACTGAGGGAACTCCCACCCTATGCAGAAGTGGTAGAGGGGCCTAGAAATAATTTATAAACTGGGGAATATCTAACGGGTATTTAAAATCACTCAGATATGCTATAAGATTTTGATCGGTGAGGTTGCGACTTCGGTACTTTCGGCATTTCATCAGCGCTATGGATCTGCCGACTACCCACTGTGTAGGGAACTGCCCAAGTGAGTGGCCGGGGCATCGTGGTGCATAAAAATTGTGTGAAGGGACCACACTATATAACTAGCCCCATTCTGAGCATCAGACCAGTCATCAGAACCCCGCTGATCAGAAAGTGACCACATATCCTAGTCATATGCTAGTCATATGCTATTCCTATGATTGGAAAACCACTTTAAGGGTCTTTCCACATAAGTGTTGGGCTTCCGTTCATTATTTCCGTTCGACCTTTCATGGGCTCCATTCGGCCTTTCCGTTGGAGGAACCGATGAACGGAAAGCCAAACGGAAACCATAGCTTTACCATTTATTTCAGTGGTAATGCTTACATTGCAATTGGTTTCTGTTTGTTTACTTTCGTAAAGTTTCAGTTTATTTTTGTGGAAACCATATCGTAGTTGACTACGCTCATTTTTTCCGCAAAAAAAAACAAAAACCTTATGGAACGGAAATAAATGGAAACCAATTGCAACGGAAGCATTACCATTAAAATAAATTGTAATGCAAACGGAAGCTATGGTTTCACTTTGACTTTCCGTCCATTGGTTCCACTGACGGAAAGGCTGAACGGAACCCATGAACGGAAGCCTGACGCTGATGTGAACACACCCTAAATTAGCTGTTGGTCACACAGTTTATAAAAATGTTTTAGGTTGTACTATAATTTTATAGTACACAAAATGAGTCTCTTCAGCTGGACTATATGTAAACAAGTATAAAATACATGAGTTTGTGCCAGGTCTAGTTTCACAATAAAGTGCCAGACAGGTATTAGGAAGAAAAGATCCTAGACAAGCAGCCTTGCTCCAATTCATTAGTCAGTTCAGCCTGGCATCATTTCCAGCATAGACTAGTGAGATCACTTTTCCTGCTTGACAATTACCACTTTAATGTCTTCAAAAGACTCCATGTTCTGCCTTAAGTCATTTCTGAAAGAATACAAGAAATGAATAGATTACAATAATTTGACTGTATTTTATATCAATATTTCTTAAGTTCCCATCATTCATTCATTCATTTCACAAACTGCTTATTTATTGTGTAACAACTATAAGATAAAGCTATTTTTTATGACATAATTTTTGTTTCACTCCAATTTTTTACTGGTAAATAAAAATACAATTATTTCCAAAATGCCATTATGCTATAGAAATTGGAAAGAAAAGTTAAAAACTTATTTTTTTAAAATTTTTATAAATTATTAAATGAGAACTACTGTAGAACACAGTCCAGAAGTACAATCGGACACATAAGGGATACAATGGAGACAAGAAAACAGATATACAGTAATTTGTAAGATGGGGTAGTGAAATCGGCAGGGGGAGGAAGGGGCATGGTGAGCATTGGCCAGTGTCCATAGGGAGCAGCCACCATCCAGATTGCAGGCATTGAAACTAAGGATGGTGCTATTGTCTTTTGCGATATTAAACTTGATTCTGCATTTCATGGAATTGAATTGAATAGTACTCAATACTAGAATTTATTATAAAATGACCTCATAGACTGTAAAGGATCTGCCAGGCACAGCTTCGGGGTTAACTTCCATAGGTAATCAGTCTTCACCTGAGTCTATGTCTCTGAGACTGACTCCAGCTTCCACCACTCAGGCTGGCAGGCTTAGGAGTGGGAGAGTCTATCGCAGCCTGGCCAGACTCAGCTAGCTCCCGCCCTCTGTCTATTTATACCTGCCTTTCCTGTTCCTCCTTGCTTGTGATTCTTTCCGTGTGGTTTCCTGGCCCAGCTACAGCTCCTAAGAATTTGATCCTGCTCCATTCTGACCCTGGCTTTCTGACTACTCTTCTGCTCTGCGTTTGGTACCTCGTGCTCTCCTGGTTTGACTTGGCTCGTTCACCACTCTGTTGCTCACGGTGTTGCCGTAGGCAACTGCCCCTTTCCCTTTGCTTTATATTCCCTTGTATGTTTGTCCCGTGCACTTACTGAGCGTAGGGACCGCCGCCCAGTTGTACCCCGTCGCCTAGGGCGGGTCGTTGCAAGTAGGCAGGGACAGAGTGGCGGGTAGATTAGGGCTCACTTGTCCGTTTCCCTACCCCTATCATTACATAGACCTTGATTTTATTTGGTGTTAGAGCTGAATAAGTAAGCTTTGGGGAAGACAAGTGCAAGGGGAAGATGTTCTGAAAATTATATATAAAAAATATTTTAGTGCTGCTTTTTGGTGCTTGAAAGGGTTTTTTCATGAAGACAATCCCTTGGCGATCAGCTGATCGGTGCATATCCAGCTTCAGAAACGTTGGCATCAGCTGTAATGGTTAGGGGAAACTGCAGTGGCTGCTACAGGGAAATGTAGTTTTACATGTTAACCATTTAAATAAATGTCAGAAGTGGGAGGACTCCCTTGTATGAAAGCCATATGCCTTAATAATAAGACAATCCCTTGAAGGACCATTGAAATAAAAAACTAATATAATAAGAAAAATCGTGACTACACTTATTATGATATTGTACTTTATTTTGTACGTTTAAAATGAAACCCAAAAAAATCTCCTTTCAAGGTTTTATAAGAAAATCTTTTAACATGTTGACGTTATACAAAACACTAGACATATGAGAGTAAAGAGAGATTAAAGGGGTTGTCCAGTCCCTAAAAATTGATGACCTATCCTTAGGATAGGCCATCAATAGCTGATGGGTCGGGGTCCGACTCCCAGGACCCCCACCAATCAACTGTCTTGAAGGGGGTGCAGCGCTTGTACGAGTGCTGCTTCACCTTATTTTCTACTTGCTCACTGTGAATAATCGACACGGATGTAGCGGCGATTCCCAGGTATTGCGGCCTTTTCTCCCATTCACTTCAAGTAGAAATTAAGGGGAAAGAGCGCTCACCCCTTCAAAACAGCTGATCAGCGGGGGCCCCGGGAGTCGGACCCCGATCCATCAGCTATTGATATCCTATCCTGAGGATAGGCCATCAGTTTTTAGGGACTGGACAACCCCTTTAAAACACTTTAAAAGCTTATTCCCATGTCATAAGGTGATGGCATATTGGTAGTATATGTAGTGGTGATGCAGTTTCCTACAGGGAGACTTTGAAGGGAACACACTGCTAAAGCAGTGATGTGATTACTTTATAAGATAAGAATAACCCTTTAAAGTTATCTTATTGCCCAGAAAATTTACATTTGAAATAAAAACATTAAAGAGTTCTTGAGTTTTTCAAGTTTTTAGAAAATCTATTTAGTGGCTCTTACTTCTTTGATTTCCAAATATTGTCAACTGCATATAGGGGACATTGCAGCTCCTGTAGAGGTTGTCATCCAGCTTTATGTTTTAACATTAAGGCTGGATTCACACGAGCACATTACGTCCGTAATGGACGGACGTATTTCGGCGGAAGTCCCTGCTTCGCTGCCGGACAACTGTCCCGTACTGTAATCATGTTTTTAGTACGAGACGGTAGTTCCACGGAGAGGTAGGGACTCCTAGCGTCGTTCATAACTATGATGCTAGGAGCCCGGCTCCCTGCAGTGTGTTCGGTCCTGGACTTACGGCCGAAATACGTCCGTCCATTACGGACGTAATGTGCTCGTGTGAATCCAGCCTTAATGTAATACTCTACATTTAGGGTGTTGTCACACGTAGTCATTCTCTTAGAAATGTGCCGGACATTAAGTTTTTAGACTGTTTTCAATGACAACCATCAAAACTGTAAATGCAGCTCTGGATTATAGTACAGATATGGCCGGCTTAACATTTGGTTTGATGTTTCCTTTGCTCTGAACTATCATAAGAGCAGAACAATGGAAATATCAGAGCTTGGGATCCGTTGCATGACGCAAACCATCGGAGCCCGATGGAACCCATTGACTTTAACGGGTTCCGTCAGATTTCCGTCATGATTTTCTGTAATTTTGCCGGACATACATTTTGTCTGGGAAAAACAATGGAATCTGCAACGTTGACCCCTAACAGAGCCTCCAACGCAGTTGTGAACAGCACCTTAGATAAGTAAAGTAACATATTTACAAATTACTTAACAACATTGTCTTTTGCAGTAGAATAATAACATTATGTAAGATGTATGTCTTTTATTGCAAAAAAATAAATAAAAATACTTAAAAAATTAAATACTACTGACTAACAAAGACCAAGTAAAACCAAAAGTTAGCATATATTTTGGAAAGGGACGCCTTTTACCTGATTGCAATGGCTAATGTCCCTCTATGCTCCCTGTACCCATAGCACAGTGGCTCCTGCCTTTCCTAACGATCGCATTCCTTGCTGCTATTTAAGCGCACACTCACGTGCTGTGTCCGCTCTCTTAAGGGCATTATCCCAGATTAAAGACCATACACCTACCCTATGAATCTATACCTTCCATATATACAGCATCTGCAAGTCATCAGCAGTTGCTATTGGAGATTACCTTCAGGACTTGACCTAGGGATTCCCATCATCATAGTTCACACCCACGAGATGGACGTTTTAAGGAGAAAACGCGAAAATCCTTAAACACTTAGGGTATGTTCACACGCTTAACAAAAAATGTCTGAAAATACGGAGCTGTTTTCAGGGGAAAACATCAACTAGCATTTTTTGTGACTGTTTTTGGAGCTGTTTTTCTATAGAGTCAATGAAAAACTGCTCCAAAAATGCTCAAGAAGTGACGCACTTCTTTTTCGTGGGCGGTTTTTAACGCAGCTGATTTTCAAAACGCAGTTTTTCCAATTGAAATCAATGGGCAGATGTTTGGAGGTGTTCTGCTTCCGATTTTTGGGTCGTTTTTCGTCCGTTTACGGCCCAAAAAACGGCCTAAAATTAGCCGTGTGAACATACCCTTATAGTGACACAGAGTGTTCACTACCTGTCTTGAGTTTAGTTTGTGACTCATTTTAGTTAAAGTGTTAAAGTTTGAGCTTACTAAAATCACAGAACAGTATATATACTAGTCCTTCTCAATAAATAAAATATATCATCAAAAAGTAAATTTAAATGAAAAAGAACTACATCTGAGCTGTGGGGGCATCACGTGGTGAGCATTCAGAGACACACACACGCGCACGCGCATGCAAGCACGCACGCAAGCGCGCACGCTCACACACACACACACACACACACACAGACACACACACATACTAGTCCTTCTAAATGAATTAGAATATCATCAAAAAGTTAACTTATTTCAGTAATTCAATTTAAAAAGTGAAACTCGTAAATTTCCTGAGTTTTCATCAACTTCTTTCAGTTCTTTCTGAGAGTCTAAATTTTGGGTTTTCATCAACTGTTAGCCATAATCATCAACATTAAAAGAAAAAAATGCTGGAAATAGATCACTCTGTGTGTAATGAATCTATATAATATATGATTTTCACTTTTTGAATTGAATTACTGAAATAAATTACCTTTTTAATGATATTCTAATTCATTGAGAAGGACATGTGTGTGTGTTTGGGTGTGTGTGTGTGTGTGTGTGTGTGTGTGCGTCACGGCGTGGGGTGTGGACCCAATGGACGGTACCGCGTAGCGGGATAGCAGCTGGCCAACTTAGGTACAAAACAATGTCTATAGTCCAGAAAGGGTACCTGAGGCAATGTACACAGTAGCGGAGACACAACTTGACTTTCACTGTAGATGGCACAGTAGACGCAGCAGAAAACACGACTTGACTTTCACTGTAGATGGCACAGAGGCATGGTAGCACGGGATACAGGGTACAGGCAGCAGGAACGAGTAACACTGGGAACTGGAAAACACTAGCAAGCAACCATTTGCAAGACAAACTTTAGGTAAACAACAATGCTCAGGCAAGGATCAAGTGGGCAGAGCCCCTTTTATAGTCCAGCAGCATTCTGCGCTAATACTGATCAATGACAGCTGGATGCATACTTTCCCTCTAAGGCCGTGCACGAGCGGGCGCCCTGCGGGAAACAGTCTCAGAACCCGGAATTGAGTGCCGTCGTCTCCCTGGAGGGAGATGCCACCGAGAACACAGATGTCCATGGCCGGGGCCGTCAGAGGGTAAGTATAAATGACGCCCCTCGGCCACAGACGTTACAATATCCCCCCTTTTATGCCCCCTCTTCTTGGGGCCAGAGCGGGAGAGAAATCTCTTCACGAGGACAGGGGTATTGATGTTCTCCTCTGGCTCCCAAGACCTCTCCTCTGGACCAAATCCCCTCCAATCCACCAAATAAAACGTCATTCCTCCAACTTTCTTGGTGGCCAGGATCTCCCTCACTTCGAAAGTCCCTGACCAACCGCCAGGAGCCACTGCAGAACTAGGAGTCCTGGAGTAGTGCTTCAGGACCACAGGCTTCAGCAAGGAGACATGGAAGGAGTTAGGAATCTTGAGGGTAGGAGGTAGCCGAAACTTGTAAGACACTGCGGAAAACAGTCCCAGAACCCAGAAGTGAGTGCCGGCATCTCCCCGGAGGGAGATGCCGCCAAGAACACAGATGTCCATGGCCAGGGCCGTCAGAGGGTAAGTCTGAACGACGGCCCTTGGCCACAGACGTTACAGTGAGTGAGGTGAGTGTGTGTGTGTGTGTGTGTGTGTGTGTGTCTGAATGCTCACCACGTCATGCCACCACAGCTCAGATGTAGTTCTTTTTCATTTGCATTATTTGTTAATGAACTTAGATGTGATCGACAACAGTTGGATCGGCTTTGAGTGAAGTCCCGGCTTCTTTGTATCCAGGATACATAGAAGTATCTCGAAAAGTAAATTTTTTTTAAATAGAAAACAATTAAAAAGTTATTTATTTCAAATCCCATAAAGCGTTGTGTTAATAAAAAAAAAGTGTGCAAAGGCTTGCATAGCCTCGTCACCCAGCTGTTTGCAGAACTGTTGTTTTAATTTTGTTAGGGCTTTCTTTGGGTGGGGTTACCAATGAAAAAGACTAGTGTTCCCATAATTCCTCTCCCTTCTGACAAATGTTGGTTCTATTTACAGCTGCCTGCATGCCCCTCTATTGCAAAGTTTAAGGTATTGCTGTAGTTACTCACAGTCTGCTCTGCTATTCTGTTGCTCACTGACTGCAATATCTCTTGCACAGCATTTAAAGGGGGTTATACACAGGTTGATTATCGTGCAGATGAGCTTTAATATAACACGCTGCCGACATGATAATAATGTATGTGGACGAGTGATCGGAGTAACAACCGCTCGTCCCCATCCATAGCTCCGCGTGACAGGAGCAAGCGAGCGCTGATCAACGATGTCTCGTTGATCGGCGCTCCCTGCACTGGCCGAGTGTCGGTCGGTGTAAAAGGGCCTTAAAACAGGATCCATACAGAGACAGGGAGGAAGGGGGCGAGCAGGAAGCAGTGGAGATAAGAGGCATGTGATGTATGATGTTTGGTACTACACGGAGGGGAAGAGGGGAAATAACCACTGCTCAATGTACGGGACGACACACAAGCGGGAGATAAATACCAGGAGTCTGGTCATGTGACTGTATGTGAGACTTGCTTACAGAGGCAATTCAGCTACAGACAGTACATTAGTGACTAACTTTACTGCAGTTAAAGCGTCTGCACAACATTTTTAGAGATCAGTAAACCCCTTCAATATTTCAAGCATGTAAATAAAGGAGGAGCAAGGCAGTTAGTTATCAAATGAGTTTCCTATATTTGATGCCAGTGCAAGTCACTTAACATTAGATTAATAAGTATAAAATTCACAAAACATTGCTTCACTGTTATATTACCCTTGGAGATGTATTAGTGGATAGATGTTGCAGCAAAAAGTCACGTTTAGGACCCAAACGCTGCACTGCCATGATGAAGAACGTATAGAAGCCATAAAATAAACTTAAGACATACAGTGGAGGAAATAAGTATTTGATCCCTTGCTGATTTTGTAAGTCTAGAATTTTTAGGCTAGGTTAATTTTACCAGTGAGAGATAGATTATATTAAAAAAAATAAAGAAAATCACATAGTCAAAATGATATATATTTATTTGCATTGTACACAGAGAAATAAGTATTTGATCCCCTACCAACCATTAAGAGTTCAGCCTCCTCCAGACCAGTTACATGCTCCAAATCAACTTGGTGCCTGCATTAAAGACAGCTGTCTTAAATGGTCACCTGTATAAAAGACTCCTGTCCACAGACTCAATTAATCAGTCTGACTCTAACCTCTACAACATGGGCAAGACCAAAGAGCTTTCTAAGGATGTCAGGGACAAGATCATAGACCTGCACAAGGCTGGAATGGGCTATAAAACCATAAGTAAGACGCTGGGTGAGAAGGAGACAACTGTTGGTGCAATAGTAAGAAAATGGAAGACATACAAAATGACTGTCAATCGACATCGATCTGGGGCTCCATGCAAAATCTCACCTCGTGGGGTATCCTTGATCCTGAGGAAGGTGAGCGCTCAGCCGAAAACTACTCGGGGGGAACTTGTTAATGAACTCAAGACAGCTGGGACCACAGTCACCAAGAAAACCATTGGTAACACATTACGCTGTAATGGATTAAAATCCTGCAGTGCCAGAAAGGTCCCCCTGCTCAAGAAGGCACATGTACAGGCCCATCTGAAGTTTGCAAATGAACATCTGGATGATTCTGAGAGTGATTGGGAGAAGGTGCTGTGGTCAGATGAGACTAAAATTGAGCTCTTTGGCATTAACTCAACTCGCCATGTTTGGAGGAAGAGAAATGCTGCCTATTACCCAAAGAACACCGTCCCCACTGTCAAGCATGGAGGTGGAAACATTATGTTTTGGGGGTGTTTCTCTGCTAAGAGCACAGGACTACTTCACGGCATCAATGGGAGAATGGATGGAGCCATGTACCGTCAAATCCTGAGTGACAACCTCCTTCCCTCCACCAGGACATTAAAAATGGCTCGTGGCTGGGTCTTCCAGCACGACAATGACCCGAAACATACAGCCAAGGCAACAAAGGAGTGGCTCAAACAGAAGCACATTAAGGTCATGGAGTGGCCTAGCCAGTCTCCAGACCTTAATCCCATCGAAAACTTATGGAGGGAGCTGAAGATCCGAGTTGCCAAGCGACAGTCTCGTAATCGTAATTATTTACAGATGATCTGCAAATAAGAGCGGGCCAAAATTCCATCTAACATGTGTGCAAACCTCATCATTAACTACAAAAAAACGTCTGACTGCTGTGCTTGCCAACAAGGGTTTTGCCACCAAGTATTAAGTCTTGTTTGCCAAAGGGATCAAATACTTATTTCTCTGTGCACAATGCAAATAAATATATATAATTTTAACAATGTGATTTTCTTTTTTTTTTTTTATATAATCTATCTCTCATTGGTAAAATTAACCGGGATATTAACCGGGATATTAATTGGTGTCATGGTTCGGCTTCAACTGCAAAGGGGAGACATTTCCTCAACCTGTTGCAGGAAAATTTTATGGGCCAGTTTGTGGAAGACCCGACTAGAGGTGAAGCTCTGTTGGATCTGGTCATTTCTAATAATGCAGATCTCGTTGGGAATGTCAATGTTCGTGAAAACCTCGGTAACAGTGATCACAATATAGTTACATTTTACCTATACTGTAAAAAACAAACGCAGGCTGGGAGGGCAAAAACATTTAATTTTAAGAAAGCCAATTTCCCCAGGATGAGGGCTGCAATTCAGGATATGGACTGGGAAGAACTAATGTCAAATAATGGAACAAATGATAAATGGGAGATTTTCAAATCTACTTTGAGTTATTATAGTGCAAAATTTATTCCTACAGGTAATAAGTATAAACGACTCAAATTAAACCCCACATGGCTTACACCTTCTGTGAAAGGGGCAATACATGACAAAAAAAGGGCATTTAAAAAATACAAATCTGAGGGTACAGCTGTAGCCTTTGTAAAATATAAAGAGCTTAATAAAATCTGTAAAAATGTAATAAAATTAGCAAAAATACAAAATGAAAGGCAGGTGGCCAAGGATAGTAAAACAAATCCTAAAAAATTCTTCAAGCATATAAATGCAAAAAAGCCAAGGTCTGAACATGTAGGACCCCTAGATAATGGTAATGGGGAGTTGATCACAGGGGATCAAGAGAAGGCAGAGTTACTAAATGGGTTCTTTAGCTCTGTATATACAACTGAAGAAAGAGCAGCTGATGTAGCCGGTGCCAGTGCTGTTAATATATCGGCTGATATACTGAATTGGATGAATGTAGAGATGGTCCAAGCTAAATTAAATAAAATAAATGTGCACAAGGCTCCGGGACCAGATGGGTTACACCCTAGAATTCTTAAAGAGCTTAGTTCAGTTATTTCTGTCCCCCTTTTCATAATATTCAGAGAATCTCTAGTGACTGGTATAGTGCCAAGGGACTGGCGCAGGGCAAATGTGGTGCCTATTTTCAAAAAGGGCTCTAGGTCTTCCCCGGGTAATTATAGACCAGTAAGCTTAACATCCATCGTGGGGAAAATGTTTGAGGGGCTATTGAGGGACTATATACAGGATTATGTGACAATAAATAGCATTATAAGTGACAGCCAGCATGGTTTTACTAAGGACAGAAGTTGTCAAACTAACCTAATCTGTTTTTATGAAGAGGTAAGCAGAAGTCTAGACAGAGGGGCCGCTGTGGATTTAGTGTTTTTGGACTTTGCAAAGGCATTTGACACTGTCCCCCATAGACGCCTAATGGGTAAATTACGGACTATAGGTTTAGAAAATATAGTTTGTAATTGGATTGAGAATTGGCCCAAGGACCGTATCCAGAGAGTTGTGGTCAATGATTCCTTCTCTGAATGGTCACCGGTTATAAGTGGTGTACCCCAGGGTTCAGTGCTGGGACCACTATTATTCAACTTATTTATTAATGATATAGAGGATGGGATTAATAGCACTATTTCTATTTTTGCAGATGACACCAAGCTATGTAATATAGTTCAGACTATGGAAGATGTTCATGAATTACAGGCAGATTTAAACAAACTAAGTGTTTGGGCGTCCACTTGGCAGATGAAGTTTAATGTAGATAAATGTAAAGTTATGCATCTGGGTACCAACAACCTGCATGCATCATATGTCCTAGGGGGAGCTACACTGGCGGATTCACTTGTTGAGAAGGATCTGGGTGTTCTTGTAAATCATAAACTCAATAACAGCATGCAGTGTCAATCAGCTGCTTCAAAGGCCAGCAAGATATTGTCGTGTATTAAAAGAGGCATGGACTCGCGGGACAGAGATGTAATATTGCCACTTTACAAAGCATTAGTGAGGCCCCATCTAGAATATGCAGTTCAGTTCTGGGCTCCAGTTCATAGAAAGGATGCCCTGGAGTTGGAAAAAATACAAAGAAGAGCAACGAAGCTAATAAGGGGCATGGAGAATTTAAGTTATGAGAAAAGATTGAAAGAATTAAACCTATTTAGCCTTGAAAAAAGACGACTAAGGGGGGACATGATTAACTTATATAAATATATTAATGGCACATACAAAAAATATGGTGATATCCTGTTCCTTGTAAAACCCCCTCAAAAAACAAGGGGGCACTCCCTCCGTCTGGAGAAAAAAAGGTTCAAGCTGCAGAGGCGACAAGGCTTCTTTACAGTAAGAACGGTGAATTTATGGAATAGCCTACCGCAGGAGCTGGTCACAGCAGGGACAGTAGATGGCTTTAAAAAAGGGTTAGATAATTTCCTAGAACAAAAAAATATTAGCTCCTATGTGTAGAAATTTTTCCTTCCCTTTTCCCTTCCCTTGGTTGGACTTGATGGACATGTGTCTTTTTTCAGCCGTACTAACTATGTAACTATGTAACTATGTAACTATGTAACCTAGCCTAAAAATTCTAGACTGTTCATGTCTTTGACAGTGGGCAAACTTACAAAATCAGCAAGGGATCAAATACTTATTTCCTTCACTGTATGTGAAACATATGACTGTTTTCCTAGAAAGCCAGTAGGACTATTGGCACACTGCATATTAATCATAGGTAGTGTGCCAATAGATTCCCTTGGCACCGGTGCAACCTGGTATAAATATAAAATATACTTGAGACAGTACTGCACATCAAGAGTTGCCAAAATTATAAAATAATGCCTCGGGACAATTTAATGGTGAGGAAGCACTTATGCTATATGCGGTTAAGAGTCCAGCCACCAAGTTAAGGCCATAGCAAAACATAAAATAAATAAAATGTTAGTACATTTTTTAGTAAATGTTAGTTAGATAATTGTTAGTTTTTGGGGAAATGCTTCTGTAATATGTATGTAATACTACTGTTATATGCATGGGAAGCTGTATTTTATTTTAAGTCACTTGGGAATGCTCCAAAACCATCTAGAAATGCCCCTTTTTATACAAATCTACATAAGCCATGTTTATAGGTCCGGTTTGTGGGAGCGTTCTGCAAAAAAAGAGACTGTTAAAGATATGCACATTTTATTTCCCATCAAACAGATTTTCTAAAATCAGTTCTGATCAAGTCAAAGTGGATCCAGAATTGAGCTTAGAAAATTGCTCAGGAGCACACAGGAGTCGCTGTTAAGTTTTATCGCTAAATAAATGCATTTCAATAAAAAAACTAAAAATTAAAAAAAAAACTCATCCAAAAGCTAAGGGCGACGTTCACGACACATAACAATAAGGGTATGTGCACACACAAACTAAGACGTTAGTCTATGAAAAACGGCTCCAAAAACGGCTGAAAAAGTGACATGTAAAGAAACGGCCCGTCAAAACAGAACGTCGTTTTTCCCACTGAAATCAATGGGCAGATGTTTGGAGGCATTCTGCTTCCGATTGTTGCGCCGTTTTTTGGTCGTTTATGGCCCGAAAGTGGCCGAAAATAGCCAGTGTAAACATACCCTTTAATGGAAATTGGAATCATGGAGTAACACCAAACAACTGGATGACTCCAATTCATTAAAAATAGTATTCAATGGATAAGTCAAAAGTGGAAATCTATTGGCAAAACCTATAACATTATTTTTGAGGTTTATAAGCAAATACAGTTATTTAGGCTTACAGAATTAGAAGATACATATCAAACGGCTATGGGGAAAAGCAGTGTGCGTGCCAATTCATCTAGTCCACAAAGACAATCAACCATAGGCATACAGATTCCTGTACTTTGTAGAAATATGGCCACACATGCATAATAATCATCCTATGCACACACCTATGGCAAGGCCGGACATTTTTAAAGTTCCCTGATTCTCTTCATTATACAAGAAATACCCTTTGATGCTCTCAGAAGGATTTGCAAGTTTAATTTCTGTTGCCATGATAGCCAGGGAAGAGAGGGGTATTGTTATCTCTGACATTTCTGGTATATCCACAGAATATGCCTAAATGTCTGATAGATTGGGATCCCACCACTGGGACCCGCACCTATCTCTAGAATGGGGCACACTGACCCCATCCTACCTTACTCCCATTGTTGCTAGGCTCTGGCCACTGTGTTACGAATCTGCACTGTATTCCAGAAACAGCCAAACACATTTTTCTACGCTGTTTCTAGAACTAACATTTGAAGTGAATGGAAGGAAACAGCGTAGCACAACAAGTTACGCTGTTTCCACAGCTCCTGAGTTCCGGAAAGAGAGTAGCTCGCTGTGTTATGCTGTTTCCATAACTTTCATTCACTTTTATGGGAGTTACAGAGACAGCGTAACTCAGCAAGCTTGACTGTTTCCATACTCCTGGCCAGAGTCCAGCAACAGTGGTAGGAGGTAGGAAAAGAGGGGCACGTCGCCCTGACTATGGAGAATAGGGTAAGTGTAAGCTTTTCTTTTTTTAACTGCTGTTTTTCGCAGCAGACATTCTGCCCGGAGAACTGCACCACAATTTGGTGCGGTTTTTCGGCCGGAAATCTTTCCAAGTTCCAGGGCGGATACGCTGTGTATATTTTTGCAGCGTATCCTGCCTGGGGTGGACATGGACTTATAGCGTGAGATTTCAATTTTAAGTTGCAGAGGAAATCAGAATTACTACTCAGAGGGGGGGAATACCCCAGTTTTACTATAAAGAGCGCTGAAGTGAAATTTGCCTAGTTTATTAATTTTTTTTCAATTATTTTTTAAAAATTCTGTTTTTATTTATTTATCATAGGTGCATGACAACGAAATAACACATTGCACAATTCTGTAAAACATAATATGACATGTGGGCACCCATGTCATATAAAGGGGGGGCTGGAGAGGTGTGGAAAAGAGGGGAGGGGAGGGTGGTAAGGGGGATCTTATCCTCAGGGTCTATCCCATGGACTGACGTCCCAGACGAGGAGCACGAAAATCCAGTTCCGCACAATATTAGGAAATTAGATCAAGATACTCCGAAGAATTCTCAAAGCTTACCCACGTAGACCATACTCGCATAAACTTATCATGAGTGTCCCGTAGAGAAGCCGTAAGCTCCTCCATCCGTTTCACTTCTTGGATCTTCTGAAACCAAAGGCGTATCGAGGGAGCCTCCACCTGTTTCCACATTGCCAGAATGCACGCACGTGCCGTGTTGATCAGATGTCGTACTACGGACTTCTTGTATGTGGAGATCGGGATGTCACACAGATGAAGCAGGAAGAGGCCCGGAGATCTGGGCAGCGTGTAGTCCGTGAACCGGGATATTACAGTCCAAACCGTCTCCCAGAACGCTTTTAAATGTTGACACCCCCAGTACGTATGTACGAGATCCCCGACCTCCACCCCGCATCTCCAACACATAGGAGATACCACCGGGTAAAAAGTATTAAGCCTGGAAGGGACCCTATACCACCTTGTCAGAATCTTGTATCCCGCCTCCTGAATTCTACTTGAGATCGAGGACTGGTGGGTCATTACATATAGTCGAGTACGATCCCCCTCGGTAAAACTCCTACCAAGATCCGTCTCCCACTTAGCCAAGTATGAGGGGTGTGAGTCTGCAGCTGGGGAATTTATGAGGCTGCAGTTTGCCGAGAGGGCGTGCCTGACCATGCCCGACATTGTGCATTGCATTTCAAATGGTGTAAGGGCACGTGAGAAATCAGCCGCCGGAGCGAGAGATAGCAGAAAGTGGCGAAGCTGGGAGGCCTGCCAAGGCGGAAGGTGTCCCGGATCCGCCCTGTCCACTAATTGCGCTGCCGTCTGCCAACTGCCATCAGTGATATAGTGGCGGACCTGTCTCTCCCCTACTACGCGTTTGCGGGAGACCGGCCCGGGTTCACACCCCGGCCGAAAAGCGAGGTTGTCCAGTACTGGGTATAGCGGGGATGGTGACGGGGAGATCTGTGGATGTTTGAACGCCTGCGCCGCAACACGCAAGGTGGGGCCTATAAGCGAGTGCGATTTTATCGGGGTTGGGATCTGATCTAGTAACCACGGTGCCGCCGTGAGAGGTAGGGATATGAAGGATTGTTCCAACTTGACACATGGTTTGGACTCGGCGTGTCTACACCAGTCCAAAATACGCGTCAAGTGTGCCGCCTGGTAGTAACAGTGGATGTCCGGCAGGCCCAAACCACCGTCTGTTTTCGTGCGGGTTTGTTCGACCAGATAAACTTAAGCATTAGAGAAGTGAGTGAGGTGCAGAAAAGACGTGGTATGTAGATAGGGAGAGCCTGCAGATGTACAACAGCCGAGGCAGCCCATTCTTCTTGAATATGGCGCAACGACCAAGCCAAGTGAAGGTCCCTTTTGACCATCTCTCAAGGTCTCCCTGAAGTGTCCGTAATATGTGCGGGTAGTTACAAGTATACAGGTGTGAGGGTCTATTTGTGAGCCGATTACTGAGGTATTTAATGGAACTAGTCGCTCACTTAAAGGGGAAGGAATCTGCCAAGGCTACCACCTCCTGAGGTGGGAGGGAGACATTGAGAGCCTCAGATTTTTGAAAATAAATTTTAAAGTTAGACAGTGCTGCAAATGACCGGAATTCGGCCATCAAGTTCGGTACCGAAATACGGGACCGTGAGAGGAAAAACAATAAATTGTCCGCATATGCTGCGACTTTATGGGTCGTGGCCCCCACATGTATCCCTGCAACATCTGGGTTAGCTCGGACATGGCATAAGAAGGGCTCCAGACATAGCATAAAGATCAAAGGGGATAGTGGACAGCCCTGGCGGGTTCCCTTGGAAATGGGAAAGGTGGAGGAATGATGCCCGTTAACCTTCACCGATGCCGAGGGGGATGAGTACAGACTCAAAATCCAGCTGAGCATTCCCCGGCCCAAACCTATGTAAGATAAAGTCTCCTGGAGGAACGACCAGTCTATCCGGTCGAATGCTTTCTCGGCATCGGTGGAGAGCACAAAAGCTTGGACCGAGGAGGCGGTAATGTGCTCAATGATATTGACTGCTCGAATAGTATTGTCTCTAGACTCTCTCGTGGGGAGGAAGCCCGTCTGATCCCCATGAATTATTGTCGATAAAAACGGTGTGATTCGGGTAGCCAAGATCCTTGAGAAAAGTTTTAAGTCTAAATTTAGCAGGGAGATGGGTCGGTAACTACTACATTGGGAGGGATCTTTATCCTCCTTGGGGATTACTGTGATGTGAGCCCTCAGCGTGTCTGCAGGTAGCGATCTACCTTCTGTGATGGAATTAAACACAGCCAAAAAAGGACTAGTGAGGAGAGGAGTAAGTTTTTTATAATATGCCAGAGAAAGACCATCGGGCCCTGGGGCCTTACCGGTAGGTGAGTTCTTGAGAGCTGCAAGAAAATTCTCTGCCGTAATCGGGGTGTCTAGGCTGGACACCTCCTCTTGCGGTATCTTTTGTTATCCCGAGGATTGGAGATACGATCTGATGACATCCCGTCTAGAACTCGGAAGCGGGATGCCTTCAGAGTCTTTGAGGTTGTACAACTTTAAATAATAGGCGCGAAAGTTTTCCGCTATTTGTTCCGGCGAGTGTACCTTAATGCCCTCTTGTGTAGTAATGCAGGGGACATACGTGCGTGTCTGCTGGGCCCGCAATGCCCGTGCTAGCGTGCGGCTCGGCTTATTGCCAAATTCAAAATAATGTCTACAGCATTTAATAAGAGAGGTCTTGGCTGCCGCGAGAGTCTGCGTGCGCAGTTTATCCCTTAACCTTATTCGTTCCGCCCCGAGCTCGGGTTCAGTAGCCTTTTATGAGTGAGTTCCAGGGCGTGTATTTTCCCCACTAGATCTGTGAATATCGTTTCACGTTCCTTTTTGAGTCTGGAGCCAATTCGTATGAGAACTCCTCTCATGACGCATTTATGGGCTTCCCAGACTGAAAGAGGGTTCGAATCAGCTGTAACATTAGCGTCCAAATAAAATCGGAGTTCAAACATCACTTCCTCCAAGACCACAGGTTCCTGAAGCAATGAGTCGTTCAGACGCCACTACCACGGCGTCGGGTGTAAGGAAGTGAGGGACATGGTTAGAGTGATCATGGCATGGTCTGAAAATGATATGCAATCTATTGAGGCCGAGGAAAGGAGTGTAAGCTGAGAGTGACGCAGCAGAAAATAGTCCATACGTGAGTACGAATTGTGCGGGTGAGAGAAAAAAGTATAGTCTCTCTCTTGTGGGTGTAGTATGCGCCAGGGGTCTACCATTTGATGCGAGTGGAGCAAACGCCGTAGACGACGAGTAAAGGGCTTGGCAACAGCAGGCTGGATCGTTGTGGTATCTACTCTGGGATCCAGGGTCATGTTAAAGTCACCGCCGAACACCAGCGTCCCCTCCGCAAAGTCATCTAAGGCAGTCAAGACCTCCTCTAGCAATGTCAGTTGACCCGTGTTTGGTAGGTAAATGTTGGCTAAAGTCATGGTGCAGTCTGCAATCTTACCTTTCACGAATATGTATCATCCCGCGTCATCTGTGTGACATCCCAAGTACTGCCAAGGTACGGAGTTCGCTACAAGAATGGACACACCCTTGGTTTTAGAGTCCGGAGAGGAGCTGTGGTATACATCTGGGAATCTCGAGTTGCGGAGCCTTTTTTTTCCAGAGAAGACGTAGCAATGAGGATCTTTTCTCCGGTATATTCAGGCCCTGGATATTCAGAGAGGCAATCGTTAAGTTAGACATACTGCAAACGGTGTTATGACCCCGAGGACAAGGGGAGCGGAGCAGGAGGTGAGGAGTGGATCAGACAGTAGCAGAGAGAGGAAAGGTAGGGGAGACAGAGAAGAGGACAGTAGCGAGAGAAAAAGAAGAGCCCAAAGGCTCCAAGGGAATACTGTGAGTTGCGTGACCCAAAAAACAGGACGGGCAAGACCACAGGTCAACAGGGTGGAGTCGTAGAAAGACACAGCAACACAAGGCATCCGGAGCGTCCGGACAATATACTGTATAGGTCACATTTAGGCATTAACATGATGACAACCGCAACCCCAAACTAACATAGGGCCCAGGCAATAAGATATCCCAAACCCCCACCCTCATGGCATAACATTGATAACATGGCCTCCACCACCCACAAGTCCAACAGTCCCATTAGTACTTGATCGCCCTGCAACCAATGCAGAGCCGCTATAACGGACTACTCCACGGGATCTGCAGTGGGACCGTTCTCCAGGCCTGCAACCATGAACACTGGTGACATGGAACTCTGCCGGCGAGGGTCAAGCTGTAAAGGCGACGGGGAACAAACGGTCAGTCAGTCCCTTCACACTTCGTCTACCTGGCGAGGACTACGCGCCGTGCTTCTGGGTCCTTCAGGTCACTGCTCTGGTCGTCTCTGAAGCGTCGTCGGATCTCTCCTAAGCGGTAAAGGAGGCGGCGGCAAAGTCCAATCCGGGACCGGGACCCTCTCAGTTTCCAGAAATCGAAAGGCCTCCGTGAGGTCATGAGGCGTTTTAACGGCAAAGGTTTGGCCAGCCTTCCGAAGGATTATATGGAAAGGGTGACCCCACCGATAAGAGGCTCCTGCCCGCTTAGTGGCATCCAGTAGAGGTTTAACGATGCGCCTCATGTAGACTGTAAGACGGGAGACATCAGGAAGAATCAAGACTTCAGCCCCATAGTAGGGTACCGAACCACGGTCCCATGCGTTATGCAGAATGTCCTCCTTCTGTCTGTAGAAATGGACTCTACAGATCACATCTCTGGGGCAGTCGAAGTCCCTGACTCTAGGGCCTGCTGTGCGATGCACCCTGTCCAACTCTAAGGGCGTTCCCGGTGCGCGATTCAGCAACTTATTAAAATGGAGGACACCACTTCCTGCAACTCTTCTGAGGGCACTGACTCAGGGATCCCCCGTAGCTTAAGATTATTGCGCCTGCCTCTGTTTTCGATATCATCCACATGAAACGCAAAGTCTTTCAGACGCATGGCCTGACAGTTGTGGAGAGCGTTGACAATTCAGAGGTTAGGGACCGGTTGTTGTTTTCCAGGCGAGTTCGACCAGCTGACTAGTGTCGTACACGAGCCGGGTGAATGATTTGAGACACGCAATAGGTGTCTCCCGGCCATATAACATAATCAAATATAGATGTGTTGTAATCGCATCAGTGTGACCCCTGATGAAGCACCGTGAATACTAGCGGTGCGGAAACGCGTAGGGACACGTGATAGTGGCACGGATTGACCAGGTGTTATATCATAATACAGATAGGGGGAATTGTTGCTTGGCAGCATTTGGTGCTAACAACAGTATCTTCAATCGCTCCTCCATCTGTCTGGTTTACCGTGCTTACGCTTTCTTAGTACATTTGGCTATTCAGCCCAATTTTAGTAAGGTTTTCTATAATAAAAATCGAATTTTAATCGTTCATATAGGCAGTGATACTTCCAGGCGAGTAACCCTGTCGTCCAGAGAGTGCACCGATTGTGAGACCCAATCAGGGCTTTGGTCTGTTTTTCCTCTAGCTGCGACATGTGCACCGCCATGTCAGATCGGGTGGGGAGAGCTCGTACCATTTCCCACAGGCCCGCTAGGGTACGATCCACCTGTGTGCCCAGCTCCTGAACCCCCATGGTAGGCACCTCCGGCAAGGGGGAAGCCGAGAGGAGAGCCGCCGGGAAGTCCTGTGATAGCCCCGGCAGGACGCACGTGGTCGGGGCAGTAGAGGACGCCATGACACCTGCAGCAGCGCGGCCGTCAGGTTTCTGCTGTGAGACTGCCGCTGGCTGCAGGAAACGCACCAAGGAGGGCTCGCGGGAGACTCTGGGTGTGCCGGGCTTAGATTTGCCCCTTGGCATGTCGTTTGGGTCCGGTGTCGGGTGAGTGTGTACTGTACAATCTGCTGATGTGTCCGGAGCTCCGGGTCTGTGCTGCCTCACGCCGCCATGTCCAAGCCACTGTTGTCCTCTTATGTCACATTGGAAATTGAGCCCCCTCAGGCAGCAGCGCCTAGGTGTTACTGCTTCAATTGTTAAACCTCTGCCAAAGGATAACCATTGGCCAAAAGGCTGCTGGGCCCAATACAGTATCAACAGATCCTATTAAAAGGAACAGGATCTCTATCAGGGGCGTAACTAGGAAAGACTGGGCCCCATAGCAAACTCTTGACCGCCCCCCCCCCCCGGGTTCCACAAGCAGCCCCCCTTATAAATAGTGCCCCCTGTAGAATGTGCCATACAGCCCCCCTGTAGACAGTGCTTTATAGCCCCATCTATAGACAGTGTCACACCCCATTTGTAGATAGCACCCCCACCTCCCCCTTGTAGATAGTGCCATACAGCCCCCTGTAGATATCGACATAAAGCCCCCACTGTATATAGCGCTATACAGCTCCTACTGTATATAGTGCCACACAGCCCCCTCCCTTGTATATAGTGCCACACACAGACCCCTGTAGATTGCGCAACACTCAACCCCGTGTAGATAGAGCCACAGCCCTCCCCTTGTAAATAGTGCCATACAGTTGACCATGTGTATAGTGCCACACAGCTCCCCCTTGTGTATAGTGCCACACAGCTCCCCCTTGTGTATAGTGCCACACAGCTCCCCCTTGTGTATAGTTCCACACAGCCCCCTTTGTGTATAGTGCCACACAGCTCCACCTTATGTATAGTGCCACAAGGCAATGGTGCATACAATAAAGTTGTATCAGTCAGGGAGATGTCACTCAAACATGGAAAGTTGGGTTTGGAGGCAGGACTATGTGACTCTTCAGGATAACGGCACCGCCCCATGACTCTCTAATAAGTAATTAGCATATAGTGTGCGCCGTTTTAAAAGTGGATTTTTTTTTTTTTTTTTTTTTTTTTTTAAAACATTTTTATTGAAGAAAAATCAAAGGTTCATACAAAGAACTAGTACAAAATACAGTTATACATAAAGAAAGAAAAAAAAACATGGTCAAAAACATTAAAGCACATATTGTCTGCCTAATACATTTTGACAGTTCCTTAGAAAGATCATGAATGAAATCACATAGATAATCACGACACTTCAGTAAAGCATGCCTGGGAAGTCCGGAATGAGCTATCCACCCGAATAACAACAAACATCATCAATCAGTTTGCTTCAAGATTCCCAATGAGCCCTTCAAATCCTCTGTGTGATACCACCTGGAGAATCGAATTCTTGACATAGTTTCTCTGATCTCATCTGAAGTAAGGTGAGTAATAATAAATGGTTTCCATTTTGCAAAAAATTTTGTTACTTTTGTACTGCTATGTCTCTCAGTGTCAAGCCTATCCGAATATAAGTAGAGTTTCAGCTGATCTGACACATCGGTTATCGAGGGCACGTGACTGGTAATCCATGTATTCAATAGACATCGTTTCGCCACCAAGAGAATGACATGTATCAAAGAGGGCAATTTATGTTCCTTTTTAGATTGAGGTATTATAGGAGTTATATAGTGAAATAGTATCATCAGAGGTGTCATCTGAATAGGGATTCTCCACATGGTATTTATATAGCTAAGTATGCTCTTCCAGTAATCTTGGATCTGTGGGCATGTCCACATACCATGATAAAGGTCCGTACAGGGCTTGTGACATTTCGGACAGCTTGTCAATCTGTCAGGATTATGAGATGTAACAGGTAAATTAAAGGCATATATAGCTGCGTGTATTAGTTTAAAATGTGTTTGCCTCCAGGTTTCATTTATAATATGCTTTCTTAATAACAACCAACCCTCCAGAATGCATGCAGAAACTTCAGTATTACGTAATACCTTCTCCCAATAGGGAAATCTGAGTGGTAATTTATAAGTCCCACATTTATCTCTTATCGTCTGATATATGGCAGAAATCGAGTTTGCAGTTAATCTCTGATCTAATAATCTGTCAAAATCATTAACAGATATTTCCCTAGAAATGTCACCAAAGCTCTTGACACAGAATGATTTAAGTTGCATATACTGGAAGGTCTGATCACCCTGTAAGTCAAATCCTTGCATCAGCTCTGTAATAGTCTTTATACGTGGTATAGAATCATGCAATATATGTGCTATAGTAGTGATGCCGCTCTGTTTCCAACTTCTGAAGAATTTATTAAGCCTTCCAGCCAGAAAATCTTTGTGACTCCAGAGGGGCAAATGTTTAGAAAACTGGAAAGAAAGACCAAATCGCTTTCTCAATTCCTTCCAGGTTGCTATTGTGTCACGTATCGTAATTGAGTGTTTTGCAATCAGCGGGAGAGAAGCATAACTGGAATGCACTAATGACATCAGATCAGCTGGTTCCACCAATGCAGACTCCAAAGCAAAATTAGAATATGAATTAGAGGAATGAGCCCAATCCACAATGTGCCTGCTCAAACATGCCAAATTATAGGTTCTGACATTAGGGACATTTAACCCTCCCTGTGTTCTACTCAGACACATCTTAGCTAAAGATATCCGGGACCTCTGCCCTTTCCATATAAATCTGGTAAATGCCCTATTCAAATTAGTGACATCTGTATGCTTCAGGAGAAGTGGTATAGTCTGTAAGTGATACAAAATCTTAGAAAAGCTCATCATTTTAATGACATGTGCCCGTCCCATTAAGTTTATTGGAAGTGTTTCCCACCGTCTCAGTTCAGACTGTATTTTATGTATTATGGGGGGATAATTAAGACCATATATGGAAGCCGAGGTTTTACCTATTTTGATCCCCAAGTAACTTATGTGTGTATGAGCAATTTTCAATCCCACCAAGTCAATAGCCTGTCGATCTAAATGAGTAATGGGGAATAAATTAAGAAACTCACATTTTTCGGGGTTAATTTTGAATCCCGACACTAACCCAAAGTCACCAATATGTTGAAATACTGGCTGTAAATGAGTAGCAGGATCTGACATAAATAATAAGATATCATCAGCGAAGAGGGCAGTACGTACCATTTGAGATCCTATTTGAACGCCCTGAAATAAGGAAGTCCTCTCCAAATTATATGCTAAAGGTTCCAAAGCCAAATTAAATAATAAAGGGGACAAGGGGCATCCCTGTCTGGTACCCTTTTGTAAAGGAAATAATGACGATCTACAACCTGGTGAATATACAGCCGCTCGTGGTTCCTTATAGAGTGCCGAAAGGAACGTTCGGAAACTACCTATTAGACCAAATTTGTCTAGTACCAAATCCAGCCATTTCCATCTAACGTTATCAAATGCCTTTTCGGCATCTAAGGCTACCAATGCATATTGCTTGGTAGATCGAGTTTGAGCATGTGTGGCATCTAGGACAGTCAGAACCCTTCTGATATTAGTTACTGCTGCCCTGCCACGCACGAAACCCACTTGAGTCGGATATATTAGATTAGGGAGTATATAGGAAAGTCGCTCGGCAAATATTTTTGCAATGAGTTTCAGATCCTGATTAATTAAAGATATTGGGCGATAGGATGAGGGTAATAAAAGATCCTTACCCGGTTTAGGGAGCACTCTTATATACGCCAAGTTAGCTGCTGGGGGTATATCTGCACCATGCAATATGGAATTAAAGTAGGCTACCAAAGCAGGTGTAATTTGCTGCCTGAGAGCCTTGTAGAACTCAGCCGAGTATCCATCAGGCCCCGGTGACTTGTTATTCTTAAGGGCTTGGATTGTCCGCAAAACCTCTTCCTCCGTTACCTCTGCATTTAGTGCATCCAACTGTGCGGAAGTCGGAACTGGTAGATCTAATGATTGAAGGTATTGGCAACCAAGATCTTTATGAAATGGAGTGCCATCTGCATATAATTGCCTGTAAAACTGCTCAAAAGTGTGCATTATTTGTGATGGCTCAGTGTGAACTGTGCCATTGCTATCTTTAATTTTGGATATATGGGAGGAGGGTCTATGCCCCCTAGCCAGATTAGCTAGTAACCTGCCAGATTTGTTACCGAATTTAAACAACTCCGCCTCCATCATTGAACGATGAATACGCTCTCTGCGGTCAAGCCATAACTCAAATTTCGTTCTGGTGAGTTTCCATTCCTGCAACGTGGTCGAGGAAGGTTGTAGAATATATTTATTGTAAGCCGCCCTAAGGGCATCACTACTATCTTGATAATGTTTCTGGGTGAGTTTTTTGAGTTTAGAAACGTGCGCTATCAATCTACCTCGAAGTACAGCTTTCGCTGTCTCCCAGTATAAGGAGGGATTGTCGCTATGTCCCTTATTAAAAGAGTCATATTCCAACCACCAACCACTCAAAAGCTCTGTGAAGGATTCATCTTTTATCAAAAAAGAAGGAAAACGCCAAATAAAATCATTTCCACGTATGTGCATGTCTGCTACCTCCAAGCAGACTGGTGCATGATCCGAGATTAATAGTTGTTCTATAGTTGGATTAGTCATGCGAGGTAAAAGCGAAGTCCCTGCCAAGATGTAATCAATCCTTGACCAAGACCCATGAGCATTAGAGTAGTGTGTGTATTCCCTCCCATCTGGATTAAAAGATCGCCATACATCCACCAGTTGCAGATCTGAGAGGAAAGATTGTAAGATTTTATCAGATGCTCTCACTGTCACTGGAGATGTTCTCGTGCCCTTCCTATCTTCCATGTGCGACAATACAGTATTCAAATCTCCTGCAACAATTTTGTTGCGGGCATTATCAAGTGAAATTTGGATCTGTAAGTCCGCGTAGAATTGCTTGTTATCCCCGTTCGGTCCATAAATGTTATAAATGCTAAGTTCCCCCGCTGGAGTATCTAAAAGGGTATGGAGAAGCCTGCCTTCCAAGTCTGCATGTTGGGACTTTACCTGAAAAGCTAATGATTTACTCAAAAGCGTAAGAACTCCACCTTTTCTATCAGCAGAGGCTGATCCTAGTACTTCTCCCACCCAGAATTTTTTCATCCGAAAAAAATCCCTTTCACGTAAATGAGTCTCCTGGAGGAGGGCTATGTCAGCTCCCAGACGCTTCAGGTGCCGGAGTACCATAGAGCGTTTATGAGGGGACAGTAGTCCCTTGACATTCCATGTCACAATCTTCATGGGGGGAATAGAGTAATACACGATTTAATGTCTAGGAGTTCTGTCCACACCCAGCATAACATAAGATATAGGCAATAATATAAGAATTTGCAGTCCTGACCAATTTGTCTATGCACATATATAACCAATTGAACAACAAAATAACAAACATTAACCATAGCAGTAAATCTGCAAATCTCCTGTGGGAGAATAATCATCATAAATGGACTTCGCTTTTTTCCGACATGCGGAGTGCCCGTGCGGCCATTTGTAAAGAGAAGGAGGTCGTACCAACCATTGGTGAACTTAACCCGACATATCGACTCCATCAATTACCCTTTACACATTGAATATCACAGAACTAAAACATAGCAATATGCATTTTGTATATCAACCATACTCACGTATCCCCATATCCTGTCATACCACAGAGTAGGAGGATGGTCATCTATTGCAAATATGAGCATAATGCATGAAAGCAATCAAATCAGTCCTTCAGATATTAAAGGAAAAAATAGTGGTTAAGACAGTGGAAGAGATCCTATAGTCCCGATGTCAGCGGTGTTTCAGAGGCGTCTTCGCCGCCCCAATGGCGGCTGTTGAGGACCGCGTTCTGCTTGCTGCAGCCGTTGCATATGTTCCAGATGATGAGGCAGCCAAAAGATCAGACAGTACTGTCTCCGCTTCTTCAGGATCCGTGTAGATCTCATTGGTGCCATCTGGCCTGGTAAGGCGTAGTGTCGCTGGATATTGAAGCTGAAATCGCCATTTATTGTGATGAAGCGCTGTACAAATCTTGCTGAACGCTCTGCGCCTGCGGGTGAGCTCAACAGAATAGTCTCCAAACAATAGCACATTTACCCCTTCAATGCGTAAGGGCTGGGCCTTTCTTTTATAAGCTCTCAAAATGGCCTCTTTTTCTGAGTAGTCGAGATACTTGGCTATAACTTGTCGAGGTCGATCAGGCTGACTCCTAGTCTGTGGCATGGTAGTGCGCTGCATATTGTCAGGGCCCAGACGGTGTGCTCGCTCAACTTTAAACGGTCCCTCCAAATCGAGAAGGAGAGGTATTTGCACCGCACATATGTGAAACAGTGCACTGGCAGGCACAGATTCCGGGAGACCCACCAACCTTAAATTACTGCGTCTGGACCGATTTTCTAGGTCATCAATTTTTTCCAAAATACGGCCTTTTTCCCTCAGCAGATCTCTAATATGCGTGTGTGCTTTCGCCATATCATCCTCAGCAGCTGAAATGCGATGCTCCGCTTCATCTAGTCTGGCGGTATGCGCAGCAACTTCCGATTGTAGAATCTGAAGAGAGTCAGTGATAGTTTTAGCCAACGTAGATTGTAAATCCGGTGAAATCCGTTTAGCGACTTTAATAGCCAGTTTTTTATAATCAATGTGAAGAGGCTGTGCATTAGATTTGGAGTCATCAGACTCTGCCTCAGATGAAAGATCTTCCACTTCCTCTTTGCTAGCAGACGAGCGGCTCGCCGCCATCTTATCTGTGCGAGACGTCGGAGACATGTCTCCCTCAAGATGTATAGATGCAATCACTCCTCCGGTAAGTAAAAGTGTCTTCCTCTGTAGGGTTAAGAAAACAACCCTGAAGGTTTTCTCTGCGTTGTAAATCACAGGAGCTTATGATTTAGGGTGGCCACTACGGAGCACTCGTCTCCTGCTTCTTCACATGTCGGCGCCGGAACCGTAAGTCCTAAAAGTGGATTTTAAGGATTTTGCTGCATCTGAAAAAAAACATACAAGGGAATGTTTGGAAATATTGACAGGTCATTTATTACCGCATGGTGGCGGTTCAAGGGGTTAAAACTACCAGACACGTTCCCATAAAATATACAATGAATTGAGAACAATTCCATCTGCCCTGCAATTTTGTTATTAGAAATATATCCTATATAATTAGAGATACAGGACCAAGCTCAGTACATAAAAAGAGCACTAGAACCAAGCTCTGACATATATACAGTACCACAACCAAGCTCAGTACATAAATACAGCACTAGAACCAAGTTCTAACATATATACAGCACCAGAACAAAGCTCAGTACATACATACAGCACTAGAACAAAGCCCATACATATATACTTCCCCAGAACCAAACTCATTACATATATACAGCACCAAAACCAATCTCATACGTATATACAGTACCAGAACCAAGCTCAGTACTTACATACAGCATCAGAACCAAGATCAGTACACATATACAACACCAGAACAAATACAGCTCAATTTAGTCCAACCCCTGCCATATAGGTTTGTATGGCGTAAAACTACAGCTCCCAGCATGGCCCGAACAATGGTGAGGATATGCTGGGAGATGCTGTTTCACAAAAAAAATCATATCCTAATCATACCACCATCATTTCGCTGCAGATCATACAGTGACTACAGTGCTGACTAGAGGCAGAATAAGCATTTCCATTAAGTGACTCACCGGTGACGTCTCAGATTCTAGTTAGTTTCTTCTCCCTCCGATCCAGATATCTATGATGGATTTCTACCGACCATGACCCATTTCTGCAGTTTTCCGCTCAGATATCATCAGCTTCTCACTTTTAAAACATTTCTGCACCTATAAACGAAGTTAAAATTCTCAACACCTCTAAATATAATAAAGCACCATACACTGCACCTCTAACTATAATAGCGCCATACACTGTGTCCCTGATTATAATAGTACCATACACTGTCACACAACACACCGTGCCCCCTGTAGATAGTGACCCCCATAGAGCCTCTGTAGATAGTGACCTACAAAGAAGCCCCTGTAGATAGTGTCTCACATACAGCCCTCAGTAGATAGTGCCCACATATGGACTCCAGAGCTGCAAGGCAATAGTGCTAACCACTGGGCCACTGTGCTGCCCTACATATAGCTTCCCTCATAGCTAGTGCTCCACGTATAGCCCACCTCTGTATATAGTCTCACATATAGCTCCCCCTGTATATAGTGTCCCACATATAGCCCACCCCTGTAGACAGTGCCCTACATATAGCCACCCTGTAGCTAGTGCCCCCACAGGTAACCCACCCCTGTATATAGTGTCCCACATATAGCCCACCCCTATAAAAAGTGCCCTAAAAATAGCTCACATATAGACCCCCCTGTATATAGTGGCCCACATATAGACGACCCCCCTGTAGATAGAGCCCCCACTATATAGATAATGCCACTCACAGTTTTATGAGAAATGCAGACATGCTCTCTTCTGAGCGGGTCTGCAGGAGCTGAACGACGCGTCGTTCAATCAGGCTGATTGGCAGGGCAGAATGACTTGCCCCGTCAATCAGCGCCTTTCTAGCATGGAAGTGGCGCGATGACGTCATCGCGCCGCTAGCCAATCAGCATCATTGTAAGGTGCTGAATGGCCGGCTATTCAGTGCTAATGCATGTATTTGGCTGTCGCTAGCACCGGGGCCCCCTCCGGTGCTAGCGGTGCCACAGGGCATATGGGGGCGTGTCGGCTGGCGGCGGGCCCTGTAGCAGCTGCTATGGCTGCTACCGCGGTAGTTACGCTACTGATCTCTATACTGTCCTAACCAAAAGCAGCAGTAAATAATTATAGACAGGCACTATCTTTATAAGATTTATCAAACATTGGCACCATCCTCACCATTGTCTCCTCCAAGCCTAGAATGGTGCAGCTGGTAGACGTAGAGCCTAGGCATCTCCACAGTTATTTTTATGTGTAGTCATTCACAGCTGTGCAAGTAAATCTAAAAATAAGATATTTAGCAACAATATTGTAAATTTACATTGACATGACCTTTAAACGACAGACTGTCTTTGTCAACCAATCAGATGTTTATTTTGCTCAGTCTAGTGCAAATGAGGTATGTGAGACCGATTTTTTTTATTTGTTACATCTATCCGCTTGATAAATATAGTAATTTGAGGGTTATGACAAAGACGTGCATATTCTGATAACTTTCCAATATGTATAAACAAATAAACAAACCCCTTATAATTTGCATCTGGCAGAAAGTATCTGGTATGAAGTATGCTTAAATAAAGTAGTTATACAAAGTGGAAATAAACAAAAATTGAGACAAGGATGATGGATTCCAACACGTGCTAGTTCTGTTATCCAGATGTCAGTGTTCTGAATGACACCCGAATATACTAGGTTTAGCCATAACATTAAAAACACTGACAGATTAAGTAAATTACATTGATCATCTCATTACAATGGCGCCTGTAAAAGGGGTTGGATATATTAGGCAACATGTGTACAGTCAGTTATTAAAGTTGATATACTGGAAGCTCGAAAAATGGGCAAACGTAAGGATATAAGCGAATTTGTGATGGGCCAAATTGTCATGGTTAGATGACTGGGTCAGAGCATTTCCAATACGGCAGCTTATCTTGTGGTCCAAGGAAGGACAAGCAGTGAACCGGCAACAGTGTAATGGGTGCCCAAGGCTCATTGATGCACATAGGGAACAAAGGCTAGCCCATCTGGTCTGATTGGATGAGGTACTGTAGTACAAATGTCTAAAAAAGTTAATGCTGACTGTTATAGAAAGGTGTCAGAACATCGCAGATTGCTGTGTTTGGTGCTGCGTAGCTGCAGACCGGTCAGGGTGCCAATGCTGACCCTTGTCTACTGCCAAAAGCTCCTACAATGGGCACATGAGAATAAGAACTGGACCATGAAATGGAACAAGGTTGTCCGGTCTGATGAATCTCATATTCTTTTAGGATTGGCAGGTGCGTCTGAATCTCTTCTTGGGGAAACAGTTATTAATCAGATGTTTATTTTGCTCAGTCTATTGGAAAAAAGCAAGCTGCATGTTCTGCTGGCAAACTTTGGGTCCTGGCATTCATGAGGATGTTACTTTGACACATCTTACCTACCTAAAATTGTTGCAGACCAAGAACATTCCTTCATGGCAACAGTATTCCCTAATGGCAGTTGCCTCTTTCAGCAGGATAACGTACCCTGCTACACTGCAAAAATTGTTCAGGAATGGTCTGAGGAACATGTTAATGTGTTCACGGTGTTGACTTGGCCTCCAAATTCCCCAAATCACTCGAGCATCTGTGGGATGTGCTGGAAAAACAAATCCGATCCATGGAGACCCCGCTTCACATTTACAGGACTTAGTGGGTAATTCTCGTCTGAGACATTTATGGCATATCGACAGGATACACCATAAATGTCTGATAGATGCAGGTCCCAGCTATCTCTCATCGCAAAGCTTGCACACGGCTCTCTCCATTATGTTTTATGGGAGTTATGGAAAGCACTTGTTCAGCTGTTTCCTTAACTCTGATATCGGAGGGAGTGCGCATGCGTGGCCAACTCTTCACCAGTGGCAGAGCTATAGGTGTCGCAACGGTCACAACTACGACTGGGCCTGCAGGTCCTCCGTTGCCACACCACACTGGTCCCGCCTCCAACTGAATCTGTGTCTGTGTCTGTATGGGGCAGCTATGGGGGCATTATACTATATGTGGCAGCTATGGAGGGCATTATACCATATGGGGGGGCATTATACTGTATGGGACAGCTATGGGGGGGCATTATACTGTATGGGTGGCATTATACTGTATGTGGCAGCTATGGAGGGCATTATACTGTATGGGGGAAATTATACTGTATGGGGTAGCTATGGTGGGCATTATACTTTATGGGGGAATTATACTGTATGGGGCAGCTATGGGGGGAATTTTACTGTATGGGGCATTATACTGTATGGGGAAGCAATGGAGGGCATTATACTGTGGGGGCAGCTATGGGGGCATTATACAGTGTAGGGCAGCTTTGGGGGCCTTATACTGTGGGGGGGGGGGCATTATACTGTATGTGGCAGCTATGGGTGGCAATATACTGTGGCGGCAGCTATAGGGACATTATACTGTGGTGGCAGCTATGGGGGGCATTATACTGTGTGTGGGGCAGCAATGGGGAGCATTATACTGTGGGGGCAGCTATGGGGGGCATTCTACTGTGTAGGGTAGCTTTGCGCGCATTATACTGTGGGGGGGGCATTATACTGTACGTGGCAGCTATGGGTGGCAATATACAGTGGCGGCAGCTATAGGGACATTATACTGTGGTGGCAGCTATGGGGGGCATTATACTGTGTGTGGGGCAGCAATGGGGAGCATTATACTGTGGTGGTTAGATATGGGGGGCATTATACTGTGTGTGGGGCAGCTATGGGGGGAATTATACTGTGTGGGGCAGCTATGGGGGCACTATACTGTGTGGTGGCATTATACTGTGGGGGCAGCTATATGGGCATCATACTGTAGGAGCATTCATGGGGTTTGTCGGGCAAGGCACCTAGGCATATGAGTGTGCAGGGGAGGGGTAAGCGGGCCCAAGCTGAATTCTTGCACCAGGACCCATGAGCCTTTAGCTACGCCCCTGCTCTCCACAAAGTCCCCATGTGGAATCGACAGCCAGCGGCTGCATCACTGAGTTGGACAGGTGTCTGGTGAAGCCACAGTTGAGCCACATAAATGTCTGAGATGGAAATAACCCTGTAAACCTATAGTTTTAAAGGGTTTCTGCACATTTTGTACCACTGGTAGCCGGGACAATTTTCACTCTTTTGACGTATTTAAATTAAATCTGAATTCTAAAAAGAAAAATGTATACTATACCCTCATACTCCTATATTATCTGAAATGCCACTCAGTTCTTTATGCACATAAGCACCTTCAAGCAAGTTTGCGTCAAATTGTAATAGTTTAATAAAAATGCATAGAATTTAATGTTTGTCGCTAAAAATCTTACTCAAACAAAAAAATTAGGCATGCAACACCTTCAAATTAAAGATCAAGATGTGCAGAATTCATATATGCCACTTATGTATATGTCTATATGTAAATATCTTCATAAAATCACCAGAACTGAAGAGACTGTAAATGTTTAATTAACCCCTTAACGCACCTTGACGCAACTGTACGTCATGGTTTGCCCTGCATTAAGGCACCATGATGTACAGTTACGTCATGGTGCTTTTCTGTCACCATGTCAAAAGACATAGTGACAGAACAGTGACATTGGCTTTCACAGACAGCCGATAGTCACTGTGACTCATCGGGGAACAATCGCGGAGCGGCGCCGCCAGCGATCGCTGTGATTGGTCATTCAGTAGTGACTGACCAGTCACAGTATTGCAGCATGGTTACCTGGCTAAAAGATCCGGGTAGCCACGCTAGCTGATCAGCTGTTGGCAACGGAAGGCCTAACAATGGCCCCCTGTCTGCCAAGTACAGCGGCCTGCTAGACTCCGCACGGAGGCAGGGCTTAAAAGGCTTCTGGCGGCAGCTGAAAGATGACGGCGGGCTCAGTAGCTGAGCCCGCGCCATCAGCCGAAGGGTGTCAGCTGTATGTTACAGCTGACATCCTGCAATGACTGCAGGGAACGGAGCTACCACTGCTCCCTGCCATTAACCCCTTAGATGCCACGATCGCAGCATCTTAGTGGTTTCCAGGAGATAGGCATCGCTGCAATGTGGTCGCACGGATGCCGATCGTTGCTATGGGAACCGGAGGCCAACAGTGGCTTCCTGGTCTGCCACGTACGAAAGCCTATTAGGCCCTGCCCAGAGGCGGAGCCTAATAGGCTTGCTGTCAGTGAATAGCTGACAGCTCTAATGCATTGCATTACGTGGGTATTACAATGTATTAGAATAAAGATGAGAGGTGCAGGTCTTAAAGTCCCCTAGTGGGATAAAAAAAAGTTAGAAAAAAGTTCAGCTAAAGTGTAAAAATTAAAGTTCTAAGTTAAAAAATTTAAAACTGCCTTTTTTCCTATAATATGTATTTTATTATAGGAAAAAAAACGTTTAAAAAGTGCACATATTTGGTATCACCGCGTTCGTAACAACCCAAACTTTAAAACTATAATGTTATTTTTCCCGCATGGTGAACACCACAAAAAAATTAAATAAAAAACAATGCCAGAATCGCTATTTTTTTGGTCACCATCCCTTCTAAAGTATAGAATAAAAAGTGATCAAAAAGTCGCACGTACACCAAAATAGTACCAATAAAAACTACAACCCGTCTCGCAAAAAACAAGCCATTACACAGCCTTGTCAACGCAAAAATAAATAAGTTATCGCTCTCAGAATATGGTGACACAAAAAATAAATTACTTTTCAAAAAAGTGTTTGCTTTTTTTTGTGCAAATGCTGCAAAACAGAAAAAAACAATATACATATGGTATTGTCGTAATCATATCGAACCGCAGAATAAAGTAAAATGTAATTTATAGTGCATGGTGAACACTGTAAAAAAAAAAAAAACTATCAGAATTTCAGGTTTTTGGTCACCTTGCTTGCCAAAAATATGGAATAAAAAGTGATCAAGAGATTGTATGTACCCCAAAATGGTCCTAATGAAAACTACAGATTGTCCTGCAACAAATAAGCCCTTGTCTACCCATGTTCGTATTGCAAATGGTCCCTTAGTTGTATCCTGCTCCCAGTGTTTCCGTATCCCGTATACTGTATGCCGTGCTGTGTTTGTTCCAGAGCCTTATCTAGTGTTGGAGTCATGTTGTGTCATCTGCCACACTTGCTGTCATACACCACGTCTCTGGTGTCAACTGCCACGCCTGCTGTCATACAACTCGTCTCTGGGGTCATCTGCAACGCCTACTGTCATACACCCCGTCTGATGTTATGGGCCATGCCTGCTATCATACACCCTGTCTGGTGTCATCTGCCACGCCTGCTGTCATACACCACATCTGGGTCATCTGCCACACCTGCTGTCATACACCACGTCTCTGGTGTCATCTGCAACCAGGGCCGCCATCAGGGGGGTATTAGGGGTACTACTGTAGGGGGCCCGGCCAAACTTAATTGAAAGGAGGGCCCGGCAACTGCCGCGACTTGCCTTTGGTAGAAAAAAACAGGCCCCTGCAATGGGGCCTGTTCTTTGCACCAAAGCAATGTCGTGAGCTGCGGGCCACCCTCTCATCAAACACCGCCGTGAGCTGCGGGCCCCCCTCTCATCTAACACCGCCGCGAAACACCGCGCGCAACCGCAAGCGCGCACCACGCTAACGACCGGGCACAGGGACAGCGGCGCACAGTCTAATTATCTGCTGGCCCGCCTCCGACTCCGCCTCCTAGTCCTCCTCCTCCGCCTCCTCGTCCTCCTCCTCGGCCTCCTCGTCCAGCGCCTCCTCGTCCGACTCCGCCTCCGCCTCCTCCTCCTTCTCCAGAGCGTAGCTGCGTAAGGAGAGGGGGAGGAGTCCAGTTCTTGCGCGGCGGCAGGAGTTCTTCGATCCCCGCCATTTTCTGGAGCCTGGAGGTGAAGGACGACATCTGGACCGAAGACATCGCCTGAAGAGGACTGGAGTGGGAGCAGCTCTTCTGACACGGTGAGTAAAAATGTCAAAGTGCTGATTATGTATGGCCCTGTTCACACAGAGTATTTTGCAGGCCGAAAAAATCTGCCTCAAAATTCCTTAAAGAATTTTGAGGCAGATTTTGACCTGCCCACACTATCTTGCCGCGTTTTTTGCTGCGTTTTTTGCCCGCGGCGATTGAGGACAGCAGACAAAAAACGCAGCGAAAAATGCATTTTCTGCCTCCCATTGATTTCGATGGGAGGTCAGAGGCAGAACCGCGGAAAGAAAGGACGTGCTGCTTTTTTTTTTTTCCGCGACTGGCTCCCATTGATTTCAGATTAAATCAATGGGAGGCGGTTTTGGAAGTTTTTTGGTGCTGATTCTGACGCAGTGTCCGAGTCAATATCAAGGCCCAAAAACTCTGTGAACTGGGCCTTATTGTTAGGGCTTATTCAGACGAACGTGTAATACGTCCGTGCAACGTGCGTGATTTCCACGCACCTCGCACGGACCTATGTTACTCTATGAGGCAGTGCAGACTGTCAGTGATTTTCACGCAGCGTGTGTCCGTGTGTCCGCTGTGTAAAACTCACGACATGTCCTATATTTGTGCATTGTTCGCGCATCACGCATCCATTGAAGACAATGGGTGCGTGAAAATCACGGCCAGCACTTCCCCAGCAGTATAAACTATGAATGAAAACAGAAAAGCACCACGTGCTACAAACATACAAACAAAGTGTCATAATGATGGCGGCTGCGCGAAAATCACGCAGCCACGCATCATACGCTGCTGACACACGGAGCTGTTATGGACCTTTTGCATGCGCAAAATACCACATTTTTGTGCACGCAAAAAGCACACGCTCGTGTAAATCCGGCCTTAGGGTAGGAACACACTAGGAATCAACACTGCGGATATTATGCAACACATTTTATTGTGGATAATCCGCAGCGTATCACAGTCGCAGCAGAGTGGATGAGGTTTAAACAAATCTCATCCACACGCTGCAAAAAAAGTGACCTGCAGTGTGACTTTTGGCTTTTTAAGCCGCAGCATGTCAATGTATTCTGTGGAATCGCCGCTCCTCTGTTGCGGAAATGCTGCGGTTCTGCCGCAAAAATCACAAATGAGAAAAAAAAAAAGGTACTTTTTTTTACATTTATAAAAAAGTTTAGACTTACCCCGGCCGTAGTCCTGGTGACGCGATCCTCTATTCTTAGCGCAGCCCGGCCTCCTGTCATGACGTTTCATCCCATGTGACTGCTGCAGCGGTCACATGGTCTACAGCGTCATCCCAGGAGGCGGGGCTACGTTCAGAAGAGAGAGACGCGTCACCAGGACTATGGCCGGGGCAAGTCTAAACTTTTTTTTCCCTGCAGGATTCCCGCAGCGGACATGCCTCACCAAACCTGAGCCACTATTTGGTGCGGTTTTGCTGTCAGAATTCCCTGCGGCTACCGGGGCGGATAAGCTGTGTCGTTTTACTCAGCATATCCGCCTAGTGTGTTCCTACCCTTATGATGTCGCTCCTGGAGCTGCTGCCGGTCTCTAAATAGGCAGTTGGTCCAGTAGAATTTGGAATTATTTTTTTTTTGTGAACCAGCTTAAAAAAATACAAAACTTTTGTGTTAGGGCCTGATCACATCACCGTTCGCTTCCATTCCGGGGTTCCATCTGAGGTTTCTGTCGGGTGAACCCCGCAACGGAAAGTGACAGCACAGCTTCCGTATCAGTCACCATTGATCTCAATGGTGACGGAAACATTGCTAATGGTTTCCATTCGTCACCATTCCGGCAAGTTTTCGGACGGAATCAATAGCGTAGTCGACTGCGCTAATGGTGACGGAAACGGAAGCTGTGCTGTCACTTTCACTTTCCGTTGCGGGGTTCACCCACGGAAACCTCAGACGGAACCCCGGAACGGAAGCGAACGGTGATGTGAACAGGCCCTAACACAAAAGTTTTGTATTTTTTTAAGCTGGTTCACAAAAAAAAATAATTCCAAATTCTACTGGACCAACTGCCTATTTAGAGACCGGCAGCATCTCCAGGAGCGACATCATATGGGACACACTAGGCGGATATGCTGAGTAAAACTCCACAGCTTATACGCCCCGGTAGCCGCAGGGAATTCCGACAGCAAAACCGCACCAAATAGTGGCGCAGGATTCGTGAGGCGTGTCCGCTGCGGGAATCCTGCAGGGAAAAAAAAGTTTAGACTTGCCCCGGCCGTAGTCCTGGTGACGCGTCTCTCTCTTCTGAACGTAGCCCCGCCTCCTGGGATGACGCTGTAGACCATGTGACCGCTGCAGCAGACACATGGGATGAAACGTCATGACAGGAGGCCGGGCTGCGCTAAGAATAGAGGATCGCGTCACCAGGACTACGGCCGGGGCAAGTCTAAACTTTTTTATCAATTTAAAAAAGTACCTTTTTTTTTTCTCATTTGTGATTTTTGCGGCAGAACCGCAGCATTTCCGCAACAGAGGAGCGGCGATTCCACAGAATACATTGAAATGCTGCGGCTTAAAAAGCCACACTGCAGGTCCATTTTTTTTGCAGCGTGTGGATGAGATTTGTTCAAATCTCATCCACTCTGCTGCGACTGTGATACGCTGCGGATTTTCCACAATAAAATGTGTTGCATAAAATCTGCAGTGTTCATGCCTAGTGTGTTCCTACGCTAAGGCCGGATTTACACAAGCGTGTGCTTTTTGCGCGCGCAAAAACGTGGCATTTTGCGCATGCAAAAGGTCCATAACAGCTCCGTGTGTCAGCAGCCTATGATGCGTGGCTGCGTGATTTTCGCGCAGCCGCCATCATTATGACACTCTGTTTGTAGCTCGTGGTGCTTTTCTGTTTTCATCCATAGTTTATACTGCTGCGGAAGTGCTGGGAGTGATTTTCACGCACCCATTGACTTCAATGGGTGCGTGATGCGCGAACAATGCACAAATATAGGACATGTCGTGAGTTTTACGCAGCGGACACACGGACACACGCTGCGTGAAAATCACTGAGAGTGTGCACGGCCCCATAGAGTAACATAGGTCCGTGCGAGGCGCGTGAAAATCACTGACAGTCTGCACGGCCCCATAGAGTAACACAGGTCCGTGTGAGGCGCGTGAAAATCACGCACGTTGCACGGATGTATTACACGTTCGTCTGAATAAGCCCTAACAATAAGGCCCAGTTCACAGAGTTTTTGGGCCTTGATATTGACTCGGACACTGCGTCAGAATCAGCACCAAACAACTTCCAAAACCGCATCCCATTGATTTAATCTGAAATCAATGGGAGCCAGTCGCGGAAAAAAGAAAAAGCAGCACGTCCTTTCTTTCCGCGGTTCCGCCTCTGACCTCCCATCGAAATCAATGGGAGGCAGAAAATGCATTTTTCCCTGCGTTTTTTGTCTGCTGTCCTCAATCGCCGCGGGCAAAAAACGCGGCAAGATAGTGTGGGCAGGTCAAAATCTGCCTCAAAATTCGGTGCGCGGTTCCAGGCGGTCGCGGGTGCGCATGCGTGGGAGTTTGCGGGTGCGCGCGATCGGTCGCACGGGCGGCAGTGTTTGACGACCCCCATGCTACCCAGGGCCGCCATCAGGGGGGGTATTATGGGTACTGATGTGAGAGGCCCTGCCAAACCTAATTGAAAGGGGGGCCCGCAGCTCGCGACATTCTTTTGGTGAAAAAAACGGGCCCCATTGCAGGGGCCTGTTTTTTTTATACAAAAGGCAAGTCGCGGCAGTTTCCGGGCTCCCCTTTCAATTAGGTTTGGCCGGGCCTCTCACATCAGTACCCATAATACCCCCCCTGATGGCGGCCCTGGGTAGCATGATATAGTGCTGGACGGAGTACCGTTAACAGGCGGTGCCACGGTAGGGGGGCCCAGAAAATTTAGCTGTAGGGGGCCCCGAAATTCCTGATGGCGGCCCTGTCTGCAACACCTACTGTCATACACCCCGTCTGATGTTATGGGCCATGCCTGCTATCATACACCCCGTCTGGTGTCATCTGCCACACCTGCTGTCATACACAATATCTGGTGTCATCTGCCACGCCTTCTATTATCCGCAACATCTGGCGCCACCTGCTACGTCAAGCTCCATCTCTGCCAAAGCCTCTGCTACTGTCTGGAATCTTACAGGTACCCTTGTGCTAAGGATTTTGCATAGACTTTGTATAGACTGTGATTTGGCCAGCTGCCCCTCCGCTACGGACCCACATACCCCTAGATTGTGACATAGGGGTTTTCAAAACCTCATCCCCACGTAGTGGAAGAAATATGCAAGGAAATTATAGCATGCTAAGGATTTTCTAATCCTGTATCACAGTATTGCGCATGTCCGCGAATGCGCTGATGCAACTAATGTGTCTAAATCGCCATATTAGGTGTGGGTAAACGGGAGATAATCATTAATACCGCTAAATACTAGATGGCATAGGAAATACAAGAAGAATACAGGAAAATACGGTGCAAACTGTAATAGTATATAGTGTATGGAAAACACTCTCTAGAGATAAGGTCCACCAGTCAGACCTAAATACGCAGCTCTTAACCCACAACTTAACCCATATGAATATACCTCTATCATGTAGGAAGGCAACCTAATCTTTTGATATGCATATAAGCAAACAAGGTCATGCTTCCTGAGCCAATATACATACATGGAGACCCACAGGAGTGCACTATAGACTTACACCTCAATTAAAAGGGAGGAGTCAAAAAATGCTCGTGTACGGAAAACACACCCTAACCGCAATTATAGTACGGATAGGTGCCTATAGACCTACCCACTCAATCCTGTATAGGGTATCCCTCTAAAGCAGGGGTCTCAAGCACGTGGCCCGATGTCTGGGACTTCCTCCGAGCCGGAGTCCCGGGCAGAGCGCTAGTATAGGCTCTGCTCTGGGACTCTGGGTTAGCCTCTGACATCGCTGTCCATACATCGACAATGATGTCAGGGGCTTCCCCAGAGCAGGAGTCCCAGTGATGTCAGGAGCACAGCTGGAGTCCCAGGAAGAGCCTACTAGCGCTCTGCCCGGGACTCCAGCTCTGGGGTTTCCCCTTACATCTCTGTCCATATATGGACAGTGATGTCAGGAGCAGAGCTGGAATCCCAGGCAGAGTGCTAGAAGCGGCTCTGCTCCGGGACTCCAGCTCTGGGCAAGCCCCTGACATCACTGTGGCTGCGTCTGCAAAGGGCACTGTGGCAGCATCTGCGGAGGGCACTGTGGCAGCATCTGCGGAGGGCACTGTGGCAGCATCTGCGGAGGGCACTGTGGCAGCATCTGCGGAGGGCACTGTGGCAGCATCTGCGGAGGGCACTGTGGCAGCATCTACGGAGGGCACTGTGGCAGCATCTACGGAGGGCACTGTGGCAGCATCTACGGAGGGAACTGTGGCAGCATCTACAGAGGGAACTGTGACAGCATCTACAGAGGGCACTGTGGCAGCATCTACAAAGGGCACTGTGGCAGCTTCTACAGAGGGCACTGTGGCAGCCTCTACAGAGGGCACTGAGGTATTATCTAGGGGTGTGTTGCATTATCTACAGAGGGCACTGTGGCATTATCTACAGAGGACACAGTGTCATTATCTACAGAGGGCACTATGGCAGCATCTACAGAGGACTCTGTGGCAGCATCTACAGAGGGCACTGTAGCAAGATCTACAGAGGGCACTGTGGCAGCGTCCACAGAGGGCACAGCGGCAGCATCCTCAGAGGGCACAGCGGCAGCATCCACAGAGGGCACTGCGGCAGCATCCACAGAGGGCACTGCGGCAGCATCTACAGAGGGCACAGCGGCAGCATCCACAGAGGGCACTGCGGCAGCATCCACAGAGGGCACTGCGGCAGCATCCACAGAGGACACTGTGGCACTTTCTAAAAAGGGGCTGCTCGATCTTGACATGTGTGTCTGCCAAACACTGCCAACTGAGCCGTCGGACTGCATTTAGAGACACTTAAACTGGAAAACTAGCTAAAATTTTAAACCTAGCGGTATTATTATAGTAATGTAGTGTTATAGTAGATCAAATAACTAACTGATTAACAATAATTTTGTATTGAATCAAATTTGAAAGTAATGCAGCCCATCAACTATCCATTTTTTCTATATGTGGCACACTTACCTGGCCGAGTTTGAGAACCCTGCTCTAAAGGCTGATTATTAAGTCCTGTGATAAAAACTAGCGTTGTCCTGAGAAAATGGTTGCCACTCCACATTTGATATGGTCCTCAATGACCCAGAATCAATATAAAGAGAATATAAGGGACATTATGTCCTCCTGCTTAATCCTTATTAATTCCACCCACATAATCCTGCAATAGACACAATGAATATGATACTTGGTGCATACACCACTGACATATATAATTAACAACATAGTATGTCAAGTAATAATTTTGATTGAAAAATACAGAAAACATCGTTATTAGCCGGTTACACTTCTGGTGATTTCTTCCATTTCTCAATATCATGATCTGTGGATAGACAGAGAAGTGAAACATTAAAATCAGACAAACATTATAAAATCAAAAGCCTCCACTGAGGTTGTCTTTTAGCACGGTTTGAAAGGGATATGAGGAGAGACATTTATATAGCATTACCCAGAGGGAAATCAACATTTAACCCATATGGTATTAGAGTCTTAAGTCTATGAATCCACTGCAATTCTCGTGTCTTGAGTAATTTAATCCAGTTACCACCCCTTCTAAGCGGGGGAATATGATCTATAATACAAAATTTAAGATCCCGCTCATTATGTCTTAGTTCAGTGAAATGTTTTGAAACCGGAAGATCCAGTCTCTTTTTCCGTATTGTATACCTGTGCTGATTTAACCCCTTTAACCCCGCTTTGGCCACTTTTGACCTTCCCGACAGAGCCTCATTTTTCAAATCTGACATGTTTCATTTTATGTAGTAATAACTTCGGCATGCTTTCACCTATCCAAGCGATTCTGAGATTTTTTTGTTGTGACACATTAGACTTTATGTTACTGGCAAAATTTGTTCGATATATTCAGTATTTAATTGCGAAAAAGACAAACATTTTGTGAAAAATTGCAAAAATTTGCATTTTTCTCAATTTAAATGTATCTCCTTGTAAGACAGGCAGTTATAGCACACACAATTATTGCTAATTAACATCCCCCATATGTCTACTTTAGATCGGCATCATTTTTAGAATATCGTTTTATTTTTCTAGGACGTTACAAGACTTAGAACTTTAGCTGCAATTTCTCACATTTTCAAGTAAATTTCAAACGGCTATTTTTACAGGGTGCAGTTTAGTTGTGAAGTGGCTTTGAGGGCTTTATATATTAGAAACCCTGAATAAGTCTCCCCATTTTAAAAACTTCACCCCTCAAAGTATTCAAAACAGCATTTAGAAATTCTTTTAACCCTTTAGATGTTTCACAGGAATTAAAGCAATGTAGAGGTGAAATTTACAAGTTTCCTTTTTTTTATTGCAGAAATTCAATTTTAATCAATTTTTTTTGTATCACGGAAGGTTTTATCAGAGAAACGCAACTCATTATTTATTACCCAGATTCTGCAGTTTTTAGAAATATCCCACATGTGGCCCTAGTGAGCTAATGGACTGAAGCACTGGCCTCAGAAGCAAAGAAGCACCTAGTGGATTTTGGGGCCTCCTTTTTTATTAGAAAATATTTTAGGCACCATGTCAGGTTTGAAGGGCTCTTGCGGTGCCAAAACAGTGGAAATCCCCCAAAAGTGACCCCATTTGGGAAACTAGACCTCTCAAGGAAAATGTCTGTAAAGCAATTTCTCCTGAGTACAGCAATACCCGATATGTGGTCATAAACTGCTGTTCGGGCACACGGCAGGGCTCAGGAAGGAAGGAGCGCCATTTGGCTTTTGGAGTGCAGATTTTGCTGGATTGGTTTCTGGTCGCTATGTCATATTTGCAAAGCCCCTGTGGGACCAAAACAGTGGAAACTCACAGAAGTGACCCCATTATGGAAACTACCCCCTCAGTAGTGAGCATTTTAACCCCGCAGGTGTGTGCACTCGATGTTGCAGAGTAAAAATTTTATTTTTTTTCATAGATATGCCAATGTGTGGTGCCCAGCTTGTGCCACCATAACAAGATAGCTCTATAATTATTATGCTGTGTTTCCCGGTTTTAGAAACACCCTACATGTGGCTCTAATCTTTTGCCTGGACTATCGACAGGGCTCAGGAGTGAGAGAGTACCATGTGAAATTGAGGCCTAATTTGGCGACATATAAAGTATTGGTTCTCAATTGCAGAGGCTCTGATGTGAAATAATAAAAGAAACCCCTGAGAAGTGACCGCATTTTGGAAACTACACCCCTCAAGGCATTTATTAAGGGGTGTAGTGAGCATTTTCACCCCACAAATTTTCCATAAATGATTGCGCTGCGGATGGTGCAAAGTAAAAATTAAATTTTTTCCCTAGATGTGACATTTCAGTGGGAAATATGTTGTGCCCAGCTTATGCCACTGTAGACACACACCACAAAAATTGTTAAAAGGGTTCTCCCAGGTATGGCGGTGCCATATATGTGGAAGTAAACTGCTGTTTGGGCACGCTGTAGGGCTTAGAAGGGAAGGAGCGCCATTAAGTTTTTGAAATGTGTGCATTTTGCTTGGTAGTAATTTTGTTTATTACTGGTATTCCAGTTTATAATGTGGGGGCATATGTAAGCTGTGCAGAGTACATCAGGGGCATAGTCAGGTGGTATAATAATGGGGTAAACAATAAAATAATCCATAAATATTTGTTACGCTGTGGAGCAATCCTTTCTGCACAGGCTGGTGTCGCACTGATAAATGGTGTCCTCACTTATCTCCCATTTGGTCCACACTCCGCACCTTTGCAGTTTGGGGAATTTTGCTGGGAAAGTGTTGTCCTGGTATAATACGGGCGCCCTCGCTTCCAGCGGATATGTTTGGGTCCTCCCCTTCTTGGTTCCCTAATTTTAGGGCCTTGATAAATCGCCACTTGAAAGAGAAAAAATGTTCCCCTCGGGCCGGCACAACTGTATATTTTTCTTTCCTAACTTATTGGAGTCTTAACTTATTTTATTTTTTCATAGACGTAGTGGTATTAGGGCAGTTTTTTTGCGGGACGAGCTGTCGTTATTATTAATACCATTTTGGGGTACATGCAACTTTTTTGGTCACTTGTTATAATTTTTTTTGTGAGGCAAGGTAATCAAAAAACAGCAATTCTGGCATAGTTTTTTTTAGGGTTATTTTATAGAGCGTTCACCATGCGTTATAAATTACATGATAACTTTATTCTGCGGGTCAGTACGTTTTCGGCGATACCTAATTTATAGCACATTTTTATGTTTTACAACTTTTTGCACAATAAAATTACTTTTGTAAAATAATGTATTTTTTCTGTCGTCATGTTGTAAGAGCCATAACTTTTAAATTTTTTCGTCGACGGAGCTGTATGAGGGCTTGTTTTTTTGCAAGACGAGCTATAGTTTTTATAGGTACCATTTTTGGATACATGCGACTTTTTGATCGCTTTTTATTTCAATTTTTGTAAGACAAAGTGACCAAAAAAAAAAAAGCAATTCTGGCATTGTTTTTTAGGTTGTTTTTTTACGGCGTTTATTGTGCGGGATAAATAACATAATATTTTTATAGGTTGTTTTTTACGGCGTTCATTGTGCGGAATAAATAACATAATATTTTTATAGGTCAGGTCGTTACAGATGCGGCGATACCAAATACGTATGGTTTATTTTTTTTTTTCAATAATAAATGACTTGATAAGGGAAAAGGGGCGATTGTGTTTTATGTTATTATTTGAAACTTTTATTTTATTTTTAACAACTTTTATTTTGTCCCACTAGGGGACTTGAAGGTCCAACAGTTTGATTGATGTTCTAGTACATTTCACTACCTATGTAGTGCAATGTATTAGAACTGTCAGTTATTCACTGACAGCAAGCCGGTCAGGCTCCGGCTCCGGTCGGGGCCTAATCGGCTACCCTAATGGCAGATAAGGGGCCATTGTTAGGCCTCCTGTTGCCATGGTAGCAGTTGCCAGCCTTGCCATCGCATGGCAGGCCACCGATTTGCTACAAACCACTTTGATGCAGCGATCGCATTGGATCACTGCATCGAAGGGATTAATGGCAGGAATCGGAGCTAGCTAACATAACATAGAGCGGACACCCACTGCTAATGACGCCGGCTCAGCTTCTGAGCCGGAAGCTGAGCGGGCGCCATCTTGCCGATGGTACCGGAAGCCTTTTAGGCACCCGCCAGAGAGGCTTCCGTTGCTGGCAGACCTGGAGGTAAGTATTAGGCCTCCGATCTCCTTTGCATCCACCGGCAACCCAGCGATCATGTTGCTGGGGTGCCGGTGACTAAAAACTACTCACATGCTGCGATCTCTATTGAACGCAGCATCTGAGGGGTTAATCGGCCGGATCGGATGCTAGCTCCGGTCCTGGCCGATACCTCAGGGTGCCAGCTGTAACAGCTCCTGAGCCCGCACTATCACGGCGACGTAATGGTGTTGCGCTTTTGCGGGAAGCCCTGCCCGGCAGCGGCGTATATATACGGCGGATGTCGGGAAGGGGTTAAATGTGTCTTGACATCAAGTGATGTTTCACCCACATACAGCAGGTGGCATGAACATTGAAGTACATATATAAAAAACACGGTATCACACGTGAGGACGTGGTTAATCAAAAATTGCTGACCTGTATCTGGATGTTTGAAACAATTCCCTTTCAACATGAGTACAATTAAGGCACGGAAAACAACCTTTTCTAGGGGTATGTAAGTACGCTTGTTGACCAGCTTTAGTGGGACCCATATCCTACTTCACTAGCCTATCTTTAAGATATGGCGGTCTCCGATAGGAGAACATAGGCATATTTTGGTATTCCACCACCGTTTGAAGGCATCTGCCCAACATAGGCCAGTGTCTCCGAACTATGTCATTAATCTGACAACTCATTTGTGAAAAACTAGAAATAAAAGGAATGCGTTTAACATGGGACTTGTGGTTCCTATTCTAGGGATTGACTCAACCCTTTGTCTATGCCGATCTAGTGGTCGACTTGGGTAACCCCTATTTTTTAACTTTTCGATCATCTTATCAAGGCCAGATGCAAGTCTATCAGGTTTATCTATGATTCTTTTAGTTTGTAATAATTGACTAACCGGTAAAGATTTAATTAAACCCCTTGAATGAGAACTCTAATACCGTAATAGGTTATTCCGGTCAGTCGGTTTAACAAAAAGATCCGTTGTGAAGGTTGTACCATCTAACTCCACCAGGACGTCCAGAAACTGTAGTGTCATCTTTGGACTAACTAAAGTGAATTTAACAGTCTGATGTATAGTATTAAGAAAATTGTGAAGTCAGCTCCGATAGCCCCCCGGTCCAGACAAGGAAGGCATCATCTATGCACCGCCACCACCCCAGTACAACCTTCACGATGGATCTTTTTGTTAAACCCGACTGATCGGAATAACCTATTACGGTATGAGAGTTCTCATCCAAGGGGTTTAATTAAATCTTTACCGGTTAGTCAATTATTACGAACTAAAAGAATTATAGATAAACCTGACAGACTTGCATCTGGCCTGATAAGATGATCGAAAAGTTTTAAAATAGGGGTTACCCAAGTCGACTACTAGATCGGCATAGACAAAGGGTTGAGTCAATCCCTAGAATAGGTCTTCTAAAGAATAGGAACCACAAGTCCCATGTTAAACGCATTCCTTTTATTTTTACTTTTTCACAAATGAGTTGTCAGATTAATGACATCATTCGGAGACACTGGCCTATGTTGGGCAGATGCCTTCAAACGGTGGTGGAATTCCAAAATATGCCGAAGTTCTCCAATCGGAGACCGCCAAATATTAAAGATAGGCTAGTGAAGTTGGATATGGGTCCCACTAAAGCTGGTCAACAAACGTACTTACATACCCCTAGAAAAGGTTGTTTTCCGTGCATTAATTGTACGAATTGTACACTCATGTTGAAAGGGAATTCTTTCAAACATCCAGATACAGGTCTACCACTTCCTCACATGTGATACCGTGTTTGTTATATATGTACTTCAATGTCCATGCCACCTGCTGTATGTGGGTGAAACATCACTTGATGTCAAGACCCGTTTAAATCAGAACAGGTATACAATACGGAAAAAGAGACTGGATCTTCCGGTTTCAAAACATTTCACTGAACTAAGACATAATGAGCAGGATCTTAATTTTGTATTATAGATTATATTCCCCCGCTTAGACGGGGTGGTAACCGGATTAAATTACTCAAGACACGAGAATTGCAGTGGATTCATAGATTTCTAAGACCATATGGGTTAAATGTTGATTTCCCTCTGGATAATGCTATATAAATGTCTCTCCTCATATCCCTTTCAAACCATGCTAATAGACAACCTCAGTGGAGGCTTTTGATTTTATAATGTTTGTCTGATTTTAATGTTTCACTTCTCTGTCTATCCACAGATCATGATATTGAGAAATGGAAGTACTCACCAGAAGTGTAACCGGCTAATAACGATTTTTTTCTGTATTTTTCAATCAAAATTATTACTTGACATACTATGTTGTTAATTATATATGTCAGTGGTGTATGAACCAAGTATTGTGTCTATTCCAGGATTATGTGGGTGGCATTAATAAGGATTAAGCAGGAGGACATAACGTCCCTTATATTCCCTTTATATTGATTCTGGGTCATTGAGGACCATATCAAATGTGGAGTGGCAACCATTTTCTCAGGACAACGCTAGTTTTTATCACAGGACTTAATAATCAGCCTTTAGAGGGATACCCTATACAGGATTGAGTGGGTATGTCTATAGGCACCTATCAGTACTATAATTGCGGTTAGTGTGCGTTTTCCGTACCCGAGCATTTTTTGACTCCTCCCACTTAATCGAGGTGTGAGTCTATAGTGCGCTCCTGTGGGTGTCCATGTATGTATATTGGCTCAGGAAACATGACCTTGGTTGCATATATGCATATCAAAAATTAGGTTGCCTTCCTACATGATACAGGTATATTCATATGGGTTAAGTTGTGGGTTAAGAGCTGCGTATTTTGGTCTGACTGGTGGACCTTTTCTCTAGAGAGTGTTCCAGACACTATATACTATTACAGTTTGCATCCTATTTTCCTGCATTCTCCTTGTATTTCCTATGCCATCTAGTATTTAGCGGTATTAATGGCTATCTTCCGTTTACCCACACCTAATATGGCGATGTAGACACATTAGTTGCATCAGCGCATGCGCGGACATACGCAATACTATGATACACTCCTGACATATCTAATCCCATGGGCATGCGCAGTAGTGCACAAGGAATGCCGTGAATAGCGCGGCTGCATAGAATTACTATGGCCGGTATCATCGTGGTGAGTGTTTTCCATATGTAATCCTTTATTGTTTTCACAGGTGATGTTTATGTTTAATTGTATACAATCACGAATATACACCTATTACCACTATGTTGTTTACAAATCGAAACATGTGTATGTACAGGTTATAACATTACATGCATTATCTGTATCACTATTTTATGATTGTGTATTTGCTATTTATTATATTTTTACTGTTTATGGTAAATTATCACTTGATGTAAGCACCTCCTTCTTAATTGAAGTTGCTCTATATATATGCTGTTAAAACGTGTTCACTAGCTTGAGAAAGGCTCTATTGAAGAGCTGAAACTTTGCCATCTTGATTGATAGAATAAAGCACCTTTTCTATTTTTGCTACATCTCTGGAGTGCTGTCTGATTTTTGGAAATAGATAGATAGATAGAAAGATAGATAGATAGATAGATAGATAGATAGATAGATAGATAGATAGATAGATAGATAGATAGATAGATAGATAGATAGATAGATAGATAGATAGATAGACAAATCCCCTTGAGCCACACATAACATTTACAAAATAATCAGGAATCCATTGCCCGTCCTGGAGCCGGGACATAATTATACCCACTCGCTGGCTCTCAGAACCTGAGGAGTGGGGCTTTAAGCGAAAGTAAAGCCTGCAACTCTCCCGAAAGGAGAGAAAAGCCCTCCGGTCCCCTGAGAACCGGTCGGGCAACTTGAGGTGGGGTTCAGGAGTTGAGGTGAGGGGAACTACCAAGGTAGCATCAGGCTGGTTGACCTTCTGAGCCAGGGCCTTGACCTGTAGGGAGAGACCCTGCATTTGCTGAGCCAGGGTCTCAAGGGGGTCCATAGTAGTGTCAGGGACCAGGGTAGACTAGGTATATGGGCTTGTGATTATGTAATGATAGGGGTAGAGAAACGGACAAGTGAGCCCTAATCTACCCGCCACTTTGTCCCTGCCTACTTGCAACGACCCGCCCTAGGCGACGGGGTACAACTGGGCGGCGGTCCCTACGCTCAGTAAGTGCACGAGACAAACATACAAGGGAATATAAAGCAAAGGGAAAGGGGCAGTTGCCCATGGCAACACCATGAGCAACAGAGTGGTGAACGAGCCAAGTCAAACCAGGAGAGCACGAGGTACCAAACGCAGAGCAGAAGAGTAGTCAGAAAGCCAGGGTCAGTATGGAGCAGGATCAAATAGTTAGGAGCTGTAGCTGGGTCAGGAAACCACACGGAAAGAATCACAAGCAAGGAGGAATAGGAAAGGCAGGTATAAATAGACAGAGGGCGGGAGCTAGCTGAGTCTGGCCAGGCTGCGATAGGCTCTCCCACTCCTAAGCCTGCCAGCCTGAGTGGTGGAAGCTGGAGTCAGTCTCAGAAAGATAGACTCAGGTGAAGACTGATTACCTATGGAAGTTAACCCCGAAGCTGTGCCTGGCAGATCCTTTACAGTACCCCCCCCTTTTATGAGGGGCCACCGGACCCTTTCTAAGTGGACCTGGTTTACTGGGGAAACGAAGGTGGAACTTCCTGACCAATACCCCAGCGTGAACATCCCGGGCGGGTACCCAAGTCCTCTCCTCAGGCCCGTATCCTCTCCAATGGACCAGGTACTGGAGGGAGCCTTGGACCATCTTGCTGTCCACAATCTTGGCCACCTCGAATTCCACCCCCTCAGGGGTCGAACGGGAACAGAAGTGAGCCAAGGACGGGGAGCAGCATTTAAGGAGGGAGACATGAAACACGTCGTGTATACGAAAAGATGGGGGTAACTCCAGCCGGAAGGAGACAGGTTTGAGGACTTCAATGACCTTATACGGCCCAATAAACCGGGGAGCAAACTTCTTGGACGGGACCTTAAGACGCAAGATCCTAGACGATAACCACACCAGATCCCCGACCATAAACAAGAGGTTAGCAGAACGTTTTCTATCAGCCTGAGTTTTTTGTAAGCTCTGGGACGCCCTATAGGTTTTTCTGAACCTGGGCCCAGACTGTGCACAGTTCCCGATGAATGACCTCTACCTCGGGATTGTTGGAACTACCAGGTGAAACGGAGGAGAACCGTGGATTAAACCCAAAATTACAGAAAAAGGGGGAGACCCCTGACGAGTTACTGACCCGGTTATTAAGGGAAAATTCAGCGAGAGGAATGAATGAGACCCAATCATATTGACAGTCAGAGATAAAACACCTTAAATATTGTTCTAGAGATTGATTAGTCCTCTCAGTTTGGCCATTGGTTTCAGGATGGAAAGCAGAGGAGAAGGACGGATCAATCTCCAACTTCTTACAGAAGGCTCTCCAAAACAAAGAAACAAATTGTACCCCTCTGTCCGAAACAATATTGACAGGGACCCCATGGAGACGCAGGATGTGTTTGACAAACAAGGTAGCTAACGTCTTGGCGTTGGGTAGTTTCTTGAGGGGCACAAAGTGGCACATCTTACTGAAGCGGTCTACTACCACCCACACCACCGACTTGCCTTGGGATGGAGGCAAATCGGTGATAAAATCCATGGAGATATGTGTCCAAGGTCTTTGGGGAATGGGCAACGAACGTAGTAAGCCCGCTGGTCGTGACCTGGGAGTCTTGGACCTAGCATAAACCTCACAAGCGGCGACGTAGGACATAACGTCTTTAGGCAACCCAGGCCACCAATAGTTTCTGGCAATGAGGTGTTTTTTGTACCCAGGATGCCTGGATGACCAGATAGTGCGGAGTCATGATTTTCCCTAAGTACCCTTAGCCGGTATTGCAGGGGAACAAACAGCTTGTCCTCAGGAAGGTTCCCGGGAGCTGAACCTTGATCAGCTGCAATTTCAGAGACTAAATCAGAATCAATAGAAGAAATGATTATACCTGGAGGCAAAATACAAGAAGGATCTTTCTCCGAAGGAGGGCTGGCCATGAAGCTACGCGACAGTGCATCGGCCTTAATATTTTTAGACCCAGCCCTATAGGTAACCAAAAAGTTGAATCTGGTAAAAAATAGCGCCCATCGAGCTTGTCTCGGGTTTAGCCTCCGGGCAGATTCTAGGAAAACGAGATTCTTGTGGTCGGTAAGGACCGTTACCTGGTGCCTTGCCCCCTCCAGGAAGTGGCGCCACTCTTCAAATGCCCATTTAATGGCTAAGAGTTTGCGGTTGCCAATATCATAGTTACTCTCAGTGGGCGAAAACTTCCTGGAGAAGTAGGCACAGGGGCGGAGATGGGTGAGGGACCTGGTACCCTGGGACAAGACAGCCCCCACTCCCACCTCGGATGCGTCAACTTCCACGATAAATGGCTCCATTTGGTTGGGCTGAACCAGCACCGGGGCCGAGATAAAGCACTTCTTAAGGACCTCAAAAGCCTGGACAGCCTCTGGAGACCAGTGGAGGAGATCAGCACCTTTGCGAGTGAGGTCCGTAAGAGGCTTAGCGATGACCGAGAAGTTAGCAATGAATCTCCTGTAATAATTAGCGAACCCCAAAAAACACTGTAACGCCTTCAGGGAGGCAGGTTGGACCCATTCCGCCACAGCCTGAACCTTGGCGGGGTCCATGCGGAATTCATGAGGAGTGAGGATTTGACCCAAAAATGGTATCTCCTGTACCCCAAACACACATTTTTCGGTTTTTGCAAACAGTTTGTTTTCCCGAAGGACCTGGAGCACCTTCCTGACATGCTCAATGTGGGAGGGCCAGTCCTTGGAAAACACCAGTATGTCATCAAGGTACACTACAAGAAATATCCCCAGGTAATCTCTCAAAATCTCATTTATGAAATTCTGGAAGACCGCCGGCGCATTACACAACCCAAAGGGCATGACGAGGTATTCGAAATGTCCTTCGGGCGTGTTAAACGCAGTCTTCCACTCATCCCCCTCTTTGATGCGGATAAGGTTATACGCCCCCCGTAGATCAAACTTAGAGAACCATTGGGCCCCCTGAACCTGATTAAAGAGATCAGGAATCAAAGGAAGGGGATACTGGTTCCTTACAGTGACCTTATTCATGTTACGGTAGTCAATGCATGGCCTAAGACCACCATCCTTCTTCCCTACGAAGAAGAAGCCAGCACCTACCGGAGAAGTAGAGGGGCAAATGTAACCCTTGGCCAGGCATTCCTGGATATACTCTCTCATGGCTTCACGTTCGGGACAAGAAAGATTAAATATCCTACCCTTAGGAAGCTTAGCTCCTGGTAAAAATTCGATAGCGCAATCGTATTCTCTATGAGGAGGTAACACTTCGGAGGCCTCCTTAGAGAAAACATCAGCGAAGTCCCGAACAAACTCAGGTAGCGTGTTCACCTCCTCAGGGGGAGAAATAGAATTAACAGAAAAACATGACGTCAAACATTCATTACCCCATTTGGTAAGCTCCCCAGTATTCCAGTCAAACGTGGGATTATGCAACTGCAACCAGGGAAGGCCTAAAACCAAATCGGACGATAATCCCTGCATCAACAGTACAGAGCACTGCTCCAAATGCATGGAGCAAACAAGGAGTTCAAAAACAGGGGTATGCTGTGTAAAATAACCATTAGCAAGAGGAGTGGAGTCGATACCCACTACCGGGACAGGTTTAGGCACATCAATCAAAGGCATAGCAAGAGACATAGCAAATTCCACAGACATGATATTAGCAGAGGACCCTGAATCCACGAAGGCACTGCCGGTAGCAGACCTACCACCAAAAGAGACCTGAAAGGGAAGCAAGATCTTATTACGTTTTATATTTACGGGAAATACCTGTGCGCCCTAGTGACCTCCCCGATGATCACTTAGGCGCGGAAGTTCTCCGGCTGCATTCTTACACTTAGGACAGTTGTTCACTTGATGCTTGTCATCCCCACAGTAGAAGCAGAGACCATTCTTCCTGCGGAAATCTCTACGTTGTTGAGGGGACACGAAGGCCCCGAGTTGCATAGGTACCTCTGAGTCTTCCGGGGAAGAACGAAGCAACGGAACCTCGGGAGGCATCATGGGGGAGTCGGAGGAGAAAACACATAAACGTTCGCGTTGTCGTTCCCTGAGACGTCGGTCAAGTCGTACCGCTAAAGCCATAACCTGGTCTAGGGAGTCAGAAGAGGGATAGCTAACTAGCAGGTCTTTCAGGGCATTCGACAGACCCAACCTAAACTGGCACCTTAAGGCAGGGTCATTCCACCGAGAAGCTACGCACCACTTCCTAAAGTCAGAACAATACTCCTCAACAGGTCTCTTACCCTGACGTAAGGTCACCAGCTGACTCTCGGCAAAGGCAGTCTTGTCAGTCTCGTCATAAATGAGTCCGAGAGCAGAAAAGAAAAGATCAACGGAGGAAAGTTCAGGGGCGTCAGGAGCCAAAGAGAAGGCCCATTCTTGGGGCCCGTCCTGGAGCCGGGACATAATTATACCCACTCGCTGGCTCTCAGAACCTGAGGAGTGGGGCTTTAAGCGAAAGTAAAGCCTGCAACTCTCCCGAAAGGAGAGAAAAGCCCTCCGGTCCCCTGAGAACCGGTCGGGCAACTTGAGGTGGGGTTCAGGAGTTGAGGTGAGGGGAACTACCAAGGTAGCATCAGGCTGGTTGACATTCTGAGCCAGGGCCTTGACCTGTATGGAGAGACCCTGCGTTTGCTGAGCCAGGGTCTCAAGGGGGTCCATAGTAGTGTCAAGGACCAGGGTAGACTAGGTATATGGGCTTGTGATTATGTAATGATAGGGGTAGAGAAACGGACAAGTGAGCCCTAATCTACCCGCCACTCTGTCCCTGCCTACTTGCAACGACCCTCCCTAGGCGACGGGGTACAACTGGGCGGCGGTCCCTACGCTCAGTAAGTGCACGAGACAAACATACAAGGGAATATAAAGCAAAGGGAAAGGGGCAGTTGCCTACGGCAACACCGTGAGCAACAGAGTGGTGAACGAGCCAAGTCAAACCAGGAGAGCACGAGGTACCAAATGCAGAGCAGAAGAGTAGTCAGAAAGCCAGGGTCAGTATGGAGCACGATTAAATAGTTAGGAGCTGTATGCTGGGCCAGGAAACCACACGGAAAGAATCACAAGCAAGGAGGAACAGGAAAGGCAGGTATAAATAGACAGAGGGCGGGAGCTAGCTGAGTCTGGCCAGGCTGCGATAGGCTCTCCCACTCCTAAGCCTGCCAGCCTGAGTGGTGGAAGCTGGAGTCAGTCTCAGAGAGATAGACTCAGGTGAAGACTGATTACCTATGGAAGTTAACCCCGAAGCTGTGCCTGGCAGATCCTTTACACATTTACTATAAATTACGCCGAGGTGACGTAAATTATAGCACAAATCTGCTCTATCTCATAGCTGGAGTCGATTTGACTTTCTGGCGCATGGACACTATAGATGCGCCTAATTTATTAAGAAACGTGCGCCTTTTAATAAATTGGCGCATCTTATTACAGCACTGTTCAGATTTAGACCAATGTCCCAACTACCATTCCCCCCTTTGTCTTTTAACACACTTATTACTATATAAATTATAACATAGCTGGTTACAAACCCTGGGCACGACAAATCGCTTAATGTGGATTTTACCATGATAACTTTGATGGAAATGAAAAGATGCGAAAACCAAGGTTCATTTATCTGATTACACAATAAAGAATAATGTTAAATATGGGATAAAACGTTTGTTCTCTTCCAAAAATACAGTGGAAAGCTTGAAACTTCCAAGTTACATTCCATTTCATGCTGAGTCACACAAATCCGTAGAGACTTTGTACAACAGTTTTGAAGACATTACGCATTACCTGTATATGTACTCACTTGCACATTGGTGGGATGGGGTAAATTTGGAAAATACAATGAAGTGGGTTTATCAAGATTTCTATAATTAAGTGTACCTTTTTTGGCTCTCTACGCCAGTCCGTGATCTGGTAGACTATTGTCTACATTTAAATTACCCAGCTTCATTTTCAACTATTTTTGGAAATTAAAAAGCAAAATAGCAGACAACTAAGATTTCAAGTGAAAGTGCTGCAACGCCTGTTCTTTTGTGGCAAGGTTTTCCTCTGGGGCACAATTTTGGTACATACTGTAATATAGAGCGTCCAAGTTTTTCATTATTGGGAATGGCTACATGCTATAAATGAATGATCAAATTATTTCTTAAAGGGATGTTCCGTGTTCAGCAGAGATTTACCATTTAGAGGCTCTGTGAAAGGTTGATCTATACTGTAATATAGTCTTCAGTATGTCTGAAACCTGTGCTACGATTCAACAATCTACAAACTCTCCTACATGTTGAAAACACCAGTTTGCTGCTAATAGACAGAATGTGTAGATGATTTCCTGAAAGTGCATAGGGGTTACTTAGCCATTGTATACTAACTGTGAAATCGGTTAAGCATAGCTATAAACATGGTGCCATACTCCAAGCTACGACCGTACTCCAATAATGACCCTAGTTGTAATGACTTTATGACCCATAGACCACATGTTTATTCATCTTAATTTTCATAAGGCGTTCCTTAAATAATAATATTAATCAATAAAAGGCACCTTCAATGGTGCCAGAAGATTAAATCTAATGGCAATAGATACAACCGGCAGATTGGGCGTTAATTTTTCAGAAGCAACCGCACTATGCCCATAGACCCCACTTTAAAGATCCTATGAAAGAGAGGCTTTGGGCCGATCTCCAGGCTGCGTCTTCCACCAACAGATTTAACAATCTTGTTGGAGACAAGAATACCATTAACATTTAAAATACTTTTTTATTGTAATGATGCAATCCACATCCATAACCAACCCTTCTTTGATTGTTAAATACATGTCACAATTACATGGTTATGATTGGTTAGTCTCCTGTCAGGTGTTGGTGCCACTCATTATTGGCCCTCTTAGATAAAAATCCCCCACAGAGGACTTAGACCTCATGCACATGGCCATATTATGCATCCATGTTGTATGGATCTGTACAGGCGAAGACACTGATAACAGAGGGCCCTTGCGTAAGAGACATGTATGGGACCCTTGTTTACTAACTGCTTATATGATAACAAGTGTGTGTTGGTCATAGACCATCTCATTCATGGCTCTCCAGAAAATCCCTCACTAATGTGCAAATCCATAAGAAATTGTGAGACATGGATGGGTATGTGTAGCCCCTTCAAGTGATCCACAACAAACAATAGGGAGTGCTACTATTCTATTAGCAGTGGGGTACCTTGCCTGCATAGCACCTGTGTAGCTGAACAGGTTGCACATATTGGTGGCACCAATAGACTGCTATGTACCCATAGTACACCCCTTCAGTGCTGAACCCTTGAGAGAAAAAACTGTGTTCCTCAACATAAGAAGTGTCATGCTCCATCGCATTTTGTATTATGGAGATAAACATTAGCACGGCTTTTAGTGTAGAAAATGATGCCTCACAGAGACCGCCAACAAAGGCACACAATGCATACAGACCGATAGGCGCTTCTGATGCTGCTATACGGGAATATGCATGCAGAACTGCAGGGTCCATGAGCAGGGGTGTAACTAGGAAAGACTGGGCCCCATAGCAAACTTTTGACTGGGGCCCCCCTCCGCTGGGTATCACACAACCCCCCCCCCTTTTGTAGATAGTGCCTTCTTATAGATTCCACCACACAGCGCCCCCTATAGATAGCACCATACACAGCCCCCTGTAGATAGCGCCATACACAGCCCCCTGTAGATAACGTCTTACAGCCCCAAATCCCCCTGTAGATAACGCCATACAGCCCCCCTGTAGATAACGTCTTACAGCCCCAAATCCCCCTGTAGATAACGCCATACAGCCCGCCCTGTAGATAACGCCATACAGACCCCCCTGTAGATAAAGCCATATAGACCCCCCTGTAGATAACACCATACAGACACCCCCTGTAGATAATGCCATACAGACCCACCCTGTAGATAACGCCATACAGAGTCCCCCTGTAGATAACGCCATTCAGAGTCCCCCCTGTAGATAACGCCATACAGACCCCCTGTAGATAACGCCATACAGAACCCCCCTGTAGATAACCCCATACAGACCCCCGCTGTAGATAATGCCATACAGAACCCCCTGTAGATAACGCCATACAGAACCCTCCGCTGTAGATAATGCCATACAGACCCCCTGTAGATAACACCATACAAACCCCCCTGTAGATAACGCCATACAGAACCCCCTGTAGATAACGCCATACAAGCCCCCTGTAGATAACCCCATACAGACCCCCCCTGTAGATAACGCCATACAGACCCCCCCTGTAGATATCACCATACAGACACCCCCCTGTAGATAACGCCATACAGACCCCCCCCTGTAGATAATGTCATACAGAGTCCCCCTGTAGATAACGCCATTCAGAGTCCCCCCTGTAGATAACGCCATACAGACCCCCTGTAGATAACGCCATACAGAACCCCCCTGTAGATAACACCATACAGACCCCCGCTGTAGATAACGCCAGACCCCTCCCCTGTAGATAATGCCATACAGACCCCCTGTAGATAACGCCATACAGACCCCCTGTAGATAACGCCATACAGACCCCCCTTGTAGATAACGCCATATAGCCCCCCCCCCCAAAAAAAATGCCATATAGTTTGTCTTACAAAAGACATGCATCCCCTATCCACAGAATAGGGGATACATGTGTGATCGCTGGCAGCGATAAGGAGAACGGGGGACCGAAAGTCCCCCGAAGTTCTTCCATGACAAACCTCGGACTTCAGGCGTCTGCGCAGTTCAATAAATATGAAATTAGCGCTGGTCACGCATGCGCACAAGCGCTACCGGTGTGCAAGTCATTTCTATGGAGCTGCAGACAGCCCCCGGAAGTCTGAGGTTTGTCATGGAGAACTTCGGGGGGACTTTCGGTCCCCGTTCTCCTTATCGCTGGGTGTCCCAGCGATCACACATGTATCCCCTATCCTGTGGATAGGGGATGCATGTCTTTTGTAGGAACAACCCCTTTAGTGGCGTGTGCTGTAGCAGCCATAGCAGCTGCTAGCGGAGCCTCCGGCCGTGGGGGGGGGGCCGTGCCGGCGGTTGGCACGGGCCCCCCCATGCTGCGGGCCCCGTAGCAGCCGCTACGGCTGCTATAGCGGTAGTTACGCCATTTCGAAACAATTAAAAGAAGTCTGGTGATACAAAATACAAAGTTACAATGGTGAGAGCACGGGCATCAATTACTTGGTAAAAGCACCATTGTCCCATAACAATAGCACTTTTATACCACAATGCAATAAGACATAAATGTAACTGAGTAGCTTGTATTCTCAGAAGGGACTTAAAAAGAATATATCACAAGTTTTTACTAATTAAAACCAGATACTGTCACATATTCTTCTTTTCTAATCTGTTTTTTTTTTCTGATTGTAGATTTCTTTTTCATAAAAAAAAATTTTGTACATAACTGTGGGGACGGCCGATTTCCTGAGCTGCTCTTCACATCATTTAGGGATATATTCTATATACCAGCTACATGGACCATGAGAACCAATAGACTGAAGATGACTCATTGTTATCTATGGGAGAGTTTTCTATGCATGCTCTGTGACCAGTGCAAAGGTCATTGTCCTGGAAGGGATGGAAACTGTGTCTAACATCTATGGCCGCAGACCGTCGTCCTGACTTACACTCTGACGGCTGCGGCCATGGACAAGCAAATTCCCGGCAGCATCTTCCTCCTGGGAGACACTGGCACTCACTTCCTAGAGCGGACACTGTCTCCCATAGGATGCACGCGCCCGCACGTGCACAGCCTTAAAAGGCCAGTACGCACACATTTGCAGAATAGCTGCAATTAGCCCAGAATGCCTCTGGGCTATAAAAGGGGCTTTGCCCTCTCGATCATTGCCTGAGCGTTGTTGTGTTACCTTAAGTTTGTCCTTGCAAATGGTCTCCTAGTATTTTCCAGTTCCCAGTGTTTCCCATTCCTGCTGCCTGTACCCTGTATCCCGTGCTACCGTGCCTCTGTGCCTTCAAGAGTTGGAGTCATGTTGTGCCCTCCGCTGCATCTATTGTGTCGCATCCCACCGGGTGTTTGTCTACTGTCGGAGCCTCATCTTAGCAAGAAACCACCGCTACTGTCTACATTGCCTCAGGTACCCTTTCAGAACTATAAACATTGCATTATACCTGTTTGGCCAGCTGCTATCCCGCTATACGGTACCACCCAGTGGGTCCACACCCCGCGCCATGACATTACGCTCAGGCCATGGACCCATCTGGTCAATTCAAGGGCCTGTCACCTTCTCAAGTCATGCCAGCGAACACGACAGGATCAACTCCTTGTGGCAGTAAACTCCATGGCACTACAGCTAGGGGTGCTAGCTGCTTCCTCGTCTGCTCCTGTTCCAGCTTCTCCGACTGATCCTCCTGCTACACCTCCTGTCATCACCAGTCCTGATCCTCAGTTCTCGCTGCCACTACCGCCTCGTTTTTACGGAGACGCAAGCGCGTGCAGGGGATTTCTCAATCAGTGTCATATCCATTTCACCCTGCACGCCAGAGCATTTCCCTCAGACGGCGCCAGGATCGCCTTCATTGTTTCTCTTCTTGCCGGCAAAGCCCTGGCGTGGGCGAACCCAATCTGGGAACGACAGGGACCTGAGGCTTCCAGGGGTTCCTGCGGCTATTCCGTACTGTGTTCGAGGAGCCTGGACTAGTTTCATGGGCAGCTACCTCTCTACTGAACATTCGCCAGGAGGACACCTCCATGGGCGAGTACACCATCCAGTTCCGGACCCTGGCAGGAGAGCTGCCCTGGAACAATGAGTCGTTGGTAGCTTCCTTCTGGCATGGTCTGTCATCCGAGATCAAGGACGAACTGGCTGCTCGTGATCTACCACCTACCTTGGACAACCTAATTTGACTTGCTACCTGGGTTGACATGAGGCTCAGAGAAATATCCCAAGAGGTTCGTCGAGAGAGAAGGCTTCCAACTTCCAGCAACCCCTCTTGTCCTCATCTGTTGCTCCACCCGAGGTCCCGATGCAAGTATATCGGCTTAGACTATCTGTCCAGGAGAAACAACGCAGGCGCACGTCTGGACTTTGTCTATATTGCGTCCTCGCTGGCCATGTCGTGCGTCTGGTCCCCAGAAGCCAAAAATCTCCAATGCTTAGGATTGGTTGGAGAGACAACCTTGGGCGACACAGCATTTGACAGAGAACTCTGCTCCAAGCTGTCCATCCCTGTGACTATTGTCGCTGGCGAGAGGTCCCACTTGGCCTCTGCCTATCTGGACTCTGGCTCTGCAGCCAGTTTTATACACGGAGACATTGTGGATCTTCTTCACTTGCCCACTACCCTTCTGGAAAAGCCCTTGATTGTTGCCTCAGTAGATGGACTGCCGCTGCCTGACCCAATATTGTCTGTGACCAAACCGCTGAGGCTTCAAGTGGGAGCCCTTCATTTTGAGCTCATCTCCATTTTTGTCCTACCCAAGGCTATCAACCCCGTGCTGCTGGGTTTGCCTTGGCTCTATCTACACGCCCCAGTCCTGGATTAGAACTCCGGAGAGGTTCTTCAGTGGGGTCCCAAGTGCCTCAACCGGTGTCTGGGGCATATCCATCCATTTCAGCCTCCTCCACATCAGTCATTGGCAGGGTTGCCCTCTTGCTACTGTCAGTTCTTGGATGTCTCCAACAAGAAGGAGGCAGAGACATTGCCGCCACTCAGAGCGTATGATTGTCCTATTGACTTGTTCCCTGATTCATCTCCTCCTCGTGGTAGAGTATACCTTCTCTCCTTACCTGAGACCCAGTCGATGTCTGCCTATATCAAGGAGAATTTAGACAGGGGCTTCATACGCAAATCCTCATCCCCGGCCGGGGACGGGTTTTTCTTTGTTAAAAAGAAAGACGGATCCCTCCGACCCTGCATTGACTACCGGGGTCTCAACCAGATCACGGTAAAGAACAGATACCTATTGCCTTTAATCTATGAACTGTTTGATCAAATACGGGGAGCAAAGATTTTTTCCAAACTAGACCTGCGGGGGGGCCTATAATCTAATCCGGATTCGTCACGGTGACGAATGGAAGACAGAATTTAATACATGTGATGGGCACTGCGAATACCTGGTTATGCCCTTCGGCCTGTGTAACGCCACCACAGTCTTTCAAGAGTTCGTCAATGACATCTTCCATGATCTCCTCTATGTCTGTATTGTGGTGTATCCCGATGACATTTTGAATTTTTTCTACAGATCCAGTGACTCATTAGAGACATGTCTGCCAAGTTTTGCTTCGATTAAGGGAGAATCACTTATATGCCAAGCTGGAGAAGTGCGTGTTCGAGAGAAAGTCTCTACCCTTCCAGGGCTACATCATCTCCAATGAGGGCCTCAAAATAGATCCTGAAAAGTTAAAGGCTGTCTTGGAATGGCCACGCCGTCAAGGCTTAAAGGGAATGTGTCGCGAATGAAACCTTTTTTTTAAGTGTCGTTACTTATTTCTATTATATTTTTTTACGTTTTTTGCTGTATTTTTTTTTTCTTCCATATGGTGGAAAGTATTAAAAATCAAATAATAATTTGACATGTTTTCCTATGTTGGCCACCAGGGGGAGCACTTCCCAGAATTACAGCAAGGTGAATAAGGCAAAGCAACCTGACTCACAGCTGCTGTAAATGTGGGAGGGAATCTCACCCCCCCTCCCACAAGCCAGGAAAAGGTGTCTTCAAATTGCTAAGCAGTGTCCGGCAGTCATTTTGGGTGTGATTCTGCAGCTGGCAGAAATTATAGGACACACCAAAAGGCTAAGGGTATGTTCACACGCTTACTAAACAAAGGGAAAACAGCTCATGATTTTCAGCCCTTTTTTAATCAAACTTGCGTTTTTTAACGGCCGTTTTTGGAGCTGTTTTTCTATAAAGTCAATGAAAAACGGCTCCAAAAACGTCCCAAGAAGTGATGTGCACTTCATTTTGGTGGGCGTCTTTTTACGTGCCGGTTTTGGAAAACGACCACATAAAAAACGCCCTGTCGGAACAGAACGTATTTCCCATTGAAAACAACGGGCAGATGCTTGTAGGCGTTCTGCTTCCGATTTTTCAGCTGTAAACATTGCGTGTGGCCTTACCCTTAGGGCTTATTCAGACGAACGAGATATATATGTCCGTGCAACGCGCGTGATTTTCACGCGCGTTGCATGGACCTATATTAGTCTATTGGGCTGTGCAGACAGTTGCGTGATTTTTACGCAGCGTTACTCCGCTGCGTAAAAGTCACGAAATGTCCGTTCTTTGAGCGTTTTTTGCGCATCATGCACCCATTGAAGTCAATGGGTGCGTGAAAACCACGCATGTCGCATGGAAGCACTTCCGTGGGACGCGCGTGATTCGCGCAACAGCAGTGAAAAGGATGAATGAAAACAGAAAAGCACCACGTGCTTTTCTGTTTACAAACATCCAAACGGAGTGTCATAATGATGGCGGCTGCGCGAAAATCACACAGCCGCGCATCATACGAGGCTGACACACGGAGCTGTTAGGTGCCTTTTGCGCAGGCAAAACGCAGCGTTTTTTGCGTGCGCAAAAAGCACACGCTCGTGTGAATCCAGCCTTAGGCCGGGTTTACACGAGCGTGTGCGTTTTTTGCGCACGCAAAAAACGCGGCGTTTTGCGTGCGCAAAAGGCACTTAACAGCTCCCTGTGTCAGCCGCGTATGATGCGCGGCTGCGTGCTTTTCGCATCCGCCATCATTATGACACTCCGTTTGGATGTTTGTAAACAGAAAAGCACGTGGTGCTTTTCTGTTTTCATTCATCCTTTTCACTTATGTTGCGCGAATCACGCGCGTCCCACGGAAGTGCTTCCGTGCGACATGCGTGGTTTTCACGCACCCATTGACTTCAATGGGTGCATGGTGCGCGAAAAACGCTCAAAGAACGGACATGTTGTGACTTTTACTCAGCAGACATACGCTGCGTGAAAATCACGCACATGTCTGCACGGCCCCATAGACTAATATAGGTCCCTGCGACGCGCATGAAAATCACGAGCGTCGCACGGACGTATAACACGCTCCTGTAAATGAGCCCTTAGAATGATGAAAGTGAAGTGAATGACTTTTCAGTTGACCGGTTCACACGCCGTGTATTTGATACGTTTGTTTTTTTTGCACATTTTATGTGCAAGAAAACCACATTAAAAAAATGCTTGATTACACTTGATTTTGCGTGTTTGGGGGGATTTGTGTGTGTGTGTGGGGGGTGCTCGCCGCTGATTCTTCAAAACAGTGATAAGCGGCTATGAAGTATCAGCGGCGCCCGTGCACACTCCGCTCTGCCACACACACGGGAAAAGTCTTAAAGGGGTCGTCCAGGAAAACATGGCGCCGCACCTGTCCTCAGGTCGTGTGTGGTATTACAGCTCTGTCCTATTCACTTCAATGGAGGTGAACTGCAATACCAGACACAACCTGAGGACATGTGCGGCTCTGTGTCTCCAATCCGGACACCCCTTCTGTCCTGAGATGACCCGACGGGGGAGGCGGGTGTCAGAGCCACCCACCGCCATCACTGCAGACAGAACCACACAACTACGGCATGAGGGCAGGGCTTGTCCTGAGTGAACTGTCTCTTGTTATGGACAGATTTATAGTCACATGAACCCCATCTTCATCAGAACCGGTAACCTAGGTCCGATCACATGACAGAGGGGGATCACCAAAAACCCTGTGCACCCTCAGCCCGTCCATCCAGCCCTTTCCTGGTTATATCTGCTTCTGGGAAAGCTGGGTGACCACCATTACCCCCTCCTACTGGAGTGTGTTTGGGGATGTGACTAATAAACCTCTCACACTCCAGTAGGAGGGGTAATGGTGGTCACCCAGCTTTCCCAGACCCCTGAACGGTAAATCTCTCTCATTGTGCTGAGACTGTTTGGGGATGTGACTAATGAACCTCTCAGTCTCAGCACAACAAGAGAGATTTACAGTTCAGGGCTTTCCCTGTACAGTTGCATCATGTGTCCTTCATACAGGGGAGGGGGCGTTAGGGAGGGGGGTCCCGTGGGGGGGGGCGTTAGGGGGGGGCCCGTCGGGGGGGTTGGCCCGTCAGGAAGGGGCGGCGGGGGTCACGAGAGCGGGGGTCAGATAGAGAGTGGGACAGACAGAGACACACACATCTTACCTGCAGTGCAGCTGGTCTTCATGATGGCGCCTGCTATCTCCCTGCAAACAGCTGCTCTGCTGTGTGACTCTGACCTGCGACTGCGCAGTACAGGGCCAGAGAGCAGAATCACTTGGAACGGCTCCCGTTCATTGTGCCCTATGCACTGTAGCTGCCATATTCCATCTCAGTGTGTGTCGTTAATCGGCACATACAGAGATGAAAAACAAAATGGCAGCCCCCATAGAGAAGTAAAAGTTAGAAAAAAGTAAAACACAAACACACAAATAAATAAAATTTATTTTAATAACATACTAAAAGCAATATTATATAAGAATTATTTTTTTTCGCGACACCCGTCCTTTAAGGGCCATACAGCGCTTCCTGGGATTCACCAACTTCTACCGGCTGTTCATCCCCAACTTTTCCTTACTGACAGCTCCCATCTCTACACTCACCAAAAAGGGCATAAACTCCAAGGTGTGGACTCCAGAAGCAGAAGCTGCGTTCAAGAGCTTAAAGAAGGCCTTCACGTCAGCCTCAATCCTTCATCATCCTGATGTGTCCCTACAGTATTCATTGGAGGTGGACGCCTGCTCTATTGGTGCTGGCGTACTTCTGTTCCAGAGAGGTTCCAAAGGCAAGACTGTGGTATGTGGTTTCTACTCTAAGCTTTTTTCTCACGCAGAGCGCAACTACTCGATTGGGGATCGGAAGTTACTGGCCATCAAGCTGGCTCTGCAGGAGTGGAAACACCTACAAGAGGGCGCAGCTCATCCAATCCTGGTCCTCACGGACCACAAGAACCTTACCTATCTCCAGACGGCCCAACGGCTGAACCCTCGTCAGGCCAGGTGGTCGCTGTTCTTCGCTCGGTTCCAGTTTGAGCTCCACTACCGCCCTGCCGACAAGAATGTGAGGGCCGATGCCCTGTCTAGGTCATTCGAGACAGAAGACACTGTGGAGTCCCCACAGAATATCATTGACCCTTCCTGCATCATCTCTGTCAACCCTCTGCAAGTTAGAGACATTCCCCCGGGGAGGACCTTTTTGCGCCTGGCAGACAGAGGAAGAATCTTTCGCTGGGGACACAGTTCCAAGCTGGCTGTTCACGCAGGTGCCCGTAAGACACAAGACCTAATTGCCCGTCAGTTCTGGTGGCCCACGCTGCCCAAAGACGTCACAGATTTTGTCTCCTCCTGCACGATGTGCGCAGCAAATAAAGTTGCCCATTCCAGACCAGCTGGTCTGCTCCAACCACTGCCTGTGCCAGATGCCCCCTGGCAACATATTGCTAAGGACTTTGTAACAGACCTGTCTCACTCTGCTGGATGCAGTACGGTCTGGGTGGTGGTGGACCGATTCTCCAAGATGGCTCATTTTGTTCCACTGACCGGACTACCTTCTACTTCCCGACTGGCCAATCTCTTCATCCAACACACCTTCCATCTGCACGGCTTGCCTCTGAATATTGTCTCGGATCGAGGTTTTCAGTTCACCTCAAAGTTCTGGAGAGCCCTCTGCGGTCCCCTCAGTGTGAAGTTGGACTTTTCCTAGGCCTACCATCCCCAGTCCAATGGTCAAGTCGAGAGGGTTAATCAGATTATGGAGAACTATCTGCGACACTTTATCTCCAGGCAGCATGATGACTGGGTGCAGCTGCTTCCTTGGGCTGAGTTCTCTTACAACAACCATACTAGTGAGTCCACCACCTCCAGCCCATTCTTCAATGTCTACGGCCAACATCCACGAATACCTCTTCCTGTTTCCACTATGTCCCAGGTGCCTGCAGCTGACTCTACTTTCAGGGACTTTCTGCAGATATATTGTAAATAAATTTCTGCAGATATGGCAGCAGACCCGATCTTCTATTCTGTTGGCGGTCGACCGCATGAAGAGAAAGGCAGACACAAGAAGACGAGAGCCTCCCCAGTTTCTTCCAGGCACTAAGGTCTGGCGGTCTTCCAAGAATATCTTCCAAGAATATCCGGCTGAGGGTGCCATCTTGCAAGTTTGCTCCCAGATTCCTCGGACCCTTCATGATTCTCCTGCAGATAAATCCTGTCACTTACAAGCTTCGGATGCCTCCCTCCCCCAAGATCCCGAACTCCTTTCACGTCTCTCTGCTGAAGCCTGTGGTCCTGAACCGCTACTCCAAGACTCCCAGTTCCGCAGTGGCTCCTAGCGACTCGTCAGGGACATTCGAAAGTGAGGGAGATCTTGGACACCAAGAGAGTAGGAGGAAGAATATTTTATTTGGTGGACTGGAAGGGATTTGGCCCAGAGGAGAGGTTTGGGAGCCAGAGGAGAACATCAATGCTCCTGCCCTCGTGAAGAAGTTTCTCTCCTGCTCTGGTCCCAAGAAGAGGGGGCGTAAGGGGGGAATACTGTAACTCTATGGCCGCGGACCGTCGTCCTGACTTACCCTCTGATGGCCGCGGCTATGGACGAGCGAGTTCCTGGCGGCATCTCCCTCCTGGGAGACGCCGGCACTGACTTCCTGGTCTGGACACTGTCTCCCGTAGGGTGCGTGCACCCGCGCGTGCACGGCCTTAAAGGGCCAGAATGTGCACATTTGCAGAATAGCTGCAATTAGCCCAGAATGCCTCTGGACTATAAAAGGGGCTCTGCCCTCTCGATCATTGCCTGAGCGTTGTTGTGTTACCTTAAGTTTGTCCTTGCAAATGGTCTCCTAGTATTTTCCAGTTCCCAGTATTTCCCTGCTGCGTGTACCCTGTATCCCGTGCTACCGTGCCTCTGTGCCTTCAAGAGTTGGAGTCGTGTTGTGCCCTTCGCTGCATCTCTTGTGTTACACCCCACCGGTTGTCTGTCTACTGTCGGAGCCTCATCTTAGCCTGAAACCACCGCTACTGTCTACGTTGCCTCGGGTACCCTTTCAGAACTATAGACATTCCATTATACCTGTTTGGCCAGATGCTATCCCGCTACGCGATACGGCCCAGTAGGTCCACACCCCGCACCTTGACACTGTATCTATCACCTATAGTCAATGGTGGATCCTGTGTTATCTAAATAGAGGTGTTACCTGTCATTGTAATACTGCCTGTGATCAGAGGTGTAGCTAGGTTCTCCAGCTCCCGGGGCAAAGATTCAGTTTGGCGCCCCCCAACCTCTTTCCCGACATCTCCTTCCCCCTCGCCATGTTTGTTTTCTCTACCAATTAATGACGTGTCATTTCTTTTCCACATTGTTTTTTTTTATGTAACACGTGCATAAAAACATTTGTACATTTTACAAGCAATATAGTTCCATACACAACACCAGAACCAAGTTCATTACATATATACAGCACCAAAACCAAGCTCATTACATATATACAACACCAGAACAAAGCTCAGTACATAAATACAGCATCAGAACCAAGCTCAGTACATAAATACAGCTCCAGTACAAAGCTCTGTACATATATACAGCACCAGAACAAAGCTCATTACAGATATACAGCACCAGAACACAGCTCATTACATATATACAGTACCAGAACCAAGCTCAGTACATAAATACAGCTCCAGAACCAAGATCATTACATATATACAGCATGAGAACAAAGCTCAGTACATAAATACAGTTCCAGAACCAAGCTCAGTACATAAATACAGCCCCAGAACCAAGCTCAGTACATATATATATAGTACCAGAACCAAACTCAGTACATATATACAACACCAGCACAAATACAGCTCAATTTAGTGCAACCCCTGCCGTTTAGGTTTGCACTAAATTGTTTCCAGCTCCCAGCATGGCCCGAACAATGGTAAGGATATGCTAGGAGTTGCTGTTTCACCCAAAAAAAATATCATATCATAATCATACCACCCATCATCTCGCTGCAGATTATACAGTGACTACAGTACTGATTAGAGGCAGAATAAACATTTACATTAAGTGACTCACCAGTGACCAGATTCTAATTATTTTTCTCCATCCGGTCCAGACCTCTATGATGACTTCTCCCGGTCACAGCCCATTTCTGCAATTTGCTGCTCAGATGTCTTCAGCTTCGCACTTTTCAAACATTTCTATACCTATAAACAAAGATAAAGTTCTCATTATACTACACACTGCGCCCCTAAATATAATAGCACCATATACTGCACCTCTAATTATAATAGCACCATACACCATGTCCCACACACACACTGTGCCCCCTGTAGATAGTGCCTGCCATAGAGCCCTCTGTAGATATTGCCCCCCATCGAGCCCCCTGTAGATAGTGCCCCCCATATAGCCCACCTCTGTATATAGTGTCCCACATATAGCTCCTCCTATAGTGCTCCACCGATAGCCCACCACTGTATATAGCCCCCTGTAGATATAGCCCACCCCTGTATATAATGCTCCACATATAGCCGATCCCTGTATATAGTGCTCCACATATAGCCCACCCCAGTATATAGCCTCCCCTGTAGATAGAGCCCCCCGTAGATAAAGCGTCCCCCCATAGATAAAGCCCCCCTGTAGATAAAGCCACCCCCCGTATATATAAAGCTACCCCCCATAGATAATGCCACACACTTTTTTAGGATAAAAAAACAAACCATACAAACTCAGCTTAATCCCGTTCCCGCACCGTCCAGCGGCAATGGAGATCTGCTCTCTTCTGCGCAGGTCTCCTGGGGTTGAACGACGCAAGTAGCGTGATTACGCTGCTTGCATCTATGAAAGGCGCTGATTGGCAGGGCAGAATGACTTTCCCTGTCAATCAGTGCCTTTCAACGACGCAAGCGGCACAAAGTATCGCGCCGCTTCACTCGTAGAAAGGCACTGAATGGCCGGACACGGAATGTACACAGCCATTCGTTGCTTCTAATTGTACCTGTGTCCTATAGACGCAGGTACATTTATAGTGCAGGAGGGGGTGACGGCGGCTAGTTTCAGTGGCGCCGCCAACCCCTCAGAGAGGCAGCAGGCCGCCGTCATGGACGGTGTGACCCTGGCGCCCCCCTCTAAGTTGCGCCCAGGGCACATGCCTCGCCTGCCCCCCCCCCAGCTATGCCTCTGCCTGTGATGATAATGAGATGACGGCTGAGAAGTGATCTCTAAAGTAGAGGAAGAGTCAGTCTACTATGAGGCTCGTTGGCCAGCGTGACAACTGCAAGTTTTCAGGATTATTTTTTTAATACAGATAATGACATGGAGACTAAAAATAAAAACATAACCATAAATTCTTAAAAAATATGTTTAACATAAAAATTTGAGTTATACAATAGGTCTTATTCTAATGACACATTCCCCTTAATGTAATGTACAGTACATTATCATCTTTTTAAGTACCTGCCTACACAAATGTATCAGAATTCATTAATAATAAGTCTGAATAATTAATAAATGTTGATACAGTCTGCTGGGAAAACAGAACTGAATTAGGATTGATTGACAACAGATTACAACTGAAATATATTATGAATAAAATTTACATGACATTGCTTTAATTTACTCTGCTCCATTCTGATCCTCTAACATTTTAGTCTGGTATTGTAACATACCTCGTGCCCTGGCTTGTTGATTATGAAACCTTCTATCAACTGGTAAGGGCCTGTTCACATCAGTGTTAGGTTCCGTTGATGGGTTCCATCAGACCTTTCCATCAGGGGAACCCATCAACGGAAAGGCAAACGAAAACCATAGATTTCCGTTAGCATTACTATTACCATTGATTTCAATGGTAATGCTTCCGTTGCTAATGATTTCCGTTTGTCTGAGTTCCATAAGGTTTTCGAAGCAAACGGTATAGTAATGCTAACGGAAAGCTATGGTTTCCGTTTGCATTTCCGTTGTTGGGTTTCCCTGATGGAATGGTCTGACGGAACCCATCAACGGAACATAACGCTGATGTGAACACACTCTAAGCCATACAAACTGTGTGAAATAAATCATTGTAATTTGAAAGAGTGCCTGGTCTGGATTAACATTTTACAGCTTTTATTACTGTGCTTCTGGCTAAGGCTTCGTTCACATCTGCGCGAGGGCTCCGTTCCGTCTGAGCTTTCCGTCGGAACTGAGCCCTGACAGACACAAACGGAAACCATAGGTTTCTGTTTCCATCATCATTGATTTCAATGGTGATGGATCCGGTGCCAATGGTTTCCGTTTGTCTCTGTTGTGCAAGGGTTCTGTCGTTTTGACGGAATCAATACAGTAGTCGACTATGCTCTTGATTCCGTCAAAACGATCAATGTGTCTGTCAGGGCTAGCCGCAGCGCAGATGTGAATGAAGCCTTATTCTGTATCCAATGGTTCTGTAAATGCACCTTTGCCATTGTCCAAAATTAATAGAATAATCTCTTCTGATTATTTATTGAAAGATTGGCCAGCATTTGTAATCATGAAGATGAGCATGCTTCCTCCAAGTCACAAGATCCTGCAAGGATCAAGAGCCAGTGGCCACCCTTGCCGAAGTTTAGGAAGACCCAACTGTGCCCTCGCATCTGCCTAGGCTACCACCCGAGTATTCCACAGGCTCAAAAACTGGGTGACATCTCCAGAAGGTGTAACCAGGTTTTATAAGAGTTGAGGAACTAAATGGCCACACAAAACCCTTAGATCATTGGTGGGGACACCCATAGGGGCAATAAACCCTGAAAATCATTAATAATAATTGCTGCCTAACTATCTGACTAAAATAAAATAAAAAAACTCAATTTTTCACCTAACTAGAAGGCCTAGACAAGAACAGAAAATCCTTAAAGGCTATGTAAACCTTTGAAAGGCAAAAATTTACATTTTCTTAATAAAAAAAGGTGTATCAGTGTGTTTTGTTTAACTTTGTAAAAATTATTTTTACTTTTTTTAGATACAGCTGCTCTGTATTCTCTATATCTATATCTATTCACTGAATCCATCAGTCCCGCGGACCTGACGGGTTCAGAGTCCGCGGGTCCTGCATGTCTCTGACACACAAGATTAATCTGTAAACTATTACATCTAAGTTATGAACTTAGATGTGATAGTTTACAGGTGGATCCTGCGTGCCAGAGACATGCAGGACCCGTTGTTACTGAGCCCATTAAGAAAGCACACTGTTTGGGAAACTAACCTTTGCAGGGTGGATTTTCCCAATCATATTCTGAAAATATATGAACAGAAAATAATTACAATTGAATTACATTACATCAGAAGACCTTCTTGTAAATGTTGGTACATCTACTTGAGAGTTTCTTTGTTGATTGGGCCTTTTGTAAAATCTCTTGTAACGCACTGTAGTAACCATTTAAACTGCTCAGTACCAGTTTATACCCATTCATTTTCTTCCATTAAAGCTACTTAAAGTCTTTATTATGTAACACACTTGTATTCTCCAGTTATTTCAAACAATTTGGGCTTATTTTGTGATTTCTGTTGTGTGATTGTTTAGTCATTTAGGTGTTATCTGTTCCTAATGCAAATATAGTTTTAATATGCAGTAGACTCTTATTTGTGTTCAATTGCGGAGCTAGTTTACAATGTGTAATGCAATGCATGGAGAGTCTAGGATATAACTTTTCTATTGGAATAGGTTCCCCTATAAGCAAGCGATCCATTTCCTTTGCCGTCCTACAGAACATCATCCTGGTGATTCCCTTGACCAGGGGCGTAGCTAGGGGGGCAGGCAGGGCCTTTTCCCCCAGGCGCAACTGGGATGGAAGGAAGGGGGGGGTGCAGCTGGTACAGCTGCCGCTCCTACAGCTGATCACTTCTGCAACCGCAGGTCCCTGCTCTGCCATTACTAGGCTACAGGCCACGGTAGGCCTGCAGGCTATAAGAATCCCATAGTCCAAGCGCAGGGGAGACAGGAGGGGCTGTGTGGCACCATCTACAAGGGGGGCTGTGTGGCACAATCTACAAGGGGGGCTGTGTGGCACGATCTACAAGGGGGACTGTGTGGCACTATCTACAAGGGGGGCTGTGTGTGGCGCTATCTACAAGAGGGGACTGTGAAGCGCTATCTACAAGAGGGTGGCTGTGTGGCGCTATCTAAAAGAGGGTGGCAGTGTGGCGCTATCTACAAGACTAGCTGTTAGGGATCTGCCAGGTACTACGTCTAGGTATACTCCTGGGATTAATCAATCCACACCTGAGGCCAGACCTGTTCGACTGACACCATCTCCCACCAACCAGGGTGGCAGGCTCAGGAGTGGGAGAGCCTATCGCGGCCTGGTCAGTCAGAGTTAGCTCCGCCCCCTGTCCTTTATTACTTGCCGTGTTCTCCTCCTCAGTGCTTGTAATTCTTTTGGATTCCTGGCCCCACTGCTGCTTGCTCCAGCCTGCTTCTGCCGTGCTTCTGCCTTGCTGCTGTTCTGCTTAACCTGCTTTGCTTTGCCTCCGGCTTGCTTCCTCCTCCGTGCTCACTTGGGTATACTCCACTTATCCTGGTCCTGACTACTCATTCACCGTTCCGTTTCCTCGCGGCGTTCCGTGGGCTACTGCCCCTTCCCTTGCGTGTTCCCTGTTTGTTCTCCCGTGCACTTGGACAGCGTAGGGACCGCCGCCCAGTTGTACCCCATCGCCTAGGGCGGGTGGTTGCAAGTAGGCAGGGACAGGGCGGTGGGCAGATTAGGGCTCACTTTCCCTTCACCTCCTTCCTGCCATTACACTAGCTGTGTGTGGCGCTATCTACAAGAGGGGGCTGTGTGGTGCTATCTACAAGGGGGCTGTGTGTGGCGCTATCTACAAAAGGAGCTGTTTGTGGCGCTATCTACAAGAGGGGGCTATGTGGCGCTATCTACAAGAGGGGATGTGTGTTGCATTATCTACAAGAAGGGCCGCGTGTGGCGTTATCTACAAAAGAGCTGTGTGGCACTATCTACAAGAGGGGGACTGTGTGGCGCTATCTACAAGTGGGGGGCTGTGTGGCACTATCTACAAGAGGGGTGCTGTGCGTGGGGTTATCTACAAGAGGGGCTGAAGGGGCATTTTCTACAAGAGGGCTGTGTGGCGCTATCTTCAATAGGGGGCTGTGTGGCACTATCTACAAGAGGGGGACTGTGTGGCACTTTCTACAAGAGGGGTGCTGTGTAGCGTTATCTACAAGAGGGGCTGGGTGTGGCATTATCTACAAGTTGGGGGCTGTGTGGCGTTATCTACAGAAGAGTTTTTTAATTTATTGTTATGTTAACTACTTTATATAACGATATTGCTTGTAAAATGTACAAATGGTTTTATGCTCGTGTTACATAAAAAAAATGTGAAACAAATTACATCTCATTGGTTGGTAGAGAAAGCAAACATGGTGAGGGGAAAGGAGATTTCGGGAATGAAGTTGGGGGGAGTACCAAACTGAATCTTTGTCCCGGGTGCAGAAGAACCTAGCTACTCCTCTGCCCTTCACAATCACACAATTAAATGTTTCTGCTTCTATCCTCCTTATTAGAGTACATAATCTCATAAAGGAAGCATCTCAGATGATAATTACATCTTAGCGAACTATATTTCTTTACCGGTTCAAGACCAGGCACCGTTTATACATTTTCAGCACATTAGTAAACGGCTGTAACGTTTTCATGGACACAGGGCCTAGGCGAGTACAATTTTTGTTTTTGTTTGGGGGCACTGTCTACAAGGGGGAGGTGGGGGCTGTATGGCACGATCTACAAGGAGGAGGTGGGGGATTATGGCACTGTATACAGGGAGGCTGTATGGCAAAATCTACGGGGGGACACTATACCATGTGGGGGCCACTAAGCGGACATTATACTGTGTAGGGATACTACAGGGGGCATAATACTGTGGGCACAATTAGAGGACAAAATACTGTGTCCTTGAAGGTGTTGTAATATATTATATTTTTAAATATTATTATTATACCGTATGGGGGCAGTAAAGGGGCAGTAAAGGGGCATCATACATTTTTATGGGGCATTTTTCTTTAATGATGGGGGTACGGCGCCAACAGATCATTTCGCACGGGGCACCATCTATCTTATGGCCAGCCCTGCTTGCCATCTCATTTGCATACAACGTATGAGCAATCAAAACTGCTTTTTCCTGGTTAGGCTTTGAGTATGATCAGCAACATAGGTATGTGTATTGTTACTGACAGACTCCCTTTAGGGTAAATTCCCATGTAGTGTAAATACCACGGATATTCAGCAGCAGATTTTATTGCGGAAAATCTGCAGCATAATACAGTAGCAGCAGAGTGGATGAGATTTGAACAAATCTCATCCACACACTGCGTAAATGATGAGTGGAGAAACCGCTCAGAAATAGATCTGCGATGCGGTTTTTTAATCCACAGAATGTCAATTGTATTTGCATAATCGCTGCTTTTTTGTTGCGGCGTTTCCCCATTTCATTTTTGCACCGGAAAAACTGCGATTAATCCGCGCTATTGGTTTTGTCAAGAACAACGGAACCCTGTCACAGCGGTGACAGACGGAAACTATTAGCTAGGTTTCCATCACCATTGATATAAATGGTGAGGGAAACGGAAGCTTAGGTTTCTGTTTGCCTTTCCATTGAGCGATTAACCCGACGGAAATTACTACATTACTATAACAATACTACGTTACGATAATACTACATTATTATAATAATATCGCTATGTTTAAACTTACCGGAAATTTGCGATATTTCTCGACGTGCTTATTTCAACAATCCACTCTTACAGTTTAAGTGTCGCTAAATGCAGTCCGGCAGCTCAGTTGGCAAAATTAGGCAGCCGCTTTTTAGATCGTGCGACAGAGCCGTTTATAGATACTGCTGCAGTGCCCTCTGTAGATGCTGCCACAGTGCCCTCTGTAGATGCTGCCACAGTGCCCTCTGTAGATGCTGCCACAGTGGCCTCTGTAGATAATTCCACCGTGCTCTCTGTAGATGCTGACACAGTGCCCTCTGTAGATGCTGCCACAGTGCCCTCTGTAGATGCTGCCACAGTGCCCTCTGTAGATGCTGCCACACAAGGGCGTAGCTAAAGGCTCATGGGCCCCAATGCAAAAATTCTTACTGGCCCCCCCCCCCCCCCCACAAATTTCTCATGGCCGACGGTCCGCAGCTTTCAGCTGCATCGCTGGGTCTCCTAAGTGACCCAACAATGCAGCACCAGCAGCCGGGGGCGTCACTAAGGCTGGGTTCACACACCCTATTTACATACGTAATTCGGGCGTTTTAGCATTGAATTACGTACGAAAATGCGGCTCACATTCATTCACAAACATCTGCCCATTCATTTGAATGGGTCTTACGATGTTCTGTGCCGACGTTCATTTTTTTTTACGCGCCGCTGCCAAAAGGCGGCGCGTAAAAAAGACGCCCACGTCAAAGAAGTGCCTGTCACTTCTTCAGACGTAAATGGAGCCGTTTTCCATGGACTCCATAGAAAAACAGCTCCAATTACGTCCGTAATGGACGCAGCGAAAGACGCCTGCACATGTCATTACGGCTGAAATTACGGTGCTGTTTTCTCCTGAAAACAGCACCGTAATTTCAGCCGTAACAGACGCTGCCGTGTGAACATACCCTCAGGGCTTAAAATGTCAGGGAAATAGCCCCAATACATATGTGTCCGCCCCAAAAAAATGTGTGTATAGGAGACAGCATATATATCTATCAGACAAAGAATGGACACAGAGGCAGCACTTCCAAAAAGAGCAAGAGCTATTTATTCACCCATGTGACGTTTCAGTCCAACTGAATGAAACGTCGCATGGGTGAATAAATAGCTCTTGCTCTTTTTGGAAGTGCTGCCTCTGTCCATTCTTTGTCTGCTTGATATCCAGGACCACGGACCAGGTCTTATTGAGGCGTGCACCCACTTGCAGTCCAGTGCTGTGGAATCTTTTTGTTTTGTAGCATATATATCTATAGCACTACGACCCTATAAACTATGGATAGGATTAGATAGATTGGCTCAGCAGACAGTATCACACATGATCGGATTAGATACAGTGGCTCAGAAGGCAGTATCACACATGATAGGATTAGATACAGTGGCCCAGCAGACAGTATCACACATGATAGGATTAGATACAGTGGCTCAGCAGACAGTACCACACATGATAGGATTAGATACAGTGGCTCAGCAGACAGTACCACACATGATAGGATTAGATACAGTGGCTCAGAAGGCAGTATCACACATGATAGGATTAGATACAGTGGCTCAGCAGACAGTATCACACATGATCGGATTAGATATAGGGCCCAGCAGACAGTATCACACAAGATACGATTAGATACAGGGCCCAGCAGACAGTATCACACATGATTGGATTAGATACAGGGCCCAGCTCGCTGACATTGCGTCTCCAGCGCTGGACCCAGGATAGGTAAGAATAATAATTTTGCTTCTTTATGTGTTACTGATTATTTTTGTGTGTTTGTGTTTTTTTACAGGTTCGGTTGTTGGACTTCGGATTCGAGGACTTCAATGACGGCGTTTTTTTTATTCTCAATAAAATGGTTAATGAGGGTTGTGTTTTTTTATTTCAATAAAATATTTTATCTATGTGCTTGTATCTTTTTAAACTTTATTATCACCGCCTTAGTAATGGCCGCTGGCTGATTGACAACCTCCATTACTAAGACGGGGCTTAATGTTAGCCGGTGGAGAGGCTACACTAACCCGCATTATTACCCCGGTACCCACCGCCACCAGGAGTACTGGGAAGAGCCGGGTACGAACCAGTACCCGACCATCTGTAGTGACGGGCAGGCACCGGGGTGGCCGCATGCTGGTAGTATTAGGCTGGGGAAGGCCAAAAACAGTGGCCCTTCCCACCCTTGTAATGCTGCCTGCTGCTGCTGTGTTGTATCTGGCTGGTTATGAAAATTGGGGGGGACCCCACATCGTTCTTTCCAATTATTTTTATTTTTATTTTTTTTTAAATGACGTGGGGTCCCCCCCATTTTTCATAACCAGCCAGATACAATAAAGCAGCAGCCTAGCATCACCAGGGTAGGAAGGGCCACTGTTTTTGGCCTTTCCCCTCACTACAGATGGTCAGGTACTGGATGGTACCCGGCTCTTCCCAGCACGCCTGGTGGTGGTGGGTACCGGGGTAATAAAGGGGGTTAGTGTTAGCCTCTGCATCGGCTAACACTAAGCCCCGCCTTAGCAATGGATGCTGTCAGTCAGCCGGCGGCCATTACTAAGGCGGTAGTAATATAGTTTAAAAAAAAACACAAAGACATAGAAAAAATATTTTATTGAAATAAAAAAAAACCCACACAGCCCTCATTAACCATTTTATTGATAATAAAAAAAAAGCCGTCATCGAAGTAGTCCTGGAATCCGCCGTAGTCCAACGACCGAACCTGTAAGAAAACACACAAAAAATGATTAGTAACACGTGTGTTAGGCTTAGATACAGGGCCCATGTGTGATACTGTCTGTGGGACCCTGTATCTAAGCCTACCACAAGGTAGGCTTATATACAGGGTCCAGCAGACAGTAATCTTATACAGTATAAGATTACTGTGTGCTGGGGCCCTGTATCTAAACCTACAGTGTGGTAGGCTTATATACAGGGCCCATCAGACAGTATCACACATGGGCCATGTATCTAAGCCTACCATGTGATTGGCTTAGATACAGGGCCCAGCAGACAGGATCACGCATGGGCCATGTATCTAAGCCTACCATGTGACTGGCTTAGATACAGGGCCCAGCAGACAGGATCACGCATGGGCCATGTATCTAAGCCTACCATGTGACTGGCTTAGATACAGGGCCCAGCAGACAGGATCACGCATGGGCCATGTATCTAAGCCTACCATGTGATTGGCTTAGATACAGGGCCCAGCAGACAGGATCACACAATTTGTGATCCTGTCTCATGGGCCCCCTAAGCATGCTACATCGTAGGCTTAGGGGTTGTACAGTCCCTAAACATTGATGGCCTATCCTCAGGATAAGCCATCAATAGCTGATGTGTCTCTCGGGAAATAGCAAATCAACTTTTTTGAAGGGGCCGCAGCACTCGTACGAGAGCTGCTTCCCCTTCATTTCACTACTCGCCCACACTGTGAATCGCCGACACGGATTCACAGTGTGACAGGAATGAAGGGGAGCAGCTCTCGTACTAGTGCTGCGACCCCTTCAAAACAGCCGATTGGCGGGTCCCGGGAGTCGGACCCCGCCAGTCAGGGCTAACCTTACCTTCCTCTTCGGCCGCGGCGGGAGTTCTGTCGTCTCGATGCTGTGCGTGGCGCATTGCGCTGTGACGTCATGCGCTGCGCACAGCGCTTGACGTCAGGACCTCCACTGCGATCCGGAACCAGGAAGGTAAGTAAAGTATGTTACTATAGTAACAGGGGCCCGCGGCCCGAGTTACTATAGTAACTTTTTATTGATGTGGTGCGGGGGGCCGTGGGCCCCCCTGGCTTCGGGGCCCGGTCGCAATTGCGACCGCTGCGACCCCTATAGCTACGCCAGTGCTGCCACAGTACCCTCTGTAGATAATGCCACAGTGCCCTCTGTAGATAATGCCACCGTGCCCTCTGTAGATGCACACCCCTTGTAGATAGTGCCACAGTCACCCCCAGTAGATATCTCCATTGGGGCTCCCTCTAGGAGTGGAATACCCAGCCAGAGCGTTGCCGACGCTTTGGCCAGGGATTGCTCTGCTGGAGGAGCCCCTGATGTCACTGTTCATACACAGTGACGTGAGGGGATCCTACTGGACCGGAATGTGATGTCAGGAGCAACCCCAGAGCCGGTGTCCCAGAGCGGAGCATTAGTATAGGCTCTACTCCGGAACTCTGGGGAAGCAACTGACATCAGTGTCCATATATGGAGAGTGACGTCAGGGGCTTGCCCAGAGCTGGAGTCCCGGAGCAGAGCCGCTTCTAGCACCCTGCCTGGGATTCCAGCTCTTCTCCTGACATCACTGTTCATATATGGACAGAGATGTCAGGGGCAACCCCAGAGCTGGAGTCCCGGGTAGAGCGCTACTAGCGCTACTACTGGGACTCCAGCTGTTCTCCTGACATCACTGTCCAGTTCTGGGGAATCCCTAGACATCGTTGTCCATATGTGGACAGCGATGTCAGGGGATTCCAGAGTCCCGGAGCAGAGTCTATGCTAGTGCTCTGCCCAAGACTCCGCTCTGGGGAAGACCCTGACAAAACTATCCATATATGGACAGCGATGTCAGGGAATTCCACAGAGTCCCGGAGCAGAACCTATACTAGCATTCTGCCCGGGACTCAGGCTCTGGGGAAGCCCCAGACATCGCGTGTCCATTCATGGACAGCGATGTCAAGGGATTCCACAGAGTCCCGGAGCAGAGCGTATGCTAGCGCTCTGCCCGGGACTCCGCTCTGGGGAAGACACTGACATCGCGTGTCTATTCATGGACAGCGATTTCAGGGATTTCACAGAGTACCGGAGCAGAGCTGATACTAGCGGCTCTGTGTCCCGCGGGCCGCAGATGACAGCCTCAGGGGCCGCATGCGGCCCGCGGGCCACGTGCTTGAGACCCCTGCCCTAAAGGATCCTTAAAGGCACTCCAACAAACAATATTTTTGAATCCTTCATTCTCTTGATAGGTCTGGCACTTTGCCCTCAGCCGTGCTGCACCTGACCCAAGGTCACCAAGACATCTCCAAGACTTTAACCCTTCCTGGGGACCCTACCCATCAGCAATGTATAACTAAAGCTGGGTAACCACCCCCAGCCCATAAATTAAAACACAGGGTTAAAATGCCCCGAGTTCTGGTCCAACAACATATTTTTTCCGTTGTTCTAATTTCTTTCCACTCTGTGCCTTCAAAGACCCCTCCTACTACCGCCAACTACTGCTGTGACAATTAGTAAGCTTCAATACAAATCCTCAAGTAATTAATAGGTACAGGGAGGGCGGCAGGTGAGAAACTTTCTCCTTGCAGTGTCCAGCAGAAAAAAGGTATTACCACTATACCACCAGGCCTTTTATTTCTTTTAACCCCTCCCCTTTTCTCATCCAGCCCATTCGCCAACCCCTTTCTATTAACCCTTTTAAGGGTCATGAATTTATTTTATTTTTTATCATATTGCTTTTAGTATGATATTAATATAAATTTTATTTATTTGTGTTCTTGTGTTCTACTTTTTACCTTTTTCTTACTTTTACTGCTCTATGGGGGCTGCCATTTTTTTTTTCCATCTCTGTATGTGTCGATTAACGACACATACAGAGATAGAATACGGCACATGCAACCCCATAGAGGATGCGAACGGGAGCCGTTCCATTCTCTGCAGCTTACGCCGTCTGTGTGAGAACGGGGCGTGCGTCGCTCCCACACAGACCAAAACGAAGCTCGTTAGCAGAGCGAAATCCAGCGCCATTTTGATGTGGACCGGAAGCCGCTGCCGGACAGTAAGATGACAACTTCCGGCCATATGTTCAAGGAAGCGAAGATGCAAGGAATAGGAGCGGAGGCGGCAGCGGCGGCAGGAGCAGATAATTTATGTTTGTGTATGTGATGTGTGTATTATGTTCGTGTATGTTCGTGTTATACTGTCTGCTTAGCACTGTATCTAATCCTCCTACACTATGCAGTCGCTCAGAAAATGGCGGCACACAGTGTAGGAGGTTTGAAGATTAAGGGAGGGGGGATTGTGTGAGGACACTAGAGAGAGTGTGTCCACCCCAAATTTGCAGCATAAAGCATGAGGTTGCTTTACCACATTGACCATGCTGCAATTTTGGGAACTGCTCCCTCTAGTGGCCAGCACATGGAAATGTTATAAATTAGAATCTAATTTATAATATTTCCTGACTTGTGAAAAAATTAAAACAATGTGTAATCACTCAAATAATAATTGTTTAACTAAAAAAAATAAAAAAATTCTAGCGACACATTCCCTTTAAACCCCTTGCCATCGTACTTAACACTCTACATGCCTTTCCAAATAGCCTTGTCATGCACCCCCTACACTATGTCTCAATTTTGTTGGGGCATCCTGTATTATAATTACATTAAAGCCCTAAGCATAATAACACTGCTATGTGCAATGATTTCATATACAAATGTACGAGCCCAGTCTCCCATGTATGATAGTTAGGCTACGTTCACACAGGGCGCAAATGCTGCGTAAAGGTACACAGAATATCCACCCTGGGCGCCGCAGGGGATTCCGGCCGAAAAACTGCACCAAATTGTGGTGCAGTTTTTCAGCCGGAATGTCCGCTGCGGAAAACAGAAGAGGAATCCTGGGATGACGTTTCATTCCATCTTACCACTGAAACGTGTGATTAGCTGCAGCAGTCACATGGGATGAAATATCATCCCAGGAGGCCGGCCTGGACAAAGAAGCACAGAATTCTAGGTAAGTAAAAGATTTTTTTTTCTCTGAGTTGAAATTTTTGCTGCGGAACCGCAGTTTTTCCGACGCAAAAATCGCGACATCTGCTATTTGTAGCAGGTTTTACCTCCCTATTGAATTCAGTGGGGAAAACCCGCAACAAAACAGCAGCGATTACGCAAATACAATTGACATGCTGCGGATTAAAAAACCGTACTGCATGTCCATTTCTGAGTTTTTTCCGCTTATCATTTACGCAGCATGTGGATGAGATTTGTTGGCTCTGTTCACACTGCAGGCAGAAATCTGCTTCAAATTTCCTTCAGGAATTTTGAGGCAGATATTGAACTGCCGCAGGTTTTCTCTGCCTCTCATTGATTTCAATGTGAGGTCAGAGGTGGAAACCGCGGCAAAAAAGCACATGCTGCATTTTTTTCCGTGTGAGTAGCCAAAAGCTGCCTCTGCCTCCCATTGAAATCAATGCAAGGGAGATTTCAGCCATTTTTTGATGCTGATTCTGACATGGTTTCTAAGTCAAAATCAGAGCCAATAAACTCTGTGTGAACTGACCCTAAAGCTGAAGTCCAGAAGGCATACTTTCCTGAGTGTCTGCATGACAATTACAAAAATGGGACAATTTTATATTTATATCTGGTGGTTTAGTTATAAAGATCCTGTCCTTGCTGAAATGGAAATCACCCATCATATTTCTGCTATATAACAACCATTCTAAAACAAAAAGAAGAGCTGCAATGTAAAGCATGGAGGAGGATCGGAGCAGCAGAATGAGTCTCAGGTGAGGTTTATTCCAGACTGCCTCAGATACCCATTTAGGGTACCTGTGAACATAGCCGTTGTGCGCCTTCTGGCTGATAACCAGGTAGCAATAATTAAATTCGCTTTTACCATGAATTGCTGTGGTTGTGCATTGCGATCTCCAGCCACTCGGCATGTACAGAAGAAGAACATAAAAATCATGTGCTTCACATGTACTTGCCGCTTGGCCAAAAAAACGCATCACCAAACCACAGCGTTCTGCTTTAAACCAAGTGTTTTCCTGGCCGCACGACATGCTACGTGTACAGCTCCTTAAACAAGGTAGCTAAGTATTAGGCCCCATGCACACGAACGTGCTTTTGCAGCTGCAATTCCCCAGAAATCCATGGGAGAATTGCAGCCCATTCATTCCTACGGGGCCATGCACACGACCGTGGTTTTCACGGTCCGTGCATGGCCCCGGACCGCAGAAAGAACGTGCAAGCCTTATTACGGCCGTGTTCTGCGGTCCGGGCTCATTGAAAATAATGGCTGCGGCCATGTGCACAGCCCGCGATTTGCGGGCGGCTCGCGGCTGTCACTCCGTGGCCGACTGACCCGGAAATCACGGCCGTGCACATGGCTACGGTCGTGTGCATGAGGCCTTAGTCAGCAGAACCTCTGCCTTTGGAATGCTGCCTTTTATATCACAGGCTGTTTATAAGGATACACTCGACTCAGCGGAAATATTGGAACTTTATATTTTAAGGTCAGCTTGACAATTTATGACACAGGGTTACAAGAATAATTTGCAGTCATACGCTTAGAGCAATTATTTCGTGCAGAGCATACAATGCATGAAAACCTTGCATTCACCTGCTTGTAAAGTACACATTTCTTAGATATATTGCCTAGGACTCCAACCTACAAACCCTTTTATTTCTGTATGTGATAGTGATGTAACTGTCCTTTTATTTCTGTATGTGATAGTGATGTGTAGTCTTGGAACCCCAGCACACACAGGAAGACAAGTTGAATTTTGCAAGAAAAATTAATTTATTGTTGCATAGATAGCTGTGTATCATATATTACTTCATATAGGATGAGCATAATTTCATGAATACATGAAGTATGTTCACATTGGCAGGTCTGACAGACGTCCACATACTATCTCCACTTCATCCTCAGCGACACTGACAAAGGCCGTGGATTGGCCGAAAAGTCAACTAAGTCGCCTCGTTCATGTATTCAAGAAATTATGCTCATCCTATATGAAGTAATATATGATACACAGCTATCCATGCAACAATAAATTAATTCTTCTTGAAAATGCAACTTGTCTTCCTGTGTTCCAAGACGACATATTTCAGGGACTTCATCCCAAACCAAACCTACGAGCACCACGCCGAATATAGAGGAGTGCATCCCAATATTTTTTCTAGTGTGATAGTGATGTAACTGTCCTTTCATTTCTGTATGTGATAGTGATGTAACACTTCTGGATTACCATAGAATTGACTCCTTTGTCCGGGTGATCATGTGAAGGAGTTTTTTAGCAGCTGGAATTAATCGTAAACACCAAATTAATCATATGTTAATTATTAAAGCAGTTCTCATCAAATTAAAGGGGTATTCTCAACTTTGGGACCCACATCTATATCGAGGGCGGGGGTGACCCAACCCCTATGTCGTCCGGTGCAGCGGCCGCAGGCAGCAGATACCAAGCAGGGACTAGTAGAGAGAGTGCGGCACATGCATGTGGCTCTCTCTTTTCTGATCAATAGGAGTTACCAAAACAGCCAAGCAAGTGCTCGCTCGGCTCATTCCGTAACTCCCATACAAAAGAATGTAGGCACTCTCTCCACTAGTCTCCATCTGGAATTAGTAGCCAGCGGCCATCGCACCAAGCGGCATTGGGGTTGAATGAATAGATCTCGCATTCTGTCTCTATGAGCTCTATTCACTGTATTAATATAGTAGTTACCGGTCGGTAGTCAATGGAGCTCTTTCAGACAGAATTCAATATCTTGCAATAACCAGTGAGATCTCGCGTTCTGAGCTTTGATACTGCTGAGGTTTGGGACCCGACACTTGAAGGGAGTCATGTCATTTGCCATGAACGTGAGTTATATACTGAGGAATCTTAATTATTTTTTAATAACAGCATAGATTTAGAAAATTATACATTTTTAAAGATGCTAATGGGTTTTCAAATAAAACAGGTGCCCTTTTACAAGTGATAGATACTCTCCAATCATTGCTCAAGATAGGACATCATTGTTGGATTGGTGGGGATCCGATCTCCCTGGGACCCCCTCCGATTGGCACAATAAAATGACCAATCAGCGTCATACACTTCTCTCCATTCATGTAATCAGCACAGCGTGTGCTGTCACTTACACCCACATTAACGTTACTACCAGGATGGGATGTCTATTTACAATCCCGACACTTCGGTAACGTTTGTGTGTGACTTACAGCACAGCAAGCGTAATCTCGCGAGATCTCGCTGTAAATGACAGTACAGCGTGATCTCGATGTGCTGTGTGAGTAAGTCACACACAAACATTACCGAAGTGTCGGGATTGGGAATAGACATCACGTCCTGGTTGGACGCGTTGTCTATTTACTGTCAAGACACTTCAGTAACGTTGATGTGTGAGTATGTGACTGCACATAGTGAACAACGCAGGATCACTATAGGTTTCCGTTTCCATCGCTATTGATTTCAATGGTGACGAATCCGGTGCCAATGGTTTCCGTTTCTCTCCATTGTGCAGGGGTTCTGTCGTATTGACAGAATCAATAGCGTAGTCGACTAAAAAGATGAACACTTAAAAGATTGCAAATATTTACCAACTTACAGATGTAGCCGTCTTTGCCCTGACTTTTAAAGAGTTAAATAAACATGGCTAGATCTCTCATCTTGACTTTTTCAATGGCTTTTGTTGTGTGATATCATGCTGCAGCAAGTTATCAGACTCAAGTTAAAGATGGCTACATGCGTATCTGGAGGTAAACGAAACTCCATTAATTCAGTATCAATAGTGATGCCAAGAAATTCTAGACAAGTACAAGGAAAAACCGTCTTTTCTTTTGCTAACGGGATGCCAAAAAAGTCAGCCAAATATTCAAAACGATTAAAGAACTGATTATCAATCAGAAGAACCAGCACTTCCAATAAAAAGAAAGTGATCTTTATAATGTAAAATTCCACCTACAGAAACTTCTTTTGACACGACCCATTCATAAAACTAGAAAATGTCTCAAAATGAAAACATGACAGCGTAAAACCCATGTGGAGACATTTGTCAAAATAAAAGCTACCATCAAATTGAAAATCCTAACTAATTAAATCCTATAGGGGAAACTGGTGAAATTCTGAATGCAGATTTAATATCGGCTTTAGCTAATAATGCAGACTGACCGAAACGTCCTAATAAACACATAGCGGAGTCAACAGAAGCGTATTCTATTGAAGCTAAACATTGTCAATATCATCGTTCAATGATTATTTATTAGGATAAGATAGGTGATGTATTAAACGATAAGTGTTTGGTTCTGTAACGTCCATGGTCGCTGACCGCATACTCCTGTCGTCCTGCAGACGTCTTCCTCCCCAGAAATGCCAGCACATGCGGCCGTTCTGTCCTGCAGTCACCACTAGGGTGCGCGCTTGAGCTCATTCCCGGCCTTAGTGGGCCAGAGCACATACATGTTTTAAATTGACTGATTGCTCATGATCACCCTGGACTATAAGAAGGGCCCTGTCCCTTCCTTCATTGCCTGAGCTTTGTTGTGTTTACCCGTGTTAGTCTTTGCAAATGGTCCCTTAGTGTTTTCCAGTTCCCAGTGTTCCCGTTCCTGCTAACTGTATCCTGTATCCCGTGCTACCTTGTTCCTGTGCCGTAGAGAGTTAGAGTCGTATTGTATCGTATACTACGTCTGCTGTAGTTCACCGCACCTGGTGTCTGCCTGCTGCCAAGGTCCCATCCGAGCCTGCCATCGCCACTGTCTGTATCGGCACAGGTACCCTTATTCAAACCATTGACTTTGCCTTGGTATCCTGCTTGGCCAGTTGCTATCTCGCTATGGCGGTACGGCCCAGTGGGTTCACACACCCATCGTGACAGGTCCTTTCTTAGGGGCAATCACTAAAGGGGGCAGCCTAAAATTCTGAAAGGGAGGAGAACTAAAAGGGCCAGCAATTCTACCTTCAACAACTTCTTTAACAATCTTATCTTTAACAATCAACATATGTAAATCAACTGATAAGCCATGACTAAGGACCCAGCAGGGGTCTGAAACGCGTAGGCTACCGCCTATTTTCTCATCACCCTCTGTACTCCGGACATTACCCGCCCGTCACCACCATTTCTTGTTCATTGTTTTTACTAAAGCAACATTAAAACTTGGAAGAAGTTTCCCGTTTTTAGCAGATTCATCACTTTCAGCGCTGGTTCCAACTTTCTTTTTCTGCCATAAATCAACTGACTTCAGATTGTTAACCCAATTGCAACCAACACCTGGGAACTCTGGCACATAAAACCCACAACTAAAGCCCAATTTAATGTGCTCCGGTTTCACTTTGTCTGGTTAAATTTCTAACCAGGAAAGCATTCTTGACAGCTTCATTGTCGTCAGTGCTCTTAGATAAGAACTCTTTTGCGTTAGGTTGTTGTGCATTAGATTGGTTGGCCTTCTTAAAGCATTTAACCATAGCATGTGTCCCACCACAGAATGAATATTCGTGGCAGTATCTACAGTTATTAAGCCACTTACATTGACCTTCATTGAAGGCGAAACAAACACCTTTATGAAAAGTACTAATATTTGTAGAAGGAGAAGAAGAAGAAGGAGGCTGTTGCTTAAAATTAGATGTAGACCTCTGTGGCAACATAAGGTTCAGCTATAGGCCAACATCCTTAACTCCCCATTTAACACCGGGATGTACTGCTAACTTCTGCCTGAATAATTCGTCATAAGTGAACCATGACATACCCTCAAAATTCCTATAGGCTTCCAGGACTATGTCAATATGTAGAAAAAGACCGGCAGATTCATGAGTGATTTCTCATTTATAACAGCCGCAAATATACAAAGACCTTGCAGCCAGTTATTAAAGGATTTGGGAATGGTCTTCTTCTTATCATCTTCTTTCTCATCTGATTTCTTATCATGTTTAATAATAAACTCTTTAGCTGATGGCAGTAATGACAGAATCTCTACATACTCAATACACCATATTTTTTCTTTAATACTCTGTGATAAGTGGAAAGCTAAAGGTGATAATTCACAAGTTAAAGCTTCTTTAATACAAATTTGTGATACCCCAACACCTTTTTCCAAAACGGAGGTGCTTGAAGAAGGGATAATAACAGGCCTGTCTGCCTCACTAATATTATTATTGTCAGACCAGGGGGATTTTTTAAATAAATCAGACATATCTGACAAAAAAGAATTACCACAGCCATGTCTGTTTGAGGAACATTACTGGAATTGCTGGTAACCAACGACACTGGTTACCGTTTATCTCACCATGCTTAGGGGCTTCATGGCGGTGCTGCAACAGCCTTGCTGCGGTCTCCTGCTGTCCAGCTGGGCCTGGCTACGTCCTGCTCACCGATTTCTTCCTTCCGCTACCACTGGGAGGTGGACAATATATCCGCTTCATCGGTCTGGCGTCCGTCTCTTGCTCTTCTTCCGGCATCTGCTAGATGACGACTTCCTCTGTGCTGACGCTGCTGCGTGTTTTTTCACTGTTGCATTCTAAGATCTGATTCACATGAGCGTTGAATGCGTCCATGTGACGGCCGTTGAAAGCCCGTCACACGGACCTATGTAATTCAATGGGGCCGTTCACACGGCCGTTGTTTCAATGGAGCGTGTGAAGGTTCCGTGAAAAAATAGGACATGTCCTATTTTTTTTTGCGCTTCACACATCACTCCATAGACTCTGAGAGTCGTAACTTGTTTTTTGTTCCGTTGACATAGCCGTATAAGGGTTTGTTTTATGTGGTACGAGTTGTATTTTTCTATTGCACCATTTTTGGATGCATATACTATATTGATTAAAGAGGCTCTGTCACCAGATTCTCAAATCCCTATCTCCTATTGCATGTGATCGGCGCTGCAATGTAGATAACAGTAAAGTTTTTTGTTTTTTTTTAAAACGTTCATTTTTTAGCTATTTTATATATATGCAAATGAGCTTTGAAATGGACAATTGAGCGTTTTTTTCCGTTATGTCCAACTGGGCGTGTATTGTGTTTTTAACTGGGCGTGTTTACGTGTATACGTGTTTACGTGTATGACGCTGACCAATCAGTGACCAGTCAGCGTCATACACTCCTCTCCATTCATTTACACAGCAGCGATGTGCAGCCACATACACAGAGATTAACGTTAATCAAGTGTCCTGATAATGAATACACATGAAATCCAGCCTGGACGTCATGTGTATTCAGAATCCTGACACTTCTGAATCTTTTCTGTGAGATTCCAGCAGGCCACGTGTAATCTCACGAGATTACGGAGGTAAACGAGATTTCGTTTCCCTTGCTGGAAATCTCAAAGAAAGGAGTCAGATGTTATAAATTTACGCCGTTCACCATGCGGCATGAATAACATGTTACCTTTATTCTATGGGTCAGCGCGATTACGGGGATACCAAATATGTAAAGGATTTATGTTTTCCTACGTTTGCAAAATAAAAAACCTTTTAAAAAAATAAAATTACTTGTTTTTAGATGGCCACAATCCAAGAGCTGTAATTTTTTTTATGTTTTCCGTCGATGTAGCCATATGTTGGCTTGTTTTTTGTGGGATAAAGTGTACAGATGTAGCCATCTTTAACTTGATTCTGATAACTTGCAGCAGCGTGATATCACACAACAAAAGCCATTGAAAAATCATTGAAAATGTCAAGATAAGAGATCTAGCCATTGTTTATTTAATGCGTTAAAAGTCAAGGTAAAGATGGCTATATCTGTAGTTTTCATTGGTAGTATTTTGGGGTAGATGTGACTTATTGATTAACTTTTATTTTATTTTTTATTTGGAGAATGGGAGAAAAAAAGGAATTATGCCGTTGTTTTTTTGTGCTTTGTGTTTTTACGGAGTTCACCCGGCGGTTTAATTAATGTGTTAACTTTATTGTTTGAGTATTCCGATCGCGGCGATACCATATATGTGTATGTTATTTTTTTTTATACTTTTACTAAATAAAACCACCTTTTTCCCCAAAAATGTCATTTTATTTTTACAGTAAGTTTTTTTTTTTGCTCCCACTAGAGAACTTCACTATGCGATCTTCTGATTGCTTATATAATGTTTTGGTATATTTAGTGTACCAAAGCATTATTGCTTGTCAGTGTAAAACTGACAGGCAATCTATTAGGCCATGCTTCTGGCATGGCCTAATAGGCAGTTGCTGGAGGCAGACCTGGGGGCCTTTGTTAGACACATGGCTGCCATGGAAAACAATCGTCGCCCCGCAATATTGTTGCGGGGCTGCCGATGGGGTGACGGAGGGAGCTCCCTCCCTCTGTCAAACACATTAGATGCCGCTGTCGCTATTGTCAGTGGCATCTAATGGGTTAAACTGCCGGAATGGAGAGTGATTAGATTCCGGCATTTGGGGCAGGAGCCAGGCTGTGTATAACAGTCGTGCTCCTGCCGCTGATCTCGTGGGTACACTGGCAGTATCCACGAGATCAGACGTATATATACACGTCGCTATGCAGGAACTAGCACCTGCTTGTGACGGATATATCCGTCGCTCGTAGTCAACGGGTTAAAAAAAACAATAAAAAGAGAGAATCCCTGAGTCATGCACAATCCCCTTAGGCCCTGTTTTAGGCATCTATTGTATCAGTTTTGCCCAGACTGTCACCCTTAGTGCCAGCCACAGTCCCCCTCATTTGTGCCACCATCGAGCCCCAACTCAACGACATAAACAGCCCCTCCATTAATACCAGCCACAGTACTTCTATTAGTGTCAGCCACAGTCTCCTTATTAGTGCCAACCACTGTACCCCTCCATTAGTAACAGTTACAGTGCCCCATTACTGCATCAAATTAATCTATGGGGAAAAACATTTTGCGCCTCTGCATAAAATCTCAGGCATGTGGTGGTACAGTATAGGCCCATAGCAGACTATCTGTATAACACAGATCCATTAGGGTTTTCCACATGTGGCATTTGCGCACTGTTTGCTCCACAGTCTTTTGATACATTTTTTGTCAGTGTTTTTTGGTATGTCAGGGAAATATCTTCCTGTAATTAATACTGAAATACGTTCTAATCTTTTTTTAGTGTTTCCCCTAATTAAATAACAGTAATGAGGAGCTAATTGAACAATCCAATTTTAAATTAATTTAAAAAGGTCCCTACAAATGTATAGACAGATACATGCAAATGTATGTTTATAATGCTATGTGATGCACTGAGTGGGCAGATGCTGTTCAACCGGGCGATAACAGCTGATCAACAGGGGTGGGAGCCGATCGCTGCGTCGGCTTCACTTTAAAAAATTTTGTTGTCTTGGTGATACAAACCCTTTTAGCATTACACACTGCTCATTGAAATCAGTGGACTGTTTATGTTGTGTCATGCATGGACGAATCGGATCCTCCAAAGCAATAGGAAAATTGTTTTTCTAAACCAGACAGCCCCTTTAGAGGATCTCTGAAGGCAAAACTGCTACACTGTGTTAGGCCCTATTCACATGGCGGGGTTTCCCGGCCGGGTGACAGCTGTTCAAAAAACGTCCGTCACATGGCCGCAGTATGAACAATAGACCCCAAATGGGGCTATTCACATGACCGATTTTTTTTTGACGGCCTGGGAAACCCGGTCGTCATAAAATGGGACATGCCCTATTTTCGGCCGGGAGAATATTTTCGGTCGCCCGGCTCCCATAGAAGTCTATTTCGCCAAGAGGCCTTAGGGTACAGATTTTCCCAGCATGGGAAGCTACTCCTTCATTTAATGCCAATTGGGAAACTGGACTGTACCAATGCTCTCGTATTATTATTAATATACTCTTAGATCATGATAAAGAATTACTGTCTACTACAAAACAGAGGATTAAAACTCTGGAAAGCCAACTTAACAAATTTGATGCCTCCACCTTGGTTCAACCATTCCAGAAAAAACTTAAATAAATTATTGATGGGTATGAGAAAAATATTATCTCTGGGAAAAAGCAAATGTTTAGTCGAGATACTGTAGTGACCGGGGGGTAGGGAAACGGACAAGTGAGCCCTAATCTACCCGCCACTCTGTCCCTGCCTACTTGCAACGACCCGCCCTAGGCGACGGGGTACAACTGGGCGGGGGTCCCTGCACTCAGTAAGTGCACGACAAACACGACAAACATACAAGGGAATACAAGCAAGGGAAAGGGGCAGTTGCCCACGGCAACACCGTGAGCAACCAGAGTGGTGAACGAGCCGAGTCAAGCCAGGAGTGTGCGAGGTACCAAACGAAGAGCAGAAGAGTAGTCAGTAAGCCAGGGTCAGTATGGAGCAGGAACAAAATAGAAGGAGCTGTAGCTGGGCCAGGAAACCACACGAAAAAGAATAACAAGCAAGGAGGAACAGGAAATGCAGATATAAATAGACAGAGGGCGGGAGCTAGCTGAGTCTGGCCAGGCTGCGATAGGCTCTCCCACTCCTAAGCCTGCCAGCCTGAGTGGTGGAAGCTGGAGTCAGTCTCAGGGATGTAGATTCAGGTGCTGACTGATTAATTAAGGGAGTTAACCCCGAAGCTGTGCCTGGCAGATCCTTTACAGTACCCCCCCTTTTATGAGGGGCCACCGGACCCTTTCTAAGTGGACCTGGCTTACTGGGGAAACGCAGGTGGAACCTCCTGACCAATACCCCAGCGTGAACATCCCGGGCGGGTACCCAAGTCCTCTCCTCGGGCCCGTAACCTCTCCAATGGACAAGGTACTGGATGGAGCCTTGGACCATCTTGCTGTCCACAATCCTGGCCACCTCGAATTCCACCCACTCAGGGGTGAGGACGGGAACAGGAGGTCTCCTCGAGGGAGCCAAGGACGGGGAGCAGCGTTTAAGGAGGGAGGCATGAAACACGTCGTGTATACGAAAAGACGGGGGTAACTCCAGCCGGAAGGAGACAGGATTGAGGACCTCAATGACCTTATACGGCCCAATAAACCGGGGGGCAAACTTCTTGGACGGAACCTTGAGACGCAAGTTCCTAGACGACAACCACACCAGATCCCCGACCATAAACAGGGGGTTAGCAGAACGTTTTCTATCAGCCTGAGTTTTTTGTACGCTCTGGGACGCCTCTAGGTTCTTCTGAACCTGGGCCCAGACTGTGCACAGTTCCCGATGAACGACCTCTACCTCGGGATTGTTGGAACTACCAGGTGAAACGGAGGAGAACCGTGGATTAAACCCAAAATTACAGAAAAAGGGAGAGACCCCTGACGAGTTACTGACCCGGTTATTAAGGGAAAATTCGGCAAGGGGAATGAATGAGACCCAATCATATTGACAGTCAGAGACAAAACACCTTAAGTACTGTTCTAGAGATTGATTAGTCCTCTCCGTTTGACCATTGGTTTCAGGATGGAAGGCAGAGGAGAAGGACAGATTAATCCCCAACTTCATACAGAAGGCTCTCCAAAACAATGAAACAAATTGTACCCCTCTGTCCGAAACAATATTGACAGGGACCCCATGGAGACGCAGGATGTGTTTGACAAACAAGGTAGCCAACGTCTTGGCGTTGGGTAGTTTCTTGAGGGGCACAAAGTGGCACATCTTACTGAAGCGGTCTACCACCACCCACACCACCGACTTGCCTTGGGATGGAGGCAAATCGGTGATAAAATCCATTGAGATATGTGTCCAAGGTCTCTGGGGAATGGGCAACGAACGCAGTAAGCCCGCTGGTCGGGACCTGGGAGTCTTGGACCTAGCACAAACCTCACAAGCGGCGACGTAGGCCTTAACGTCTTTAGGCAACCCAGGCTACCAATAATTTCTGGTAATGAGGTGTTTGGTACCCAGGATGCCTGGATGACCAGATAGTGCGGAGTCATGATTTTCCCTAAGTACCCTTAGCCGGAATTGCAGGGGAACAAACAGCTTGTTCTCAGGAAGGTTCCCGGGAGCTGAACCTTGATCAGCAGCAATTTCAGAGACTAAATCAGAATCGATCGAGGAAATGATTATACCTGGAGGCAAAATACAAGCAGGATCTTCCTCCGAAGGAGGGCTGGCCATGAAGCTACGCGACAGTGCATCAGCCTTAATATTTTTAGACCCAGCCCTATAGGTAACCAAAAAATTGAATCTGGTAAAAAATAACGCCCATCGAGCTTGTCTCGGGTTTAGCCTCCGGGCAGATTCTAGGAAAACCAGATTCTTGTGGTCGGTAAGGACTGTTACATGGTGTCTAGCCCCCTCCAGGAAGTGGCGCCACTCTTCAAATGCCCATTTAATGGCTAAGAGTTCGCGGTTGCCAATATCATAGTTACTCTCAGTTGTCGAAAACTTCCTGGAGAAGTAGGCACAGGGGCGGAGATGGGTGAGGGACCTGGTACCCTGGGACAAGACAGCCCCCACTCCCACCTCAGATGCGTCAACTTCCACGATAAATGGCTCCATTTGGTTGGGCTGAACCAGCACCGGGGCCGAGATAAAGCACTTCTTAAGGACCTCAAAAGCCTGGACAGCCTCAGGAGGCCAGTGGAGGAGATCAGCACCTTTGCGAGTGAGGTCCGTAAGAGGCTTAGCGATGACCGAGAAGTTAGCAATAAATCTCCTGTAATAATTAGCGAACCCCAAAAAACACTGTAACGCCTTCAGGGAGGCAGGTTGGACCCATTCCGCCACAGCCTGAACCTTGGCGGGGTCCATGCGGAATTCATGAGGAGTGAGGATTTGACCCAAAAATGGTATCTCCTGTACCCCAAATACACATTTTTCGGTTTTGGCAAACAGTTTGTTTTCCCGAAGGACCTGGAGCACCTTCCTGACATGCTCAATGTGGGAGGACCAGTCCTTGGAAAACACCAGTATGTCATCAAGGTACACTACAAGAAATATCCCCAGGTAATTCCTCAAAATCTCATTTATGAAATTCTGGAAGACCGCAGGGGCATTACACAACCCAAAGGGCATGACGAGGTATTCGAAATGGCCTTCGGGCGTGTTAAACGCAGTCTTCCACTCATCCCCCTCTTTGATGCGAATAAGGTTATACGCCCCCCGTAGATCCAATTTAGAGAACCATTGGGCCCCCTGAACCTGATTAAAGAGATCAGGAATCAAAGGAAGGGGATACTGGTTTCTTACCGTGACCTTATTCAGGCTACGGTAGTCAATGCATGGCCTAAGACCACCATCCTTCTTCCCCACGAAGAAGAAGCCAGCACCTACCGGAGAAGAAGAGGGACGAATGTAACCCTTGGCCAGGGATTCCTGGATATACTCTCTCATGGCTTCACGTTCGGGACAAGAAAGATTAAATATCCTACCCTTAGGAAGCTTAGCTCCTGGTACCAATTCGATAGCGCAATCATATTCTCTATGAGGAGGTAACACTTCGGAGGCCTCCCTAGAGAAAACATCAGCGAAGTCCTGAACAAACTCGGGTAGCGTATTCGCCTCCTCAGGGGGAGAAATAGAATTAACAGAAAAACATGACGTACAACATTCATTACCCCATTTGGTTAGCTCCCCAGTATTCCAGTCAAACGTGGGATTATGCAACTGCAACCAGGGAAGGCCTAGAACCAAATCGTACGATAATCCCTGCATCAACAGTACAGAGTATTGCTCCAAATGCATGGAGCCAACAAGGAGTTCAAAAACAGGGGTATGCTGTGTAAAATAACCATTAGCAAGAGGAGTGGAGTCGATACCCACTACCTGGACAAGTTTAGGCAAATCAATCAGAGGCATAGCAAGAGACATAGCAAATTCCACAGACATAATATTAGTAGAGGACCCTGAATCCACGAAGGCACTGCCGGTAGCAGACCTACCACCAAAAGAGACCTGAAAGGGAAGCAAGATCTTAGTACGTTTCCTATTTACTGGAAATACCTGTGCGCCCAAGTGACCTCCCCGATGATCACTTAGGCGCGGAAGTTCTTTGGCTGCATTCTTACGCTTAGGACAGTTGTTCACTTGATGCTTGTCATCCCCACAGTAGAAGCAGAGACCATTCTTCCTGCGGAATTCTCTACGTTGTTGGGGGGACACGGAGGCCCCGAGTTGCATAGGTATCTCTGAGTCTTTCGGGGAGGAACGAAGCAACGGAACTTCGGGAGGCACCATGGGGGAGTCGGAGGAGAAAACACATAAACGTTCATGTTGTCGTTCCCTGAGACGTCGGTCAAGTCGTACCGCTAAAGCCATAGCCTGGTCTAGGGAGTCAGAAGAGGGATAGCTAACTAGCAGGTGTTTCAGGGCATTCGACAGACCCAACCTAAACTGGCACCTTAAGGCAGGGTCATTCCACCGAGAAGCTACGCACCACTTCCTAAAGTCAGAGCAATACTACTCAACAGGTCTCTTACCCTGATGTAAGGTCACCAGCTGACTCTCGGCAAAGGCAGTCCTGTCAGTCTCGTCATAAATAAGTCCGAGAGCAGAAAAGAAACAATCAACGGAGGAAAGTTCAGGGGCGTCAGGAGCCAAGGAGAAGGCCCACTCTTGGGGCCCTTCCTGGAGCCGGGACATAATTATACCCACCCGCTGGCTCTCAGAACCTGAGGAATGAGGCTTTAAACGAAAGTAAAGCCTACAACTCTCCCGAAAGGAGAGAAAAGCCCTCCGGTCCCCTGAGAACCGGTCGGGCAACTTGAGGTGGGGTTCAAGAGGTGCGGTGAGGGGAACTACCAAGGTAGCATCAGGCTGGTTGACCCTCTGAGCCAGGGCCTGGACCTGTAGGGAGAGACCCTGCATTTGCTGAGCCAGGGTCTCACGGGGGTCCATAGTGGTGTCAGGGACCAGGGTAGACTAGGTATGGGCTTGTTATTATGTAATGACCGGGGGGTAGGGAAACGGACAAGTGAGCCCTAATCTACCCGCCACTCTGTCCCTGCCTACTTGCAACGACCCGCCCTAGGCGACGGGGTACAACTGGGTGGCGGTCCCTGCACTCAGTAAGTGCACGACAAACACGACAAACATACAAGGGAATACAAGCAAGGGAAAGGGGCAGTTGCCCACGGCAACACCGTGAGCAACCAGAGTGGTGAACGAGCCGAGTCAAGCCAGGAGTGTGCGAGGTACCAAACGAAGAGCAGAAGAGTAGTCAGTAAGCCAGGGTCAGTATGGAGCAGGAACAAAATAGAAGGAGCTGTAGCTGGGCCAGGAAACCACACGAAAAAGAATAACAAGCAAGGAGGAACAGGAAATGCAGGTATAAATAGACAGAGGGCGGGAGCTAGCTGAGTCTGGCCAGGCTGCGATAGGCTCTCCCACTCCTAAGCCTGCCAGCCTGAGTGGTGGAAGCTGGAGTCAGTCTCAGGGATGTAGATTCAGGTGCTGACTGATTAATTAAGGGAGTTAACCCCGAAGCTGTGCCTGGCAGATCCTTTACAGATACAATGTATTTTGAGAAGAAAACAGCGTATAGATGGAAACATGTGGGTAATGCACGTGGAATGTCTGGGGCATCCAGGGCTAATTATGTCCCGTCTAATAATTCGGAAACAAGTTCCAGTGATTTTTTTATCTTCAGAGGCAAGCGACATGGACGGAGGACGAGACGTGGGCTCCGTAAATGTCAAAGGAAAGGGTCCGAGATCAAAGGGGACCGGAGCAGCAGATCGTACCGGTAGCAAATAGGACTGACTCACTACACATTATCAACTTGTCGTCACATATACTAACTGGTGATGAAAGGTCAGTTTTGCAGAAGGGGCTCACCTTCTCCCCAATTAATACATTTGATAAATTTACTGTAACTAAGGATCTTTATCTTTTTTGCAGTAGGCTTACACTTCGCCTCAACCATCTCTGATAGATGACATTCCGAAAGATGAGCAGCAATTCTTTAGGGCATTATTGGATCTTTTGGAAGAGAATAAACGCGCTAGTGATCCAAATCGATTCCCCCATAAAGTGTAAAATGTATGGAATTCATTACTGACCTTAATCAAAATGAATTGAATATTAAACTTACCCACTGTATCTCAGACAATACAGTTGATATTTTTGGACCTGCGTTTACGGATTGTAAATAATCAACTAACCACTACGGTTTTCAGAAAAGAAACGGCCACTAATAGCCTATTACATTTTTCTAGCTTTCATCCACAGACCGGTATTCCAGTGGGATAGTTCCTAAGAACAAAACGTAACTGCTCACAGTGGGATGATTTCCAGGATCAGTCCCAATAACTAACGCATCGATTCTGTGAACGAGGTTACCCACGTCAAACAATATCTAATGCCTACCAACGAGCAAGGAAGAGTGAGAGATCAACTCTTCTACAAACAAAAACACGCCCCTGCGATAACAACATCACGTTTGTGACACCTTACAATAACCAATGGAAAAAAATGAGAACATTATTAGAAGATCACTGGTAAATTTTGCAGTCGGATCCGCGTATATGGCGTATTATTTCCGAGGTCCCCTTGATCACAGCCAGAAGAGCTCCTAATTTACGAGACAACTTGATGAAGAGCCATTTCGTGAGACCTACAGAAAAATTGGGGAGGGGTCACCAACTGCTTGGTTCATTTCTTTGTGGGGACTGTGCGACATACCAATTTGTTGAACCCACATCCTCTTTCAAAAATCCTCGTAATGGTGTAAATTATAAACTAAAGCACTATATAAATTGCAAATCAAAGATGGTCATTTATGGGTTTGTGTGCCCATGTAATTTTGTGTATGTGGGACAAACCACATGAGAGTTGAGAAAGAGAATTCAGAAACATGTATCAACGATTATGTTGGCCCAGAAGGATGAAGCCAAGGGGAAAACATTGACTTCTGTTGCCTTACATTTTCTGCGGACTTATGGAGGTAAGCCATGGGGAGTTAGGGTTATAGGCCTTGATAAGATTAAACTTGATCCTCATAATCTCCTGTAACGTACAGAGTCTAAATGGATTTATACATTGGACACTGTTGCGCCACATGGGCTAAACGAGGAGCTTGTTTTTACAGGCTTCCTTGGCTGAGATCCATAAGCTGTATACCGGATCTACTCATATTAGGAGGAGGATATTGTCAATTATTTTTTTATTATTTTTTTTATTTTTATTTTTATTTATGTAGATTCTTTAGGTAGCAGCTTCCATCTATGTTCTTCTATCAATGGATGATTGGAGTCTGGTGCTTCGCTATTGGAAAACTATTGTCTGGCTTAGATTATGCCTCAACAATGGTCATCTGAGTTCCTGATCCAAATTGAAGAACTGAAAAATCTATTGTTCTCTCAGTATTCTCTATTTGTCTATATATAATAGGATAATGTTTTATCTGTTTGCATGTAAGGTGTTTGTATGTAACTTGGCATTATATCTGTTTATCACACCCATCTGGGCGCAATTATGGGTCATATTTCAGAAGAGAGATCTTTATAGCCTACAGATTGAAACTAACTTATGGCAGCGCTGCCTGGTCCCATATGGGCTTCCTAGTGATGCCTCATAGGGATGCTATATCTTTCAATTCAATTTAATAGACACATTAGTATATTTCGGGCTCTCTCTCTCTTCTGTGTTATGTGAGTAGTTAGATTCTCACTACCTTGTGCCTTTCTGGTTTTTACATTGCTGTTATCCCCTGTTACATATGTATGTATGTATACTTATATGTTTATGTATGCATGTTTCTATGCATATATACACATACTGTCCTATGGTTGGCTATTTTGTATTCTGTATTTGGGGGTATATGCTGGTGCTATTAATTTTTGTCCTTTTTTTATTTTTTATTTTTTATTTTATTTTTTTATAATTTTTTTTATTTTTTATTATTATTATATTTATAAAAAAATGTTCATGATTTTTTTTATGTCTTATTTATCATGCATGGCAAGTTGCCAATCGTAATGATGCTGCTTTTTGATCTTCCATGGTGTCCGGGCGCTCCGTTCCACGCATGTGCCAATTTCCTTGGGCATGCGTGGTGCGGACCTTCTGGCCGCTGACCGCAGTCATGACACCGACTGTGTGCGTCTGTTGAACCCAGCCTATTCTGGGCCACTTCTGAATACCCTACTGACCTTTCTGGTTATAGCTGTGCCTACACTGGGACTTTTTTGTTTCTGGCCCATTTATCATGTTTGGCAACTTGCCAATCATAATGATGCCACTTTTCTCTTTTTTTTCTTCATGTTTGCCTCGACTCCATTCCGTGCATGCGCCAATTGTTTGGTGTATGCACGGTGTGGACCTTCCGACCGCAGCCATGATAACGTTTGTGTGTGTCTGTCGACGCCTATCCTGGGCCACTACTGAATAAGGCAGGTGTATCAAATATATGATCATTTACGAACTATAAAAATTGTTTTTTTTTTAACCTTGTTTGCATTCTATTTCCCCTGAGGAAGCTGCATTGTAAAGCAGCGATATGCTTGGGGTAGTTCCCTTACTACTGCACTTCTGGGTTATACATACCTGATATTCAGTGTGCGTCAAATTTCTGGCGTCTACTCTTTCTGTTTTCTATCTGTTTTCTGGTGCCTGCTTGTAATTTATTCTCCAGCTTTATCCCTTGTGTAGCTACAATTCTTGGCATGCTGAGCACCAGGTAATCCCAGGTTTCTGGTTCTTGTGATTATTATACGTTTTTGAGTAGAGGCTTTATATTTACCCAGTACTATCCATCTATTGGTATATTATTGTCCTATTGAGACAAGTATAGTGACTGTAGTTTTGCCCTGTTTATCTACACATGGGCTTCTGTTTATACATGTTGTTAAATGTTTTTATTTGTGTGTATATATGTTTTGGATCAATAAAAGTTTTTTCATTTTTCATACTATTTATATTGGGTGTCCATATATGGACACAGTGACGTCAGGCACTTCTGAAGCGGAATCCCAGACCCTGTGGCCAGTGTTTCCGCTCCAGGAGAAGTCCCTGACTTCACTCTGTCCATATATGGACACAGTGACATCAGGCACTTCTGAAGCGGAATCCCCGACCCTGTGGCCGTATAAGGAGATTGAAGTCAGGGACTTCTCTTGGAACGGTGGCGCTATCTACAGACAGGTAGTGGGGGTGCCATCTATGGGGGGTGCTATGTAGAACTACCTACAGGGGGCAGTATGGCATTACCTACAGGGGACTGTGTGGCACTACCTACAGGCGGGCTGTGGCAGTATATACAGAGGGCAGTGTGTGGCATTATCTACAGAGGAAAGTGTGTGGCAAAAAATGTACAAATGAAATTCATCCGATTTTAAAATGGACAGGCAAAAAAACGGATGCAAAACGGGTCAAAATTGGCCGTTAAAAACGGCAACACGGTCCGGAACGAAATCGGAACGGATGCAAAACGGCTGGAAAAAACTGTCCAAAATGGCCGTTTTTATCAGCCGACACTCGGACCCTGTCGTGTGAATAGAGCCTTATGCCTGGTGTAGGACCTGAGGAGGCGGAGCAGGACACATGGATTTTCTCTTTGAAGGCGGTGCCCAAGGCATAACACAGTGACCTTGGTGTTTCTTCAATATATTCACCCGTACCCTGCATCGGAAATTTTGCAGTGGCCGGTGCCGGAATAGGAGCAGGGCTGCAGTACGGCAGCACGGCCGCTATACAGTGGTCGGAGCCATCTGCTTCCGGCACCGACCATTACATAATTCCAATGCAGGAGGGAGCCGGAACAGCTAATTGGAGTGGGGTCTGGGTGTCGGACACCCACCGATCATATACTGATGTGCTATCCTGTGGATAGGTCATCAGTGTGAAAAATCGCCCCGTTCCCAGACAACCCCCTTAAGTAACTCTGACATTTGTTTCATAAGTTAAAACAAATAGTTCATGAGTTTTCTGTGCTGCATTCCATCTTACGTTTGTCTTTGAGATAAAAAGTTCCTTTTTTATTTTTTTGTAAATAATTTTGTTTTCCTGAGGGCAATAATACAGCCTGTCTGTTCACGCCTGACTTCCAAAGTGATCCAAAGTGAAAACAGACATCCACATCACAAAGAGGAAGTGTTTGATATATTTATTTAACACAATGAATTTTGTAGATCATGAATGCAGATACATTTTGCTGAATCTGCAATCTGAAAATTATGTCTTAAAGTCAAAATACAGCTCTACAAAGTAATTGAGTGCAAAATGAAACATATGTAATACTAAATTTACACCTTTACTCTCCTTGTAGACTGCAAAACCTACAACCTACAGCTAGCTTAAAGTGTAGCGCTAACTTTAGACACCATTTTCCAATTTACATACAGATGTAATCTAAATAAAAGAGCAACTTTACAACTACCTTGTGAGTTAAATAATGTACAATAATCGATGTTCGTGTTAAAAATCCCACAGCTCTTCCCTGCTTGTTCAGTGTCTGTACAGAACTTGATCTACCGTACCAGTTTGTATTTTGGGAATGAAGTGCTGTACAATAATATTATGTACTGTATAAAAAAGTAACGTCCACAAAAAGCAGCACAGCAGAAAGCATGACCAGATAGGGGCTCACTTAAAATCTTTGGGATGTATCTTGTCAAGTTATTCGTACTGTGATCATGGTTCGCAAATTTGGATGACACTCCGCGTCCCATCCGTGCAGTATTTACTGAGCATGAATACTGCACTGACTTTTGCATGGGGCCTAAAACAATCTGTAATAGGTAGCTCATCTGAATTTTAATATAATGTCTGAATCGATTGGTGTGAAATGTGGTGCCTCTGGATTCATGCTGGACAGTTCTGCCCTAATGAAACGGAGCTAAAAAAACAGACAAGCAGCAGCAATTGAGATAAATAAATAGCAGGTAAGCTTCACCTACAGGTATCAACATACATCCTGTATAATTTCTGAGTTCACAACTTGACATCTGCTCTAAGATATTAGGTCAGGTGGGGGGGACGTTCGGAGATCATTTGGTCTGGCCCGGTGCTGCCGCCACGTCATTCACTACTTAGCTCTGTCCATCCTACTCACTCACATCTAGGAGTAGGTGGACGGTGCCAAGTATGGTGGCGGTGGTATGAGTGAGGTCGGTGCATGCTGGCCCGAGAGTGGACCAGTCCGGTAACCTGACCTGAGTCACCTGACCTCACGTCGGTGAAGTGAGGTCAGTTGTCTCAGGTCAGGAGACCAGACTGGTCCACTCTAGGGCCGCCACAGTCCAGTCACCTGACCTGAGTCACCTGACCTCACGTCAGTGATGTGGAGTCAGGTGACTGGACTGGTCCACTCCCGTCACAACACGCACTGACCTCGCTCTGACCGCCACTACCGCCGTGTCATTCTCTGCTTGACTACGTCCACCCTACCCACTCACATTTAGGAGCAGGAGGAGGACGACGGACAGAGCCAAGTATGGCGGCGCTCTGAGTGAAGTCGGTGCGTGCCGGCCCAGAAGTGTCACCTCATATAAGACCTGTACTAAATGCATGAAGTGAGTTAAAGGGGTTTTCCCATCAAGGACATTAATGATATATTCACAAGATATGTCATAAATGTCAGATAGGTGCGGATCCCAGATCTATCTTTAGAATGGTGCCCCCTACACCCCGTTCTACCTCTTTGTGTTGTGGCTGAAGCTTGTGATTTACGACCATGAATAAGAAAACGGCATAGCTTGCTGACCTACTCTGTCTCCGTAAGTCCCACAGAAATGAATGGTAGTTATGGAAACAGCGTAACTCACATGCTATGCTGTTTCCGTAACTGCCATTCACTACATATCCAGTGGATATGTCATAAATGTACCTGATGGGAAAAGCCCTTTAACCTTTTCAGGACCAAGGGTCATCGATGCCTCAATGACCAGCCCCAATTTTTCAAATCTGACATGTGTTATTTTATGTGGTAATAACTCTGGAATGCTTTTGCCTATCCAAGCGATTCAGAGATTGTTTTCTCGTGACATATTGTACTTTGTGTTAGTGGAAAACTTTGGTCGGTCAATAAATTCATAGCTTATTTGTGAAAAACACCAAAATGTAAAGAAAATGTGCAAAAATTCTAATTTTTCAAAATTTTAATGTAATCTACTTGTAAAACAGATAGTAATACCACACAAAATTGTTACTAATTAACATCCCCCATATGTCTACTTTATATTTGCATTGTTTTTTGAACATTATTTTATTTTTCTAGGACGTTGCAGCAATTTCTCCCATTTTCAAGAAAATTTCAAAAGGCTAATTTGTCAAGGACCAGTTCAGTTCTGAAGTGGCTTTGAGGGCCTTATGTACTAGATAGACCTCATAAATCACTCCATATTTAAAACTGCACCCCTCAAAGTATTCAAAACAGCATTCAGAAAGTTTATTAACCTTTTAGGCGTTTCACAGGAATTAAAGAAATGTAGTTATGAACTTTACAAATTTCATTTTTTTTGCCGAAATTAATTAGTAATACATTTTTTTCTGTAACACAGAAGGTTTTACCAGAGAAATGCAACTCAATATTTATTGCCTAAATTCTGTAGTTTTTAGAAATATCCCACATGTGGCTCTAGTGTGATAATAAACTGAAGCATTGGCCTCAGAGCACCTAGAGGATTTTGGGGTCTCCTTTTTTAGAATATATTTTAGGCACCATGTCAGGTTTGAAGAGGTCTTGTGGAAAACAGTGGAATCTCCCCAAAAGTGGTTTTGGTAACTACACACCTCAAGGAATTTATCTAGGGGTATAGTTAGCATCTTGACCCGACAGGTCTTTTGCTATATTTATTGGAATATGTCTGTGAAAATGAAAATCGACTTTTTTTCTGAAAAAATATAAAAAAATGTAATTTTAACAAGGAATAAAGAATAAAAAGCATCCCAAAACTTGTAAAGCTATTTCTCACGATTACAAAAATACCCCATATGTGGTAATAAACTGCTGTTTGGACCCACGGCAGAGCTCATAAGGGAGGGAGCACCATTTGGCTTTTGGAGTGCAGATTTTGCTTGGTAGTTGTTCTGTTCGGGGTATTGCTGATATTTTAGTTTATAATGTGGGGGCATATGTAAGCTGGGCAGAGTAGATCAGGGCATAAGAGGGTATAATAATGGGGTAAATAAATAATTCATAGATGTGTGGCCAGTGTCGCACTGATAAATGGTGCCCAATCTTATCCGCTTTTGGACACTCTGCACCATATATTCTGAGCGCCAGAACTTTTTTTAAATATTTCCCCAACCGGAGCCGTGCAAGGGCTTATTTATTACGTTACAATCTGTAGTTTTCATTGGTACCATTTTAGGGTACATGTGATTTTTTGATCACTTTTTATTAGATTTTTTTTGCAAGCAAAGTGACAAAAAAAACATACATTTTGACAATGTGTTTTGACCTTTTTTTTACAGTAATCACTGTGCTCTATAAATGACATTTTACTTTATTCTGCGGGTCGGTACGATTACGGCGATACCATATGTATATAGTTTTTTATGTTTTGTGGCGTTTGCGGAATAAAATCACTTTTCTATAAAATTATTTATTTTTTGTGTCACGATATTCTGAGAGCCATAACTTTTTTATTTTTCAGTCAAAAAAGCTGTGTAAGGGCTTGTTTTTTGCGGGACGGGTTGTAGTTTTTATCGGTATTATTTTGGGGTATATGCAAATTTTTGATCACTTTTTATTCTATATTTTGGGAGTGGTGATGACCAAAAAAATAGTGATGCTAGTATTGTTTTTTAATGTGTTCACCATGCGGGAAAAATAATTTTATAGTTTTATAGTTTAGGTAGTTACGTATGTGGTGATACCAAATATGTGTACTTTTTTAACGTTTTATTTTTTTTCCTATAATAAAAGACTTATTGGAAAAAAAAGCATTTTTTGTTTTTGTAACGTATAACTTGTTTTTACACTTTTATAAAACATTTTTATTACTTTTTTTTTTACTTGTAGATCTGCAGCACCGATAGCTGCTATAACACATTACACTACCTAGTGTAACGTGTTATAAACTGTCAGTGTGACGTTGGCAGCCACACTGACAGGAAGCCTATGAGGACCAGCTTGTCCTCATAGGCTTCCGTGAATGGCAGACCGGAGGCCGTTGTATGGCCTCCGGTTTTGCCATGCAACCGACGGCAGCACCCACAATCGGTCCTCGGGAAAGTTTGTTGTAGCAACAAACTTTCCAGTTTGTTGCTACAACAAACTTTCCCTGCGGTCCCATGATCGGGACCTGTACCTATAAGGTCCCGATTATGTCTCTGGGACCAGAGGCAAGGGTTAACAGCGCGATCCGGGTGTCAGCACTACTCTGAGACACCCGGATCGCGCTTTTAACACCCACTGTGAATTCACGTCGGCGCTGCACAGAGCTCAGCAACCGCCGACGTGAATTTACTGTGGGCGGTCAGGAAGCAGTTAATAATGGTGATCATATTCTCTGTAGCCGAACCAATCGGTTCGGCTGTCATAGAACAGGTTGCTGGGGAGCCGCGGACACTGACACAGCCGGCGTCCGAGTGCTTTTCACAGCACTATGCCGGCTGGAACAGAGATCTGTATATACACGTCCTGGCAGCACGGGGTATGTGCGAAAAGGACGTGTATCTACAGATTGTCGGCATGAAAGGGTTAAGTAAGTAAGTCAGAACAACTTACTGCTTCAAGCAGTTGTTTTCAAAACTTACCATTGCAAAGAGTTGACTGCGCTCCAGACTGACCGACGCAGTAGCAACATCATCAATATTAGATAACATCACACGCCTCACCAAAGAGAAGCAGTTCCTGCCATCTCATTAGGGGTGAGTTAATAAAATGTTTGACCAAATATAGCAGGCTAATTTTTAAAGAGGCTCTGTCACCAGATTTTCAAACCCCTATCTCCTATTGCAGCTGATCGGCTGTGGGAGGAAGTGAGTGACGTCACAGCGTGATCTCGCGAGGACACGCTGTGTGTCTGTGAACTGCCAGAAGCTGGGTGGTAACGAAGAGAAGTGGATGATGCTGATTCGTCAGCATCATACACTTCCATTCACAACGCCCAGCTAGTAAAACAAGTAAACACACCCAGATGTAACGAACACAATAAACGCCCAGTTGGAAATAAGATTAAAAACGCCCAGTTGTCCATAAGAAAGGCTAATTTGCATAAATATAAAAATGCTCATAACTTGCCCAAAAATGCTCGTTTTTGAAAAAGAAAACCGTTACTGTTATCTACATTGCAGCGCCGATCAGCTGCAATAGGAGATAGGGGTTTGAAAATCTGGTGACAGAGCCTCTTTAAGTTGATCATTTTTTATGCCCCCCGAATGATGTTATAAATATCCAAATGGCCCTTGGCAGAAAAAAGGTTCCCAACCCTGTATTAGGTAGTATTATTGACCTTTTTAAATGCAAATTACTCAAGTAAAATTAATAAATTAACAATAATAATAATAACCAGAACAATACATATCCAGACATGTAAAAATCACAAAAAATATAAGTTGCTCTATACAGAACTGTCTACAACTGATAATCAACAGTAATAATAATAAAAACTGAAATAAAAAGCCAAGTAAGGTACAAAAACCATAATCGCTTTAAGGCTATGTTTATACGGGTCGGATTTGCTGCGGATAAGTCCGCAGGAAATCCGACCCGGATTCTGCAGGGAATTCCGGATGAAAGTCTGCACCAAATTGAGTTTAATTTGGTGCAGATTTTTGTCTGGTTTTGCCACTGAGGAAGCAAAAAATATTTATCATACTTACCTCCGCTGGTCTCCTGTAGTGATGCGTCCCTGCTCCCCGGCTGGTCTTTGAGCTGCCAGCCTCCTAGAATGACGTCTCATCCCAAGTGACCGTTTCGGCCTGTGATTGACTACAGTGGTCACATGGGATGAAATGTCATCCCAGGAGGCTGGCACTACAGAGACCAGACGGGGAAGCAGTGAGGCATTGCTATGTGAGACCAGGAGAGGTGAGTATGATTTTTTTTTATTATTATCATTTTAAATAGAAAATAGGGATTTTTTTCCACTTGCAATTTCTGCTGAGGATTCACAGCTTTTTTTTTATATTTAATATAATTTTTTATGATTGTTGAATTACAACAAAACATTCCATACTACATAACAAAAAAAACAAAGAAACCGTTCCAAGTTAATATTACACCAAACAAAGCATTATGTAGTACAGACACAAAGGGATTCAAATAGATAATACTAAAAAATCAACAATCACCCACAAAAACCCTGGAAAATATTGCATGGGCAGGGAAACATCTACTTACACATTTTAAACTAGCCCTAAGGTCTTTTTCTGTTCGGGGGATAGTTCCACTATCCATCTGTTCCAGATCCTCTTGGTTCTGGTACTATATACAGTGGAGGAAATAAGTATTTGATCCCTTGCTGATTTTGTAAGTTTGCCCACTGTCAAAGTCATGAGCAGTCTAGAATTTTTAGGCTAGGTTAATTTTACCAGTGAGAGACAGATTATATATAAAAAAAAAAAAAGAAAATCACATAGTCAAAATTATATATATTTATTTGCATTGTGCACAGAGAAATAAGTATTTGATCCCCTACCAACCATTAAGAGTTCAGCCTCCTCCAGACCAGTTACACGCTCCAAATCAACTTGGTGCCTGCATTAAACAGCTGTCTTAAATGGTCACCTGTATAAAAGACTCCTGTCCACAGACTCAATTAATCAGTCTGACTCTAACCTCTACAACATGGGCAAGACCAAAGAGCTTTCTAAGGATGTCAGGGACAAGATCATAGACCTGCTCAAGGCTGGAATGGGCTACAAAACCATAAGTAAGACGCTGGGTGAGAAGGAGACAACTGTTGGTGCAATAGTAAGAAAATGGAAGACATACAAAATGACTGTCAATCGACATCGATCTGGGGCTCCATGCAAAATCTCACATCGTGGGGTATCCTTGATCCTGAGGAAGGTGAGAGCTCAGCCGAAAACTACACGGGGGGAACTTGTTAATGATCTCAAGGCAGCTGGGACCACAGTCACCAAGAAAACCATTGGTAACACATTACGCCGTAATGGATTAAAATCCTGCAGTGCCCGCAAGGTCCCCCTGCTCAAGAAGGCACATGTACAGGTCCGTCTGAAGTTTGCAAATGAACATCTGGATGATTCTGACAGTGATTGGGAGAAGGTGCTGTGGTCAGATGAGACTAAAATTGAGCTCTTTGGCATTAACTCAACTCGCCGTGTTTGGAGGAAGAGAAATGCTGCCTATGACCCAAAGAACACCGTCCCCACTGTCAAGCATGGAGGTGGAAACATTATGTTTTGGGGGTGTTTCTCTGCTAAGGGCACAGGACTACTTCACCGCATCAATCGGAGAATGGATGGAGCCATGTACCGTCAAATCCTGAGTGACAACCTCCTTTCCTCCACCAGGACATTAAAAAATGGCTCGGGGCTGGGTCTTCCAGCACGACAATGACCCAAAACATACAGCCAAGGCAACAAAGGAGTGGCTCAAAAAGAAGCACATTAAGGTCATGGAGTGGCCTAGTCAGTCTCCAGACCTTAATCCCATCGAAAACTTATGGAGGGAGCTGAAGATCCGAGTTGCCAAGCGACAGCCTCGAAATCTTAATGATTTACAGATGATCTCCAAAGCGGAGTGGGCCAAAATTCCATCTAACATGTGTGCAAACCTCATCATCAACTACTAAAAACGTCTGACTGCTGTGCTTGCCAACAAGGGTTTTGCCACCAAGTATTAAGTCTTGTTTGCCAAAGGGATCAAATACTTATTTCTCTGTGCACAATGCAAATAAATATATATAATTTTGACAATGTGATTCTGTTTTTTTTTAAATATAATCTATCTCTCACTGGTAAAATTAACCTAGCCTAAAAATTCTAGACTGTTCATGTCTTTGACAGTGGGCAAACTTACAAAATCAGCAAGGGATCAAATACTTATTTCCTTCACTGTATATGTACTGAGCTTTGTTCTGGTGCTGTATATATGTACTGAGCTTGGTTCTAGGGTTGTGTTTATGTGTAATGTGTACTGAGCTTTGTTCTGGTGCTGTATTTATGCACTAAGCTTTGTTGTGGTGCTGTTTATATGTACTGAGCTTTGTTCTGTTGCTGTATTTATGTACTGAGCTTGGTTCTGGTGTTGCATTTATGTACTGAGCTTGGTTCTGGTGTTGTATTTATGTACTGAGCTTTGTTCTGGTACTGTATTTATGTACTAAGCTTTGTTCTGGTGCTGTATATATGTACTTAGCTTTGTTCTGGTGCTGTATTTGTGCTGAGCTTTTCTCTGGTGCTGTATTTATGTACTGAGCTTTGTTCTGGTGCTGTATATATGTACTGAGCATGGTTCTGGTGTTGTATTTATGTACTGAGCTTGGTACTTGTGCTGTTTATATGTACTGAGCTTTGTTCTGGTGCTGTATATATGTACTGAGCATGGTTCTGGTGTTGAATATATGTACTGAGCTTGGTTCTTGTGCTGTATTTATGTACTGAGCTTGGTTCTGGTGTTGTATTTATGTACTGAGCTTGGTTCCGGTGCTTTATTTATGTGCTGAGCTTTGTTCTGGTGCTGTATGTATGTACTGCGCTTGGTTCCGGTGTTGTATTTATGTACTGTGTTTGATTCTGGTGTTGTATTTATGTACTGAGTTTTGTTCTGGTGTTCTATGTATGTACTGTGCTTGGTTCTGGTGCTGTATATATGTACTGAGCTTTTGTTCTGGTGTTGTATTTATGTACTGAGCTTTGATCTGGTTCTGTATTTATGTACTGAGATTGGTTATGGTGTTGTATTTATGTACTGAGCTTGGTTCTGGTGCTTTATTTATGTGCTGAGCTTGGTTCTGGTGTTGTATTTATATACTGAGCTCGGACTTTATTGATAAAATATCACGTTATATCCCATCCAACTGAGCATGCAAGTATGTAACTTTACAGTCTGTTCCTTTAACTGTACTTAGTATCACCTGTAATAGCAGTAAGTTATCCAACCCTTGGGGTTGAGTTTGACACCCTAGATTGTTATCTGAGGTGTCCACAATAGTAGGTGTTACCACTTATTCTCCTAAAGAGCTTATTGATGTAGTACCTTTATCTTCTTGCTTAGATATTAAAGTAGGCAAAGTTTTACACGCTCTTGTGCCAGATGACAACAGGGAGCTAAGGAATTTATCCAAATTTTGGGAGTTTTTCTCTTTCTGGGATTCTGGTAGACAATTCCCCAATCTGCATTGAGAATAGCCCTTTTTTCAACAGTTTTTTAGCTGGCATATTTAGGGCGTTGAGCTACCCTATATAAAATTTCCACAACTCAGCAGCAATGAAGGTGCTCAGCGGCAATGTAAAAATTCAGCAGCAGTGGGAGAACTCAGCAACAATAAAGAGACTCAGCAGGGAAGGAGGAACTCTGCAGCAATGGAGGAGCTCCACAGCAATAAAGGAGCTCAGTGGTGTTGGTGGAATTCAGCAGCCATGGAGGGTCTCGAGAGCAGTAAAGGAGCTCACTGGCAATGAAGGCACACAGCGGAAGAAGAGGCACATAGCATCGATAGAGGCACACAGCAGCACTAGAAGTGCACGGCAGCAATGGAGGAACTCAGCAACAATGGAGGAACTCAGCAGCAATGGAGGAACTCAGCAGTGATGGAGGAACTCACCAGCGATGGAAGAACTCAGCAGCAATGGAAGAACCCAACAACAATGGAGGAACTAAACCGCAATGGAGGTACTCAGCCACAATGGGGGAACTCAGCCGCAATGGGGGAAGCAAATGGAGGCCTACAAAAGAGTATCTCAACAGTAATGGAGGAGATGAGCAGTCATAAAGGAACTCAACATCAACTCAGCAATAATAGAGGACCTTGGCAGGAATGGAGGACCTCAGCAGCAATGGAGGAATTCAGCAACAATGGGGGGACTCAGCAGCGATGGAGGAATTTAGCAGCAACGGAGGAACTCAGCAACAACGGAGAAACTCAGCGGCCATAGAGGAACTCAGCAGCCATAGAGGAACTCAGCAGCCATAGAGGAACTCAGTAGTCATATAGGTACTCAGCAGCCATAGAGGAACTCTGCAGCGAAGGAGGAACTGAGCAGCAATGGAGGATCTCAGCAGCATTGGAGGAACTCAGCAGCAGTGGAGGAACTCAGCAGAAGTGGAGGAACTCAGCAGCAATGGTGGAATTCTGCAACAAAGGAGGCGCTCAGCAGCAATGGAGGGACTCTACATTACTGGAGGAGTTCAGCAGCAATGGAAGATCTCAGCGGCAATGGAGGCACTCCACAGTACAAGAAGATTAGCATAAAAAACGCTTTGAAATCTTAACCCCTTCAGGACTGAGCCTGTTTTGGCCTTGTGGATGCAGCTAATTTTTTCAAATCTGACGTGTCAATTTATGTGGTAATAACTTGGGAATGCTTTTACCTAACCAAGCGATTCTGAAATTGTTTTCTCGTGACATATTATACTGTATGTTAGTGGAAAAATGTGATCAATAAATTCAGTATTTGTTTGTGGCAATCACCAAACTTTAGAGAAAATTTTGAAAAATTTTCATTTTTCTAAATTTAACTGTATCTGCTTGTAAGAAAAATAGTAATACCACACACAATAGTTACTAATTAACATTTCCCATATGTCTACTTCACTCTTTTTTGAACATCCTTTTCTTTTTCTAGGACGTTACAAGGCTTAGAACTTTAGCAGCAATTTCTCACATTTTCAAGAAAATGTCCAAAACCTATTTTTATAGGTACCAGTTCAGTTCTGAAGTGGCTTTGAGGGCTTTATATATTAGAAACCCCCATAAGTCCCCTTATTTAAAAAACTGCACCCCTCAAAGTATTCAATACAACATTTAGAAAGTTTCTTAACCCTTTAGGTGTTTCACAGGAATTAAAGCAATGTAGAATGGAAATTTACAAATTTCTTTTTTTTGTCGGAAAATCCATTTTAATCCATTTTTTTCTGTAACACAAAAGGTTTTACCAGAGAAACACAACTCAATATTTATTGCCCAGATTCTGCAGTTTTTAGCAATATCCCACATGTGGCCCTAGTGTTGTAGTGGACTGAAGCTCCGGCCTCCGAAGCAAAGGAGCTCCTAGAGGATTTTGGGGCCTCCACTTTATTAGAATACATTTTAGGCACCATGTCCGGTTTGAAGTGGTCTTGTGGTGCCAAAACAGTGGAAACACCTCCAAAAAGCCACCATTTGGCAAACTACACCCCTCAAGGAATTCATCAAGGGGTATAGTGAACATTTTAACCCCACAGGTTTTTTGCTGAATTTAGTGGAATTAGTCCATAAAAATTTAAATCTAAATTTTTTCCAATAAAACTTAGAAATTATAAATTTTTACAAGGAATAAAGAAGAAAAAGTGCCCCAAGATTTGTAAAGCAATTTCTCTTGATTACGGCAACACAGTGGGGCTCAGAAGGGAAGGAGCGCTATTTGGCTTTTGGAGCCCAAGTTTACTCAATTGGTTTTCGGGTGTCATGACGCATTTGCAAAGCCCCTGAGGGACCAAAACAGTAGACACCCCGCAGAAGTGACCCCATTTGGGAAACTACAGCCCTAAAAAGAATTTTTCTAGGGGTATAGTGAGCATTTTGATCCCATAGGTTTTTTGCTGAATTTAGTGTAATTAGGCCGACAAAACTTCTATTGTTTTTTATTCTTTTTTTTTTTACAGCGTTCACCGTGCGCTATAAATTACATATTTAATTTATTCTGTGGGTTGATGCGAATACGGCAATACCATATGTATATAGGATTTTTATGTTTTACGGTGTTAGGCACAACTTTTTTATTTTTCTATCAGGAAAGCTGTGTGAGGGCTTATTTTTTTGCGAAACAAACTGTCGTTTTTATTGGTATGATTTTTGGGTACATGCGACTTTTTGATCCCTATTTATGCAATTATTTGGGAGCTGAAGTGACTAAGAATAGCGATTCCGGTATAGTTATTTCTATTTATTTTTTTATGGCGGTCACCGTGCAGGATAAATTACATTATATTTTTATCGTTCAGGCCGTTACGGACGCGGCGATACTAATTATGCATAGTTTATTTTATTTTTTCATTTTTTCTAATAATGAAGTACTTTATAAGGGAAAAAGGGCGATTATTAAATTGTATTATTTTGACATTTTACTTTTGTACATTTTTTTTAAAACTTTTTAAAACTTTTTTTTTTTAGTCCCACTAGGGACTTGAAGATCCAATTGTTGGATCATTATTATAATACCCTGCAATACTTATGTATTGCAGGGTATTATACCTGTCAGTTACCCACTGACAGGAGGCATATTAGGTCCTGCCTCTGGCAGGACCTAATTGCCTTCCATAGATGGCAGTCCGGAAACCTTTCTTAGGCTTCCAGTTGCCATAGCAATCGCCCCCGCAACAATCGGCCCCCGCAATTGCGTAGCGGGGTGCCGATGTTGCTATAACAACTTAAATGCGGCGGTCGCTATTGACTGCCGCATTTAAGGGGTTTATCGGTTCAGATCACCGCTGCGATCCAACCCGATAATTTCCCCCAGTACTAAGGCTGCTAGTACTGGGAGATGCCGGGCTGCGGGGACCGCCTGTGGGCTCTGTTAGGAGCACACGTAGATTAACAGGCTGCAGGCACAAGGACCAGTGCTGCAGCCCGTTAATCTACGTGGGGTGGTCGGGAAGGGGTAAAGCAAACACCGTAGTTACATAGTTACATAGTTACATAGTTAGTACGGCTGAAAAAAGACACATGTCCATCAAGTTCAACCAAGGGAAGGGAAAAGGGAAGGAAAAATTTCTACACATAGGAGCTAATATTTTTTTGTTCTAGGAAATTATCTAACCCTTTTTTAAAGCCATCTACTGTCCCTGCTGTGACCAGCTCCTGCGGTAGGCTATTCCATAAATTCACAGTTCTCACTGTAAAGAAGCCTTGTCGCCTCTGCAGCTTGAACCTTTTTTTCTCCAGACGGAGGGAGTGCCCCCTTGTTTTTTGAGGGGGTTTTACAAGGAACAGGATTTCACCATATTTTTTGTATGTGCCATTAATATATTTATATAAGTTAATCATGTCCCCCCTTAGTCGTCTTTTTTCAAGGCTAAATAGGTTTAATTCTTTCAATCTTTCCTCATAACTTAAATTCTCCATGCCCCTTATTAGCTTCGTTGCTCTTCTTTGTATTTTTTCCAACTCCAGGGCATCCTTTCTATGAACTGGAGCCCAGAACTGAACTGCATATTCTAGATGAGGCCTCACTAATGCTTTGTAAAGTGGCATTATTACATCCCTGTCCCGCGAGTCCATGCCTCTTTTAATACACGACAATATCCTGCTGGCCTTTGAAGCAGCTGATTGACACTGCATGCTGTTATTGAGTTTATGATTTACAAGTACACCCAGATCCTTCTCAACAAGTGAATCCGCCAGTGTAGCGCCCCCTAGGACATATGATGCATGCAGGTTGTTGGTACCAAGATGCATAACTTTACATTTATCTACATTAAACTTCATTTGCCAAGTGGACGCCCAAACACTTAGTTTGTTTAAATCTGCCTGTAATTCATGAACATCTTCCATAGTCTGAACTATATTACATAGCTTGGTGTCATCTGCAAAAATAGAAATAGTGCTATTAATCCCTTCCTCTATATCATTAATAAATAAGTTGAATAATAGTGGTCCCAGCACTGAACCCTGGGGTACACCACTTATAACCGGGGACCATTCAGAGTAGGAATCATTGACCACAACTCTCTGGATACGGTCCTTGAGCCAATTCTCAATCCAATTACAAACTATATTTTCTAAACCTATAGTCCGTAATTTACCCATTAGGCGTCTATGGGGGACATTGTCAAATGCCTTTGCAAAGTCCAAAAACACTAAATCCACAGCGGCCCCTCTGTCTAGACTTCTGCTTACCTCTTCATAAAAACAGATTAGGTTAGTTTGACAACTTCTGTCCTTAGTAAAACCGTGCTGGCTGTCACTTATAATGCTATTTATTGTCACATAATCCTGTATATAGTCCCTCAATAGCCCCTCAAACATTTTCCCCACGATGGATGTTAAGCTTACTGGTCTATAATTACCCGGGGAAGACCTAGAGCCCTTTTTGAAAATAGGCACCACATTTGCCCTGCGCCAGTCCCTTGGCACTATACCTGTCACTAGAGATTCTCTGAATATTATGAAAAGGGGGACAGAAATAACTGAACTAAGCTCTTTAAGAATTCTAGGGTGTAACCCATCTGGTCCCGGAGCCTTGTGCACATTTATTTTATTTAATTTAGCTTGGACCATCTCTACATTCATCCAATTCAGTATATCAACTGATATATTAACAGCACTGGCACCGGCTACATCAGCTGCTCTTTCTTCTGTTGTATATACAGAGCTAAAGAACCCATTTAGTAACTCTGCCTTCTCTTGATCCCCTGTGATCAACTCCCCATTACCATTATCTAGGGGTCCTACATGTTCAAGCCTTGGCTTTTTTGCATTTATATGCTTGAAGAATTTTTTAGGATTTGTTTTACTATCCTTGGCCACCTGCCTTTCATTTTGTATTTTTGCTAATTTTATTACATTTTTACAGATTTTATTAAGCTCTTTGTATTTTACAAAGGCTACAGCTGTACCCTCAGATTTGTATTTTTTAAATGCCCTTTTTTTGTCATGTATTGCCCCTTTCACAGAAGGTGTAAGCCATGTGGGGTTTAATTTGAGTCGTTTATACTTATTACCTGTAGGAATACATTTTGCACTATAATAACTCAAAGTAGATTTGAAAATCTCCCATTTATCATTTGTTCCATTATTTGACATTAGTTCTTCCCAGTCTATATCCTGAATTGCAGCCCTCATCCTGGGGAAATTGGCTTTCTTAAAATTAAATGTTTTTGCCCTCCCAGCCTGCGTTTGTTTTTTACAGTATAGGTAAAATGTAACTATATTATGATCACTGTTACCGAGGTTTTCACGAACATTGACATTCCCAACAAGATCTGCATTATTAGAAATGACCAGATCCAACAGAGCTTCACCTCTAGTCGGGTCTTCCACAAACTGGCCCATAAAATTTTCCTGCAACAGGTTGAGGAAATGTCTCCCCTTTGCAGTTGAAGCCGAACCATGACACCAATTAATATCCCGGAAATTAAAATCTCCCATTATCACTACAGTACCCGCCTGTGCAGCCCGCTCCATCTGTTTATATATCTGACCTTCCATCTCCTCAGTTATATTGGGGGGTCTATAGATTACACCAAAAGTAATTTTTTCAGTGTTTACCTCCCTTTCTAGTTCCACCCACAAGGTTTCAACCTCCTCACAGTCTTCACCCACTATTGTCTCTTTCACACTCGCCTTCATATCACTTCTCACATACAGACATACACCACCACCTTTCCTATTTGTCCTGTCTTTCCGAAAAAGTGTAAAACCCTGTAGATTTACAGCCCAGTCATGTGAAGAGTCCAGCCATGTTTCAGCAACACCAACTATATCAATATTTTCTTCCAGTATCAAGGCCTCCAGCTCCCCCATTTTGCTTGCTAGACTTCTGGCATTTGTGAACATACACTTTAACTTGCCTGTCAGTTTTTCACTTTTATTATCAGAAATGTGATTTAATGAGGAAGCAGATAGATCTTAGCAGTGTCCCACTTGGCATACACTTCCAGCATACTCCTACAGCCCTATCAAACAGCCACCAGAGTCCCACAGCAGTCTATTCTCAGCGATGTCAAGTGGAGCCAGCCACCCCAGATGAAGAGTGCCGACGAGAGCCCAGCTCCCCCTTAATGACTCCAGTGGAGCACTTGGCGCCCCAGAGAGCCGACCAACAGCTGACCGCCTCACCGGTTCTCCCAATATCAGTCCCGCTGAACCTCATCACATAAACGCAACAAACACCATGCTCTGAACAGGTGAGGAGGTGAGAAACGAGAGAGAGAGAGCTCACGGAACACGCCTGTTTACATGGTCACCCCCACCTAAAGTGAGGTTTAGATACGCCTTAGTGAGAATTCCCAGCTTTACTGTAGCACAAATTGCAATGGTTGGTATTTGTTGCAGATTTTTACTTCCGCATTGAACTAAAGAAACTGCACCTCAGTTCAATTTCTACAGAAAAATTTTCTGTAGTGCATGGATGGGATTTATTAAATATCATAACATTCCTACTGAAACACGCTGCGAATCTCCCACCCCGAAAATCTGCATGGAAAATCTGCAACAATTACTCTACAACAAATACCATGTGTTATAGCATACCACATACCATTTATGTAGCTAATATTTTCATGCCAAATTTCAGATAAAATATAACAGCAAAATTGAATTAAAACTGAACTGAAATTAAGAATTTTTCAAAGTCCAATTAAGATCCCAATCCCCGTACCCACTAATTTTAGGTATTGATATGTTAACTCATCGCATTATAATCAATTCTCTGATATAATGTTATCATTTTATTACTTGCCTCTACTAATAGGAATGATCCAGTAATAATTCTCTATGTCATACAGGAACAATTTATTTGCATGTTATTATTGTATTACTTCTAATGTTACACGTAAATCGAATGGACGCCATTACTGCTCATGCTTTACTATAGATTTTTTCCTTCAAAGTCTTGAGCTAGTGCAAGAATTGTCTAAGAGTTTTCAATTAAGTAAATCTCAGGCTCCATCTACGTGGGTTGGGTACTCTAGAAGCTTTGAGGTAGGGGATTGCAAAGTCCAAGTTTACAGACCACCAACAAATGCCGCCTATATGTCATTGTGATTTACTTTTTTATGCTGGATTTCCCCTTTAAGGGACTGTCATAAATAATGTCAGAGGGTGTGCCAAGATGAGATATCACCTTAACTTTACTATTTTACTGACAACTGTTAAGCTGAGGTTACACAGCAACATTTGGTTAATTGAAACTTGCAGTAAATCATTGGATTGCCACAACTGACACACAACCTTAATGCTTTCCAATAGGAAACAAGGTTGCAAGAGACCTTGCCACCATTGCAAAAAGCTATTAGCGATTAGCCAGGATCAATGTTTGCAGTGATCAGGGTAATTTGCATTTGGGTGAATAAAATTGTAGATGAGAATTTATTAAAATTGCAGCCCATACTATATTTCCACATGTCATTAGTGGATACTATGTTTACTTGGTCTTGCAAAATCTAAGCTTGCCTGGTTTATACTGTCGATACAGGGAGCACTAATTGAATTCTATATGTATTTTGGCTAGTGAGAAGGTGACATCCAAGGGTGTCAACCCATTCAATACATACTAGTATACACAACAAATACAAAGTATGCTGTCATGGAAATAAATAGTATTCTAAGATTCAACGGAAATTAGATGCAGGTGTGGTGCCAATAATGCCAGCGTACTTGACAGCCAGGCTGCTTTTCCCACTGGTATAATTGTTTAGTTCTAATTTGCCTTCTTAATCTCTTGCAGTGGCACCAATATGTGCTGAATACCAGTTACTATTCATTCAACTTATTGAGATTCTAAAACCTCAGCATTCTGCTCAGTGGATACAAAAAACAATTCTGTATTTTTGGGGCAGCTAAGACAACTACACCAATTCTACATTTACCATGGGTCATCGATGATTCTGGACATAGATACCTACAGTAAAGAATACGCTAATCTCCTATACCCACATATATGTAATTATAACTTTTTTTTGTCCCTGTTGACCCTGTACAGGAGCAAAGCTATAGGGGTGCAAAGTTAGACAACATTTTCTTCGAGAAGCAATGACTAATTTAAATTTGCAGGAAAATACAGTATGAGACCAATGACACATTGCTGTAAACATAGTAAGTAGAGCTACCTTACTATAAAAATGAAAACCTCATTTTCATAATTGATATCCGGCAGTTCATTGGCAGTTAGATAGTATTTGCATTAGAGTCCAGGAACTTCAAGCAATACTTCGGACTGGAGCAATTGACTGATTCAATTTTTCACAATAGTTACCAAGTATTTATAGTATTTAATATATTGATTTAAATCACTTCTACCTACTGTGTAAAATGAGCTACTTATTACATAGGCTACTCAAGTTTATTTATCATGCATACATATTTTATTTATTCACAGAACTCCCAGTGTAATGTAGTGAGTGGAGATAAAAGCTGGCTGTTGAACACTTTTGTGGTAGAAGTATACAGGGCTTTTTACCGATAGGTGATGCTGGTCAACTTTTCAACAAAGGATGAGCCCCAGGAACATAAAGGTGTGGCAGCATAAAGTAGCACCCCCAGTTATCGGTAAAAGTAGTTCCTAATACTACATGTAGTCCTGAATGTTTATTTTGTTACATTACACTGGGAGTACTGGGAATGAATAAAAGATGTATGCATGATAAATAAACTTGAGTAGCCTAAGTAATAAGTAGCTCATTTTACACAGTGGGTAGAAGTGATTTAAATCAATATATTAAATACTATAATTATAATTATATTTTACCTATACTGTAAAAAACAAACACAGGCAGGGAGGGCAAAAACACTTCATTTTAAGAAGGCCAATTTCCCCAGGATGAGGACTGCAATTCAGGATATAGACTTGGAAGAACGAATGTCAAATAATGGTACAAATGATAAATGGGAGATTTTCAAATCTACTTTGGGTAATTATAATCAATATATAGACTCCAAACGAATTTGTAACAAGGGCTGGGAACTGTTTAGACCACAACTGTCCCCCCATATCATCTAGGCAGCTCCATGATAATCCATATACCACAAAGAAACAAACAAGAGCCTTTAACGCCAATGTATATATAAAAGTTTAAATCTTTATTACACAAACACTGTACATGATTAAAATACCATAAAGAGACAACTCTAGTATAGGAAGCGGAGACCGCACCAAGTATTGTTACTACCTAACATCCAGGGGTAGCTAATTGACTATTTAAATAAATAAGCATCTGTTTTAAAGTTAGTATATCAGTAATACACCATTACTCAGAAGTAAGAAGAATCTCTTTATTGGTAATATGTTTCGTGTCCGGGATAGAGGGATTATGCGATCCAGTATGTAAATTCATTGATCACTATTTGAAACCTATGGTATATGATTTACCTTCCTATGTCAAGGACACGACGGACGTTCTCGGTAGGGTCAGTGGTATCCAAGTGGAATCAGATATGTACCTTGTGACTGCAGACATCGAGTCACTTTATACGAGCATTAGGCATCAGGATGGGCTGGAGGCGGTCCGCTTCTTCCTGGGGACCAGCAACCGGGATGGCCAATTATGTGATCTTATCCTTGAATTATTACAATTTATTTTAAGCCATAATCTTTTTGTATTCAAGGACTGTTTCTATTTGCAGCGGCAGGGTACGGCGATGGGGGCGGCGTGTGCGCCATCCTATACGAACCTGTTTCTCTGACTTTGGGAGAGACAGGTTTTCCTTGGGGACGGCGCCCACGCCGCCGACCAGGTGCAGATGTGGCTGCAATATATTGATGACATTTTCTTTATTTGGCAGGGATCGGAGTCTGGCCTGATGGGTTTCATGCAGCAATTGAACCTAAATCCATTTAATATTAAGTTAACATATAAATACCATCGTCACCAAGTAGAATTTTTGGACATACTGATTTTTTCTGACAGTCAAGGTTTTCTACATACAGATGTATTGCGTAAGTCCACATCGGTTAATTCATTGCTGCATGCCTCATCGGCCCATACTCCATCCACGATTAAAGCCATCCCGGTTGGTCAGTTCCTCAGGATGAGGCGGATCTGCTCATCTGATGCCCTTTTTGAATGCCAATCAGCAGATCTGAGGAATAGATTTATGGATAGAGGATACAGCAATAGGGCCATTAAGTTGGGCTACAGGAGAGCAAAAACTACATTGCGTAATAACCTTCTGAAACCCAAAAAACAATTGGACAATCAGTCTGGGGTACGCTTTATATCTACCTACAATGGGCAGTGGAACAAGATGCGGAGTATCTTGGAGCACCACTGGCCCATTCTTATGTCTGAACCTCATTTAGCTCAGAGTTTATCTGAGAGACCCCTGATGACTGCGAGAAGAGCCAAGAACTTAAGGGATTTCCTTGTAAAAAGCCACTATGTCCCTCGTCAGATATCACCTTTTGGTTCCCGTGGACCTAGAAAAGGATGCTACCCTTGCGGTAAATGTAGAGCATGTGCCAACATTTGTCGGGCAACAAATTTTTCCTCAGCAGATGGAACACGTAATTTTAATATCCGTGAATACATTTCATGTAGCACGACACATGTGATTTACTACGCTACATGTGGGTGCTCAAAGATATATATCGGACTGACTTCTCGAGAACTGAGAATCCGTACTAGAGAACATGTACGTGATATCTTGGGGGCCAGTGAGGTAGATGACCCGACACAACTGAAGACCATACCTCAGCATTTTAAGAGGTACCATGACTGTAATCCGAGAACTTTTTCGGTCAAAGGTATCAATAGGATACATTGTGGCATCAGGGGGGGAATGTGAAGAGGGTGTTGGCGCAAAGGGAATCCAAATGGATCGTCATGTTGGGATCCATGACACCACGGGGACTCAACGAAAACCTTAGTTTTGTCCCATTTCTGTAAAACTTATTTCACAATCTTTACCGCCCATTTGTTTTTATCATATTTTTTTGTATTTTAATTATGTGTTGCTCTATATGTCCTCTCTATTAGGTATCATATGCGATATATCAAGTACCTGTTATTGTGCTCTGTGGATTGGGCCGGATTGGATCCTCGTGGAACAACCTGTACAACTTCTGTCCACCTACTTCCACTATATGGAAATTGTATTTGTTATGCTTAGGCAGTGTGTAAAAATATTCCCTCTTTTTGATGTGTATCTCGATGTATGGATATCAATCTTGAATATGTGCAGTGTGTCTCTAGAATTATCTACAGGACCGGACACATATAGCATTTATTTAGGTTAGCTATCGAACCAAGTGAATTGAGTGTCACTATTTGTATATTCATTTCCCTGTACCTATTGATGTATTTGACTATTATTGCATTATTGATGTATAGGGGAGGTATTTTAATTGTTTTATCACTAGTGATTATCACTTTTTCACATACCCATTTCTTGTGACATGGATTTACTTTTTTAATATATATACTATGATCTCACTACTGTTTTCATAGTGTGCTGATGTGTGGTATAACTATACATTGTGAATAGTATTTATTCTAGTGAAGTGGGGACGCATTGATGCACTTAATTAACAATCTCATCATGCGATATATGGGGTGTTTTAATTGTATAAATTGGGTGATTATTTATTTATTTTCCGTTATTGATTTATTCAAGATTAATGGACTAACTTCTTTGTAATATGTCTGTTATTTTAACCATACACTGAATTTTTTTATATAATATTTTGCGTTTTCCTTTTTATTGTATGGCATATGCCTCCTCTGTGTGTGAATTGCACCCGGGTCACTCATGTACCCCTTATTATTATCATTTTTTATCTTCCTTTTTTCTTCTGGTGGCACGTTATTGTATTACTCAAAAAAATATTTTCTTTTCTTTCTCTTTTCATTTCTTTGACATTTAAAAAACGGCACTCATCCGCTCTCATACACACAAATGGAAGGGGTCGTAATTTTAGACCACCCCGTTCCTGTACACTAATACACATATACAACTGATGAATATATACCAAGTGATCTCTTTATTGGTAATATGTTTACATTCCTTTATATAACAGATATACGCAGACAAATGAAGAGGCAGCCTCTGACCATCTTTATGGTCATGAGGGGTATATTGGATTCACTTATAAACACACTGTTAAGATAATTTATGGTGGGAGGACAAGGGGATCGACTGGTGTAATGCACGATGGTTAGACTTTATACCTGGATTCTGATGCCGTCGTTCGCATGCCCGCTGTGGCGGCTGTCAGCGATGCTCTCCCCCTCCGCCTCCTTCGGCGCACTGCACATGTCCGGTATTCCCGTTACGCGTCGGGAATCCGGACACGTGCTGCCGTGCCGGGAGCCGGATGTGGGGATTGCCTCGCTTCCGGTGGTCCCAGCGGGGATGCGCCGCTGAGCGGCATCACAATCTCAGGGCCTGGGCAGTATATATGGGGGCGAAGAGAGAGCACACATTAGTCTACATCCCCCTGAGGAAGCACTACGTGGCGAAACGCGCGTCTGGGGTCTATGCAGCGGAGCGGACACCACCTGTCTATACTTATTTGACTCTACCTATGTGTAAGCCTGTGTCTTAAGCAGCTTTGTCCTGATTTAATCACTATCTATATGATAGGTATTGCACCCTTTCCTACTCACAACTATTTACCCATGGAGACATTGTTCTCCCTTTCTTCTTACTTCTGAGTAATGGTGTATTACTGATATACTAACTTTAAATCAGATGCTTATTTATTTAAATAGTCAATTAGCTACCCCTGGATGTTAGGTAGTAACAATACTTGGTGCGGTCTCCGCTTCTTATACTAGAGTTGTCTCTTTATGGTATTTTAATCATGTACAGTGTTTGTGTAATAAAGATTTAAACTTTTATATATACATTGGCGTTAAAGTCTCTTGTTTGTTTCTTTGTGGTATTTGGGTAATTATAGTCCAAAATTGATTCCTATAGGTAACAAGTATAAACGCAAATTAAACCCCACATGGCTTACACCTTCTGTAAAAAGGGCAACACATGACAAAAAAAGGGCATTTGAAAAATACAAAATCTGAGGGTACAGCTGTAGCCTTTGTAAAATATAAAGAGCTTAATAAAATCTGTAAAAAGGTGATAAAATCAGAAAAAATACAAAATGAAAGGCAGGTGGCCAAGGATAGTAAAACAAATCCCAAATCCTATATTTCTAAATGTAATGAAACAAATTTATCTTTTTTTTCTGTACAGTGAATTATATTCTGATTTCACAAGAATCAGACTGAGATCAAATAAATGATACAGCTATATATGTATGTATATATGTATGATATGCTGACACACCTAGCACCTGGGGAGCTTAAGTCACCGCACCAGCAAGACCTGTTAAAATCTGTCAAACAGGTTCTAGCAGTGTGCCAAATCTACAATTTTCTCATAAAACTCCTAGTAACTTGTTGTTTTATGTCTACCATTCACTAGTGTAAAATCATGAAAAAAGATTACTATCTCTAAACACTTAAAGATCTGTTTAGTGAAGGTGTATCAGCAAATTGTAAGAATTTACTATTGGGACAGCAAGAACATGGACGCCAGTCTTTATCATACAAGGAGGTAAGAGAATTAATAATCACATATATAATACTGTAGATTGAGATGTACATTCAGAAAAGAAAGAAGCACAGTCCCTGCCTGTATATACCGACAGCATAATGAAATAAACATTCTGGACTTCATGTAGTATTAGGGACTAATTTTACCGATAACTGGGGCTGCTACTTTATGCTGCCACACCTTTATCTTCCTGGGGCTCACCCACATCCTTTGTTGAAAAGATGACCAGCATCACCTATCGGTAAAAAGCCCTGTATACTTCTACCACAAATGTGTTCAACAGCCAGCTTTTATCTCCACTCACTACTTTACACTGGGAGTTCTGTGAATGAATAAAATATGTATGCATGATAAATAAACTTGAGTAGCCTATGTAATAAGTAGCTCATTTTACACAGTAGGTAGAAGTGATTTAAATCAATATATTAAATACTATAAATGTCCAGAGGCCATTATGACATACCTGTTATGACAATTCAGTTCAATGCCCTTTCCCTGTATCTAGATACCATGGCAGAGTTGGTTGCTAGAACTCCTCTGGCAGTCAGCACCCAACACACATGCTCCGCAAGCCCCCCAACAGATATGCGATTTGTAAAGGGCAATGATTTAGCAGTTAAAAGCCAACTCAATCTAACATTAAAAATACCCAGTTTGAGGTTAGTTACGTGTTACACATTGCACAAACAACATTTCATGGTTCTACTAGGGGTGGGCATTGCACATACATTTTATGGTTCCACTACGGGTAGGGATTGCACATACAAAATTTCATTGTTCCACAAGGGGTGGGCATTGCACATACAACATTTCATGGTTGCACTACAGGTGGGGATTGCTCATACAGTATTTTATGGTTCAACTCATGGTGGGTATTGTACATACAACATTTCATCATTCCCCTTGAGGTGGACATTGCACATACAACATTGTATGGTTCCATTCAGGGTTGGCCTGTGTAACATTTCATGGTTGCACAAGGGGTTGGCATTTGCACATACAACATTTCATAATTAAATTAGAGGCGGACATTGAACATACAACGTTTCATGGTTCCACTAGGGGTGGGCTTTGCACATACAATATTTCATAGTTCCACTAGGAGTGCAACATTTCAAGTTTCCACTAGGGGTAGGCATTGCTCATACAACATTTAATGTTTCAACTTGGGTTGGGCATAGCACGTACAACATTTCATTATTCACTAGGGGTGGGTATTGTACATACAACATTTTATCGTTCAGCTAAGGTTGGACATTGCACATACAACATTTTATGGTTCCACAAGGTGTGGCCTTTGCTCATGTAACATTTAATGGTTTCACTAGGGGTGGGCTTTTCTGAAATTTTATATAACAACACATATTACATTTCTGAATTTCTGATATACATGTGCCTTTTCTCTGACCACCTATATACATTTTTTCATACACTCCAAAGGGAGAAAAAAATGTATTGACTAAAAATACAGACATTTTTTCATACACTCCAAAGGGAGAAAAAAATGTATTGACTAAAAATACAAATACCTCCCAACATTTGAATGCCCATTTGCGGGAAATTTTAAGACCTGCCCCACATCTGCCTATGACCGCCCACAAAACCTCCTAAAAACATCCATTTTGCCTAAGCATTTGAGGTCCGAGGAATGGTTGGGAGGTATGGTGTACATTTCACATTTGTGATATGCCTTCCTTTGCCTATAACCTATTTTACTGCAAAGACCTTAGTTTAACAACCATAAGATGAAAGATTGGTGAACATTTACAGCTTATCATCCTTGTTCAACTACTGATGAGTGACCTTTTTTTGTCTAGGTGGTAACCCAGCAGAGGAAGCAAGAATATGGAGACAGAGAGATATTCGCTACACTTTCATTGCTCTGTGTGAGAGGATATTTTTTTAGATTGTTGTCTGCACTCCCCTCTAAGTATTGGCAGAAATCAAATGAGAAGCACTGGGTGTAGTGCCGGCGGATACTCCGCCGGGACCACCTCAAGACGTAGCGACCTGGCAGTCTCCCCGCAGCGAAGACCAGATCCCTGTATAACGGTTAAAGGACCGGGGAGGATGCTAAAGACAACGCCCTTAGAGGTGGCCCTATGACAATTTGGCGGACAGTTGGCCTGGGCCATGGTTCCCGCAGGTCAACCCGAGACGGCAGTTCAAACCATACAAGATCTCCGGTCACGCCAGGATCAGCTTCTGCAAGCGGTCAATTCCATTGCCACACGCCTGATCTTTGTTTCTGTTGCTCACCTGACAACCTCTCAAGTTTCTGCTCCATCTACTCATCAACCCGTCATAACTCCAGTCAGTTCTGGAGCCGGAATTTCTTTGCCGCTTAAACCCCGTTGTGGTGGAGATGCAAGAACCTGTTGAGGCTTCCTCAACCAGTGCAAAATCCATTTCAAGCTGCATGCGCATCTGTTCCCATCTGATCATACCAAAGTAGCCTTCATTGTCTCCCTACTGTCTTCATAGACACTTTTTGCACTGTGTTCGAGGAAACGGGCTGTACAACTTCAGCCGCTGCTTTGCTTCTGACACTCCGCCAATGAGAATCGACGGTGGAAGAGTACGCCATACAGTTTCGTACTTTGGCATCAGAACTCTCTTGGAACAACGAGGCCTTGGTGGCAACCTTCTGGCCGGAATTAGCCAGTAGAGTCAAAGATGTACTGGCGGGTCATGATCTCCCTTCTACCCTGGATGCCCTAATTCTTCTGGCTACGCTACCCGCATTGATATGAGGTTCAGAGATCGCTTCCAGAAAGTCCTTCAAGAGAGAAGATCCTACAGACTGGCACCTAATTTTCAGAGACCCCTGCAACCTTTTTCTGTCGTTCCTGAAGAGCCTATGCAGGTGGACAGGGTCAGGCTGTCTGACCGGGATCGGCAGCGCAGACGTTCTGCTAACTTATGTGTGTACTGTGAGTGCAAGGGTCATTTTGTGCACCAATGTCCCCAGAGGCCAGGAAACTCCAGCACCTGGAGTTGATTATCCTAGACTACCCTAGGTGGACAGATGCAATTCTCTCCTAAACTCTCATTTCCTGTTTCAATGACCTTTGGTGAAGAATCGCATACTGTTTTTGCTTATCTGGACTCTGGAACGACTGCAAACTTTATTCATCAGGCCTTAGTAGACCGTCTCCACTTTCCCACGACTCCTCTGAAGAAACCAGGTGTTAGCTTCAGTGAATGGTCAACCATTACCAGATCCAATTCTCTCCATCACAGAATCTTTGAGGTTACAAGTGGGTGTTCTACACTCAGAACAAATAGCCTTCTATGTTCTGCCTAAGGCTATTAATACAATCCTGCTGGGACTACCATGGTTTCTCCAACATGCTTTTGTCCTTGACTGGAATTCCGCAGAAATTCTCCAGTGGGGATCCAGATGTCTACACCGCTGTCTGCCTCAGGTTCGTCCTGTCCAATCTCCGGTGCCTTAGTCCCTCCCTGGCCTACCTCTGCAATATGCCTGTTATGTGGATGTCTTCAGCAAGAAGGAGGCTGAGATGTTGCCTCTTCATCGTCCTCTCATCTTCCTTATGACTGTCCGATTGAGCTGCTTCCTAAGACTTCACCTCCTCGTGGATGGATATATCCTTTCACTCTGCCCTGAAACCCAAGCCACGTTGGCATATGTCAAGGAGAACCTCAAGAGGGGGTTTATCAGGAAATCTACTTCTCCAGCCGGAGCCAGATTCTTCTTTGTGGAAAAGAAAGATCGATCCCTGCATCGATTATCGTGCTCAGAATAAGATTACCAACAAAAACAAGTACCCCTTACCACTGGTCTCTGAGCTCTTTGACCGAATTCATGGAGCCAAGATTTTCACTAAGCTAAATCTGGCTTATACCTTGATACGCATCTGAAAGGGTGACGAGTGGAAAACCACATTCAACAACAGAGACCGCCACTATGGGTATCTCGTGATGCCCTTTGGACTATGTAATGCTCCAGCTGTGTTCCAGGAATTCATGAATAAAATATTCCGGAATCTGTTGTATGTGTGCATAGTGGTGTGCCTAGACAACATCCTATTGTTTCTGACCAAGGACTCCAGATGGATCAGGAAAAAGTCAAGGCCATCTTAGATTGGCCTCGCTCCCAAGGTCTCCGTGCCATACAGAGGTTTTTTGGCTTCGCAAATTTCTACCGTCAATTTATCCCTGATTTTTCTTCGCTTACTGCTCCCATCTCTCACTAAAAAGAGAGCAAATGCCAAGAATTGGACCCCCGAATCCAAAACTGCATTTACTGAGCTTAAAAGTTCCTTCACTTCTGCCTCCGTTTTACATCATCCAGATGTTTCAGCACAGTTCTCGTTGGAGGTTGATACCTCGTCCATTGGTGCTGGAGCACTTCTTTTCCAAAAGAACTCTAAAGTGAAAGCTTTCTCTTGTGGTTTCTTCTCCAAACTCTTCTCTGCTGCAGAAATAAACTTTTCCATTGGAGATCAGGAGCTCCTGGCTATTAAATTGGCCCTAGAAGAGTGGCGACATCTGTCGGAGGGCGCTGCACACCCAGTTAACATCTATACTGACCATAAAAACCTCACCTACCTACAGTCGGCACAACGTCTGAATCCACGTCAAGTCTCTGTTCTTCTCCAGATTTCATTTTCTACTCCATTTCCACCCATCTGACAAAAATGTCAAAACAAATGCTCTATCCAGTTCATTTGAGACTAGCGACCTGGAAGAGGATCCTTAGCACATTATCGATACCCCACACATAATATCTGTTGCTCCTCTACAAATCAAAGACAGTCTTCCAGAGAAAACCTACTCCCCTCTGGCAGACTGGAAAAAATGTTCTCCTGGGGTCACAACTCCAAGTCGGCAGGTAATTCCGGCACTTGGAAGACTTGGGACTTTATCTCTCACCACTATTGGTGGCCCAAATTGCCCAATGGTGTTGTGAACTATGTCTCTTCGTGTACCAACTGTGCCAAAAATAAAGCTTCTCACTCGAGGCCTGCAGGTCTGCTTCAACCTGTTCCAAATAGCCCATGGCAACACATTGCCATGGATTTCATTACAGATCTTCCTCCTGCTGAAGGATGTACCACCATTTGGGTCATTGTGGATCGTTTTTCAAAGATGGCGCATTTCGATCCTCTGTCTGGTCTTCCCTCAGCTCCTCACCTGGCAAGTCTATTTATTCAGCATACTTTTTGTTTTCACGGATTGCCCCTCCATATTGTGTCTGATCAGGGCGTTCAATTTACATCCAAGTTCTGGAGAGCTCTGTGTAAGCTTCTGGATGTGAAATTGTACTTTCCATCTGCATACCAACCAAAATCCAACCTCCAGGTTGAGAGAGTCAATCACGTACTTGAAAATTATCTCCGCCATTTCATGTCGGCTCAACTCGACAACTGGGTACATCTCACCGAATTCTTGTATAATAATCACATATGTGAATCTACTGCGGCATCTCCATTCTTCTTCGTTTGCAGCCAACATCCACGTGTCCCTCTCCCTACGCCTGCTACATCTCCAGTTCCTGCAGCGAATGTTTCCTATGGGAGTTTTCTTTAGATCTGACAGCAAACCAAATCCTGCAGGCACTCGGTCATATGAAGAGATATGATGATAAGAAAAGAAGGCTTAATCCTCCGTTTCATTACGGTTTGGCTGTCTTCAAAGAATATCCACTTCAAAATCCCCTACTATAAATTTGCTTACAGGTTCCTCGGTCCCTTTGGGGTCTTGCAACAGATCAATTCTGTGTTATATAAACTAGGTTTGCCTCCTACGATCAAAATTCCCAATTATTTCCATGTCTCTCTCCTGAAGCCTGTGGTCCTCAACCATTACAGCAATTCTTACGATTCTTCTACATCTCCTAAGAGTTCGGCTAATGTGTTTGTGGTCAAGGAAATTTGGGATCTCAAGAAGGTGAGAAGGAGGACCTTTTATCTTGTGGACTGTAGAGGGTTTGGTCCTGAGGAGAGGTCCTGGGAGCCTGAGAACATCGATGCTCCTGCTCTTATTAAAGGGAATGTGTCGCTAGAAATTTTTTTTATTTGTTTTTAGTTAAACAGTTAGTGTATAAATGATTAAACATTGTTCTAATTTTTTCACGAGTCAGGAAATATTATAAATTAGATTCTAATTTATAACATTTCCCAGTGCTGGTCACTAGATGGAGCAATTCCCAAAATTGCAGCATTGGCATGTGGTAAAGAAACCACATTGCTTTATGCTGCAAAATTTGAGAATACACACTCGCTCTAGTGAGCTCACAGAATCCCCCCTCCTTTATCCTAGCTAGTGCCAGGAGAAAGGAGGGGATTGAACGGTCAAACCTCCTACACTGTGTCTCACCATTTTTTGAGCTAACACACAGTGTAGTAGGTTTACATACAGTAGTAATTACACACTAAAACACGTAAATACACAGAAATAACTTACCTGCTCCTGCCGCCGCCGCTCCCTCCGGTCCGTCCACTCCGTCTGCTCCCTCCGCTCCAAGTGCTTGCTTCAGAACACAAGTCCGGAAGCTGCGTCCGGAAGTAGTAATCTTACTGTCCGGCCGCGGCTTCTGGTCCACAAGAAAATGGCGCCGGATATCGCTCGGCCGAAGACCTTCAATTTGGACTGTGTGGGAGCGGCGCATGCGCCGTTCCCACACAGACGGGGTGCAGCATAGTGGATGGAACGGGTCCCGTTCGCATTCACTATGGGGCTGTATGTGCCGTATTCCATGTCTGTATGTGTCGTTAATCGACACATACAGAGATGGAAAAAAAATGGCAGCCCCCACAGACAAGAAAAAGTAAAAAAATAAAAAAAAGTAAAACACAAACACACAAATAAATAATTTTTTTAAAATAAAACACTAAAAGCAAATTTATATAAAAAATAAAATTTACGTGACACTCGTCCTTTAAAAAGTCCCTGCTACATTCTGGACACAAGAAGAGTGGGCATGAGGGGGTATTGTAGCGCCAGTGGCCGCTGACTGATGACATTGCCTCCCAGCTGGCGATCGCCAGTTCAAGTCTGCTCGCTGGCGCCTGTAAGTGCCTGTTTAGCTTCTGTTTGACCAGCAGATACTCCACCGGGGCCACCTCAAGAGGTAGCGACCTGGCAGTCTCCCAGCAGTGAAGACAAGATCCCTGTATAGGGGTTAAAGAGTGAAGACTGGGGAGCCTGCTTTGATACTGCCCTTAGAGGTGGCCCAATGCCAATCTGGCGGAGTAGCCTAGAGGGTCCGCTCTACCCACTGGTAGTGACACAGGGCATATACAGCATCAGAAATGTTGAGAAAGCTGCGTCACATTTGAGTATTAGTAAGGAAAAGAGATAAGTCAGCACTCCATAATGCAGGTGATATTAGTAATTTTTGTCACACACCACGGTGCTGCACCAAGAGCTGACTTCATATGAGCCTGATGAAGGGTTAAGACCCGAAACGTTTTTATAAATATTACATTTTCATTGAAATTTTGACACAGTGGTGAATAGTATAACATGGATGAAAAAATAATAATTAAAAATTACTGTATCACCTGCATTATGGAGTGCTGACCTATCTCTTTTCCTTACAAATATTTACGTGGTAAGGGGGTTTACCACGAGGCTCTGGCACCCATCCGACGTTACAGTTGAGTGTGCTGCATGATAGTGGTTACATTTGAGTATTAGGCATTATATTTATTTGGTTAAAGTTTGCATACTAGTATTCAAAAAACATACGTGTACATACATTTTGTCTAAAAGTTTGTAGAAAGACCAAACACCATTAAGTGTTACAGGAAAACCACTAATTGGGGACATCTGAAAGAAGGCTAATACTTTTTCACGGCAATGTACCCTGCATGTAAAAAATATTAATAAAATAAAAAGAGTCAGCCAGAATTTATGATGTTGCACACAACCTTTCACCTCTTAAAGATGGAAGATAACTTTGGAGATTGAGAAGAGAGGACTACAGAATGGCCTCTTGATGGCAGTGGTATTCCCTGGCATTAATACGTCTATGCTGATCACTGCAGGGTGTTATATTTCCTCCTTCGCCAGCATCTGGAGCTAGTTTTAATGGAATCCCTCGTAGCATCTGGCATGTTTTAACACTGGGTGCCTTGTTATGACATGGTAAATTGTTCTGCTAGGGTCGCAGCTCGGTCTTCCATCAAGCCACAAACTGTTTGCTTTTGTTTGCGAAGGGTGTAACCTGAATCCTTCCTGTGTGGAGACGTTTTAACAGTTAAATGAGAGAAGCTGAGGTAAAGAATTATCAGGTGCTGACTGCCAGGCACAGGTCAAACACATGGAAGAAACTATGTGAAAATAAATACTTTGTATTTGGGATAGGACCATGGACACCATTTGTAGCAGTATGTAAGATGTTATATAAGCAATTTCATTTCACTATACTGTAATTTACTAAAAATAGGGGATGGACTTTGAGTCTGGGACTTGTTTGAAATACGAAACTCAGGATATTATTGCCTAAGCACGAATACTTTGTGGGACCTTTCAATCCAGTTTTTTTTTACTAGATAAGGGGTCCCAAGTAGTAGAGGGGCTGACTTTTTGCCAATTCAAATGTTATAGTTAATCTCCATAATTTTGTGTCTGTATTAAAAGGGCTTTTTTATCCCAATTCAAACAATTTTAACAAATTTAAGTTTATTAGTGTATGATTTCAAAACAAACCCAATTCTTATTTATGGAAATTGAGGACCTTGGTGTGTTTAGGACAAAGACCATCTTGCCAATATACTTTTGACCATTGTGAATCCAGACAAGAATCAACTCCAATGCCTATGCAATTCTTCTGTTGGGCACTAATTTTTGTGTCAGATTTGAGATATTTTACATCATTATTTTGAGTTATGTCATTTTAAACTACGTGTCCAAGTATTTTCACAACATAAACCTCACTTAGTCTGAGACAAATATGTTGTTGGAGATCACAGCCCTTACTAAACAAAAAACCTTCTTCATGTAAACCTTCCTTTTTCCCCAATATGGAAACCTACATTTTTTCATTAAACTCTATCCCCTCTTTCCAGAAATGAACATAGGACACATACTGTTTGAGACAAATACAAGCACTTTTAGAAGAAAAGCATTAAAAAAAGTTGCTTGCCATGATGTTAAACAATGGGACACATTTTTGTGTCAACTGTGGTGCTAAAATGTCACAAATGATGTCTTGCAAGTTTTATCGTTGCTCGCCAAATTTGGAAAATGATTAGAAAAGGGGTCAATGGGGGGGGCGTGGCCTGGCTGTTGAGGAAGATGGACGTCTGAACAGAGAGCTCCTGCACCCTAACGGCAAACAACGATAACAAGACCTCTCAAACACGTATAAAGATTCTCACAGTGGATCCTCTCACTCCTAAGATGCCAAGGAAGAAGAAATCGGCGGCAAGACCGGCAAAATTGACGGACTTTTACCCCCGTCGGGCGTCCGGGGAGAAGGACGGAGAAGATGCGGACTCATCGACATCTGAAGCACCGCCAGAATACACTCAAAATCGGAAACAGAAGACCCCCATACGTACCAGACACAGCTCGGAACCGTCTGGGAGTCCGGGGATGAGATTTCTGGCTGAGAGCCCTCGACGCCATGAGGCGGAGGTACATAGGATCACCAGAACAAGAAGACCGCAACGCCTCACTCCACGAGGTGCTGTCGGATCGGCGCCATCTTCTCCCCTGAGTAATAGCTCAGAACGTCTTCATCAGCAACAACACAGAGCGGACGATCGCTTAGAGGAGGTAAGAAATCTCCCAACTACCACTAACAAAGCTCTGACAGAAACACCTGATTTTTTGGGGCACTTACCTGCATCCACAGACCCAGTAACAGTAGACATGATGAGAAACATGTTGCAAGCGTTACACCAGTCTCTGCACACTAGCCTGGCAGGCCTTATTCATCCATTATCTACTTCCATGCAAGAAGTGGAACAGCGAGTCCTGCACTTAGAAAACAAGATGGGAGAAGTTACCTCCTCTCATAATGAAGTGGTAGATGCTCACTATGGCTTGGCAGAAGAAGTTACTCAAATTAAAGCAAAAATGGCTGATTTGGAGGACAGGTCGAGACGTAATAACGTCAAATTCAGGGGGATCCCTGAAGACATACTACCTCAAGACCTCAATAAATTTGCGCAACACTTTATCAAAAGTTTGGTCCCGGAATGCTCACAGAGTGACCTGATCATAGATCGTATACACCGTATACCTAAACCGAAACATCTTGATGCAGATATTCCTAGAGATGTACTAGCGCGCGTACACTTCTTCCATATCAAGGAAAAACTGATGGAAGCAACCAGAAAGAAAGAAGGGAGACCACCACAATTCCAAAAGATTTCTGTATTTGCCGACCTCTCAGCAGCGACATTACAACTGCGCAGACAACTGACCCCAATCACGACTGCACTCCGAGAACACCAAATCCTATACAGATGGGGATTTCCTGTTAAGCTGCTGATCAAACGCCAGAATGTCCTACATGTAATCAACACTCTGGAGGAAGGTGAAGAGACTTTACACCGTTGGAATATAACGATTAAACACCCAACTAATCCAACGAATAAGCCTCCACAACACCTTATGGAGGAATGGAAGAAGGTAACCAGACATAGATCCACACACCACTGACAGACACAAGATTCCAGAATGGAGGTGACCGGAATTCGCGGGTGCTCAAGGCATTCATCTTGATTTGACCTTAGGCTGACTTTTCCCCCCCACGTCTGTTTGTTATACAGAGTTTGTTGTTCTACAGTTTTTTGCTTTGCAGAACTTATTCATAAATACAGAATCCGACATGATCTTCTCTCGAGAGGTATACAGCTCTTACTTCTTGGCAGACCAGAACACACCAACATCACCTGGAGTTCATCCCTATTGAATGAACATGTAATGTATATATTTATTACTTGTATTCCCATAGTTAAATGCGAGAATTTTGGGTTCCATCTGTACAGATACTGCGCAGTAGGAGAAGTATTATCAACGGTTAGCACACTTATTGATTTAAACCATGACTATTAAGTTTGCATCCCTAAATGTCAAGGGCCTTAACACTCCACAGAAACGGAGTTTTATGTGGGCAGAGGCTAAAACACTAGCATGCGATATTTTTTGTGCGCAGGAGACTCACGTCCTATCTAAAGATGCTCATCGTATCAAATGCCATAACTTCCCACATATATATCAATCTCACTATAAGAACAAATCCCGGGGAGTTATGTTGGCCATTAGGAACTCAGTAGCATTTCAACAGATAAAGGTACACATAGACCCCAATGGTAGATTTATCTTGTTAGTGTGCTCAATTAATAATGTTAAATACACTTTAGTAGCATTGTATGCACCTAATACACGTCAAATACATTTCCTACACAAAATGTTCAGGATTATAGAGAAATTTAAAGAAGGTAAAATATTATTGTGCGGGGATTTCAATATGGTAATGAACACGGCCTTAGATTCCACATCTGGCAATAGAATAGACCAAACAGCACTGAGGAAACTGATATGGAACAAAGAATTATATGATAGTTGGAGGATTCAACATGGTACAGAGAAGGATTTCTCCTTTTTTTCCAATCCACACAATTGTTACTCCAGAATTGACATGTTCCTCATAGATAAGGAACTCTTACTCCTTATGGACAAAGCTACCATAGAAACTATCAAATGGTCCGACCACGCAGCCATAACACTTTCCTTAAAGGAATATCATAATTCCAACCCCGCATTTATGTGGAGATGTAGTCCGTTTTTGTTATCCCACTCTAGATTTCAACTGGATATAATTAGAGATCTGGGGGAGTATTTTGAGATGAATGATACAGGTGGAATCCATATCAACTCACTCTGGAATGCACATAAGGCATTCATAAGGGGATCACTAATACGGATGGGACATATTGCTAAGAAAGTACGTCTAAGCAACATTACAAAGTTAACGGAACAAATCCACGAACTAGAAATACTAAATAAAACAGCTCCTTCCCCTATACATGCCACCAATTTAAATAATTTGCGCCAGGAGCTCAGATTGAATATGATCTCTGAATATGAAAAAAATTTACGCAAAACTAAAACGAGATATTATTCTCAAAACAACAAAGCGGGCAAATTACTAGCAGCACGTCTAAAACACCATCATCAAAAATCTAGAATACCATACCTCATAGACTCGAATACGCAGGCTCAAATTACACATCCAGTAGATATTGCTAATAAATTTAAGGACTTTTACGAAGCATTATACAACATCAACAGAGATCCCTTCACATCACAACCAAGGGAAAACGACATCAGAAATTTTCTAAAGGACATTCCCTTACCAAAACTATCACCGAGTCAACTAAATAGTTTAAATGCTCCAATTACAGAAACGGAAATATCTGCCATTCTTAGATCCTTACCACCAGATAAGGCACCAGGTCGAGACGGTCTAACTAACGCTTACTATAAAACATTCCATAAAATTCTTGCCCCATACTTAAGCAGATTTTTCCAAGCAGCTCAATCCTCAGGATCCTTTCCTAAGGAAAATCAAGAGGCACTCATAATTACGCTGCCCAAAAGTGGAAAAACGAATGATCAACCAAAAAATTTTAGGCCCATTTCGTTACTGAATATTGACCTGAAAATATATGCCAAATTAATAGCGAACCGATTGGCTCCCATTTTACCACACCTCATAACAGACGATCAGACGGGCTTCATAAAAGGTCGACAAGGTTCGGATAACACAAGAAGGGTGATAGGTCTTCTACACCACATTGAAAGTAAACACATCCCGGCAGTATTATTAGCATTAGATGCAGAAAAGGCGTTTGATCGAGTCTCCTGGAGATACGCCTTTTCTGCATTGGAACACATGGGCTTCTCAGGGAGTATATTGTCGGCCATCCAAGCTCTATATTCGGAACCATCTGCTAAAGTCTACACAAATGGGGTATTCTCAGGTGGATTCGATATCTCGAATGGCACCAGACAGGGATGTCCACTATCACCCCTCATATTCGTGCTGTCCATAGAACCACTAGCACAACTACTCAGAACACATAAAGACGTAAAGGGTATTCAAGTGGGGACGAAAACCCACACAATATCCTTATATGCAGACGATATAATTTTATCCCTGTCTGAGCCGGAGACATCTCTAGAAGCTGCAATAGAGTGTATAAAGCAATTTGGACAGATATCTCTTTATAAATTGAATACACAAAAGTCGCAGAGTCTCCCTCTAAATCTTAATACCTCAACCCTACACTTTCTCCAGTCCAAATATTCATTTCAATGGAACGCAATGGAAATCACATATCTAGGCCTCACATTGACAGCCACACACAAAAAGTTATTTGGAGTAAATTACATACCACTGATACAGATGTTTCAGGAAGAATTAGATAGAATGATGAAAGTAGAGGTATCCTGGCTGGGTAGAATTGCCGCTTTTAAAATGCTTCTCCTACCAAAATTATTATATTTATTTCGAACTCTTCCCATACATGTTCCTGCATCTTATTTCTCTCGCATCCAACGTATCATGATGGACTTCATTTGGGACAAAAAGAAACCACGGGTGGCTTCTCACATTCTTACCAAAGATAAAGGAGCAGGGGGTCTGGGAGTCCCCAACATATTTGGATATTATGTCGCGACAGTAGCGGCCCAAGCAAGGGCGTGGTGGAAGGAAGACAACCCGAAACATTGGGTAGACATGGAGGCATCTTATTTAAGGTCAGGTAGTTTAAAATCACTTCTCTTCCTCACACTATGTGACACACCACTACCGAATGAAATTTCCCCCCTTACCAAGACTACTCTGACATGCTGGACATTCTTACACACCCATGCAACACAGAGACTGCCTATATCTAGGTCGTATCTGCAATTAGATTTTTTAGAACTTGCTATACCATATATGACGCTCCAGGGATGGATAGCAAGGGGACTGACCTCCTGTGAACAATTGTTCCAAAATAACCAAATGATAAGCTTTGAGCACTTACGGTCTGCGAACGATATTCCTCAGAGAGAAATATTTACATACCTTAGGGTAAAACATTTTATACATAGCCACGCAAACCTTATTTACCAAGGTAACCTCACAGTCTTGAATGGTTTTAATAACGGGAAGAAGGGGTTGAAATATCTATATAACTCCATTTCATTCCACTCAGAGTTCCAAAGAAATGGTCCAATTGTAAGATGGGAACATGACCTGGGAAAATCGTTTGCAGACCACCATTGGATATTAGCCTTTAAATGGATACATACTTCACTGAAATGTGTATCCCATGTAGAAGCAGCAATTAAGACATATATGCGATGGTATTATACACCAGATCGTTTACACGCCATGTTTTCAAATGTATCCTCACTATGTTGGCGGAATTGTGGGAAGGAAGGTTCGCTCATACATGTATTATGGGAGTGTACGATTATTAGGAATTATTGGACAGAGGTGATCAACTTACTGTCTGTTATATTTTCTATGGAGGTTGCACCAAACCCACATCTCATCCTACTTTTCTTGGAATTAGATCCGATCCCTGTTGAACATAGGAGGTTATTTTGTAAAATTTTAGTTATGGCAAAATTAATCATAACACGGTATTGGAAACAAGTAGGAATTCCCCCAATTGCTGAACTAGTCATAGCTATAAATACATCATATAAATATGAAAGGGCGATAGCACATGGCAACTTTACAATCTCATCCTTTGAGAAACATTGGATAGCGTGGACAAACTCTCATTTTTGTTCCAAACTGTAGAAGAAGAAAACCCAGACAGGAAGAGAGTTGAAATCAGATTGGGTTACTATTATCCCCCCCCCCCTGAAATAAAAAATATGCACAGAAATAGAGCAAGTATTTGTGAGATCGGTTCTGCTAGCGAATATTGTTATGCGTTGTTTATTTGTTATTTATGTTTATGTCATCTCACATCTGCTAACAACACCAACATTGATGTACCTGAGGAGTATGTTTGTACTTTGATTAAAGATAACACGTCATGATAATTGATGTATTATAAGTGCATATCATATACCAATGTTATGAGATGATACAGTGTTTGAAGTCAAGTCATTTGTTTTGTATTTATCTGAAAACTTTAATAAAAACTATTGAAGAGAAAAGGGGTCAATGTTTTCCAAAGGGGATGTAATTTAGACATTATTTTTTATAGCTCATAGCAGGTGTAGATTTAATTTCATGATTGTCAGACAGGGAACAATGTACCAACTTTATTAAGAGGTGTGCACAAAATTTGGGGCAAGTCACTCCAACTACACCCTTTACATAGACTGGTGTAAAAACCGCCAGGCTTAGTAAATGTGGACCACTGAATTGACATTTGCAGAGATCTTTCCTCGAGTCCCAGGGTGATTTTTCTTCCACCTTCTTACAAGCTTTGAAACAAGTCAAACTAGAAAATACAGTAAAGTTAATAGCCACGTACTTGCACACAAGCAGGGATTTCCTCACACTAGTTCAGCCTGTTTGACCAGTCCAGACAGTAGGAAATGAAATCAAACCTTTATCTTACAGATGTCTATTAGTAGTGCATCTTTATCATGAAAGATACACTTAAAGAGGCTCCGTCACCAGATTTTGCAACCCCTATCTGCTATTGCAGCAGATAGGCGCTGCTATGTAGATTACAGTAACGTTTTTATTTTTTAAAAACGAGCATTTTTGGCCAAGTTATGACCATTTTCGTATTTATGCAAATGAGGCTTGCAAAAGTACAACTGGGCGTGTTGAAAAGTAAAAGTACAACTGGGCGTGTATTATGTGCGTACATCGGGGTGTGTTTACTACTTTTACTAGCTGGGCGTTGTGTATAGAAGTGTCATCCACTTCTCTTCACAACGCCCAGCTTCTGGCAGTGCAGCACTGTGACGTCACTCACAGGTCCTGCATCGTGTCGGCACCAGAGGCTACAGATGATTCTGCAGCAGCATCGGCGTTTGCAGGTAAGTCGATGTAGCTACTTACCTGCAAATGCTGATGCTGCTGCAGAATCAAGTGTAGCCTCTGGTGCCGACACGATGCAGGACCTGTGAGTGACGTCACAGTGCTGCACTGCCAGAAGCTGGGCGTTGTGAAGAGAAGTGGATGACACTTCTATACACAACGCCCAGCTAGTAAAAGTAGTAAACACACCCCGATGTACGCACATAATACACGCCCAGTTGTACTTTTACTTTTCAACACGCCCAGTTGTACTTTTGCAAGCCTCATTTGCATAAATACGAAAATGGTCATAACTTGGCCAAAAATGCTCGTTTTTTAAAAATAAAAACGTTACTGTAATCTACATTGCAGCGCCTATCTGCTGCATTAGCAGATAGGGGCTGCAAAATCTGGTGACAGAGCCTCTTTAAAATACTCTTAGCAGATACCTGGACCTATTGTAGACTCAATTAGGACCATTAGGAATGTTTCCCACCATACACATTACTCCCCCTCCACTATTGTTCTTCCAAATGCCCATGTCAGATCACTAAATTTAGAAGCCAATCCCATGGGCACTTCTAACTACATAGCACATAGGCACTTTAAGCAATTCAGTAGAGAACAGTGGTGTAGGGGGGGGGGGGGGGTATTTTTCCTGACACTGCCCTGGATTACGATTAGAGGGCTCCTTTTCTCTAAATTAATTTTTCTTGCCTCCCTATCACCATTTTTATTATAGTAAATGCTTCCAATGCAATAATAGGAAGTGGTATTAGATATAATTCACAATAAAAAGGTTCACCAGAGGTAAACCTACACTATAATCAACTGTATCCTTTTTAATATATATACAGGTTTAGTAAACCATCTTATTCATTGTATTCTTATGTCACATAGAGGTCACATACAAGTTTTAATTAGTCTGTTTTTATAATAACTAAAGTGATTCATGAAAATGATTGACGATAAAAGAAACAGACAGTTCACATAAAGTGCTCTATAAGGGTGTAACTTCATTTATTATATACAAATGTTTAACATTTTAATCCTTACTCAAATTTACAGCTTTTATTTAACAAAGTTTGTACGATATTGACTTTGAATGTAGATGGCAACATTTGTATTTACCAGTCTGTGATCTTTACTGTACTAGTGACTTGGTAGACGCTGGTATGTCAACAGAGAAGAACTAAACATTGTTCAAGATGGACATGTATGAAAAAGTTCTGAGTTGTAATTTTTTTTTATATTCAGTATATTATATTATGTGCACATAGATTCTGCCTTATTTCTCCAACTGCGTTCACAGGGGACATCAAGAATTCCAATTTAACTAGCCCCAGAAAAGGGACATTTAAATTGAGTTGACTTTTACCAAGTTTTAATTATTCCATAGCATGTCCTGTAACTACTGCAGCAATGGTTCTTATAAAGACTTCTTACAATTAAATTTTTACTCATATTGTCTTTTCACTGGACTCTAACCATTTACATTTTCTCTCAATCTGTTCAATTGGCAACTGCATCTTCTGGGTTGTTTTGCCTTCCTCTGGATCAACACTGTAGGATAATTGTACAAACTTGATAAGCAAAAAGGCAAATGGGTATGTATAAGGCAAAAAACTGTTAAGTCGCTGTATGTTACACAAAAATAGATTTTATTAGAAGTATATGTGGTGTAGAAATACACCACATATGCAAAAAGAACCCCTGAGGAAGCCACAAAGTGGCGATACGCGTGGGGCATCGAGTCCCCTTTTCCCCTCCTTGGCAACAACGCTACATGCATACAGACGGTTTGATGCAACATTTTGATTTATTTATCTTCATGTATTAGCGACGCATGTTGAGGGGATTTGGTGGGTTTGTGGGGGTTATTCTTTGGCCGCTTACCAGGGTGGCAACCCCCCAAAGATTGTATGTTTATGCTATTTGAAATGGCTTTAAATTTGCTTCTAATAAAATCTATTTTTGTGTAATATAAAGCGACTTAACAGTTTTTTGCCTTAAACATACCCATTTGTCTTTTTGCTTATTGGTTTCTGAAGTTTTCAGGGTATGTGGCAAGATTGGTGCAGTGCCCGCTGGGGTAGTAGTCTTTATGACTATGAACTATAAGTAGTCTATAGGACATGGCTCTAAATATTTTGAAATCATGATAATACACTGTGTTAAAAGATTTTTTTCTACATCTGATCAAAGGTTTTTTTGGGCCTAACATTATAAATCAAAAAACTTTACAATACATTTACCTCTCACATTCTTCTCCATTTCATTGTCTGAATCCCAGCCACTGATTCTTTTGACTCTGTCGCAAGGATGTGTCACCCCTAGTGACATAATTTCACTTCACCAGCCAATCACTGATCATCAAGTTAAAACTTAGTAGCAACGAATGACACATCTGCACTCTCCACTCTACCTAGACAATTGGACTATAGTGATGAACAGCCATAGAAGTATGTTGTATGATTAAGTGCAGCTGAGTCTATTCTTCATGCAGTGTCTGAATGGGCTGCTGTTCCTCTAGGTTTATTTCAAGCAGGGGAGTAGCTATATGGTGTACAGTAGTCGCCGTCACACCCAGGCTCCCAAAGGCATAAGCGGAGACTAGTTTTATATTTAAAAAAACTAATGGTAGGTGGGGGAGGCCCATTACAGATTTAGCATCAGGGCCCAGTGCCACAGCGTTCACCTGCCAGCACAACACTTTGTACTGTAAGAGTCCAGTGGGTTGGTGCCGTTATACAGAATCATTAAAAAAAAAAAAGATCTCCCTGGCATTTTCTTTACCAAGTTCTGTCATAGGCCTAAGACCACAGGTGCCTATATTACAAACACAGTCTTGAGCTTTTGACTAAGATTTATGGTACCTAGCCACTGGCAGGGGTTTTGTTGTCCGCCTGATGTAGTTCCTCTTAAATTTTTATTTCTTATGGCATTACCTGTTAAACCTGTTTCTCCCACATCCCTGTTAATAAATACAGGAGTTTTCGTACGCTATTATATAGTGGTGTCTTTTTATTTGTTTAGTTTTAACACCTAACTGAACAGGGATTCCTTATGTTAACCACTGGTGAGAGAACAGTCCTTCATTACCCACAATACAGATGGAGGCGCTGTGCCAGCAGTTAATGTGAGAATGTACACACATACACAGACATCACAATGCTCAGTTTCCAGGGCATTACATAACGGATGTGTCAAACCTGAAAGGGAATAACTGATATAAAAGCAAAGACTAATCTACAGTAGATTGACCTGCAAACGGGAGTTGCTACAGAGAGAGCAGGTGTAGCAGTCCCAACTGGGCCCTCGTGCCTGAGGGGGCTAAAAGACCCCTCTGCCACATAGGAAACACCAGTGTTATAAGTGACACACGGTACAGTATGTAGTGGAGCTATTACAGATTTAGAATTAGGGCCCAGGAAATTAAAGTGACACCTCAGCCTGCAAATAAAATAAAGAATATCTAAATGACCCCTCATGTAAATTACCTACACATGTGACATTGTGTTCTGAATTTTCAGACTCTTTGCTAAGACTCTGTTCACATCTGCATCAAAGGCTCCGTTAGGAGCCTTTATTGCGGATTCTGTCATTTTTTACATACAAATTAGCTCTTCATGTAGCACTGTTTTGTCTGGTAAAAAAGACGGACACCATAAAAAAAAAACAACAGAACCAATTGAAGTCCATTGGTGTCCGTCATGGGACAGATCTGGTGCTATCATTTTCTCGTTATCCTCTTGCTATGATGGAACAGAATCATGTAAAACCCAGCGTAGATGTGAACTAAGCCTAAGGGTCAATGCATACGATGTGTATTATGTGCGGTAATACAGTACCAGCATAGTCAATGAGATTCCTGGAAATCTCATGTACACGCTGCTGTATTTTTTTGCACGTAAATTGACCTTCGGCGTGGATTTTAAAATCCGCAGCATGTCAATTTATCTTGCGTTTTCTCTTGCGAATTGTATATGCCTAGTGCTGAGGAAAATCGCACAAAAATCTGCAGCACGAAAATGCGCCGAAAACCGCACCAAACGTAAAAACCGCACCAAAAAACGCATTGAAAAACACACGATAAGTGCGGTTTTTACCTGTGAATTTCCTGCGTATTGCTGCGGTTTTAGTGCGTACTTTGCGCAGCAAAATACGCAACGTGTGTATGTAGCCTAAAGTCAACCCTAAGTTTATGTGACTTCCATAATTAAATGGCTCAAACTGACACTATTCAGTGTTGACTTATATATAACATATATATGTCTGAACCACAAGGACAAGAAACCACAAGGTCTGCTACAGTTTACCATCCCCATCATTCCAAGCTAATTTGTCAATCTGTGGGCAGTTTTCTCCTGATCATTACAAAGGATGATGGACATAATCTGAAATATAACATGAGCTAAAACGAAAAATAATTTTATCTACATAATTACAACTCGAAAAATGTGGTGGAAAATATATGCATATTTTTTAACCTCTCAATTCGTTTTGCAAAACTTTTGCCAAAAGCCGGAATTATTTTTACCACTGTCTAGCTCAACTCTATATTTTACCAATAATTGCCTGCTAAACTTGCCCTGAAAGTCAAACTTAATTGACCTCCCAAGTCGTGGTCCTGAAGGGAATTATGTGGCTCATGTTAGATTGCTACTAACAAGGCTTCTTACTAGCTCAAAGAAACCTAAAACATTATTGCTGGGGTCTGCTGAGAGCAGACGTGGTCTCTGAAAACCCGATTTTTTTGTTATAAATCAATATGTTTGAAGTAAAAATTTGGGGTATTCATTACAACATCAGCATCAGAAAGCCACAGTGTTCTTATATCCATTTGTATAAGCCTTCATATGCATCATTTTCAATAGAATCATAATTTCCAGTAAAAAGTTAAAACCTAGATTTTTTTGAACGGAATCAATAGCACAGCCCACTGCGCTATTGATTCCGTAAAAAAAAAACAGAAACCTTAAGGAACGGAGACAAACGGAAACCATTAGCAACAGAGCTATGGTTTCCGTTTGCCTTTACGTTGATGGGTTCCTCTGACGGAAAGGTCTAACGGAACCCATCGACGGAAACCAAACGCTGATGTGAACATGCCCTTAATGCTTGTAAAACAGGTTGTTGATCCTTGCCATTTCTACCCTTTTATAAAACTAAAAAGCTATATTTAATCTGTTTGGAATAAAGAAATATGAAAGCATCTGAAATGTTTACAATGATGTACATGCCAGTTGCATCATAGATTTTAGAAAATTTTAAATAGAAATTGTAACAGATTGTAATCTATTTTCCAACATGAAATCATTTAGTGGCAATGGACAATAATCCCGTCATCATTTCCCTAATAATCTCCAGTGCTAAGTATTACACTCCCAGGGTACTATAATGATGTCATTTGCATCCTTACATATCCTTCATAGCCATTTGCCTTCTACACTGAATTTGTGTCACTTCATCAGATGCAATAACATTACTCATTTCATGAAAGAATAAAGTCCAACTTTCTTAAAATTAGCCTGATTTCAAATAGGATTCCATGGACTTAGTCTAAGTGCAGTACTTAGGAGATCCTAATTTAAACTAAGGTGAAGTCATTATGTTCTGCACCACTTAAACTTACCCAAGATTAGTGAAGATGCCATTTACGATAATGGATAAGAGGTAATTACAAGTAACCATCCCCCCCAGTTCATACACTCTCATAACAGTCAACTCAGACACGACAAATCCATGTGTATCGAGATATCGAATGCATTATGGGTGCGCAGTCCAATCTTATATAAATAAATCCTATGCAATGTATAACGAACATTTATAAAACGTTCTAATGGTATGTGCACACGACCTATTTTCAGACGTAATTCAGGCGTTTTACGCCTCGAATTACGCCTGAAAAGACGGCTCAAATACGTTTGCAAACATCTGCCCATTGCTTACGCGTCGCTGTCTGAGCATCTGACTCTTATGGCTCTATGGGGGGAGCTAATCCCTTATAAAGCCTTCTGCAGTCAGTCAGATAATCAGTATAATCCTCCCATGGGATCGGTCAATCCCTTTAACATTAGTGGAGTGCAGTAAGCGACGCTCACACTTTTACACATGCCTGTCGCAGTTCACTCACCTAACTGCCCTGCTTTTCTCTTCAACCTCAGAATGTGAAGAGAGCGCTCCTGCTGTCCTGCTCCTCCTTGGTGGTGCGTGCAGCAGTGGCATAACTACCGATATAGCAGCCGTAGCGGCTGCTATGGGGCCTGCGGCATGAGGGGGCCCGTGTCGCCCGCCGGCATGGGCCCCCACCATGACCGGAGGCTCCGCTAGCTGCCGCTATGGCTGCTACAGCGCGACGCCACTGAACTCTATGCCGGAGCAGGGAGTTATCTCCCCGCTCTGCCATTAAAAGGCCTGTTCCTATATAAGATAGACAAAATAGACGAGGAGACAGCACTTCCAAAATATGTCAGCTTTTTTGTTCCTATATAAGACATGTATCCCTTATCCACAGGATAGGGGATACATGTGTGATCGCTGGCAGCGATAGGGAGAACGGGGGAGCGAAAGTCCCCTGAAGTTCTCCATCACAAACCTCGGATTTCCGGGGTCTTTGTCGGCTGCTCCGTAGAAATGAATGGAGCGCCGGTCGCGCTTGTGCGCATGCGTGACCAGCGCTCCTTTCATTTTTATTGAGCTGCGCAGACTCCGGAAGTCAGAGGTTAGTCATGGAGAACTTCGGGGGAATTTCGGTCCCCCGTTCTCCCTATCGCTGCTAGCGATCACACATGTATCGCCTATCCTGTGGATACGGAATACATGTCTTTTGTAGGACACACTATAGGTCGGATTTTTTGGGGGGGTTGGGGCTGTATGGCGTTACCTACAGTGGGGCTGTATGGCGTTACCTACAGCGGGGGCTGTATGCCGTTACTTACAGGGGGGCTGTATGGCGTTACCTACAGGGGGGGCTGTATGGCGTTACCTACAGGGGGGCTGTATGGCGTTACCTACAGGGGGGGCTGTATAGCGTTACCTATAGGGGGGCTGTATGGCGTTACCTACAGGGGTGGCTATATGGCTTTACCTACAGGGGGCTGTATGGTATTACCTACAGGGGGGGCTGTATGGCGTTACCTACAGGGGGGGCTGTATAGCGTTACCTACAGGGGGGCTGTATGGCGTTACCTACAGGGGGGCTGTATGGCGTTACCTACAGGGGGGCTGTATGGCGTTACCTACAGGGGGGCTGTATGGCGTTACCTACAGGGGGGCTGTATGTCGTTACCTACAGGGGGGCTGCATGTCGTTACCTACAGGGGGGGCTGTATGGCGTTACCTACGGGTGGGCTGTATTGCGCTCTCTACAGGGGTAGCTGTATGGCGTTACCTACAGAGGGGACTGTATGGCGTTATCTACATGGGCGTCTGTATGGCGTTATCTACAGGGGGGACTCTGTATGGCGCTATCTACAGGGGGTGTCTGTATGACGTTATCTACAGGGGGCTGTATGGTGTTATTTACAGAGGGGGCTGTATGGCGTTATCTACAGGGGGCTGTATGGCGTTATATACAGAGGGGGCTGTATGATGTTATCTACAGAGGGGGTGTATGGCGTTATCTACAGAGGGGGTGTATGATGTTATCTACAGAGGGGGCTGTATGGCGTTATCTACAGTGGGGCTGTATGGCGTTACCTACAGGGGGGCTGTATGATGTTATCTACAGAGGGGGCTGTATGGCGTTATCTACAGGGGAGGCTGTATGGCGTTATCTGCAGGGGAGGCTGTATGGCGTTATCTACAGGGGGGCTGTATGGCGTTATCTGCAGGGGAGGCTGTATGGCGTTATCTACAGGGGGGCTGTAAAAAAGGCACTATCTACAAGGGGGGGTTGTGTGACACCCAGGGGAGGGGGGGCCCACTCAAAAGTTTGCTATGGGGCCTAGTCTTTCCTAGTTACGCCCCTGGCGTGCTGTGTACGAGAGTCGTGTTCTACCAGATGTAGCCATGGTGCCGCACGTCTGCTAGTTAAAATAAGGCAGCCTCTAAAGATGTAGGTAGTGTGGCCATGGCGTATGCCCCCTGTTCCCTGGCCCAGCCCGCCCCTGCAATAATAGCTACCCCTACACCCCCCATCTCTTTATTAGCCGGTGGGACCGACAACCGTTTGAATGAGGCCGGCAGCAGCCCTGCATAGTTTTTTAAATTATGTGCAGTTAGTGCGGCAATGGGCCTCCTGGAGGTCTTAGGCCCCCGGGCGGCCTCACGAACCGCCCATATGAACTGTCAATGGGGTGTTTCTATCTAAATGGCAAGGGGGCGTGATGTCTTCGCTGTGACACTGTCCAATCAGCTACGGACAGTGTCAGGGCAGCTTGCGCTGTGTTCCCTCTCGCGAGAACACACACAGACTGGTGGTTCTGCAGAGAGCGCTCTCTCAGTCTGTGTGTGCTCTCGCGGGAGGGAACACAGTGCAAGCTGCCCTGACACTGTCCGTAGCTGATTGGACAGTGTCAGAGGGAAGACATCATGCCCCCTTGCCATTTAGTTAGATAGAAACGCCCCATTGACAGTTTATATGGGCGGTTCGCGAGGCCACCCGGGGGCCCAAGAACTCATTGACAGTTCATAGGATTATTTACATATCGGGCGCCAAATATAACGGCACCAATGTAAATAACGGAGGAAGATAGGAAAAAAATGGAAAGTGAGACACTGTTTGTGAAGCCCTGCCAATAACATGGTGCACTCAGCTGCACATGTATGGGCAGGTGAAAGGTTCTCTTTAAGGCTGTGTTCACATCTGCGTTGTGAATTCTGTATTTCTGTTCCATAATAGGAGCTGAAAAACAGAACGGCACCCGATGGACCCTATTGATTTATAATGGGTTCAGTTGGGGTCCATCATGGTGTCCATTGTTTTGATGGAAAAAATAGCACTGCATGCTGTCCTATTTATTCCAGAAAATATGATAGAATCTGCGATGGCTCCAAACATAGCCAACCTTACCTTTACTCCCATTAGCTCATACTCAATGGCGGATTATCATAGGGTGATTTTGCCGCAAATCGCAACGAAACAGCATTTTATATGTCAGGGGGTCTGAAGTCTGTATCATTTTAAGGGGTTTAGGGTCTGTATATTTAGGGGTCTGTGTTAGTTTAAGGGGTCTGGGGTCTGTATTTAGGGGGTCTGGTGTGGGGTCTGTATTTAGGGGGTCTGGTTTGGGGGACTGTATTTAGGGGGTCTGGTTTGGGGACTGTATTTAGGGGGTCTGGTCAGCATTTAGGAAGTTTGGTGTCTGTATTAGTTTAAGGGGTCTGGGGTCTGTATTTAGGGGGTCTGAGGTCTGTATCAGTTTAAAGGGTTTAGGGTCTGTATATTTAGGAGTATTTGTTAGTTTAAGGGGTCTGGGGTTTGTATTTAGGGGGTCTGTATTAGGTTGACATCTGGGGGTCTGTATTTAGGGCGTCTGGTCTGGGGTCTGTATTAATTTATGGGGTTTATTTAGGGGGCCTGTTTTAGGGTCTGTATTTGTTATGGGGTCTTTATTTAGGGGTCTGTACTTAGGGGTCTGGTCTTGGGTCTGTATTATATTAGGGGATCTGGTCTGGGGTCTGTATTAAGGCAATCAGGTCTGGGGTCATTATTAGTGTAGGGGGTCAGGTCTGGGGTCTGTATTTAGGGGGTCTGTATTCGTTTTAGGTCTGGGGTCTGTATTTAGGGGGTCTTTATTTAGGGGTCTGGGGTCTGTATTAGTTTATGGGGTCTGTATTTAGGGGGCCTGGTCTAGGGTCTCTATTAGTTTAGGGGTCTATATTTAGGGGTTTGTATTAGTTTAGGGGGTCTGGTCTGGGGTCTGTATTAAGGGAGTCAGGTCTGGGGTCATTATTAGTGTAAGGGGTCAGGTCTGGGGTTTCTATTTAGGTGTCTGGTCTGAGGTCTGTATTTATTTAAAGTGCTTGCTCTGGGGTCTGTATTGTTTATGGGGGTCTGGTCTGGGGACAGCAATAGTTTAGAAGGTCTGGGGTCTGTATGTATTCTATGATCTAGTCTGGGGTCCAAATTTATTAGTCTGAGTAAAAGGGGTTGTCCAGGCACATCGATAGGTCAACAGTATAAAAAAAAGTCTGTGCCGGGACAACCCCTTTAATTTATGGTACTGGGCCTTGGTGTCTAAATTTGTGTGTTTCTATAGAGGCCGGAAATGGCTGCAGCAGCGATGGGAAAAGATGTCTCATCAGGAGAAGTCGCCATAACGGTCTGCGTCAGATGGAGAAGAAAAGAGAACGACTCCCATCAGAGAAGATGTCACTTGTGAGTCACTGGATCTATAGGGGATCTGTCCCCTCTCCTGACATTTATGTTGTAGGAAATCCTTGTATTCTACATATCTTTGCGTACCCGGGACTAATAGACAAATGCATGTCACCATTCCCATTGTCAAGTGGAGATGGTTGGAGACTGTCAGTATGTAGGGACACAGCCCTTTGACAAGGGGAATCGTAACAACCATTTGTCAATGCTCGCAGAAAAAGGTGGTGTTCACTATAGACACGGCAGAGCGGCGGTGGGGAAGGGTGGCCCAAGTTTGTGGAACAGACCAGGGCCTATGGTCTACTTAATCCGCCACTGCTCATACTGGCATTTGGGTAATCCTCAATAAAGACGGTAACAAGACGAGACAAATCTTAGGAGCAAATCCTTTGGGAGACATACAAGAAGTTATCTTTTCTAAAGTCATCGAGTTTACAAACCTTATCTCACCACTGGAAAACTGTACATTAAAAGCTTGCTGATTGGAAGAAATAGTTATTGCTTAATCAAAATTCCCACTTGAGGGATGTAGGGGATCTAAACCACCCATCCTCAACCAAGTAACCAGTTTATCAAGCCCAAGAATTTTATAGTGGCTAAAGCCATCTAATTTTATGATCTTCGTTAATGAGGGGTGTAAAATGAAATAAGCCTGCTTGGTTTGTCATTAAATTTGACAGCTCTAGAATATACACTGTGTGCACAATTATTAGGCAAGTTGTATTTTTGAGGATTCATTTTATTATTGAACAACTACAGTGCTGTCAGTCAATCCAAAATGTTAATAACCTCAAACCTGAATATTTAAGAAAGTAAAAGTGAGGTTTTGGCTCTCTTAGGAGAATATCTATGTGTGCATAATTATGGGGCAATTATCGGAATTATTAAGCAACTAAATAAAAAAGGAAAATTTTCCCATCTCACTTGCTTATTTTCATCTGTTAACCCCTTAATGACCAGGCCATTTGGCACGTTAATGACCACGGATTATTTTTTGTTTTTTCACGGTCGCATTCCAAGAGTCAGAACTTTTTTTTTAATTCCGTCGACATAGCCGTATAAGGGCTTGTTTTTTGTGGGACGAGTTGTATTTTGTAATTGTACCATTTTTAGATGCTTATAATATATTGATTAACTTTTATTAACTTTATTTTAGGAGAGAATTGAAAAAAAGCAGCTATTCCAGCATTGATTTTCACATTATAAATTTACGTTGTTTACTATGCAGCGTAAATAACATGTTAACTTTATTCTATGGGTCGGCACGATTACGGGGATATCAAATATGTAAAGGTTTGATATGTTTTCCTACGTTTGCACAATAAAAACCCTTTTAGAAAAAAATTACTTGTTTTTGCATCGCCGCATTCCAAGAAACGTAATTTTTTTATTTTTACGTCAATGTGGCCATATGTGGGCTTGATTTTTGCGGGCCCATGTGTAGTTTTCATTAGTACTATTTTGGGGTACATAGGACTTATAGATTAACTTTTGTTTAATTATTTTATGGGGGGGAATGGGAGAAAAGAGAGAATTTTGCCGTTGTTTTTTGCGTTTTTTTGGACGCCGTTCATCCGGCGATTTAATTAATGTTTTAATTTTATTGTTCAAGTAGTTACGATCGCGGGGATACCATATTTGTGTATGTGTTATTTGTTTTGCCACTTTTACAAAAAAAAGTAATTTTATTTGATTTTAACTGTAAATTATTATTATTTTTTTAACAAACTTTATTTAACTGCTTTACATTTTTTTTTTTAGTCCCACCACGTACTTCACTATGCGATCTGCTGATCGCATATACAATGCTTTGGTATACTTAGTATACCAAAGCATTATTGCCTGTCAGTGTAAAACTGACAGGCAATCTATTAGGCCATGCCTCCGGCATGGCTTAATAGGCATTTTCTGAAGACAGACCTGCTATTTCTTTGCGATTTGTTTGCGGCGGCGCCGATGGGGTGACAGAGGGAGCTCCCTCCCTCTGTCAAACACATTAGATGTCGCTGTCGCTATTGACAGCGGCATTTAATGGGTTAAACTGCTGGAATCGGAGCGCACTTCGATTTCGGCAGTTGCAGCAGGAGCCAGGCTGTGTATAACAGCCGTGCTCCTGCCGCTGATCACGTGTGTACACTGTCAGTACCCACGCGATCACAGGATGGATATATCCGTCCTCCTGTGCAAACTAGCATATATATCCGTCCTTCGGCGTTAAGAGGTTAAAGTGAGAATAATAAACAAACAACAAAATTTTTTACAAATAAACATTTCCAAAAAAAAATCAGTGACCAATATAGCCACCCTTCTTTTCAATAAGGGTATGTTCACACAGCTTATTTACGGACGTAATTCGGGCATTTTCCGCCTCGATTTACGTCCGAAAATGCGGCTCGATAGCGTCGGCAAACATCTGCCCATTCATTTGAATGGGTCTTACGATGTTCTGCTCCGACGGTTATTTTTTTTACGGCCCACTGTCAAAAGGAGGGGCGTAAATAGACGCCCGCGTCAAAGAAGTGCCTGTCACTTCTTCAGACGTAAATGGAGCCGTTTTCCATTGACTCCATGGAGAGCCAGCTCCATTTACGTCCGTAATTGACTCAGCGAAAAAGCGCCTCAACATGCCATTACAACTGAAATTACAGAGCTGTTTTCTCCTGAAAACAGCCCCGTAATTTCAGCCGTAACGGACGCTGCCGTGTGAACATACCCTAACTGTCATAAGCCTTCAATCCATGGAGTCTGTCAGTTTCTTAATATGTTGACGATCAACTTTTTGTGCATCAGCTACCACAGCCCCCCAGACACTGTTCAGAGAGGTGTACTGTTTTTCTTCACTGCAAATCTACCATACAAGTTCTCAATATTGTTTATGTCAGATGAGGAAGGGGGCCATAGCATTATTCTTTCATCCTTAAAGGGAATGTGTCGCTAGAAATTATAATTTTTTTTTTTTCAGGTAAACAATTAGTATTTGAGTGATTACACATTGTTTTAATTTTTTTTAAATTTTCACAAGTCAGAAAATATTATAAATTAGATTCTAATTTATAAAATTTCCATGTGCTGACCACTAGAGGGAGCAGTCCCCAAAATTGCAGCATGGTCACTGTGGTAAAGCAACCTCATTGATTTATGCTGCAAATTTGGGGTGGACACACTCTCCTCTAGTGTCCTCACATAATCCCCCCTCCCTTCTTCTGGCTAGTGCCAGGAGAAGGAGGGGTTTGAATGTCTTCAAACCTCCTACACTGTGTGCCGCCATTTTCTGAGCGACTGCACAGTGTAGGAGGATTAGATACAGGGCTCAGCAGACAGTATCACATGAACATACACGAACATAATACACACATCACATACATGAACATAAATTACCTGCTCCTGCCGCCGCCGCCGACCCCTCCACTGGTCTACACTCCTATTCCTTGCGCCTTCGCTTCGTTGAACATATGGCCGATAGCCGCGTCATCTTACTGTCCGGCAGCGGCTTCCGGTCCACATGAAAATGGCGCCGGATTTCGCTCTACGAATGAGCTTCATTTTGGTCTGTGTGGGAGCCGTTCCCACACAGGCGGCGTATGCTTCTGGGAATGGAACGGCTCCCGTTCGCATTCTCTATGGGGTTGTATGTGCCATATAGCATCTCTGTATGTGTCGTTAATCGACACATACAGAGTTGAAAAAAAAATGGCAGCCCCCATAGAGAAGTAAAAGTTTGAATACAGTAAAAAGTAGAAAGCCACAATACTAATAAATACATTTTTTGTTTATATTTTATTAAAAGCAATATAATTTAAAATAAATAAATAAATCATGACACCTTCCCTTTAAGGCTTTTACTGGCTAGCCATGCAGTGGAGTACATCTATGCATGCAATGGAGCATTGTCCAGCATAAAAATCATGGTTTTCGTTAATGACGCAGACCTTTTTCCTGTACCACTGCTTGATGAAAGTGTCTTCTAAAAACTGGCAGTAGGTTTGGGAGTTGATTTTTAGTCCATCTTCAACACAAAATGGTCCAACTAGCTCATCTTTAATAATACCAGCCCATAGCAGTACCTCACCTCCAACTTGCTGTCGTCTGAGTCTAAATGGAGCTCTGTGCCGTTACTAATCCAGACACGGGCCCATCCATCTGGTCCATCAAGAGTCACTCTCATCTCATCAGTCCATAAAACCTTTGAAAAATCTGTCTTCAGATATTGCTTGGCCCAGTCTTGATGTTTCAACTTATGTGTCTTGTTCCATGGTGGTCGGGTTTCAGGCTTCCTTACCTTGGCCATGTCTATGAGCACTGAAAACCTGGTACTTCTGGGCACTCCAGGGAGGTTGCAGTTCTGGAATATGACAGCACTGGAGGATAATGGGTTCCTGGTTGCTTCACGTTTGATTCTTCTCAAATCTTTTGCAGTTAATTTGTGGGTTTTTTCTCAACATGTTTCTTGCGACCCTGTTGACTATTTGCAACAAAACGTTTGATAGAGTGCTGTATTCCTCTGAAAGACTTTTAACAATTTTTGACTTTTCAGAGTCAGTTAAATCTCTTTTTTGGCCCAATTTGCCAGAGGAAAACAAGCTGCCTAATAATTCTGCATACTTTGATATAGGGTCTTGATCTCCTTAGGCCACACCCTCCCTGATTACACAAATACACATCACCTGATATGCTTTATCCAATAAGCACTCAAGTTTATACAGCTTGGAGTTGGAAAATATGCATCAAATTTATGATATGGTCAAAATACTCACTTGCGTAATAACTGTGCACACAGCGTACATTGTCTAGACCCAACGTATTCCAATGCACTTTACAAAGTCACATTATTATGACCACCTCCTACTTTCGACGTCGGCTGCACGTAGCCAATGAAGGAAGTGATGTGTCATGGGCAGGCTTGGTATAAGATGTGCGATAGGCTGTCTGAACACATATCACTCGTTGTTGTCCTGGGTAAAACGGGCGATTTATCAGAGTTGCAAAAAGGGATGAATATTAGCTTTCGGCCAAGGGTGGCAGTATTTTTCAAAAACCGCAGTATGTGATCTGTTCGCATGCTGCTGTGGTGAAAGTGTATTGTTAGTGGACAAATGGCACCATTCGGAATAACCGTCATGGAAACTGTGGAGCACCAAGTGCCATTGATGTGAGAGGTGAACGTCGGCTACAGTGGACCACCTTACAGTGAAAAACAACCAGGGTGCTACCAGACGTGTGTCTAAAACAACAGTTCAGCAAACCCTACTGCGTATGGGGCTCCGAAGCAGATGGATGGTCACTCCTCCTATGCTAACAAAGGTGCATCGGAAAAAAAGGTTCCAATTGCATGGCAGTATCGGAATTGGACCACCGATGATTGGCAAAGGGTTGCCTTCCCCCGATGAATCACGTTTTCTGCTTCATTGAACGGATGGACATTGGCATGTCAGGCGAGAAACTTCAGAGAACAAACACTCTGCAACCATTGCTGGAAGAACACAAGCTGGTGGTGGCAGTGTTATGGTCTGGTTAATTTATTAACGCCATTCTCTGGGCCCACTCATCCATGTGGAAGGCACTCTGAACCGATTTAGGTATGAATCCATTATTCCAGATCACGTCCACCCATACATGCTGTTTGTCTTCCCTGGGGCATATGGAATCTTCCAACAAGACAAAGCGACACGTCACACGGCTAGAAATGTCCGACAGTGGTTGGAAGAGCACAATCAAGACTTCCAAGTATTTCCATGGCCCCCTAAGTCACCAGACTTGAACACAATTGAGCATCTGTGGGACCACCTCAAACATCTTGTTCACTCTATGGATCCTCCTCCACGCACCCTCCAGCAAATGTGGGATGTACTGCGGTCAGCATGGCTCCAAATTCATGAGACAACCTACCATCACCTAATTGAGTCACCCCCCAGCCCGTCTAGCTGCTGTCCATGCTGCACATGGCGGTTACTCGGGATATTAGCTGGTGGTTATAATAATGTGACTCAACTGTGTATATATCCACACTGGCCTCACTAGAGCTATGGTTGAATTTCTGTAGCGTCCACGGCCGCGGACCATCGGGATTACTCACACCCCGATGGCCACAGCCATGGATCTGTGAGCGCTGGCCCACCTCTCCTCCACAGGAGACACCAGCGCTGACTTCATCTCCATTCTGTTGTGTCCCATAGGGTACTCGCGCATGCTCGTGCCCGGCCTTAAAGGGCCAGCGCACGCAAATGAAAAGAATCAATTAACCCATGATCACCCTGGACTATAAAAAGGGCTCTGCCCTTTCACTCATTGCCTGAGCGTTGTTGTGTTTACTCGTGTTAATCTTGCATATGGTCCCTTAGTGTTATCCTGTTCCCAGTGTTCCCGTACCTGCTACCTGTATCCTGTATCCCGTGCTACCGTTGTTCCTGAGCCTTAGAAAGTTGGAGTCGTGTTGTGCCATCGGTCACGCCTGCTGTGTTACACTACGCCTGGTGTTTGCTGACAAGGTCCCATCTGAGCCCAGCCGTTACTACTGTCTGAACTGATACAGGTACCCTTGTGCTTGGACTATATAGACATTGACTTGGTACACTGTTTGGCCAGCTGCTATCCCGCTATGGCTGTATCGCCCAGTGGGTCCACATACCCACAGATCGTGACAATTTCCCTTAATATATCAGACGTGCACAGTCTAGGGTCATTTTCTAGACCACCTACCTGTCTGATAGTGCTATATGAATATATGTGTACAGGGTGTTTGGAGAATAACTGATGGAAGCAAGCAGTTGCATTGTCTAGAAATCAAAACGATGGCCCCAGAGTTTTAAGGCATTTGTACTACCATGGATAAACTAATTTTGTTGTAAGTCATTGGCATTTTTCATACAATTTTTTCCAAGTATTTGTCCAGTAACATTTGTGTTCTCAATCAATAGAGAATACTGTTAGCCATAACCCTAGCGCCGCCCTTGAAAATAACTACAGATGAATAGATCATTCCATCTTATATGCTTTATTCATAATCACATGGCACACAGAATTCCTTCCATTTACATTCACAAGAGCTTGGATGTCTGATGTTTGCTCCAAGACACAGGCTGCTTGCCATCTGTATCCTCCGTTAAACTGCTGAATCTAAAGGACACATTTTACTGAAGAATTTAGAAAGTGGAGCTATAAACATTCACAATAGAAAATGACTTTCTTGTGCACTGCAGAGGAATGTGACAAACGAAATATGAGGGCGTTTTCATGTGGATCTGTAAAATGGGAATTACAGTGTCTAACGTTTGGACAATATAGTATCTGGACATGAATAAAACATTTTGTGAGATTGTGTGGATCATTAAAAGCTCAAGGTTATTAAATTTACTGTTAGGCCTGATTCACACGAGCATATTTTACGTCCGTGTGACGGCCGTTAAAACAATGGCCGTCACACGGACCTATGTAATTCAATGGTGCCGTTCACACGGCCGTTGTTTCAACGGACTGTGTGAAGGGTCCATTGAAAAATAGAACAGGTCCTATTATCTTCTGTTTTCATGGATCCCTCCATAGGCTCAAGTCTATGGGGATCCGTAAAAACGGGACCCGCAAGGGGCACCTCGGACATGAAAAACGTCAAGTTTTTCCAGTCCGAGTCGTGTGAATTTAGCCTTAGGGCTTATTCAGACGAATGGGATATACATCCGTGCAACGCGCGTGATTTTCACGCGCATCGCACGGACCTATATTAGTTTATGGGGCCGTGCAGACAGTTGCGTGATTTTTACGCAGCGTGAGTCCGCTGCAAAAAAACTCACGACATGTCCGTTCTTTGTGCGTATTTCGCGCATCACGAAAGTCATGAAGTCAATGGGTGCGTGAAAATCACGCGCACAACACGGAAGCACTTCCGTGGGACGAGAGTGATTCGCGCAACAACTGTCAAACTATGAATGTAAACAGAAAAGCACCACGTGCTTTTCTGTTTACAAACATCCAAACGAAGTGTCATAATGATGGCGGCTGCGTGAAAATCACGCAGCCGTGCATCATATGGGGCTGACACACTTGCTGTTAAGTGCCTTTTGCGACGTGTGAATCCGACCTCAGAGTATGTTTACACAGGGCAGATAAGCACACAGTGTATCCGTCCCGGACGCCACAGGGAATTCTGGCCGAAAAACGGCACCAAATTGTGGTGCAGTTTTTTGGCCTTAATGTCCGCTGTGGAAAACTGCACATAAAAATAAAACGTTTCATACCTACGTAGCCATGGCCACTGAAACTACAAGGAAGGGTGAGCTTTTTCCATCTGTTCACTGTTTTGTGATGTTGTGTAGTGGTCTTTGTTGTTGTGGTGCTGTGTAAAACCCATGCCCACAGACCGTCAGGATTACTCACCTCCTGACGGCCGCAGCCAAGGATCAGTGAGCGCTTGCCCGCATCTCCTCCTCAGGAGACGCCAGCGCTTACTTCCGCTCCACTCTGCTGAATTTGATACCGAATTAGCCCATACTCACCCTGGACTATAAGAAGGGCCCTGCTCCTTCCTGCATTGCCTGAGCGTTGTTGCCGTTTACCTACGTTCATCTCTGAAAATGGTCCCTTTAGTGTTTTCCAGTTCCTAGTGCTCCGGTTCCTGCTACCTGTATCCTATATCCCGTGCTATTTTGGTCCAAGTGCAATTTAGAGTTGGAGTCGTGTTGTGCTGTGTACTGCGCCTTCCTGGTTACACCACGCCTGGTGTCTGCCTGCTACCAAGGTCCCATCCGAGCCTATCTTCGCTACTATCGGAAGTTACCACAGGTACTCCTATCCGAACTATAGACTTTGACTTGGTATCCTGTTGGCCAGCTGCTATACTGTCAAGGCGGTACGGCCCAGTGGGTCCACGCACCCAACGTGACATGTTGTATCTGTAGGGGGACGTGGCCCAGAGCCAAGGTGGCTTAGTCTGACAGCATGGGTGCAGTTTGTCTCCTGGGTTGCTCCCTCTGCAGGTGCTGAGTTGCAGCGGCACTGGTTGCCATGCGATACTGCACTTGATAGAGTAGGGACCCACTTAAAAGAGGACGCCGTGAAGCAGCAAGTGTGCTTATACAGTTTCATCAAAATGTTTACTAAGAACCTCATGTTTGTACATTTGTATTTTGCTGAGCCGCATTAGATCAAGTATAGCAAAGTGGATATGCGGTCAGTGCCGGATCATCATTAGGGCGGTTTGGGCGGCCGCCGGAACCGCACATGACAGCACGGACCCCCTCATGCCCGGTGGCGTCGCTAGCACCGGAGGGGGCCCCGAAGCTAGCGGCAGCCACATTCATTTGTATCTGAGACCTCAGGACTCAGATACAAATGAATATTAAAGGCTGCAGGCCACGTTAGGCCTGCAGCCTATAAGGCGCTGGGAAGCCTCCCTGCTCAGGCCGGCGTGATGAGGTACTGCATCACGCCGGTCTGCGCGTGGGTCTAGTCTGGAGGGGAGTGCTGTGTGACACTATGTACAAAGGGGGAGGGCTGTGTAGCACTATATACAAGGGGGGGCTGTGTGGTGCTATCCACAGTGGTATGTGTGTTGCGCTCTTTACAGGGGGGCTCTGTGGCACTATTTACAAGAGGGTGAGGGCTGTATGGTGCTATCTATAGGGGGCTGTGTGTAACGCTCTCTACGGGGGGGGTGCTAGCTATAGGGGGGATGTGTGATATATACAGGGGACTGTGTGTGGCACTATGTACAGGGGGCTGTGTGTATGTGGTGTTTTACAGTGTATGGTATTATTATATTAAGGCGCGCAGTGTTTGGTGCTATTATATTTAGGGTTACAGTATGTGGCTCCATGATAATTTTATTTTCGTTTATAGTTGTGGAAATGTTGGAAAAGTGAGAAGCCGAAGACATCTGACATTCTGCAAATTCTACAGAAATGGGTCATGGCCGGGAGAAGTCGTCATGAACTCTGGACTGGATGGAGAAGAAAAAAGGAAAAAAACAACTAGAATCTGAGACGTCGTCACCTGTGAGTCACTAGATTTATAGAGAATCTGTCACCTCTCCTGACATGTTTATTATAGGAAATCCTTGTATTTCACAAAAAGTCTTTCTGCAGTCCGGGACTGATAGACAATTCCCCTTGTCAGGAGGATGTGTCCCTGCACAGTGTGATCCTGTCAGTATGTCGGGACACAGCCCTGTGACAAGGGGAATCATAACACCCATTTGTTAATGCTTGCCCAAACAGGTAGTGTTAAAAATAGTTACGGCGCGGCATGGCGGTGGTGCGGAAGGGAGTTTTGAAAAATGGCCGCGTAAAAAAACGGCCGCGAAAAAGAAGTACAGGACACTTCTTGGGACGTTATTGGAGCTGTTTTCATAGACTCTATTGAAAAAAGCTCCAAAAATGGCCGTAAAAAACGCTGCGAAAATCGCAAGTGGCTTAAAAAAACATCTGAAAATCAGGAGCTGTTTTGCCTTGAAAACAGTTCCGTATTTTGAGACGTTTTTGACTCAGCGTGTGAACATAAGGGTATGTTCACACGCAGTGGTTTCAGATGTAATTCGGGTGTTTTACGCCTCGAATTACGCCTGAAAAAACGCCCCTAATACGTCTACAAACATCTGCCCATTGCTTTCAATGGGAATTACGATGTTCTGTTCCCACGAGCCTTTATTTTACGCGTCGCTGTCAAAATACGGTGCGTAAAATGACGGCTCGTCAAAAGAAGTGCAGGACACTTCTTGGGACGTTTTTGGAGGCGTTTTTCAATGACGGCCCCAAAAACGGCTGTTACATACGCCGCGAAAAAAGCGAGTCGCCTTAAAACAGCTCCGTATTTTCAGACGTTTTTGCTCACTGCGTGTGAACATACCCTCAGGGTAAGGCCACACGTATTGACTGACGGGCAGTTTAACCCACAAAACTGCGCAGCCATTAACAATCAACTTGAAAGGCACGCTGATTTGCTTTAAATACGCATGCCGGCACGGTTTTCTGCTGCATCGCATCCGCGTTTTAGCCGCCCGGCGGAGGCTACATGTGGATATACTCTGAGGGTATGTTCACTTGACCAATTTTGACATACTCGTGTGAATTTTCAGTTGATTTTTGGGTCGTAAATACCCCGAAAAACGGCTGAAAATACAGGGGCTGAATGCCTCCAAACATCTGCCCATATATTTCAATGGTAAAAACGGTGTTTCGTTCCCACGGGGCGTTTTTTACGCGACCGTTTGTAAAAACGCCCCATGAAAAAGAAGTGCATGTTACTTCTTGAGCCGTTTTTGGAGCCGTTTTTTCATTGTCTCAATACAAAAACAGCTACAAAAATGGCCGTAAAAAAACACATAAAAAAACGCTTGATGCATAAAAAACGGCTGTAAATCAGAGTCTGTTTTCGCCTGAAAACAGCTCCGTATTTTACAGCCGTTTTTTGTTAAGCGTGTGAACATAGCCTTAGGGTGGAAATTCTGAGCATTTACAGTAGCAGCAAAGTGAATGAAATTTTAAGAAATTTCATGTCCACTCTGTGGAAAAAAAACACAGCAAAATCTTTCATTAATTGAATTAAATTGGAATGTAAAACAAGCAACAAATAGTCAACTGTTGCGACTTTTGCAGCGGAAATGCTGCGATTCCGTCGCAAAAATCGCAAGAAGCTTTTTTTTGTATAAAATAAGCTTATACTTACCACCTGGGCGTCGTGGTAGCGACACTTTCTTCTGTTCTTCTTCTAGGCTGGCCTTCTGCGATGACATTTCTTCCTATGTGACTGCTGGAGCCTGTGATTGAATCATAGGCTGCCTAAGGCCGGGTTTCCATGGGTCGGATACGCTGCGTAATAATCACATAGAGTATCTCACCTGGATCTCACGAAGCGTATCTCACCTCATTCCGTCCAAAAACTGGCACCAACTTGTTGTGCGGTTTTTTGAACGGAATTTCCGTAGCAGAAAAAAGCGCTGGGAGAAAAAAACAAACAATCATACTTACCTCCTCCCTCTTCTCTGCACGTAGTCTGGTTTCCTGGGGTGAAGTTGCAGGCCATGTGACAGCTGCAGCCTGTGATTGGCTGCAGCTGTCACATGGGATGAAACGTCATCCCAGCATGATGGACTGCAGGAAGGAGGAGAGATTTCTTGGTAAGGCCTCATGCACACGACCGTAGCATGTGATTTTCAGGACAGACAGCCACGGAGTGTCACCCACGTGCAGCCCGCTAATTGCAGGCCGTGCAGATGAGCTGGTGAATTACGGACCCATTCATTTCTATGGCACCATGTACACGACCGTGATTTTAAGGGTATGTTCACACAGAGTGGTTTCAGCCATTTTTCGGGCCGTAAACGCCCGAAAAATGGGTGAAAAATCGGAAGCAGAACGCCTCCAAACATTTGGCCATTGATTTCAATGGGAAAAATGACGTTCTGTTCCGATGGGCCGTTTTAAAAAACGGCCGCGTAAAAAAACAGCCGTGAAAAAGAAGTGCAGGACACTTCTTGGGACGTTTTTGGAGCTGTTTTTCATTGACTATAGAATTCTAAACAGCTCCAAAAACGGCTGCGAAAAACGCAGCAAAAATCGCGAGTGGCTTAAAAAACATCTGAAAATCAGGAGCTGTTTTCCCTTGAAAACAGCTCCGTATTTTGAGACGTTTTTGAGTTTGTGTGTGAACATACCCTCACAGTCCCTTCCAGGACCGCAAATATGAGCCGCAGAAACTCAGGACATGTCTTATTACAGCCCACAAATTCGCTACGGACTTGGCGATAGAAGTCAATGGGCCCGTGGAAACTGCGGATATACCTCCGTGTGACATCCGTAATTTGCGGAAGTGTTGCTAAGCGACGACAGGAAGTCAGCATCATTGTTTTCCTTGCACTTCATTATATGATCCGCATTTTGTAGATGACACAAAAGCACTACGGATGACATTTCATCTGCAAAATACGGACCACGGTCAGGGAATTTGCGAACCAGAAAAACACTACGGTCGTCTGCATGAGGCCTAAGTATGATTTTTTGAGGCGGAATTGCTGCGACCCCGCCACAAAAGTTGCAACACTTGGCTTTAATTTGCGGGTTTTGCATCCCCATTGAATTCAATGGGGAAAACCTGTAACAGAAAACCAACGAAAACACAGAATAAATTGACATGCTGCGGAATTAAATTCCTAATTCAAAATCTAATTCTAATTCCTAAATGATAAATCTCATCCACTTTCGGCCCCATGCACACGAACGTAAAAACGCCTGTAATTACGGCACGTTTTTACGGGCCCATGGACTTCTATTGGCCAAGGGTACCTCCCCGTATGCTTACGGTAAGGTGCCCGTGCCGTTGAAAAATATAGAACATGTCCTATTTTAGGCCGTGATTACGGCACGGGCAGGCCCATCGAAGTCTATGGGGCTCCCGTAATTACGGGTGACTACGTGTGTGCACCCGTAATTACGGGAGCGTTGCTAGGTGACGTCAGGAAATAGTCACTGTCCAGGGTGTTGAAAGAGTTAAACGATCGGCAGTAACTCTTTCAGCACCCTGGACAGAAACTTCCGATCACAATATAGATCAACCTGTAAAAAAAAAAAGACGTTCATAGTTACCCAGAACTCCCTGCTTCTCCCTCTAGTCCGGCCTCCCGGGATGACGTTTCAGCCCATGTGACCGCTGCAGCCAATCACAGGCCAATCACAGGCTACAGCGGTCACATAGACTGTCGCGTCATACAGGGAGGTCGGGCTGGATGTCAAGAGAGGGACGCGTCACCAAGGCAACGGCCGGGTAAGTATGAATTTCTTTTACTTTTACCTCGGAAAGGGCTGCCCCTTCTCTCTATCTTGCACTGATAGAGAGAAGGGGCTGCCGATTAGTGCAGTGCAATTTTGCATCGAAAACGTGCCTGTAAATACGGGTGGAATACTGGTGACACCGGACCCGTATTTACGGGCACGGGTCCGTAAATACTGGTGAAATACGGGTCGAATACGTGTGACCAAGGACCCGTATTTACGCCAGTATTTACGGGAGGGAAAAAATATGTTTGTGTGCATGAGGCCTTCCTGCTACTGTAAATGCTGTGGAATTACCGCACAGAATTCCCGGCCTAATAGGTTAGGCCTCATGCACACGGCCATCCCCGTAATCACTGCCCATTTTGGCATGGCCGGCGCAATCAAAGTATGGGAGCACGGTCCGTAAAAAGAAAAAGAAAGGACATGTCCTATCTATTGCATCGGCTTTCTACGGCTCGGACACCTTCCTGTAAATAAACTGGAAGGTGTCCGTGGACAATAGACGTGAATAGATCCGTAATCCCGGATCGTAATTAGGGTCCCCAATTACGGATGATTTTTACGGTCGTGTTCATGGGGCCTCTACGTTTGCTTCTCTCCTATAGAACTTGGCTACATAGACAGACATGTGCTTCAGCCCCAATCAGAACTAATCTAAAACATCTGATAACAATTAGAGCTTCTTTTTCTATTCATCCCATGATTAAAATGTTTTTACTTTTATTGCTTTGGTATGTTATCTATTATATCTAAGCAGACGTTCATACAATCATCTTTGTTTGTTTAGACCATGTTCAAATGAGGCCCATTTGATATGGATTTTCGGTATGGATTCCACACTGAAAATCGGCGACACATTACAGTAGAATACATTTCATTATATTTTCAAAACTACTACCACATGTGGGGGCATGTTCACATTGATTTTCAGGCGGAAAAAAAAGTTTTTAAGAGAAATCAGCTTGTGAAAAACAGGCGTTTTTGGAGCAGATTTATGCCCTGTTTACACAGAGTTTTTTGTAGGAGGAAAATTCTGCCTCAAAATTCAATTTGGGATTTTGAGGCAGATTTTGTCCTTCCTGCACGTCGTTTGCCGCGATTTTCACGGCGACCATTGAGTGCTACTGGAAAAATAACTACGCAAAATACGCTTTCTCTGCATCCCATTGATGTCAATGGGAGGTCAGAGGCGTAAACGCGTGAAGATAGGGCACGTTCCCTTCTTTCTCCCGCGAGGCAGTTTTACCGCTCGCGGGAGAAAACCGCCCCCGCCTCCCATTGAAATCAATGGGAGGCATTTTCGGCCGGTTTTTGACGAGTTTTGCGGAACGGTTTCCACTCCAAAAAGCTCGTCAAAATACTCCGTGTGAACAGGCCCTTACAAAGTGTTTTTGAGGTGCATTTTCTAATCGTTTTTGGCATTGTGAGGGTATGTTCACACAGAGTGTTTTCCGACGTTTTTCGGGATGTTGAGCGGGTTTTACATGGAACAGGATTTCACTATATTTTTTGGATGTGCCATTAATATATTTATATAAATTAATCATGTCCCCCCTTAGTCGTCTTTTTTCAAGCTTAAATAGGTTTAATTCTTTTAATCTTTCCTCATAACTTAGATTCTCCATGCCCCTTATTAGCTTCGTTGCTCTTCTTTGTATTTTTTCCAACTCAAGGGCATCCTTTCTATGAACTGGAGCCCAGAACTGAACTGCATATTCTAGATGAGGCCTCACTAATGCTTTGTAAAGTGGTAATATTACATCCCTGTCCCGCGAGGCCATGCCTTTTTTAATACACGACAATATCTTGCTGGCCTTTGAAGCAGCTGATTGACACTGCATGCTGTTATTTAGTTTATGATTTACAAGTACACCCAGATCCTTCTCAACAAGTGACTCCCCCAGTGTAGCTCCCCCTAGGACATATGATGCATGCAGGTTATTCGTACAAAGGTGCATAACTTTACATTTATCTACATTAAACTTCATTTGCCAAGTGGATGCCCAAACACTTAGTGTGTTCAAATCAGCTTGCAATTCACGAACATCTTCCATAGACTGAACTATATTACATAGCTTGGTGTCATCTGCAAAAATAGAAATAGTGCTATTAATCCCATCCACTATATCATTAATAAATAAGTTGAATAATAGTGGTCCCAGCACCGAACCCTGGGGTATACCACTTATAACTGGGGACCATTCAGAGTAGGAATCATTGACCACAACTCTCTGGATACGGTCCTTGAGCCAATTATCAATCCAATTACAAACTATACTTTCTAAACCTATAGTCCTTAATTTACCCATTAGACGTCTATGAGGTACAGTGTGAAATGCCTTTACAAAGTCCAAAAACACTATATCCACAGCGGCCCCTCTGTCTAGGCTTCTGCTCACCTCTTCATAATAACAAATTAGGTTGGTTTGACAACTTCTGTCCTTAGTAAAACCGTGTTGGCTGTCACTTATAATACTATTTTTTGTCACATAATCCTGTATATAGTCCCTCAATAGCCCCTCAAACATTTTACCCACAATGGATGTTAAGCTTACTGGTCTATAATTACCCGGGGAAGACCTAGAGTCCTTTTTGAAAATAGGCACCACATTTGCCCTGCGCCAGTCCCCTGGCACTATACCAGTCACTAGAGAATCTCTAAATATTATGAAGAGGGGGACAGAAATAACTGAACTAAGCTCCTTAAGAACTCTAGGGTGTAACCCATCTGGGCCCGGGGCCTTGTGTACATTTATTTTATTTAATTTAGCTTGCACCATATCTACATTCATCCAAGTCATTAAAACCACAGAAAAGGCCATACTCACAGATTAGGTGGTGGGTAAAATACCCGTTCCAAACAGGACGCAACCAGGTCAGAGAATGCTGTTGATGGGAAGTGCCCAAGTGTGTTTAAATAATGATAGCCACTCCCACTATGCCCAATGATGATAGCCACTCCCACTATGCCCAACACACCACTCCCCTCAAGGTTAGTGGGAGTGGCTATCGTTATTTAAACACACCTGGGCACTTCCCATCAACAGCATTCTCTGACCTGGTTGCGTCCTGTTTGGAACGGGTATTTTACCCACCACCTAATCTGTGAGTATGGCTTTTTCTGTGGTTTTAATTACATTCTATGTCCCATTTTTATTTTTTTTTGTATTATTCATCCAAGTCAGTATATCAACTGATATATTAACAGCACTGGCACCAGCTACATCAACTGCTCTTTCTTCTGTTGTATATACAGAGCTGAAGAACCCATTTAGTAACTCTGCCTTCTCTTGATCCTCTGTGACCAACTCCCCATTACCACTATCTAGGAGTCCCATATGTTCAGACCTTGGCTTTTTTGCATTTATATACTTGAAGAATTTTTGGTCAAAAGTAAAAACACGCCTAGTTGTCCATTAAGAAACTAATTAGCATAAATCTAAAATTGCTCATAACTTGCTCAAAAATGATCGTTTTTCAAATTAAAAACCACTGCTGTTTTCTACATTACAGCGCCGATCACATTATGTAGGAGATAGGGCACATATAATCTGGTGACAGAGCCTCTTTAAAATGTACTATTTATTTTATATCTAGAGCTTCTATGTACACATATGTGTCTCCATGGTAACAGACAACAAACTAACTCTGTGTAGTCTGATTCTGCAGTCAAACTCCCTTTCATCTGTCCCCTACGTACATTTGGTAGGTTAACAAGGAGTAGGGGACAAATGGTTTGGAGTATGAGTGCAGGATTAGACTGCACCGATTAGGTTTGTAGGAAATCCAAAGGTCTGCATATGAGCTATAAAAACAAAACAATAAAACATTTTGAGTCAAGACCTATTGCACAGTTGCTTAATTTTTCATTTAAGATGCATTGGAGCAATACAAATGGTTAGGGTGATATAGATATATCAGAATAAACCTCTGGATTAATTACCCATCTTCAGCAATCTAATATAATCACAGCTTCGATCTGGGCCCCATAGCTCAGGGGGCCCATAGGCCTCCATACCACATTGGGGCCTTTAGGGCCTGTCACACAAGGTCCTGTCTCTGAGCTGCATCAAGGGGGGGGGGGGGTCCAGTGGCACATACGTCATCTTGATGCTGGCTGGCATAAGGACTGCATGTGCTGGGAACTAAAGAGAATAGAAGCCAGGAGGGAGGAGAGGTAACTAATTATGTGACTTTATCTTTTGGTCTGATTAATTTTGAGGTATGATCTGGCATCTGAATTAGGGGTCTGGGGTCTAATCTGTGTTCTGATTAGGGGTCTGATTTAGCAATTTCTGTGGAGGATGCAGAGATGTGTGAGGAATATAATGTTTCATATTATGAGCAAAAGGTGGACAAAATTACCTGTGGGTGAGAGGATTGTGCACCATCTGGAACCTCGAGTAGTGATATCACAGGGGATTCCCTATGACCTTTGGCAATACAAGCTAAAGTTTACCACATTTTTCACCGTGTTTGTAATATGATTGCTTGGAAAAGAATGCTTTTTTCTGAGCCTTATTATTCAAGGAGGTTTGGTACAAATGGACTTTGCAAAGCCACTCCGATTTATGATGCCCGGTTGGATCATTGATATACTGGAGTTCGTCTGCCAGAGCATCATTGGCCATTTGAAGTTCGTTATGTGCCAAACCCCTTTTCAAGTCATTAATTGCCACAGAGAGCACCCCACGTACATATGCCTTGAAGGAGTCCCACACAACTAAAGGGAAAGCACTGCCGTCATTGTCAAGAAAAAAATGATGCCACTTAGCCTGGTAATAGTCAGCTGAGGGGAGAATTTTCAGCCAGAAGGGGTTCAATTTTTTTTGGGGGTATATTTGAGAGTCTAATACGAAACGGCCAGGGGAGTGATCAGAAAGAGACCTGGAGAGATACTCCACAGGGTCTACAGCCGTCAGGAGGGAAGTGTGTACAAGCATTAAGTCAATACGGGATAATGCCTCAAATTGAGGAGTAAAGCAAGAATATTGTCGGTAAGAGGGTTTTTGGTTCTCCAGGCATCCGTAATATTGAATTCTAAAAGGAGAGACTGGAGGAAGGAGGGAGCCGGAGATACAGGGACTAAACCAGGGTAGAGGAACTTGTATAAATGCTTGTCCCAGGTGGAGTTAAAATCACCCAGCCAGATACTAGATACAGACGGGTGGCTGGTTATAAACGACAGGATGGCATTGATAGTGGCAGGGGAAAAGGGAGGAGGAACATAAACCACTATCAGGGAAAAATGGCTTATGATAAAGGAGACAGTGTAGCAGGACAAATGTACCACTCGGGTCCGAGGACATATCTACCATGTGAAAGTGGATAGAGCGTTTTATCAATATTGAGACACCCCTGGCCAAATTAGTGAATCTGGAATGGTATGACCAACCAATCCAAGGTCTATTTAGAAGACGGAGACTGTCATCCGTCATGTGGGTCTCCTGAAGGCATATAATATCACAGTCATGCTTTTTTAAATCGCAAAACACAAGGGCTCTCTTAATGTGGTCGTTAAGTCCTCTCACATTCCACGTTAAAAAGGACACTAAGTAAGAAGATATGGTAAAGGGTAAAGGTGCAAACCTGGGCCCAGCCATTCAGGACGGACGGACTAGTATATGAGCAGCATAATACACCTGAGACTTGGAAAAATTAGAAGTTTGATATGCATTGTGGAAACAAACATGTAGAAAAAACAGGTGGAAACAAATCCCCTCACCCCCACCCTACTATCATTCACACAGGCATGAAGTCTTGGTTCCCTTAAATCAAATGTAGTCATACCAACAGTAATACCAATTACAAACAGTAACTATCAAAGTGCATATGAGAGAAGGGTGCAAGGGCGCAACCCCCCCCCCCCTCCAGCAGAAAAAATGAAACTGAAGGATGAAGGTGTCCATACAGTGAATGAATGATCCACAGTTCCATCACAGAATGTCAGTAACTAGAAGTATTCCAGAAGCTTGGAACCGCGGGACAGTAGAGATACACAACTACAAATGTCAGCACTTAGACATCCGGCAGACGAGGAGAACCAGCTTGACCACGAGGACGAGTTTCATGCCAGTCGAACACCTCCAGGGGAGTGGTGAAGAAATGCGATCTGCCATCCACCAGAACTTTCATCCGTGCAGGGTACATCATTGCGTACTTGAGATCAAGTTCTTTGAGCTTTTTCTTGGCAGTGAGGAACAAAGCTCTCTTTTGGACCTCAATAGAGAAATAAGTGTAAACTGAGATCTGTGAGTTGGCATACGGAATTGATCCTTTTTCTCTTGTGAGTTTAAGGATAGTGTCCCTGTCCCGGTAGTTGAGGAGTTTAGCAATAAACGTGCATGGCGGAGCTCCTTGAGGTGGAGGTTTGGACAGAATACGGCGCGCTCTCTCCACTGCAAATATAATGAAGAATTTCTCCCTGCCAAAGGTGATAGTGACCAGATTTTCCAGGAAGGATTCAGGAGAGGAGCCTTCCGAACCCTCCGGCAAGCCTATAAAATAAAGGTTACAGCACCTCAGTCTATTCTCCTGATCGTCCAGGTGCTGATGTAGTCTGTTGAGGCCCTGTTCAATGTCTACAAGACGTCTAGAGATTGGCGGGGCTTGGTCCTCCAGGGTACTAACTCTATTTTCCACCTCCGTCACCCTTTCTCTGGTGTGTTGAGAATCTTGGCGTAGAAGGGAAATCTCAACCTTAATTTCCTCAATACGTGTGGTGAGGGTGGTCTGACATGTATGAATGGCCTCCAGCACCTTCAATGTGTCAGGATTAGAGTCTGACACAGCAGAGGCTGGCTGGTCCGACTCCACCAGGGTTTGGTCAGGAATCTGTGAGGAAGAAGGCGTAGATGCCAAGGGGTCCGCTCTGCGAAACTGGTCCAGCTTAGCGGTTGAATTGGTTTGTGATTTTGGAGGCGCCAGTGCTGAGCATTAAGTAGCTGCAAGTACAGGTGTATGGAGCGCGGAGGCATAGTTAGACCCCTGGGAGGGGATTCAGCACCCAGATAATGTTAGAGCGTTACATTACATGGGAGTGAATACGGTATATGGACCCAGGGGGGTCTTTATCGGGCAGAGGGGCACGTTGGATAAGTCAGCAAAAAACAGTGTGTTTGCAGGTGACCCACAAACAGGTATAAATACATAGCAGGTAAGCATTACTAATAGGTTATGAGGACTTACATATAATTTTATAGACTAAACTGTATTTCAACTTTAACTCTGCTTTTAAGACCGCAGTTATCATTTTTATAACCATAAGTAGAAGATTAGTCAGGATATGTTTATTTTCCTGACCTTAAAATTGAGGCATGAGGTGTTCTTCATAGACCACATGAAAATAAATAAGAAATACTGCACCTTTATCTATGCAAATCTCATCTGCCAACTGTATTGAGGGCAAGCCAAGGAACAAATTATATTGCATACAGATAGGATTGTGTGGATGTGGTTATATGATCAAACAGACTGAGATACAAAAGGAAGGAATTCCCCTTTTGAAATTACATCATAATATGAAAATAACTTTTACTTTACAGTAAGACTATGTGAGCAAAGAAAGGACCATTTAAAGGGAATGTGTCATGTATTTAGTTTTAGTTTCATTCATTAGATGTAATATACACATGATAAATAATGACTTTAGTCTATTTTTTATTTTATTTAATAAATTTTTTTGCCAAACCTTCCTCGGGGTGGCAACATTGAAGACACAAACCCTTTCTGTACTTCCTGTGTAATTAGTACACCAGGGTGTTTGCGCTTTATGGCAGATCAAATGAATGGGAGTCAATTGACAGAAAAATCTCATAGATTTTAACAGCCTCCAGGAAATTATGTAGAACAGCCCCTAACGTAGAGACTAGGGGAGATACATACAGAGCCTTATCGCGGTGTATAGTGTTGCTATCCTACTGTACCTTATCTAGGCTTCCAGTAAGAGTTACAAATAGGCAAAATGGCTGTAAAGAACCATAAGGAGGGCCATATTGTCTCCAGGATGAAAGTGGTAGTGGTGACGAACCTTAGATACTTTGCTAGGAATAGGCATAGTGTAGTTAAGGGTCATCTATGTCCAAAATGGAGCTGGCCACATGGCTGGCGGCTCCAGGCAGTCTAGGGGGAAGAGGAAGGAGAACATAAGGAGGCGGTTTTGGCATAAAGACAGGTGTAAGGTAACTGAGTGAGGGGATTAGGGGTGGAGTAAAGCTAATGTAAAGGATCTGCTAGGCACAGCTTCTGTGTCAACGCCCATAGGTAATCAGTCTGCACCTGCTTCTATGTCTGTGAGACTGACTCCATCTTCCACCTCGGATAGGCTCTCCCACTCCTAAGCCTGCCATCCTGAGTGGTGGAAGATGGAGTCAGTCTCACAGACATAGAAGCAGGTGCAGACTGATTACCTATGGGCGTTGACACAGAAGCTGTGCCTGGCAGATCCTTTACAGCTAATTGGGTGAGAGGATTAGAGGAAGCGGGATTTAAGGCAGGGCAGGTGAGGAATAACAGGCTAGTTCTGTCTACTTAAATGGAGTATCAAGACCAACCGAGCCCTTATTATAAGTTTGTTGTGATGTTCTGTGTTGTAAGGCAGGATTCTGGCACTTCACATGCAGTCGGTAGCTATGGACCACGGTGAGATGACCAAGAGCTGTGCGGCTGGTCCCCAGTGTGAACAGACCCTGAAACCGCAAAGGTTGCTCGAGGGAGCCAGTAGATGTGTGCGGGCACTACTGGCTTCTAGTCGATGGGAGGGGCAGGTGTGCCCCAGCCAATCTTAAGGGGAGCTGGCACGCAAGCGGTTGGGTTCACCCATCTGAGCTGTATGGTGTTGTAAATAAAGACTGGCAAATTTATTTGACACAATATTGTTGTTGTATGGCTATTTGTGTGAGATGAGTTGGGATTTAACATGTGCACTCCTTAATACAATATAACTGTCATTAACTGTCCCACTTTCTCCTCATCCTGTTCCTGTAAATACAGCAAAGCTGACAAGTGAGCTACAGAGAACAGGAAGTATCAGCTTTTTATGACTGCTCTAGTGGCCAGTGTGAATATTGCAATATTTCAATGTATCTGAGAAAACATGCATTTCTGCTGCATTTACATTCTCTGCTCTGCTACACCTGTATTTAGAAATTAAAACATTTTTTAAAATGTACTGAGGCTGGGTTTACACACAGCAATATGGGCCCCAATCAGGATTTATTTTCAGGACATCATCTGAGGTCTCTGTGAAAATCATTCACAAAATTGCTAATAAATCTTTCCCTAAATACATTAATTCATTCATTCATTCATTCATATATGGGTGGAACTGCAGTGTCACCATAGCTGTTCTAACAAGGAGGTGGTCCAGGTAGAGAAGAGGAGGGCAGGCCAGTTTGTATGCAGCGTGGCAGTGTTTAAAAAAACAATAAATGGCCACTTCAATAGAAACACTCATCTAATAGCATATTGGACCTCCTTTGGCCTTCAGAACTGCAGCAATTCATCAAGACATAGATTCCACCAGGTGTTGAAATTGTTCTGCAGTAATATTGACCCATGTGGACAGGATAGCTTCTCGGAGTTGCCACTAAAATGTCTTTCCACCATAGGGTAAACAGCAGTCATGAAGGGATGAACTTCATCAGCCACAATGCTTAGATAAGCCTTACTGGTCCATCAACAGGTATCAGAAGAACTAGAGTGTGCCAAGAAAACATTCCCCAAACCATTACTTCACCTCCACAAGCCTTAATTGTTCAGACCTGACAGAAAAGATCATTGTTTCATGCTGCTTTCACTAAATTCTGACGCGCCCATCAGCATGGTGAGACAGAAATCAGGATAAATTTGGAGTTTTGTCTTTCTGTTTCCCTTAGGCAGCAATGGTGCTCGAACTGGTTGTCTGCTGTTATAGCCCATTGGTGCAAAGGAACGTCGAGTTGGGCATTCGGACACGTTAGTTGGAGTATCAGCGTTATATTCGGCTTACATTTTTTGACTGTTCACCCCTGTACGTCTGGGCAATACTTGACATTTTTCCCTGACCCCTTTCATCAACGCCCTGTCCAGATCACATTTATGATCTACCCTTCACAACTACGCTGGGAAAAGCTTCTGGTGTACACATTAAAATTCTACATTTTATTGGAAAAAAAATATTTTTTAATTTTCACTACCTAATTCAACTAAATTCAGCAAAAAAAACTGTGGGGTGAAAATGCTCACAATACCCATAGATGAATTCCTTATTTGGTGTGGTTTTCTAGATGGAGTCACTTTTCGGGTGTTTCCACTGTTTTGTCCCCTTAGGGGCTTTGCAAATGCGACATGGCACCCAAAAACCCTTACAGCATAATTTGAGCTCCAAAAGCCAAATGGCGCTCCTTCACTTCTGAGCCCTGCCATATGTCCAAGGAGCCGTTAATGAAAACATATGAGGGAATGCCGTATTCGGGAGAAATTTCTTTACAAATGTTGGGGTGCATTTTCTCCATTATTCCTTATTGAAATGAATTTTTTTTTGCTAAAACTACATTTTATCAGAAAAGAATAACATTTTGATTTTCACGGCCTAATTCAATATATTTATCAAAAAAAATGTGGGGTCAAATTGCTCACAATAACCCTAGATAAATTAGGACCAGCGCTGAGAGTGATGAATCTGTTAAAAACTGGAAACTTCTTCCAAGTTTTAATGTTCCTTTAGTAAAAACAATAAACAAAGAAATAATGGTGACGGGCAGGTAATGTCCGAAGTACAGAGATAAGCCATGACTAAGGACCCAGCAGGGGTCTGAAACGCGTAGGCTACCGCCTATCTTCTCATCACTCTCTGTACTTCGGACATTACCTGCCCGTCACCATTATTTCTTTGTTTATTGTTTTTACTAAAGCAACATTAAAACTTGGAAGAAGTTTCCAGTTTTTAACAGATTCATCACTCTCAGCGCTGGTTCCAACTTTCTTTTTCTGCCGTTTCCCTTGCGTGTGCCGACACGAGGATCCGTGCGCTGACTACCATACCTGTGACAAGGTGAGCTGGAGGAAATTCCCCCCCCCCCCCTTTTTCCTAGATAAATTACTTAGGGGTGTAGTTTCCAAAATGGTCTCTTTGTGGGGGTGTTTCCTATGTTTTGGCACCACAAGACTTCTTCAAATCTGACATGGTGCCTAAAATATATTCTAATAAAAAATGAGGCCCCAAAATCCTATAGGTGCTCCTTTGCTTCTGAGGCCGGTGCTTCAGTCCATTACCACACTAAGGCCACATGTGGGATATTTCTAAAAACTGAAGGACCTGTGCAATAAATATTGAGTTGCGTTTCTCTGGTAAAAGCTTCTGTGTTACAGAAAAAAAATGGATCAAAGTGGATTTTCTAAAATAAAATGCAATTTGTAAATTTCACCTCCAAATTGCTGGAATTCCTGTGAAACACCTAAAGGGTTAAGAAATTTTCTAAGTGCTGTTTTGAATAGTTTGAGGGGTGCAGATTTTAAAATGGGGCGACTTATCTAGGTTTTCAAATTTATAAGGCCCTCAAAGCCACTTCAGAACTGAAAAGGTCCCTAAGAAACTAGATTTTGGAAAATTTTCTTGAAAATGTGAGAAATTGCTGTTCTAAGCCTCCTAAAGTCCTAGAAAAATAAAAGGATGTACAGAAAACGTAAAAAAAAAAAAGGATGTGCAAACATAAAGTAGACATATAGGAAATGTTAACTAGTAAATATTTTGTGTGGTATTAATATCTGTCAAGCAGATACATTTAAATTTATAAAAATGCTAATTTTTGCAAATTTTCTCAACATTTTGGTGTTTTTTTTTACAAATAAATACTGAATTTATTGACCACATTTTTCCACTAACATAAAGTACAATATGTCACAAGAAAAAAAATCACAGAATTGCTTGGATAAGTAAAACCTTTGCAAAGTTATTACCTCATAAAGTGACACATGTCAGATTTTAAAAAATTGGCTGTGTCCACAAGACCAAAATTGGCTGTGTCTCGAAGGTGTTAAACATGAAAAAGTAGAGCATGCAGCCATGGAAAAATGAATGGCCAACCATGAAATACATAGAGGGGCCTGGTCCACCAGATCAAGAACCATTCTTTTCAAGCAAATCTCTGCTCCAGCTCATATGACTTACAGTGAAGGAAATAAGTATTTTGATCCCTTGCTGATTTTGTAAGTTTGCCCACTGTCAAAGATATGAACAGTCTAGAATTTTTAGGCTAGGTTAATTTTACCAGTGAGAGATAGATTATATAAAAAAAAAAAAGAAAATCACATAGTCAAAATTATATACATTTATTTGCATTGTGCACAGAGAAATAAGTATTTGATCCCCTACCAACCATTAAGAGTTCAGCCTCCTCCAGACCAGTTACACGCTCCAAATCAACTTGGTGCCTGCATTAAAGACAGCTGTCTTAAATGCTCACCTGTATAAAAGACTCCTGTCCACAGACTCAATTAATCAGTCTGACTCTAACCTCTACAACATGGGCAAGACCAAAGAGCTTTCTAAGGATGTCAGGGACAAGATCATAGACCTGCACAAGGCTGGAATGAGCTACAAAACCATAAGTAAGACGCTGGGTGAGAAGGAGACAACTGTTTGTGCAATAGTAAGAAAATGGAAGACATACAAAATGACTGTCAATCGACATCGATCTGGGGCTCCATGCAAAATCTCACCTCGTGGGGTATCCTTGATCCTGAGGAAGGTGAGAGCTCAGCCGAAAACTACACGGGGGGTACTTGTTAATGATCTCAAGGCAGCTGGGACCACAGTCACCAAGAAAACCATTGGTAACACATTACGCCGTAATGGATTAAAATCCTGCAGTGCCCGCAAGGTCCCCCTGCTCAAGAAGGCACATGTACAGGCCTGTCTGAAGTTTGCAAATGAACATCTGGAAGATTCTGAGAGTGATTGGGAGAAGGTGCTGTGGTCAGATAAGACTAAAATTTAGCTCTTTGGCATTAACTCAACTGACCGTGTTTGGAGAAAGAGAAATGCTGCCTATGACCCAAAGAACACCGTCCCCACTGTCAAGCATGGAGGTGGAAACATGTTTTGGGGGTGCTTCTCTGCTAAGCGCACAGGACTACTTCACCGCCTCAATGGGAGAATGGATGGAGCCATGTACCGTCAAATCCTGAGTGACAACCTCCTTCCCTCCACCAGGACATTAAAAATGGCTCGTGGCTGGGACTTCCAGCACGACAATGACCCGAAACATACAGCCAAGGCAACAAAGGAGTGGCTCAAAAAGAAGCACATTAAGGTCATGGAGTGGCCTAGCCAGTCTCCAGACCTTAATCCCATCTAAAACTTATGGAGGGAGCTGAAGATCCGAGTTGCCAAGCGACAGCCTCGAAATCTTAATGATTTACAGATGATCTGCAAAGAGGAGTGGGCCAAAATTCCATCTAACATGTGTGCAAACTTCATCATCAACTACAAAAAACGTCTGACTGCTGTGCTTGCCAACAAGGGTTTTGCCACCAAGTATTATGTCTTGTTTGCCAAAGGGATCAAATACTTATTTCTCTGTGCACAATGCAAATATATATAATTTTGACAATGTGATTTTCTTGTTTTTTTTATTTTATATAATCTATCTCTCACTGGTAAAATTAACCTAGACTAAAAATTGTAGACTGTTCATGTCTTTGACAGTGGGCAAACTTACAAAATCAGCAAGGGATCAAATACTTATTTCCTTCACTGTGTATATGCCATAGTACGATACATGAGACAACCTGTCACTAGATTTTAGGACACTAAACTACTAGCATGTCTGGGGTTTAGCGTCCTAAATATACTCCTCTTTTAACTGTCCGTTTTAGCATTTAGTATAAAGAGATGTTATAATACAGTGTGCACTGTATGTAAATTACCAGAAATGAGTCAAGTCCAGGTGTAAAGGATCTGCCAGACACAGCTTCTGTGTCGATGCCCGTGGTTAATCAGTCTGCCCCTGCTCCTAGGTCTGATAGAGTGACTCGATCTGCTACCACTCAAGCTGGTAGGCTCAGGAGTGGGAGAACCTATCACAGCCTGGCCGGATGGTTCTAGCTCCCGCCCTCGGCCTATTTATACCTTCATTTCCTGCTTGTCTTTGCCTGTGATTTTTTTCTGTTTCCTGGCTCTGCTGCTCCTGCTATTATTATTGACCTTGCTTCATTTTGACCCTGGCTTTACTGACTACGCTCCTGCTCTGCGTTTGGTACCTCGTACACTCCTGGTTTGACTCGGCACGTTCACTACTCCTGTTGCTCACGGTGTTGCCGTGGGCAACTGCCCCATTTCGCTTAGCTTCTGTGTACCCTTGTCTGTTTGTCTGTCGTACACATATTGAGCATAGGGACCGTCGCCCAGTTGTACACCGTCACCTAGGACGGGCCGTGCAAGTAGGCAGGGACTGAGTGGCGGGTAGATTAGGGCTCACCTGTCTGTCTCCCTACCCCATCATTACACCAGGTGTACCGGCCTCAGCTTCATCTGAACACTGAGTAAATGCAGGATGTCGTTGAACTCATCTCAATACTTTACTTGGTAATTTACATACAGCGCACGCTGTATTAGAACTTCTTTTTAGACAAAATGCTAAAATGGACAGTTTTGAGAGGGGCATGTTTAGGACGCTAAACCCCAACGGTAATATGCTGGTGGTTTAGTGCCCTAAAATCTAGGCTTAATGGCTTAAGGGGTTGTCTGTTCACCTTAGGTGTATAGCGTCATACACTCCTCTGTACGCCCACTTGGTCATATAGTAAAACACGCCCAGTTGTCCATTGAGAAACTCATTAGCATAAAGCTAATATAGGTCATAACTCCGTAAAAAATGATAATTTTTCTAAATAAAAAACACCGCTGTAATCTACATTACAGCGCCGATCACATCATGTACAAGATAGGGCACTTATAATGTGGTGACAGAGCCTCTTTAAGTAGGCCACATACATTTTCCAATTGTTTTGTCAGAATAGTTCTACCGACTATTGCTCCAACTGCTCATTATCGATCATACTGAACATATTATCAAATGCTAATGACTATCGTAAAGTCAATGGAAACCTTTGATACCCTTATTTTTTTATTTCATGTATGTGTTTTGTGAAAATAAGCACATTTCTAATACTTCTATTAAAAATTTTGCATTGTTCCAGCGCTGCAGCTTCTATGTATCCACTGTACATAGAAGCTGCAGAACAACGCTGTCAGCCGAATTCATCAGTGAGCTGCACTAACGGCTCAAATTACAGCTGATAAATATAAATATCACCCAGTGTATTAAAGTGACTTTAAGGCTATGTTCACACGGAGTATTTTGGGGGAGGAATATCTGCCTCAAAATTCAGTTTGGAACTTTGAGGCAGATATTCCTCTCCCTGCACGCCGATTTTCGCGCCGTTTTTCGCCCGCGGCCATTGAGCGGCGCGGGCATAAAACAGCGAGAAATACGCTTTCTCCTGCCTCCCATTGAAGTCAATGGGAGGTCAGAGGCGGAAGCGCCCGAAGATAGGGCATGTCGCTTCTTTTTCCCGCGAGGCAGTTTTACTGCTCGCGGGAAAAAGACGCCGACGCCTCCCATTGAAATCAATGGGAGGCGTTCTCGGGCCGTTTTTGCCGAGTTTTGCGACGCGGTTTCCGCGTCAAAAAACTCTGCAAAATACCCCGTGTGAACATAGCCTAACATGCTGGGTGATATTTATATTTATTCTCTGTATGTGATCAACATGACACAGATTTTTTGATAAAAATAAATATTTATCGACTGCACTATTGATTCTGTCAAGAACAACAGAGTCCTGTCACAATGGTGACAAACGGAAACCATTAGCAACGTTTCCGTCACCTTTGAGATCAACGGCGAGGGAAACGGAAGCTAAGGTTTGAGTTTGCCTTTCCGTTGAGGGGTTAACCCGACGGAAACCTCCGACGGAACCCCTCAACAGAAGGGCAACGCTGATGTGAAAATGTATATTGCCCTGTGTGCCTCTGACACCTCATCTAACCTTGGCATCAGAAAATACATAAATTACATTAAAAAAAATTGCATCAAATGTTTCCATAGCCTTTAACGCCTTAATGACCGCCGATACGCCTCTCCACGGCGGTCATTAGTGAGCTTTATTCTAGGCCGCCGCCTTTTCACGGTGGCCTAAGCAACGTCCTGCACGGGTCTCCCGTGCAGGCTGGAGCCGGGGCTCATCTGTCTGATGACAGCCGGGCTCCTGCTCCAAAGGTAGCAATCGAACTTTACTTTGATCGCGGCCGTTTAACTCTTCAAATTCCGTGGTTATTAGCGACCGCTGCATTTGAGATGTTTACAGAGGGTGTGAGCTCCCTCTGTCACCCATCGGCGGCCCACAAGTGCAATTGTGGGCATCCGATGGGGTGCTATGGCAGCCGGGGGCCTAACAAAGGCCCCCAGGTCTGCCCTGGCTATATACCTATTAGGATGTGCCAAAGGCATGTCCAAATAGATGGCTGCCCTTTCTATACTGACAGGCACTAATGCTCTGATATACAAACTATACCAAAGCATTATATCTGCGATCTAAAGATCGCATAGTAAAGTCTCCTAGTGAGACTGAAAAAATAATTAATGTGAAATAAAAATGAATAAGGTACACATTAAAAAAATAAAACAATTTTTTTGCCATAAAAAATGGTTTTATTTAGTTAAAGTGTAAAAATAAAATATATTGTATCCCTGCAATCGTAATGACCCCAAAAATATAGTTAGCATATTATTTAAACCGCAAGGTGAGCCCCGTAAAAAAAAAATTGATATTTTTTTCCCATTTCCCCCCAAAATAATAATAATAAAAGTTTAATCAATAAGTCCGATGTACCCCAAATTGGTAGCAATGAAGTCCCGCAAAAAACAAGCCCTCATATGGCGACATTGACGGAAAAATAAAAGAGATATGGCTCTTGGAAAGCAGCGATGCAAAATAAATTTATTTTAGTTCAAAAGTGTTTTTATTCTGCAAAAGTAGTAAAACATAAAACAACTATACATATTTGGTATCGCCGTAATCGTACCGACCCATAGAATAAAGGTAGCATGTTATTTATGCCGCGCAGTAAATCAGCGTAAATGTAAAACGCATAGAACAATGGCTAAATTGCTGTTTCTTATATATCCTCAAAAAAAAAGTTAATAAAAGTTAATTGAAAAAATTCTACATACCCCAAAACGGTGCCATTGAAAAATACAACTCATCCCGCAAAAAAGCAAGTCCTCATACAGCTATGTCCACGTGAAAATAAAAAAAGTTATAGCTCTTCGAATGTGACGATGGAAAAACTAAAAAATGTGTTTGGTCATTAGGGCCCAGAATGCCAGCAGGGGGAAGGGGTTATGCAATAAAACAGTATTTTACCTCATTTAATCATAAACACAAAGCAAAACGATAGTACAGGAAGCAGAGATGTGATTTACATCATTACATTTACTACTGCAAATAAATCAAAACACAAGTGTAACAACTTAAGTCTTGCAATCTGTAACCTCTTTCCCACACTTTCCGTTGCTGAACCTGCTGTCAAGAGTATATTGATGAGTAGATGTGATACAGACGCTCCTGGGGGCTCCAGGTTTTACACACTAGGAAATTGGATTACATATTCACCCATGTGAATGTAATGAAGTCAAAACAAACAGCAGTATTCACACACTGTAACTGAAGAAGAAGAAGAAGAAGGGATGGGCAGCAATGGGCACACCAGCTGCTACCAGACTATATGTCCCTTGAGTACAAGATTTTTCTAAGCATAGTGCAAAAGAATAAGTGTAATATATATATTTTAATCTATTTAAAATCTTTAACCGCTTAATGATAATGTACTGAGAAACGGCAAAAAATAAATAAAATTATTGGCGTTTCGTTCATCGTGCGGTTCACATGTTCACTGTATTCTACAAGTTGATACAGTTAGGGCATGACCACACATGGCGGAATTCCTCCGCAACTGTCCGCATCAATGCCGCACAGAATCTGCGTTGCAGATTCTGCAGCGGATCTGCACAAAATGTGCAGAAAATTGATGCGGACTGGCCGCTGCGGACTGCAGGAAAAGTGCTTCTCTTCTCCCTATTCAGTGCAGGATAGAGAGAAGGGACAGCACTTTCCCTAGTGAAAGTCAAAGAAATTCATACTTACCGCCCGTTGTCTTGGTGACGCGTCCCTCTTTCGGCATCCGGCCCGACCTCCCTGGATGACGCTCCAGTCCATGTGACCGCTGCAGCCTGTGCTTGGCCTGTGATTGGCTGCAGCCGTCACTTACACTGAAACGTCATCCTGGGAGGCCGGACTGGAGACAGACGCAGGGAGTTCTCGGTAAGTATGAACTTATATTTTTTTTTACAGATACATGTATATTGAGATCGGTAGTCACTGTCCCGGGTGCAGAAACAGTTACTGCCGATCGCGTAACTCTTTCAGCACCCTGGACAGTGACTATTTACAGACGTCTCCTAGCAACGCTCCCGTCATTACGGGAGCCCCATTGACTTCCTCAGTCTGGCTGTAGACCTAGAAATACATAGGTCCAGCCAGAATGAAGAAATGTCATGGTAGTAAAAACAATACGCTCCGCAGCACACATAAGATCTGCGGACTTCATTGCGGAATTTTGACTCTCCATTGAAGTCAATGGAGAAATTCCGCCATGAGTCCGCAACCAGTCCGCCACTGCTCCGCAACAGACAGAGCATGCTGCGGACACCAAATTCCGCTCCGCAGCCTATGCTCCGCAGCGGAATTGTACGCATCGTGTAAACGAACACTGCTAAATTAAAGTGAAAGTCAATGGAGAAACGGCTCCGCTGCGGATTAACGCTGCGGAGTGTCCGCAGCGGAATTTAAGTGAAATTCCGCCATGTGTGAACCCGCCCTTACGGTCATATGGTGATAAAAAAAAAATTCTGTTTGAGTTTTATTTTAAAAAAAAATTGTTTTAAAAAAAAATAGTTTTGTGAGAGCCATAACTTTTTTATTTTTCCGTCGATTCAGTGATGTGATGGCTTATTTTGTGCGCATGCAACTTTTTGATCATGTTTTATTCAATTTTTTTGGGAGCTAAGATGACCAAAAAACAGCAATTTGGGCGTTTTTGATTAACTTTTTTACAGCGTTCACTGTGCAGGTTAAAAAATGCATATTGTGATAGTTTGGTCTTTTACGAATGCAGTAATACCAGTTATGCAAATTATATATATATATATATATATATATATATATATATATATATATATATATTTATATCAGGCTTGATAAAGATCCTATTGTAGGTTGAAACGTTGCTGTTGTATCTGGAGTGAATAAACCACCACTTTTTTCATATTGGAGTGCTGCAAATTTTCTTTTGCTATATCTTACATTCCGTCCGAGGATCGGGACGTTTTGCTGGGCACCTGGTCAATGATTTTTGTGTGAGTGCTGCTGCCTTCTCTTTTGCTATATATATATATATATGCATATATATATATATATATTTGCAGCACTCCAAAAGTGTGAAAAATAAGTGGTTTATTCAGCCAACAAACAGTGATGTTTCTGTCCTACAATAGGACCTTTATCAAGCATGGTGACATACTGAGTGATAACGGTTTATAAAGAGCAAAAGAGCATTTGCATAATTTATCTAATTAAAATACAAATAAAGTGCAAAGTGGCAGAATTACAGAGCATTGTGTATATGAATGGTATCAAGTACAATCAAGATATTGATACATAAAGTGCACGTGCAGATACATTTAAAATAAACAACATTATCGCATAATAAACATGCAATAATACAAGATTACAACATAATCAAATATACAACAGTTGTGTCAGAGCCAGTCACATTAGTTCCCCTCACCAATCAGAGCTTCAGGACCTTCATCATCCAAATTGCGTACAGGCTATTTGTATAACAGCACTCAGTACACAGAGCATGGTATTGTAAGATATGTGGGTGTGTGTATATAAGTTGCCGACATCCGGTTAGAGGACCGGAAGTTTTTACGTCGCTATGCAACAGGATGCTTCAGGAGCGCAGTGATGACAACGCATTCACCGCCCCGAGCACCTCCCTCGCAAAGCGTTCACCGTTGTCAAGCAACCATCAATCACAAAGCACTGTGTGATTAAAGAGATACATATTGTAACGTTGGTCATCTTTTTTGGTGACATGATTTTATTATATTATGCTTTATCAGTAATTTTTTCCTTGTTATTAACATATTTATTTTTTATTATTCTAGATTCCAACGGAACTACGGGAGCATTCTCTCATCATCATTGATCCAGTTGTATTTGCAAAAATTGATTCCTGGTGTTAGATCTAGTCCCAGCCCATATAATAAAGATAATTCTCTATATACATTGCTTATTTCTTGTCTCGTATGGTGATAGTCAGTAGATAAGATGGGGTTAAATACCCAGGCATATATATATATATTTTTATATCGCTTTTGCGGACTTGGCATTGCATCGACGAACATAGGTCCGTTACACGTTTGTGATCTGCTGGGATTCCACATACACATTACATTGTGTTTGGTTGGATCCTAGAGTTCCTGGGGACTAGTTCCCTCTTGACCACGGAAGTGTGGACAGGGATCTAGTATACCCGCGTGTGGACCTTTGGGTGCTCTGTATCCGCCAACATGTATGAATCGTTATAAACATCGCTATAATAATACTGACTGTCTCCACGAGCCTATTTTTTAGATCAAGTTTTGATCTTTTACCTGATTGGGACTATATACGATACCAGCGGTAACTACGTTACAACATGTATCTCTTGAAAAAGGCTCCTGTGTTGAGCTGAAACGTCGTGTTTTGTTTGGACCAATAAAGCACCTTTTTCTACCTTGCTTATATTTTCGAGTGTTGCCTGATTTTTGGATTTTACTACAGCAGGTCTGTTAGCCCTGACCTGGGCAGGTCGGCACCCACATACGATTTACAAGGCTGTGCGGCTGACATTTGTATTTTATATATATATATATATATATATATATTGCGCACACACACACACACATATACGTACATACATACGTTACACGCCCGCACACACACTATGGCCTCATGCACACGACCGCACTGGTTAGTTGTGCATTGGTGTATCATTAGGATTCACGGATCCACAACAATTCACCATTATTGGCAAATCCGGACCGTAAAATTACTTGTCTTGAGTTTTTGCGGTCCGGATTTGCAGCCCCCATACGGATCAGTGTAAACCACGGTTGTGTGCATAGGGCCATAGAAATGAATGGATCCGCAAATATGCGGATAAATTACAAATGAGAAAAAAACGGTCATGTGCATGAGGCCATACTGTACGTATGTACATACACACTCTGATACATACACAAATATATATACACACACATACAGTACGTACATTACATACTCGTGTGTGTATATTATATATATATACACACACACACACACACACACACACACACACACACACACACACACACTACACACATACAGTACATACATTACACATACAGTACACACTACACATACAGTACAGACACTACATACTAACATATATATATATATATATATATATATATATATACACACACAAATACACTACACATACAGTACACACTACACATACAGTACAGACACTACATACTCACATATATATATATATATACACACAAATACACTACACATACAGTACACACTACACATACAGTACAGACATTACATCCTCACATATATATATATATATATATATATATATATATATATACACACTACACATACAGTACACACTACACATACACATTACACTTACCTTTTGTGCAGGCTGCTACCTATTTGGATCTTCTCTCGCCATGCACGGAGACTCCAGAGAAAATCAGGAAGAGGTGGTGATTTCCCCTGAGCCTCTTCATGCCGGCGGCAGTGCAGTGCAGTCACGTGCTGCACGCTGCACTCTCCGTCCCGACACTGAGCAGGATCATATTACAATAGGGACAGGAGAGTGGAGAGCAGCGGGGGAAGTGGGGGGGGGGGGGTATTAAGGTGGCACAGGAGGGATGTTTTCCTAAGGAGGCAGCACATCTTGCAGCTGCTAATAAGTGGTGTAAAGTCAGCCAGCAGCTCTGTAATGCCGCCCCCTCTGACACTCTGCAGTGTGCCGCCTGAAGCCATAGGCTCAACTCGCCTCATGGTAGGTGCGGCCCTGCGTGTGTGCCACCTGAGTCTCATCCGTGATCCGTGGAAAGATAGGACATGTTCTATCTTTCCACGGATCGGAGTGTCGGGTCAGTTTTCACGGACCTGATTATCCCACTAAAGTCACTTCCCTTTTCCTGGAAAGGGCAAGGGGGCATGATACTTAGCGCTCAGACAAGTCCAATCAGCTACGGAAAGTGTCAGAGCGGTTTGTGCTGTGTGATCTCTCTGGCAAGATCACACAGTCTTGTCATCACTATCTTACAAGAGCTGGAGAGAAGGAGCGCATGCACTCACAGCTCCAAAGCTGCTGCTGCTGCCACCCCTGAACAGAAGAAGAGAAGAAGAATTCACATCCAGTATGACATCGTCGGAGCTGTGCGTGCATGCGCGGGCTCTCCCTCAGTCTCCAGCTCTTGTAAGACAGTAAAGTTAGTAAGTCTGACATGTCACATGAACAGAGTACTTTACTTAAAGAGGCTCTGTCACCAGATTTTGCAGCCCCTATCTGCTATTGCAGCAGATAGGCGCTGCAATGTAGATTACAGTAACGTTTTTATTTTTAAAAAACGAGCATTTTTGGCCAAGTTATGACCATTTTTGTAGTTATGTAAATGAGGCTTGCAAAAGTCCAAGTGGGTGTGTTTAAAAGTAAAAGTCCAAGTGGGCGTGTATTATGTGCGTACATCGGGGCGTTTTTAATACTTTTACTAGCTGGGCGCTCTGAAGAGAAGTATCATCCACTTCTCTTCAGAACGCCCAGCTTCTGCCGGATCACTGCTGTGACGTCACTCACAGGTCCTGCATCGTGTCAGACGAGCGAGGACACATCGGCACCAGAGGCTACAGTTGATTCTGCAGCAGCATCAGCGTTTGCAGGTAAGTAGCTACATTGACTTACCTGCTAACGCCGAGGCTGCTGCAGAATCAGCTGAAGCCTCTGGTGCCGATGTGTCCGACACGATGCAGGACCTGTGAGTGACGTCACAGATCTGCACTGCCAGAAGCTGGAAAGGGCAAGGGGGCATGACGTCACAGCAGTGATCCGGCAGAAGCTGGGCGTTCTGAAGAGAAGTGGATGATACTTCTCATCAGAGCGCCCAGCTAGTAAAAGTATTAAAAACGCCCCGATGTACGCACATAATACACGCCCACTTGGACTTTTACTTTTAAACACACCCACTTGGACTTTTGCAAGCCTCATTTGCATAACTACAAAAATGGTCATAACTTGGCCAAAAATGCTCGTTTTTTAAAAATAAAAACGTTACTGTAATCTACATTGCAGCGCCGATCTGCTGCAATAGCAGATAGGGGTTGCAAAATCTGGTGACAGAGCCTCTTTAACTATTGACTGTATGTGAAACTATACTACTACGTTACTATATTCAACAACACGTAAATATTGGACACTTGAGGTGATTCCTCTGAGGATTTTTAAGCACTGAAACAATTCTTATCTTCTATTATTACAGGTTCTTAAAACCATTCTGAAATAATCTGACACATGTCACTGATAGTATCAGTTTGTTTAATGCTGCTGTATGAGTCGTTTATTTTTCCTTTCTTGTATACAATGCTGTCATGAATGACATTTATTGTATTTTATGGCCATTTTCCCATTTAAAAAGTGACCAATTCCTTTTTTTTTTAGTAACTTAAAATAATATCCAAATAAAGATGTAGCCAAGTTTATCGTGACTGATAACTTGCTGCAGCGTGACATCACATAACAAAAGCCATTGAAAAAGTCAAGTTAAAGGTTCTTGCCGCTGTGCATTTAAAGAGGCTCTGTCACCAGATTTTGCAGCCCCTATCTCCTATTGCATGTGATCGGCGCTGCAATGTAGATTACAGTAACGTTTTTATTTTTTAAAAACGAGCATTTTTGGCCAAGTTATGACCATTTTTGTATTTATGCAAATGAGGCTTGCAAAAGTACAACTGGGCGTGTTTACAGTAAAAGTACAACTGGGCGTGTATTATGTGCGTACATCGGGGCGTTTTTACTTCTTTTACTAGCTGGGCGTTAGGAATGGGAGTGTATGATGCTGACGAATCAGCATCATCCACTTCTGTTCGTTAACACCCAGCTTCTGGCAGTGCAGACACACAGCGTGTTCTCGAGAGATCACGCTGTGACGTCACTCACTTCCTGCCCCAGGTCCTGCATCGTGTCGGCCACATCGGCACCAGAGGCTACAGTTGATTCTGCAGCAGGATCAGCGTTTGCAGGTAAGTAGCTACATCGACTTACCTGTAAACGCCGATGCTGCTGCAGAATCAACTGTAGCCTCTGGCGCCGATGTGTCCTCGCTCGTCCGACACGATGCAGGACCTGGGGCAGGAAGTGAGTGACGACACAGCGTGATCTCTCGAGAACATGTGGATGATACTTCTCGTCAGAACGCCCAGCTAGTAAAAGAAGTAAACACGCCCAGATTTATTGAAACAAACAGACTACACGTTTCTACGCCGAACTGGCGTCTTCCTCAGGTCAAATACCTATGAACACGAATGTCTATAAATAATGTTCTTCTTCTACTGTAGCATAAAATCATATCATCCCGACCTACAAATAACACTGCCGTTAGCTGAGGTATTGCCTCTACCTAAGACTCTTTGCTCTAAACAATGCAATAATCCATTGGCCTTGGTGTTATATAACTTCATCAAGGTGTTGTAGAGAGGGGGTTAAGTAAAAGGGGACACTGACCTCCCTTATCTCATAAAGCTTTATTACAGATGGTGCAATTTGTATTAGGGTAGGGCCACGCGGAGCGGCCCTGACACGGTCGCAACGTGACTAACAACCGCGCCGGCACCATGTTCGGTGCGGCTGTCAAACAACCTGTTAGTGGCCGCATGTTAACTCGGATAAACCGTCCCTTTATCTGCAAAATCATGCGGCCATGAATTAATACACCATTTATGGCCACACGATTTTGCAAATTACAACAACTTACCCCCTATTCATTCTCTATGGTAGCGCCGGAAAAAGCCGAACACTGCACTCGGCTATCTCCGGCGCTCCCATAGAGAATGAATGGAGTGCCAGTGCGCATGCGCATGTAAACGGAATACCCTTTAACGAGGTATTTGACAGCTGCTCCTACATAGTGCCAGCGCGATTGTTGGCCGCGTTGCGACCGTGTCTGGGCCGCTCCGTGTGGCCGTACCCTTACACTGTTTCTACATAGCAGCCAAAATATTTATCTGGGTAAAAAGATCACCATTTGAGTATAATTTCAACATGAGACCCTCATGTCCCTGACACAAAAGGTTTTGCAGAATCTAATATCCTATAAAGATCTATTTGTCTGATATTTGTACAGAATTTCCTCTGTTATTCCTCATGGCAATACATTTAAAACGGCATTACAATTCCCATTTTCAATGTGGCGTGTTCCTACACAACCTGACACTGAATGGAAAGCATCAAAGCATAGATTTTATAGTACCACTTAATTTCATATTGTAATTTATGATACTGGGAATTCCTTAAAAATCATCATGTATCCTTTAGCCAGTATCTCCACCTTCAGTTCTGCTAGTGATAGCTGAAGACCTGTCCAACTATAGTAAATCTTAACCCAGTATATAGTGATTACTCCATTTCTTCCTCCATTCTTTATTTGTTGTTTGGAGTATGGCAAACATTTACAGCATTCATATGAAACTATAAAGATTGTATTGAATGTTGTGCATATAGCCATGAAGGATAAAGCTTGTTTTGACATTGAAGTTATATCATGTTTTACACGCTGACAGCTTGTCTCCATGTTTCATGTATCAAGTTATTTTTCCCAGATGTACAAAGGAAACCTATGTAAAATGATCTTTCAGTGTAGAGGGAATCATAAAATACCTTGGGGTCAGAAACATAAATGTACAGTATAAATACTATACTAACACTAATGCATAGATTTGGCCTTTATGTAACGTGGTAGATCATGTTAAACAATTTTACTGGGTTTTCTGCACTCGCAAGTAGGAATGGTGTAGTCTACAGCAATATTCATATAAAGTTATTTTTCTTCCATGGGAGGCATACATCCGGAGGAGTTCCAACATATATCTCCAAGGTAAGGTAGCAACGTATTTCACTATAAAGGCATACAGTGGGATGCGTTGCGCAAGCTCTCCGGACACATGGCTACTTTAACCTGTGTCCGGGAAGCCCTTGATGTCACTGTCCATATATGGTCAGCGACCTTAGGAGCTTTGAGATTCTGAAATTCCCGGCCAAGGCGTCAGCAACGCTCTGGCCAAGATGATTCTACTTCTCGAAGAGCCCCTGACTTCCCTGTCCATATAGGGACAGTGACATCAGGGGCTCCTCCAGAAGCGGAATCCCCGGGCAGAGCGTTACTGATGCTGTGGCTGGGGATTCAGTAATTGAAAGTCCTTGACATCACTGTCCATATACGGACAGTGACGTCAGGGGCTTCCCTTGGGCCAGAATCCACAGGCCGCTACCTGGTGCTTTTCATGGTGACTTCGGCCCTGGGGGAAGCTCCCTGAGGTATGCATTTAGCATATACCTCTGACGGATACAATACAGTAGCATTCATCACACATAGGCTCCCATGTTAAAAAATTTATTCCACACGTTATACTTTTTTTTTGCGTGATCCCTAGGGATGGAATAGCGTAGTTTACTACATTATTTCATCCTCGAAAAAAAAAAGGCATACTGACGTATACCAGCCTGACAGAGTATTAAAAGGCACTCTGACCTTTTGGCCTTTGTCAGACTGGTACACGTCAATATAAAAAAAAATTTGGAGTGTGGAATAGCATTGGAGACTATGCTTTTCCATCCTCAGAAAAAACATATACCGCGTAGTATACTTTTTCTTAACATGGGAGCGTATGGGTGATATATGCACTGTTATAAGTGACGTAGGCTACTGTATGGTATACATACAAGTATACGTTAATGGCCTCTTCAATAGCCTTTCATGACGTACACATTACGGATACCATTATAGTCTATGGGCAACATATGCATTTAACGGATGCCTAATAGTGGCTTCTGTTGCCCATAGACTATCATGGTATCTGTTTAACGTATGCATCATGAACAGGGTCATGAGAGTTCATGACGTATATGTTTAACGTATACCATTAAACTTTATAGTGACAAATGTCACTGTTAATCTATCCGTCAAAGCCTACATTTAATGTATACGTCAGGAGCATTAAACTTAGGCCAAAAAATATGGTGTGCACAGAGCCGAAGGGCTATCATATATATTTTAACAATTTCTGGCAAACTTCTGACAAACTTTTTTTCAAAGTTTTTGCAGAATCATAATTCTAAAATTAATTTTTATCAAGGAAATACATACGATAGAGGAAGACTATGATGCTGCTATAGGGCCCTTGGAGAGAAAGGGCCAGACCTGGTTGTTTTTTATCCCCCATGCTACTGTGTGATAAGAATCTAAGCAGGACTCCCCTCTCTAGAAGAACCACATTATTAGCAAACGAAGTGTAAGGAATCAGTCCAAGGGACATGGAAAGAGCATGGAGCCTAGGTGGCAAAACTTGGCATCATAAGGGGGGGCTCATTTTGATCATTGTTGTGAGGCTCCCTCTCCCTTCTATGTACACCACTGATTTTTAGACTGTGCTTTTCCAAGGAAACAGTGGGTGCTATGAACAGAACATAAGAAATTACACAAAACAGTAAATGCAAAAAAGCTCCCAACATACACGTTAAACGTAGGCTATGATGGATGCCTAACAGTGGCATCTGTCACTATAGACTATAATGGTATCCATTAAACAGATAGAAGTCATGGACTTGGGACATGAGAGTTTATGAGTTGTTCATTAAATGGATACCATTATAGTCTATGGGTGATGAATGCCACTATTAGGCTTCCGTTTAATGCATACGTCGCCCATAAACTATAATGGTGTCCATTTAAAATATACTTCATGAAAAACTATTGAAAAGACCAAGACATATACGTTAAACTTATGTGTGACGTATGCCATACAGTGGCATATTACTTCCAGAGTTCGGACAATAGCACACATCTCCAATAGTATCCAAAAAGTGGTATTAATTCATCAAACATCATAGTCAAAATGTAAAGTAAAGTAAAACTGAAAAGTTTTAACCTATCGTGCATATAAGGTCTTTCGAAAGACCCTATATGCACGATGGCTTGAAACTTTGTTTTTGCTTATGATGTTTGACAAAGGGTCTTTACGCTTCCTGCTCTGCCATTCACTCCTCCTGAAGCGGAAACCCTCCCAGAGGAAGCCACAATGGCTCTATTTACAGGGAGGAAGGGGTGTGGCCCTATCTACAAGGGGGTGTGTGGGGGAGTATGAGGCACAGAGTGGAGTGTGCGGCATCATCTACAGGGGGGCTGTGTGGCACCATCTCCAGCGGGCTGTGTGACATCATCTACAGGGGCTGTGTGGCATCATCTACAGGGGGGCTGTGTGGCATCATCTACAGGGGGGCTGTGTGGCATCATCTACAGGGGGGCTGTGTGGCATCATCTACAGGGGGCTGTGTGGCATCATCTACAGGGGGGCTGTGTGGCATCATCTACAGGGGGCTGTGTGGCTCTATCTACAGAGGGCACTGTAGCACTATCTAAAAAGGGGATGTGTGACATTATCTACAGGGGGCTACGTGGCACTATCCACAGGGGGCACTGTGGAATTATCTACAGGAAGCAGTTGGTGGCAGTGTGGAGCACCATCTACAAGGGGCACTGAGTGTGGCACTATCTATGCTGGTTTTTAAAGTGAGACATCACCTGGCTGTAAACAAATGGATAACCAGAGAGATACTGGCCACCATAGTAGTTGTCAGACAAACTAGTGCAGAAATTTATATTTATTTGTATGCAGAAATTCTGAAAGAAAGCCACACCCACCAGATAAGCCACTCCCCATAAGACACACCCATGAAAGCCGCCACACCCTAAGTTTCCCTGGAAATTTTTTTTTGCCAACTATGCTTTTTTATTAATACCAGCCACTGGGAGGAACAGGTAGAAAACTTGGATGAAGAAGAGATAGTACTGTAGATTAATTTTTATTTTTTGTCATAGCCTGAAGTGAAAAGAAATCCTAACCAATGCTTGATGATTTATACCTATAACTAAAATAAAAACACACTGCTAAGCTGAGCAATATAAATCAATTTATTTAGTGAAAGTTACAGAACTCACATACAAAAGACATCAGAAAGTTGTGCTGAAAATAACCTCTAAAGTGAACCTGTAGTTAATCCCTTTATAAACATGCGCAATCTGACTATACAGCTGCATACATCTGCAATTGACCGCGTGGTATATTTATATAATTTTTGCATACAGTTGTATTGAAAAGCGTAGTTGACTATTCTTTTTAATACTGTTATGCCTCATGCACACGACAGTTGTGCCACTCGGGTCGTATTTGACGGCATCTGAGTGGCACCCAATAGTCTTCACGGACCTATTCACTTTAGCGGGTGAATCGTTTCCGTGAAAAATGGTCCGAGTCTCCGATCCGTGGAAAGATAGAACATGTCCTATCGGACGACACACACAGTCGTGTGCATGAGGCGTTAAGGCAAAGGTATACCACCATATACCAGCACACCAAACATGTATTACAAAAGGACAATTTTTTTTAATATACTGTAGAGTCTAGAGAAATACATATGTGGGAAGAATTTATCAGTGTCACCCATACGTGGTGTAAGCCTAGGCTTGTAATTACAGTATATTATATTATTACATTATATAAGGGAACTGCTGTTTATGCACATTGCTAATCGAATTTTTAACCCTTTAATGACCAGCCTATTTTAGACATTAATGACCAAGCTATTTCTTATGTTTTTCCGTCGTCTCATTCAAAGAGCTATAACTGTTTTATTTTTGCATCGACATAGCTGTATAAGGTCTTATTTTTTGTGGGACATGTTGTCATTTTTAATAGCACCATTTTGGGGTACATCGAATTTATTGGTTAACTTTTATTATCTTTTTTTTGGGGGGGATAGAAAAAAAACAGCATTTTTGCCACACTTTTTTGCATCCTAAATTTACGCCGTTTACCGTGTGGTATAAATAACACAATAACTTTATTCAGCGGGTTGTTGCGATTGCAATGATACCATATTTATATAGATTTTGTATGTTTTACTACTTTTACACAGTAAAAAACTTCTTTTTCAAAATTATTTGTTTTTGTGTCTCCATATTTGAAGAGCTAGAACTTTTTTATTTTTTCGCCAATGCAGTTGTATGAGGGCTTTTTTTTTTGCGGGGCGACTTGTAGTTTTTATTGGTATCATTTTTAGACGTACACCGTGCGGGTTTTTAATAATAAAGCAGTTTGTAAGGGGAAAAAGTGGGTCTTTCATTTTTTCTCACTTTTTTTTTTTTTTTTTAACGTTTTATTACACCTTGTTTTAACTTTTTTACTAGTCCCACTAACGGACTTCACTATGAGATCCTCCGATCGCATTTATTACTGCCTGTCCGTGTAAAATGGACAAGCATCTGCTAGGCCATGCCTCTGGCATGACCTAGCAGGCAAACACTACAGGCAGACTTGGGGGCCTTTATTAGGCTGCCATAGAAGACATGACACCCGACGATCTTATCACTGGGTGCCGGTGGGATGAGAGGGAGCTCCCTCCGTCTCTCCAAAACCACTCAGATGCTATAAAAAGGCTATTGCATCGGAATAAAGCCCGTTAGTGGCCGCCGTAAACACACTATGGAGCGGTTACTAACGGTTTAAAGCGATCAGAAACAGAACTTCACTTCAAAGCTTACAGAGGCTCTGTCACCATTTTATAAGTGCCCTATCTTCTACCTATAGGCGCTTTAATGTAGATAACTACTGTTTGTTTCTTTTTTTAAACATTTATTTTTTACTAAGTTATGATCATTTTTAGTGTTATGCTAATTTGTTCTGAATGCACAACTGGGCGTTTTTTTTACTTTTCACCAAGTGGGCGTTGTAAAGATAAGTATATGACGCTGACCAATCAGCATCATACACTTCTCTTCATTCATACCCAGCTTGTTTCACAGCACAGCGTGATCTCGCCACGGGACTTCCTCCCACAGGTCCTTCACCAGAGCCATGTAAGACTGAACAGATATCAAATCCAGCCGCTGCAGATTCGGATAAATGTCCTGGCACGGCTGGAGGCGATGTCTGTTGACTCTTCCGTCGCTCTGGTGAAGAACTTGCGGGAGGAAGTCCCGTCACAGCGTGATTTTGCGAGGTCACGCTGTGCAGTGAAACAAGCTGGGCATGAATGAAGAGATAACTGTATGACGCTGATTGGTCAGTGTCATACACTTTTCTTTACAATGCCCACTTGGTGAAATGTAAAAAAAAAACGCACAGTTGGGCATTTAGAACACATTAACATAAAACTAAAAATTATCATAACTTGGTAAAAAATTAACCTTTTTTTTAAAAAAAAACACCTGTTGTTATCTACATTAGGGCGGATTCAGACGAACGTGAGCTTTTAGCGTGACAGCTCCGTGTGTCCTGTTCATATGGATGCGTGGCTGCATGCTTTTCGTGCAGCCGCCATCTTTATGGCACTCCGTTTGGATGTTTGTAAACAGAAAAGCATGTGGTGCTTTTCTGTTTACATTCATTCTTTTACTGTTGTTGCGCGAATAACGATTCCAGCAAGCCACGCGTAAACGGGTTTTTAATTTCCCTTGCTGGAAATCTCACAGAAAAGATTCAGAAGTGTCAGGATTCTGAATACACATGACGTCCAGGCTGGAGGTAATGTCTATTCATTATCAGGACACTTGATTAACGTTAATGTCTGTGTATGTGGCTGCACATCGCGTTCTAGTAAGAACTCGATGCTGCTGTGTAAATGAATGGAGAGGAGTGCATGACGCTGATTGGTCAGCGTCATCAGTGGCGGATTAAGTAGACCATAGGCCCTGGGCTGTTACCCATAGTTGGGCCCCCCTTCTCCACCGCCGCCCTGTAACTATTGTTAACACTTCCTTTTTGTCCAGACATTAACAAATGGGTGTTACTACTCCCCTTGTCAAAAGGCTGTGTCCCCACATACTGACAGTCTCCAACCATCGCTGACAGTATCGCGCCGTGTAGGGACACATTCTCCTGTCAAGGGGAATAGTAACACTTATTTGTCTATCAGTCCTGGACTGCACAAAGACTTTGTGAAATACAAGGATTTCCTATAATAAACATGTCAGTAGAGATGACAGATTGTCTATAAATCTAGTGACTCACAGGTGACGAGGTAGTTTTTTTCCTCTTCTCCATCCAGTCCAGACTTCATGACGACTTTTCCTGGCCATGACCCATTTCTGCAGAATTTGCCACTCAGATGTCTTTGGCTCCTCACTTTTCCAACATTTCCACACCTATAAACAAAGATAATATTATCATGGTGCCACACACTCTGCCCCTAAATATAATAGCACCAAACACTGCGCCCCTGAATAAAATAGTACAAACACTGTGCCCCTAAATATTATAGCACCATAGATTGCGCCCCTGAATATAATTGTGTCAAACACTGTCGATAGCACCACACACAGCCCCCTGTAAATAGCGCTACACAGTCCTCCCCCTCTGTAAATAGCGTCACATAGCCCTCCCCCTCTTGTATATAGTGCTACACAGCAATCCCCCTTAGATATAGTGATACACAGCGCTCCCTTCTTTATAGTGCTATACAACAATCCCCCCTTGTATATTGTGCTACACAGCGTCTCCCCCCTTGGACCTGCAGCTCTTGTAATTGCTCAGTATAATGTCCCACGTAGCTGCCCCCATAGTATATTGCCACCCATAGCTGCCCCCACAGTATAATGCCCTTCATAGCTGCGACACAGTATAATATCCCCATAACTGCGACACAGTATAATGCCTCCATAGCTGCGACACAGTATAATGCCCCCATAGCTGTGACACAGTATAATGCCCCCATAGCTGCGACACAGTATAATGCCCCCATAGCTGCGACACAGTATAATGCCTCCATAGATGTGACACAGTAAAATTCCCCATAGCTGTGACACAGTATAATGCCTCCATAGATGTGACACAGTAAAATGCCCCATAGCTGTGACACAGTATAATGCCCCATAGATGTGACACAGTAAAATGCCCCATAGCTGTGACACAGTAAAATGCCCCATAGCTGTGACACAGTAAAATGCCCCATAGAGGTGACACAGTATAATGCCCCATAGCTGACACAGTATAATGCCCCATAGAGGTGACACAGTATAATGCCCCATAGAGGTGACACAGTATAATGCCCCATAGCCGACACAGTATAATGCCCCATAGCCGACACAGTATAATGCCCCATAGCCGACACAGTATAATGCCCCATAGCCGACACAGTATAATGCCCCATAGCCGACACAGTATAATGCCCCATAGCCGACACAGTATAATGCCCCATAGCCGACACAGTATAATGCCCCATAGCCGACACAGTATAATGCCCCATAGCTAACACAGTATAATGCCCCATATGTACGTACCTAATAAAAAAGAAAACATAATTACTTACCTATCCCGGTTCCCACGACGGTGGGGGATGCTTCTCCTCCTCTGCACTGTGCTGTGAGTGACTCCGTGCAGACAGGCGCGATGACGTCACTACATCGCGCCTGCCTGCACCGAGCCGCTCACGGCAGAGTGAATGCTGGGGCGAGGCTCCAGCATTCAACCCAACTGAATCTGCGTCCTGCGGACGTAGATTCAGTCGGAAGCGGGCAGCGCTGCATAGTTTTTTTAAGTTTGTGTGCGGTTCGGGCCGCGATGGGCCCCCTGGCAGCCTCGGGCCCCGATGGGCCCCCTGGCAGCCTCGGGCCCCGGGCGACTGCCCGAATCGCCCATATTATAATCCGCCATTGAGCGTGATACACTCCTCTGTACAACGCCCACTTGGTCGAAAGTAAAAATACGCCCACTTGGGCATTAAGAAAGCTCATTAGCATAAACCAAAATCGCTCCTAACTTTGTGAAAAAAGATCGTTTTTTAAAATAAAAAGCACTGCTGTCACCTACATTACAGCGCCCATCTCCTTATGTAGGAGATAGGGCACTTATAATGTGGCGACAGAGCCTCTTTAAGTTCATCTACAACAATATAGTATGGAATATAGTATGGAATTGCACATCTATATATAACAATATTTACTATATTCTGACTGAATCACTTTTTTTCAAATGCAAGCAATTGTAATAGAGCAGGGCGATAATAATGTAGCTGTTTCGAGGTAGGATTTTGGTTACATTTTTACTTAACCCTATGAACCTAGGAGTTTGTACATATTTTATGCATAAGACTTTATTTGATGGTCAGTGAAAGTAATACAAATTATGTTTTGATTCTTATGTTTCTAATTTGTGTGCCTGCTGCTTCAAAGGAAGAATATGGGCATTAGCCAGAAGAAACAGGGCAGTAGCAGCAACTTTGAATGCCCTGCAATAATATAATAACATTATATTAGGCAATTGTTATATATGCGATTCCCTAACTTATTATTGTGTATTGCAAGTTAGCGCCAAACCCTGTGTTTTCTCTGCTGACAGATGTTTTTAGCTCCATGTGCTAACCGTATGTTGCTGACACATATTTATTACTTTCGCTAGTTTATTAAACCAAAGCAGCAATGATAATTTTGTTCTCAGAATTCCACATATGATACAATGATGTTTATGGAGGGAATGAACACTATGTATAAATGTTTGCAAACTTACAGTTGAAATTCCATCCTGAAAGCACAACTACCCCTCTATCTAACCTGGCGCAGATTTTCAACATAAAAGTTCAATATCTTCTTTGTAGGTGGCAGCGCCAGAACGAAAACAAATACTTGAGCCTCCTGACTGGAGATGTGTGTTTTTCTCTCCATCTGTTTTGCTTTGCTAGGGTGGAGTTTAGTCTAAGTCACTTGGATACATAGTGATCCGACGTGTGTAACGTTGAAAGATAGGTCTGGGTGCATTTTTTGAATTTGAACTCTGCTGCCGGGTGGGAAAAAAAGATCCACTTGCAAGTTTTTTTTGTAGGTTGCTTTATATAGACAGAGTGGAATCTATATTTCTTTCTCCACACCCATCTTACGTGTGATCTCATAATCCAGGCATAGGAGAGAAGGGGAGGGACTGGCGTGGTGTGAGGGAGAGGTTCAAAACAAGTCCCAGATTCATACAAACTAGCAGCTGTACTTTACTTCTAGAGTTGTCTGCTCTGCAAAATCTACAAGGACCTATCTATCCCCTCGCAATAGAAGATCCCAAAAGTACAGGTGAGTAAAGCTTCATTTTACTAAGCAAGGAAAGCAACGAGAGGCAACTGGGCTGTGAGTGGAGTCTGAGTGGAGTGTGAGTGAACATCTGCTTGTTTGTTCCTGCTAGAATGTTTACTTACAATGTGTGGCAGAACAAGGTTACCATGGCGACTTTTCTTATATGTTGCAAAGTTGTTCATGCATTGCAGTGAAGCGACTTTTTTTTATTTTTGTAGGTATATAGTTACATGGGTTGCAAAAAAAAAAAAAAGACATGTTTTCATATTCTGCCACTGGGATAAAGTTTGTTGCAGTTCTTCAGTCTGTCCTATTTTTTACATGCAACTTTTTAAAATGTTTTTGAAAAAAGAAATGATATTGTTGTGTAAGGATGAGTACTGTGAAGGGCTGAGCTCCGAGGGTCTTTTCTTCTTATTTCTAGATCATCTTAGTCGTTTGCATTTGGTAAAGTACACTTAGTGACCTATCTCCTCCGATGCCCCAGGGGCTCAGGGAGGGGCGGTTGCCTAATGAGGAATGTGCCTGAGGATGGATTTGGTCAATGCAAGTCAAATTCTTTTTTTTTAACTCCACGAGATGCAAAGTGACACATTGTAAACAACTGTAATTTGTATATATTTTATATTTAAAGAGTGAATTATTATGTAACACTTGACTCACTTTTACAGTTTATATTTTAAAACTTTCCAAGCTCCCTCCGTCTTCCTCATAAAGGTGTGGCTGTCCTTTTTTTTTTTTCTGAGTAAAATGTTCCACCTAGTGGTGTAACATTGTTCTCATTCGTCACAAAATAGCAGATTTGGGAAATTAAGCAATTAAGTGTACTTAAAAATATTAAAATGTACGTCTGCTGTGTCACATGTAATACTTAGATGTGAAGTTTTCATATAATTCAAAAGCTCTGAAATAAATTCATACTTAGTTCCCTTTATCCCAGTTCACTCTGTGCATGACTCTATACTGGGGTTCCCTTCCGTCAGGGGTTCCCCAGAAAACAGCAGCAACACGAGCAGTCACTATTACAGTAGGCATTGCAAACTCCGCCTGCTCATAGATGCTTGCTATGGGTATAGGAAAGACAGTCAATAAATCTCAGCCAATAGAATTCTTAACCATCCCTACACCAGGGGTTTCTTTTTAATTTTTTAATGGGAGTAAATTGCAGATGTTTGTTACTGTATAATCATATGTCTGGGGCATACGTTCGGCGGCACACTTTAAACCTTCATTTGAACGTATCCCTCTAACACCTTGTGCAGTGTTTGCCAGTTGGAGGTGGCCTTATCAGTGTCCTATGTAATAAATATATAAAGAAAGTCATTTTACCAGTGTTCTAGGTAATAAGCACATTAAACAGTTGTTTGTTCTCGATAAACAGGGAATAATTGAGGTCAGAATCTTCCTGATACACTGTTTGTGTTGGTTAGATGTTTGCTAAGTTTTCCTGTACAGACAAGTTTGGAAATAGTTGGAGATGGCTGAGAGCGTTGCCATTATCCATTCTCTTATGTATATGCATTGCATGAATGGCATCTGCTTGACATGACGCATCATGTTTCCCACTCGCTATTGCTTTGCTGAATGACGGCACGAATAGTAGTTGTTTGTTAGGGATTTCGGCTTTATTGGGTAGAAATACAGCATTGTTGATGTGTTTTTTTTTGTGACGTTGAAATACATGAACATTATTTATTGTATATATTAAAACACAGCATATTTATGTTTATAGATGTTGTCTCATCACAGATAACCCCTTTATTATTAATATGATCAGATGATCTCAGCAGGCCTGGCATCCAAAGTTGGCTTTGGTTGCTTATTTTCCCTGCAGCATTCAATGTAATGCCCGTCCATGTAATACATGAACAGACAGGGTTTGCCAGAGAGAGACCTGTTGCTTATTGGCAGCTTTCTGCTCTGACTAATAGAGGGGTGTCTCTAATGGGGGAGCCCCTTCTATGACGTCCATATGCCCTCATAAAAAATGTGGAAAAGACTTGTCAAGATGTGTCAGTTGTTCCAGACTGCAACTGATGCCTACTTTTTATAATAAAGTCAGTAACCCGCAAGGAAACAAATATCGTACACTATACAAATGTAAGAGGCACGTGCCCGTAGTTTTGCAATGAAGCAATATATATGATACATTCATTGATATTTTTAGTGTACAGTGGCACACTGGTAAGCACTTCTTCCATGGGTGTATGTACTATAGAGGCAGACATTGCAGAAGCTTTGGGGCTGTGAAAAGGGAGGACCAAGGCTTAGGTTGCCCATATCCGCCTTACTCATCAGCAGGTTGTTCCATTTGCAAACCAGGGAAGGGATAAGACTCACTGCTCTTCTCTTATGTGTTGGAGAGGGGCAAACTAGAGTCATGTCCACCTGTCCTGAGAGGTTGCAGTTTCATGTAGCAGGACTAGGGTGAATATTGCCCTCTGGCTTGCTCCCTCTTTTTTGTGTATAACCTTGAATTGGCATCAGTGGGTACATGGGCTGCTTTTAAACAGTGCATTAATAGTCTGGTCTTTGTATTTTGTCCTGTTGTTGGCACGTTGTAAATGCAGAAAAAAAGCGCATGAAAAAATACTGCCGATATAACGAATATCCCATGTCATTTCCATTATTTTTTATGTGTGACTGTATGTCTGTAGTTAGAATGAAAGCTTCATTGAGGTGGGGCTTGATGTGAATAAAGAAACTCTCTGTACAGAGCTGAATGATATGTCAGCATTATATGAATAGGAATGAGAGTTAATCATGCACCAGGCGTAACACCTCCAAACCTGATATGCTTCTTTTTATGCATCAATTTTCTCTGGAGACATGTAAAATATTCCTCCAGGGTGAAGAATCAAAGCCACGTGATAGCATTCACCTCAGAGCTGAAGTTTTCAAATCTACGCTCACCTCCCACAATCTACAGACTGCCAACTGTGTACTAATGCATAGTAAAAGGCCGCTCGATAAAAAGCAGCTATGTGATTGGCCAGTTCTGTAGGTGGTAGAGGAGAGCAACTACAAGAGTTTTACAAAGTAGTTACACTTTAAAGTGAACCAGTCAACATTTTATTTTATTCCTATTGAATAATACTGGGCTAAAAATACAAAATAAACAAAAGGAATGCTCCTTACAGTAGTAAACATCGGATAAAATGGCATAAAAACGAAGAGTTAGGTCTTCACATATGCGTTGGAGGCTCCGTTAGAGGCCTCCATCGCAGATCTGACAGAGATTACCGGAAACAATAGAGCAGCTATTGTTTCCGGTAAAACCACGGACACCCCGACAGAAAGCTGATGGAATCCATTTAAGCCAATGGGTTCCATCAGCTGTTGGTGGTGTTCATGTTGCAACATGGCCTTATTGTGAACAGGGACTTATAAAAACTAATATATATATATATATGTGTATATTACAAAATCAAATTGTTGGTGCGTATTGTTATGCTGCTGATAGATACAACTCTATAGCATTTGGTATACTAGCTACTACTCAGTGTTACCTTAAATAGGATACAAGGTAAGCCAAAATGTGTAGATGGTTCTGTTTGGTGTCAGAAGTCCCAATGAAGAAAGGCTGTTGATCTGGTTTTTATTGAACATGATCCATATTGACAATGTCCTTCAAGGGTTGTACTAACCCCTTCATCAGCTGAATAATATTACCATGCATTGTATGATCCCCCTGTTGTGATTTCTTTTCCCTAGACTTATATTTTTGGATTTCACATTGTAGTGACAATATATTCCCAGTGTACTCTGCATAGATTGTTCAACACCTCTGTCAAGCAACCTAGGCTAATGATGATGATAATAATAATTATAATATAGTACTAATAGAATATGTATATACATACTGCTGCAGGGTTGGACTATCCCTTAGAGTACATGTTCTGTTTAGATGTAGGGTGAGTCTACAAAAAGAATTTCCCCGGTGGGCCGAAGGATTCACAGTCCGCTGCTGCACTGCATTTTTAAGTAGTGTTGAGCCCGAGGCGACACGTGGTACAAATATGGTAGAAATGTCTGCGCATAGCAGAAATATCAGCCTCATTGTTTTCTCTCCAATCATCTGGCAAGGTGAGGTCTACAATTGTGTCTCTCATTTAGAAGGTCAAAGTTCATTGGGATGGAAATTGGGTGACCTGTTGATGTCAGCAGGTATTAGTAGAAAGTACTTTACTGGGTGGCACTTAATTGCTCTATTAGTTCTTGAACGTAACAGAGACAAAGTATCAATATTTTCGTACGGCTTTTACAGAGCTTCCTTAATACTTTTGATCACATGATCTCCAATTTTGTTTGGAAAGGATTTATACAAGTTCCTTAAACTGGGGTTATTAAGATATTCTTAGTAAAATATGTCTGACCATCTAATTGATAAAACTGCTTAAGACTTCTGCATATGACTGTATTACAGCTCCATTCAAAGTGTGAGTTGTATGGAGCTGTACTATGGCATCTATAGAAGTCTATGGGACCACACAGGATGCCCATCTTCCTTCATTTTCATACAGAATTGTGGCATGCTCTATCAGACACAGTAATATGGTGCCATACAGGGGTATCTTACATTGGTTCATGTGGCTCCTTACAGGCTCTGCGCCCTCGGCTCTACCCTGTGCATTACGCCATAGACTGATTAAAATGGCACCATTAGTGGGTTCAACCGGACATCTTATGAAGACTAGGGGGCACTGCTCCAAGTGTATCAGACTTCAATAAATATGTTGTGACATTTAATACTTTATACTTCTGGGCATGTGTTTGCTGATACAGTATGTACATGTAACTTGTAGTAGTGACTCACAGCAGGGGAAGTTATGAATGAATAGTCATGAGATACAGTCATTTACTTTAGATTTCCCCCTTGGCTTTGTGATGAATGTAGATTTATCCTTAGAGGTTAGTGGAATTTTATCACAATTCCTTTTGGCATGTGTTCAAGTATGAGTGATGATTCCCAGGCTCATTCATCACCACATTTTTCCCTTGCGCTCAGATTTCCAAAAACATGTGGATATACCTTCTAAAAGGATTTTGCAAAATCCTCGAAAGAGGATATCGGGGTTTCCACTACTGTTCCATATTATGTCTACTTTATTTTATACCTGCAAAATTACTTCATGAGATTCAGTTTTATGTCATTTTATGTTAAAGGAACACTCCGGGCAAAAGTGAAACACTGTATTAAAGAGGCTCTGTCACCAGATTTTGCAACCCCTATCTGCTATTGCAGCAGATAGGCGCTGCAATGTAGATTACAGTAACGTTTTTATTTTTAAAAAACTAGCATTTTTGGCCAAGTTATGACCATTTTTGTATTTATGCAAATGAGGCTTGCAAAAGTCCAAGTGGGCGTGTTTAAAGTAAAAGTCCAAGTGGGCGTGTATTATGTGCGTACATCGGGGCGTTTTTACTACTTTTACTAGCTGGGCGTTCTGACGAGAAGTATCATCCACTTCTCTTCAGAACGCCCAGCTTCTGGCAGTGCAGACACAGCGTGTTCTCGAGAGATCACGCTGTGACGTCACTCACTTCCTGCCCCAGGTCCTGCATCGTGTCGGCCACATCGGCATCAGAGGCTACAGTTGATTCTGCAGCAGCATCAGCGTTTGCAGGTAAGTAGCTACATCGACTTACCTGCAAACGCCGATGCTACTGCAGAATCAACTGTAGCCGCTGGTGCCAATGTGTCCTCGCTCGTCCGACACGATGCAGGACCTGTGAGTGACGACACAGCGTGATCTCTCGAGAACACGGCTGTGTCTGCACTGCCAGAAGCTGGGCGTTCTGAAGAGAAGTGGATGATACTTCTCGTCAGAACGCCCAGCTAGTAAAAGTAGTAAAAACGCCCGATGTACGCACATAATACACACCCAGTTGGACTTTTACTTTAAACACACCCACTTCATTTGCATAAATACAAAAATGGTCATAACTTGGCCAAAAATTCTCGTTTTTTAAAAATAAAAACGTTACTGTAATCTACATTGCAGCGCCGATCTGCTGCAATAGCAGATAGGGGTTGCAAAATCTGGTGACAGAGCCTCTTTAAGTCTAGTGCAAGGTCTAAAAGGGCAGTACATTACACAAGTGAGAATTCCTGCCTAAGCCCTTCATAGGCTATAACACAGTGTTCCTCTTTTAGCTGGAGTGTAAGGCTATGTTCACACGGGGTCTTTTGCAGAGTTTTTTGAAGCGGAAACCGCGTCGCAAAACTCGGCAGAAACGGCCCGAGAACGCCTCCCATTGATTTCAATGGGAGGCATCGGCGTCTTTTTCCCGCGAGCAGTAAGGGTATGTGCACACACACTAATTACGTCCGTAATTGACGGACGTATTTCGGCCGCAAGTACCGGACCGAACACAGTGCAGGGAGCCGGGCTCCTAGCATCATAGTTATATACGATGCTAGGAGTCCCTGCCTCTCTGCAGGACAACTGTCCCGTACTGTAATCATGTTTTCAGTACGGGACAGTAGTTCCACGGAGAGGCAGGGACTCCTAGCATCGTACATAAGTATGATGCTAGGAGCCCGGCTCCTTGCACTGTGTTCGGTCCGGTACTTGCGGCCGAAATACGTCCGTCAATTACGGACGTAATTAGTGTGTGTGCACATACCCTAAAACTGCCTCGCGGGAAAAAGAAGCGACATGCCCTATCTTCGGGCGCTTCCGCCTCCGACCTCCCATTGACTTCAATGGGAGGCAGGAGAAAGCGTATATCTCGCTGTTTTATGCCCGCGGCGCTCAATGGCCGCGGGCGAAAAACGGCGCGATAATTGCTGTTCACACGGAGTATTTTGGGGGAGGAATATCTGCCTCAAAATTCCGTTTGGAACTTTGAGGCAGATATTCCTCCCCCAAAATACTCCGTGTGAACATAGCCGTACTTTTAACCTATTTGACTTTTACTGGACATAATAGCCCACTACATGTATTAACCTACTGCCATAGTCAATTTTTGTAGTGTCTGTATCCAAGTCCTCTTGAGAAATTAAATCGTACTAATAAGTTGTGTGGACATTGTCTAAGAGTCTGAGTATGTTGACTGAATAATGTAATGTATATAGTACAGCCACCATGCAGTAACAGTACGGTCAACTACTATTAATATACATGTGTGGCCATTGACAAACCACATTAATGGGAGCCAAGCAGTTTGCTATATTGTTGATATGCCAGGCTAGTTTGACCACTTTCAGAGACAATCTAAATTAAAGGCCAATGTTTTTTTGTACAACGGGGAGGACTGACAGTGATCTAGACCCAATAAAGGTCACCGGTCTCAGACCAAACACCACAGCTATGATGACTTTGAGGTAATAAAATGCATTTTAGAAGCATTTATCACTTGCATTTATTGTATTTTTCTCCAGAACTTAAAATTTGGCTTTAGGCCACACCCATGTACGGCAACATTTCCCAAAAAGTCTTACATGCTGGAGATCCCCACTGTACTCTACTAGGCCACAGTAGGAAGGTAGGTCCTCTCTGAAATTATGGCATTCTGTCAAGTAAAACTATGTGGAGATTATGAGCTCCATGGGACCGGTCAAAAGTTGAATTTTCATTTTTAGGGGTTGTCTGGTTTCAGCAAATTTTTGTTTTGTTTTTTGTATAATTAAAAGTTATACAATTTTCCAATATAATTTCTGCATTAATTCCTTATGGTTCTCAATATCTCTGCTTATTGTTATTCAGTAGGAACATTTATTGCTTACCTCCAGTTCATTACATTTCTGTTCATGGTCATGTGATGGACACACAGCTGCACAGCTTGTTACAGTCTCCCAGCACCTGTGTGTCCATCACATGACCATGGACAGAATTTTCATCTACTGAAAGTAAACAAAGAATTTTCCTACAGAATAACAATAATTAGTACGGACAGTATATAGGAAAATTGTCTACCTTTTAATTCTAAACAAAATGACATTAATTAGATTAAACCGGAGAACCCCATTAACAGAATTTTTTTTTTAGGTGAATTTGATGGTAAATTAGTAAACTTGAGCCCGAGTAACATGCTAAGATCAGGAGGCCACGTCTAAGATCTTCCTGACTGTCAAATAAATGTGTAAAACACTTGGTCAATACAAAGTGGGTATGAACTTGACCTTCCTTAGTGAGATATTTGTACCGTCACCCATAGAGTTCACCATTGTTATTCTGGTGTTACGTATTATGATAAAATGTTTATACGAGTACAACTAAGCAATGGGAAGGTTATGATGGCTACAGTTCTAGGAAGCCGGCTGTAAAGAATTTCCATTATGGGTTTGTATTTTGATTTACGGCTTCTTAAAATGATAATCTTTTCCGTGTATTGTTCTGATTGGTTTGTTCACTTTCACTCCACAGGAAGGAAACATGGAGAACACTTGTTGTGGAGAGATTTGTTTAGGTTAAATGAAATTTGCTGCATCCTGCTTTTTAATGTTAAATCTCATCAGAGCTTTACTTATATCCCTCTTGAGTAATTCGACATAATAGACTTCACCTGTGAAAATAATGCGCCACCTGATGGCTGTTTTGAGCGTCTGGGACCGGCTGGGAAATGAAAATATAATTGCGACGTCTATTATCTATGCACATTGGTTATGAAATTGATACTGGTGTTAAGAAGACACGTCAAGCCATACAGGCCAGAATGTGACAAGCTTTGAAGAAAGTTGACATTGATGGTAATATTAATGGAAATTGATGATTTCCCTAGGTTTAAGGTTAGGGGAGCGCATTCGTTTGCAGGAGTTTCCATCAGTTTTTTTTAATCATCCATTGACTTCAATGGCAAAAGAAAAATGGATCATGATGGAACTGATGAAGACTGGTCCCATTTTTTTATACTGCTGCAGCTCCGATGTGTTGTCCTAACACGTAACTGTGGCAAATAATCACTGGCCACAGCGGTGACTTTAATAGGGTTCACACGTCACCGCTATAAATAGTGTTAACTGCCGTGGTCATGTGTCAGGACATCACGTCATCGCTGCAGGGGTGTAAAAAAAAAAGACCAATTCGATTATATTTCGTTTTAAAGCCTATACCGCTTTTTTTACATTTATTTTACAAGCCTGGAAAACCACTTTAAGGGTATGTGCACACACACTAATTACGTCCGTAATTGACGGACGTATTTCGGCCGCAAGTACCGGACCGAACACAGTGCAGGGAGCCGGGCTCCTAGCATCATAGTTATGTACGATGCTAGGAGTCCCTGCCTCGCTGCAGGACAACTGTCCCGTACTGAAAACATGATTACAGTTGTCCTGCAGCGAGGCAGGGACTCCTAGCATCGTACATAACAATGATGCTAGGATCCCGGCTCCCTGCACTGAGTTCGGTCCGGTACTTGCGGCCGAAATACGTCCGTCAATTACGGACGTAAATAGTGTGTGTGCACATACCCTAAGGATTGGCTGTCAAAGTACTTGTTTTCCTGGTATCCTTATGATGGTGCTAGAACATCTGTTCAGAGTTCACCAAAGATGCAAACTTATAAGTTTATATGAGATAAAAGATATAAACGTATAAGTTATGAACTTAGATGAGATCGATAACAGCTCGATCCTGCGTGTCAGATACACAGGACCCGCCAACACTGAACCCGTCACTGACGGACTCAGTGTAAAATGAACGATACAGCTGTTATGTATGGAGAATACAGAATAGCTGTATCTCCAAAAGTAAAACAATTTTTTAATAAAAAATTAATTGTAAAGTTACACTAAACTGATCTCTTTATTTAAAAAAAAAAAAAAAAATGCCCTTAAAGGTGTCCATAGCCTTTAACCCCTTAGTGATCAGCCTATTTTAGGCCCTAATGACCAAGCTATTGTTTTCGGGTTTTCTATAGTCGCATTCAAAGAGCTATAACTTTTTATTTTTGCGGGATTAGTTGTACTTTTTAATGGCACCATTTTGGGGTACATATTGTATTTTGATTAAGTTTTATTAACATTTTTGTGGGGGAATAGAAAAAACCCTGAAATTCCGCCATTGTTTTATGTGTTTTAGATTCGCGCCATTCACGTTGCGGTGTAAATAACATGTTACCTTTATTCTATGGGTCGGTACAATTACGACGATACCATATTTGTAGAGGTTTATGTTATGTTTTACTACTTTTGCACAATAAAAACTCTTTTGAACTAAAATTATTTGTTTTTTAATCGTCGCATTCCAAGTGGGGTAATTTTTTTATTTTTCCGTCAATGTAGTGATATGAGAGCTTGTTTTTTGCGGGACGAGACGTAGTTTTGATTGGTACTGTTTTGGGGTACATGGAATTTATTGATTAACTTTTATTATGACATTTTTGGGGGGCAATGGAAAAATATAGCAATTTCGCCATTGTTTGTTGTGTTTTTTTTTTTACGGTGTTCACCTTGCGGTTTAAATTACAAATTAACAGTTTAAACCGCTGCGATTTAAATAAACTTCGATCGCGACCGTTGGAGCAGGAGCCCGTCTGTCATCAGACCGCCAAGCCCCAGCTCCAGCCTGTATGGGACATTAGAAAAAAAATATCCTTTTTATTTTTCCAGAAACAGCGCCACTTCTGCCTTTGGGCTGGTCTGGTATTGCGTCTTTGCCCTTTCCAAGTGAACGTGTCTGAGCTGCATTACCAGACACAGCCTATGGAGAGAAGTGGCGCCATTTCTTGGAACCACTTTAGTTTTAATTTCTTAAATTTATAGAACTACAATATTTTATTCCTCCAAAGACATTAAAGTGTAAACGTTCAACAAACTTCTGACATGACATCAAGTTTTGATTGGTGTGGGTCCGAGCACTGGGAGCCCCACCAATCGCTAAAACTAAGCAGCCGAAGCGCTCGTGTGATTGCTGAGGCGCTTAGTCTCTGTCCGGCTTTTTCTGGAAAGCAGATTTAGCGGTGTATGGGCTCATAGACTTTCTATTGAGCCCGTACTCCGCTACATCGATGTCACTATAACATGTAAGAAGTTTGAAGGTTTATTTACCCTTTAATACACTATACATCACTATAATTCTCACCAAATTAAAGTATATATCTAGTACAGTACAGTCTCCGTACTTTTTGGAACTGATATTGTAGGTCATTATTTGCCCTCTATCTGAATTGCATTCACAGATGTGTGGGAATGGAAAGGTTTTGTACAGAAATCATACTTGTTACATGAAGCAACACTTTGCATGATATAATATACATTTTTTTATTTTATTTCATAAAGTTCCTTAAAATCCGGGTGTGCCTGTTTCGCACTATCCCAAGTGGCCGACTGACCACAAGGGTTGTTTTGTTTCTTGTGATTCAATATAGCACAGCTGGAAACTGTATAAATGAACAGAGATGTCTGTTAAACACATGAACTTAATCTATTTCTCAGATGTCTGGAGTAGAAACCAGAGGCGGGCAGGAAACACAATCACGGCTTTTGTGATTTAACTATAAAGTATAGAACTTTCTCAGAGAACTTTGTGCTTTGTGAGAAAATACTTTTTACAATTATTTACTGCTCTAGGGAACCAGCATCACCAGCCAATATCTTTGAATATATTCTGCCAAACTCAAATGTGTATACAATAATATATCATTATTCAATGTAAAAATATGTTTTTGGAAAAATACAACAAACATACGTATGGAATTGATAGCATTTGAAGATGCGTTAGACATCTGGTAGTCAATATAATTGCTAACAAGGAAATACAATCCATAGAGGCAAACACTAAAGCTGCTATCCAGCCCTTGGAGGAGTCAGCTAAGGTTGGCCCCATCCCTTCTCCTTATCCGTAGTGTGAATCTATGGACCTCTCCCCCATCTCAATAGGCAAGATCTGCCGAAGTCAGTATGGAAAGTAGTGGGGAACTGGCACAAGAGTAATCCTAAACTATCAAGGTATAAGAGAAGGGAAGGGCAAACAAGCATTGTCGGCTTCAACCCTGGCTAGAGATTGTGGTTTTGTAAACCAGCAGCCGGAGATGGCATGAAATGTTCCTGTTTTCCTCTGACAGCTAGCATTGTCATAATATGAGCAGTGGCATTGATGTAGTGAGAAGGAGTTTAGTTATCTAGCATTGGATCCAAGAAAACCACACAAGGATTAAGCAATCAAATAATTCCCTGATTTGACATGTTGGGCAGAATAACAGAATCTTTAATAAACAACATGATCGTCTAGTTTACAGAGGCCTGCACACATTGTCCAGTTCTCAAAATCTGCCATTATTGACATGCCTGATTATAATCTGCAGATGTAAACTTCATGAATTGGGGTCATGGACTCCACAATTGTATTGCCAAATACCATTGCAACTATCAGGGATTGCAAATATTTGAGGTTTTGTATTGATTGGAATTTTTTCAATAAGAAATGTAAGGTAGTAACTTTTGAAAATGTGAAGACCAAGGGACCTGTTACATTGGCAAATTATTGGGCTAACGAGCGTTCACAAAACACTCGTTCCCAATAGTTGCCCTGTGCAAACAGGGCAACGATCAGCCGATTCGTATAGTTTTTGGCAGCATAAGCGATTGTCCCCATACTAGCTCCTTGTGAAAGGAACAAATGAACGCTGATCAACAAGGACAGAATTGGTAAATGCGTCAAGAAGCCTTCCAGGTTAATAATAATGTTTCTACATCTACAATCGCTTAATTATTTTGTTTTGGATTTTCTCAAGACGTTATTTGAATTGTTGCTCAGACTCCAGGCAACGCGGTCAGAGTTGTATTTTATTACAAGATGTACTAATTCTGTCAAATATTTTGACAGCATAAACTTATCAAGGCACTCAGAAGATGTGCCAAATTTATTACGCTGTATGATAAATTTGATGCATCTTGCTAGAAGTGTTAGACACTTTTCTCATTCTTATTCACCCCTTGGTTGGCTAACTTATGCAAATTTTGACGCCCTTTGGCACAATTTAAAGAGGCTCTGTCACCAGATTTTGCAACCCCTATCTGCTATTGCAGCAGATCGGCGCTGCAATGTAGATTACAGTAACGTTTTTATTTTTAAAAAACGAGCATTTTTGGCCAAGTTATGACCATTTTTGTAGTTATGCAAATGAGGCTTGCAAAAGTCCAAGTGGGTGTGTTTAAAACTAAAAGTCCAAGTGGGCGTGTATTATGTGCGTACATCGGGGCGTTTTTAATACTTTTACTAGCTGGGCGTTCTGATGAGAAGTATCATCCACTTCTCTTCAGAACGCCCAGCTTCTGGCAGTGCAGATCTGTGACGTCACTCACAGGTCCTGCATCGTGTCAGACGAGCGAGGACACATCGGCACCAGAGGCTTCAGTTGATTCTGCAGCAGCATCGGCGTTAGCAGGTGTGTCCTCACTCGTCTGACACGATGCAGGACCTGTGAGTGACGTCACAGCGTGATCTGGCAGAAGCTGGGCGTTCTGAAGAGAAGTGGATGATACTTCTCATCAGAACGCCCAGCTAGTAAAAGTATTAAAAACGCCCCGATGTACGCACATAATACACGCCCACTTGGACTTTTACTTTTAAACACACCCACTTGGACTTTTGCAAGCCTCATTTGCATAACTACAAAAATGGTCATAACTTGGCCAAAAATGCTCGTTTTTTAAAAATAAAAACGTTACTGTAATCTACATTGCAGCGCCTATCTGCTGCAATAGCAGATAGGGGTTGCAAAATCTGGTGACAGAGCCTCTTTAAGCCACACTCTTTTCATTAAGCCATGCCCCATTTTCAAGGCAACTTCGAAAAGTGTCTAGTGATGCACCAACATTTTTCCTTTTTGGTGCTTTTGCTTCATAAATTGGTCTAAAACTTTATACAACACTATTCGCCAGAAATGCCACATTTTAGCGCATTTTAGAAAAAGGTCTAGACTAGAGGTCTAAAACATGCGGCATGCAGCCCCTAAAGCTGTCATCTGCGGCCCGCTAACAGCTCGAGAGCAGAGAGTAAGCCGAAGGTGGAGCGCCGCACAGCCCCCCTATAGAAAGTGCCACGCCACAGATCCCACCCTGTGGACAGCGCTACATCCCCTCTCTACAGATCCTCATTTGGGCTCTCTCTTGGAGAGGAATCCCCAGCCAGAGCGCTCTGGTCGGGGATTCCGCTGATAGACAAGGCCTCTGACGTAACTGTCCGTATATGGACAGTGACGCAGTGGCTCCTCCTGGACCGGAATGCCCGGCCAGCACGTTGCCGACGCACTGGTCAGGGATACCGCTGATAGACGAGGCCTCACGTAACTGTCAATGTATGGACAGTGACGTCAGGGGCTTCTCCAGGAGAGGAATCCACGACCAAAGTGTCGACAACGCTTTGACAGGGGATTCCACTCCTAGAGGGAGCCCCAATGGAGCTATAGGGGATATGTGTGGCACTATCTACAAAGGGGTGTGTGTGGCACTATCTACAGAGGGCACTGGGGAATTATCTACAGAGGCATTGGGGACTTATCTACAGAGGGCACTGTGGCATTGTCTAGGGGGTTGTGGCACTCTGCCGAGGGCACTGTGGCATTATCTACGGGGTGTGGCATTATCTACAGAGGGCACTGTGGCATTATCTAGGAGGGGTGTGGCACTCTCTGCAGAGGGCACTGAGGCATTATCTACAGGGGTGTGTGGCAATATCTACAGGGGGCACTGTGGCATTATCTACAGAGGGCACTGTGGCATTAGGGCACTGGGGAATTATCTAGGGGGGTGTGGCTCTATCTACAGAGGGCACTGTGGCATTATCTACGGGGTTGGCAGTATCTACAGAAGGCACTATGACACTATCTAAAAAGGGGGTGCCCTATCTTAACATTCTTGTGTCTGCCAAATGCTGCCAACTGAGCCGCCAGACTGTATTTAGTGAAACTGGATTGTTAAAATAAGCACGTGGAGTAAACTCGCAAATTTCCAGTAAGTTTAAACCTAATGGTATTGTTATAGTAATGTAGTATTGTTATAGTAATGTAGTATTATTATAGTAGTTCAAATAACTAATTGAGTAACAATAATTTTGTATTTTATCAAATTTGAAAGTAATGCGGCCCGTCAACTTCAATTTTTTCCTATGTGTGGCCCATTTACCCGGCCGAGTTTGAAACCCCTGGTCTAGACGCAATCACGTTAGAAAATCTGAAATGTTTTTTGTCGGATTCCATATGAAATCCGAGGCATATAGAGGAACAGTAGGGCCCAATAGCAGCCTATATTACAAACTATAAAAGCTACCAATACACAATTCTTCAGTTGTACATTAAACTCGTGGTTACAGAAATATTCGGCCTGTTTACTCACCTACAGTTTGTAGTCACCTGTTTTGGGTGCAGAAAAAAATAATCATTTAGTTGTTTATGGAAGATCAGCAGAATCTTGCACATCTCGGGTCTCTCTACAATACAGTTGGGTACATAGATGATTAAAAGGTTATCAATGGGCGTCAGCTGGGCTCTGTGCATGTGTAACAGCAATAAAATGGACATGAATCTGACTACAAAGAGCTGTCTTTTATGTAGAGAAAATGCAACTTAAAATGTCAAGGGCAGGAATACAAAAATTTGTACAAATGGCTCTTTCATAAATGATTCTGCCATTCCAGGTCTGGCATTTCCATTATACTGCGCTAATTCGAAATGGTTCTTGTGTGATTTAGGAATGTCATACAAGTGTAATTACATAAAACTCATACTATTCCAGAAGCTATTTAATGACCTGTATCTGGAGTGGTCAAATATGAATAAATGATTACAGTCCGGGGGTTGGAGATAGGATAATGGCTCAAGACTATATGCCTATGTGACATGCTCTTCTTTTGCTTTTGATCACTGTTAGTGTGCATCTAACCCTTAAATGGGGTTCTCCAGGACATTAACATTGATCGACTGTCCATCAATGTTTGATTGGTGGGTTTCGAACAGCACAATATGGCTGTAGCTAGAACTAAAGTTTGTCCCATTCACTTGACAGTCTGCAGTACCAGGCACAGCCTCTCGTCTGGATGAGCCGATGTGCTTGTGTAAACAATGAAAGAGACGCAAAGCTTACAGGAGCTCCACAACACCTTCATTTTAAATAGGCCTAAGGATAGGCTATTAATGTTGGATAACCCCTTTAAATGTAAATTTGGAACACATACTGACACACCACTGTATGAAAAGGAGCATGGGAGTCAATTGACAGAAAAATGATTACAGTCCCCAGGAAGTGATGAAGTACAGGCCCTCCCCAGAGACCAGTGAGTGACGGGGGAGCTGCATGCAGAAATTTTATTTATTTGTGTTCTCGTGTTCTACTTTTTACTTTGTTTTTACTTTTACTTCTCTATGGGCATGCGCCGCTCCCACACAGACCAAAACGAAGCTCGTTTGCAGAACGAAATCCGGTGCCATTTTCCTGTGGACCGGAAGCCGCTGCCAGACAGTAAGATGACGACTTCTGCCCGCGGCTTCCGGCCATATGTTCAAGGAAGCAAAGGCGCAAAGGAATAGGAGCGGAGGCAGGAGGACATAGTGACTAACGTCATAGGCGCACATCCATCGGAGAGCAGTGGGGGGAGGTGGGGACGTGTCTCAGATTTTCATTGAAGTCTGTTATGTTATGCTGCAATGGCTAGGATCAGAACTAGCACCGATATCGGGTGTTTGACATCTCAAATGCCAAGGTCAATAGAGATTGCAGCATCTAAGTAGTTTGACAAACAAAGGGTCTTCCTCTGTCAGACCATAGGGGCCACTGTGACGTTCTTGTGGGGTGCCGATGGGCTGGCATGGCTGTAGGGGGCCTGACCAAGGCCCCTATGTCTGCTATAGATGTGAGCCTATTAGACCCAGGCAGCGCATAATAGGCTGCGTGTCAGTAGAATACTGACAGGCATAATACATTGCACCATATAAGTAGTGCAGTGTATTATGTAAGCGTGATCGCATGTCCCGTTGTAGGAAAAAAAAAGTGTTTTAAAGTAAAAGAAAAAAAATCAAAACTACAATAAAATTCTCATTTTTACGCTAGATTTTTTTATGGTAAAAAAAGAGAACAATTTACAAAATTAGTACCACTGAATCCATAAAGACCCGTATTAAAAAAATTATCACATTATTTATTTAGCATAGTGATTGTGAACACTGTAAAAAATAAAACAATTCCGGAATTGCTAGTCAAGCTAACTTGTCATTTATACTGCACATTGAACGCCGTAAAACACAAACTTCCCGACTTCCCTTCCCAGGTCTTTGATGCGGATATGTTTGGGCACTGTATTGCCCTTTTTACATATATGTTTTGCCTTTCCTTTGTTCTCTGGTGCTTCTTGTACTTTTCCTCTGTTGAGTATAACATAAAACCTAATATAAACCAGACATTTATAAATAAATAAAATAGTCGACTGCGCTATTGATTCCGTCAAAACAATGGAACCTTGTCACAAAGGTGACAAACGGAAACCATTAGCAAAGTTTCCATCACCACTGAGATTAATGGTGATGCAAACGGAATCTAAGGTTTCCGTTTGCCTTTCCGTTGAGGCATACCTCCCAACTTTCAAGAATCACAAAGAGGGACAACCGATGCGGCGCGGGCACAATTATTCTTTTAAGCCACTCCTCTAATCCCACCCTATTCAGCCCACACAGGATCATGCTCCCATAATGCCTCCCACACAGTATAATACCAAATAGCTTCCCCCACACAGTATAATGCCCTCTAGCTGCCACCATACAGTATAATGCCCCATAGATGCACCCATACAGTATAAAGCCATCACAGATGCCCCCATACAGTATAATGCCCACACAGATTCTCCCATGCAGTATAATGCCCATACAGATGCCCCCATGCAGTATAATGCCCAAACAAATTCCCCCATATAGCATAATGCCCCCATAGCTGCCCCCATACAGTATAATGCCCCCTTAGCTGCCCCTTGTGCCAGTGCCCTTGTAGATAGTGACACAGTGCCCATGTAGATAGTGCCCATGTACATAGCACCACAGTGTCCCCTGTAGATAGTGCCCCTATATATTGCCACAGTATCCATGTAGATAGTGCCACACCTCCCTTGAAGATAGCGCCACCTCCCCCCTCTAGATAGCGCCATTGGAAAGCCCTGATGTCACTGTCCATATATGGACAGTAACTTCAAGGGCTTCCCCGAGCACAGTGCTTAAAGTAGCGCTGTGCCCGGGGAGTCCTCGGCTAGCGGAGGAGCTCCCTCTGCTCCTCCGCTATGAACTAATTCTGAAGCAGGGAGCCGATGGTTCCCTGCTTCAGAATTAGTTTGACAGCTGGACATACCCCCGGAATCCGGCACTGTCCCGCTGAATCCGATACGGTTGGGAGGTATGGTTGAGGGGTTCCCCCGACGGAAACCTCCTACGGCAGCCGTCAAACGAAAAGACAACGCTGATGTGAACACAGCCTGAGCCAGTCTCACTTGCAGTCACATGACCGGACTTCTGGTGTTTATCACCTGCCTGTGTGAGTTTTTGTATTCTGAACACGTGGTTATCTCTCCTCACCCCCTCACTCATCTCCCTCTCAAAAGAACAAAACATCACAGGTCACATGACTCTTATCTCTTCTGCTCCATGCTCTCCCCCCTCCCTTCAGGTTGTATTTCACATGCTGGGCAGCAGAATGTGCAATGTCAGTAGCAGAGCCTGTGATGTGCGTAAAGACAATGAGTAATTACAGCACTACCTTGTAATAGAGAGGCAGCTGTAAATATAGTGGCATCACCTGGTGACCATTCAGAAACATAAAGGTCCTTTTCTGTATTTTTCATAATGTTAAAGCGTAACTAAACGTTCGATCAACTTTTTATTTTCTAGCAGCATGTGTAATATAAATATGTTTTGTAATATACTTTATTAATTAATTTGGGCTCCTTTTTGTGTTATATGTGTTTTAAATGTCCACTCTGACACTTTTCTACCACATTTTATTTCTTGTATGTCTCCTGTTGCTAGCAGAAATCTGTAAACCGTTTGAATGTATCAGTGTACGAATTCTGCTGCCTGTGAGTACAGGTGGGTGGTAGCCCCATCCTGACGTCAGATGTGCACGCCCCCATCGTGACGTCAGGAAGGTCTCTCTGCCTCTATACACTACACAGTTCATGGAAGAGATTGTGTGCACTGGTCTCTGTGATTCTCCCCCTGTCTCAGGACACTAATCTGAGCTGCTAATTAGCATCAGATAAGACTAGGACTGCTCCGTCCATCCCCCCCCTCCCCTCCAAGCACCCTGCCGTCCTGTCTTATCTTCCCTGCACTTGGCAGGGAAATTGAAAAGAAAATCTCTGATCGCTGATCTTCTGGAGTGTGCAGAGATATTTCCATCTCTGTATATAATGTGTTGTGCTGTGCACAGCTCAGTGCACGCTCACGGTATTATAGCTCAGTGCTCGCTCACAGTATTGTAATGATCACCTCAGAGTTCACTACAGACATCGTAACATCACACACAGTAAGACACGCCTCTAGACACGCCCCTAGCAACTGGCCAGAGTTAGGAAGTGTGAGAAAATAGATGGACGGTTTCACAAGAAAAAGTGCTGCAAAAAAGGTATTTTGAATTGAAAAAAATTGCTAGGAGTCATGTATTCACATAGAGGGACATAATAGCAGTTTAAATATTATTTTTTTTGCGAAAGTTTAGCTACGCTTTAAATAATCTCTTTAAAGGCTTTGTAAACTTTTGAAGCCCCCCTTTTTTTAAAATCATTTTTCTAATATATATTGCAAACTTTATTTAGTACTAGCGCTGCAGCTTCCATGTATCCGCTATACATAGAAGCTGCATAATGCCGCTGCAAGCCGAATAAACCAGTCCGCTGGACTGATGGCTCGACTGACAATGGCTCCTAATGCCACTCAAATCTAAGTTGATTAATTTAGATTCGATCGGTATTAGGGTTAGATTGTGTCAGAGGCACAGAGGAGCCGCTGTCCGATGAGCCGTCGGTCCAGCTCACTGACATATACCGCTTACAGCAGCATTATGCAGCTTCTATGTATAGTGGATACATAGAAGCTGCAGTGCTAAAACGAAATAAAATGTTTCATAAATATATATTAGAAAAATGTTTAACATCACAAAACACATGAAATAAAAAGGCTTCAGAGGTTTACATTGCCTTTAATGCAAAAACTTGCTGCGTCCTTAAAAAGGATCTATCACTAGTTTAGTAACACCCAATCTCCTAGCTATTCTAATAGGCGCTGTCACATTGATAATGCTAGTGAAAATTGTGTCCCAAAAAGTTTATTTGAAAAGTTACGAGCTTTTTAAAAAAAAATGCAAATGAGGCTATACTAGACAAGTGGTATTCTCCAGAGGTGGAGTGACCTCACAGCCTCTGACGCTGTCCTATCAGCATGAAGCTGCTTCACACGGCGTGAGAGACTGAGGCTGGAGGGAAGGGGGATCACTTAAAACAGCCATATCTCGGGCTGTGGACCACCTAGAACAGTGCTGAGATTCTAATCTTTCATATGACACCAGGATCGCAGTTCTGGCTGTGAAACAACCGGAGCTATCACCAATTGAAAACACAGTCGGGAATGGAAGCTGTATACTATATGATCGTGCAGTGTTGCTGGGCAGGGATGGTGGAGAAGCTGTATGCTGATTGGACAGCGTCATACAGAAAACATTACACCGCCCAGAGTGAAAAGAAAGCGTCACCTCCTATTTGGCAAGTATGGCCAAATGAGCATATTTAGAAAAATGCTCGTAACTTTGCAAATAATACAAAATTTTGAAAAAAAAATTACACTGTAGTTATCAGCAGCAAAGCACCTATTAGATTAGTTAGGAGATAGGGAATTAATAAACTGGTCACAGATCCTCTTTAAGAGGTTAAATGGAACATTTTAGGTCAGCTAGTATTCCTGGAGCAGGCAGGGAGGTGTTAACTATATTTGGCATGAAAGTATCTTCCTATGTTTATAAAGCAGGCGTTAGTTACAGAATAAAGACTGCACAATCTATTATTCATCTGAAGTACCTGGAATAGTTTCTTCTTTGTATATTTATGTATTTGTGTGTATACAAATAGAGACATCGTGCAGAGATCCTGAAAAGTAAAACTGCTGGAATATAGTAAGGGTATGTTCACACGGCCAAATTTCAGGCGTATACGAGGCGTATTATGCCTCGTTTTACGTCTGAAAATACGGCTCCAATACGTCGGCAAACATCTGCCCATTCATTTGAATGGGTTTGCCAACGTACTGTGCAGACGACCTGTTATTTACGCGTCGTCGTTTGACAGCTGTCAAACGACGACGCGTAAAAATACAGCCTCGTCAAAAGAAGTGCAGGACACTTCTTTGGACGTTTTTGGAGCTGTTTTCTCATAGACTCCAATGAAAACAGCTCCAAAAACGGACGTAAAAAACGCCGCGAAAAACGCCGCGACAAATGCGAGTTGGTAAAAAAACGTCTGAAAAGCAGGGTTTGTTTTCCCTTGAAAACAGCTCTGGATTTTCAGACGTTTTTGTTGACTACGTGTGAACATACCCTAAAGGAGTCCTACAGCATGGCACTTTATATGCTCTAACTTCCTTATATATTAGTGTAGCAAAACTATACGATAGAAACAATCAGCCTTTTTGCTCTTTTATGCAGTTTAGGGAATTAAATCTATATGGTGATTGCAATGGGTATCAGGGCCAATTTGTTGTCGTTTTTCATACATAAAGCTCTCTATGTTAAAATTCTGATATAAAGGACGGCGACTGTGGGGGATCCTGTACTTTTTCTTTTGTGTCTAGTAAGGTATCATAATTTTATTGGAATCAAATCCATATCTGTTCTATTACCGTGTTTCCCCGAAAGTAAGACAGTGTCTTACTTTCTTTTTATCCCCAAAAGCCCCACTATGTCTTACTTTCGGGGTATGTCTTATATTGGAAAAAAATTGTCGAATTATTATTTTTTTTTTTTTCACAAACTTTATTTCACTGTTTTACATTTTTTTTTTTAGTCCCACCAGGGGACTTCACTATGCGATGTGCCGATCGCATATATAATGCTTTGGTATACTTAGTATACCGAAGCATTATTGCCTGTCAGTGTAAAACTGACAGGCAACCTATTAGGTCATGCCTCCGGCATCGCCTAACAGGCAGATGCTGAAGGCAGACCTGGGGGTCTTTGTTAGACCCCCGGCTGTCATGGAAACCCGACGGCGACCCGTGATTTGTTTGCGGGGGCGCCGATCGGGTGACAGAGGGAGCTCCCTCCCTCTGTCAAACACATTAAATGCCGCTGTCACTATTGACAGCGGCATTTAATGGGTTAAACTGCCGGAATCGGCGCGCGCTTCGATTCCGGCAGTTGCAGCAGGAGCCAGGCTGTGTATAACAGCCGTGCTCCTGCCGCTGATCGCGTGGGTACAGTCTCAGTACCCGCGCCATCACAGGACGGATATATCCGTCCTCCTGCGCGAACTAGCAGCTGCTGAGGACGGATATATCCGGCGCGGTGACGTATGGAGAGGGGGGCGGCGCGGAAGTGGGCAGGAGGCGGCAATACCCCCGTGTTTCCCCGAAAGTAAGACATATGTCTTACTTTCGGGGTACGGCTTATATTAGCCGACCCCCCTGAAACCCCCGATACGTCTTACAATCGGGGGTGTCTTACTATCGGGGAAACACGGTATATCCCTGAATTCTACATGTTCTTGCTAAAAGTTGTGATAGCCTTTTGGATAATATAATTCCTCAAAAATATTATTAGTAATAATAAATACGAACAAGCTAATATATAACTCTTAAAGGGGTTGTCCAAAAAAAGAAAAATGAGTCTACACATTGGCTGTGTCTGGTATTGCAGCTCTTATTTATTTACTTAAATCGGAATGAGCCGCAATACCAGATACAGCCCATAAAAAAGAGTGGCGTGGTTTCCGGAAAAAAACAGACAACCCCTTTTACCTGATAGTGCCACTTTTATGAGGCACGTTTTTAGACAGTGTAGATTAAAGTAGGAGCACAGTAATGAGACATTTTAATTTTCTCACATTTTATATTTTGCGCAATGTTGCCTTTAATAAAGTGAATATATTTAGGACATTTTATTTTATTTTGTAAACAACTGCTTATAGTTAAGTATTCATTCAGTAATCTCCTATTAGTTGGTTGCCACACAGAATTATTTGTAGTGCTTCTTAGGTACATTCTAAATTTAGCTGAGGTTTGAGGCCCACAGTGTCCCATCTATAATGGGAATAGTATTAGCATAGTAAATATTATGATGCTTGAAACCCATTTTAGAAACCAGCTTGATGGGTAAAATGATAGCGGTCCTGACCATAGGTTAATTTTAATCTCTTTCCAATGTGCTGTGTGAGCGTCTCCTCTCCACATGCACCACAATGTTAGCAAAGAAACAGGGGAGAAGCTTGTCTAGTGATTATACTACTTTGCTTTATTACAACAAAAAAAAACCCAAATAAAATAGCTACTGAAAACATGATTACAGTACGGGACAGTTGTCCTGCAGAGAGGCAGGGACTCCTAGCATCGTACATAACTATGATGCTAGGAGCCCGGCTCCCTGCACTGAGTTCGGTCCAGGACTTCCGGCCGAAATACGTCCGTCCATTACGGACGTTAATGTGGTCGTGTGAACCCAGCCTAACAGTGACAGACCACTGGAATCAATGGGGGGGGGGAGGGGATTTAGGGTATGTTCACATGAGGGCGTCCGTAACGGCTGAAATTACGGGGATGTTTCAGCCTGAAAACATCCCCGTAATTTCAGCCGTAATGGCATGTGCAGGCGCTTGAACGCCGCGCCAATTACGGACGTAATTGGCGCTGCTATTCATTGGAGTTAATGAATAACGGCTCCAATTACGCCCAAAGAAGTGACAGGTCACTTCTTTGACGCGGGCGTCTATTTACGCGCCGTCATTTGACAGCGGCGCGTAAATTACGCCTCGTGTGAACAGACAAACGTCTGCCCATTGCTTTCAATGGGCAGATGTTTGTCAGCGCTATTGAGGCGCTATTTTCGGACGTAATTCGGGGCAAAAACGCCAGAATTACGTCCGTAAATAGTGCGTGTGAACATACCCTTAATATAAAGAACGTTGGAGTAAGATACGACACATATATTAAGAGCATCTTTTGGCAAACTGTGTTCCACAATTGTGGCGCAACGACCACAGGCGTGCGCAACAAATGCAGCAGTGTGCAATCCATTCCCCCCTTCCCATCAGACATAAAATAAAAAATAAGTACACTCGCCACTCTTCTTCTTAGTTTCCGGGTCCCCTCAGGCTCCCTCAGTATTGGGCGGCTCATACAAGGTCCTGATGCCGAGCAGCACCAGGGCCTTATATGCGATCCAGAACTCAACATCATCAGTGCTACATCACCTACAAGCATGCTGAGGGAACCTGGGAGAAGAGCACTGAGGTGAGCATACTTGTTTTTGTTTTTTAACCCCTTCCCCCTGCTGGCATTCTGGGCCCTAATGTCCAAGCCATTTTTTAGATTTTTCCATTGTCACATTCGAAGAGCTGTAACTTTTTTATTTTTGCGTCGGTATAGCTGTATAAGGTCTTGTTTTTTGCGGGACGACTTGCAGTTTTTATTGGTACCATTTGAGGGTAGATGCGACTTTTTGATCACTTTCTATCACATTTTTTTTAAGTCAGGATTAACAGAAAACAGCAATTTTTCCATTGTTTTTTATTTTATTTTTTATGGCGTTCACCGTGCGGGTTAAATAACATAACAGCTTTATAGTCGGGGTCGTTACGGACGTGGCGATACCAAATATGTGTAACTTTTTTGCTTTATTGTAGTTTTTTTTAATAGTAAAGCATTTTGTAAGGGGAAAAGCTGGGTTTTTCATTTTTTTTTTTTCACTTTTTTTTTTTATTAACTTTATTAAACTTTTTTTACTTTTTTACTAGTCCCACTAGGGGACTTCACTATCCTCCGATCGCTATTATAATACACTGCAATACTTTTGTATTGCAGTGTATTACTGCCTGTCCGTTTAAAAAGGACAGGCATCTGCTAGGTCATGCCTGCGGCATGATCTAGCAGGCATTCGCTGCAGGCAGACCTGGGGGTCTTTATTAGACCCCCGGCTGCCATAGAAGACACAGACACTCGGCGATTTTATCGCCGGGTGTCAGTGAGATGAGAGGGAGCTCCCTCCCTCTCTCCAAAACCATTCAGATGCGGTGCTCGCTATTGTGCACCGCATCTGAGGGGTTAAACAGGTGAGATCGATACTAATATCGATCTCACCCGGCAGAGCAGGGACGCCCCCAGCCCTCAGCTGCTTCTGGCAGCTGAGAGCAGGGAGATTTCACGGCTCCCTGCTCTGTTTACTTTATTCTACAGCAGCGACGTAGAATAGCGGCGCTCTAGAATAAAGCCCACTAATGACCGCCGTAAAAAGACGTATCGGCGGTCATTAAGGGGTTAATTGTCCGATGGGGGGAAGGCAGTCCAATCGGGGGGGCTAGGTAGGGGGCCCGGAATGGGCCTAAACCTTTCTGCACTCCATAGAGTGAAATCTGGGAAAGATCTCCACTATAATTTCTGCCAGTTTTCAGTCGTAAATTACAACAAATTTGTTAGGCTGCTGTGGCCCCGCCCCCTATGGGAAGCCCCGCTCCTTTTCTCACTAAAGTGACTTGGGTGGCGTAAAAAGACCAAAGGTCACAATTTGCAACTTGGGCCCTGTTGTGATTTTCTACACCAGAAAAGTGGCATGAAAAGGTTGATAAATTCCCCGAGTGTTTCTGTCACTACATTATTTTGCCCTTAGTGAGGGCAGCATAATGTAAATGTCAGGTTCTCTATAAGCAAATTGCACCAAATGTATCAAAATGTACAGGTGGTATCATGCATTTGCTGCAACTTGCGAGCCATGTAAGACGTGTTTCTGTTCCTTATGTAATCTCATGGCTATTTTGCATGTACACCAATCATTTCCAAAATAACTGTGAAAGGTGTCAGAATCGCACAATAAATCTGGTGCATGCCACGTTTTCATGTCAGATTCTCATTGTACTTTGCTATGAAGCTGCTCTTGTCTATGTACAGCTCTGAAATAATGGGATATGTCCGGTGAATCGCTGCTCCGCATGACAATTGACAGATCTTTAGTCATTGATACAGGAAGTTTGTGCGCAGAAGGAAAATGTTCCCTTCAAACAATGACACTTTCTAGCATTGTGGTAACAATTGGTCCAATGGTCATGCTGCGTGACTTTCTACCAAGTGAATGGAGGTTGAGGGCAATTGAGTAATGTCGGTGTGGGAATGTGATGTTGTAGCCTTGCACCTAGAGGGGCACCTCATTTGATTATTATTTTTACACAAACTATGTCTATGTCTGTGCTAACCATTCTGAAATAATTTAAAGTGACACATAGTATTGTGAATGGGCGGGGGAGGGGGGTTGTTCCCTGCACAGCATTTACACTGTATTTACTTTTAGGGCATGACCACACGTGGCGGATTTCCTCCGCAACTGTCCGCATCAATGCCGCACAGAATCTGCGTTGCAGATTCTGCTGCGGATCTGCACAAAATGTGCAGTAAATTGATGCGGACTAGCTGCTGCGGACTGCGGGAAAAGTACTTCCCTTCTCCCTATCAGTGCAGGATAGAGAGAAGGGACAGCACTTTCCCTTGTGAAAGTCAAAGAAATTCATACTTACCGCCCGTTGTCTTGGTGACGCGTCCCTCCTTCGGCATCCAGCCCGATCTCCCTGGATGACGCGGCAGTCCATGTGACCGCTGCAGCCTGTTATTAGCCTGTGATTGGCTGCAGCCGTCACTTAGACTGAAACGTCATCCTGGGAGGCCGGACTGGAGACAGAAGCAGGGAGTTCTCGGTAAGTATGAACTTAATTTTTTTTTACAGATAGATGTATATTGGGATCGGCAGTCACTGTCCCGGGTGCAGAAACAGTTACTGCCGATCGCTTAACTCTTTCAGCACCCTGGACAGTGACTATTTACTGACGTCTCCTAGCAACGCTCCCGTCATTACGGGAGCCCCATTGACTTCCTCAGTCTGGCTGTAGACCTAGAAATACATAGGTCCAGCCAGAATGAAGAAATGTCATGTCAAAAAAGCAAGACGCATCCGCAGCACACATAACATGTGCATGACAGCTGCGGACTTCATTGCGGAAATTAGAATCTCCATTGAAGTCAATGGAGAAATTCCGCCATGAGTCCGCCACTGCTCCGCAACAGACAGAGCATGCTGCGGACACCAAATTCCGCTCCGCAGCCTATGCTCCGCAGCGGAATTTTACGCCTCGTCTAAACGAACACTGCTAAATTAAAGTGTAAGTCAATGGACAAACGGCTCCGCTGCGGATTAACGCTGCGGAGTGTCCGCAGCGGAATTTAAGTGCAATTCCGCCACGTGTGAACCCAGCCTTAGACACAGGGGGCAGAGCTGCAATGAAAGACTGATTTTTATCATTTAATTGCAGTCTCTCTCTCCTTCTTAAACATGAATTATAGCTGTAATTCTATATGTCGCTTTACATTATTCCAGAATGGTCCCCATATACACAGTGAGTGACAGTGGTTTGCACAGATGTGGGGATCGGAAAGCAATAATGACAATGGATATAAGACAGCATGACTATCGGACCTGTTCTCTCAAAAACTATTTCGACATTGTGGATCTAGGGGAGTAACTATAGGGGTTGCAGACATTGCAATAAAGTCTTGCCTCTAGTGTGGTACGTGGAGAGGGTGCAATTCTAAAATGCCCATGCAGCCCCTTGCCTTCCATTGGGCACCATTGCAGCTGGCTGGATAGATTATGAGGTATATGTACACCCTTGCAAAGTAGAGCAATTACTGGGTTATGCCCAGGCCACATGATGCCTCCTGGGCCCACCTGTCGTGGCAGATGGGCCCACACAATTTGATTAAAATGTGCGCTAAGCACCTCTCATTTATAAGTATGGTAAATATAGCAGTAATGCAAAATTCAAAATAATAAAAAATATTAAATGTAATGTATGTTTACATCTTAGCGCCTGCAGGTGCATCTGCATCTTTGTGTACGTCTCCTGTACTGTATTTAAGGATTCTCCGAGCTACTGTGCTCTCTTCAATAACATTGAGCTACACGGTAATGCCCATCGTAGAAAATCATGGATTGGCTAATGTCAATATCTGGTGTATCACAAGGAAAAATTATTCACATTCATAATATTTCCTTCCTGCAAAAAATGTCTACTTAAAGCTGTATTAAACCCAATTCTGAGGTTAACTTCACCTTGGTGTATGTAAATAATGTTGCATCTCAACTGGAGGTGACGTCTATGCCTAAAATTCTAGGGTGGTTTTCTGTAACAATTGTGCACCTTCAGGCTGCGTTACCATGAAGCGTAAACGCTGCAGAATTTCCGTAACGGAATTCTGTGCGGAAATTCCGCAGCATTTACAGTAGCAGCAAAGTGAATGAGATTTAGAAAATGTTCATGCCCACGATGCGGAAAAAAACACACAGAAAAGTTGTGCGGAAAGTGTTATGCGGTGCTTCTTTCAATTCCCGCAGCATGTCAGTTTGGCCCACAGACTTCAATAGGGAACATAAATTCCACAACAGATTTGTTTTGTCGCGGTTGTTACATAGTTTAAGCAGTAAAAACTGCTGGAAATCTGCAGGTTCACATATACTTTGCGATATTCAATATTTAGCACTAAATCCGCAGGTAAAACTGTTGCAGTTAGATGAAATGTTTTTGGTCGCGTGGTAAAAACAGCATAAAAAAATCACGGCAAAGCCACATGCAGAATTTTTTCCTGTGCAGTTTTTACGTTTACAATAAATGTGTTTCACCTATACAAACCGCACAGGAAAAAAAACACATCTCAAACTTCCGCAATTTGCGGTAAAACCACATGCAACTTTGCTGTGATTTTCTATGCGTTTTTTACCGCACAGCCAGAAATGTCTCATTTCAATGCACCCTAAGGGTAAGGCCACACGGAGTGGCCCTGACACGGTCACAGCGCGGCTAACAACCGCGCCGGCACCATGTTCGGTGAGGCTGTCAAACAGCCTGTTAGTGGCCGCACGTTAACGCAGGTAAACCGTCCCTTTACCTGCCAGATCGTGCGCCCATGAATTAATACACCCTTTATGGCCGCACGATTTTGCAAATTACAACAACTTACCCCCTATTCATTCTCTATGGCAGCGCCGGAAAAAGCCAAACACTGCCCTCGAGTATCTCCGGCGCTCCCATATAGAATGAATGGAGCAGCAGTGCGCATGCGCATGTAACTGGAATACTCCTTAACGAGGTATTTGACAGCCGCTCCTACATAGTGCCAGCGCGGTTGTTGGCCGTGTTGTGACCATGTCAGGGCCGCTCCGTGTGGCCTTACATTTCAGATTTGTTACAAAGTGCCTGTCTAAAATAAACATTCATGAATCTGGGATGTTCAGTAGTAATATGCGAGGAAGAGATTCCTGTGTGTGGGCTTGGCTCTACAAGGAGGTGGTAATTAGGTTTGGGGCTCGGCTCCTTGATTCTGGAGTCTCGTGTACTGAAGTTCCTTGTGTGATTGGATTTGTCATGACCTGTAATATATGTAGATGGCCTCAGGGACTGCACATTCGACTTTACACACACTAAAAACAGCGGAGTACGAAAAGGATTGTCATTGTTTCTGAAAATAGCAGCTTGGAAACCTTGTGAGTAGATCTGTAGTTTAATGGAAGTTATTATTAAATTATTATTACTAGATTTTGGAGGGTGCTTCAACTTAAATGACAAACAAGTAAAATTTCTGTGTGACGCCTCAAACTTCCATATAACTGCTTGACCACACGTAATGGAATTGCTGCAGAAAACTTCTGCAGCAATTCCACAGAAACTAGCAGGATTTCCGCTGCGGAAAAACTGCACCATTTCCTTAGTTTTTTACTGCAGATAATGGTGTGGATTTTGCTGCGTTTCTCTCAATGCTGGGAGATGGTGACATCTCCTCTGAAAAACTAAGCAATTCAGTCCACTTTCCGCAGCAGGAATTTACATGCTGTGGTACGAAAAATACGCACCGCAGGTCAATTTCTGGTCAGAAATTGTATGCAGCATGTGGATGTAATTTGTTAAGTCCCACCCACTTTGCTGCTACTGTATTCTGCTGCGTATTTTCTGTCCGGAAAATACGTAGCAATTCCGCTACATGTGGACAAGCCCTATGGCTACATTCACACGAGAATGTCCGATTTGCGTGCGAAAAAATTGGACCGTATTTCCTGCATTTCATATCCGTGTAACATCAGTGTGCATTCAGTGCGTCATCAGTTTGCTTTGCATGTGGCATCTGTTTTTCACGTCCTCTACAAGCCTATTTTTTTTTTTTTTAAATTAAATTTCTCGGCATTTCTCTAGAAACTGATGTGTGAACCACGGACAGCACACGGATCTCGTCCATGTGCTGTCCGTGTTTTACACGCACTCAAAGACTTCTTCAATGGGTGACAACATCCGCAAAAACGGACTAATATATACATGCAGTGAGTTTCATACAACGGACCCTCACTGCATGAAAAATGACGCATGTCTGAATAGCCCTATTGACTTGCGCGGGTCCATGTGCTGTCAGTTATTTCAACGGACAGCACACGGACGAGGAACACGCTCATCTGAATGAGCCCTTAGGGTATGTTCACACAGGCTAACTTCAGGCGTTTTTCGGGCCGTAAACGTCCCGAAAAACGGCTGAGAAATGGGAAATACAGCGTTCTGTTGCGATGGGGCATTTTTTTACGCCTAATCTTGAAAAAACGGCGCGTAAAAAGACGTGCATTTAACTTCTTGAGCTGTTTTTGTAGCCGCTTTTCATTGACTATAGAAAAACAGCTCCAAAAACAGCCGTAAAAAACGCAGTGAAAGACGTGAGTTTGATTAAAAAACTACTGAAAATCAGGAGCTGCTTTAGTTTGAAAACCGCTCCGTATTTTCAGACGTATTTTCTTAACCGTGTGAACATACCCATAGGCTGGATTCAGATGGGACGGAAAAGCTGCTGATTTACTGTGCGGAATTGCTATGCGGGAAATACGCAGCGGATTACAGTCATAGCCATGTGGATGAGATTTGAAGAAATCTCCACATGCTGCTGAACATTTTGCGCATGGAAATCAGAGCATGCTGCAGATTTTCAAATTTCACCCTTTTCAATGTAGAAGGGATGAAATGCACAGCAAAATCTGCAGCAAATTGTTACGTGCAAATTTTGCTGCAGGAACACTGTGGAAACCCTGCTGATACACTGTGGATATCATTCCTGTGTGAATCCATCCTGTTGATACAAATTTTGCATTCCTTTTCTAAGCAAATTCCAGAATTGGATTTCGTTCTATATTTGTTCTGTTTAGGTTTTCATCCTTGTTTTGGCTTGAAAAGTACATGCAAAATCTGCATCTAATCTTCCCTTTGTGAACAAGGCCTAAGGGTCCTATTTCACAGCACGATGTGTGCCGTGTAAATGAGCGCCGATCAACAAGATAGTTTGTTAATTGGTGCTCGTTTGCTCCTTTCACACAGAACAATGATTGCTTATGTATAGGGATGAGCGCTCGTTGCTCTGATCGCTTGTCCCCATACATTTTCATCTTGCCGACAGCACGTCTCAGGGAGTTGTTCAGAAGAGGCCGTACTGAAAGACGAAAAAAGGAATAAGGGAAGGCCTCCATGACTAAAATAGATGGGAGGGACACAGAGTTGGCTGGCCTATGAGAGGAAAAGGGGGGGGGACAGCAGGAGGGCTTGAGTGAGAAGGGGTGGGGATTGAAGGGGATGTACCTGTTTCCTGTTTGTGCTCTCCCTCTCTTCGCCAGGACACAGAAGCAGGAACATGTTTGTTACCCCTGCTGCGTCTGATGAGGAGGCTATGGAGCTGTTGCGGGCCGCGGCAGCCTCTCAGGGTCCTGGATGGCTCGGAGCACGAGTAGCGACGCTGCTGCAGGGACAATCGGGCGCTCCGGTCCAGGAGCGAGCAGAGTCGGCTGGAGCAAGCGGGGAGCGCTCTGTCATGCCGGTGGTCGCGGGGCTGCTGGAGCAGGCCGAGGTACAGGACCGGCGTACCAGGGGGTCGGGCAGGAGAAGAGGAGAGCCCGTTTCCCCCATGACTCAGGCCAGGGCTGGCACTCCCGGCGTGACGCGCAGCACGAGGCGCTCGCGCCCGCCCGCAAGGCTGAGTCCTGAAGACATCCCGCGGGCGCGGCGGCGCAAGAGGAGCCCATCAGTGGACCCTGCAGGCCAGACCCCAGGGCGGCCTGCCGCTGCTCTTTCGTCTGGTCCTGGGAGGAATCCCAAAACGCGGCAGCGCCCGGCGGCAGCGGCGAGGAGGACGCGGCCTTCACTTCCGGTCACATCCTCTCCTTCTTCAGCACGTGGCGGAAGGGCAACGGCGACCCTGCATGGTGATGTGCCAGCCAGAGGGTCGGCTCATGGTGTCGTCGAGGTGGAAACGACCAGAGGTCGCAGGATGAGGTCGGTGGTTGGAGTGCCAGGGACGGAACAGCTTGGAGCTGGTTCAGCGGGACGGATGAGGCATGAACTGGAGCTCGGCCAATTGGATGATGCGATGTCACCCCCCCTTTTCTCAGACGAAAATCGGAATTCCCCGTGCACACATTGCCAATGCGGACAGCGCCAGAGGGAGTCCGGAGCATTGGAGGACGGTGAGCGGCGGGCCTCTCCACGTGGACATGGGGGTCCGGCTGACGGGTTCACAGCCCCTGGGCAGCCTGGTGAGTTGACACCTACGTTACCATTTCCAGCTTTATTGATGTCGGGTATCGGTGTAGAGGGTGTCGCGGCGGTGGGCGTCGCGGCGGAGTCGGGGGTCTCGTCGCTACAGGCGGGTGCGGGGGATAGTTTGGCGGAGTTAGTGGGATGTTTAAAAGTGTTAGTGGGGCGGCTAGGTGGTTCCCCTTCCCAAGAACCGTCAGGTGTGGCGCCGGCCGCGGTGTGAGGGGGCAGTGTTGGAAGCGCTCCGGTTCGTCAAAACGGTGGGGGGTTGAATGCCGGGGCAGCGGTGGCAGTGGCGGCGGCGGTTCAAACAGACTCGCCAAAGGAGGTTGATAGGGTGCGTCTTGATGATCGTGCGCGCGGGGAGGTTTATGTTTGTTATGAGGGCCCGTTAGGGGCGCATTTAAAGCAGGAGGTAAAGGAAAGGATTTGGAAAGACGAGTATGAGGAGATTTTTTCCTTGCTTCCGCTGGAGAAGTTTAATTTAGATAAGGTGAAGCGGGATGAAACAAAAAAGGATGAGGAAGAAAAGAGACGGTACAGGTTGATTCCAAAAACGTTCGTCAATTGGATGCAGGCTTTTGCAATTTTGGCGAGTGTTATTGGGGAAAAGGCGCCAGATAATTGTTCCGGCTTGTTTTGTTATTTGGATGCGGTGGGGGAGGCGCATCGGGTTTATGGGGGCCAGGCCTGGCTTCGTTACGATGAGCAGTTTCGGCAGAGGAAAGCGGTGCGGCCGAATATACGGTGGGACCATAAGGACATAGCCTTATGGTTGAAAGTGACGGCACTTTATAAGCAGGGGCAGTCCTTTCCCGGGAGCGGGAATGCAGCAAGAACTTCCGGCGGGGGTAGTCAGGCCTCAGGTTCAAAATTTGGGACGTGTTGGCAGTTCAATGAGGGGCAGTGCAAATTTGGAGCGACGTGTAAATTCAAGCATGCGTGTTCACATTGCAGCGGGCAGTCACATGGAGCGTCTAAATGTTTTAAGAAGGGTAAACGACAAGGGGGAGCCAGCGGTGCGTCTGGTTATGGGGGAGACTCCGGTGAAACTCATAAAGATGGCCCCCTTTCTAAGTAGGTACCCCAATAAGGAGGGGGCGCGGTTGATTAGTTTAGGTTTTGGTTACGGTTTCGTTATTCCGCCCCCTTTGCATGAGGTCCCTTTCACGCAGCGCAACCTTAAGTCGGCATATCAGCATGCGGGGGTAGTCTCGGAAAAAATCCGGAAGGAGATTGATCTGGGCAGAATGGCGGGCCCTTTTAGCACGATCCCAGTTCCAGGTTTGGTGGTGTCACCGTTAGGGGTGGTTCCAAAACGAGAAGGTAACAAATTCCGGCTTATTCAGCATTTGTCCTTCCCGAAGGGGGCGTCGGTTAACGATGGCATTGACCAGGATCTCTGTTCTGTGGTCTACACGTCGTTTGATGCGGCGGTAGCATTGGTACGTGGTTACGGAAGAGGGGCTCTGATGGCTAAAACTGATATTCAAGCGGCGTTTCGTTTGTTGCCGGTTCATCCGGACAGCCAGAGGTTGTTGGGATGTTATTGGGAAGGGGATTATTACATTGATCGATGCCTTCCCATGGGTTGTTCGTTGTCGTGCGCGTACTTTGAGGTGTTTAGTTCTTTTTTGGAATGGGTAGTCAGGGAGGTCGCGGGGGTGGAATCAGTTATTCACTATCTCGACGATTTCTTGTGCGTTGGCCCGTCGTGTTCGGGGGTTTGCGCAAATTTGTTGGAGACGGTCAATTGGGTGTCAAGGGAGTTCGGTGTACCCTTGGCTGTGGAAAAAACTGAGGGTCCGGTGACGACCATTTGTTTTTTGGGAATTACTATCGACTCCGTAGCAATGGAGTGCAGATTGCCGGAGGATAAGTTGGGGGATTTGCGGTTGGTAGTGGAGCGAGCGTGTCGGATTAGGAAAATTACGCTACGTGAAGTGCAGTCCTTATTGGGGAAGTTGAATTTTGCTTGCCGCATCATGCCGATGGGCAGGGTTTTTTGTCGGCGGTTGGCAGCGGCGACGGCGGGGGTTCGGGAACCCCATCATTTCATTCGTCTGGCTGCAGAGCACAGGGAAGATTTACAGGTCTGGCTCCATTTTCTGGCACAGTATAATGGGCGCTCTCTTTGGATGTCCCGGGCGTTAGATAGCTTCGATTTGGAATTGTTCACTGACTCGTCTGGGGCGGTGGGGTTCGGGGCGTTCTTTAAAGGTCAATGGTGCGCGGGAAAATGGCCGGTTGCATGGGTGGAGGCGGGACTGACGCGTAACTTGGCCCTACTCGAACTGTTTCCCATCGTGGTGGCGGTCACCATTTGGGGAGACAGGTTCCGGGACAAAAAAGTGCGTTTTCATTGCGACAATTTGGGGGTGGTGATGGCTATAAATAATACTTCGGCGTCGTCCCCTCCAGTGGTTCGCTTGTTGCGTCAGTTAGTGCTTTCCTGTTTGAGTTTAAATGTATGGGTGGTGGCGGTGCATGTTCCCGGGGTAGAGAATTGTATTGCTGACGCGCTTTCTCGCTCGCAGTGGGATCGTTTCCGGCAGCTGGTCCCGGACGCGGAGTTAACAGGGGTGGACTGTCCCAGTCATCTGTGGGAGCTGGTATCCAGGCGGCAGGTGCATTGATTAAACGTTCACTGGCCAGTGCGACGTGGTCGTCGTATGCGGCTGGATGGAGGCAATGGGAGGAGTGGGTGAGATCTTTGGGTGATGTGTGCTCGGATGATGATAGGATGGTGGCCTTGCTGTTTTGGTTGGGGGATGCGTTCGCCCGGGGTTGCACGGTCGCTAAGGTTAATCGCTTCGTGGCGGCCATTGCTTTCGGTTGTAAGTTACGGGGGTTGGCAGATATCACGAAGCGGTTCTTGGTGGGCCAGGCATTGAAGGGGCTGAGACGGGGTGTAGTGGTGAGGGATAAGAGGCGTCCCGTGTCATTTCAATTGTTGTGTTCCCTGGAGGTGGTGGTGCGGCAGGTGTGTCGTTCAGAGTATGAGAGCAAGCTTTTCCGGTTGGCTTTTGCGTTAGCCTTTTTTGGAGCTTTTCGGGTAGGGGAATGGGTTTCCCCCAGTTCGGTAAAAGCGGGGGGCTTGTTGCAGGATAATGTCGATTTGTATGAAGACAGGGTGGAGATAGTGTTGCGAAGGTCCAAAACGGACCAAGGAGGGGCAGGACGTCGAGTGGTTTTGCTGGCGGTCCCAAAGAATCCGGTTTGTCCAGTGTTGTGTGTCAAGGAGTACTTGGCGGGTTTAGATCTCTCAGACGGGCCGTTGCTGCGGCACGAGGATGGCTCGTTTCTGTCGCGGTATCAGTTTATTTCGGTTTTCAGAAAGTGTCTGGTGGCTAGCGGGGTGCAGGCAGAGCAATACTCGTCTCATTCTTTCCGTATAGGGGCAGCGACGGAGGCGGTGAGATGGGGTTTAGATGATGCAGCGGATAGGGCGTTGGGAGTCGGCGCGTTTCCGTTCTTATGTGCGCTTGAACATGTTGTGATATATTGATGTATAGCATGTTCCGGGTGCGTGCGTTTCCGCCTGAGTATTGATGGTACGCGGCAGCAGGAGGTGGTGCGTGTATGTTCTTCATTTGTTTTGCAGGCCGTGACTCATGCATGGTGTAGATTATGGGACATTCTTTTGTGTACTGGGGTGCCCTTCGCGCGGATGTACGGCCGGACGGTCGACAGCTCAGGATTCCGCGGGATGCGGCGGTTGTGAGGTGGATGGGTATACGGGGAATGACATGGAACAGGGTATTGCCCGAGTTTCACAATTTTGTACTGCTTGACAGGGCGCCGGAGGTACTGGTGTTGCATGTGGGAGGCAACGATTTGGGTATACGCCCTTTCCGGGAGTTGGTACGGGACGTCAAGCATGATTTGCTCTGCTTATGGGCAACTTATCCTAAATTGGTGACTGTGTGGTCTGAGATGGTCCCTAGGAAGAACTGGCGGATGGCCCGTTCTGTGGGAAAAATTAACAAGGCTCGCATTAAGGCTAATAGGGCCATATCGAGCTTCGTGACGCGTAATGGTGGGGTTGCGGTGCGCCACTGGGATCTGGAGGCTGGGACAGGCAGGTACTGGAGAGAGGACGGTGTGCACCTCAATGAGGTGGGGATGGATATGTGGAGTCTGGCTTTGACCGATGGAATTGAGCGAGCGGTGGGAGTGTGGAGGAGCTCGCAGGCGTGAGGTGGTCAAGGCCTGTTTCGCTTTGGCGGGGGGGAGTCCTTGAAGTAGGTCGTAAAAAGTGGTGGGGGGGAATGCATCACGGGATGCACCCCCAATTTGTCGGCTTCTTAGGGTGTTACCCCTTTTGAAAGCTGGGTTATATATATTTATATATATATGGTGGTCATCTGCAAAAAGGTAATTTGGTGCTCCTGGGCCGGGTTACGGCTGGGGGTAAGGTATTTGTGGGCAGATGGCCAAAATTAAGTATCGGTGGCTTCAAGGACTTGCCCCTGTCATTCTGGTTGGTTTATAATGTTATGACCCTGATAGGGTCGCAGTGGGTTATTTGTTGTTATGCTGTATCCCCTTTTTTGGGGATTCAAAAAATTATGGTATTTAAAGTTATTGTTATTTAAATAATAAACGGCTGCTGTGGCCATTAAAATCCAACTCTGTTTCAGTGTCTGCTTTGAGAGGGTAGATTTACATAAGGGGAGAAGCGACTCGACTTATTTGAGTCATGTCCACAACGATGATTTTCAATGCTGCATAAAAGAGCAGTTCAGCCGATGAACGAGCATTTTCACATCATCAGCTGATCGTTGCCCTGTTTACACAGGGCAGTAATCGGGAACGAGCATTCATATGATTGCCCATTTGCCCCGGTCATTGTCCCTTGTAATAGGGCCTTAAGGCTTAAAGGCCCATTTACACGGGCAGATTTTTTAAATGTTTGGATGTTAACTCTTAGGGTATGTTCAGACGCAGTCTTTTCAGACGTAATTCGGGGCGTTTTAAGCCTTGAATTACGCCTGAAAAAACGGCTCCATTACGCCTAAAAAAATCTACCCATTTCTTGCAATGGGTTTTACGATGTTCTGTTCCCACGAGGTGTAATTTTATGCGTCGCTGTCAAAATACGGCGCGTAGAAAGACGCTCGCAAAAAAGAAGTGCATGTCACTTCTTGGGATATTTTTGGAGCCGTTTTTCATTCACTCCATTGAAAAATAGCTCCAATAACGGCCGTAAAATACGCCGTGAAAAACGAGTGTAGTTACAAAAACGTCTGACAATCAGGAGCTGTTTACGCCTGAAAACAGCTCCGTATTTTCTGACATTTTTGGTCACTGCGTGTGAACATACCCTTATGTTCTAATTGATCCATGTCATTAGCTAAATAGTTTTCACTGCAAGCAGGAGAAATCGCTCTAAGGCCCCATGCACACGAACGTGCTTTTGCGGCCGCAATTCCCCCGAAAATCCACGGGAGAATTGCGGCCCCATTCATTTAGTGGTTGGAGCCTGGACCGCGGAAAGAACGGGCATGTCTTATTACGGCCATGTTCTGGGGTCCAGGCTCATAGAAAACAATGGTCGCGGCCATGTGCATGGCCTTCGATTTGCGGGCGACTCGCGGGTGACACACCGCTGCTGGCCGACCCGAAAATCACGGCCGTGCACATGGCTACGGTCGTGTGCATGAGGCCTAAATCCTGGTGGCCCGTCAACAATCTATGAACTAATGTTTATGGCAGTCTATTGTAAACCAATAGAATACAGTGTATTAGCTATATACATGTTTTCAGCCTTTGAATGTTTCCATTCACTGACGGAATATACAGATCTGGAAAATGGTGAGGAATTGAATCCCAAAGTATATTAGAGTGGCGTAACTTTTCCATATAGAGTGGTTAAAATTGGACTAGACGACATTGATGTCAGGTTTATATAAGCTATAAGTTATCATCGGTGTTAGGTGATCTTATATCAGGCTGTTATACCAAGTATGGATTTGTTAATGTGTAACATTTATTTTGCAGAGCAGGTTTAGCCGTGTACATTGACAACATATCTGTGAAATCTGATTTACATTTTTGTGTAATTTATGCCCTAAGAACATAGCAAAGTGTTATTCCTGTTTCAGCAAATACATTTTATTATCTAATGAACAGTAATACAATTTTCTAATCTACCTTCTGGATCAAATCCTCTGTTTTTATGCTATTTGTTAATAGTCATTGCATGGGAATATCCATTGTTTTATATCCAGGGGATGAAAATGTGTCCTGGTCATGTGCTGCTCAAACAGCCCCTCATAGTACTGTACAGTACAGTTATCAGAGCTCTTGTAACGAGCAGTTCTCATGACCAGGACAAATTGTATTTCTCTAGATGTAATCATTCAATGACAGCAAGCATAGATCTTGAAAATAGTCATAAATTGCTACAAAGTATATTAGAAAATTGCTTAAACTTTCATTATACAATAAGCTTTATTTGCTGAAAGCAGAAAACCCCTTTAAATGGTGCTGTTGAATTCTATAATAGGCATAGTTAACATATTCTGTTTTACCATGTCTAGCATTTGTTGTCTTTAAATTATAGACCTATCGCAAGATAACTAGTATGACTAAAGGCCCTTTTACACGGACCAATGATCGGGCAATGATCATGTGCTGCTAACATGATAAAAAAATTTAGCTCGTCCGACACGATGCAGGACCTGGGGCAGGAAGTGACATCACAGCGTGATCTCTCGAGAACACGCTGTGTGTCTGTGCACTGCCAGAAGCTGGGTGTTAACGAAGAGAAGTGGATGATGCTGATTCGTCAGCATCATACACTCCCATTCACAACGCCCAGCTAGTAAAACAAGTAAAAACGCGCAGATGTACATACACAATACACGCCCAGTTGTACTTAAGAAAGGCTCATTTGCATAAATATAAAAATGCTCATAACTTGGCCAAAAATGCTCGTTTTTAAAAAAAACAAAAAACGTTACTGTAATCTACATTGCAGTGCCGATCTGCTGCAATACGAGATAGGGGTTTGAAAATCTGGTGACAGAGCCTCTTTAATATGGCACATTATGTCTTGACCTTTTTGCCTCCTTTTGGGGATGGGTCCCATTGTGAGTTTTGCCCTGAAGGCCCTTTGATTTCTGTGTACATCCCTGGTCCCAGTGTAAAGGATCTAGTTAGAATTATAACAAGAAAAATAAGAAATTATAGTCTGACACGTGTAATTTCTTGATAGAGCACAGTAGGAATTCTAGTTTAGAATGGAGGCTATCTTTAGGCCTAGTTTACATCACGTTAAACGGCCTGTGTTTGATGTATATGCCAGGAAGAGCTCCTAACGTATAGGATAAACGAAGGCAGTGACAGATCCCATAACAATGGCATCCGTCACCATAAATTATAATGGTATATGTGTTAAACAGATACATCATGCACTGTGGTTATGATGTATTTGTTAAACAGATACCATTCTAGTCTATGGGTGCCCGATGTCATGATCAGGCATCCACCACCCATAGACCGATATGGTATTTATTTCATGTATACATCATGGAAAGTTTCGAAAAGACATATATGTTGAAGACATGCTTGTGATGTATGCCATATCATGGCATACGTAACCCATAGGCTTCCATGCTTCCGTGTAGTATATGTTTTTCCGTGGGATTGAATAGCGTAGTCTACTTTGCTATACCATACCTAAAAGTAAAGAAAAACTATACTGACATGGAGCCCTATGGACACGTTAAACGTGTCCAGATATGACCGATATTGTATAAGCTTATTGTTGAAGATACCAATGAGAAAAGCAGCAAATCTTCACATGACCACCAAAGGTTGTCCGCCTCCTGGGTGCAGAAATGTATATCCAGTCTTGTTTGTAGTGCTTATAATATGAATATTTTTATGTTTTCAGTGTTTCTTTAATAGTTGATGACACAGAACCTTCCCTTTGTACTGTCAGTCTACAGCTCTACGCCGCCCTGGGCAGTCTTTTGTGTATGCTTACAGGAGAGTCGCAGCAATGTGCAGTATTTGAATTGAACAACTAGAAAGACAACCTGGTACAGTCTCCTCTAGGGCAAAGAGTATAAGACGCGAGATTGTAAAACCCTTCTGGGCATCCCAACCTCTGGGCAAGGCTTACCGAAGTAAACCACTATAGTTATGGCTTTTTAACTTTTTGTATAGTTTTTGAAAAACTCTGGGAGAAAGATGTCTTTTTTTTTTCTCCGTCCCCCACACCTTCCCCTCAAGCAGCTAATAATAATAGTAATAAGATATAATGAATCTTTCATAAGGGATGGAGCTAATTTTTCTGATACAGAGCTGCAAATCCCTTGCTTCCATTCACACAGTCATCGATGCAAATGGTAAAATTCCGGCTGCCTGGAGGAGCTTAGTAGTTTACTACATATGGATTTATTATTGATTTTCAATGATAGCTGTGTCAATCCATATGCTGTAAGTTTCTAAGCAAGCGGCTGCTAGAGGCAGAGAGAATTTTATCATTTATCTCTAGGACTATACAGTGTATTTTGGAGCTCTGTTTCAGTGTGGTTTAATGCAGGTTGACCTGTCTAAATTGAGTATTGCTGTATAGCGCCTAAATACCGCCCTGTTTGGATCAAATTATATAGGCAATACAGTACCAACCTGCAGAAGAAAAGCTGCCTAATCATCAGTGTAATGTTTGTCTCTGATTATGCAAAGTGGTTTTGGGGTTATTTGAAAAATAATTCTAGTGGTCTAGGAAAGTCAAAGGGGTTCTCTGGGTCTTTGATATTGATGGCCTAATGTTAGGATATGTCATCGATGTCAGACCGGTGGGGTCAGGGTCCGACTCTCCGGCACTTTCACTGATCAGCTGTTTGAAGCGGCTTTATATTGATTGCCTGTATTCAGGAGAGATTATCAATATCAAATTGGTGGGGATCCGACGCCCACCGATCAGCTGTCTGAAGGGGCCGCTGTCTCTTCATAGTCTACCAGACACAACGCCATACACTTCCGTAGCGAATGTGCCTGGGATTGCAGTTCTGGTCCTATTCAAGTGAATTGGACCGGGCTGCAGATGGCTGCAATCCCAGGCACAGCGACTACAAAAGTATACAACGCTATGTCTCAGAAACTATAAAGAGGCCACAGTGCTCGTCGCCACGGGCCCTTCAGACAGGTGATCATTAAGTGTGCGGGGAGTTCGTCCCGCACCAATCTAATACTCATGATTTATACTAAGGATAGGCTATCACTATAAAGTCCCGGATTGTTCGGTCCAGGATTGTTTGGTTGGCACATTGTCGCAAGCGTCTCCCCTGTTTACACGGGGAGATGTTCTAAAGACCACAATTATTATTAAGGCAGCATAAAAGATGCGATCTGCTGACAAACATGCGCTTGCTCTATGGTCGGCTGATTGCTGCCATGTTTACACGGGCAAATTATCAAGTTCAACTTAGGGCCCTTTTACAGTTGATAACTATCTGGCAAACGAGCGTTCATATGAATGCTCGTTCCCAATCATTGTAAACCAGGGCAACGATCAGCCAATCGGCTGATTGTGTCGTTTATGCAGCATTAAATATTATCGATGTCGGCAGCACATCTCCCTGTGTCCAAAATCATGGGGACGAGCGATAGTAGTAATGATCGATCGTCGCCATAGACAGCTCCTTGTGAAAGGAGTAAACAAGTGCCGATTAACAAGCTGTCTTGTTGATTAACGCTCGTTTTTCCAGCCAATATTGGCCGGTGTAAAATTACCCTTACAATTCATCAGCATAAGGCCTCATGCACACGAGCGTGTTTTTGCGTCCACAATTCATCTGCAAATGTGAGGATGAATTGCAGACCCATTAATTTCTATGGGCCCATGCACACGACCGTGGCTTCCACGGTCCGTGCGTTGGCCGGGAGCCCGGACCGCAAAAACATTGGACAAGTCATTATATGATCCGGATTTGAGGTCCGGGCTCATTGAAATCAATGTTTGCATGGTCCGTGAATTGCGGACGGCTACGGCCGTGCGCATGAGGCCTAATTGTTAGATTGTGCGTCAGAGGCACAGAGGAGCCGCTGTTAGCCAAGCTTAGTTCAGCTCACTGATGGATACGGCTTACAGCAGCTTTATGCAGCTTCTATGCATAGCATATACAGAGAAGCTGCTGCGCTAAAATTAAATATATATATATTTTTTTATAAAACTATGTTCAAAAAAGTTTTGTATGCCCAAATACTTACACTACATAAAAAACTAAATACCACATGAAAGGTTTTCATAGCCTTTAGATAGATACATGGAAAACCAACTGACTTGTTTGAGTACAGTCGGTCCGCTACGCAGGATGAAAAACATTGCAATTGACAGAATAAGAAATGCTGACATCGAAGTAACACATTAGTTCATACCCATCCTGGATTCAGCGGGACAGTCCCGGATTCCGGGCGGGGGAGGAGCTCCCTCTGCTTCTCCGCTCTGAACTAATTCTGAAGCAGGGAGCTGATGGTTCCCTGCTTCAGAATTAGTGGCTACTCCTTGAGCGGAATCCCCGTTGTTGATGATCTGGCCGTGGATTCCGCTCCTAGAGGAAAGCCCTGAGGTCACTGTCCATATATGGACATTGACGTCAGTGGCTCCTCCTGGAGCGGAATCCCCGGCCAGAGTCTGCAACGGGGATTCTGCTCAAGGAGTAGCCACTGACATCACTGTCCATATATGGACAGTGAGATCAGGGCTTCCCTCTAGGAGCAGAATCCCCGGCATATGCTCGGCTGGGGTTTCCGCTCCAAGGGGAAGTCCCAATGGCGCTATCTACAGGGGGGTGCTATCTTCAAGGGGGGTGTGGCACTATCTACATGGACACTGTGGCACTATAATGGGGCACTATCTACAGGGGAAACTGGCGCTATGTACATGGGCGCTATCTACATGGGCACTGTGTCCCTATCTACAAGGGCACTGGCACAAGAGGCAGCTAAGGGGGCATTATACAGTATGGGGAAGCTATGGGGGCATTATGCTGTATGGGGGAATTTGTTTGGGCATTATACTGCATGGGGGCATCTGTATGGGCATTATACTTCATTGGAGAATCTGTATGGGCATTATACTGTATGGGGCAGTATACTGTATGGTGGCAGCTATCGGGGCGTTATACTGTATGGTGGCAGCTATCGGGGCATTATACTCTACGGTGGCAGCTAGAGGGCATTATACTGTGTGGGGGTATCTATTTTGTATTATACTGTGTGGGAGGCACTAAGGGAGCATGATACTGTGTGGGCTGAATTGGGTGTGTATGGGCGGGATTGGATGGGATTAGAGACGTGGCTTAAAAGAAAAAAAATTGGCGCTACGCGCACGAAATCCATTAACCCTCTTTGTGGTACTCAAAAGTTGGGAGGTATGGTAAGACAAAAAAAAAATTACATTATAAATGTACACTAAGGGATCCTTAACAAATTTCTTCTAGTAGGCCTCCTTTAAGAGCATAAATACTATACTATACTATACTATACTATACTATACATACAGGTAATTTGTATAAGGAATATACAGCAGGAGAAACCTATTTCATTTACTTATCAATCATTTAGACATTTAATTCATTTTGTTTCTGTATGAGACCAACCCAAGATCAAGTAAGACAACTGGTTTTAAATTATCCTGAGGGTTGTTGTCGTAGGTGTGTAAAGGTTTCTTCTATCTCATTTCATCAGTGTTACTTTGTTACAACATGCAAATAATCAGGCAGGTAATATAATTATTAATATGTAAAGAAGGTGTGCAAATTATTATTTACACCTGGTGCAGTGGGCGATGAACGCTTAGCACATGCAATGGACTGTCAGGGACCATGCCGTGGCTTTTCTTATGTATATGTATGTATATTATATTTCTATACAGCCAGTGAACCACATATGTTTCTATATTATCGGCTAAAAACCGACTCCAGTATGTGGGTATGCGCTGGAGTTCAACGCGCCAATTTTATTATGAGGTTAACATGCTATGGGCAGGTGTAGATTTGGCATAAGTTTCTGGATTAAGTGATGGTAAATTTTGTCAGTCCTAAACCCAACAAGCTTTTTAAAAGTCGCAAATATGGCATGCACCATAATTTGTGACTTCACTGTGTTTCAAAGTGGCATAATGCCTTTTATACATTTTCACCAATGCCTCATGCACAAGGGAAAACTGTGTGCATGTACCCTGTATGGCAGCACACCGAGTCACTACTGGACCGTATTATGGAGAAGTAGGCACTCCGTGTGTCGCTGTATGGTGACTCATTGAGCACAGGTGTAACTTGAAGCTCCTAAACCCTTATGCAATATTTCGAACATGGGCCACCAACCTACCATGCATTTTTTATATACTGGGGTATTCTTATGTGGCAGAAGGACCTTAGGACCCCCTCAGGCACCAAGGACCAGGTATGACTGCTACAACTGCACCACCTATAGTTACACCCCCGTTAGTGAGGCACTGTATTCTACCCTAGAAGCAATAAGAGATATTTTCTTATTTTCAATATACACATGCATTACATCTGGTAGGTCTATTTAACCCCTTTATGACAAGCGACTGATATATCCGTCACTCAGATCTCGTGGGTATAGTGGCAGGAGCACGAGATCAGCGGCACGAGCACGACCTTTATATACAACCTGGCTACTGCCGCAATTGCCAGAATTGGAGTAAATTCCAATTCCGGCAGTTTAACCCCCTTACATGCCACGGTCAGTAGTGACCTGGGGCATCTAAGGTGTTTGACAGAGGGAGGGAGCTGCGATCGCGTGGTACCGATCCATTACCATGGCAGTCGGGGGCCTAATAAAAGCCCCATCAGCAACTACCTAAAAGATTGGCTGTCAGTTTTACGAAGTATACCCAAGCATTATATATGCGATCATAAGATCTCATTGTGAAATCCCCTAGAGGTACAATAAAGATTATAGTAAAAATAAAATAAAACCAATGTAAAAGAAATATGGTATCACCGAGATTGTAATGACTCGAACGATGAAGTTAACACTATTATACTGGCAGGTGAACAATGTGCAAAAAAACAACGGCAAAATAATTTTCTTTTTCCATTCTCCCCCCAAAAATAAGTTAATGAATTAGTCTCATGTCCCCTCAAAATAGTACCAAAGAAAACTTTATACCCCGTCCCGCAAAACACAAGTCCACATATGGCCACACCAACAGATAAAAAACCTATACATATTTGGTATCTCTATAATCGTAACGACCTATAGAATAAAGGTAACATGTTATTTACGCTGCGTAGTGAACTACGTGAATTTAAAACGTGGAAAACAATGCTGGAACAGCTGTTTGTTTGTTTTTTCTTTTGATTCCCTCGCAAAAAAAAAAGTTAATAGAAGTTTATGTATTATATGCACCTAAAAATGGTGCAATTGAAAAACACAACTTGTCCTGCAACTCAAATAGAGGAAATTCACAGGTAGTGCAGCCTTCTACTATTCACTTCAATGGGAGAAGAAGGCTGCAATACCTCGAATCGCGCGCTACATCTGTGTCGACGATTCACAGTGAGCAAGCAGAAATGAAGGGGAAGAAGCAATCCTACAAGCGCTGCTGCCCCTTCAAAACAGCTGATCGGCGGGGGTCCCCGGGAGTCGGGCACCGACCCATCAGCTATTGAAGACCTATCCTGGGGATAGGCCATCAGTTTTTAGGGACTGGACAACTCTTTCAAGGCCAAAATAGGCCATCAGTTTTTAGGGACTGGACAACTCTTTCAAGGCCAAAATAGGCCTAAGTCATTTAGAGGTTCAGACCTCTACTTGCAAAATTAAAATTCCTCTCATTACATTGGACAGGTTTCTTCTCTTCTGAATGGTATATATCTGATTACTTATAATTGTAGCCATTTCTTATTGTCTTATAGCTAGTGTTTTGTATGATGAGTAAACATCTATCTAATCGCTTCTTAGATTGTATACGACAAATAACCCTATTGTTAGCCGGGCACCACTAAGACATATTCATTGTAGAGTTACTTTTCTAGGTTTGACATTTCAATTTGACCTGTCCCTTTAGTTCTACTCTTCACTTCATCCACATTTCATGTCGCTTTGGCTTGATGGTTCACATTAACTAAAGCATGAGCGTTGCTTGGGATACAGTATTAATGAATGCATTGTTTGTTTGGAGAAAGCATGTGTGTTTTATTGCTCTGGAATAAGGGACAGGAAAGGAGTGGCTGCCATTCGGAGGTTTGGACCGGAAAATCCATTTTTGTTTTGCAATTCATTTTGTTGTGAGTTTTGCGAACATGGTTGTAGCTTTTATTCATGGAAATTTTTATAAAAGAAAAACATATTTCTGTTATCTACCATGGTAATCCAGGCACAGCCTATTATATCATGCCATGTGTATGTAACATTAATATTTCTTCCGCTATGGGTGGTGCATTGTGATTCACAATAATGGATGTTGTTACAGCCGTGGGAGATGCCTTTGTTTAGGATTTCGGATACATACTCCTAATCTGTACTGTATTTTTACAGTATACACACTACATACAAATATTACGGCTCCATACAGTTAAATCGTGAGGGCGTACCTCTTAGCTGAGCGTTGTGCCCCTTTAACTGCTGTCGGCTTTTTACACCTCTCCTCCAAGTTTGGGGTAATGAAATATGAAAAATTCTGAAAAAATATTTGTAGAGCTCTGCTGCCACCTAGTGTTGGTTACTAATATTGAACAGAACAGCAACATACAAGTAAAAAAATCTTTCAGCAACAAAATGGCGAATTTCCCACTTTTTTCTGTAAAAATCAATCACAATTCGAGTTTGTGTGGGACACGGCTTGACATGTTTGATCCATTTGGTTATTGATTAAGAAAGTGAATGGCAGTCATCCCTAAATATTTTAAGGTATTTCCCTTCGAGATCTCCTTTGGCCTTAACCAAACAAGACCAAGTAGGAGATTATTGTTGTGATCCTAGTTTGAGTCTTATTAACGCACAATTTATGCAAAGTTCCCACATTTTTACCCTATGTTTATTGCTAAATGTCTCCATAGGGGTCCATTAGTCAGATGTGTCCTTCTGGCCTCCGTATGGACGGTATACATTAGTATACTTCCAAAATATCAGTTATAGAATAGTGCTTGCACTATTCCATCCCATGGTATCCTGTTAAAGAACATATCCATTAAACAGATACTATATTAGCCTATAGGTGACGGATGCCAACAAATGGAATCCATCACTGGCATCCTCTTACCAGATATGTCATGAGCTTTTCATGACTTATCCGTTAAACAAATTCCTTTTATATTTAATAGGTGATGGATAAGTCAAATGGATGCCAAACAGTGGTATGACAATGGTGTATACACCTTATAGCTTCGGAAAAAATACAAAACCTGAAGCAGAAGGTGTAAAATAGGTCACTCCTATTTGGAGAATATGATTCTGGTTTAATTTCTATGGATGAATTCATATAATGTACGGTTCTGTTCTTGCTGGGGAGTTACCCGTGAGTGTAGAGGTTACAGTCGCACCTGTGCTATGGAGCCCAGTACTGTAAAACGTATGAGACAGTTTTGCATTGGAACATAGGTTCTAGTTACGTCTTTTTATTCTTGGCTACACACTTGTAATTTTAAGGCCAGGGCTACATGGGGACTTTGGCCAAAGATTGCTGTGTCGCGCTGTCTGAATCGAAGTTCTAATATAACAGGAGTGCGTATAATTTATGACTCCCTTCGTGTATGTATGTATGTATGTATGTGTGTGTGTATATGTGTATATATATATATATAAAATGAATTTTGGGAGGCATAATGTATGAGTCTAGATATAAAATATCTGATGCTATTAAATGCAATTGCAGATTACTGAACTGCACCATTTATATACTGTGCAAGCTCTAAAGGCTATGGACACCGTTTGCACCAAATATTTTTTTTATTGTCTATTTGCTTCCTATGTACAAAATTAAGAAACTTTCTAAATAGTCCTCAGTATGTGCCAACCATTGCGTTTTTTTTTCTGCTTTCCTCCTCCTGTCATTGTTAGAGCTGGGATTAGGTTAAAGAGGCTCTGTCACCAGATTATAAATTCCCTATATTGTACATGATGTGATCGGCGCTGTAATGTAGATTACAACAGTGTTTTTTATTTAGAAAAACTATCATTTTTGACGGAGTTATGACCTATATTAGCTTTATGCTAATGAGTTCCTCAATGGACAACTGGGCGTGTTTTACTATGTCACCAAGTGGGCGTTTTACAGAGGAGTGTATGATGCTGACCAATCAGTGACCAATCAGCGTCATACACTTCTCTCCATTTATTTACACAGCACATAGCGATATAGCTATATCGCTATGTGCAGCAACATAAACACACTATAATGTTACTGCAGTAATTACTGCATTAAAGCTAATATAGGTCATAACTCAGTCAAAAATGATCGTTTTTCAAAATAAAAACAATGCTGTAATCTACATTACAGCGCCAATCACATCATGTACAATATAGGCCACTTATAATGTGGTGACAGAGCCTCTTTAAACACAGCAGATCAGAGTATGGAGAGGGGGGAGGTATCTAAGTGTTCAGGATCACACAGTCTGTCAGTATCAGAGTGTAGATAGTGAGGAGAGCACACCAAACAGTCTGCAGGAGTAGAAGGGAGATCACACATGCTGTATATGAGTGTAGAGAGAGAGAGCGAGCGAGAGAGCTAGGAGAGCAACCATGGCAGACACTGCAAGGAAGAAAGGGGGATCACACACACTCAGCATCAATACTTGTCAGCATAAGAGAGCAGAAAGCCCTCATGGGCTGTAGTAGGGAAAGCAGTACAGAAATGAAGCTGTGCTTATAAATGAAAGCTAGTGAAGGCAGTAGCATTCTGGAGTCAGAGCTCACATTTACAATGTATTACTAGGAGGACACGTCCACATGAGAAAAATCAAACTAGGAGCGGGCTACAAACTGAATATCAAGGCGTCTGAAAATTAATGAAGGAATGGAGATTGCAGTCTGAAACTTAGTGCAACCTTTTTTTAACTCAGGGTATCATATGTAAAAATAATTTCTTCCATGTCAAAGGTATTTATAGCCTTTGAAGCATCCCAATAGTTGCAAACTTGAATATTAGTGAATAGTTATTGACCATTAACTGAATCCCTTGCATGTGTTTTGTTTTTCAGTTTCCTTTTGATCTAAAAGAAGAAAAGAGTGAAGATGTTGGTTGTACTGGCTTTTATTATCATTTTCCACATAACCTCCATAGCATTGCTATTCATTTCTACAATAGACAATGTGAGTCACTGCACTGCACAATGCTACTGTTACGTCCTCCATTCTCTGCAATGATTTTGCCATGAAAAGTAACATTGTTACAGTATATGTATGGAAAATGTACACCAAAGCAAAAAAAAAAAAAAAAGAAGAAGAAAGCTAGCTAAAGACAAATTGCTGGTTACTGATGTGTCTGGTTTACCTAATGTGTGCTCCTCTCTTTTTCACAAAAACTACGTTTTTATCTATTTGAAATTTTGGTTCTGAGACCCCCACCATTTGCAAGAACGAAGCTGCTAAAATGTTTATTAAAGTGCATAGTAACTTCAGCTTCACTCAGGTTCTCTTGGCTTTAATCAGGAAGATAGGTGATAGATTTACATTTAGTCTACATGTCTCTAGCTTTCCTAAATACAGCTGGAAAAAGAAGATGCCAAAACTGTTATACACCCCAGGGCTGCCAACCGTCCTGTGAAAAAATAAAGCGCTTTTTTTATCCCAGTGTCTGTAAAAAAAAAAATTGCGGCTGGGGGTCTTGATTCTATAGTTCACATGCTGGTAATATGTTTAAACTAGTTTTTGAGCTATGGACATACATCACTTATCTTTGATTCATTGTGGTTGTAAACAAATGTTGGCTGAGAGTGATTTAGGAATAAATTGTCCAGAAAAAAGAAAGGTAGGCCACCCCTCCAAAAATCACTATAGCAGTTTCACCAATTTTTATTTATTTTATTTTTTTATCTTTGCCCCATTTATAATTGACATTGGGTATATAGTTGTTTCATTAAAAAAAAGATTGGGAGGATTTTGAACTTTTTATCAGACTCTGTTTTGGTGCTTTTATTGCACCACGTGACCGCACTCTGACTCTCCGAATTATACAAGCTCTTCTGTGTGGACCAGCGGTCAGTTTCTCTTTGCAGGCCTATGAGAACCTCGATGTGAGTCTCGTAGGCTTACATAGGGAAACTGACTTTCGGTCCACACATAGGAGTCTGGATAAAAACTGATAAATCAGGAATAAAGCGATCAGTAGAATTTTTACCTGAACAGCTAAGTACCCAAAGTCCATTACAAACGGGAGGGGCAAAGATAACAAAACTGTCTAGAGTGCTTCTTTAACTAAGTGTACTTTTACAGGGCCCGACGTGGGCTGTGTAAACGAGCACCGATCAATAAGACAGCTCGTTGATCTGCGCTCATTTGCTCCTTTCACAAGGAGCTAGCATGGGAACGAGCGCTCCTTACTCTGATCGCTCTTTCCCCATACATTTCTATCATGTCGGCAGCCATCTCCCCGTTTACATAGGGAGATGTGCTGCTGACAACGATAATATATTTAAGGCATTTAAAACTATACAATCAGCCGAAGAACGAGCGTTTTCTTGTTCATCGGCTGATCGTTGCCCTGTTTACACTGGGCAATTATCGTGAACGCTCGTTTGCCCGATAATTGGCCGTTGTAAAAGGCCCTTAACGGCAAAGATGGGAGTAGGAGGCATGGTAGGATTTTAAACACACTTTTCTTTATTGCTTAGAGATAAATTATGTTATTACTCATGGCTAGAATATCTGTGGCCTCTGTGACTCCTGCCAATCCCATATAAGGACAGTAATGTCAGGGGCTTCTCCAGTCCTGAAGTCCTCGGCCAGAGTGCTACAGATGCTCTGGCCAGGGACTCCGTAGTTGAAAGTCCCTGACATCACTGTCCGTACATAAACCGTGATATCAGGGGCTTCCCCAGGGCTGGAATCCCTGGGCCAAGCGCTGCCTGGTGCTCTTCCCAGGGATTCCAGTCCTAGGAAAGCTCCCAATGTCCGTTATTCCATCCTCCAAAAAAAAAAAGGTGTGCCAACGTATACCAGCCCAAAAGGACACTCTACCAGCCCTATGGACATGTTTAGCGTGTACGTAGGGAGCTTTCCCATCGTACACACTAAATGTAATGTGAACAGGGCCTTAGATAAAAATTCTCTTTTACAGTTGTTGGGCTTTGCATGCACAGGAACTAGGCACGAGACAACACCCTCAGATTATAGCAAATAGAACAGCTTAGATCAAAGGTAAAATTTAGTTGTCTCTGGATTTCAATATTACATTTATCTGTTAATCATGGAAAACATAACAATTGTTGAGTTGAAATAATTGTAAAATGTTTTTCGTGTATCTAGAAAATTAGAGATTGATGTAGCATACCTGTTATGGCGCCCCCTTTTTATTCCCTCTTAGTACGTTCACCTGAGGTGTCCGGTGACGGTGGACACACATGCCCAGTCCTACTGCCGTATTCCCTTGTACGCAGATGGTGAAGCGATTTCTGTTATTCTGCAAGCCAACCGATAAGAATCTGCACACAAGAATCTGCACACTAGAAGCGGCTTCTCACCAGCACTAGACACATTAAGTGGATGTTCTGAGAGGGAATCAAAACAACACCAGGGGATGCCAAAATAAGTATGTAACAGCAATATCTAGACACAGGAGCATCTAATCGAAAATTATTCCAATAGAAAAACTGATTTGCTTTGCCTGAGAAATTTTACAATTCATTGTGGGACTACCCCTTTAAGTAAATTAATAACAAAAATAAAGCTAAGTAGAATTTCAAGAAAAAATAGAACCGGTCTTTAACTTGTCCCATCATTTTGATCCCCAGGCCTGGTGGATTGGAAGTGACTATTATTATGACATCTGGAGAACCTGTGTGAACTCTACTACAAACACAGTATGTTCAGAGATCGGAAGTGACAACAACTGTAAGTTCTAGCATCAGCGTCCGATGAATGTGTTGACTTTTCTTTTAAAAATGGGAATAGAGAAAAGGGAGAACATGGAAACACTTCCCAAATCTTTTTGTGTGTAGGTTCAGATAGCACCAGATACTGGGTGGAAGTGATTTTGCACGGATAGGGGCCCAACCCAAATGTTGAGTATAAAAATACTCATCAATACTCGGATACTTTCTTTTATACTTCCCAAATCTCTGTCCCTCCATCATGGGAAATATCTGTGCTGGGGCACAAGTCAATGAGCATATTAATAATCATATATTTTATATTTTAGCGTTTCAGGCCATCCAGACAATTCAGGCGACCATGATCCTGTCCACCATCCTGTGCTGCGTTGGACTCTTGAGCTTTGTTCTCCAATTGTTTCGGCTTAAACAAGGAGAGAGATTTGTGTTTACTGCCGTTATCCAGATGCTGTCATGTGAGTATTGCATCTACTTTGTGAATGTAGTGAACAGGATGACATTATATGAATTAGTTCTAGAAGACAAGCAACAGAAATATCTCCATTTTTAAGTGGTTCTATACATTGTTTACGACTGTATTCATAGCCAAGAAAAACCACTAAGTCTATCCTACCTCTGTACTTTCATAGAAAATATAATAAAAAGATTCAGATCTCTGCTGTAATCCCTATGTAGGTATGGATAAAGGATCAATCAGAGGCAGAAGTAACCAAAGTGCAGAGCTCCTTCCAGATGTCTGTCCACAACACTTCTGAACTATGGAGCCTTGGGGTGCAATCCCGCGTGGCGTACTTGCGTTGTATTTCCGCAGTGTAAATATACGCTGCAGAAAACTAGAATGTTACGGCTATGGGGGAAATATTGCACAATGCAGACCGATTTCTTTGGTTCTTGTGTTGCGGATTATTTTTCCCATAGGCATACATTGTTGTTTTACACTGCAGTAATACAATTTAAGTACGCCACGTGGGATGGCACGGGTACACACTGTGCAATTTTGTTGCGTTTTTAACATGTATTTTTTTTATTGCTTTTGGTTGATGACTTCCCATTAAAGGACATGGGAGTATATCAACCGAATCTCCTCCAATCCAAAAAAAAACAAAAACCTGCATGTTAAAATGCAGCAAAAACACAAACCAAGTGTGAACCCAGGCGTATGGTTTACTATTGTATGGAAAGTGTTGACCTGCCAGTACAGAACCATCTATCTTCTTAGATTTACTACCTATTGTTTACTTATGTATGTAAGCTGTTTTTAGTAAAGATTGTATATATAGTGCAATCCTCATTGTATGGGTTATTTAGGTAAGGTTGAATCTTCACCGATATCACAGTCTGCCTTTGACTTCCATTAACCCCTTCCCGCTTTAGCCACTTTTGACCTTCCTGACAGAGCCTCCTTTTTCAAATCTGACATGTTTCACTTTATGTGGTAATAACGTCGGAATGCTTTTACCTATCCAAGCGATTTTGAGATTGTTTTCTCGTGACACATTGGACTTTATGTTACTGGCAACATTTGCTCGATATGTTCAGTATTTAATTGTGAAAAATTGCAAAAATTAGCATTTTTCTCAACTTAAATGTATCTGCAGTTATAACACACAAAATTGTTGCTAACTAACATCCCCCATATGTCTACTTTAGATTGGCATAGTTTTTTGAACATCCTTTTATTTTTCTAGGACGTTACAAGGCTTTGAACTTTAGCAGCAATTTCTCACATTTTCAAGAAAATTTCAAAAGGCTATTTTTACAGAGGCCAGTCCAGTTGTGAAGTGGCTTTGAGGGCCTTGTATATTAGAAACACCCAAAAAGTCACCCCTTTTTAAAAACTTCACCCCTCAAAGTATTCAAAACAACATTTAGAAAATTTCTTAACCCTTTATATTTTTCACAGGAATTAAAGCAAAGTAGAGGTGAAATTGACAAATTTCATATTTTTTTGCAGAATAAATTTTAATCCAATTTTCTTTATAACACAAAGTTTTACCAGAGAAATGCAACTCAATATTTATTGCACAGGTTCTGCCGTTTTAGGAAATATCCCACATGTGGCCGTAGTGTGCTACTGGACTGAAGCACCAGCCTCAGAAGCAAAGGAGCACCTAGTGGATTTTGGGGCCTTATTTTTATTACAATATATTTTAGGCACCATGTCATGTTTGAAGGGCTCTTGCGGTGCCAAAACAGTGGAAATACCAAAAAAGTGACCCCATTTGGGAAACTACACCCATTGAGGAAATTATCTAAGGGTATAGTGAGCGTTTTGACCCCACAGGTTTTTTGCAAAAATTATTGGAAGTAGGCCCTGAAAATAAAAATCTACATTTTTTTCAAAGAAAATGTAGGGTTAGCTATTTTTCTCTTATTTCCACAAGGACTGAAGGAGAAAAAGCATTGCAGCATTTGTAAAGCAATTTCTCCTGAGTAAAACAATACCACACATGTGGTAATAAACGGCTGTTTGAACACACGGCAGGGCTTAGAAGGAATGGAGCACCATTTGGCTTTTGGAGTTCACATTTAGCAGGAATGGTTTGCGGAGGCCATGTCACATTTGCAAAGCTCCTGAGGGGACAAAACAATGAAATCGCCCAAAAAGTGACTCCATTTAGGAAACTACACCCCTTGAGGAATTTATCTAGGGGTGTAGTAAGCATTTTTACCCCATAGATGTTTCACAGAATTTATTAGAATTGGGCAGTGAAAATAAAAACAATCCTTTTTCTTCATTAAGACGTAGCTTTAGCGCAAAATTTTTCATTTTCTCAACAAATAAAGGAAAAAAAGAACCCAACATTTGTAAAGCAATTTCTCCCGAGTACGGCAATACCCCATATACCCCATACAAACCCCATATACCCCATACAAATGTTGGGTTCTTCAGAAGGGAAGGAGCGCCATTTGGAGTGCAGATTTTGCTGCATTGGTTTCTGGGCGCCTGTGGGACCAAAACAGTGGAAACCCCCCAGAAGTGACCCCATTTTGGAAACTACACCCCTCAATGCATTTACCTAGTGGTGTAGTAAGCATGTTAAACCTGTGTAATGATAGGGGTAGGGAAACGGACAAGTGAGCCCTAATCTACCCGCCACTCTGTCCCTGCCTACTTGCAACGATCCGCCCTAGGCGACGGGGTACAACTGGGCGGCGGTCCCTACGCTCAGTAAGTGCACGAGACAAACATACAAGGGAATATAAAGCAAAGGAAAAGGGGCAGTTGCCCACGGCAAAACCGTGAGCAACAGAGTGGTGAACGAGCCAAGTCAAACCAGGAGAGCACGAGGTACCAAACGCTGAGCAGAAGAGTAGTCAGAAAGCCAGGGTCAGAATGGAGCAGGATCAAATTGTTAGGAGCTGTAGCTGGGCCAGGAAACCACATGGAAAGAATCACAAGCAAGGAGGAACATGAAAGGCAGGTATAAATAGACAGAGGGCGGGAGCTAGCTCCGTCTGGCCAGGCTGCGATAGGCTCTCCCACTCCTAAGCCTGCCAGCCTGAGTGGTGGAAGCTGGAGTCAGTCTCAAAGAGATAGACTCAGGTGAAGACTGATTACTTATGGAAATTAACCCCGAAGCTGGGCCTGGCAGATCCTTTACACCCTGCAGGTGTTTTGTGGAAATTAGTGTGCACTCGATGTTGCAGAGTGAAAATGGGAATTTTTTCCATAGATATGCCAATATATGGTGCCCAGCTTGTGCCACCAGAACAAGACAGCTCTCTAATTATTATGCGGTGTTTCCCGGTTTTAGAAACACCCTACATGTGGCCCTAATCTTTTGCCTGGACAGTCGACCAGGCTCCGGAGTGAAAGCGTACCATGTAAAATTGAGGCCTAATTTGGCGATTTACAAAGTATTGGTTCACAATTGCAGAGGCTCTGATGTGAAATAATAAAAGAAACCCCTGAGAAGTGACCCCATTTGGAAACTACACCCCTCAAGGCATTTATTAAGGGGTGCAGTGAGCATTTTCACCCCACAGGTCTTTTGCATAAATGAATGCGCTGCGGATGGTGCAAATTAAAAATGTATATTTTTCCCTAGATATGCAATTTCAGTGGCAAATATGTCATGCCCAGCTTATGCCACTGGAGACACACACACCCCAAAAATTGTTAAAAGGGTTCTCCTGGGTATGACAATGCCATATATGTGGAAGTAAACTGCTGTTTTGGCACATTGTAGGGCTCAGAGAGGAGGGAGCGCCATTTTGGCTTTTGGAGAGCCGATTTTGCTTGGTAGTAGATTTGTTTGAGTATTGCTGGTATTTCCATTTATAATGTGGGGGTGCATGTAAGCTGGGCAGAGTACATCAGGGGCATAGTCAGGTGGTATAATAATGGGGTAAAAAAACAATAAAATGATCCATAGATGTGTGTTACACTGTGAAGCAATCCTTTCTGCACAGGCCGGTGTCGCACTGATCACTGATATATGGCGTTCTTTCTTATGCCCCTTTTGGTCCACACTCCGCACCTTTGCAGTTTGGGGAATTTTGCTAGGAAGTGTTGTCCTGGTATAATACGGGCACCGTCGCTTCCAGCGGATATGTTTGGGCCCTCCCCTTCCCGGTTCCCTAATTTTAGGTCCTTGATAAATCGCCTCTTGAAACAGAAGAAATGTTCCCCTCGGGCCGTCACAACTGCATATTTTTTATTTCCTGACTTATTGGAGCCATAACTAATTTTATTATTTCATAGATGTAGTGGTATGAGGGCTGTTTTTTTGCGGGACGAGCTGTAGTTATTATTGGTACCATTTTGGGGTACATGCGACTTTTTGATCACCTTTTATCCTATTTTTTGGGAGGCCAGGTAAACAAAAAACCGCAATTCTGGTATAGTTTTTTTTAATACAGCGTTCACTATGCGTTATAAATTACATGTTAACTTTATTCTGTGGCTGAGTACGATTCCGGTGATACCTAATTTATAGAACTTTTTTTATGTTTTACAACTTTTTGCACAATAAAATTACTTTTGTAAAAAATTTATTGTGTCTCCTGTTGCCATAGCAGCAGTCGCCAGTCCTGATTGCCTGTCAGGGCTAGCGATCTGCTAGCAACCGCTAAGATGCAGCGATCGCTTTCGATTGCTGCATCGAAGGGGTTAATGACAGGGATTGGAGCTAGCTCCGGTTCCTGCCATTACAGGTGGATGTCAGCTGTAACATACAGCTGACTTCCACCGCTGATGACGCCGGATCAGCTCCTGAGCCGGCGCCATCTTGCCGGTGGCTACGGAAGCCGATCAGGCTCCGCCGCCGGGCGGGTCCTGAACGGCTTCCGTGCTAGGCAGACCAGGACGCCAGTATTAGGCCTCCGGTTGCCATTGCAACCACCGGAACCCGGGCAATTTCATTGCTGGGGTTCCGATGAGCTGCAAACACCTTATGTGCATGGATCGCGTTTGAGCGCTGCACTTAAGGGGTTAATGGCGGGGATCGAAGCTAATTTCGGTCCCCGCCCTTACAGCCGGATGTCAGCTGTAAGATACCGCTGAGATCCGGCGATGATGGCACAGGCTCAGCTTCTGGGCCGGTGCCAAATATTTGCCGTATGGATACGGCAATTTGCGGGAAGTCATGGCTTTCCATGGCGTACCGATACAGAAGGGGTTAACAACTAGAAGACGTCTGTATTGTTTACTTTATTTATTTATTTCCGTTATATAGCGCCAACATATTACGCAGCGCTGTACATAGGTCCTCTTTTTTACTGTCGCCATTGGGGCTCACAATCTAAATTCCCTATTGGTATATTTTTAGATTATAGCTGTGATGTACAATAGATCATCACTATTTCTGCCCTTCTCTAGGACAATGTCTTAAAGGGACTCTGTCACCACATTATAAGTGCCCTGTCTCCTACATAAGGAGATGGGCGCTGTAATGTAGGTGACAGTAATGCTTTTTATTTAAAAAAACGATCTTTTTTCACAAAGTTAGCAGCGATTTAAGTTTATGCTAATGAGCTTTCTTAATGCCCAAGTGGGCGTACTTTTACTTTCGACCAAGTGGGCGTTGTACAGAGGAGTGCATGACAATAACCAATCGGCATCATGCACTCCTCTCCATTCATTTACACTGCACTAGCGATATAGATATATCACTATGTGCAGCCTCATACACAAGCCCTAACATTACTACAGTGTCCTGATAATGAATACACATGAAATCCAGCCTGGACGTCATGTGTACTCAGAATCCTGACACTTCTGAATCTTTTTTTGTGAGATTCCGGCAAGTGAATCCAAATCTCGTTTAGTTCGGAGATCTCGCGAGATTTCGTATCCGTTGCTGGAATCTCACAAAAAAGAGTCAGAAGTGTCAGGATTCTGAGTACACATGACGTCCAGGCTGGATGGTCATGTGTATTCATTATCAGGACACTGTAGTATTGTTAGGGTTTGTGTATGAGGCTGCACATAGTGATATATCTATATCGCTAGTGCAGTGTAAATGAATGGAGAGGAGTGCATGATGCTGATTGGTCAGCGTCATGCACTCCTCTGTACAACGCCCACTTGGTCGAAAGTAAAAGTACGCCCACTTGGGCATTAAGAAACTCATTAGCATAAACTTAAATCGCTGCTAACTTTGTGAAAAAAGATCGTTTTTTTAAATAAAAAGCACTGCTGTCACCTACATTACAGCGTCCATCTCCTTATGTAGGAGACAGGGCACTTATAATGTGGGGACAGAGTCCCTTTAAGGCTGTGTTCACATCAGCTTTGCTTTCCATTGGGGAACCCATTGAACGGAAAGGAAAACGGAAACCTTAGCTTCCATTTGCATCACCAAATAGTGACGGAAACTTTGCTACTGGCTTGCGTTTGTCACCGTTCCGTGAGGGTTCCGTTGTTTTGACGAAATTAATACTGTAGTCGACTATTTGAACTATTGATTCTGTCAAAAACAATGGAACCCTGTCACAACGGTGACAAACGGACACCATTAGTAAATTTTACGTCACCATTGAGATCAATGGTGATGCAAACGGATGCTAAGGTCTCTGTTTTCCTTTCTGTTGAGGGGTTCCCCCGATGTGAATACAGCCTGAGGCTGGATTCACACGAGCGTGGCGTTTTTGCGGACGCAAAACGTGGCGTTTTGCACGTGCAAAAACCACTTGACAGCTCCGTGTGTCATCCGTGTATGATGCGCGGCTGCGTGATTTTCGCGTAGCCGCCATCATAGAGATGAGGCTAGTCGACGTCAGTAAATAGTCACTGTCCAGAGTGCTGAAAGAGTTAACTGATCGGCAGTTAACTCTTTCAGCACCCTCGACAGTGAATTCCGATCATAATATCGAGCAACCTGTTAAAAAAAACAAAAACGTTGCCTTGGTGACGCGCCTCTCTTGACATCCGGCCCCACCTCCCTGGATGATGCGGCAGTCCATGTGACCGATGCAGCTTGTGATTGGCTGGAGCGGTCACTTGGACTGAATTGTCATCCCGGGAGGTCAGACTGGAAAAAGAAGCAGGCAGTTATCGGTAAGTCAGAACTTTTTTTTTTTTTTTTTTACACGTTCATGTATATTGTGAGCGGAAATCACTGTCCAGGGTGCTGAAACAGTTTAACTCTTTCAGCACCCTGGACAGTGACTATCTCCTGAAGTCTTTTTTTGCCGGGTTCGGTCAAAACGAGTTGGGCCGAACCCGGTGAAGTTCGGTTCGGTTGTCCGGGTTCGCTCATCTCAGACACTCCGTTTGGATGTTTGTAAACAGAAAAGCACGTGGTGCTTTTCTGTTTACATTCATCCTTTTGACAGCTCTTGCACGAATCCCGCAGTTCGCATGGAAGTGCTTCCGTGCAGCATGCGTGGTTTTCACGCACCCATTGACTTCAATGGGTGCGTGATGCGCGCAAAACGCCGAAAGAACGGACATGTTGTGACTTTTTTTCAGCGGACTCACGCTGAGGAAAAATCACGGACATGTCAGCACGGCCCCATAGACACATATAGGTCCGTGCAACGCGCGTGCAAATCACGCGCGTTGCACGGACGTTTTTCCCGTTCGTCTGAATAAAGCCTTAGGACATTGTCCTAGAGAAGGGCAGAAATAGCAATGATCTATTGTACATCACAGCTATAATCTAGAGTAAACAATACAGACGTCTTCTAGTTGTTTAATGGAAGTCAAAGGTAGACTTTGATATAGGTTAAGATTCAACCTTACCTAAATAACCCATACAATGAGGATAGCACTATATATACAATCTTTACTAAAAACAGCTTACATGCATAAGTAAACAATAGGTAGTAAATCTAAGAAGATAGATGGCTCTGTACTGGCAGATCAACTCTTTCCATACAATAGTAAACAATACGGCTGGGTTCACACTTTATTTGTATTTTTGCTGCAGTTTAACATGCTGTTTTTTTTTGGAGGGGGGAGGGGGATTTGGTTGATGTACTTCAATGTCTTTAATGTTGACTGGTTGTCACTGCACAGCCTACATTGCTGCAGACAAACAGCCTTCAGGGATCAAAAGCTCCTGGATAAGTTGAAACATTGATAGAAAGGGGTGAACAATGTGTAGTTTAAGGTTCGAACGCACTAACAATAATTTCTGGTGAATTATTTTATTAATTTTTATTTCTTTCAATGGGAAGAGTAGGTATTGGAGTAAAATGAGCATCACTCAGACTTCACCGTGTGCCTTTAGCCAGTCAGTCAATCTGAATTGCCCAATTTGGGGTAAAACTTAGGGCCCCACCATTCCCCATACTGCTTTCATTGTGTTGCTCGTTCTGAGCAGAGGGCAGTTAAACGGTATACCAATGAAGAATTACTGTAGCATGACATGTTGCAGGTTGTGACTGCCATTGTACATTGTACACTGCTACATCACTGCGTTTTTGTTGGCATAGTGTTTTTTTTTCATCCAAAAAATGATGTGGCCAGATGTTAATTCAAAGTCTATAATGAAGTGTGAAAGCCTAACATTGTTTTGTGGTGGTTTTGTAGCATTTTTGGAGCAGTGGTGTTTTTATCAGGTTTGGAGTTTTTCTCTCTAGGCTTCTCTATGGAACTTCCAAAACACCAGGAAACACGCATATACAAAATGTCAGAAATTAAAAAACAGCAACAAAAAAAACACGTAAAAAAATGACCTAAAAAACCTTGGAAACGCATGGTGCTTTTTAAAGGTCGCCATCACACAGCGTTTTGCGCGCGTTGCACTTCCGTGTGTCATCAGTGTTGGCTGCGTGATTTTCATGCATATGCCATGCTTATGACACGCGGTTTTGAAGTTTAGAAAAATAAATAAAGAAATGAAGGAAAAAATAAAAGCACTTCCTTCATCTACTGTTGCGTGAATCACGCGCGTCACACGGAAGTGCTTGCGTGTGCCGTGCGCAATTTTCATACACCCATTTACTTCAATGGGTGCGTGATGCGCAAAAAACTGCCAAGTATAGGACATGTCGTGAGTTTTACGCAGCCCACATACGCTCTTTCTCGATAGAGAAACAAAAAAATGTTTACCGCACAGTCAGTTCATAAAGATGAGGGTGCAAGCCCGCCAGGGACACAACCAAAGTCACCCAAAATGTATATTCCAAGAATCAGGCAGCACTCCAGAGATGTAGCAAAAATAGAAAAATTTGCTTTATTCCATCAGTCAAAACAGCAACGTTTCAGCTCTACCATAGAGCCTTTCTCAAGCTAGTGAACACGTTACAACACTGCATATATAGGAAAGCCTCAATCAAGAGGAAAGTGTTTGCATCAGAAAATAATTAACCATACACAGTGAATATGGCATACAGTTAAAGCCAGGGGCGTAAGTAGGAAAGACTGGGCCCCATAGCAAACTTTTGACTGGGGCCCCCCCTCCCCTGGGTGTCACACAAGCCCCCCCCCCCCTTGTAGATAGTGCCTTTTTACAGCCCCCACTGTAGATAACGCCATACAGCCCCCATGTAGATAACGCCATACAGCCCCCCCCCTGTAGATAGCGCCATACATCCCCGCCTGTAGATAACGCCAAACAGCCCCCTCTGTAGATAACGCCATACAGCCCCCTCTGTAGATAACGCCATACAGCCCCCCTGTAGATAACGCCATACAGTCCCCCCTGTAGATAACGCCATACAGTCCCCCTGTAGATAACGCCATACAGTCCCCCTGTAGATAACACCATACAGTCCCCCTGTAGATAACGCCATACAGCCCCCCCTGTAGATAACGCCATACAGCCACTTCTGTAGATAGCGCCATACATCCCCCTGTAGATAACGCCATACATCCCCCCCTGTAGATAACGCCATACAGCCCCCCTGTAGATAACGCCATACAGCCCCCTCTGTAGATATCTACAGGGGGGGCTGTATGGCGTCATCTACAGAGGGGGCTGTATGGCGCCATCTACAGAGGGGTCTGTATGGCGTCATCTACAGAGGGGGGCTGTATGGCGTCCCCTACAGCCCCCCCTGTAGGGAACGCCATACAGCCCCCCCCTGTAGGGAACGCCATACAGCGTCCCCAACCCCCCCCAAAAAATGCGACCTACAGTGTGTCCTACAAATAACATGCATCCCCTATCCACAGGATAGGGGATACATGTGTGATCGCTGGCAGCGATAGGGAGAACGGGGAGAACTGAAAGTCCCCCGAAGTTCTCCATGACTAACCTCTGACTTACGGGGTCTGCGCAGCTCAATAAAAATGAAAGGAGCGCGGGTCACGCATGCGCACAAGTGCGCCCGGCGCTACATTCATTTCTACGGAGCTGCCGACACAGACCCCGGAAGTCCGAGGTTTGTGATGGAGAACTTCAGGGGACTTTCAGTCCCCCGTTCTCCCTATCAGTGCCAGCGATCACACATGTATCCCCTGTCCTGTGGATAGGGGATACATGTCTTTTGTTTAATGGCAGAGCGGGGAGATACCTCACTGCTCTGCCATAGTCTTCAGTGGCGTCCCGCTGTAGCAGCCATAGCGGCTGCTAGCGGAGCCTCCGGCCATGGTGGGCGACACGGGCCCCCTCATGCCACGAGCCCCGTAGCAGCCGCTACGGCTGCTACGGCGGTAGTTACGCCACTGGTTAAAGCATAGTGTTAACAAAGTGCTATAGAAAAAAACATGTCATGTCATAATGTATATATCTCCAGAAATTACAATCCATAAAACGTACTGACAGTCAGTGCATACCCATGATTGTGCACAATTAGGTATTTTTTAGCACCTGTGAATACATTAAGAGAATAAATGGAGACACTCACCCTGATGATATCGGCTGTTAAAGTTCAAAACAACCGCGCTATTCACGGCGTCCCCTGTGCGCTATTTCGCATGCCCAGGAGACCAAATATGTCAGAGGTGAATTGTTCAACTGCGCATGTCCGCGCATGCGCCAATGTAGATACTGTGCCGAGAACGCCATATTATATAAGGGCAAACTGACACCGTCTGTCAGGAGATTTCCACAAAAGTGTGCAAGAAAAATGTGGTGCAAACTGCAATCATGAGATATACAGTACAGTATGTCGTACCCTCTAACTCCACCAGGACGTCCAGGAATTGTAGTGTTGTCCTTGAACTAACCAAAGTTAATTTAACAGTCTGATCAATAGTGTTAAGAAAATCATGGAATTCAGTCAAATCTGATGATCCCTCCAGACGAGGAAGAGGTCATCTATGTACCGCCACCATCTCAGCACATGCCGAAAATAGTGGGATACATAAAGGCCCTCCTCGAGAGAACGCATATAGATATTAGCATATGTCGGTGCTATATTGGAGCCCATTGCGGCACCTTGGCATTGGACGTAAAATTGGTCATGAAACAATAAATAGTTGTTGGTCAATATGACTTCCAGCAATGACAGTAATAATGTGCTACTCTCAGTTGAATATTCCGATTCAGCCAGCCTCCCTTCAACTGCTCTTAACCCACACTCATGTTGGATTGATGTGTATAAAGATACCACATCAAATCAGGCAAGGATAACCTCACTACCCTCTTCCAGCCTCAAATTCTGTAGTTTGACCAAAAAAATCTGTGGTGTCCTGTATATGTGATTTGAGCATCAGTAGCAAAACATCTAAGGGTTCAATCCAAAAATATGGCAATGTTAGAGAAAATTGATTGAGGGGTAAGTCTATGATGCGCTCCTGTGGGTCTCGGTCTATCTATCTATCTATCTATCTATCTATCTATCTATCTATCTATCTATCTATCTATCTATCTATCTATCTATCTAATCTATGTTTATCTGGTTTCCTGTACATATGTCTATGGATTGAGGTGCCTTGCTACATAATATAGTTACATTTATATGGGGTAAAATATGGGTTAAAAGGTGCGTAGTCTGGTCCTATTCTTTTGGCCTTTTCCAGATTGTATTCTGGTCCCTGTACTGTATATCTCATGATTGCAGTTTGCACCGCATCTTCCCTGCGTTTTCCTTGCACACTTTTGTGGAAATCGGCTTGGAGCAATACTGACAGATGGTTTCAGTTTGCCCTTCTATAATATGGCATTCTCGGCACAGTATCTACGTTGGCGCATGCGCGGACATGCGCAGTTGAACGATTCACCTCTGACATATTTGGTCTCCTGGGCATGCGCAATAGCGCACAGGGGACGTCATCAGTAGCGCGGTTGTTTTGAACTTTAACAGCCGATATCTCCGGTTGAGTGTCTCCATTTGCTCTAAATGTATTCACAGGTGCTAGCAACACCTAATTGTGCGCAATCATGGGTATGCACTGACTGTACGTTTTATGGATTGTAATTTCTGGAGATATATACATTATGACATGTTTTTTTTCTATAGCACTTTGTTAACACTATGCTTTAACTGTATGCCATATTCACTGTGTATGGTTAATTATTTTCTGATGCAAACCCTTCCTCCTGATTGAGGCTTTCCTATATATGCAGTGTTGTAACGTGTTCACTAGCTTGAGAAAGGCTCTATGGTAGAGCTGAAACGTTGCTGTTTTGACTGATGGAGTAAAGCAAATGTTTCTAGTTTTGCTACATCTCTGGAGCGCTGCCTGTTTCTTGGAATATATGAATATATATATATATATATATATATACACACATACACACACAGGCATATATAAGGGTTAAACACGGGGGGGGGGGGTGGGACGACGATCTTGATTGGAGTTCAGTGCTGCAAGGCAACTATACTACCTACTGAGCCGCCATGCAAGGAATAACACCACACACAGATTATAATCTCAAACTGTGCATGGCACTGTTACACTAAATAGTCGTCGATCTTCTTAATTAGACGTTCTAATTGTTCATTGTTGTCATTTCATAAAATAATAAATGCTTTCATTATGAAACTATTATCATTCTGTATTCCGTATCATAGTTTTATAATATTGATCTATTTGTTATCTTAATTGAGGCCGGTTGCAGTCTTGTAATGCCTAATTAAGGAGATTAATGAATACTTCGCTTAGTCCTATCTTTTGTGTTTTGTTTCTATATCATTGTTTATTTATGTTCTCTACACTCTGGATAAAACATTTCTATTGTGTAGAGAATGAGGACCCTCCAGATAGAAAGCAGACCTTGCTGCTGGCAGGCCCTTGAACAGTAAGGGTATGTGCACACACACTAATTACGTCCGTAATTAACGGACGTATTTCGGCCGCAAGTACCGGACCGAACACAGTGCAGGGAGCCGGGCTCCTAGCATCACACTTATGTACGATGCTAGGAGTCCCTGCCTCGCTGCCGGACAACTGTCCCGTACTGTAATCATGTTTTTAGTACGGGACAGTAGTTCCACGGAGAGGCAGGGACTCCTAGCATCGTACATAACTATGATGCTAGGAGTTCGGTCCGGGACTTCCACCCGAAATACGTCTGTCCATTACGGACGTTAATGTGGTCGTGTGAACCCAGCCTTAGGCTGGGTTCACACGACCTATTTTCAGACGTAAACGAGGCGTATTATGCCTCGTTTTACGTCTGAAAATAGGGCTACAATACGTCGGCAAACATCTGCCCATTCATTTGAATGGGTTTGCCGACGTACTGTGCAGACGACCTGTAATTTACGCGTCGTCGTTTGACAGCTGTCAAACCACGACGTGTAAATTGACTGCCTCGGCAAAGAAGTGCAGGACACTTCTTTGCAACGTAATTTGAGCCGTTCTTCATTGAACTCATTACGAGGAGGAGCATTTACGTGTGAAACGAGGCAGCTGTTTTCTCTTGAAAACAGTCTGTCTTTTCACACGTAAATGCCTGCTATCGTGTGCACATACCCTTATTGCGTTTGGTTCCTGCTGCAGGGAGAAGATGTGACACGATGCCATTAGTGAATGGTTGATGCAGATTTTTAGTGCCGGGAGTTTCTATAGGATGGAACATGCGTTTTTTTTGTTTTTGTTTAAATTTCTCCATATTGACTTTAAAAGCAGTTGCCCTGGATTAGAAAAATAAAGATTTTTTTTTCCAGAAACAGCGCCACTCTGATTCGTGGACTATGATTGGTATTGCAGTTTATCTCCAAACATGTGAATGATAGCGGAATGCAATACCGGACATGTCCTATGGACAATGGTGGCACTGTCTCTGGGTGGAGAAATAAAATCAGATTTTTTCTAATTCTGGATAAACTCTTTAATGGTGTCTGAAGCTACCAAATAAGATTCCTCAAGCAAGTTAGATATACTTTCTGACCAATACATTTAATTTTTTTGTTCACGTTTGCCGCACAGATTCATTTATTATTTAGTTGACTGTAGACTTGGGTGATTGGCCCGAAATCAAGCAATAACCCTTTGACCATTAGTAAGTTCCCATGGCAACTGTAAGCACCGGGGAAGGTAGTGGAAAAAAATCTCCTTATGAAATTGGCGGTATATGGATGTAACGTAGAGTAATGCAGCCTAGAACAATTCGTAGGTTGAACGGAGCCATAAGACGCCTGTGAGGCCTTAACAGATTATTCTGCACTAAGCAGACTGTAGTTGCGGTCCCCACACATGTGGTGGATTTGTTACAGGTTCTTCCGCAGCAAAACCTGCATGTTACAGATTTCCCCCCCCTCTGATTTCCATGCGGAATGTTTTCACAGCACGTAGATGTCTTTTTCTAAAATCTCATCCACATAGCTGCTACTGTAAGGCCCTGTTTACACGGAGTATATAGGCAAGCTTTTTGGAGCGGAAACCTCACCGCAAACCTCATAAAAAACCGGCCGAAAATGCCTCCCATTGATTTCAATGGGAGGCGGGGGTGGTTTTCTCCCGCGAGCGGTAAAACCGCCTCGCGGGAGAAAGAAGGGACATGCCTTATCTTCGCGCGTTTACGCCTCTGACCTCCCATTGACATCAATAGGAGGCAGAGAAAGCGTATTTCGCTGAGTTTTTTGCCCGTAGCACTCAATGGGCGGGAGCGAAAAACGCAATTTTGAGGCAGAATTTTCTTCCTCCAAAAAACTCTGTGTGAACGAGGCCTAATCGTCCATGGATTTTCCATCCTGTGTGCATGTTTTCTCTTTCCTTTTGTTCATTTGCATAATTTGTCTTTATGGATTAAGAAAAAAGTATGACAAAACGAGCACCATCTCAGCATCTGCCGCCCCAAGGCACTGGCCTTAATTATACATCTAGACCTATAGAATTTTATATGTTGACTATATATTTTTTTCCTTTTAATCTTTTAGGCCTGTGTGTTATGATCGCTGCTGCAATCTACTCTTCCATGCATGAAGAATTCCATCCGAATATGAAAAAGGACGGCACATTTGGATACTCCTTTATTCTAGCTTGGATTGCCTTTGCCTTCACTTTCATTAACAGCATCATGTACTTGATACTTAGAAAGCGTAAATAAGCCATAGTATCAGCAAGATTAATTCTATCATTACAAAAACCAAATGCAGATAACCATTTTGTATATAATCATTTTAATGTGGTTTTGTAGTAAATGGTAACGTTCCTTAAACATGTACTGTTTTCTTAGCGTGCTTAATGCTAAGAATGACACATTATACAAGAATCCTGGAACATTGGCCCTTCTTGGGTTAATGGGAAAGAATTAGAATATTACAATACATGTATAATGTTTTACAACTTGAACTTTTTTGTTTTAATTTTATATAAATATATTTTTTGGGGGTTGGTAGATATAACAAGTTTTTATTGTCCAAGGGAGGGGGACGGGGAGGTTTTAAAACTAAAATTCATACATCTCAGTTTTCATTTCAGAAACTTATTTTTCCCCTAAAATTGCTGAAATGTTTAGTGTGGGTTTACACAACACTGAATAATTACAGCAGTATAAAAAAGAAAAGATTTTTGTAATATAGGTTATCTTAACTTTTTCTTGGTGTAGTCAGATCCCCCATTATTAAAGTGCATTGAAGCATTCCATGTTCCCCGACAGTTGTGGAACAAGCCATTAAACAGATAATGGGGGTACTGACAACACACAAGTGACCTCAGTTACCATAATTTGTGTTTTCGCTATAAAGTGAAAAATAACAATAAGGAAAATATTACAAACACTTTATTTTATAATGCTGGATAATTACTCGATATCGTGTTGGAGATAAAATGACACTAAAAATTCAATGTTTCACCAATTTAACTAAAAGTACACCATGAAAACATATAAAGCAGCAGGAATGATTTACATTACCCATGATGCATAGAAAGAAGACTAAAACAGATTATTTTTTTGTGATATGTTATAAAAATAAACTAGCCGTGCTGCAATTCATTGGACATTCCAGAATTTCAACTTTGTCTTGCAATTTACAACTATGTATTGTTTCTTTATCATAATTATTGGAAGTTTAGCGTCTTTATAGCCAGATTTTACCCCTTGAAGACTGTACATATATAAAAATGCAGATTTGTTCCTGGATCTGTTTTGCATGTAGTTTCAAATCTAGTTATGGAAATTGGTCATTTTATTGTTACAAAAGAAAAATATTACTTAAAAATGAACTTGTTGGTTTTTTTCCCCCCTTAATATATTATTGAAGAAATATTTATATATGGCATGGGCTAAAATTTTTCTAAAGGGGGCTGTGTGAATTAAAACAAAAACTGCATCCCACACCCCAGCAACAGCGCCACTCTTGGCCATGGGCTTTGTCTGGTATTGCTGAGAAGCCTGTTAAGGTATGGACTCCACAAGACATACGTAGGTGTCCTGTGCGACACTAGCAGCAGAACCTTTAAGTCCTATAAGTTGCAAGGTAGGGCCTCCATGGATTGGACTTGTTTTTCTAGCACATTCCACAGATCCTCGATCGTATTGAAGTCTGGAGAATTTGGGGAACAAGTAAATACCTTGATCTCTTATCATGTTCCTCAAACTATTCCTGCACAATTTTTGCAGTGTGGCAGGACGCATTATCCTGCTGAAAAAAAAACACTGCCACTAGGGTATACCATAGCCATGAAGGGGTGTCCTTGGTCTGCAATAATGCTTACGTATGTTGTATGTTTTAAGGGAACATCCACATAAATGTAAGAACACACGATTCCCTAGCAGAACATTGTTCAGAGCATCACACTGCCTCTGCCAGCTGGCCTTCTTAGAATAGTGCAGCCTAAGGCCTTATTTACACAAACGTGTTTCACGTCCGTGATACGCGCGTGGACCTATGTAAGTCAATGGGGCCATTCAGACATTGTTTTTCACACAGCGTGTGTCCGCTGCGTGAAACTCACTGCATTTCCTATACTTTAGCGTTTTTTGCGCATCACACACCCATTGAAGTCAATGGGTGCGTGAAAATCACGCGCAGCACACAGACGTGATTCGCGCAACACTTCGAGAAATGACGGGAAAAATAAAACCACCTCCTTCATTTCATTTTCGAAACCTCAAAACCGTGTCATAAGGATGCCATAAACAGAAAGAATGCCTGCAGGCAAACAAACCCTTTTTCCCAACTACCCCAAAATACAATAAGAACAATATTTTATTATGCTACGTATAGCAGAACAAGACAGACCACATATATGTTTTTAAAATAGTCACTGCCAAGAGCCGGACATGAAGGTAAACTGCTGATACAAATGCCGCACTGTGTTAGCAACCATGAGGGCCATCATAGGTAGCATTAACAAGTTAAATTGGCTAAGTGATAAGGCAGTAGATACGGCTTGAGGCAGGAATTAAAACAGAGCCCCCTCGACATGTTTCGCTAACTAGTAGCGTCCTCAGAGGTACACGGGACTAATTAGAGGACGCTACTAGTTAGCGAAACATGTCGGGCGAGGGCTATGTTTGTTTTAATTCCTGCCTCAAGCCGTATCTACTGCCTTATCACTTAGGTAGCATTTACAAGTTAAATTGGCTATGACGGCCCTCATGGTTGCTAACACAGTGCGGCATTTGTATCAGCAGTTTACCTTCATGTCCGGCTCTTGGCAGTGACTATTTTAAAAACATATATGTGGTCTGTCTTGTTCTGCTATACGTAGCATAATAAAATATTGTTCTTATTGTATTTTGGGGTAGTTGGGAAAAAGGGTTTGTTTGCCTGCAGGCATTCTTTCTGTTCATTGTATATTATACCTGCCAACTACCCTGGGTCTCCATTCATTTTTTGTCATAAGGATGCCATATGCGCGAAAATCACGCAGCCACGCACCAAACACTGATGACACACGGAACTGCAACGCGCAAAAAACGTAAATAAGGCCTAATGCTATCTCTTCCCCAGATAAGAGACCACACGATGTAAAAGAAAACGTGATTTATCAGACTTCTTCCGTTACACCATGGTTCAGTTCCGATGCTCACATGCCCATTTGTAGAAGCTTTTAGTGGTGTACAGGAGTTGGCATGGGCACTCTGACCGGGTTGTTGCTATACAGCAAGCTGCAATGCACTGTGTCCTAACACCTTTCTATTAGAGCCAGCGTTAACTTTTGCAATTTATGCTACAGTAGGTTGCCTATGGAGTTGGACCAGACAGGCTTGTTTTCGCTCCACACATGCATGAGAGTCTTGGACAACCCGAACTTGCTCACTTTTGGTAGGTACTAACCACTACATACTGGGAACTCCCCAGAAGACCTGCAGTTTTGGAGATGCTCTGACCAAGTCGTCGAGCCATCACAATTTGGCCTTTGTCAAAGTTGCTCAGATCCTTAAGCTTGCCCATTTTCCCTTACATCAACTTCGAAAACAGACTATTCAGTTGTTGCTTAATATAGCCCACCCCAATGTTGCCAGTTAGTTGTTCTGTGTGTATAAATAATCCCATTCACATGGGTGCTAAGGTTTCAGCTTGCCTTTCTGTTGAGTGGTTAACCTGACGGAAACCCTCAGCGGAAAGGAACACAGATGTGAAAGGGCCCTAAGCTGCCTCTAGTGGCAGCTGCAGGAAGCAATCAATTTATGTTTTAAATAGGTCTTTGCAGGGGATTTGAAGCTGTATAAGTGTACTCATATATAGTATCTGAGAAAGAGAAACTGTAGAACATACTAGTTTCCCCGTTTCAGATGGTGAAATTAAGATAATTGTTCCCACTTGGTAGCAAAAAGATGTCCGGTGTAAAAATAATAATTCTATATATAGCTAAGAGACACTGATTAGTCATCTAACAGCTAAATGATATAGTATCATTATTAGAATCATAGTAGGTATAGTAGTATAACTAGGATTCAGAGCTGCCCAAGGTTCTAGAATTTCCAGAGTCCAAATTTGGAGTTATGATGGGAACACTGGTGACACAAAGAGTTGGGGGTCTGTGACTTACTTGCCAAAGACTTTAATCATGAAGACTGAAAATGACAACTTTAATTTCAAGGTATGCTGGAATTAGATTTGAGTGAATTTTTTCTTGAGTAAAGAATTTAGATGGTGTAATAAAGTTGTAAAATATTCCCATCAAAGAATGGATTACAATAGCAAATGCTTAGAACATTAACCCCTTCAGGACCCAGCCTGTTTTGGCCTTCAGGACACAGCCAATTTTTTCAAATCGAACATGTGTTACTTTATGTGGTAATAACATTGGAAGCGATTCTGAGATTGTTTTCTCGTGACATGTTGTACTTTGTTAGTGAAAAAATTGTCGATAAATTTGGTATTTTTTTCTGAAAAATACCAAAATTTAGAAAATATATTGGAATTAGTCTGTAAAAATGAAAATCTACTGTCTTTCTGAAAAAACATAGAAATTTTTAATATTTGCAAGGAATAATAAAGAAAATGCACCCCAACATTTGTAAAGCAATGTCTCCTGATTACGGCAATACCACATATGTGGTAATAAACTGCTGATTGGACCCACAGCAGGGCTCAGAAAGGAAGGAGCACTATTTGGATTTTGGCGCACAGATTTTGCTGGAATGGTTTCGGTGTCATGTCGCGTTTGCAACGCCCTGGAGGGGCCAAAACAGGGGAAACCCCCCAAAAGTTACCCCATTTTGGAAACACCCCTCAAGGAATTTTTCTAGGGGTATAGTGAGCATTCAGACCCCACGGGTCTTTTGCAGAATTTATTAGAAATATGCTGCGAAAATGAATATCACTTTTTTTTCCACTAAAATGTTGAATTTTCACAAGGGATAAAAGGAGGAAAAAAAACACAATTTTTGTAAAGCAATTTCTCCTGAGTACGGAAATACCCCACATGGGGTCATTTTTTTTTCATTAGAAATGAATTATCCCATGGAGGACGGATCCATTTTTTGATTTATTTTCGTTTTTCACTCCCCACGTTCTTAGCCATAACTTTTTTTCTTTTTCCGTCAGTAGAGTGGTGTGAGGGCTTCTTTCTTGCGGGAAGAGTTGTAGTTTCTATTGACACTATTTAAAGTGCCATAAAATGTACTTGGAAACAGAACAAAAATTCTTTGCGGGCTGATATAGGAAAAAAATCTGATACCACTTTTTTGGGTTTTAGTTTTCACAGCTTTCGCCGTGCGGTAAAAACGAAAACTTTACTTTATTCTGCGTCTCAATACAATTACGGTGATATCAAATTAATATAGTTTTTTTTTATATTTTACTACTTTTACAAAGAAAAATCTAATCGTTAAAATAAAAATTGTTTTGTTTCACCCCATTCTGAGAGCCGTAACTTTTTTATTTTTCGGTTGATTGAATGGTGGGAGATCTTATTTTTTGCAGGACGAGCTGTAGGTTTTATTAGTACCATTTTTGGTACATAAGTTGTATTTAATTTTTTTTTTGAGAGCTAAAGTGACAAAAAAAACAGCTTTTGGAGGTTTCAATTAAGTTTTTTACGGTGTTCACCGTGCGAGTTAAATAATGGTAGATTGTAATAGTTTGGCCTTTTACGGACGTAGCGATACCAATTTTGTTTATTTTTTTTACATTACTTTAGAAGAAAAAATGGGAAAAGGTTTTTTTTTTACTTTAAACTTTTTTCTCTCACTACTAAGACGTTTAATTCTTCTACACATTTTATTAGTCCCCTTCTGAGACTTGGACCAGCGATCATTGGATCGCTGGTACAATATACTGCAATACTAATGTATTGCAGTATTGTTATTTTTACAGGCTTCTGTAACCGCACGATCACTGTTCCTGTCCGTTAGTCCTGGGTGTCAGCTGTAATACACAGCTGACACCCGCAGCGTATGGAGCGGGCTCAGCACGTGGGCCCGCTCCATACATCAACCCCCACACCATGACCATCTATTAAGTCATAGTGCGCAAAGGGGTTAATGCACGGATGGGTGTGAATATTGCAATTTTCCACTGGTATGCCATTTTAGTGCATAATATGTTGTGCCCAGTTTGTGCCACTGAAGACAAATACCTCAAACGTTAAGCGGGTCCTCTCAGGTATGGCGATGCCATATATGTGGGCGCAAACTGCCCACTTGGACTTAACTTTAAACACGCCCAGTTGTACTTAAGTCCAAGTGGGCGTGTATTGTGTGTGTACATCTGGGTGTTTTTACTTGTTTTACTAGCTGGTCCGACACGATGCAGGACCTGGGGCAGGAAGTGACGTCACAGCGTGATCTCTCGAGAACACGCTGTGTGTCTGTGCACTGCCAGAAGCTGGGTGTTAACGAAGAGAAGCGGATGATGCTGATTCGTCAGCATCATACACTTCTATTCACAACGCCCAGCTAGTAAAATAAGTAAAAACGCCCAGATGTACACACACAATACACGCCCACTTGGACATAACTTTAAACACGCCCAGTTGTACTTAAGAAAGGCTCATTTGCATAAATATAAAAATGCTCATAACTTGGCCAAAAATGCTCGTTTTTGAAAAAAAAACAAACCGTTACTGTAATCTACATTGCAGCGCCGATCTGCTGCAATACGAGATAGGGGTTTGAAAATCTGGTGACAGAGCCTCTTTAAGGCCAGTGCATGCTTTTATATTCTAATCTGTAAAAAAACAAAACACATCTAAAATATATGTCAATATGCAAATGAAATATCTAGAGGATACATGAAGCACGCCGAATAATCCCACACATTAGGTTTTATTGACATAGACAGAAAAACAAAATAGTTACACAATCTGAAAAGCAACTCATATTTATAAAAATTCATAGATGTGTAGTTTTAAGGAAGAAAATAAAAAAGTAAAGTTACTTAAAACCTATACTCCGAGTACCTGCAATGCAGAGGCCAGCCGTGTCCCCCACCAAATTTTAAATGTGACGGCAGTTGGGAGAGAAGATGATTTTGTTGTCCAGGAATAGTGTTTTAGCACTTTACACTATTCTTGCCATCAAAAAACAATGGAGTCGGCAGTGCTATTCTTGCCGTCAAAAGCAGCGAAACGCCAATGGACCCTACTAGAAGTTAATAGCATCTGTCAAACATAAAAAATACTCAGGATTTGCTCCATAGAAAAAGTATGGGTATGTCACACTATACGTTTATTTACAAATATATACATCAGGTGGGTTGGGGTTCAAACACAAGGAAGGGAAAGGTACACTCAGGGCAGCTTTGGATGCTTTTAATGGACCAAAACTGCCCTGTGTGATCCTGGCCTGGTTACCTTACAGGGCAACATAAGAGCACTGGAAAAACCTCTAGTATGGCAAGTACTCATGTCAGGAAAACCCTGTCAACCTCAATGAAAACCCATCAACATCAAAGAAAGCATAGAATGGGCTAAACATACATAAAATGATGTTAACACATTTCTAGACATTTTATACTTCATAAAAGACGGTCTATAAAGTGAAGTACAATCACAGCATAATACTTGTACAATTTCATCAATGATGCCCTGCACCCATTCTTCCCTGAGTTCACGTACTTGTCGAAAGTAACTAGAAGTGCATTTGCTTGGAAGTCATTTAGTGGTCTAGAGTTCTCCTTCACACCCAGTCTGTACTGCATTGTTGGTGGACTGCTCAGAAAGCTACCACAAATCCTCAGCCATCATAGATGGTATCTCTAGGACAGCTACACTAGTCTTTCGACATAACAGAAGCCACATTGCTTTGCCTGATCCGTTGTGAGATGGATACCACCAGCACCCGACAGACCCCTTTGACTTATAATGGGGTCGGACAGGTTCCAGAATGGGGTTTATGATTTTCACAGGAAAAATAGCGCTGCATTCAGCGATATTTTTCTGAACAGAGCCACCAATGCAGATGTGATCAGAGCCTTAAACACAGGAGCAGATTTCTCGGTTGCCCTGGACTCCAGGCTCATAGCACTTACCTATGCTGATGCATTTCAACTAGAGAGGAGTAATTTTGCTGACTTGCCAGCTACTAGAATGCATTGGGTGAATAGATTTGCCAGATTCCATTTAAGAGAACAAGCCAATTTAATCTCCCGTTGTAATTCTATGTAAACTGGTTAATCTGATAGTAAGAACAGGAGTGGTCAGGACGGTTTTCAGCCTATAGATGTAGCCATTCAATTCACTAACGGCAAGCATAGAGAAAAAATTCATTCTGAAAAACCTGCGTAAGAGAAGGAAAGTTGATAGAAACAATTAAAAAAAAACAATACTCACCTGTTCAATCCCCCAGGCGTTCCCATCGGCCTTTGTTGACTTTTCCCCAGAAATGACATGCCGTTCATGCATGTAACCACTTCAGCCAATCACTCCCCTCAGGGGTGATGCTAGAATGTAAGGCACGAGACAGCTGAGGCCAGTGATTGGCTGATGTGATTACGTGTATGAATGGCACATCATCACTGCGGGAAAGTCAACCAAGACCTGCAGGGACCAGACGTGCAGCGGTGCTGCTCTTAAAGTATTTTTACAATCCTGGACAATTAAAGACAGTGAGGAAATATATCAAAGTTGCTTAACTCTTCATTAGATCAGGATTACATGTTATTTACAGGACAGGACGGCAGTTGTGCTGCTGCTAACACTCATTTTGTTTAACCATAAGGTTTCTTTTGCTTGGCAAGAATCGCATAGTCTGCAGCAATATTGTTCCCCAGAAGGTAAACATGACTGATCCATTATAAAAGCAATGAGATTTGTCAGGATTAATTTCAAAGCCACCCTGTCAAAGTGGTCATGGCTCCTTTAATAACAGAAGCCATTAACCGAACGTGGACAAAGCGTTAAAAAAATGCATATGGAGGGATGCAGATACCGCCCCACCCTAACACTTGCAAATACTAGTAGTATCCTTTTAGAATTCATCTATGCTCGATTGACATTTTAGTTTGAGCGGTTGCTTTTATTAATTAATTACAATGAAAAATCTGCATTACCCTGTAGATAGTCCAAGATGTCCAACAGACACCGGCTTGGCGAGTTGCTCGTTCTACCTTTGAAAAGTCAGAACAAAAAAAAGGACATGCAGCCTCTTTTCTATAAATAGGACTTCAAAATATGAGTTTTGCTATAATACAAGTTAAAAAAAAAAATATTCCCACAACCACCCATGTCCTTTTCTGAAGCACTTGGATGGATCAGCAAACCATGGCTATTGCCTGAATTATAAACTATGGCAACTTCTGCCCAATAAGCAGTGATGTGTAGAGATCCTTGCTTGAGGTGATGGAAAGAAATCCCATTCAATTCTACATAAAAGGAAATGAACAGAAAATCAAAGTCCAAAAGGTGATCGCCACCTTCAAGAACTAAGAAAAATCCTGTAAAATGAGGCCTCCGGCACTGCACAGATCAAGTACCAGAATGTGCTACTTTACAAGAAACCTCTTTTCAACCTAAACTAAATGATAAAATATGTTGAGCTCAATAGTAAGGCCATTGGAACTAACGAGGTATGGAGTAAATATATAGATGCAGTCAAGCTATATTTAAAGGGATTGTCCAGGATTAGAAAATTAAATTAATGAATGGAACGGAACTATTAGATACAATGGGCAAGAATGGCGCAGTTTCTTTAAAAAAAAAAAAAGCAAGCAGATCCTTTCGAATGCCAGACTACCTATTTAATTGGCTGAAAGTTTAAATTGAACAGGGTTTGGAATTAAAGGGGTTTCCCCATCAGGGACAGTTATGACATATCCACGTTCTACCTCTCTGCGTTGCGGCTGAAGCGTGTCATTTCCGACCATGAAGAAGAAGAACACCGTGTAGCTCGCTGAGCTACTCGGTTTCCTTAAGTCCCATAGAACTGAACTCTAGTTACGGAAACAGCGTAGCTCGCTTTCTAGAGATAGGTGCAGGTCCCAGAGGTGTGACCCACATCTGACATTTATGATATATCCTGTGAATATGTCAAACGTCCCTGATGGGAAAACCCCTTTAAAAAGGGGATTGCGGGGGAAAAACATTGATGGCTTATCCTTAGAATAGGTCTTCAATGTGTGATTGGTAGGGGTCTTCAGCAGAAGGGCCTTTAGGCAATGTCCAGATGTGGCGGTTAATTTCCACCACAGATTTTGAAGAGATGCACAGCAAAATTTGTATGCGTTACATGCGGATTTCACCCTTTGCACTGCGGAACCTGCACCGCAAATGCTGAGAGTCTGAACCTGGCTTTAAGGTTTATCCAGGCACATGTGCAGCTGTGTTTAGTTCTTCAGCTCAGTCCCATTTAAGTGAATAGGGCGGAGATGTAGTACACATCCGCACGTACCAATGAGCCACTTTGCCTAGGTAAACAACGATCATTTGCTGATTGGTAGGGGATCCTGGGAATCGTACCGCAACTCCCCCTCCCCCACACATTGATGGAAACATTTTTTGCCAGAGAATCCATTTAAAAAGGTGTGTGGATTGTTAAACTTATTATAAAACTGTACAACACAACCCTATACCATCCTGTACAGCTCAAAGGCAGCAGTAAAAAAAAAAAAAAAAAAAAAAAAAAAAAAAGGATTATACAAAACAAAAGTAGCTTTAAAATAGAAGAACCATAAAAGAAAACAAAGACTCAATATGAGTGAAAACAATTCATATACTTTGGGTAACAGTGACAAACTATTTCTTAGAGGAGCTCAGAGGCTTTAGCGTAGTAGACTGTATATCGCACAGTGGTCCGAAGCGTCCATTGGCATCTTTGGCTCTCATGGCAAAAGAATATGTGGTGTCCTCAACAAATTGTGTGAGCGTACAAGCCATTGGTAATGGTAAAGCCTTGATTTCACCTATCTTTTTCCAGAGTTTTTTGGGGTTGTTTGGATCTCCCTGGTGTACATAAAGGCAATAGGCTTTAGCAGGAGCACAGCTGGGATCAGAATTGTGGATGTTCCATGACAAGGCGATGCCTTTGGGGTTTTGGACTTGAGCAAGTCTTAGATGAGGCTTTTGTGGAGGCTTTAACTCTGCACATTCAGGGTTTGATGACGTTTTTAGTATGGCCACTGACTCGTGTATCTTCTAAGAAAGAAAAGGACAACATAAAAGTGACTACGTTATAAAAAGGCTTCTGAGAAAGTGTTAGGGTATGTTCACATGGCAGCGTCCGATACGGCTGAAATTACGGAGCTGTTTTCAGGAGAAAACAGCTCCGGAATTTCAGACGTAAATTGCTCGTACTCGCGTTTTTCGCGGTGGCAATTACGGACTTAATTGGAGGTGTTTTTCAATGGTGCCAATGAAAAACGGCTCCATTTACGTCTCAAGAAGTGACATGCACTTCTTTGACGCGGGCGTCTTTTTTACGCGCTGTCTTTTGACAGCGGCGCGTAAAAAAAATGACCGTCGGCACAGAACATCGTAAAACCCATTCAATCGTTTGCCGACGCTTTGGAGCCGTATTTTCGGACGCAATTCGAGGTTAAAACGCCCGAATTACGTCCGTAAATAGGGTGTGTGAACCCAGCCTTAGACATAATATGCAGTGAATCAAAACAAATTGGTACAAGGGGCCATAATGAAGGTCTATAAAAACTACTAAACAATTAGACCACAACACACATTTAGGTATACTGAATATTAAACTGTGCACCGATTTGCAGTGGAATAAAAATTTGAGGTGGAGAGAAAACTATTTAACTTTTATTTTACGGAAAATTGCTCTCCAGGGCCTAATATTTAGGAGGTGGGCATTCCGAATTGACATGAAGTTCTGGTGGTTGCAGCATCTACTGCTCTTCTACCCACACACCTGTATTGATATGTGCCTCATACAGGCAGGAATCACACAATGTTTACGCAGGTTTGCAGTTGTGTTTTTTTGCAGCATTTATTATTTGCCAAAAAACACTGCTGCCGGATGTTCTTGAAGATCTATAATAAACTATGAGAAAACCTATATTCACAGCATTTCGATTTTTGCGGATCAGTGTCTTTTTATCCAAAAGGCAGTATGCTGGAGGTATCGGTTTTTTTCTAGTGTTTTTGCCCCACAGGCTTTTGTATAAAATTTCACAAAAACGCCTGGAAAATGTATGTGCAAAATGACTCGTTTGTGAGGCCTAAATGGGTTGTCTGTTAAAAATGAAGCAACATTGCAAATATTCTTCATTAAAAATATCTTCGTTTTAGGTCGACAGCTCCTATGGTAACAGACTACAAAAACTCTGTGTAGTCGGATTCTGAAGTCACACTTGTTTTCATGAGGACATACATTTTGGTAGGTTAGCAAGAAGTAGGGGACAGATAGATGGCAACATGACTGCAGGCTCAGACTACTCATAGGGTTTGTTTGAAGTATGTTACGGGCATGATGCAGATTTTCAAATCTGAAGTATGCCCTATCTTTTATGGATTTCACTCATGGCAATGCAAAGGGTAAAATTAGTACTTGCCAGTGGATGAAAATATAGTATATAATAATATTATTATTTAATAGCGGTTCTCTTACCTCTGATGAAGGCGATTTGGGAATGGCCTGTTTTCCTTCCTTTACATCACAGCTTAATGAAGACTCATTATTATCCCCCGACGTCAGGTCGTTCATGACAGAGTGTTTATCAGAAACATTTTCAACACTAACTTTCTCTTGAGACATTGTTGCTGATGCAGACGGACCGCCATTTGGAATACATTCTTCAGTAACCATTTTTGAATCTGAAAAAAACAACTATTCTTATATTCTAACATTTTGGACCACTACTTCAACTACAAACTTGACCTTCAATAGTCATACATCTTATTAACAATAGCTCCAGAATACATGAAAAACAGGTGTTTAAAGCGGATCTGTCATATGCTGCCCTGTCTGAGGTCAGCATATAGAAGTGATAGACAATGATTTCAGGGGTCAGTCACTTTTTGGTTAAATTAACATAGTTTAGGAGAATTTAAATATTATATTTGTGGCGCAATTCACCTTGATTATCTATCTATCTATCTATTCATGCTCCCCCGCACTACAGTCGCACAATTTTCCCTCTGCCCAGCGTGTCCATCACCTGTGACGATTCCCCTTTACCATTTGACATGACAGATTTTGTAAATGTTGGGGTTCTATGAATCATGGCCCCAGCTAATCACTAGAACAGAAGGGCTGCAGCGCTCTACTATACACTATGCCCTTGACAGAATATTACCACTGAAAACAATGACTTGAGAGGAATGAGTAGATAGATTTTCAATGACATTAGATGATGTGTAAAGATAAACCTTCTGAGAATTCTGCTTAATCCGCACCGCAAAACCGTGACGATTTACAGTACAATACCCCATCTACACAGAAATATGAGAACGCAACAGATTTTTAAATGCATAGGGTGAAATTTGTGACATATCTGCAAAACAATCCGCCAGTAACGTCTGAACATGCCCTTAGCATTTGGGTCAGTGTAGCGCTAGGAATGACATAAGCAGCATAACAGACTTCTTTCCTATAAACATTCCACTCATTGGTATGGCAGAAATTTTCCTTTTTCAGTAAACTGTGTACATCAAGAAGCATAACTGCTCTCTTCCCACGTCTCGGTAGTGAGATGGCGCATGCGGGTTAGCGGCGCTCTCACTACACACAGGGCGAGCATGCGCAGTTCAGCAGCACTTGCTTGTTCTGTCTCTTCAGCTCCCAGGGTTGCTTGGGTAACGTCCTTTTGAGTGGGGCAGCGGGTGGTCATGTGGTCTGAAACTTGGACCGTCCATTCTGCCATCCGAGAAATGACGGGGCTGCCGATTAGGAAGGGAAAAGCATCTAGGAGATGGTTGGGAAGGAAAAATTCTTTATGCAATTCCTGTAGTGTAAAGTTGGAAGTGGAGGTACTGTTTATGGTGGACTATAATGCTACGTTCACACATTGTGGAAGGACCAACTAATTGTTACACATATTCAGTAGGAAATCGCACATAAGTACAATGCAAGTGAATAGGGTTTAGAAATCTAGATTCACATGCTACTTAATAAATGTGAGAGCTTGCTGAATAAATTTACTGTTACAGATTCCCTGCAGGAATTCCACAGGTTTCACCAACTGTATAGGAATGGTGTGAATCTGCATCAAAACCTGCATGTTAATACACGTAGATTTGCTTTTGGATTCTTCAGGTGTGAATATGGCATCACTGGCTGTAAACGGTTTATCACTTGACGGTACCTTTATCAGATTTTTGCCCTTCATCATCAGTTAGATCAATTACTGTCTTGACTGTCTTTTCCTGTTGAAGAAATACAATACCTTATAATTTTTTTTTGGGAGTAATTAATTATGGCATCATACAGCATCATGAAAGCAAATACACAATCCATAGAGAATAGGATACAGAAATCACTCAGAATGTTACTATCATAAGTGATTTTCTATAAGCAGCTCACATAAAATACGCTAAAAAGGTTCCTACCGTTCGCGAAGAATGAGCTCTCTTATTATGCTCCATGATGGAGTCCATGATTTTTTTCATAGCTAATAAAAGAAAAATGTAAAGGGTTATATTTCTTTACAAATATGACCAAAGCAGCTAGATGATTATAGAAGTGTTCTCCAACCAGAGGTTCAAGAGGCACATACGGCTATCAGGACCCCTTATAGGTGGCGACACAGCAGGTGTCTGTTTTAGGCTTCCTGCACACGAGATGGAAATGCTGCTTGCAGAAAGTCTGCAGCGTTAAGGCAAAACAAATGAACATGCTGCAGGTTGACAATCCGAACCAGAGGTTAATTTCTGCATGTGTTTTTTTTTTTTACAGATTTTATCGGCAGCGTGTGGATTAGATTTGTTTAAATCTCATCCGCTTTGCTCCTACACTTCCGAATTTCCACACTGAAATTCTGCTGCATTTCCGTCCTGTGTGCAGGAGGCCATAAAGCGAATGTCCCCCTTTATCATCATGTGTTTTAGGTCCAATAGACATCCGATAGAGCATGGAAAAAAAGACGTTTAACAGAATCCCACTGGAAAAAAATATGTCTATTTCTCCATAAGTAAATCGGAGGCATGCAGCGGTACAGTAGATCCCTATGTAAATCTATGGGTTCTGTATTTATGGCCCTGTGCATGAGGCCCTCAACACACAAGTTTTGGTCAGACAGATTTCCTACAGAATGGATGTATCATTTTCTAAAGGCTTCTTTCACACTGCGTTTTCCTTATATATTTGACATGTATTGGGAATGAATCCGGCGCATAGGTCAAAAGTACCCAGAGGCTTCCATTACACCAATATAGGTTAAAGAGCTTTGTTTGCTGGATAGCACAGCCTAGTCCACTACGCTATTCTATCCAGAGGCATCAGTAAAAAAAAGTGTGTGTAAAACGCATACTTTTTTTTTTTTCTCTTATCCTGGTAGCCTATGGGTGACAGATGCCATTCCATATACTTCGTGGGCTTTAATAGCTTATAAACAGATGCCAACTAAGCCTATGGGTGATGGATGAATTAAATGGATGCCTAACAGCGGCACCCGTCAACCATAGTCTATAATGGTATCCGTTTAACGCATATGTCATGAAAATGGTAATGAGAGTTCATGACTTATCCGTTAAACGGATATTATTATCGTCTATGAGTGATGGATGCCACGGTTAGGCATCGGTCACAGCCTCAGTTGAACACATACATCAGGGACCATTAAATACTGTGTGAAAAGAGCCTAAACTAAGTGCACAGTATCTATTGCGTATCTGTCTGGGAGGAAGAAAACATTATGCTGTCATGTACTCTTTAATTTTTGATGGCTATCCTGCTTCCTGGCAGTCTCACACTACATATAAGCTATTTTCGGTAATAAAATGCTGGCACATCATGCCATATGGAAAGTTAGAAGTTAGTAAAGGCACTACATAACAAATGCATACATATGAACTAGTGAACATTGTATTTTTAGAGCTTCGTACCTGCGCTGTCCATTTTTGTTGAAGGATTATTTGGACGTTCTGTTTGGAATGGTTCTAGGTTGCTGAAAAGAAAATCAATGCATTTAATGGTTTTCTTTTAATGAGGATGTAAAACATTGAGCAGAATAAATTGGGAAGTCATTATAAAAAATACAATGATTTATGCAGCAAAATAGTAGTGCAAGAAGTCTAGTACATACACGACAAATGATACAAAACCTGTGTTACGAAAAACAGATGAGCGCAAACCGATTCATTCTGTGTTAGATTCCCCTATAGGTTAGAATTTTTCCTTGAGCAAGACATTAATATGAATCTTCACCTCAGTGCCACGAAGATATTAGGAACTTGTAAACAATATATTAGGGAATATATACAAATTATACAAATTAGGCAGCACTTGACCGAACCTGCTGAATTATTGTGTAAAGGGGTCTACCGACTCTCCCTTGACCGCAGATGTCGGAGGGAAGGAGGATTGGGCAGGTTGTCTTTCAACATGCCTGATCCTTTGTTCCCACAAGAAATAGTCTGCTGCAAGGTGTCTGTCAGTGACCTATTCCCCTCTGCCCATTGAAATAAGCATGAATGCTTGGCCGAACCCAGTGTGCATGTTTTTGAGATTCAGATTTTTTTTTTTTAAATATGTATGGACATCTTTAGTTATAAAAGAGGAATACAGGAAATTGGGGGGGGGGGGCTCTAAAAAGATAGCCATCAGTTACATCAGTTCTGACCCAAACTGAATGGTAAAAAGATGTGAGAAATTAGTCTTCTGTCCATCTGAAATGGATTCTGTCATTTATGTTAAAGTGTAGCTAAACGTTTGACAAACTTCTGACATGTCATAGTGATATGTCAGAAGATTTGATTGGTGGGGGTCCGAGCACTGAGACCCCCACAAATCGCTAGAGCGAAGCAGCTGAAGCGTTCGTGTGAGCGTTCAGCTGCTTCGTGTCTGTTCGGCTTTTTCCGGAAATAAATGTATCGTGTACGGACTCAATAGAAAGCCTATGAGCCTGTACTCCGATACATCGGCTTTCCGGAAAAAGGCGAACAGACACGAAGCGGCTGAGCGCTCACACGAACGCTTCAGCTGCTTCGTACTAGCGATTGGTGGGGGGTTTCCGTGCTCGGACCCCCACCAATCCAAACTTCTGACATGTCACTATGACATGTCAGAAGTTTGTCGAACGTTTAGCTACACTTTAAAGTTTGAAATGAATAAAGAAAGAGGACTATAAAAAAAACAACTGCAAATTATTCTTGGACATATCCAAAGCTTGTAAAATCCGACTTCAGTGCCTAAACGAGATTAATGTACATTCCAGACAACTACAACGTGGCTCTCAGAGGCGGTGTGAGATTTTCAGAGCTGGGGAAATACCTAAGCAGCACACAAGATCTCGGGGCTCTGGTGGTACTGGAAACCACTTCAGGTATTAGAATAGTGAGGATTCCAAAAAACAGACACCTACCATTCCATATTCATTTTCATGGACTGGCAAGTATGAATCCATAAGGAAGTTGCAAACAAAATTCCCCCCAGACCCTTTCCTTGTGGTTCTGCAGAACATCCTAGCAACAATGTGGGTCTGCATTTAGAAAAAAGGTTGTCCTGGTGAAAATTGGAACGTATGTAAAGGTAAAGAGTATGGGCAGCACAGCAGAACCAGATAAGCCTGCAGGGCCCAAATGGGTGCCAGACTCCAGGGAACTGACTTGTAGATCCCACAATGTCCAAACAAAAAGTAAAAGAGGCAGCACTCCAAGCAGATGTCGGAAATAAGGTAGATTTATTCTCCCATCAGTGCAAAAGCCAGTGCAACGTTTCAGCTGTTCAATGCAGCCTTAGTCAAGCATTTTTACTTTTCGTTCGGCTTTGTATGTGGAATTGAAGTGGCAGATACCATCATTATTGGCATAGCGTGTCTTCATTAGAGGAATGATCCCCAAACTCTTACAAGTCAGGATGAGCTAAAGTAAGGCTCTGTTCACACCGCACTTGGGGCATACATTTTGCATGTCCGATTTAAGTCCATGGGATAGGTCATACATTTCTGATAGGTGTGTGTCCTAGTTCTGGGACCCACACTTATCTCGAGAATTGGGCTTTGTGGTTTCCTTAACTCCCTTAGAAATCAATGGAGGGACAATATCAAACTGGTCATGCCCCCTGAGGAAGCTGGAAGGCGAAAACAGTCGGGTATATCATGGAGGAGAATGTTTTGACTTGAAAGCAGTTCTGCCTAAAACTTTGGGCACATTTTTAGGGGATTATAACATTAAAAGAAGCATGGCTTGAATCCTGTAAGGTTTTGCACAGTGGTGTATATTGATATACCCAACAAGGTGGTTAGGGCTCAGATTAGGGACACAGGCTTATTCAGACGAACGTATAATACGTCCGTGCTACGCGCGTGATTTTCACGGACCTATGTTAGTCAATGGGGCCGTTCAGACCGTCCGTGATTTTCACGCAGCGTATGTCCGCTGCATAAAACTCACGACATGTCCTATGTTTACAAACATAAAAACAGTGTCATAATGATGTCGACCGTGCGAAAATCACGCAGCCAAGCACCATATGCTGCTGACACACGTAACTTTTATGGACTTTTTGCGCACGCAAAACGCTGCGTTTGTGAATGCTCGTGTGAATCCGGCCTTAGGGAAATGCACTACTACCTTGATTGGCCTACATAGACATCTGTAGCGTACAGACAGAGGTGGAGAATTAGCCACTGGATTCTCAAAAAAAGGAGAATCTGAATCGTGCTATATAAAATAGATGGAATCCTCTGTTAAAAAAGGCAAATCTATTACTCTGTTAGCTCCTCCCACACAACGCAGAGTTATCCGCAACTACTAATCTGTACAGAAGGGAAGCTTCATTGTTATCAATGGGGGAGGAGCTACATGTTGAATTGTTGGGCTACTTCAGTCTGTACATAAGCAGGGGGAGCAGAAAAACAAGGAAATGAGCAAAAAATCTGAAATCAGAAAACCGTCCAACGGACAACCATCCACGTAAAAACAACAATTGGGAGGAAGCTGTGTCCCCCGATGGATGAGCAAAGCGGAGTACTTAAAAAAAATATTGTTTGTCTCACTAGGGAACACAGACCAAGGGCCCCAGACGTGGGAGCAGAAGAAGAAAAGAAAAAAAATGTAATAATCTACTCCACAGATGCCTACCAGACCTTGCGTCCCAGCATAGCATCTGCTGATGCAAAAGTGTGCAATCTGTAAAACTTGCCAAACGAATGTAGTCTTGTGCACATGAAGAGAAGAATGGGGGTGCTCTCCCTTTGACCGGGTAGGCTTCGCGAATAGTCAACCAAATTCAGTAGGCAATAGTAACCTTAGGCCGGGTTTCCACGGGTCGGATACGCTGCGTAAAAACTGTGCAGCGTATCCCACCTGGAACCCGCAGCACCTTCCTTCGAAACGGAATTTCCGCTGCAGAAAGCAGCACTGTGAAAAAAGCAAAAAAACTTTCACACTTAGGGTATGTTCACACGGCAGCGTCCGTAACGGCTGAAATTACGGGGCTGTTTTCAGGAGAAAACAGCACCGTAATTTCAGCCGTTATGGCAGGTTGAGGTGCTTTTTGCTGCGTCCATTACGGACGTTAAATGGAGCTGGTTTTCCATGGAAAACGGCTCCATTTACGTCTGAAGAAGTGACAGGCACTTCTTTGACGCAGGCGTCTTCTTTACGCCCCGCCTTTTGACAGCGGGGCGTAAAAAAAATGACCGTGTGCACAGAACATCGTAAGACCCATTCTAATGAATGGGCAGATGTTTGCCAACGCTATCGAGGCGCATTTTCGGACGTAAATCGAGGCGTAAAACGCCCGAATTACGTCCGTAAATAAGCCGTGTGAACATACCCTTACCCTCTCCCACTTCTCCATTCGTAGTCTGGTCTCCTAAGATGAAGTTGCAGGCCATGTGACACTGCAGTCTGATTGGTTGCAGCTGTCACATGGGATACGTCGTCATCCCAAGAGGCTGGACTGAAGGAAGGATTCTGGGTATGTTTTGTGATTTTTAAGATGTGATCACTGCAATTCCACCGTAAAAGTCGCAACACATGGCTTTGTTGCAGGTTTTGCATCCACATTAAATTCAATGGGGAAAACTCGCAACAGGAAATCAACGAAAAAACAGCATACATTGATATGCTACGGAATTAAATTCCGCACCACAGGTCAATTTATTAGCGTTTACGCTGCGTTTTTTCCCCGCAGCGTGGGCATGAGATTTTCTTAATTTTACCCACTTCTCTGCTACTGTAAATACTGCAGAATCTCCGCACAGAATTCCGCAGCGCTTACACTACGTGGGTACCCAGCCTTAGAGGCCATCAAACCCTTCCGCAAACCTTCCGAAAGAACAAACAAGGAATCAGACCTGCAGAAGGAGGAAGTGAGTGACAAGACCACCCCTTAAGGCATGGACAACATGTTGTGAAGAGAATGTTCCCCGAGATACATCGGGGACGAGCAATAGGAATGTAAGAGGACTTTCTCGTTGAGATCAAAGAAGATCACCTTGGGCAAAAAAAGAAAGGCTCTGTACGTAGCACTGCCTTATCCTGAGGCAGAGTTAATAACAGAGAACAAGAAAACGGGGCTGGCAGCTCAAGATCCCTCCTCATAGAGGTCACTGCCACGAGGAACGTCACCTTTCCCAGTGAGGAGACATAAGGAGATCTCTCGTACAGGTTCAAACAGAGCTGGTTGCAGAGCTTCTGAAAACAAGGACAAGTCCCATGAAGGGGTTAGTGATCGATAGGTGGAACTGCGTGAGCAACCCTTGGCAAGAAAGTCCCAATGTCAGACTTGGATGCTAGTGGTCTGTTGAAGAGCACAGACAACGCAGAGACCTGCCCTTTAAGGGAACTCCAGGCAAGACTGTGGTCAAGCCCTAAAATCCTGGACAGAGAAAAAAAAAAACTATGGGAGGAAGATTCACACCAATGTAGGCAAGTCTTCCAAGTACAGTGGTAACTTTGGACTGAGAAAGGCTCTCTAGCCTACATGGTGTGGATCACCCGCTCTGACTGCCACACCGTTAAACGTAGCGACTGAGAACTGGGATGGAAGAAAAGTCCCTGAGAGAGTGGATCAGACCGGAGCAGCAATGACCAGGTGACGTCAGCCAGCAAATACCAACAATGACTAGGCCAATCCAGGGTCACGCGGATGGTGGGAATCCCCTTTGCCTTGGTCCACCTGAGAAGTGTGGGAAGAGGTAGAGGGGGTAGAAATAAATTAGTCCTATTGAGCCACTAAAGTGTAGACCGCTCATGCTTTGGGATCTAAAGCTCAAGATATGAATCGGGGAAGCTAATGGTTGTGCCTGAATGCCATGAAGTCATCATCTGGCCTGCCCCACCTGGCGTGGATCTGGTCGAAAACCTATTGATGGAGACCACGCCCCTGGGATAACCCATTTGAGACTGAGGAAATCTGTGATCCAATTGTCAACCCCTGGGATGTAAACTGTCGAGAGGGCGGGAACATGAAGCATCACCTACTCCAGGATCCTCGCAGCTTCTGCTATTGCTGCTGAACTCTGTGTTCCTCCCTGGCAGAAGTCGCACTACATATTTTCCAGCAGAGCTAAAATACTCCTTTTTTTCTGCTGCTGGTAATGCTGCAACAGATAACAGTCTAACCACAGCACTTACAACAGATGCTTTACATATACATACACAACTGGGGGGGGGGGGGGTGAATAACAAAACGTGTCCCCTCATGCACTACAGGTTCCAATCTGGGGCCACAAATTGTATTATCCCTCCGAGGGCCACATTTAACTTACCAGACATAAAGAGTACACCCGCAGGGGCCACAGCAACAATCATAACAGGGTCACAGTTAGCTAGAGCCTCGTGATATCCACACCTTAGGAGCCAGTATGGTTAGGATATGTATGAGGTCCCTACTATGCGGTCATACTAGGAGCACATCAGGGGCCACACACAGTTCCCATTATTTGATACTGGAGACAAGCTGCCTGCTTCGCCCTGTCAGCAGCACTTGTTATCAACCTTTTTCCCCACCTGCCATTGCAGTGGAAGAAGGAGCAACCCTGGGGGATGGGTGAGGATGAGAGCCACCAGCTGAGGGACCGTCGCACGGTCAGGCGAAGTATAATTTGTCGGTCCAAGGAATCCAGGGAGCGGTTCCACCGGGAGATATGTCTAACACAGCAGTAGAGGGGTCGCTATGCTCCACTTTACAAAAGAGGGGACATGGTGGTAACAAGGAGTCCACCCAGGTACCGCAGAAGGCAAGAAAGATACTTTCCTTAATAAATGTGGTAATAGCAGAACCGAAACTATCACTGTGCTGCCAAGTAAATAGTCCCTAACTCAAAAGTAACTGGCTCAGAGTCAGAGGGGGGATCTGAGGGTAAAATATATGCCCAAGGGCTGATTGCTGGGAAGAAGACCGGAGTACTGGTAGTTCCACCCACGAAACGCAGGAGCAAAGATGGCGTCCAGAAGGAGGTTTGCTGCCGTAGGTTGAGAGCAACTCATGGCAGTGCGTACTTGTCTGCACCATCTGGTAGGAGATCTGACAGGAATGCGACTGACATGCAACAAGTGGAGTGGGGAGGAAGGCCAGGCTTGCCATATTTACCTCTAATGGAAGGCCACCTGCACTTCCAATATACAGGGGACCTTTAAAGACACCCCCAACCTGTGCCATCCTCTGACATGGTGGAACACTGATGGGGAGCAGCAAAGAGGGGTGACCCTCAAGCTGGTGGGCAACAGAAGAGTTTAGGCTTAGTTTTGTATTATGATTTCAACCATTTAAAGTTAAGTCGCTAATTATTATTGCAACATCTATGTGGAACTAAATATTAATGGCCGAGGAGATGCAACCAATGTCTTAACTGTGTAGGAGTGCCCCACCGATCACGAGTATAAAAGGAGTTTCAGCATTCAGTTAATCACTGCAGCACCTTCTTAGGGTATGTTCACACACACACTAATTACGGACGTAAATCGGGCGTATTAACCCCCGAATTACGTCCGAAATTACGGCTTGAATGTGTTGACAAACATCTGCCCATTGAAAGCAATGGGCTGACGTTTGTCTGTTCACACGAGGCGTATATTTACGCGCCGCTGTCAAAAGACGGCGCGTAAATAGACGCCCGCGTCAAAGAAGTGACCTGTCACTTCTTGGGGCGTAATTGGAGCCGTTATTCATTGACTCCAATGAAAAGCAGCGCCAATTACGTCCGTAATGGACGCGGCGTTCAAGCGCCTGCACATGCCGTTACGGCTGAAATGACGGGGCTGTTTTCTCCTGAAAACACCCCCGTAATTTCGGCCGTTACGGACGCTGCCGTGAGAACATACCCTTAGTTTTCCCAAAACCGCACCGCTCTTGCCTATGGGCCGTGTCTAGTACTGAAGTTAAGTCCCTTTCAAAGAATGGGTTTGATCGGTTACCAGAAAGCAGACATAGCGCACGGACAAGTCCCTGGTAAAATTTGGAAGAGAATGTGTTTCTTCACCTAGTAGCATGGCCCCATATTTTTATGGACTGGTGGGGGTCCTTAGGATATGCCATCAATGTGTAGTCCTAGAGAACTCCTTTTAAGGGGTTCTCCGGACATTTTATATTGATGGCCTATCCTCAGGATAGATCAATATCAGATCAGTGGGGGTCCAAATCCAGGAACCCCTATCAAACATCTGATTGAAGGGGCCGGAGTGACTAACACCATGCCCGTAGCGGCTGTGCCTAGAGTTTGCAGCTCAGGTCCCATTCGACTGGAACTGCAATCCCAGGCACAGCCGCTACGGATGTGTATCGTGATATGCATGGTATGCATTGAAGAGGCTGCGGTGTTCATCGCCGCAGACCGTTCAGTCAGCTGATCGGTGGGGGTGCCGGGAGTCACCCCCCTATCAGATATTGATGACTCGGTCGAAGAATAGGTGATCACTATAAAATTGACAACTGGGGCACTTTGTATTCCCGGCCTTAAGATCACAGGGTTTGCTGGTGTTATTCAGCTAAGGAGATCATGTTAGGGTACTGTAGATTTACATTCACAGAATTTTCTGTCAACTCTCTATCTCAGGGTACTATACGACTGCATTGAGGTATGGCAAAGTTAGATTTACTGTAAATTCTCATTTAACATTTCTGCTACTTCGATTCGGAAAAGCCAAACTAGTGAATAATACAACAGTGTGCTATATACAATGCATTCGGAAAAACTTCAATTTTTTCATAATAAGGCCTTGTGCTAAAATAAAAAAATAAAAACCATTTTCCCATCATTCTGCACTCATTACCCCATAATGACAAAGTGAAAACAAAATGTTAGTAATCTTTGCTAATTTATTGAACAGGAAAATCTAAAATATTGCATTGATATACAGTGAAGGAAATAAGTATTTGATCCCTTGCTGATTTTGTACGTTTGCCCACTGTCAAAGACATGAACAGTCTAGAATTTTTAGGCTGTTAATTTTACCAGTGAGAGATAGATTATATTTAAAAAAAAACCTGAAAATCACATTGTCAAAATTATATATATTTCTTTGCATTGTGCACAGAGAAATAAGTATTTGATCCCTTTGGCAAACAAGACTTAATACTTGGTGGCAAAACCCTTGTTGGCAAGCACAGCAGTCAGACGTTTTTTGTAGTTGATGATGAGGTTTGCACACATGTTAGATGGAATTTTGGCCCACTCCTCTTTGCAGATCATCTGTAAATCATTAAGATTTCGAGGCTGTCGCTTGGCAACTCGGATCTTCAGCTCCCTCCATAAGTTTTCGATGGGATTAAGGTCTGGAGACTGGCTAGGCCACTCCATGACCTTAATGTGCTTCTTTTTGAGACACTCCTTTGTTGCCTTGGCTGTATGTTTCGGGTCATTGTCGTGCTGGAAGACCCAGCCACGAGCCATTTTTAATGTCCTGGTGGAGGGAAGGAGGTTGTCACTCAGGATTTGACGGTACATGGCTCCATCCATTCTCCCATTGATGCGGTGAAGTAGTTCTGTGCCCTTAGCAGAGAAACACCCCCAAAACATAATGTTTCCACTTTCATGCTTGACAGTGGGGACAGTGTTCTTTGGGTCATAGGCAGCATTTCTCTTCCTCCAAACATGGCGAGTTGAGTTAATGCCAAAGAGCTCAATTTTAGTCTCATCTGACCACAGTACCTTCTCCCAATCACTCTCAGAATCATCCAGATGTTAATTTGCAAACTTCAGACGGGCCTGTACATGTGCCTTCTTGAGCAGGGGGACCTTGCGAGCACTGCAGGATTTTAATCCATTACGGCGTAATGTGATACCAATGGTTTTCTTGGTAACTGTGGTCCCAGCTGCCTTGAGATCATTAACAAGTTCCCCCCGTGTAGTTTTCGGCTGAACTCTCACCTTCCTCAGGATCAAGGATACCCCACGAGGTGAGATTTTGCATGGAGCCCCAGATCGATGTCGATTGACAGTCATTTTGTATGTCTTCCATTTTCTTACTATTGCACCAACAGTTGTCTCCTTCCCACCCAGCGTCTTACTTATGGTTTTGTAGCCCTTTCCAGCCTTGTGCAGGTCTATGATCTTGTCCCTGACATCCTTAGAAAGCTCTTTGGTCTTGCCCATGTTGTAGAGGTTAGAGTCAGACTGATTAATTGAGTCTGTGGACAGGAGTCTTTGATACAGGTGACCATGTAAGACAGCTGTCTTTAATGCAGGCACCAAGTTGATTTGGAGCGTGTAACTGGTCTGGAGGAGGCTGAACTCTTAATGGTTGGTAGGGGATCAAATACTTATTTCTCTGTGCACAATGCAAATAAATGTATATAATTTTGACTATGTGATCTTCTGTTTTTTTTAATATATAATCTATCTCTCACTGGTAAAATTAACCTAGCCTAAAAATTCTAGACTGTTCATGTCTTTGACAGTGGGCAAACTTACAAAATCAGCAAGGGATCAAATACTTATTTCCTTCACTGTAAGTATTCAGACCCTTTTCTCAGTACTTAGTTGAAGCACCTTTGACAGCTATAACAGCCTCCAGTCTTCTTGGGTATGATGCCACAACTTTTGAACACCTGGATTTGGGGATTTTCTGCCATTGTCTGTAGATCCTCTCAAGCCGGGTCAGGTTGGATGGGGAGCGTCCTTGGACAGCCGTTTTCAGGTCTCTCCAGAGATGTTCGATTGTATTCAAGTCAGGGATCTGGCTGGGCCACTCAAGGACATTCACAGAGTGGTCCCTAAACCACTCCTATGTTGTCTTGGTTGTGTGCTTTGCTTAGGATCATTCTCCTGTTGGCCCAGAGCACTCTGGATCAGGTTTTCATTAAGAATATCTCTGTACTATGGACAGGGTTGAGGGAAAGATGAATTGAGCAGTTTCCCTGTCCCAGCTGCTGAAAAACACCCCCACAGCATGATGCTGCCACCACCATGCTTCACTGTGGGGATGGTATTGGGCAGGTGATGAACAGTGCCGGGTTTTGCTTAGAATTGAGGCCAAAAAGTTCAATCTTGGTTTCATCAGACCACAGAATCTTGTTTCTCACAGTCCGAGTCCTTTAGGTGCTTTTTTGCAAACTTCAGGCGGGCTTTCATATGTCTTTTACTGAGGAGAGGCTAGGAGCTCAGTCAGAGTGACCATTGGGTTCTTGGTCACCTCTCTTACCATGGCCCTTCTCTCCAGATTACTTAGTTTGGTGGGGTGGCAAGCTCTATGTAGAGTCCTGGTTGTTCCAAACTTCTTCTATTTAAGAATTATGGAGGTCACAGTGCTCTTGGGAACTTTCAGAGCAGCAGAATTTTTTTTGTACCCTTCTCCAGATCTGTGCCTCCACACAATCCTGTCTCTGAGCTCTACAGGCAGTTCATTCCTCCTCATGGCTTGGTCTTTGCTCTGATATGAAATGTCAGCTGAGAGACCTTATATAGACAGGAGTAAATCTTTCCAAATCATGTCCAATCAAATGAATTTACCACAGGACTCCTCCATTCAAGGTGTAAAAACATTTCAAAGATGATCAAGAGAAATAAGAGGCCCCCCAGAGCTAAATTTCAAGTGTCATAGTCAAGGGTCTGAATACTTATGTCCATGCAAAATTTGAGTTTTTCATTTTTAATAAATGTGCAAAAATTTAAAAAATTCTGTTTTCACTTTGTCATTATGGGGAATTGAGGGCAGAATGATGGGGACAAACTTGATTTTATTTTTACTTTAGCACAAGACTTCAACATAGCAAAACATGAAAAAAGTGAAAGGGTCTGATGACTTTCCGAATGCAATCAAGATTCAATTCTCACATCTCCAAAGTTTACTGAGAGTGAACACCACGTATTACATTATAGTTAGAGTTAAATGGCCAAAACAAATTTCTTAGGAGCTATACTTTAAAACTAGAGGGCTCCACCTAACTACCAAAGGCCTAATAAGCCACTGATCTTATGACCATATCCTCCATCCCATATCTATTCCGCTTTAAAACTAAAGGGTGTTTTACACTGGGTAATTATCGGGCAGACAAAAACGTTTATAGAACGCTCGTTCATCTGCTGATCGGATAGTTTTAAAAAAGTGAAATATTATCGCTGTCGACAGCACATCTCCCTGTGTAAGCAGGGAGACGCGCTGCCGACATGATAATAATGTATGGGGACGAGCGATCGGAGCAACGACCGCTCGTCCCCATACATAGCTCCTTGTGACAGGAGCAAACGAGCACCGATCAAAGAGTTGTCTCGTTGATCAGTGCTCGCTGCACCGGCCAAAATTGGCCCGTGTAATAGAGCCTTTAGGCATTTATTTGTATATAGCAGTCTAGCTTGATCAGTGCAGAAATTACCTTGAGTTATCATTACTGACTCATCCCAGGACTCACTAAGGGTGCTTTTACTGGTAAACGAGCGGTGATCAATGTTACAGTACGCCGATTGACGCTAGTTCGTTTTTAACGGCCGATTTTGCATCCGTTTATTTCCCTGTCCGTTTTAAAATCGGATGTATTTAATTTAAATTTGTTGCCACACACAGCCCTCTGTAGATAATGCCATCCAGCCCCATGCAGGTAATGCCACCCAGCCCCTGCAGGTAATGCCACCCAGCCCCCTGTAGGTAATGCCACACAGCCCTCTGTTGGCAATGCCACACAGTCCCCTGTTGGCAATGCCACCCAGCCCCCTGTAGGCAATGCCACACAGCCCCCTGTAGGCAATGCCACACAGCCCCCTGTAGGCAATGCCACACAGCCCCCTGTAGGCAATGCCACACAGCCCCCTGTAGGCAATGCCACACAGCCCCCTGTAGGCAATGCCACACAGCCCCCTGTAGGCAATGCCACACAGCCCCCTGTAGGCAATGCCACACAGCCCCCTGTAGGCAATGCCACACAGCCCCCTGTAGGCAATGCCACACAGCCCCCTGTAGGCAATGCCACACAGCCCCCTGTAGGCAATGCCACACAGCCCCCTGTAGGTAATGCCACACAGCCCCCTGTAGGCAATGCCACACAGCCCGCTGTAGGTAATGTCACACAGCCCCCTGTAGGTTGCACCCATCCCCCCCTCCAGGAGAAGTCACGGACTTCAATGTCCATATATGGACAGTTTAGTCACTGACTTCTCCTGTAGCGGAATCCCCGGCCAAGGTGTCGGGGATTCCGCTTCAGAAGTGAGTGACGTCGCTGTGTCCATATGTGGACAGTGTAGTCACTGACTTCTCCTGTAGCGGAATCCCCGGCCAAGGTGTCGGGGATTCCGCTTCAGAAGTGAGTGACGTCGCTGTGTCCATACATGGACAGCGTAGTCACTCACTTCTCCTGTAGCGGAATCCCCAATCCCCGGCCAGGGATTGGAGATTCCGACTTCTACAGGGAGCGTAAAAAGACCCTCCGCCTCCTCACATGCACTGTGAGGAGGAGGAGGAGGAGAGCGAGCGACGGAATACATGGCCATCACTCGGGACACATTCCGGTGATAGCCGTGTATTACCCGGCCCCATAGACTTCTATGGGAGCTGGGCGGCCGGGTAAACGGCTGAAAATAGGGCATGTCCCATTTTTTGATGGCCAAGTTTCCCGGGCCATCACAAAATCGGTCGTGTGAAAAGCCCCATTAGGGGTCTATTGTTCCTAATGCAGCCGGGTGACGGCCGATTTATGAACGGCCGTCACCCGTCCGGGAAACCCTGTCGTGTGAATAAGGGCTAAGAGACTTGCCACAGAAGTTATGTCCAAAAAGCAGTCATAAGTCACATGCAGACTTTGGGGTTAATTTATCAACCTTTCCACACCAGAAGTGTCACAAAAGGGCCAAAAAGTCACAATTTGCTGCGCAAATTGCAACTTGCCCTTTTTACGCCACCCACATCATCCCATTTGCTCTGGGAAAGAGAGACCACTGCGGGCCAACAAAATTATAATTTTACGCCCGGCTAATCGTAACATAAGGACACGTTAAAGGGCCTATTACACAGGCCAATTTTGGCTGATGCAACGCGTGCCGATCAACGAGACAGGTCATTGATTGGCGCTTGTTTGCTCCACTCACAGGAAGCTATGTATGTGAAGGAGCGCTCGTTACTCGAATCGCTCGTCCCCATACTTAATCATCACGTCGGCAGCACGTCTCCCTGTTTACACACCAAGATGTTCTGACAACAATATTAATATTAAAGTTTTGTAAAACTATACGATCAGCAAATGAAAGAGCGTTTGCTCGTTCATCTGCTGATCACTGCCCTGTTTACACACGTTTTATGAATGCTTGTCTGCCCGATAATTTTCCAGTGGTACCTTAACCCCTTCCCGACCTTTGCCATATGGGTACGCCATGGAAAGCCATGACTTCCCGCAAATTGCCGTATCCATACGCCAAACGTTTGGCATCGGCTCCGAAGCTGAGCCGGTACCATCATCGCCAGATCTCAGCGGTATCTTACAGCTGACATCCGGCTGTAATGGCGGGGACCGAAATTAACTTCGATCCCCGCCATTAACCCCTTAAGTGCAGCACTCAAACGCGATCGATGCACTTAAGGTGTTTACATCTCATCGGAACCGCAGCAATGAAATTGCCGGGGTTCCGGTGGCTGCAATGGCAACCGGAGGCCTAATACTGGCCTCCTGGTCTGCCAAGCACGGAAGCCGGTCAGGACCTGCCCGGCGGCGGAGCCTGATCAGCTACCGTAGCCGCTGGCAAGATGGCGCTGGCTCAGGAGCTGATCCGGCGTCATCAGCAGTGGAAGTCAGCTGTATGTTACAGCTGACATCCACCTGTAATGGCAGGAACCGGAGCTAGCTCCCATCCCTGCCATTAACCCCTTCGATGCAGCAATCAAAAGTGATCGCTGCATCTTAGCGGTGGCTAGCAGATCGCCAGCCCTGACAGGCAATCAGGATTGGCGACTGCTGCTATGGCAATAGGAGACACAATGGCCTCCTGCTCTGCCATTACGGAAGCCGATTAGGCCCCGCCGGGAGGCAAAGCTTAATCGGCTTGCTGTCAGTGAATAACTGACCAGATCTAATACATTGCACTACGTAGGTAGTGCAATGTATTAGAAAAAAACATCAGACAGTTGGACCTTCACGTTCCCTAGTGGGACTTGAAAAAAAGTGTAAAAAAAAAAAAAAAGTTAAAAAGAAATAAGAGTTTGAATACAATAAAAGTTTCAAGTAATAAGAGTAAAAGGGGGATTGTGTTTTATTTGATCGAGTCCTTTATTATTGAAAATAAATAAATGATACGTATTTGGTATCGCCGCGACCATAACGACCTGAGGTATCAAAATATTATATTATTTATTGCACGCGGTGAACAGCGTAAAAAAAAACCTTAAAAAGCTATACCAGAGTTTGTTTTTTGGTCACTTTGCCCTACAAATATTGGAATAAAGTGATCAAAAAGTCTGACGTATCCAAAAATGGTACCTATAAAAACTATAGCTCGTCTCGCAAAAAACAAGCACTCATACAGCTCCGTCGACAAAAAAGTTAAAAAGTTATGGTTCTCACAACTTGGCGACAGAAAAAATACATTCTTTTTACAAAAGTAATTTTATTGTACAAAAAGTTGTAAAACATAAAAAAGTGCTATAAATTAGGTATCGCCGGAATCGTACTGACCCGCAGAATAAAGTTAACATGTAGTTTATAAAGCATGGTGAACGCTGTATAAAAAAAAAAAACTATGCCAGAATTGAGGTTTTTTGTTTACCTGGCCTCGCAAAAAGTAGGATAAAAGATGATCAAAAAGTCGCATGTACCCCAAAATTGTACCAATAACTGCAGCTCATCCCGCAAAAAAACAGCCCTCATACCACGAAGTCTGTGAAAAACTTAAATTAGTTATGGCTCCAATAAGTCAGGAAATAAAAAATATGCAGTTTTGCCGGCCCGAGGGGAACATTTCTTCTGTTTCAAGAGGCGATTTATCACGGACCTAAAATTAGGGAACCAGGAAAAGGAGGGCCCAAACATATCCGCAGGAAGAGACGGTGCCCGTATTATACCAGGACAACACTTTCCCAGCAAACTACCCCAAACTGCATAGGCGCGGAGTGTGGACCAAATGGGAGATAAGAAAGGACGCCATATATCAGTGCGACACCGGCCTGTGCAGAAAGGATTGTGTCACAGCGTAACACACATCTATGGATTATTTTATTACCACATTATTATACCACCTGACTATGCCCCTGATATACTCTGCCCAGCTTACATGTACGCCCACATTATAAATGGAAACAACAGCAATACTCAAACAAATCTACTACCAAGCAAACTCCGCTCTCCAAAAGCCAAACGGCGCTCCCTCTGCTCTGAACCCTACAATGTGCCCAAACAGAAGTTTCCTTCCACGTATATGGCATCGTCATACCCTGGAGAACCCTTTTAACAATTATTGGGGTGTGTGTCTCCAGTGGCATCAGCTGGGCATGACATATTTGCCACTGAAATGGTATATCTAGGGAAAAATATAAATTTTTAATTTGCACCATCCGGAGTGCATTCATTTATGGAAAAGAACTGTTGGGTGAAAATTCTCACTACACCCCTTAATAAATGCCTTGAGGGGTGTAGTTTCCAAATGGGGTCACTTCTCAGTGGTTTCTTTTTATTTTTTCACATCAGAGCCTCTGCAATTGTGAACCAATACTTTGTAAATCGCCAAATTAGGCCTCAATTTTACATGGTACGCTTTCACTGCTGAGCCTGGTCGAATGTCCAGGCAAAAGATTAGGGCCACACGTAGGGTGTTTCTAAAACTGGGAAACACCGCATAATAATTAGAGAGCTTTCTTGTTATAGTGGCACAAGCTGGGCACCACATATTGGCATATCTATGGAAAAAATCCCATTTTCACTTTGCAACATCGAGTGCACACTAATTTCTACAAAACACCTGCAGGGTTAACATGCTTACTACACCATTAGGTAAATGCATTGAGGGGTGTAGTTTCCAAAATTGGGTCACTTCTGGGGGGTTCCCACTGTTTTGGTCCCACAGGCGCCCAGAAACCAATCCAGCAAGATCTGCACTCCAAATGGCGCTCCTTCCCTTCTGAGCCCTGCCGTGTGTCCAAACAGCAGTTGATGACCACATATGGGGTATTGCCGTACTCGGGAGAAATTACTTTACAAATGTTGGGTTATTTTTTTCCTTTATTTGTTGAGAAAATGAAAAATTTGCACTAAAGCTTCGTCTTATTAAAGAAAAAGGATTGATTTTATTTTCACTGCCCAATTCTAATAAATTCTATGAAACATCTGTGGGGTCAAAATGCTTACTACACTCCTAGACGAATTCCTCAAGGGGTGTAGTTTCCTAAATGGAGTCACTTTTTGGGCGTTTTCATTGTTTTGTCCCCTCAGGGGCTTTGCAAATGTGACATGGCCTCCGCAAATCATTCCTGCTAAATGTGATATCCAAAAGCCCAATAGTGCTCTTTCCCTTCTAAGCCCTGCCGTGTGTCCAGCCAGCCGTTTATTACCACATGTGGGGTATTATTTTACTTGGGAGAAATTACTTTACAAATTTGGTGGTGCTTTTTCTCCTTCAGTCCTTGTAGAAATGAAAAAAAAAATAAAAAAAAAAAATAAAAAATCGCTAAACTTACATTTTCTTTGAAAAAAATTTGGATTTTCATTTTCACCGCCTACTTCCAAAAATTTCTGTAAAAAACCTGTGCGGTCAAAATGCTCACTATACCCCTAGATAATTTCCTTGGTGTGTAGTTTCCCAAATGGGGTTACTTTTGGGGGATTTCCACTGTTTTGGCACCACAAGAGCCCTTCAAACCTGACATGGTGCCTAAAATATATTGTAATAAAAATAAGGCTCCAAAACCCACTTGGTGCTCCTTTGCTTCTGAGGCCGGTGCTTCAGTCCAGTAGCACGCTACGGCCACATGTGGGATATTTCCTAAAACTGCAGAACCTGGGCAATAAATATTGAGTTGCACTTCTCTGGTAAAAATTTCTGTATTATAAAGGAAATTGGATTAAAAATTAATTTCTGCAAAAAACATGACATTTGTAAATTTTACCCCTACTTTGCTTTAATTCCTGTGGAAAGTCTGAAGGGTTAAGAAATTTTCTAAATGCGGTTTTGAATACTTTGAGGGGTGAAGTTTTTAAAATGGGGTGACTTTGGGGGTTTCTAATATAAAAGGCCCTCAAACCCACTTCACAACTGAACTGGCCCCTGTAAAAATAGCATTTTGATTTTTTCTTGAAATTGCTGCTAAAGTTCAAAGCCTTGTAACGTCCTAGAAAAATAAAAGGATTTTCAAAAACGATGCCAATCTAATGTAGACATATGGGGGATGTTAATTTGCAACAATTTTGTGTGTTATAACTGCCTGTCTTACAAGCAGATACATTTAAGTTGAGAAAAATGCAAATTTTTCGCTAAATTTTGGTGTTTTTCACAATTACATTTTTGCCAGTAACATTTGCAAGTCCAATGTGTCACGAGAAAACGTTCTCAGAATTGCTTGGATAGGTAAAAGCATTCCGACGTTATTACCACATAAAGTGAAACATGTCAGATTTGAAAAATGAGGCTCTGTCAGGAAGGTCAAAAGTGGCTAAAGAGGGAAGGGGTTAAAGAGGCTGTCACATTATAAATGCCCTATCTTGTACATAATGTGTTCAGCGCTGTAATGTAGATTACAGCAGTGTTTTTTATTTAGAAAAACGATCATATTTGACGTAGTTATTACCTATTTTAGCTTTATGCTAATGAGTTTCTTAATTGACAACTGGGCGTGCTTTACTTTTTGACCAAGTGGGCTTTGTGGAGAGAAGTGTAAGACACTGTGTAAATCTTGTTGTAAATCTCAAACAAACGCTACAGGAGTGTCAGGATTCTGAATAGACATCAAGTCCTGGCTGGAGGTAATGTCTATTCATTGTCAGGACACTTAAGTAACGTTATAGTGTGTTTATGTAGCTGTACATAGTGATGTAATAAGATCACCATATGCTGTGTAAATGAATGGGGAGAAGTGTATGACGCTGATTGGTCAGCGTCATACATTTCTCTCCACAACGCTCTCAAAAAGTAAAACACGCCAAGTTGTCCAGTAAGAAACTCATTAGCATAAACCTAATATAGGTTATAACTCCGTCAAAAATAATAGTTTTTCAAAATAAAAACACCGCTGTAATCTACATTACAGCGCCAATCACATTATGTACAAGATAGGGCATTTATAAATGTGGTGACAGAGCCTCTTTAAGCGTGTATGTCTGGAGCTTTCCAGGCGTACCCACTAACTGTAGGGAAAAATTGATGTATATTTTGCCTCCGGTCTCACTGTTCTCCTGCGGCTCATATATGAACCACACCATATACACTGTACATTGCTTACTAGCAATGTACCATATATACCCAATTATTTTTTTCTTTTTTTCAGTTTAACAACAATCGAGATTCAAATCAAAAATCGTCCATAGTGTTGAATAAAATCTAGACTCTAATTTGTGGCAAAATCGCCCAGCCCCACCTTTAAGGGTCTAAAGGCCCTTTTACACTAGCCAATTATCAGGCAAACGAGTGTTCAAAACACGCTCGTTCCAGATCATTTCCCTGTAATCAGGGCAGCGATCAGATGAACGAGTAAACATTCATTCATTGCCTGATCTTATCGTTTTAGAAGTGCAAAATATTATCGCTGTCTGCAGCACATATCCCTGTGTATACATGGAGACGCGCTGCCCACAGGATACAAATGTATGGGGAAGAGCGATCGGAGTTACGATCGCTCGTCCCCATACTAGCTCCTTGTAAAAGGAGCAAACGAGCGGTGATCAACAAGCGGTCTCGTTGATCGGTGCTCTAACTGCACCAACCAACTGCCTAGTGAAGATGGTGCACAAAGTACAGCAGATTTTGGCAGACATCATTTGGTTATTTACACAGCTAATCTCTTGTGGGGAACAAACTAAAGAGAAGATTATATACTGCATGATACTGGTATCAGTTGTGGTGCCCACATACACATTAGGCTTCGTTCACATCTGCGCTAGGGCTTTCCATCGGAACGGAGCCCTGACAGACACAAACATAGACCATAGGTTTCCGTTTCCATTATCATTGATTTCAATGGTGACGGATCCGGTGTCAATGGTTTCCGTTGGTCTCCGTTGTGCAAGGGTTCCGTCGTTTTGACGGAATCAATACCGTAGTAGACTACGCTATTGACTCCATCAAAATATCGGAACCCTTGCAGTAAACCGTATTGAGCAGTGCAGTTGAAAATCCAGCACTGGGGTGATTTATAGATACCAGAAACTGCAGCACGCCTGTGTGTGTGTCTTTCTCACTCTGCTCCTGCTTCCCCTAACCTCTTCATAGACTTGCATGGGCAGTATGTCTGTGTGTCTCTCTCTCCATGCTTCCTCCTTCTGCTCCCCTCCCCTCTCCATAGACTTCTATTGGCAGACAGTGAAGTGACACTATGTCTTCTCTGATCTGTAACTAGGGATGGATTTTGCTCGACAACAGGGGGTGGACAGCAGATTACAGGAAGGGAGACACCTAGTAGCAGTTACTTCACAGAGAATTTACATGGATAAAACAAGTAAAATTTTAACTGCTAGTAAATTAAATTTGATATATATCAGGTATACTATTAGATTAGCATAATTTGTTATGCCAGAGTTGCTGTTCTTTGGTCACCTTGCCTCAAGAAAAATGGATAAAAAGTGCTCAAAAAGTTGCATGTACCCCAAAATGGTACCAATAAAAACTACAGTTCGTCCCGCAAAAAAACAGCCCTCATACCACTACGTCTATGAAAAAATAAAATTAGTTAAGACTCCCATAAGTCAGGAAAGGAAAATATGCAGTTGTGCCGGCCCATCAGAGAGAGACCATAATAATTTTAGCAAATTATTATTATTTAAAGCAGATCTGTCAGCTTAATAAGCTGCATATTACAGCTACAGGTCTCGGAGTAGCCATAACTGCAAATTTTTTTTTTATAGTTAGGAGTGAAGCGTATTCATGAGGAGAGCACTCCCCTTGTGCTGTGATTTACAGGCTGCTGTGTAAACATGTGGAGGGAATGCCTCCCTTACAAATACGCTAGAGTTGCAAGGGGAGCTCTCCCCTCATGAATATGCGAACTTTCAATCCAGTGTATTCTTTCAGTGCTCCTATTCGCCAAATGGCAAAAAAAAATTGTGCCGTTTTGGCTTCTAGGAGAACAGACATGTAGTTGTAATATGTCCGCTCACAAAGAAGAATATTAAGCTGACAAACCCGCTTTAAGGGTATGTTCACATGAATAGGATTTGCTACAGGAAAACACGACATGGATGTTTAAAAGAATCCGTGGCAGAAATCCCAGGCCAACAGTCCGATTTCGAGACATGGGACCCCTGTTCTCAGGAACAGCGGGGGCCCCAACCATCAGACACTTATCTATCCTCTGAATAGGTAATACGTGTGCGTGGGAAAACCACTATAAGCAAATGTTTGGGCACCCTTCAACAAATTAGGCTATGTTTAGGCTTTTTATTTAGTTTTATTCCCTACGCGTATGCATTTTCTCGGTATTGAAGAGCATAGTTGACTATGCTTTTAGATAAAGGGATATCTTGCCAAAAGTTTATATTTACAACGCACATCAATGGACAACTTATGCAAGTGTATGTCATACTACAGAGTACCCACTTGAATAATACACTTTTACACACCATTGCTTGCCAAATTTATCACTAAAACTACTTTTTCAGCGTGGTATCTATTTTTGTGCAGCCCGGAGGACGGTGCGGCAATTTTCTCAAGGGAATGGGATGAGCAGAAGTACCAGGCATAGCTGCCCATACAAATGAACTGTTGTGCCTATGTAAACAATGAAGCGGACGCAGTGCTCAAGATGAGTGCCACGGCTCCGTTATTGTGCTGATGGGCAGAGGCCTTGGAGTTTGGACGCCAACCTATCAAACATTGATCGCATATTCTAAACTGAAAAAGTAACTTGATAAGGGATGCCAAAACTTTTGGATAAGACCGTTAATTATACAGAAAAGGTAATCCTAAACAAACAATATTTATCTGCGGCAATAAACATTTTATTTCAAGAGTTAAGTAGGACGTTAGGTGTGCAGTCTCACCTCTGCTGCTCAGACTCATTATCACTAAGCACAACGAGCTCCATGCTTTTGGTGGTTGGATTTAGTGCAGAGGGTGTTCTTTGAAGAGTCTCTGTTGCTTCTGCCGGTGGAATGACTGTAGAAGCATTGGGTATTGCATCTGTGTTGCAAACCTGTAAAGGAGAACAAAGGAAATGCATGAAATGTATTCAGCATAAGGTTGTCTGCCTACTTTCTACACTTGTTTTCTTTGTTGGAATAAGTTTTCTATGGAAAAAAATACAAAGGATTCAGTTGATTTAGAAAACCACTGTTCACATATGCAGTAATTTTACCACTGTATATTACAGAACTGTATATAAAAAGGTAGACAAGTAAGGATTGATTATGGCTTCCAAACCCCACGCCACTGTAAAAAAACAAAAACAAAACATAAAAAATGAAATTCTTAAGTTTTTTTTTTAAACTCTTTCAAGGGTCATTGAGGCCCGTGTCCATGTCAAATGTTCTATTTTTGATATGCACTTCTTTAACCCCTTCCCACTGGGGCCACTTTTGACCTTCTTGACAGAGCCTTATTTTTCAAATCTGACATGTTTCACACTTCATGTGGTTAAAAACTTCGGAATGATTTTACCTATCCACGTGATTCTGAGATTGTTTTCTCTTGACAAGTTGGACTTTGTGTTACTGGTAAAATCAGGGTGACACGTTCAGTATTTAATTGTGTACGACAGCAACATTAGCAAAAAATTGCAAAAATTTGCCTGATCAATTGAAATGTATCTGCTTGTAATCGTTATACCACACAAAATAGTTGCTAATTAACTTTTCCCATATGTATACTTTAGATTGACATCGTTTTTTTGAACGTCCTTTTATTTTTCTAGTACGTTACAAGGCTTAGAACTTTAGCAGAAACTTCTCACAATTTCAAAAGGCTATTTTTTCAGGGACCAGTTCAGGTGCGAAGTGGCTTTGAGAGGCCCATACAATACAAATCCCCATAAATCACCCCATTTTAAAAACTGCACCTCTCAAAGTATCCAAAACAGCATTTAGAAAGTTTAACCCCTTAAGGACGCAGCCTAGTTTTTTCAAATCTGACATTTCACTTTATGTGGTAATAACGTCGGAATGCTTAAACCTATCCAAGCGATTCTGAGATTGTTTTCTCGTGACACATTGGGCTTCATGTCCGTGGTAAAATTTGGTTGATATATTCAGTGTTTATTGGTGAAAAATTGCAAAATTTAGAGGAATTTTTCAAAAAATAGAATTTTTCAGAATTTAAATGCATCTGCATGTAAAACAGACGGTTATACCACCCAAAATAGTTACTAGTTCACATTTCCCATATGTCTACTTTAGATTGGCATCGTTTTTTGAACATTCTTTTATTTTTCTTGGACATTACAAGGCTTAGAACATAAAACAGCAATTTCTCATATTTTGAAGAAAATTTCAAAAGCCTTTTTTTTAAGGTACCTCTTCAGTTCTGAAGTGGCTTTGTGGGGCCTATGTATTAGAAACCCTGATAAAACACCCCATTTCAAAAACTAGACCCCTCAAAGTATTCAAAACAGCATTCAATTTTTTTTCTATAACACAGAAGGTTTTACCAGAGAAACACTACTAAATATGTATTGTCCAGATTCTGCAGTTTTTAGAAATGTCCCACATGTGGTTCTACTGCGCTCGTGGACTAAAACACAAGCCCCAGAAGCAAAGAAGCACCTAGTGCATTTTGAGGCCTCTTTTTTTATTCGAATATATTTTAGGCAGCATGCCAGGTTTGAAAAGGTGTTGAGGTGCCAAAACAATAGGAATCCCCCAATAGTGACCCCATTTTGGAAACTACACCCCTCAAGGAATTCAAATATGGTTGTTGTTACAATTATGACTGCAGTTTTTCACAGCACTTATTTGAATTGGGCTGTGAAATGAAAAAAAAATTCATTTTTTCCAATAAGATGTCATTTTTTATCAAAATTTCTTATTTTCACAGGGAACAAAATACCCCATTTTGTTGCCCAATTTCTCCTGAGTGCAGCAATACCCCATTTGTGGCGTTAAACTGCCGTTTGGGCCCATGGGAGGGCTCAGAAGGAAAGGAGCGCTATTTGTTCTTTGGAGTCCAGATTTTGCTGGATTGGTTTTCGGGTGCCATGTCGCATTTGCAGAGCCCCAGAGGTATCAAAGCAATGGAAACCAAACAGAAATGACCCCATTTTGGAAACTACACCCCTCAAGGAATTAATTTACGGGTGTTGCGACCATTTTGACCCCATAGTTTTTTCACAGAACTTATTTGAATTTGGCTGGGAATTAAAACAAAATTATTTTTTTCCAATAATATGTAGTTTTGGCTGAAAATTTCTTATTTTCACAAGAAATAAAATACCCCATTTTGTTGCCCAATTTGTCCTGAGTGCGGCAATACCTATTTGTGGTGATAAACTGCCGTTTGGGCCCATGGGAGCGCTCAGAAGGAAAGGACCACCATTTGGCCTACTGGGGATTTTCTGGTGCGAAGTCATGTATGCAGAAGCCCCTGAGGTACCAGTACAGTTGAAACCCGCAAGAAGTGACCCCGTTTTAAAAACTACACCCTTAAGGCATTCATCTAGAGGTGTAGTGAGCATTTTGACCGGAGACATACACCCCATAAACTAATGTGGGCTCTCCTGGGTACGGCAATACCCTACATGTGGCTGTTATCAGCTGCCTGGGCACACAGCAGGGCCCAGAGGGGAAAGACAAGGGGGGATAAGCTGTGCGGAGTGCATCAGGGTAAGTAAAATTGGGGTAAATTATAAACCAAGGGATGTATGATAAATTTTAAAACACTCTTTCATACAGAGCTCTGGTTTTTCGGGACACGTGTCACATTGATATATTGTGTCCTCCCTTATCCCCTTCTTATAGCAGACTTTGCACCTCTTTTGACTTTTTCCCTTCTTGCCAGTTTGGGGAACTTCTCCTGGAAAGGGTTGCCCTGGTACGATGCGTGTGGACTCGCTTCCAGAAGAACTGGGTGCCCCCCCTTCCTGGTCCCTAAAAATTAGGTTCTTCATAATCACCTCTTGAAATTCCAGGAAAGTTCCCATCTGGCCTGTACATCGACGTAGCACGTACATATTGTACAATGCCATGTGTATGACGTGCCCGGCCAACTTCTTATACCACACCGCATGGCGCTGTAGGGCTTCAGGACTTGATTTGACAAGTCCACCCCTCCCATGTACCTATTGTAGTCCAGGATGCAGTCTGGTTTGGGGGTCTCTGTACTGGTACCTCGTACTGGTACATGGGTACTGGTGTGGCCATGTATTGTTGTCAATACAAGGACATCTCTCTTGTCCTTGTACTGGACACACAATATGTTGCTGCTAGAATGTGCCCTGCTCTCACCCCTTCTTGTTTGCCCAAGCAGAGTCTTAGGGAGGCCTCTCAGATTTCTTCTAGAAGTGCCGCAGGGGACTGGAAGCAAGGCAGTTGAAGAGTGGGACGCTGGTATAAAAATTATCCAGGTAGAGGTGGTGACCCTGGTCCAGCAGTGGGTGCACCAAATCCCACACAATTTTTGCATTAATTCCCAGTAAGGGGGGGGGGGGGCATTCTGGGGGCTGAGCACTGGTGTCCTTCCCTTCATATATCCTAAATTTGTAGGTATACCCTGATGCACTCTCGCACAGCTTATACATCTTCACGCCATACCTTGCCCTCTTACCCGGCAGGTACTCGCAGAATTGAACCCTCCCTTTAAAATGTACCAAGGACTCATCAATAGAAATACACTTCTCGGGGGTGTATGCTTGGGAAAACCGGCCACTGAAACGGTCTAATAGGGGTCCCCGTTTATACAAACGGTCAAAACTGGGGTCATCTCAGGGTGGGCACGGCTCATTATCAGTATAATGTAAGAAGCAAAGTATTGCCTCATTTATTTATTTTTTTAGGTTCCAGTTCAGTTCTGAAGTTGCTTTGAGGGGCCCATATATTAGAAACCCCTATCAAACACCCCATTTTAGAAACTAGACCCCTCAAAGTATTCACAACAGCATTTAGAAAGTTTATGAACCCTTTAGGTGTTTCACAGAAATTTAGAGAAAAGTAGAGGTGAAATGTACATTTTTTTTGTCAGAAAATCCTTTTTATACCATTTTTTTTATAACCTAAAAGGTTTTATCAGAGAAACGCAACTTAATACTTATTGCCCAGATTCTGCAGTTTTGAGAAATATCCCAGATGTGGCCCTAGTGCGGTAATGGACTGAAGCACCGGCCTCCGAAGCAAAGGAGCACCTAGTGGATTTAGAGGCCTCTTTTTTATTAGGCAACATGTCCGGTTTGAAGAGGTCTTGTGGTGCCAAAACAGTGGAAACCCCCCAAAAGTGACGCCATTTTGGAAACTAGACCCCTTGAGGAATGCAATGTCGTTTTCTTGGGGTGCATGCGGCTTTTTGATCTTTTTTTATTCTATTTTTAGGTGGCGTGGTGACTAAAAAACCGCAATTCTACTATTGTTTTTCTATTCAATTTTTTTACACCGTTCACCGTGCGCTATAAATGACATATTCACTTTATTCTGCAGGGCGATACGATTACAGCGATACCAGATGTTTATAGTTTTTTTTATGTCTTATGGCGTTTGCACAATAAAATACGTTTTGTAAAAAATCATTCACTTTTTGTGTTACCTTATTCTAAGAGCCAGAACTTTTTTGTTTTTCCATCAATAAAGCCGTGCGAGGACTTATTTTTTGCGTAACGAACTGTAGTTTCGATCAGAACCATTTTTATGTACATGCGACTTTTTGATCTCTTTTTATTCAATTTTTTGGGAGGTGAAGTGACCAAACAATTGTGATTCTGGTACGGTTTATTATTTTCTTTTACGCCGTTCACCGTGCAGGATAAATAACGAAATAATTTTGTAGTTCAGGCTGTTACGGACCAATTATGTATCGTTTATTTGTTTATATATTTTTATTAATAATAAAGGAATGATAAGGTAAAAAGGAGGATTTTTACTTTAAATACTTTTAAAACTGCTATTTTCTTATTTTTACACATCTTTTTTTTTACTTTATTACTTTGTCCCACTAGGGGACTTGAGGGCAGTAGGCCCTGATCGCTATTCTAATACACTGCACTACATGCGTAGTGCAGTGTATTAGAACCGTCAGCTACTCACTGACAGCAAGCATAGTGGGTCCTGACTGTCAGGACCCACTAGGCTTCCGTCGATGGCATAGCTGGACGCCATTGTTTGGTGTCCGGTTGCTATAGTCACCATCGCCGGCCGCTATCGTGTAGCAGGCCGGCGATGGCAGCTTAACCCCTAAAAAGCCGCGATCTCTTTTGAACGCGGCTTTTAAGGGGTCGTTACTCCAGAGACGTACTATTCGGTCACGGAGCGCGAACGATACAGCTACCATGACCTAATAGTACGTCCAGGAGCGGGAAGGGGTTAAACCTTTAGGCATTTCACAGGAATTAAAGCAAGAGTAGAGGTGAGATTTAGAAATGTTATTTTTTTTTTTTGCAGAATTTTTTTTCTGTAACAGAAGGTTTTACCAGAAAAACGCAACTGAATATTTATTGCCCAGATTCAGCAGTTTTTAGAAAAATCCCACATATGGCCCTAGTGTGCTAACGGATGGAAATACAGGCCTCAGAAGCACCTAGAGGATTTAGGGGCCTTCTTTTTATTAGATTATATTTTAGGCACCACGTCGGGTTTGAAGATGTCTTGTGGTGCCAAAACAAAAAGGAAACACCCCAAAAAAGACCTTATTTTGGAAACTACACCCCACAAGGAATATAGGGGTGTAGTATAGATTTTATTAGAATTTGGACATGAAAATAAAAAATGTTGTAATTTTTCCTTTAAGAAGTCGTTTTAGCTAAATAAAAAAATAAAAAAAAATCTATTTCCACAAGGAATAAAGAGGAAAAAGCCCCCCAACATTTTTAAAGCAATTTCTCCAACATATGTAAATACTCTATATGTGGTCATAAACTGCTGTTTGGGCACACAGTAGGGCTCAGAAGAGAAGGGGCACCATTTGGATTTTGAAACAGAGATTTTGCTTGATTGGTTTCTTGGCATTATGTCGCGTTTGCAAAACCACTGTGGGACCAAAACAGTCAAAACTCCCCACAAGTGACTCCATTTGGGTAACTACATTAGCATTTTCACCCCACAGGTCTTTTCCATAAATGAATGTGCTGTAGATGGTGCAAAGTCAAAATTGCAATTTTTCCCCAGACATGCCATTTCAGTGGCAAATATGTCGTGCCCAGCTTGTGCCACTGGAGACACACTCCAAAAATTGTTATAACTGTTCTCTCTGGTTTGGGGATGCCATATATGTGGAAGTAAACTGCTGTTTGGGCAGGCTGTAGGGCTCAGTAAGGAGGGAGCGCTATTTGGATTTTGAGGCGCGGATTTTGCTTGGAGTTTTACTTGTATTTTAGTTTATAATGTGGGGTGGGCAGAGTACATCAGGGGCATAATCAGGTGGTATAATAATGGGGTAAAAAAATAAAATAATAATCTATAGATGCATGTTACGCTGTGGACCACAGGCCAGTGTCGCACTGATAAATACTGTCCTTTCTTATCCCCTTATGGTAGACACTTTGCACCTTTGGAGTTTGGGGAATTTTGCTGGGAAGTGTTGTACTGGTATAATACGGGCACCCTCGTTTCCAGCAGATATGTTTGGGCCCTCCACTTCCTGGTTCCCTACTTTTAGGGCCTTGATAAATCGACTCTTCAAAACCGAAGAAATGTTCCCCTCGGGCTGCACAACTGCATATTTTTCTTTCCTGACTTATGGGAGCTTTACCTAATTTCATTTTTTCATAGACGTAGTGGTATGAGGGCTGTTTTTTTTCGAGACGAGCTATAGTTTTTATAGGTACCATTTTTGGATACATGCAACATTTTGATCACTTTTTATTCCAATTTTTGGAAGCCAAAGTAACCAAAAAAACAGCAATTCTGGCATTGTTTTTATTTTTTTTACTGCGTTCATCGCACGGGATAAATAAAAATATTTTTATAGAAGGCTGGTACGGATGCGGCGTTACCAAATACAGTATTTTTCGGACTACAAGAATAGATCTTGGTAATAAGTCTGATAGTCGGCAGTCAAGCGACACGGCTGCGACGGGCCCCCTGACTGCTCCCTTACTTACCCCTTTCCCGAAGCATGATGTGCATGCACCGACACCGCTCTTTCCTTAATTCAGTAGCTACGAAAACCGCGTACATGGCCGCGTTACGCGGTTTCCGTAACTCCCATAGAACTGAATAGTAGATACTATGGGAGTTACGGAAACATCGTAGTTCAGCAAGTTACACTGTTTTTGTAACTCGTGTATTGCAGTGTATTGATTCAGCGATCTAAAGATCGCTGTTTCAAGTCCCCTAGGGGAACTAATAAAATGTTCAGGAGTGTAAAAAACTATTAAAAGATTTAAAAAAAAAAACCCTCTTCCCATATTTCCCTAAGCAATATGTAAAAAAAAAAAATTGGTATTGCTGCGTCCGTAAAAGTCTGAACTATTACAAAATAGCATTATTAATTATTATTAATATAGTTTTTTGGTCACCTTTGCGCTAAAAATGTTTAAAAAAAAAAAGTTCTAAGAAAACAAAAGTCGTATGTACCAGAAAGTGGTGCAAATAAAAACTACAGCTCATCCCGCAAAAAATAAGCCCTCACACTGCTCAATCGATGAACAAATATAAAAGTTATGGCTCTCAGAATGTGGTGAAACAGAACAAATTTTTTTTTTTAACAAATAGTTTTTTCTTTGTAAAAGTAGTAAAATATGAAATTTTTTCCTATTTTCTCTTGTTTAAAACCTGGGTGCGTCTTATGGTCAGGTGCGTCTTACAGTTCAAAGATACGGTATGTATGGTTTATTTTTTTTAATAAAAGAGACTTGATAAGGGAAAAGGGGCGATTGCATTTTATTTGCTATGAACCACTAAGATGCAGCGATCGGGATCTAAGCTAGTTTGCCGTCTGCTACGTTTAGGTCCCGCCTCCGGGCGGGGCCTTGGAGGCTTCTGTAGCCGACAGACCGGGAGGCCAGTGTTAGGCCCCCGGTTGCCATTGCAATCCCAGTGATCGCATCGCTGGGGTGCCGATGGCCAAAAAAGCCTCAGATGCTGCGATCTCTATTGAGCGCAGCATCTGTGGTGTTAAATCGGCCGGATCGGAGACTAGCTCGGGTCCTGGCCGTTACAGCAGGGTGTCAGCTGCAACGTACAGCGGACACCCGGCATTGATCGTGAGGGCTCTGCTCCTATGCCCGAACTATAGCCGCGACGTAACTGTACTGCACTTTGCGGGAACCCCTTCCTGACCGCACCCGATATATACGGCGGATGTCTGAAAGGAGTTAAACGATATCTTTGTAACCGCTTTTAATATCACAACTATTTTTACTTTTTTTTTTTTACAAGACTTATGAGGCTTTCATTTTCTAGATTAGTTTAATTCCAAGTTTTTATTTTTTTTGTAAGCAGACAAAAAGCAAACATTTTTAAAAAACCCCACTTTTTTCGTATTTTTTTTTATATATACTGTATCTATCTAGCTATATATATATATACACACACACACACACACACACACACTGTTGCAGCTCTGTAACAATTAGTCGTCTTCTCTCTCCGTCACTCTGGATAACTGAGGGGAGAGCAGAGAGGGCCACGAGGGGAGAGCGGAGAAGGCCACGAGCGGTGAGCGCAGAGGGCCACGAGGGGAGAGGGCCACGAGCCGAGAGGGCCACGAGGGGAGAGCGGAGAGGGCTAGGAGGGGAGAGCGAAGAGGGCTAAGGCTATATCCACACAATGTGAAAAAAACGGCAGTTAACAGCGGATCAACGGTTAGTTTTTCATGGCTGTTTTGCATCAGTGTGCCTCAAAATTTGAATCCATATCCCAGCCGCCTGAACGCTTTTCATGGGCGTTAAAAAAAAAAAAAATTTTAATTTTTTTTAAATTAACTTTTAGTTGTTTTTTTTTGTCTCAACCCCTAAAATCAACACAGTGCCGCAATACCCCTGTAGATAGTGCCCCATTCCCCATGGTAGATAGTGCCAGTGCCCACTGTATAATGCCATATCCCACTGTAGATAGTGCCCACATCTGTGTGTGGCACTATGTATATAGCACCCCCTTGTAGATAGTGCCACAAGCCCTGTATATAGCACCCCCCTTGTAGATAGCGCCACACTGCCTGTAGATAGCGCCACCCATGCAGATAGCGCCACCCCCTATAGATGGCACCATCCCCTCCCATGTCAGAGCGCTCTGGCCAGGGATTCCGCTCCTAGAGAGCGCGCCTGACGTCTGTCCACATATGTCAGGGGCTCCCTCTAGGAGCAGAGTCCCCGGCCAGATTGTTGCCGACGCTCTGGCCGGTAATTCCGCTCATTGCGGGAGCTTAGGTGGCTCCATCTACAAGGAGGGTCTATTTCGGGGTTCCCAAAGCCCCGGCAGACGAGAGTGCAGCGCTGCTTACAACCCGTTCTGGGCTGCCGAGTATATACGTGACAACTGCACTGGGCATCAGCAGTTGTAACGTATATAGCCGTATGGCTGTCGTGAAGGTGTTAATATCAAGGTTATTATGACATCTCTTCCCTGTGCAACCAAGGGCTACCAGTACAGAGTTCATAAGGGGTTAATTCTGCAAAACTAGGCAGGCATGCCATGCAGATACTGGAAGAGTGTGCATAAATCCCCACATAACAAAGATTTGCATTCAAGCTCCTTTTTTTCAGATTTTGATAGGGACTACGAAATAACTGAACAAACAGCAGCTAAAACATTTTCAGCAATTTTTTTTTTTTTAAATCTTAATGGGGTTATATACACTTTGGACAATCCCAACTTCTTAGAAGGTTCACTTGACAATAAGCAGACCATAAAGTGTCCCCCTGCTGGCAACCACAGCGATCAGCTTTAATCTCTGAGGATTTATGGAAGTGTTAAACTCTTGCAGCACCACCACAGGTGAAATGAAGCATTACACAGTTCTTATTCAAATCAAAGAGTTGTCTGTGTACTGCAAGACAGGACATGTTCTCCAGAATGAGAGAACGGTTTGCTCTGTAGAGTTCCATCAAAGAGTCAGTTGTTACGATAAGGAAAATAGTGCTGCATGCAGTGCTGTTCTTCCCCGTCAAGTTTGTCAGAATGTGCGACAGAGCCCCCGATCCAGATGTGAACAGAGTTTTACTGTAACAAATCAACATATTACCTGCTGAGGTGAAGAACGGACGGGTGTCAATTTAGTTGAGCAAGCACCCAACTGTCTCTGAAGGTGTATAGCGTATTTAAGACGTCTTTCCAGTCTTTTTATGCATTTCTGTCCAAAAACACAAAACAAGATGAGTTTGTTTTTAGTAACGTAGGATTATTCAATTCCCAAGATTGTTAGTGAACTTATGGATAAATCAGATTTATGGGAAGTTTAATATGGTTGATATCAATAACACCTTATACATCCAATATAATTTTTAGGGCTTAGTGAAGTACTTACCGATTGCCAAAAATGCGGCTATTCCATTTATAAAATCTCAACACGCTATAGTCCACTTAAACCTTCATGACCAAGCATTATTTTTCGTTTTTTCACCGTCGCATTTCTGAGTCATAACTTATTTCTACGTCCACATAGCCGAATGAGGATTTGTTTTTTGCAGGACGAGTGGTATTTTTTCAATTGCACCATTTTTGGGTGCACATAGTGTATCGATGAACTTTTGTTAACTTTTTTTTGGGAGGGAATTGAAAAAAAACCCCAGTTATTCCAGCATGGTTTTTCAAGTTTTAAATTTACGCCATTCACTTTGTGGCGTATATAATGTTACCTTATTCTATGGGTCGGTACGATTGCGGCGATCGTAAATATGTATAGGTTTTTTTATGTTTTACTACGTTTGCACACTAAAAACCTTTAAAAAAAATAAAATGGTTTTTGCATTGCTGCATTTCAAGAGCCGTAACTTTTTTATTTTTCCTTCGATGTGGCCATATGTGGACTTTCCTTTTTTTTGCGGGGCAAGGTGTAGTTTTCATTCGTACTATTTTGAGGTACATAAGACTTATTGATTCAATTATAGTTGATTTTAATGGATGGAGTCGACAAAAAAAAAAAGGAATTTTGCAGTTGTGTTTTTTCTTTGTACGGCGTTCATCCATCGGTTTAATCAATGTGTAAACTTCATTATGTGAGTCGTCATGATCGTGGCAATATCATATATGTGTATCTTTATTGATTTTTTTACACGTAGGCAGAGTTCACACGGGGCAGATAGCTGCATAAAGTTACACTGCGTTTATGCCACAGGGAATTCTGGGTTGAAAAACCGCAACAAACTGTGGTGCAGTTTTTCGCCTGGAATGTCCACTGCGGAAAACTGCAGCATTTAGCCGGCCTCCTAGCAGGCTGGCCTCCTGGGATGACGCTTCATTCCAGGAGACCGCTGCATCCTGTGATTGGCTGCAGCGGCAGTCACATGGGATGAAACGTCATCCCAGGAGGCCGGCCCTCTAACATCATCTAGGCCGGCCTCCTGATATGACGTTTTATCCCATGTTACCGCCACTACAGCCTGTGATTGGCTGCAGCGGTCACATGGGATGAAGCATTATCTCAGGAGGCCGGCCTGGAGAAAGAAATAGACTTCTAGGTAAGTATAAGGGTATATTCACATGGCAAACTAAAAACGGTTGTAAAATACGGAGCCGTTTCCAAGGAAAAACAGCCCCTGATTTTCAACAGTTTATGCATCGAGAGTTTTTTTTAGGTGTTTTTTTTTTACAGCCGTATTTGGAGCTATTTTTCTATTGAGACAATGAAAAACAGTTCAAGAAGTGACATGCACTTTTTTTTTTACGGGGCGTTTTTTTATGCGCCGTCTTTACAAATGGCCACGTAAAAAAAAAATGCCCCACGGGAACTAAACAACATTTTTCCCATTGAAGTCAACGGGCAGATGTTTGGAGGTGTTCATCCTCCGTCTTTTTAGCAGTTTTTTGGGGCGTTTACGGCCTGAAAAAGAACTGAAAATAAGCCAGGTGAACATACCCGAAGAATTTTTATTTTTTCCGAGTTGCGTTTTTTTCGGGGGAAATCGCTGCGATTTTGCCGAAAAAAAAGGCAACTACTGCTATTTGTTGCGGGTTTTACCTCAAAATTGAATTCAATAGGGGAAAACCCAAAACAAATAAGTAGTGTTTACGCAAATACAATGGACATTAAAATTCTGCACCTATGTCAATTTGAGCTTTTTTTTCGCTCAGTATTTACGCATGTCGATTATTTGTTCTCTCTCATCCACTTTGCTGCTACTGTATTACGCTGCAGATTTTCCGCAATGAATTCCGTTGCAGAAAATCTGCAGTATTTACGCAACGTGTGAATTGACCCTTCTACGGAATAACATACTTAGTAAAAATAAAATAATTTTATTTTCTATAGTCATTTTTATTATTTAGTCCCACTGGGGACTTCACAACGCGATCTTCTTATCAGAGATATAATGCTTTAGTATACTTCGTATACATGGAAACCTATAAGTGTCCTGCGATCGCGTCGTAGTTATGCCGATGGGGTGATAGAAGGAGTTCTCTCCCTCTGTCAAACATCTTAGATGCCGCGGTCTCTATTGACCGTCGCATTTCTTCTAAGGGGTTAAACTGCCAGAATCGGACTACTCTCCAATTTCGACAGGAGCCTGGCTGTGTATAACAGCCGTGCCCCTACCGCTGATCTCGTGGGTACAGTCGCAGTACCCACGAGATACGAGCGACAGATATATCCATCACTATGCGAGAACTAGCACCCACTTGTGACGAATATATCAGTCGATTGTCGTTAATAAGAATCTTGGCAGACAAAGAGTGGAATTTATTAAACATTGAGTTTTATATGCCAGTCTTTATAGGAACAAGCTAGAGTTAGATGCGACAAATTTATTAAAAGGGGTTTTCGATGCGTAACAAAAAAAAAGTTATACATTTGTTCATGCTACTTTTGCAGTGATAATGTCCCACAAATACCTCTTTCCTCGTTTTGCCGCTGTCTCGTTCCGATGGCCACTCCCATTGTTTACGTTTTATCTATTACAGTCAGTAGCAATTTCCGGTTATGTTCCCCTACTACAAAGCCCATGCTACCTTGCACTGGCTGACATCTCAGCCAGCTGTAGAGACACCAAGGCCTTATTCACACGACCGTGAAAAAAAATGTCCATTAAAAACTGATCAACTGTCAGTTTTTCATGGCCATTTTGCATCAGTGTGTCTCTAAATTTTCATCCATTTCCAGTCCGTCTGTCCGTTTTTAATGGCCGTTTGACATCCATTTTGCATCAGTTTTTCATGGCCGTTAAAAAAACTGATGAATTTCATTGGTCAGGCTTTTTTTGTCCCAACCCCTTGAAAACACCCAAAGGAAGGTCACATGTTCACCTAGACACTATTTACAGCCTCCCTGTAGATGATGCCACACTAGCCTCCCTGTAGATGATGCCACACCAGCCTCCCTGTAGATGCCACATCAGCCTCCCTGCAGATGATGCCACACCAGCCTCCCTGCAGATGATGCCACACCAGCCTCCCTGTAGATGATGCCACACCAGCCTCCCTGTAGAGGATGCCACATACTCACAGGTGCAGCGCCGACTCTCGTGGTCACTCGTCTGCATGGGATCTGGCAAGGCAGCGCGACGATGACGTCATCGAGGCGCCTTCAAACCCATCAAGATGAGTGACGATACCTGAAGAAGTGCCGCCAACCGTGAGTATGCCAACGATAGCCAGCAAGGGAACTAGTAGTTCCCTTGCCAATCCCCATGTAACAGATCCGTTTTTAACGGTTGTTACATGTATTGACAGCCGTTAAAAATGGATCCATTGACTTCTATGGGGGCCGTCAGGCCGTTAAAACGGCCCAAAAAGAAGACATGTCCTATTTTTTGACGCCCATTATTCACGGGCCGTTAAAAAAACGGCCATGTGAATGCACCCATAGAATATCATTGTTCTGAAAACGGCCATGTGAAGGCCGTTAATAGGACGGCCATCACACGGCCGTTTTTCACTGTCGTGTGAATAAGGGCTAATTCTCTCTACTTCCCACTTTAGCCAAGACCCCTCCCACCTCCCGTCACCATCTTGGCACTCCCAGTCCGGACACGCTATAATATCTTATGTTTATCGATCCATCCACTACCCCTCCGATTGCTTTCCAATTATGAAAAGCACCACAGAATTTCCTCAAACAATGGTTTTTCTAGCCGGGCATATGCAAAATAGGTTATTGGGCAGATGTTGGAAGGAGGAAAAATTACGCAGGAGCAGTAAGGACTGAAGTCTGAGCATAAGTAGTGAAAAGATTATCATGTACTATACCACGTATGTTCAGAAGAGGAAACAAAAGAGGAAACCCGTCCCCCCACCGCAGGGATATTTACAAATGACGTGACGTCGGCGGTAGGGCAGAAGTCACAGGGTAAGGCATTACATGACCGGCTAGGAGATACAGAGAATGGGAAGCTTAAAAAAATATTTTATAAAAAAAAGTCATAAATTATCCTCACTCCGGTTATATTAAAACCTCTGTTGGCCGCACTGTCTTATCAGCACTTTCCATATGAGGTCGCGGTCTCCCAGTCACGGGAGGTTTGAACGCGTTATGTCTGTTTGCGACTGCGGTGTGAGAAACAACGGCTGCCCAGCTTCTAATTTGCATGAAAGGGCAGCGTGCAATGATTTGCTTTTTGTGGTCTGAGGCCGATATTTAATTGAAGACTTGTGCACGGTATGTAGAAAGTGCTTTGTCGCGAAGATGTGTGAATGAATGGAGAAGTTCAAGGAAGGTCGCACAAGTGTCAGCCATGTAGGAGTCGGCCGCCCGTCCACGACAGATGACAACATTGAGCGTGCACGTGAACGGATTCTATTGGATAGACTATCACCTGTTTGTTCTCCTGAAAAAAGCCCTACGAGGACGAAGATTCACGTCTGATGAAGCGGTGAAGACAGTGGTGCATCCGTGGCTCACAGCTCTGCCTAAAACATTTTTTGTGTGGGAATATGAAAGCTTAGTTACAGATGGACAAAGTATATTGAAAAGCAGGGAGATTATGTCGAAATATGATCTATTTGAAAATTTATTAAAATAAATTCTACAGCCAAAGCGGATTGTTTTTGATTCACCCTTGTGATTATGAGATAGAGAGAGATTATATATATGTAAGTTTGCCCACTGTCAAAGTCATGAACAGTCTAGAATTTTTAGGCTAGGTTAATTTTACCAGTGAAAAAATAGAATATATTTTAAAAAAAAGAAAATCACATTGTCAAAATTATATATATTTATTTGCATTGTGCACAGAGAAATAAGTATTTGATCCCCTACCAACCATTAAGAGTTCAGCCTCCTCCAGACCAGTTACACGCTCCAAATCAACTTGGTGCCTGCATTAAAGACAGCTGTCTTAAATGGTCACCTGTATAAAAGACTCCTGTCCACAGACTCAATTAATCAGTCTGACTCTAACCTCTACAACATGGGCAAGACCAAAGAGATTCTAAGGATGTCAGGGACAAGATCATAGACCTGCACAAGGCTGGAATGGGCTACAAAACCATAAGTAAGACGCTGGGTGAGAAGGAGACAACTGTTGGTGCAATAGTAAGAAAATGGAAGACATACAAAATGACTGTCAATCGACATCGATCTGGGGCTCCATGCAAAATCTCACCTCGTGGGGTATCCTTGATCCTGAGGAAGGTGAGAGCTCAACCGAAAACTACACGGGGGGAACTTGTTAATGATCTCAAGACAGCTGGGACCACAGTCACCAAGAAAACCATTGGTAGCACATTACGCTGTAATGGATTAAAATCCTGCAGTGCCCGCAAGGTCCCCCTGCTCAAGAAGGCACATGTACAGGCCCGTCTGAAGTTTGCAAATGAACATCTGGATGATTCTGAGAGTGATTGGGAGAAGGTGCTGTGGTCAGATGAGACTAAAATTTAGCTCTTTGGCATTAACTCAACTCGCCGTGTTTGGAGGAAGAGAAATGCTGCCTATGACCCAAAGAACACCGTCCCCACTGTCAAGCATGGAGGTGGAAACATTATGTTTTGGGGGTGTTTCTCTGCTAAGGGCACAGGACTACTTCACCGCATCAATGGGAGAATGGATGGAGCCATGTACCGTCAAATTCTGAGTGACAACCCCCTACCCTCCACCAGGACATTAAAAATGGCTCGTGGCTGGGTCTTCCAGCATGACAATGACCCGAAACATACAGCCAAGGCAACAAAGGAGTGGCTCAAAAAGAAGCACATTAAGGTCATGGAGTGGCCTAGCCAGTCTCCAGACCTTAATCCCATCGAAAACTTATGGAGGGAGCTGAAGATCCGAGTTGCCAAGCGACAGCCTCGAAATCGTAATGGATTTACAGATGATCTGCAAAGAGGAGTGGGCCAAAATTCCATCTAACATGTGTGCAAACCTCATCATCAACTACAAAAAAAGTTTGACTGCTGTGCATGCCAACAAGGGTTTTGCCACCAAGTATTAAGTCTTGTTTGCCAAAGGGATCAAATACTTATTTCTCTGTGCAGAATGCAAATAAATATATATAATTTTGACAATGTGACTTTTTTTTGTTTTTTTTAATATAATCTATCTCTCACTGGTAAAATTAACCTAGCCTAAAAATTCTAGACTGTTCATGTCTTTGACAGTGGGCAAACTTACAAAATCAGCAAGGGTTCAAATACTTATTTCCTTCACTGATATATATATATATATATATACACATATACACACACACACACACACACTGCTAACTACAATGGTTCTACATTATATGGTATTTAGAAAATACTACATATAGCCCGGAGAACCCCTTGAAGCCTAGGCTATTTTTCCTTTTTCACTCCCCTCCTTCCAAGAATGATAACTTTTTTTATTTTTCCATCAATAAAGAGGTGTGGTGGCTTTTTTTGTGTGGAAGGAGTTGTAGTTTCTATTGGCACTATTTAAAGCATCATATAATGTATTGGAAAACGGGAACAAAAATTCTTTGTGGGGTAGATTTGGAAAAAACTGATTCCTCCATTGTTTTTTGGGGTTTGTTTTTACGGCGTTTACCATGCGGTAAAAACGACATGTTAACTTTTCTGCAGCTTAATACGATTAATTAAGACTATACCAATTTCAGATTGTTTTTTTTAATGTTTTACTACTTTTACAAAGAAAAAAGTATTTGTTAAAAAAAAAAAATTTGTTTTGGGTCGCCACATTCTGAGAGCCATAACTTTATTTTTTCGTAGTTTGAGCAGTGCGAGAGCTTATTTTTTGCAGGATGAGCTGTCGTTTTTATTGGTACATACAGATGTAGCCATCTTTATCTTGACTAACGCGTTAAATACACAGTGGCAAGAAACTAACTTGACTTTTTCAATGGCTTTTGTTGTGTGATATCATGCTGCAGCAAGTTATCAAATTTAGGATGAACTTGGCTACATTGGAGCTAAGGTGACCAAAAAAAAATAAATTGAGATTCAGACTTCTAGCAATTTTTTTTTCTTTTACAGCTATCACCGTGCAGGTTAAATAATGAAATATTGTAATAGTTCGGACTTTTAAGAAATAATGCGAAAAGGGTTGTTTGAGCTTTTATATTTGATTTATTCTTTACTAAAAACTTTAAAAACTGTATAACATATTCGTCCCCGTAGGGGATTTGAACCAGCCATCAGATCGCTGGTACAAAACACTGCAATAAAACACTACCACTGTGTACTGTCAGATTTACCAGCGCCTATTAAGCCCTGCCAGAGGAAGCAGGGCTTAACCGGAGCAGAAAGATGGTATTCCTGGGTGCCATCATTAGGCCCCCGGGCTGCCGTGACAACCATCGACAGCCCGCTATCGCGACCTGGCCGATGGGCTGTAGGAAAGGGACGCCCCTCTTTCTAAATTGACTTTTTGAAAAACTAAATTGCGATACATAGAATCAACTGAGACAGAACGATATCTTCTGTCAATTCAGCCGATTTGACGGCTCAGCTGAGAGCAGGTCCTGCGTGCGTCTGACACATAGGATAATAATAATCTTTATATATATAGCGCCAACATATTACGCAGCACTTTACAATTTAGAGGGAACATAGACAATATCAGACATTACATAGTGACAAAGCTAGTTTACAATTCAGACAGGAAGAGTGAGGACCCTGCTCGCAAGAGCTTACAATCTATGAGGAAATAAGGGAGATACAAAGTGTAATAGTGTTTGTTCTGTACAATAGTCCAGCCATCTTTTATACACATGGGGTGGTAACATAAAACAGCATGAGCCGGTCACCAGCCCGTATCTGTGTATGACGGACATGAAGTGCATTATGGTGCAAGGAGTGTGAGGGAATCTTATTCTGATGACTAATGGGGCCAAGGAAAGGAGTCAGATTAGGGAATGTTACAGGTCTGTCTAAAAAGATATGTTTTTAGGGCACGTTTAAAACTGTGGACAATGGGAATTTATCTGATGGTCTGTGGTAGCGCATTCCAGAGGACTGGTGCAGCACGAGAAAAATCTTGGACGGGAGTGGGGGGTTTGGATTATAGAGGATTTTAACCTAAGGTCGTTACCAGAACATAGAGCGCGAGTAGGCTGGTAGACAGAGATGAGGGAGATGTAAGGAGGTGCAGCGCTGTGGAGAGCTTTGTGGGTGAGAGTAATAAGTTTGAATTTAATTCTGAAGGGGATGGGCAACCAGTGTAGCGATTGGCACAGGGTGGAGGCGTTGATGTGGTGGTTGGTCAGAAAGAGGAGCCTGGCTGCTGTATTGAGGATAGATTGGAGAGGGGAGAGTTTAGTGAGGGGAAGACCGATTAAGGCCTGATTCACACGAAAGTGTTAAACGTCCGTGGGACGGCCATCCCACGGACTTATGTAATTCAATGTGGCCGTTCACACAGCCTTTGTTTCAACGGACCGTGTGAAGGGTCCGTGGGAAAATAGGAGATGTCCTATCTTTTCACGCATCACTCCATAGACTCAACTATGGTGGATGCGTGACATCGCGTCCTGCAGTGCTGAGCACAGATGCACATCGGACGTGAAAAACTGCAGTTTTTCATGTCCGAGATGCGCAGCGCTCATGTGAATCAGGCCTGATAATGAGTTACAGTAGTCAAGACGAGAGTGAATCAGAGCAACAATGAAAGTTTTGGCTGGTTCCACAGTAAGAAAAGGGTTGATTCTGGAGATGATTTTGAGGTGAAAATAAAAGGAGCGTGTAAGTGATTGAATGTGAGGAGTCAGGTATGAACTTAGATGTGATCGTTATTAGCTGGATCCTGTGTATCAGACAGGAGGGACCCGTTCTCAGCCGACCCGTCAGTTCAACTTAAAGGGGTTTTCCCATCAGAGACATTTAGGACATATCCACAGGATATATGTCATAAATGTCAGGTAGATGCAGGTCCCACCTCTGGGACCAGCACGTATCTCAAGAACGGGGCCCCCTAAACCCCGTTCTTCTGCTCGGTTATGGCTGAAGCGTGTGATTCGTGGAGCTACGTGGTTTCCGTAAGTCCCATAGAACTGAATGGTAGTTACAGGAATATCGTAGCTCGCATGCTACGCTGCTTCCATAACTGCCATTTACTACTATGGGAGTTACAGAAACAGCGTAGCCAGCGAGCTACGCTGCTTCCATAATTCATAGTCGGAAATCACATGCTTCAGCCACAACACAGAAGTAGAACGGGTTTAGGGGGCCCCGTTCTAGAGATAGGTGCCGGTCCCAGAGGTGGGACCCACATTAATCTGACATTTATGACATAATATGCCATAAATGTGTGATGGGAAAACCCCTTTACCTGATGGATTCGGCTGAGACTGAATGATACAGCGTCTGAGTATACAGGACACATAGAAGCTGTATCGTAAAATGTAAAAAAAAAAAAATTAATGGAAGTCCATTTAAAAGTTGTTTTTAAAAAAAAAAAAAAAATACAAAACCCCCTAAAAAAGCGGATGTATTTAGAAAAAAAAAACAATATATATATGTACTTTCAAAAGGTGTACATAGCCTTGAAGCCTGGTCAGGCTGAAACAAATATATGGCTCTACAAATGACACTTGTTGGAGATGCAATAAAAATATAGGAAGCTTTCTACACATCTGGTGGGAGCGTTCAGGGCTCGTTCTGGAAACAAATATTTAAGCACATGAACACTGTCTGTGGTACAAAACTCTCAACAAACCCAGACTTGTCCATCAGACTGCCAGATAGAGAAGCGTGATTCGTCACTCCACAGAACGCTCCATAGTCCAGTGGCGGTGTGCTTTACATCACCAACGCTTGACATTGTGTTTGGTGATCAAAGGCTTGCATTCACCTGCTCCGCCATGGAAACCCATGACGCCGTTTTTGTGAAGATATTAATGCCAATGAAGGTTTGGAAATCTACAGTTGAGTCGACAGCGGGTTGGCGACTTTTATGCACTATGCACCTCAGCGACCCCGCTCTGTAACTTTACGTGGTCTGCCACTTCATGAGTTCATGTGGTTCCTAAACGCTTCCACTTGGCAATAATAGCACTCACAGCTGATCGTGGAATATCTAGGAAGGAAGAATGGTCACGAACGGACTTGTTAAAACGGTGGCATCTTATTACAGTGCCACGCTGGAATTCAGTGATCTCTTTAGTACTACCCATTCTTCACAAATGTTTGTAAAGGCAGACTGCACGGCGAGGTGCTGGATTTTATACACCTTTAGCAATGGGAATGAATGAAACCTCTTAATCATTGAATTCTGGTGTATGTCCTAATACTTTTGTTCATATAGTGTTTATAACCAGGAATCAAGGCAAGGATACCTAGAAGATCTCGAAACCTGCCATGTTATTACTAGCTGGTGCTCGTCTATTGATCCTATTATATTGGAAATCGACAATCTCCCTCGGTCTTGCATTGGTTGAATAAAGTCAAACAAATTACTAGACTTGCAGAACTTTCATACTGGGAATTTAGAACACACCACACCTTTTCTCAAGTTTGGAATGGATGGCTCGTGAATAAATCTCAATAATATAGTTCATGATCTATGTTCACTCAAGCACATTATTAGATCTTATTACACATATTAGAGATTTAGATTTAATCAGCCTCTCTCGCTGGCCAACATTCTATCCTTACTCAATACATAGTATAGTAGTTAGTAAAGTTTTACGCTAAATCTGACACCTATGTTTGTATTAATGGATACATATACGTACACACCTGTCTTAGGGCCCTTTCACATCAGCTTTCCTTTCCGCTGAGGGGTGCTGTCTGAGGATTCAGTCGGGTTAACCCCTCAACGGAAAGGCAAACTGAAACCTTAGCTTCCGTTTCCCTCACCATTGAACTCAATGGTGACGGAAACCTAGCTAATGGTTTCCGTTTGTCAACGTTGTGACAGGGTTGTCATTTTTTATGTAATCAATAGCGCCGTCGACTGCGCTATTGATTACGTCAAAACAACGGAACCCTGTCACAACGTTGACAAATGTAAACCATTAACAACATTTCCGTCACCATTGAGATCAATGGTGAGGGAAACGTTTTGCCTTTCCGTTGAGGGGTTAACCCGACGGAAACCTCAGACGGAATACCTCAGCGGAAAGGAACACTGATGTGAACACAGCCTTACTGGTGGCCATATCCACCCCAGTCCCCCTTCCATATCCTTTTCTACTGTTAGAGGATTGCTTTATGGTTTCAACTGACCCGTTTATACGATTTCTATTTCAGATACAAATTACTGGTCTGGTATGCAAATTAATTACTTGCGCTGTGCCTTTTGTTGCCTTACACTTTTACTCATTCTATCATCTGTTTTTAATGTGAAGCTGACTTGAAAGTGTACTGTATGTTCTTTGTAAGCTTAAATGTAATTCAAAGAAAAAAGAAAATAAATTGAGTGAGAATATGAGCAATAGCTCATCTAATCATCCCGCTGCGCCTAATTAGGCTGTTTATTAACTCTGAGACCCAGACATTCACCAGCATCTAGATTGGCCATCAAATAAGTTGCACCACACACACTAAAGTTTGTACATTTCAGGCTTAATTCTCCTACATAATCTTCTCTTTACAACGCCCAGTTGGTAAAAAGTTAAAACACGCCCAGGTGATAACCCTGATCCAGCAGTGGGTGCACCAAATCCCACACTATTTTCCCACTAACTCCCAGGACAGGACGGCATTCTGGAGGTTCTATCCTGGTGTCCTTCACTTCATAAACCCTAAACCTGTAGGTGTACCCTGAGCTGCTCTCGAACAGCTTGTACATTTTAAATTCCATACCTCGCCCTATTGCTTGGCAGGTATTGGCGGAATTTTAGTCTTCCTCTTAGAATGTACAAGGGACTTGTCTATTGCAATGTTCTTTTCGGGGGGAGTAAAATTCTTCAAATTTTATGCAGAAATGATCAATGACTGGCCTGATTTTGAATAGGCGCTCATATGTGGGGGCAGGCACTGTGCATTATCATGATTTTCTGATTTCAAAATGTGTCTGGGGTATTGCCATGCGGTAAAATGGGGTGCTGTATAAAATGTCCGTATTCCAGTAGTACCTAACCTCCGGCTTTTTTTTATTTTTTTTTACTAGGCCCATATGTAGCACAAGGCACAAAAATGTCCTAATCTCCGCTGCCTGTATGCGGCCTATGAAATCTGGAATGTGAGTCTCAATAATATCATTTTTATATAATTATCAGGGGGTGGGTTCCATATGGTATCACTCAGCTGATGTCCTGGGGCGTCTTTGCAGGGGTTCCTCATCATTGGATGAGGATAATGAGGAGGCAGAAGAGGAATGGGGCAATTTCCTCTTCTCCCTCACTGGCCGAATCAGTATCCGAGACCAGGAAGGCGTATGCCTTCTCGGTTGAATAGACCCTTTGGGATGCTTCAACACATGTATTACTCAATTACATGTAATACTCAATTTATTTTTATAGAGGTGGTTGTGTGTGTTGTGCTTTTACACGTGTATATGAAAATTCAAAAAGAAAAAAAAAAAAAAGGAAGAGAAGAAAAGAATAAGATAAAAATGTAGGAGAAAGAAATTTACTGAACGTCCAATATAAAACTGTAAAAAAAAAAAAAAATTGAGCTACAACGGTCGCAATGCTATCAAAAATTTAGTGACCAAACTTTAGTTAAATTTATACTAACTGTAGAAAGAATATATAAAACAAAACTTCTGCTACGCCAAAAATTGAGCACGGATGTCGATCAGTGATGCCGGTCACTGATCAGCGCTCAGCGGCCGCAGGATGCACACAGTGAATTGGTGCAGGTAGAACAAGACAAAAAAAAAACCTGCGTCAAAAAAATAACCACAGATGCTCAGCAGGATCGCAAGACCAGAAGGCCTCAGAACCGGTAAGTATCAGCTCACAGCCTAGCACCAGCTCCGCTTACCGTTCCTAACCGAAATGAGGCTGGCAGAGCTGGTGTTAGAAACACACGCCACGGCTGCAATTAGTCGGTTGGTGCAGACCAACCAATTGTAGCGATTGGGGGGGGGGGGGGGTGGCATCACCACCTCCTCAATACATGGCAGGGATTGGTGCTGTCCTAGACCGCACCATATCACTGTGCTCTCTGAATTGACCGGCCAATCGCAGTGACCCACCCCCATGGGCGGTGTAAAGATGGCCTGCTGTTAGGAACAGCAGCCATCTTTACTTTGTAACATTTAATTTTTACCCTGTAGCCCCTTCTCTGTTTGTCGTATGAATATGGCAAATTGTGGGAAGCACTGGCTTTCCATGACGTATCCATACGACAAATGTCGGGCAGGGATTAAATAATAAGTGATCTTTATTTTACAGGTCATTACAATCGCAGGCGTACTCAATGTGTATTTTTTTAACCCCTTAATGACCAAGCTATTTTTTTACGTTTTTCCATCATTGCATTCCAAGAGTTCTAACTTTTTTATTTTTTCGTCGACATACAAGTCCTTCTCAATGAATAAGAATATCAAAAAGTTAATTTATTTCAGTAATTCAATTAAAAAAGTGAAACTCATATTATATAGATTTATTACACACAGAGTGATCTATTTCCAGCATTTTTTTCTTCTAATGTTGATGATTATGGCGAACAGTGAATGAAAACCCAAAATTTAGTGTGTCTCAGTCAACGCAGCCGTCTGCCAAGAAATTTTCGAGCACTTCATGCTTCCCTTTGCAGACAAGTTCATCGAGATGCGGATTTAATTTTCCAGCAGGACTTGGCACCTGCCCACACTGCCAGAAGTACCAATACCTGGTTTAATAACTTAATAACCACAGTATCACTATGCCCGATTGGCCAGCAAACTCATCTGACCTAAACCCCATAGAGAATCTATAGGGTATGGTCAAGAGGAAGATGAGAGATACCAGATCCAACAATGCAGACGAGCTGAAGGCCGCTATCAAATCAACCTGGGCTTCCATAACACCTCAGCAGTGCCACAGGCTGATCGCCTCCATGTCACGCCGCATTGATACAGTAATTCATGCAGAGTCGGAGCCCCGACCAAATATTGAGTGCATATACTGTACAGACTTCTCAGTAGGCCAACATTTTAAAACATCAAAAATAATTTTTGAAATTGGGCTTACATAATATTCAAGTTTTCTGAGACACTAAGTTTGGGTTTTCATTAACGGTTACCATAATCATCAACATTAAAAGAAAAAAGATGCTGGAAATAGATCACTCTGTGTGTAATGAATCTATAGAATATAGGAGTTTCACTTTTTGAATTGAATTACTGAAATAAATAAACTTTTTGATATTCTAATTCATTGAGAAGGACTTCTAGCTGTATAAGGTCTTGTTTTTTGCGGGACAAGTTGTATTTTTTAAAAGCGCCATTTTGGTGTACATGTAATTTATGGATTAACTTTTATTAACTTTTTTGGGGGATAACGGCAAAACAAACAAATTGACACTTTTTTGCATCTTTGATTTACGCAGTTTACGGTGTGGTATAAATAACAACTTACGATTGCGGTGATACCAAATCTATATAGATTTTGTATGTTTTACTACTTTTACACAGTAAAAACACTTTCAAAATTATTTGTTTTTGTGTCGCCATGTTTTAAGAGCCATAATTGTTTTATTTTTACGCTGATGCTGCTGTATGAGGGCTTGTTTTTTGCGGAACAACTTCTAGTTTTTATTGGTACTATTTTGGAGTACATGCGACTTTTTGATCACTTTTTATAAAAAATTTTGAAGGCAGGATGAAAATAAAACCGCAATTCAGGTGTTTTTTTTCCGCCGTTCACCGTGCGGGATAAACAACGTATAGGTAGGGTCCGTAATGGACGCGGCGATACCAAATGTGTAATGTTTTAATTAGTCTTGTTGTTTCATATTAACCCCTTAATGACCAGGCCATTTTGCGCATTAATGACCAAGGATTATTTTTTGTTTTTTCACGGTCGCATTCCAAGAGTCGTAACCTTTTGTTTATTCCGTGGACATAGCCGTATAAGGGCTTGTTTTTTGCGGGACGAGATGTATTTTGTAATTGGACCATTTTTAGACGCTTATAATATATCGATTAACTTTTATTAACTTTATTTTAGGAGAGAATTGAAAATAAGCAGCTATTCCAGCATTGATTTTTCACGTTATATATTTAAAACTTTTACTATGCAGCGTAAATAACATGTTAACTTTATTCTATGGGTCGGCACGATTACGGGGATATCAAATATGTAAAGGTTTTATATGTTTTTCTATGTTTGCACAATAAAAACCCTTTTAGAAAAAAATTACTTGTTTTTGCATCGCCGCATTCCAAAAGCCGTAATTTTTTTATTTTTCCGTCAATGTGGCCGTATGTGGGCTTGACTTTTGCAGGCCAAGGTGTAGTTTTCATTAGTACTATTTTGGGCTACATAGGACTTATAGATTAACTTTTAGTACATTTTTTATGGGGGGAATGGGAGAGAATTTTGCCGTTGTTCTTTGCGTTTTTTTTGGACGCCGTACATCCGGCGGTTTAATGTGTTCATTTTATTGTTCAAGTCGTTATGATCGCGGGGATACCGTATATGTGTATGTGTGATTTGTTTTGACACTTTTACTAAATAAAACCACTTTTTTTTAAAAGTAGTTTTATTGGATTTTGACTGTAAATTATAATTTTTTTTTAACTTTATTTAACTGCATTACTTTTTTTTTTTTAGTCCCACCAGGGGACTTCATTATGCGATCTGCTGATCGCATATATAATGCTTTGGTATGCTTAGTATATCAAAGCATTATTGCCTGTCAGTGTAAAACTGACAGGCAATCTATTAGGCCATGCCTCCGGCTGCCATGGAAACCCCACGGCGCCCCGCGATTTCTTTGCGGGGGCGCCGATGGGGTGACAGAGGGAGCTCCCTCCCTCTGTCAAACACATTAGATGTTGCTGTCGCTATTGATAGCGGCATTTAATAGGTTAAACTGCCGAAATCAGAGCGCGCTTCGATTCCTGCAGTTGCAGCAGGAGCCAGGCTGTGTATAACAGCCGTGCTCCTTGCCACTGATCGCGTGTGTACACTGGCATTACCCACGCGATCAGAGGACGGATATATCCGTCGTCCTGCGCGAAGTAGCAGCTGCAGAGGATAGTATTTCATTTTTTTTTTATTTGAGATTTTTATTTATTGATTAACATTTTTGATAACTTCTGTATTGCCTGTCAGTGTAAAACGGACAGGCACTTGCTAGGCCGTGCCACAGGCATCCACTACAGACCTGGGCCCTTTGTTAGCCCAACCCTGGCTGCCATAGAAGCCATTGGCACCCTGCGATTGCAATTGCATGGTGCCGATGGGGTGAGAGGGAGAACCTCCAAAACCACTTAAATGCGACGCTCGCTATTGAGTGCTGCATCTAAGGGTTAAACGGGTTAGATCGATGTTGAAATTGATCCCGCCTGTTAGAGCAGGTGCACGGCTGTCTTTCGACCGCCCGACACCCGCTTTAGCCGGCACAGGACACACGTGCCGGACTTATGTCACCATGGCGTGAAATGGCGGCACTCTGGCATTTAAAAAAAATTTTTTTTTAATTAAAACTAGATTTATTTATTATCTGTGTGTGCCACTAGGGTACTTGAAGTAGCCATTCTTTGATCGCTTGTATAATACTTTGGAATGAATAGTATTCCAAAGCATTATTGCCTGTCTGTGTATCGCTGAGGCATGGCCTAACAGGCAGATGCCGATGTCAGACCTGGGGGCCTTCACGTGTAACAGTCGCGCTACTGATTTTGTTTCTACAGCAGATATATCCGTTAGGATGTGGGAACTCGCAACCGCTTGTAAAAGGCATGTCCATCATTTGTCATAAAGAGGTTAATTCTATCTAAGGCTTGCCTAGGTTTTTACCTACATTTTATATTGCCTTTTAGCATATCTTAACATGACAAGCATTCTAATGTTAATGTTTACTTATGAATTCTGCATGTCTATTGTTTGTGCAAATTTTAACGTAGTGGGAATCATTTATCAAAACGGTGTAATAGAAAAACTGGCTGTGTTGCCTATAACAACCTATCAGAGCGGTTTTAGTTTCTTAAATCGGCTATGGAAAACTGAAAGCACTGCCAATGGTTGCTATGGATTTCAAGTCCAGTTCTTCAGTTAGGGTATGTTCACACGCAGAATCAAAAACAGAAAATGACAGCACCGTTTTCAAGGGAAAACAGCCTCTGATTTTCAGCCGAAGATGTTTTTTGAGGCGTTTTTTTAGCTGTTTTGCCAATGACGCAATGAAAAACAGCTCCAAAAACGGCTCAAGAAGTTACATGCTCCTTTTTATGGTACGTTTTTTTTACGTGGTGTTCTTTAAAACGGCGGCGTAAAAAAGTAACTCATCTGAACGAAACATAGTTTTTCCTATTGAATTCAATGGGCAGATTTTTGTAGGCGTTTAGCTGTTTTTTTTTAGGTGTATTTCGGATAGTTTACGCTCCGAAACACGCCTTAAAACACAGGGTGTGAACATACCCTTAGACCGTTTTAATCGGTTCCCGAACGCTGGCTAGATATAGATATATAAAAGTCCGGCAGTCGGGGCACTTAAAACCAGCGCCGCGGTACATAAAACCAGCAAACCAGGCAGCTGAGTGTCGGATGCCCGGCAGTCAGTGACTGGCAGGAACCCTGAGGAGAAGATAGAACCATATTTTTACTAGTATTTTCAAACTTTAAAGGGAACCTGTCACCAGCATTTCACCTGTTAAACCAGCAATACACGGTGGAAGTGGGTGAAGAGTCATTTTTATGTAACCAATAATTACCTTCTAGGTAGGCTTTGTATCTTTAGTATTCCATTTTTTAGTGTGCCCGTGCGGTATACTAATGAGCAAGAGTCATATCTTTGTTTGCACGTTAACCCAGTCGCCTTACTTTTGATTGACAGCTCCTTGCCTCCCCTAAGCCCACACGAAATCCTGCACTTGCGCATCAATTTCCTGTTCTGGTGCATTGCACAATGGGTCACCATAGCAGCGCATGCGCAGTAACTAGATGTGAGGCCCGGACCAAGCAGGGAAGAGTGTCAGACCGTACACGACAGGCGCATGCGTGCCATCTCAGAGGAGATTTCGGCATTCAGGGCAGGTCAGTTTTCGGCGGTGGGCGGGCATAAGAAGAGGAACGAATGAGATTGCCGGATTACTACCATAAACGGAGCAAAACGTTATTTACGGTCGGAGGAGTTTAGGAGAGGGGATAATGGCAATGAACTTTTGACAGCAGCGGCCAGCGAGGAGTGAGTATCGTTCAATAGGTGAACTGCTGGTGACAGGTTCCATATAAGCCTAGAAATTCTAACTTAGCAAAAAGTATGTGTATAAAAAAAGAAACCTGCATGGTCTACGAAAAAAAGCATTGCAAAAATCACGTCGCTAGCCCAATGAAAAAAGTTTTAGCCGTTTAACCCCTTAATGACCGAGCAATTTTTTACGTTTTTACATGGTTGCATTCAAAAATCTATAAACTTTTTTATTTTTGCGTCGACATAGCTATATAAGGGCTTTTTTTTTCTGCAGGACAAGTAGTATTTTATAATAGCACCACTTTGGGGTACATATAATTTATTGATTAACTTTTTAATAACTTTTTTAGTGGGGTACTGGAAAAAACACACAGAAATGTCGCCATTTTTTTTTGCGTCTGAATTTTACGCCGTTTACCGTGTGGTATAAACAACAACTTTATTCAGCGGGTCGTTACGATTGCGGCGATACCAAATTCATATGGATTTTTTTATGTTTTGCCACTTTTACACAGCGAACATTTTTTTCAAAATGATTCGCTTTTGTGTCGCCATATTTTAAGAGCCATAATTTTTTTTAGTATTTGAATGATGCAGCTGTAGGGGGGCTTTTTTTTTTTTTTTGCGGGATGACTTGTAGTTTTTATTGGTACCATTTTTGGAGTAGATGTGACGGTTTGATCACTTTTTCTCAAATTCTTTTGAAGGCAGGATGAAAGGAAAATAGCAATTCTGGCGTGGTTCTTTTATTATATTTTTTACGGCGTTCACCATGCGGGTTAAATAATGTAATCGTTTTATAGTTGGGTTCGTTACGGACGCAACGATAACAAATATGTGTAACTTTTTTTCATAATAAAGTATTTAAGGGGAAAAAGTGTTTTTTTTTTTTTTTTTTTACTTGGGACATTTATTTATTAAAATTTTATCTAACGTTTTTTTTACTTTAGTTTTAGTCCCACTGGGGGACTTTACTGTGCAAACTTTTGATCGCTATTATAATACACTGCAATACTTCTGTTTTGCAGTGTATTATTGCCGGTCAGTGTAAAACCTTACAGGCACCTGTTAGGTCAGGCCTCTGGCATGGTCTAACAGGCAATTACTAAAGGCAGACCTGGGGGCCCTGGTTAGGCCCCTAGGCTGCCATAGAAACCATCATCACCCCGCGATGCACGTGGGGATGCCAGTGGGATAAGAGAGGGAGCCCCCTCCCTCTAAAATCACTCAGATGTGGCGCTCGCTATTGAGCGCCGCATCTGAGGGGTTAAATATGATCGGAGAACACTGCTAGTGGTCTCCGATCGTTGCCCTGGAGCCGGAGCCTGTTACTAACTGCCCAGGCTTCAGCAGCACCCCACACAATACTAGAAAAGTTCTTCTGAAGTGCCGACGTGAAAAGGCGGAGCTTCAGAAGAACTACCCTCAACGGCCGACGTAAAAACACTATACGCCAATCGTTAAGGGGTTAACTAACGCGTGCTAAAAATTGCTAAATAGTGTTTGGTCCTGAAGGCTTAAAATAGCCCGGTCCTTATGTAGTTGATGCAAACTTAAAATACAAGTTTATATTAACCGATTTACGACCACAAACAGTATTGTATTGTATTGGGAGGGTGGTTTTATGGAGTCGGCTCACGGGCTGAGTCTGCTCCATATGCCGCGGTTGTCAGCTGTATATTAATTACAGCTGACACCCTTGCTCTAACTGCTGGGATTGGAGATTACACCAATCACAGCTGTTAAATTCCACGGTCAATAGTAACCACGCTATCTAAGCTGTCGAAAGAGTGGGGACCCACCTCCGACAGCCCATCGCCGCTCCCCGCAATGCAACCACGGTGTGCCGATGGTGGTCATGGCAGCCTAATAAAGGTAGGCTTAAAAGGAGAATGTAAAAAACACAATATACTGCAATACATAAGTATTTCAGTATATTGTGCAAGAAATCCAATGATCACTGGTTCAAGTCCACTAGAGAAACTATTGAAAAAAGTAAAAAACCGCTAAGATATATATATATATATATATATATATTAACCCCTTAAGGACACACCTGTTTTGGCCTTAAGGACAAAGTCAATTTTTTTCAAATCGGACGTGTCACTTTATGTGGTAATAACTCTGGAATGCTTTTATGTATCCCAGCGATTCTAAGATTGTTTTCTTGTGACACAATGTACTTTATGTTAGTGGTAAAATTTGGTCGATATATTCAGTGTTTATTTGTGAAAAACCCCAAAATTCTGAGAAAATTAGCAAAAATGTGCATTTTTCTAACTTTAAATGTATTTGCTTGTAAGACAGATCGTAATACCACACAAAATAGTTACTAGTTAACATTCCAGTATGTCTACTTCATGTTTGTATAGATCTTTAGCATTTTTATTTTTCTAGGACGTTACAAGGTTTAGGCGGGATTCACACGACCGGGTCGTTCCCGAGCCCGCGTGTCGGCCGGTAAAATCGGCCATTTTGCCCGGCCGGTTTGCATAAAGTTATGCATCCGTGCCGGGCCGGGCAGATCCGGACAGTGACATCAGCGGCAGCTCCTGAAGGGGAATCACCATGTGTTCGGGGATTCCGCTTCAGGAGTTTCCCCTGATGTCACTGCCCAGATATGGACAGAGACATCAAGCGCTCTGTCCAGGAGCGGAATCCCCGAAAACACGGGGATTCCGCTCCTTCAAGGAGCTAAAGTGCGGCTAGCACATAGCAGAGCGGGGAGATACCTCCCTGCTCTGCTATAGTGGCGTCGCTACAGTAGTAGCAGCCGCAGCAGCAGCAGCTGCTGCTACTACTACTAGCGGCGCCATCGAAGGTGTCGCCGAGCCAGGGTGCTTTTAACAAGCAGGGGAAGGGAGCCAGCGCAGCGCTCCCTCCACCTGCTGTACACCCCGGCCCTGCAACACAGTGTACAGCGATGCCATTCGTCAGAATGGCATCAACTCCTCCTCCTCACATGCACTCTGCGCTGTGAGGAGGCGGAGATAGAGCGCAAGCGCCGGGAAACCCGGCCATCACTCGGAACACATTCCGGTGATGGCCGTGTAATACCCGGCCCCATAGACTTCTATGGGAGCCGGGTGGCCGGGTGCCCGGGCAAAGTTAGAGCATGTCCTATTTTTTGACGGCCGGATTTACCGGCCGTCAAAAAATCGGTCGTGTGAATAGCCCCATTAGGGGTCTATCATTCCTAATGCAGCCGGGTGCCGGCCGATTTATGAACGGCCGGCACCCGGCCGGGAAACCCTGCCGTGTGAATGAGGCCTTAGAAGTTTAGCAGCAATTTCTCACATTTTCAAGAAAATTTCAAAAGGCCTTTTTTTCAGAGACCAGTTCAGTTCTGAAGTGGCTTTAAGGGCCTTATATATTAGGAAGTCCACATAAATCACCCCATTTAAAAAAAAAAAAGACCCCCTCAAAGCATTCAGAAAGTGTTTTAACCCTTTAGGCGTTTCACAGGAATTAAAGCAAAGTAGAGGGGATATTTACAATTTAAATTTTTTTCGCCAAAATCCATTGGTAATAAAAAAAAATTCTTTAACACAAAGTTTTACCAAAGAAACGCAACTCAATATTTATTGCCCAGATTCTGCAGTTTTTAGAAATATCAAAAGGCCCTAGTGCCCTAATGGACTGAAACACAGGCCTCAGAAGCAAAGGAGCACCTAGTGGATTTTGGGGCCGCCTTTTTTAGATTATATTTTAGGCACCATGTCCGGTTTGAAGAGGTCTTGTGGTGCCTAAACAGTGGAAACCCCCCAAAAGTGACCACATTTTGGAATCTAAACCCCTCAAGAAATTTATCTAGGGGTATAGTTAGCATTGTGACCCCACATTTTTTATTTTTACTAAACTTATTGGAATTAATCTGTAAAAATGAAAATCTACTTTTTTCTAAATTTGTAATTTTTGCAAGGAATAAATGAGGAAAAAGCACCCCAACATTTGTAAAGCATCTTCTCCCGATTACAGCAATGCCCTATATGTGGTAAAAACGGCAGGACTCAAGGGAAGGAGCACCATTTCGATTTTGGAGAGCAGATTTTGCTGGAATAGTTTTCAGTGCCATGTTGTGTTTGCAACGCCCTGGAGGGACCAAAACAGCGGAAACCCCCCAAAAGTGACCCGTTTTTGAAACTACACCCCTCAAGGAATATTTCTAGGGGTATAGTTAGTATTTTGACCCCCACACAGTTTTTGCAGAATTTATAGGAATTATGCCGTGAAATTGAAAATCGAAATTTTTTCTAATAAAATGTCGATTTAGCTTTATTTTTGTCAATAGATAAAGGAGAAAAACCACCCCAACATTTGTAAAGCAAACTCTTCTTAGCACAGCAATACCCCATATGTTGTAATAAACTGCTGTGTGGACACACGGCAGGGTGGAGTATGGACAGAGAGCCATTTGACTTCTGGAGCTCAAGTTTTGCTGGAATGGTTTGGCGGCACCACGTCACATTTGCAAAGCCACTGAGGGGCCAAAATAGTGCAAACCCTGCAAAAGTGACCCCATTTGGGAAAGTACACCCCTCGTGGAATTTATCTAGCGGTATAGTGAGCATTTTGATCCCACTGTTTTTTTGCTGAATTTATTGGAATTAGGCAAGTGAAAATGAAAATCTACATTCTTTCCACTAAAATGTTGAATTTTTTTAATTTTCACAAGGAATAAGAGAAAAAGAACCCCAACAATTGTAAAGCAAATTCTCCCGATTACGGCAATACCCCATATGTGGTCATAAACTGCTGTATGGACACGGCAGGGCTCAGAATGTCAGGAGTGCTACTTGGAATGTATATTTTGGTTAATTGTTTTTTTTGGGAGCCATTTCGCATTTGCAGAGCCCCTGAGGTACCAGTACAGTAGAAACCCCTGAGAGGGGACTCCATTTTGGAAACTACACCTCACAGGGCATTCATCTAGGGGTATACTGAGAATTTTGATCCCACAGGTGTTTCATAGATTGTATTACAATGAGGCAGTGAAAATGAAAAAAATAAATGTTTTCCCTAAAAATATGTAGTTTTGCACCACCCAATTTTTTTTTCCGCAAGGGGTACTAGGAGAAAATACAATGCACAATTTTTTACCCAATTTCTCCTGAGTACGGCAATACCCCATGTGTGGCCCTAAACGGCTGTTTGGGCACATGGCAGAGCTCAAAATGGAAGGAGCGCCATTTGGCTTTTAGAGTGCAGATTTTGCTGGACTGGTGTACGGGCGCCATGTCACATTTGCAGAGCTCCCTTAGAGTAGAGTGTAAAACCCTGAGAAGTGACCCCATTTTGTAAACTACACCCCTCAAGGCATTTATCATTTGCCTGGATATATGACAGGGCTTCGAGTGAAAGGCACATGTGAGGCCTATTTTGGTGATTTTCGCAACATTCGCCCACAATAGCAGGGCTCTGGGGTCAAATAGTAAAAACAAACCCCCAAGTAGTGACCCCCTTTTTGGAAACTGCACCCCATAAGGCATTTTGTAAGGGGTGTAGTGAGCATTTTGACTACACAGGTTCTTTTTTTTTTTTATTAGAAATGAATGCTCAGTGGATGGTGCAAAGTGAAAATTGCAAATTTCCACAGGTATATGCCATTTTAGTGCACAATATGTTGTGCCCAGTTCGTGCCACTGAAGACAAATACCTCAAACTGTTAAGCGGGTTCTCCCGGGCATGGCGATGCCATATATGTGGACGTAAACGGCTGTTTGGGCACGCTGCAGGGCTCAGAAGGGAAGGAGCAATTTGGCTTTTGGAGCGCAGATTAAGCTTGGTAATAGTTCTGTTTGGGTATTGCTGGTATTTCAGTTTATGATGTGGGGGTATAGGTAAGCTGTGTGGGGTACATCAGGGCATAATAAGAGGGTATAATAATGGGGTAAGTAAATAATAATTCATAGATAGGTGGCCGGCGTCGCACTGATATCTTATCCGCTTTTGGAACACAGCATATTTTGCATCGCCATATTATGAGAGCCGAACTTTATTTTTTCTCCACCGGAGCTATGTGAGGGCTTATTTCTTGCGGGACAATCTGTAGATTTTATTAGTACCATTTTGGGGTACGTGATTTTTTTTATTTTTTTCATTTTTTGGCAAGCGAGGTGACTAAAAACCTGCAATTCTGATGGTTTTTATTTTTTTTTACGGCGTTCGCCATGCGCTATGAATGACAATTATTCTGCGCGTCGGTACGATTACGGTGATACCATATGTATATAGTTTTTCTTATGTTTTGCAGCATCTGCACAATAAGATCACTTTTGTTTAAATTTATTTTTTTGTGTCACAATATTCTGAGAGCCATAACTCTTTTATTTTTCCGTCAAAATGCTGCGGGAGGGCTTGTTTTTTGCGGGACGGACTGCAGTTTTTAATGGTATAATTTTGGGGTACATGCAGCTTTTAGATCCTTTTTTTATTCTGTTTTGGGTGGTGTAGTGACTAACAAACAGCGATTCTGGAATAGTTTTTATTTTTTTACGGTGTTCACCATGCGGGTAAAATAGCAATATAGTTCGGGTCGTTACTGACTCGGTGATACCACATATGTGTACTTTTTTTTTAATGTTTTTTTCCTATAATAAAAGACTAATGGGAAAAAGGCTGTTCGTGCTTTTTAACATGAAACGTATTTTTTTTTTATACTTTTTCAACATTTTCATTAATGTTTTTTATTAAAGTTTTTTTTTTTTTGGTCCCACTAGGGGACAGGCATGAAGCCCTGATCGCTATTCTAATACACTGCACTACCTACATAGTGCAGTGTATTAGACCTGTCAGCTATTCACTAACAGCAAGCCTATTAGGCTTCGCCTACCGGTGGGGCTTGATAGGCTTCTGTACTAGGAAGCGATTGTTAGTCTACGGTTGCCATAGCAACCATCGAAACCCCCGCGGGTGCCGATGGTTGCCATTAGCAACCATAGCGTGCGATCAAATCACCTAGATGCAGCGATAGCTGCATCTAAGGGAATAATCGGCCGGATCGGAGCCTAGCTCCGGTCCTGGCCGTTAAAGCAGGATGTCAGCTGTGACAAACAGCTGACACCCGCGCCGTGGCAACCAACATGGTTGCCAACAGACTAGAAGACACTTAGATGCAGCAATCGCTTTGATCGCTGCATCTAAGGACTTAAATCGGCCGGATCGGAGCCTAGCTCCGGTCCTGGCCGCTAGAGCAGGGTGTCGGACAGCCGATGACCGGCGGTGATGGCGCTGGCTCAGCTTTTGAGCCAGCGCCATAACATAGACCTTCTCATGGAGCTGTGATTGGTCAGTCACAGCAGATCGACCATTCACAGCAATCGCCGGCCGGGGACCGCTGTGATTGGTCCCCTGTCGTCTTACTGTGCCCATCAACTGTCAAAACAGGGTGAGAGTTTTTATGTCCCGGTGCCTTAAAGCACTGCAATACAGTACAGTACATACCGGTGCGCCCTGGTGCGGTAAGGGGTTAAAAGTTGTATTTTTCCCATCTTACTATAAAAGTAATTAAAAAACATACTGGAATCGCGGCGTCTGTAAGTCTGAACTATTACAATATAACATTACTTAAAGAGGCTCTGTCACCACATTATAAGTGGCTTATCTCCTACATAAGAGGATGGGCGCTATAATGTAGATGACAGCAGTGATTTTTATTTAGAAAAATGATCTATTTTTACCACTTTGAGCGATTTTTTAGCTTTATGCTAATTCGTTTCTTAATGTCCAAGTGGGCGTGTTTTTACTTTAGACCAAGTGGACGTTGTACAGGGGAGTGTATGACGCTGACCAATCAGTGTCATGCACTTCTCTCCATTAATTTACACTGCACTAGCGATATGGCTATATCGCTATGTGAAGCCACATACACAAACACTAACATTACTGCAGTGTCCGGAGAATGAATATACATCACTACCAGCCTGGACGTGATGTTTATTCAGAATCCTGACACTTCTGAATCTTTTATATGAGATTTCCAGCAAGGCAAGCGTAATCTCGTTTTAAATGACAGTTTACATCGTAATCTCACGAGATTACGTTTGTCTTGCTGGAAATCTCACAGACAAGATTCAGAAGTGTCAGGATTCTGAATACACATCACGTCCTGGCTGGAGGTAATGTATATTCATTGTCAGGACACTGCAGTAATGTTAGTGTTTGTGTATAACTATATCGCTAGTGCAGTGTAAAAAAAATGGAGAGAAGTGTATGACGCTGATTGGTCTGCAAAAACGGGCTAAAAAAAAGGACACAGTGAGCTTCATGCAACGGACACACGGTGCGTGAAAAATAACACGTGTGAATGGCCCCATTGATTTGTATGGGTCCGTGTGCAGTCAGTTATTTCAACGGACCCCACACGGATCTAAAATACGTTCGTCTGAATAAGGCCTTAACAAAATGTTTCAAGTCTTGTAAAAGCAGTAAAACATAAAAGTAACTATATAAATTTGGTCTTGATGTAATGGTATTGACCCACAAAATAAAAGTTAACATGTCAAAACTAAACCCCCCTCAAAAAAAGTTTTTTTTCCATTACACCTTACAAAATTATTTTTCAAAGTTTCCAAGTACATTATATTGGAAATTAAATAGTGCCATTAAAAACTACAACTCGTCCCGCAAAAAAACCCAAAAAACCTCATACGGCTATGTCAATGGAAAAGAAAAATAATGGCTCTTGAAAGGCTAAGAGGGAAAAAACGAAAATGAAAAAATTACAAATGGACTGGTCATTAGAGGGTTAAGTCAAAAATAACCTTCATGCTAAAGGACACAGTGGCCTTCTGTGCCATTCCAGGGAAATGTAAAATTGGCTAAAAAAGTGAAAACCTACCAAATGCCTAGCAATATCAGCGTGTGTCCCATTTTTTCGGACCAGATCGACTTGACGAGTTAAAGCTTGCATTCGTTGCTCAAAAACGTTCTCGAACAATATATTGATCCGCTTGTCAATAAGACATTGAATCTGTTAAAGATAAAAAAAAAAAAAAAAAAAATAACAGTTTTACAAACACAGTTTAGTTGTTTTCACCTATATAAAAATTTGTTTCCTTTTAATCTAACTTATTCCGTCTCCTAACGTTCCCCTGGCAGCAGCTACCATAATGCGGTGTGGGGTCTGCTGCTTATTTCCTATGTAATACAATTCTGACTTGTTAGACCCAGGAGAATCAGTATTTTGTTACACAAGGATAAAACATGTTTCATGTTTGCGAGCAGGCAGCGAGTGCAATCTTATAACACCCACCAGGGGATAAGAGCCTAAACATGAAATCACACATGCCGTAATATGTCAACTACAATGATTATGTTTGCTCACAGATGGTAAGCTACCCAACACTCTAGGAGTCGGGGCACAAAATTTACTAAAAAAAAAGCCTGGTCACCAGGGCAAGTAGAAAATCTGCCCATTCATGCATTTGTTGACTGAGTGCTTTCACCTGGTGCTGAATGAATGGATCTGGATGCGGTTGCTGACAAGCTCTGTCTTTCGGCAGAAACTACCACTGATATATTCTTCTGACATGTCAGAAAGTACATTCACTTTACTTCATTACTGCGAGATATTAAATCACACATCACAGATCTTCTAGGTTTTGTTTATCTAGAGATTTTACACAACTTCGCACTTAAAAGGGGTTATCCGGGGACCAAAAATTGCTTTGCATTCATATTTTTATGTAAAAAGAAGTCACTTACTAATGTACTTTAATTAAAAATTCGGTACTAAACGGTGCCGTTCAAACCCGGTGAATTGTTCCTGGAAGTCCTGGAGCTTTGCTAATTTTGATGCGCCGATATGGCCCCACGTGACTGAGGGCTTGCTTCCTGTGCTGTTCGTGTCAGCGTGTTATCAATGGCATGACCGCAAGGGGCTGTCACATTGCCTATTGCTCGAGTTCCCGAGCAGAGAATCAGCTAGCGCTCCCGACATTTGGTCAGTGACTTCAAAGGTTTCCTATAGCTGGAGTTCCCGAGCAGAGCATCAGGAACTCCAGCACTGTATATGGACAGTGACATCAGCAGCAGTACGGGAGTCCCCAGGCAGAAGCATCAGCTGATGCTCTGCTCGGGGACTCCACCACTGCTGCCGACGTCCCTGTCCATATATGGACAGTGACTTCAGGGTTTTGCTATCTCCCGAGTCCCCGAGCATCAGCTGATGCTCTGTCTCCTCCACTACTGTTGCCGATGTCACTGTCCATATATAGACAGTGACTTCAGGGGTTTCCTATCGCTGGAGTCCCCGAGCAGGAGACTCAAGCACTGCTGCCAACGTCACTGTCCATATACGGACAGAGATGTCGGCAGCAGTACGGGAGTCCCCAGGCAGAGCATCAGCTGATGCTCTGCTCGGGAACTCCAGCTATAAAAAGCCCCTGACCAAATGTCGGGAGAAGTGCTGGAGTAGCGAGCAAAGCGTTCGCGGATGCTCTGCTCGGGGACTCCAGCAATAGGCAATCTGACAGCCTCTTGTGGTCATGCCATTGATAACACATTGACAGGAACAGTACAGGAAGCAGGCCCTCACTCACGTGGGGCCGTGTCAGCGCGTCATCCAATATTAGAAAAGCTCCAGGACTTCCGGGCACAATTCACAGGGCTTGAACGGCACCATTTAGTACCGAATATTTAATTAAAAAGTACATTAGTAAGTGACTTCTTTTAACATAAAAAGAACGCAAAGCAATTGGTCCCCGGATAACCCCTTTAAGGCTACTAAAGGGTTAATTAAGGCTAACCTGTAAGACATTTCCATATCTTGCCCAAATAGGAGATACTTCACATAGGAAAAACAATGGTGTGACGTACACTGCAGACTACGCTTCTGTAGTAGGCAACATGGCCAGGCTGAAAGGCAGACTACTCCAAAATATCAGTATTTATTTGAAAATAACATTTCTGATTTCTGCAACTGTTCTATTATTATAATGAATATATTGTGTACCTCATCTAATAGAACATTTTTAGAAGGTTTGGCTCGCTTCGTATCAGGAGAATCGTTGCTTTCTGAAAGCGTCCTTTTCTTTTTACAGTTACCTTTAAGAAAAAAATAAGAAGCCATCATATATCTACAGGCCTAACAAAATAAAAGTCTTTTATTAACACAAAAAATGTCAGTCTAAAACACAGCTGTATTTTACGATCATAATTCTTAGGTATATACATGAGAAATACACTATGCTAAATATTCACTGAATATAAACTACGAGGTGCTCTTTAGAATTACAGCATTTTAGTCCCTTCCCAGTTACATGGACTTAATTTGCATAGCCTTCCCCAAGTACAATTTTTGCAAATTTTTAAATTCACGCCATTGTGTTTTTTTGTTTTTTTTTTATCAGTCTGTGATGTGCATTCACGGTGTACGTCAGAAGCAACTCCTGGAATAAATGTCGACAGGCCCATTAAAAAAAAAAAAAAAAAAAAAAAAAAAAAAAAGGGTCCTCTTACCATACTTTGGACAGTGTAAATACAGATACATATCATTTTATCTAAATGGTCACAGTTATTTCAACAAATGTTGCATAAACCAATAGCACATGAGAATATAAAAATAACTTAGTAAATTTTCTCTATTAAGATATATTACACTTTCTCCACTATTGAGCCACTTCTTCTCTTCCCTGCCTCCTGGGATAATTTATCACTGAGGAATCAGATTACATGATACCCATAGAAAGTCTAAGGAGTGGGGAGGTAGAGGGAGCTGATAGGATACAAAGCCAAGGATACACAACCAGAGACACACAGACGCTGCTGTAGCTTCTAGTAAGGGTTCTCTCTCACCCCACTGCTGGATTCACAGCTACACTGTATCATGTCCGCCATGTTGCTGCTTCAGAGGGTGTGCTACAAGGAAATAGGGGAGCTGGATCTCCTATTTCCTCTATGTTAAGAGTATTGGAGACATAGCAGCTAGTCTTCACCCCTTCTGGAGCAGAGCTCAGGGAAAATGGATAATTACAGATAAAGGTCAGTTAATGGCCAAAGAGGCAACATTCTCAGACGTAGCCACAAAGTACTGCTTGCATGAAACAAGCATACAATTCACAACTTACAAAGCAGACTTACCTACAGTCGCATCACACACTTCCTCGGGTCGGACAGAATGAGAAACTGTGCTGAGGTTCAATGGAGAAGTGAGTGCATTAGAACCGTGAGAAGTGCAAATATCAGGATCAAGCTCATTTGTGGGAACTACAGCACTGTTTGTATCTGGAAGTCCTGTTGGAGTCACAATATCAATGGATGAAGTCTTCTTGAAGCCCTGGTCTTCATCAATTATTTTTAAAGTTATTGATGCATTCAGATTCTCAGAAATGGTGCTGCATTCAAAATCAGTCTGTTCACATCCTACATTTACATCCTGAAAAATTGTGCTCTCAGTAGTTAGCAAGGTGTCCTCGCTCAAGACAGGACTTCCTATATGTGCTGGGGAACGGACTTGATCTAAACTAGTAATGTGATTTTCTGTTGTAGCAGTGTTGAAGTCACGGACTACAAAATGTGTTGTGTGAGAAAGATTGATCGGGTTCTTAACAGAACTCAGAAGATTGGAAGGGACATCTTCCGATTTTTTGGAAATCCCTTTCCAGGTTTCGTTATATAAACATCCAATGTTAATCCCAGAGTCCACTTTTGAAACCTCTATTGAAACCTTCAATCCGTTAGGGAATACACCCTGGCTTTTATTTATTTTAGACGTGGAGTTATCCTGGGCAGTCAAGTATCTATCACAGATTAATTCAGGCTCTTGAACAGTGGTTTTTGAGGGGATAAAAAAGGATTCATTAACTATGCTCTCGCTTTTGGGAGAGTTTTTTAGTTTGAGTGTGGCCAGTTGCTGTCGACAACTTGCAGTCATAGTTTTTCTGGCTCTGAATTTTTTTTTCACAGACCCATTCGTAGGTGAAAGTAAGGGGGCCTAGAAGAAAAAACAAATATCTAATAAATTTCAGTCTCAAGAAGAATTTATTTAGAGAAACATATTTAGAGGAATGTCAGAGCAAAACTATGTACACCTTTGAACTTTTTTGGTTTCTTTTTAATAAAAATGTTTTTAATTACATTTTATTAAAAAATATTTTTACTTGAGATACAGCTGCTTTGTATACTGTATACAGAGCAGATATATCTTGCGCTGAAACCTGTATCCGTGAGGTCAGAGGGACTGACTGGTTCAGTGACAGCAGGTCCTGCGTGTATGACACGCAAGATCCACCAGTTATTGATCACATCTACGTTATGAACTTAGATGCGATAGATAACAGCTCGATCCTGCGAAGCGCAGTCACTGAACCAATCAGTGCCGCTGACCTGACAGAAACAGGTTCCAGTGCAAGACACAGCTGCTCTGTATACAGGATACGAAGAAGCTGTATCTCAAAAAGTACATATAATTTTTTAATAAAATGTAATTACAAAGTTGCACCAATCACACGGACACGTTTTTTAAAATGTATTTATTAAAAAAAAAAAAAAAAGTTTGCAGAGGTGTACAGCCTTTCACTTCAAGGGAGCCTCCTAATGAACAGACCATCTCTAATTAGTGTTGGCAGAATTTTGAGGCAGATATTTTCTACCTGCAAATTCCTCTGTGTGAACTAGGCCTTAGTCACTTATTATCTCTTAGTCAAACTTATAATATTAGACAAAGGGAAACAGAAAAAAACAAAACACAGATTTAAAAAAAAAAATTTACAATTATTATGCATTTATTTCACCGGCTAAGGACCACCCGCCATAATATTTATGGCGCAAGCTTAAACTGGCTGCACGAGAGAACAGGCAGCCAAAGCCTGCTCAGTACCCTGAAAAGGAGACCTCTTTTCTCACTTAAGTGTTCAAGGGTGCTGTGCATGAAATAGAGGCAGCGGCTCATTGATCATGTGATCACCAGGATGCCGTTAACAGGAGGATTCTGCTGGATCCAGCACAGTCCTAACAGTGACAATTTAAATTGAAACAGGACAGGTTTCCCCTGCAAATAGGGTTCCTGTGCAGTTGAAACAAATAGTGTAAAAAATAATAATGTCCCCCAATGGACTGTTTTGACCTTTGAAAGACCATTAAAAATGTAAAAAAATTACATTACACAAAATAATCCCCGCTGCCAAATACCCTAAATTGGACCCGTAATACGGTAGACAATGAACACTAATAAAAAGTCTATTTTAGAGTAAAACTCTATACTTTTTTACATTCTAGTTAATTTTTCTAGTAAGAATTTTCAGGAGAAAAAAAAATAAAAAAATGTTCACCCAACATAAAAAAAACGTATAGCCATAAAACTAACGATTACTAGAAACGGCTACACAGAGTCCGGTCCTAAAGGCTCAAAATACCCTGAATCTGAACCGGTTAAATAAGCACTCCCAGAATCGACAATTATCACCTATACACAGGATAGATAACGGTCTAATTGCTTGGATCCCCAGCGATCTCACTCGACCTCAGTGATGTGGACATTGAATGCTGCGGAAGACGGGCATGCATGACCACCAATCTATTCAAAGGCTATGGGAATGATGAATACAGTCATGTAAAGAGATCGACTGTTTCAGACCGTCCCATGGAACTTGAATGGAGTGGCGGTCACATGCTCGTCCACCCCTCCGTTTAAGCTTTTTACTGGGGGAGTGCAGTGAGGAACGGGGAAGGGATTGGGTACCGCGATCTGTGGGGGTCCCAGCGATCACACAATCCTGTGGATAGGTGATAATGGCCAATTCTAGGACAACCCCTTTGTGAAAGTGAGTAAAATGTGTTTAAGTGATTCCATTTTGTATAAAGAATTCATTTTATATTTTGAAGAATCATCTGTTTCTCTGTAAGATTAAATTTATGCTGAGACTATCTGGGAAATTAGGTTTACCATTTCTTGTTATGAGAAACAGGCCTGACGTCTCATACGGTCTGGGAATTCGTTTACTTACCATTCTTTGTTAGGAGAATTAGACCTGGTGACATTCCAGCTGTAAAATTGTTGAGAAGCGGTGTCTTAATCATGATTTCCCATGAGAACCTCGTCTTACTTGTGATTGGCTGAGCTCAATCAACTCCCCATTGTATGCGATTGGTTTCTGCTAGAGCCAACTTCCTATTTGTAAGTGATTGGCTGAGCTCAAGCCTACTCCCCTTTTGTGAGATACTATTGTAACTACAGTTGAACAATAACCCAGAGGAGGATTTTTGGGTATACAAAGCATGTCTGTATGTCTTACTTCTCTCTGATATATGTAACTTATGGATTTGGTTCTGGGCAAGAGATTGAAGGGTGTCCATTGACACACCCTTATAAAACCTTCAGTCTAAATATATTTTGCACTAGATTACATCAACACCCTTTAAGGAAGAAGATAATCTAACACCCATATCCACTTATGTGCAAAACCATCTGACTGCTTAAAATTAGCCAAGTTTCTATATCCGTACGGATGCAGCGATACCAATTATGTATAGTTTGTTTTTCTTCCATTTTTTTCTACTAATAAAAGACTTCTGGGGAAAAAAAAGGCAGTTTGGCTTTTTTTACTTGAAACTTGTGTGTTTTTATTTTTTATACGACATTTTTATTAACTTTTCTTACTTGTCCCACTAGGGGACTTGAGGGCCTGATGCCCCGATAGCTACTCTAATACACTGCACTACATACGTAGTGTAGTGTATTAGAGCTGTCAGTTACTCACCGACAGCAAGCGTATGAGGACCCGCCGTTCGCTGGGTTGCCGTTCGGGTTAAGACTACTCAGATGCTGCGCTCTATTGAGGGCTTAATCGGCCAGATCAGAGAATAGCTCCGGTCCTGGTAGTTACAGGAGGGTGGCCAGCTGTATAATACAGCTGTCACCCCACGGTGATGGTGCGCGCTCCGCTTAACTAACTGTTCTGCGGTTTGCGGGAACACCTTCCCAACAGCGCCGTATATATATGGCGGATGTCGGGAAGGGGTTAAGGCCGTGCTCACATGTAGCGTATTTCATTGCGGAAAATCTGAAGCGTGTTACAGTTAGAGCAAAGTGGATGAGATTTCTACAAATCTCATCCACACGCTGCGTAAAAACACCCGTCGAAAAAAACTTTCATAAAATTGGCTTGCGGTGCGTTTTTCCAATCTGCAGCAGGTCAATTTATTATGCTGAATCGCTGATTTTTGTTGCAGGTTTTCCCCATTCAAATCAATGCAGATGTAAAACCCACAACAAACAGTAGATGTAGTTGTGGAAACAAATAGTTAGGCCGAGTTCACACGTAGTGTAAATACTGCGAATTTGCTGCAACGGATTTCATTGCGGAAAATCCGTAGAAAAATACAGTAGCAGCAGAGTGGATGAGATTTGAACAAATCTCATCCACACGCTGCTTAACAAAATCAGCCGGAAAACCGTCCAGAAATTGACATGCTGCGGAATCGCTGCTTTTCTGTTGCGGGTTTTCCCCATTGAATTCTATGGGAAAGTAAAACCCACAACAAATAGCAAATGTTGCGATTTTTGTTGAGGAATCGCAACTCAGAAAATAAATTATATAGTGCTGCTATTGAAGTACAAGCAAAGAATGAACAGAGCGGACATTGAGGAGGCCTTGGACCAATAGGATGCCTCAAACTCGGGACTTCTAACGTATACCTGGGTTTGAGACATCCTATTGGTCCACAGTCAACTCAATACCCACCCCTTTGAATTCTTAGATTACACCTCAATGCCAGCTCCATTTGCCTCTTAATAAAACTCCTCAGTGCTCGTGCACGGCCTGAGAAAAACATGGCCCTGGAAAACCCTTTTAAGAGCTTAAAATACGTCATGCGGTGTAAGAAAAACATTATAAAGTAACACTGGAATGGATCTTATGTCTAAAGGGTTTTCCCCTGTTCACTTCATGGAGAATTACAAAGAGGGTTGCAGGCTCTTATTATGCATGTTATAAAATGCATTAGGAACAAATCATTAAAAAACATGTTGCTCGGTATCATCAGCTAAAGAACAGAACCCCTCATATAAAACGTAATTCCCAGTTGTCAAAATTCTTCTTTGAAGAGAGGACGTTTCACATCCTATTTATTTTACAAGAGTGTCAAGGTTTTGTCTACAAAGCCCTTCTATTTCTGACTTATTGGTTAAGTAATAGCTAGTTGACAATTGTGTAAAATGATGACAAAGCACATTGCATGTAGCACTCATTGCACAACTGACTCGAAAGCCTTGTCAATAGTTAATTTCTACTTCCCTGGTGTATATACATCTAATGATGACAGCACACGGATAGTAGAACAAGTGTCCCCCATAACTAACAATATCAGAAGACAACCTTCATATAAACCCGAGTGTAGTAATCTTGTGAAGTAACCTGGCTGTTCTTTCAGAGGGTTTATGATCAACTGCTAAGTCTTCTTACCGAATTGTATTCCCAAACTGTAAAAACACTGTGTGACAAAAGGCAGGATAACCCTGTGCGTTCCACCTCAATACAACCCCAAATCAAATCTCTCAGTTCTGGAGAAATCGTAGCCAGGTATAAAAGGCGCAAGCTTCAAAAGTATAGAACCAACAACGACACTCTGTAGGGTTGGGTCCACATTGCCACTGCGGGTTGCATAATTCTGGACTTACACACTAGTTGAGGATTTTTGTCCCTCAGTAGGCAAACTTTAGCTTCCCTTAGTATTTACATCCATGCGCCTTCTCTAGTACTACAAAATAATCTTACACTCTCCCCTATTTGCTAAGTAGGCATAGCAGCCCCCCCTCCACCAGTAGTCAGAGCTGCCTTCAAATTCCGTACGAGGCACAGCAGCCCTTCCCACGCAACATTTCAAGTAGTCACAACAGAATTTCTCCCACTTGCCCAATAGTCAGAGCATGGCCTTCTTTGAGAGAGTTCTCTAGAACTGCCTCTTTTGGGAGAGATGGAACTAGATTCTTTTAGCTCAGCCACCATAAGTCTAATAGATAGCTGAATAGTTGCTACAAAAGCATTGCTTCTAGAGATGTATACGGTGCCATACAGGCACAAGCTCTGTGCATACGGCTTGTAGACCATATACACAATGCTATATAACTGGCATCGTCATACCAATTGACACACCATAAAAAATTCTGGATATCTTTATTAACATAAAGCATCAGGCAGGCCGGCAGGCAGACACACACACACTACTGTCCAAAAGTTTTAGGCAGTTGTGCAAATTAAGAATGCTTTCAAAACTAGAAAATAAACTGAATAGAATAACTAAAATACAAAGTGGACAGATGAGAAATCTAAAATCAAATCAATATTTGGTGTAACCACCCTTTGCCTTTAAAACAGAATCAATTATTCTAGGTACACTTGTACAAAGTCATGTTTTTTTTTTAGGATTATAGTCAGGTGTAGCATTAGCCAATTATACCAAACAGGTGATAATGATTTTCATATGTAGCTTGAAACAGTCATTAACTGTAACAGAAACAGCTGTGTAGGGGGCCTAAAACTGGATGAGGAACAGTCTACCGCTGCTACAAAGGTGAGGTTGTGGAAGACAGTTTCATGTCACAGGTCCACCATTGCAAGACTGAGCACAGCAACAAGACACAAGGTAGTTATACTGCATCAGTAAGGTCTCTCCCAGGCAAAGATTTCAAAACCGACTGGGGTTTCCAGATGTACGTTTCAAGCTCTTTTCAAGAGGCACAAAGAAATGGCCACGGTTGAGGACCATATACGCAGTGGTCGGCCAAGGAAACTCTGTGCAGCAGAACAAAGACACATCATGCTTACTTATCTTCGAAATCGGGAGATGTCTAACAGTGCCATTAGCTCAGAACTGGCAGAAAGCAGTGGGACCCAGGTACATCCATCTACTGTTTAGAGAAGTCTGGCCAGAAGTGGTCTTCATGGAAGAATTGCGGCCAAAAAGCTGTATCTTTGACATGGAAACAAGGCCAATCGGCCCGAATATGCAAGGAAACACAGAAACTGGGGTATAGAAAATGGCAGCAGGTGCTCTGGACTGATGAGTCAAGATTTGAAATATTTGGCTGTAACAGAAGGCAGTTTGTTTGCCGAAGAGAGGTACAAATAATGCAAGTTTGGGGCTGCATTTCAGCAAGTGGAGTTGGGGATTTGATCAGGATTAATGGTGTCCACAATGCTGAGAAATACAGGCAGATAATCAATCATGCAATACCATCAGAGAGGAGTCTGATTGGCTCCAAATTTATTCTGCGGCAAGACAGCGACCCCAAACATACAGCCAATGTCATTAACAACTATCTTCAGTGTGAAGAACAAGGAGAACTGGAAGTGGTGATATGGCCTCAACAGAGCCCCGATCTCAACATCATCGAGTCTGTCTGGGATTACATGATGTTCTCCAAGATGTTTAGAACAACCTCCCTGCTGAGTTCCTTCAAAAACTGTGTGTAAGTGTACCTAGGAGAATTAATACTGTTTTGAAGGCAAAGTGTTGTCACACCAAATATAGATTTGATTTAGATTTCTCTTCTGTTCATTCACTTTGTATTTTGTTAATTGATAAAAAAAATGAAACAATATTTACACTTCTATTTTTTAAAGCATTCTTACTTTGCAGCATTTTTCTATGCCTTAGGTATACAATAATAATAAAATAGGCAGAACTCCAAAGAGAAGTGAAAAAAGTCTGGACTTTAATACCCACGTGCAACGTTCCAGCCCTTGAATAAGGTCCTGGACACAAGGACTGAAACGTTGCACGTGGGCTTGTGTGTGTGTGTGTGTGTGTGTGTGTGTGTGTGTGTGTGTGTGTGTGTGTGTGTGTGTGTTAGAGATGTGTGAATATAGTAGCCAATGGTACAGGGTAGCTTCAGTTGTCAAGCCTTGGTTTATTTAATAAACCAGATAGGATTTACTGCTTATGATATTCTGCTGAAGAAAGCTAGCACAGGAGTCCTTACTTCAGGCAAGAGGTTATTAAAAAAAAAAAAACCCAGGTTGGTCTCACAGTTTGTGTGGTAGGGGTAAAGCAGAAGTTCCCAGCTACAAAGCTTGTCCAGCCTGCAGCCAGTATAACATGTGCAGCTCTAGTACAACACACTCCTCTCTGCTACTAAGCTTCTAGTCCTCCCACTCTGCACCTCACACACCATACTCTGTCTGTTTTCCTAGATTGAAGACAGGTGGAAAACCCTCAATGGGAGTATGGGATCGACCTTCCCACCCAAATCCAACCTAAATCCTGGACCCCAAATTCCGGGATCTACATCACTGAAGCAAGCAACCTCAGTGACACACACATTATCCAGGAATTTTCCTCCTGGATTATTAGTGTATATACACACACGTACACATACACACAGGTGAGTTTTACTGCCCTTCACTCTAGTTTCTTAATGTTTTATTCAAAGCAGTGTTAGAACAAGTCTCTATGGAGAGAAGTAATGACAGTGCAGGCAGGCAGTGCAGATGCCACAGGAGGCAACACTGGGAAAGGAAGGGTGTTCTGCTACAAGACAGAAGGCAAAAATGTTGACCAGTAGCCGTCCCTAAAGAGATAAACAGGAAATCATTGTGTGACTTTTATAACAGTCCTGTGTTCTGATGACTATGGACAAAGCAGAGAAATTCCAGACAATATACAATACAATGGTAATCAACACTATATAAAGAATTCCTCCAGCTCAGATACCCACAATCAAATATGTGCCACGGAAGAGGTCATAGATATCGGATAGAGGCGGTTCCCACCTCTGTAATCTGCACCTATCTTGATTAGCGATGTCACGATACCAGAATTTAGACTTCGATACCGATACTTCGTTTAGTATTGCGATTTCGATACCAATTCGATACTTTGCCAACAGTAATAATAAAAAAAAAAGTTCTTCCGTTTTCTGATGTGAGGCGCGAGGTGTGATGAATTTTGAATGTGCCTCTGTAATGACGGGGTAGGGAGACAGACAGGTGAGCCGTAATCTACCCGCCACTCAGTCCCTGCCTACTTGCACGGCCCATCCTAGGCGACGGCGTACAACTGGGCGACGGACCCTACGCTCAATAAGTGCACGACAGACAAACAGACAAGGGTACACAGAAGCTAAGAGAAATGGGGCAGTTGCCCACGGCAACACCGTGAGCAACAAGAGTAGTGAACGAGCCGAGTCAAACCAGGAGTGTACGAGGTACCAAACGCAGAGCAGGAGAGTAGTCAGTAAAGCCAGGGTCAATATGAAGCAGAGGACAATAGTATAAGCAACAGCAGCAGAGCCAGGAAACAGGCAGATTCACAGGCAAAGGAGGAGCACGAAATGAAGGTATAAATAGACAGAGGGCGGGAGCTAGCTCCGTCTGGCCAGGCTGTGATAGGCTCTCCCACTCCTCAGCCTCCCAGCCTGAGTGGTAGAAGATCGAGTCACTCTATCAGACTTAGGAGCAGGTGCAGACTGATTAACCACGGGCGTCGACACAGAAGCTGTGTCTGGCAGATCCTTTACAGCCTCACATTAATAGTAATTAATCCCATCATGTTTCTCAGTCATAATGGGTTAATGTGTAAGGTACATGATGGGGTTAATTACTATTAATGTGAGGCACATGGAGGTTAAATTAATCGCACCTCGTGCCTCACAATAAGTGAAAGAAAGCAGTTTATATTTTATTTTTTTACAGCGTACACATCATAAATGATGCAAAAAAATTGTTGTGAAGGTTATTACGGCCGCGCCAATACCCAATATGTGAATATTTTATGTATGGAGACTTATTTTAATGTTTATTGTAAAAAAGATGTATGTGTATTTTTGTTTATTTAGCATTACTTTATGTTTTTACTTTATTTTTAAACTTTAATGTACTGGCATAAATCTATATTACAGTACATTAGCCCGTGTACTGTTGCCCCGCTCCAGACAGTAAGTGCGCACGTGGTCAACATGAGGTGATGCGGCCGGTGCTGCACTATAATAAGCGGCGGCGCAGGCACGGAGGACAGAACAGGGGGGTGTTTCGCAGTGCGCCCGCCATGTTCTGTCTTCAGTGCCGCCGCTCATTAGTGCAGCGCTGGCCGCATCGCATCATCCTGACCCCGTGCACATGTCAGGACTCAGGAGCAGGGCAATGACTATTACACAGCCGCAGCCCCGTTCTTGTACATTAATGTGTTACTACACTAAGCTGTGCGGCCTCACAGCTTAATATCGAAATACATGAAATAATGTTATCGAACTGTTTGGGGATGCACAGTATCGAAGTTTCGATGCATCGTGCATCCCTAATTTTTTCTCTACATTTTGCAATTTTTCACAAATATACACTGAATATATCGAACAAATTTTACCACTAACAAAGCCCAATGTGTCATGAGAAATTTCAGAATCGCTTGGATAGGTTTAAAGAGGCTCCATCCCTACATTATAAGTGCCCTATCTCCTATATAAGGAGATCGGCGCTATAATGTAGGTGACAGCAGTGCTTTTTAGTTAGAAAAACAATCTATTTTAAACCACTTACTTTATTAGCGATTTTTAGCTTTATGCTAATGCGTTTCTTAATGCCCAAGTGGGCGTCGTACAGAGGAGTGAATGACGCTGACCAATCAGTGACCAGTCAGCGTCATACACTCCTCCATTCGTTTGTACAGCAGCATCGCGTTCTTACTACTTTTTAGGGGTTAAGCTACAATCGCCAGCCTGCTACGCGATAGCGGCTGGCGATGGCAACCGGACACCAAACAACGGCGTCCGGCTATGCCATCGACGGAAGCCTAGTGGATCCTGACGAAGTGAGTAGCTGACAGCTCTAATACACTGCACTACGCATGTAGTGAGGCATTAGAATAGCGATCAGGGCCTCCTGCCCTCAAGTCCCCTAGTGGGACAAAGTAATAAAGTAAAAAAAAAAAAAAAATGTGTAAAAGTCAAATTCCCCCCTTTTTCCTTATCAGTCTTTGATTATTAATAAAAATATATAAACAAACAAACTATACATAATTGGTATCGCCGCGTCCGTAACGGCCTGAACTACAAAATTATTTCGTTATTTATCCCGTGCGGTGAACGGCATAAAAGAAAATAATAATAAACCGTACCAGAATCACAATTGTTTGGTCACTTCACCTCCCAAAAAATGGAATAAAAAGATCAAAAAGTCGCATGTACCTAAAAATGGTGCTGATCGAAACCACAGTTCGTTACGCAAAAAACAAGTCCTCGCACGGCTTTCTTGATGGAAAAATAAAAAAGTTGTGGCTCTTAGAATAAGGCAACACAAAAAGTAAATGATTTTTTTACAAAAAGTATTTTATTGTGCAAACCCCATAAGACATAAAAAAAACTATAAACATCTGGTATCGCCGTGATCGTATCGCCCCGCAGAATAAAGTTAATATGTCATTTATAGCGCACGGTGAACGCTGTAAAAAAAATGTAATAAAAAAACAATAGTAGAATTCCTGTTTTTTAGTCACCGCGCCACTTAAAAATAGAATAAAAACTGATCAAAAAGTCGCATTCCCCCCATGAAAACTGCAATGAATTCCTCAAGGCGTCTAGTTTCCAAAATGGGGTCACTTTTGGGGGTTTTCCACTGTTTTGGCACCACAAGACCTCTTCAAACCAGACATGGTGCCTAATAAAAAGGAGGGCTCAAAATCTACCAGGTGCTCATTTGCTTCGGAGGCCGGTGCTTCAGTCCATTACCGCACTAGGGCCACATGTGGGATATTTCTCAAAACTACAGAATCTGGGCAATAAGTATTGAGTTGCGTTTCTCTGATTATACCATTTTTTTTATAACACAAAAGGTTTTAAGAGGATTTTCTGACAAAATAAATATGTACATTTCACCTCTACTTTGCTCTAAATTCCCGTGAAACACCTTAAGGGTTCATAAACTTTGTAAATGCTGTTGTGAATACTTTGAGGGGTCTAGTTTCTAAAATGGGGTGTTTCATAGGGGTTTCTAATATATGGGTACCTCAAAGCAACGTCAGAACTGAACTGAAACCTAAAAAAATTAATAAATTAAGCAATACTTCGCTTCTTACATTATACTGATAATGAGCCGTGCCCACACCGAGATGACCCCAGTTTTGACCGTTTGTATAAACGGAGACCCCTATTAGACTGTTTCAGTGCCCGGTTTTCCCAAGCATACACCCCCGAGAAGTGTATTTCTATTGATGAGTCCTTTGTAGATTTTAAAGGGAGGCTTCAATTCCGCAAGTACCTGCCGGGTAAGAGGGCAAGGTATGGCGTGAAGATGTATAAGCTGCGAGAGTGCATCAGGGTATACCTACAAATTTAGGATATATAAAGGGAAGGACACCAGTAGTCAACCCCCATAATGCCCCCCCCCCCCCCTTACTGGGAGTTAATGCAAAAATTGTGTGGGATTTGGTGCACCCACTGCTGGACCAGGGTTACCACCTCTAAGTGGATAATTTTTATACCAGCATCCCACTCTTCAACTGCCTCGCTTTCAGTAGTCCTGTGGCATGCGGCACTGCTAGAAGAAATCTGAGAGGCCTCCCTAAGACTCTGCTTGGGCAAACAAGAAGGGGTGAGAGCAGGGCACATTATAGCAGCAACATATTGTGTGTCAAGTACAAGACCAGGGAGATGCCACACCAGCACCCATGTACCAGTAGGAGGTACCAGTACATAGACCCCCAAACTAGACTGCATCCTGGACTACAATAGGTACATGGGAGGGGTGGACTTGTCAGATCAAGTCCTGAAGCCCTACAGCGCCATGCGGTGTGGTATAAGAAGCTGACCGTGCACATCATACCGATGGCATTGTACAATGTGTACGTGCTACGTCGATGTACAGGCCAGAGGGGAACTTTCCTGGAATTTTAAGAGGTGGTTATCAAGAACCTAATCTTTAGGGACCAGGAAGGGGGGGCACCCAGTACTTCTGGAAGTGAGGCCACACGCACACTTTCCAGAAGTTCCCCAAACTGGCAAGAAGGGAAAAAGTCAAAAGAGGTGCAAAGTCTGCTATAAGAGGGGAATAAGGGAGGGCACAATATATCAATGTGACGCGTGTCCCGAAAAACCAGAGCTCTGTATGAAAGAGTGTTTTAAAATTTATCATACATCCCTTGGTTTATAATTTACCCCAATTTTACTTACCCTGATGCACTCCGCACAGCTTATCCCCCTCATCTTTCCATTCTGAGCCCTGCTGTGTGCCCAGGCAGCTGATAACAGCCACATTGAGGGTATTGCCGTACCCGTGAGAACCAACATTACAGTTTATGGGGTGTATGTCTCCGGTCAAAATGCTCACTACACCTCTAGATGAATGCCTCAAGGGTGTAGTTTTTAAAACGGGGTCACTTCTTGCGGGTTTCAACTGTACTGGTACCTCAGGGGCTTCTGCATACATGACTTCGCACCAGAAAATCCCCAGTAGGCCAAATGGTGGTCCTTTCGTTCTGAGCCCTCCCATGGGACCAAACGGCAGTTTATCACCACATTGCTGCACTCTGGACAAATTGCACAACAGAATGGGGTATTTTATTTATTGTGAAAATAAGAAATTTTCAGCCAAAACTACATATTATTGGAAAAAATTTATTTTGTTTTAATTCCCAGCCCAATTCAAATAAGTTCTGTGAAAAAACTATAAGGTCAAAATGATCACAACACCCACAAATGAATTCCTTGAGGGGTGTAGTTTCCAAAATGGGGTCAATTCTGGTGGGTTTCCATTGCTTTGATACCTCTGGGGCTCTGCAAATGCGACATGGCACCCGAAAACCAAACCAGCAAAATCTGCACTCCAAAGAACACACAGCGCTCCTTCCCTTCTGAGGCCTCCCATGGGCCCAAACGGCAGTTTATCTCCACAAATGTGGTATTGCTGCACTCAGGAGAAATTGGACAACAAAATGGGGTATTTTGTTCCCTGTGAAAATAAGAAATTTTGATCACAAATTGACATCTTATTGGAAAAAATGTCATTTTTTTAATTTCACAGCCCAATTCAAATAGGTGCTGTGAAAAAACGGAGCGGTCAAAATGGTTACAACAACCATAAATGAATTCCTTGAGGGGTGCAGTTTCCAAAATGGGGTCACTATTGGGGGATTCCTACTGTTTTGGCACCTCAACACCTCTTCAAACCTGGCATGCTGCCTAAAATATATTCTAATAAAAATGAGGCCTCAAAATGCACTAGGTGCTTCTTTGCTTCTGGGGCTTGTGTTTTAGTCCACGAGCGCAGTAGAGCCACATGTGGGACATTTCTAAAAACTGCAGAATCTGGACAATACATATTTAGTAGTGTTTCTCTGGTAAAACCTTCTGTGTTACAGAAAAAAAAATGTAATAAAATTGAAATTCAGCAAGAAAAATCAAATTTGCAAATGTCACCTCCACTTTCCTTTAATTCTTGTGAAATGCCTGAAGGGTTAAAAAAAAAACTTTCTAAATGCTGTTTTGAATACTTTGAGGGGTCTAGTTTTTAAAATGGGGTGTTTTATCAGGGTTTCTAATACATAGGCCCCTCAAAGCCACTTCAAAACTGAAGAGGTACCTTAAAAAAAAGGCTTTTGAAATTTTCTTAAAAATATGAGAAATTGCTGTTTAGGTTCTAAGCCTTTGTAACGTCCAAGAAAAATAAAAGAATGTTCAAAAAACGATGCCAATCTAAAGTAGACATATGGGAAATGTGAACTAGTAACTACTTTGGGTGGTATAACCGTCTGTTTTACAAGCAGATGCATTTAAATTCTGAAGAATTCTATTTTTTCAACATTTTCCTCTAAATTTTGCAATTTTTCACCAATAAACACTGAATATATCGACCAAATTTTACCACGAACATGAAGCCCAATGTGTCACGAGAAAACAACCTCAGAATCGCTTGGATAGGTTTAAGCATTCCGACGTTATTACCACATAAAGCGAAATATGTCAGATTTGAAAAATGGGCTCTGAGCCTTAAGGCCAAAACAAACCTGTGTCCTTAAGGGGTTAACGTTAATGTCTGTGTATGTGGCTGCACATCGTGTTCTAGTAAGAACGCGATGCTGCTGTGTAAATGAATGGAGAGGAGTGCATGACACCGATTGGTCAGCGTCATACACTCCTCTGTACAACGCCCACTTGGTCGAAAGTAAAAACACGCCCACTAGGACATTAAGAAACTCATTAGCATAAAGCTAAAAATCGCTAATAAAGTGGTTTCAAATAGATTATTTTTCTAAATAAAAAGCACTGCTGTCCCCTACATTATAGCGCCGATCTTCTTATATAGGAGATAGGGCAGTTATAATGTGGTGACGGAGCCTCTTTAAGCATTCCGATGTTATTACCACATAAAGTGAAATATGTCCAATTTCAAAAATGGTGTCTGAGCCTTAAGGCCAAAACAAGGTTGCGTCCTTAAGGGGTTAACAAGTAGCAGATTTGTTGCAGAAATATCTGGGACTGTCCCATTTATCCAAATGGGGATTACAGAGATGCATGTGCTTGCTGCAAAGACTACATTCAGATGAATCGAGCCATGTTTGCATAAGAGCTGCAGACACAAAATGGTATGATTTTTTTTTGCATTGGAAATCACAAAAATGGTTGCAAAGGCAGAGCTACATACACACACATATATATATATATATATACACATATATATATACGATCCAGAAGCAAGGAAACACAGCACTCCATATATCAAGCAAATCAGGCCATGTGCTCGTTACCAGGGGATGAATCAATTCCCCTTCTTTTCAGATAAATACCAACATAGAACGAAGTAACGGCACCAAGGACATCTGATGGCTTGAGAAAGGTTCCTGTTGAACAGAAACGTTGCTGTGATTTCTTGAGGTGAATAAATCCACCCTGTTTTTCATCCGCCCTGAAGTCCTTGGTGCCGTTACTTCGTTCTATGCTGGTATATATATATATATATATATATATATATATATATATATATATACACACACACATCTAACTGAGTGAAGGGAATCAGGGATTTGAAGCAAAACTGAGCTTTAACCCATATAGTGACACTATAAAATCAGCACAGAACTGTAAATCTTTTAACCCCTTAAAGGAACAGTGTCATCACAATTTTTTTTTTCATATGTTAAAGATGTTAGTGCTTTATTAAAAACGTTTATATTTATTTGTGTGTTTGCGTTTTACTTTTTCTTATTTTTACACTTTTTCTTCCCTATGGGGGCTGCCATTTTTTGTTCCATTTCTGTATGTGTCGATTAACGACACATACAGACATGGAATACGGCAGCCACAGTCCCATAGGGACTGCGAACGGCTCCCGTCCCATCCACTTCTGTGTACGCCGTCTGTGTGGGAACTGCGCATGCGCCGCTCCCACACAGTCCAATTTGAAATTGGCGCCGTCCGGCGCCATTTTCCTGTGGACCGGAAGTCGCGGCCGGAGAGTAAGATTACTACTTCCGGTCGCGGCTTCCGGACTTGTGCACTTGGACCAGCGGCAGCAGACGGAGCGGACGGGCCGGAGGGAGCCGCGGCGGCAGGAGCAGGTAAGAGATTTCAATGTATGTTCGTGTACGTTTACTACTGTATGTAAACCTACTACACCGTGTGTTAGCTCAAAAAATGGCGACACACAGTGTAGGAGGTTAGACCGTTCAAACCCCTCGTTTATCCCGGCACTAGCCAGGATAAAGGAGGGGGGGGGATGCTGAGAGCTCACTAGAGCGAGGGCTTTTTACCCAATTTTGCAATGCTGCAATTTTGGGAATAGCTCCATCTAGTGACCAGCAATGGGAAATATGATAAATTAGAATCTAATTTATAATATTTCCTGACTCGTGAAAAAAATAAAAAAAATGTGAACAATGTTTAATCACCTACACACTAAATGTTTAATTAAAAAAAAAACAAACATGTTTTTCTGGCAACACATTCCCTTTAAGAATATGGACTAGCTGGCACGTTCAGGACGCAGCCCCATTTTTCAAATCTGACATGTGTTACTTTATGTGGTAATAACTCTGGAATGCTTATACCTATCCAAGCGATTCTGAGATTGTTTTCTCGTGACACATTATACTTTAAGTTAGTGGTAAAATGTTGTTGATAGATTCAGTATTTTATTGTGCAAAACACAAAAATTTGGCGAAAAAATGCAAAAATTTGCATTTTTCTAAATTTAAATGTATCTGCTTGTAAGACAGGCAGTTATACCACACAAAATAAATGCTAATTAACATTTCCCATATGTCTATATTTCCCATCTACTTTAGATCGGCACAGTTTTTTTTAACATCCTTTTATTTTTGTAGGACGTTACAAGGCTTAGAATTTTAAACAGAAATTTCTCACATTTTCAAGAAAATTTCAAAAGGCTATTTTTACAGGGATGAGTTCAGTTGTGAAGTGGTTTTGATTTACAATGCAAATCCCGATAAATCCCCCCATTTAAAAAAAATGAACCCCTCAAAGTATTTAAAACAGCATTTAGAAAGTTTATTAACCCTTTAGGCGTTTCACAAGAATTACAGCAAAGTAGGGATGAAATTTACAAATTTCCTTTTTTTGCAGAAATTCATTTTTAATCCTTTTTTTTTCTGTAACACAGGTTTTACCGGAGAAACGCAGCTCAATATTTATTGCACGCATTCTGCCGTTTTTAGAAATATCCCACATGTGGCGCTAGTGCGCTAATTCACTGTTTCGGAGGTCTGTGTTTCAAAGGAGCTCCTAGAGGATTTTGGGGCCTTTTTATTCAAATATATTTTAGGTACTATGTCCGGTTTGAAAAGGTCTTGTGATACCAAAACAGCGAAAACACCCCCAAAAAGACACCATTTGGCAAACTACACCCCTCAAGGAATTTATCAAGGAGTATATTGATCATTTTGACCCCACAGTTTTTTTGCTGAATTTAGTGTAATGAAGCCGTAAAAATAAAAACCGACATTTTTTCCAATATAATGTAAAATTGAAAATTTCTGCAAGGCATAAAAGTAGATGAAACTCCAACATTTGAAAAGGAATTACTCCTGATTACGGCAATACCCCATATGTGGTGATAAATTGCTGTTTGGACACACGACAGGGATTAGAAAGGAAGGAGCACCATTTGGCTTTTTGAGCAAGTTTTGCTGAAATGATTTTCGGGTGCCATGTCGCATGAGCAAAGCCCCTGAGGGACCAAATCAGTGGAAACCTCCCAAAAGTGACCCCATTTGGGAAACTACATCCTTCAAGAAATTATTTGAGGGGTATAGTGAGCATTTTGAACCCACAGGTTTTTTTGCTGACTTTAGTGGAATTAGGCCGTGAAAATTAAAAGCGACATTTTTTCTAATGAAACTAAAAGGAGAAAAAGCACCCCAACATTTGAAAAACAATTTCTCCCAATTATGGCAATACCCCATAAGTGGTCATAACCTGCTGTTTGGACACACGGCAGGGGTCAAAAGGGAAGGATCAGCATTTAGAGCTCAAGTTTAATTGAAATGGTGTTCGGATGACATGTCACGTTTGCAAAGTGCCTGCGGGACCAAAATAGTAGGAAACACCCAAAAGTGACCCCTTTTGGGAAACTACACCCCTTAAGGAATCTATCTAGGGGTATAGTAAGCATTTAGACCCCACTGGTCTTTTGCAGAATTTATTGGAATTAGGCCGTAAAAATGAGTTTTTCCCCTAAAAAGTTTAATATTTTTATTTCCTCAGAGTAAAAAGGAGAAAAAGCAATTTCTCCAGAGTACGGAAATACCCCACATGTGGTCATAAACTGCTGATTGGACAAACGGCAGGGCTCACAAACGCAGGAACACTATTAGGCATGCAGATTTTGCTGGATTAGTTTAGGGCGCCGTGTCGCATTTGCAAAACCCTAAGGTACCAGAGTAACAGAGGAAGCCCCCAAGAAGTGACCCCATTTTGAAAACTACACCCCTCAAGACATTTAACATTTGCCTGGACATATGACAGAGCTCAGAAGTGAAGAGCACCATGCGCATTTGAGGTCTATTTCGGTGATTTTCACAGCATTGGACCACAATTGCAGGGCTCCGAGGTCAAATATTAAAACAAACCCCCAAGTAGTCACCCCCATTTTAGAATCTACACCCCTTGAGGCATTTTAAAGGGTGTAGTGAGCATTTTGCCCCCACAGGTGTTTTTCCATTAATAATTAATGCGCAGTGGATGGTGCAAAGTGAAAATTTCAAGTCATTAGATCGCTGGTACAATACACTGCAATGCTAATGTATTGCAGCATGTTATTTTTACAGGCTCATGTGACAGCGCGATCACTGTTCCTGTCCATTAGTCCAGGGTGTCAGCTGTAATACACAGCAGACACCTGCAGCATATGGAGCGGACTCAGCGCATAAGCCCTCTCCATATATATTCCCCGCGCCACGACATGCTATTAAGTCATGGTGCGCGAAGGGGTTAATACGCAGCGGATGGTAGAGTGAAAATTACAGTTTTCCACTGATATACCATTTTAGTGCACTGAAGACAAATACCGCATACAATGTTGAGCGGGTTCTCCCGGGTATAAAATGTCATATGTGGGTGCACCATTTGGCTTTCGGTGTGCAGATTCTGCTTGGTAGTAGTTTTGTTTCGGGTTTTACTCGTATTTCAGTTTATAATGTGGGAGCATGTGTAATCTGTGCGAATAAGAGGGTATAATAATGAGGTAACTAAAAAATAATTCATAGATATGTGGCCGGGGGTGTACTGATAAATAGTGCCCAATCTTAGTCTACTTTTGGAACGCTCTCCATGTTTTGCGTCGCCATATTCTGAGAGCCAAAACCTTATTTTTTCGCCAACGGAGTTGTGTGAGGGCTTATTTGTTGTGGGACAACCTGTAGTTTTCATTGGTACAATTTTAGGGTACATGCGATTTTTTGATCACTTTTTATTTCATTTTTTGGCAAGCAAGGTGATCAAAAACCAGCAATTCTGACAGTTTTTTTTGTCTTTTTTTACAGGGTTCACCGTGCGCTATGAATGACATTTTACTTTATTCTGTGGGTCGATACAATTTTGGAGATACCATACGTATAGTTTTCTTATGTTTTGTAGCGTTTGCGCAATAAAATCACATTTCTAGAAAATTATTTCTTTTTTGTGTCACCATATTCTGAGAGCCATAACTTTTCTATTTTTCAGTCAAAAAAGCTGTGTAAGAGCTTGTTTTTTGCGTAACGGGGTGTAGTTCTTATTGGTACTATTTTTAGGTGCATTCGACTTTTTGATCACTTTTTATTCTATATTGATGCTGGCATTGTTTTTTACTTTATTTTTTTTGCGGTGTTCACCGTGCGGAAAAATAATATTACAGTTTTATAGTTTGAGTCGTTCCGAATGCGGCGATACCAAATATGTGTACTTTTTTTTTTTTAACGGTTTCATTTTTTTCCTATAATAAAAGTCTTATTATAGGAAAAAAAAAAGCATTTTTTGTTTTTGTAACAACTTTTATCAAACTTTTTTTTTACTTTTAGACCCGCAGCACTGATAGCTGCTATAATACATTACACTACCTAGGTAGTGTAACGTATTATAAACTGTCAGTGTGACGATGAGAGTCACACCGACAGGAAGCCTATCAGTATCAGCCTCCGGCTGGTCCTCATAGGCTTCCGTGCATGGCAGACCTGGAGGCCGTATGGCATCCGGTTTTGCCATGACAACCAACGGCAGCACCCGCAATTGGTCCCTGGGAAAGTTTGCTACAACAAACTTTCCCTGCGATCAATCAGGGAAACCAATCAGGCCCTGATGAGAGCACCCAGGATCAGAGGGTGATAGCAACAGCCCGTTCCGGGTGCTAGACGCACTCTTGGGGACCCGATCGCCGACATGAGGAACATAAATTAACATCGGCACAGCACAAAGCCCAGCAGGCGCCGACGTTAATTTAACGTTGATGGTCGGGAAGCGGTTAATAAGGTCTGTTTGGTTTCCGTCTTGGTGTTCGGCATCTCACGGGAAAAAAACAGCGCTGCACGATGCTCTATTTTTTCTGCGATTTTTGACAGCATCTCCGGCTTCTATTATCCTAGAACAAGCGCCCCTCTAAGGCATCCTTAGAGGGGCACTTGTTCTAGGATAATACCAGATGGACCACATTCCTTCTGTTATTTTCTATACAATCATAGACAGACCATTTTACCCATTTTACTTGCATTAAGATGGATTCACATGGGTCAGATTTTGTTGCAAACATTTCTACAACTAACTGCACCCATAGGCCCTATTCAGACGAGCGATGTTTATTTCTGTGGGCTGACCAATTGTGGAACTGACCGCACACAGACTGAACGCCAAGACATTAAAGTCAATGGGCTTATTCACACATTCAATTTTCTGCATGCACTAGTTTGGTCCGATTCTCGCGTTAGACGTCCATTTAAGTCAATAGGTCCATGAAAAAAATTGTACAACAGACAGATGCCATCCGAGTGCGGTCCGTTTTTCACTGATGGGTTGCTAGAAAAAGCTGAAAAGAAAGCAGGAAGTTTCATTTGACGGACATGAAAAACTGATGCTACATGAACGTTAAAAACGGACACGCATTCTGACAATCCTGATTGAGCGCTGATCCAAAACTGTCAGTTTTTCCCTGGTGAAAGATGAGATTTGCAACGCTCATCTGCATAAAGCACAAAGTCAAAACTGGTCAGTATATAAACGGGTGCTCTGATTTATATATACATATCACCGGTCCTTCTTTCCATTACATAGTTTATCTAGACATGAGGCAATATAATGTATACACCGACCGCCCATCAGGGGAAACGGTGATCGGAAAGGTTTGATTTAATTTGTTCAATCCTATTATTTATTTATAGATAAACCAGAAGCATCTCCCTCCCTCGATAATTACAACACCCCATATGGGTTGGCTGGTACACATGGAAGGTAGGGGAACATAGTGGTTATGAGAACGATTATTCGGCAAAAATTTGGGCAGTCTATAGCCAATACTAAGGGGTTCAATCCATATACAGCTGTATACAAATCTGGCCCTGGAGTGGAAGATGCAGGGCTCCAATACTTCTCTGTTCACATTTGCGCTATGACATTCTGTTGAGGTTTCGGTCACTTGATAGCAAGAATAGGGCAGCAAGCAGGGCAATTGTTTCCATTAAAACGTCAGAAACGTCAATGGGACCCAACACACCCCTTTAGAAGTCAACAGAGCGACAGTAATTGTCTGCATCGATCGTATAACGGTCAGCCATCATTTGGCTCCATCGTGCACAACATCATGGCTTATTGTAAATGAGAGCCGTGACGCAACTGTGAGCAGAGCCTTATCTTACACGTGTTAGGAGGAAACGTGCTCTGTAACACAAATGGCTCAACAACCCCTAATTAAAATGGTTGCCTCATGACAACCCCGATCATGTGGCCGAGCCAGTAGTGGTCTATACACAATGCATTTGAGGGATACCTTCGGGAGGCTGTACCACCAATGGAAGCCTCAGACGTAAGACACTGTATAGGCATGCAGTGACATATGTCGCTACGTAAATTAGGGCTGGGCGATCAAATTAATTCAATTAAATCGCCCTCGAGGCCTCGGACTATTCTGTTTTTTAAATTGATTCACTCGTCACCTGCCTGGTCGCCTAATCTGCTCACTGTTCTGTCCCGGCTCTGCCATTGTAGTCATATACGGTGCTAGGAGTTCCTGCTTCCCCACGAAACTGCTGTCCTGTACTATCCAAAATGATACAGCACGGAACAGCAGTTCCGTGGGAAAGCAGGGACTCTTAGTATAGTGCATCTACACTGCCCAGTAGATAGCAACTCCCCCTTGTAGATACCATCCCATCTAGGAGCAGAAACCCCAGCCAGAGCGTCCATAGTGCTCTGGCCAGGGTTTCCGATCCAGGAGCAGCCCCTGACGTCACTGTCCCTCAAAGGCCCCATGCACACCACGGTAAAATCGCACGTAATTACGGACAATAAATACAGTCTGTAATTACAGACACATTCATTTCTATGGCCGACGGACACCTTCCCGTATATTTACATGTCTTATTTTTTTCTTTTACGCACTGTGCTCCCATACTTTAAAATGGGAGAACGGCCCATAAATACGGACGTCTGTCCGTGGCCAGCCGTGCTCGTAATTACGGGCACGGTCGTGTGCATGGAGCCTAAGAGCGGAATCCACTGCTAGAGCGTCAGCAACCTCTGGTCGGGTATTCAGCTCCAGCAGGAGCCCCTGACGTGTCTGTCCATACATGGACAGTTACTTCAGGGGCTCCCTCTAGTAGCAGATCGCAAGATCTCTGGCCGGGGACTCCTGTCTTGGGGAAGCCTTTGACGTGTCTGTCCATATATGCCACCGCCCTGGTCTGGGATTCCGCTCCTAGATTGAGTCCCTGACGTCACTTTCCATATATGGACAGCGACATCAGGGGCTACTCCTGGAGTGGAATCCCCGGTCAGAGCGTTGCCGGGGATTCCACTCTTAGAGGGAGCCCCTGACGTCACTGTCACTGTTTAATAACCATTTTTTTTTTCATGGTCGTGAGAATGTAGCCTAAATAACTATGATGACAGGAGGGTCCCGTTCGCATGTACCGTTGATAAGCTAGGAAATCTGGCTGACACATGGATCGCTTTTCACGGTCCAACCGCGGTCGTGTGAATCCGGTCTTAACGTCATTTATTTAAAATACCATCGTGGAACCGGTAATGCACAGGGTCCTGCTCGAGCTTAGACACTATAATGTAATCTCCCCCCAAAGTGACCGCTCTGCTGCAATTTACACTGCTCTCACCCGCAATGTCGGAGACCGGCCGAGGTGGTGATGGGCAGGGGGGGGGGGGGGGAACAGGTTAACAGAATTTCTAATCAATTAGATAAACATTTTTCCAATTGCATTTCTGATAAATATTTTAAAAAAAAGGATGTGCAGAGGCTAAAAGTTGTGAAGTTATGGACAATCATTAATGTAATATATGTTAAAAAGTTATTTATATAAAGAAAATCTATTAGATCTTGGTATTTTTTTTCAGTTTATTTAATAGTAATAAGAAAAATCGAGATTCAAAGCAAAAGTCGCCCATAGGGTTGAAAAAAATAAATAAAATCTAGATTTAATTTTTTGTCAAAATCGCCCAGCTCGAACGTAAACGGATAGCGCACATACTGGCACCATTGACCTCACACCCATGAGGTGAACGGGGCCATATAAATAAAGGCGAAAGCTCATGTGGCAAGTGCGAAAGGACCCGAAAAGCAGTTTCTGCTCTGGTGGGCCTAGCGTGGAATAGTAAATTTGCTCTTAGGTGCTGGCTGCAGGGAATGTGTGTGGCCTGACAAGAACGGTCAGGTATTATGGAATTGCTGCCTAAGCAATTGCCTCCAGAGAAGAGGGATTCGACTTGTAAAGACCACAACGCCATTATTTCATTTGCATATCATACAAGTTCCTCACCCAGAACAGCCCTTTTGAGAAGTTTGACTCTATAAATCTTTATTTATAAGATAACCATTGTCACAAGAACAGCTCAGACAGCAGTAATAAAGCTGCCAGTCTCACATAAGCTACAGCAAGTTTTGCTGTTGCTCAGGCCAGTGAGACTTCACACATTGGTCCTGCACGGTTCGCCCCACATGCTCTACGCTCACCTCGTCATTCCTGGCAGCGCAGCCCACACCCGCCGCCTCCATCTCTAGCGCTGCTCCCGGGGCCCGGTCACGTGGAAGAACGAATTCGTTTAGTGCCAAACTTGGTCAACAGTTACAGCCACGCCCCTAAACCGCTGCGTCACGAAGAGGGGGCGTGTCTGCTACACGGGTCATCTGGTTGCAACAAAATCGTGTGGTGGAGATTGGCGGGTTCGAGTGTTGGGGAGGGGCTTGCGGCTAATTTTATTGTGCCGTAAGTGAGCAATGTAGCCGGATCCCCGCAGGGATAAGTGAGCGAAAGATGCTGGAGGCCGTAGAGACCAAATGAGTGGGTGTCAAAAGCAGAACAGTCAGGAACCACTGAAATGTAAGGAGGAAGTTCTCCCCCTGCTGGCACTAGGAAATGGAGCAATATTTTGTGACTCGCACATAGCTTTGGTTTCCAGGACGTAGCGTATTTTTACATTTTTGCCTCATTGAATTTTGAAATTGTTTTTTTTTCTTTTTTTTCCCGTTAATGTTTCTGTGTGGGGTCTTGTTTATTGAGTTTTGAGATATTTTTATTTCATTATTTGCATAAAACAGCGGTTAACCCCTCTTAGGACTCAGCCTGTTTTGTCCTTGTGGATGTAGCCGATTTTTTTTTCTTCAAATATGAGCGTGTTCAGTCCATGATATACGGTCTGTACGTCGGCCACATTTCCTGGACTGAACACAGTGTAGGGAGATGGGCTCCTAGCATCGTAGTTATCTATGATGCTAGGTGTCACTGCCTCGCCGCGGGACAACTGTCCCGTACTGTAATCATGTTTTCAATACGGGATAGTAGTTCCACGGAGAGGCAGGGACTCCTAGCGTCGTACAAAATTATGATGCTAGGAGCCCGGCTCCCTGCAGTGTGTTCGGTCTGGGAAATGCGGCCGACGTACGGACCGAACACGCTCGTGTGAATCCGGCCTTACTTTGTGGTAATAACTTTGGAATGCTTTTACCTATCCAAGCTATTCTGAGATGGTTTTCTTGTGACCTATTGTACTTTATGTTCGTGAAAAAATTTGGTCGATAAATGCAATATTTATTTGTGAAAAACCCCAAAATTTTGAGAAAGTTTGCAAAAATGTGCATTTTTCTAAATTTAAATGTATCTGCTTGTAAAACCTATAGTAATACCACACAAAATAGTTACTAGTTAATATTTCCCATATGTTTACTTTAGATTGGCATAGTTTTTTTGAACGTCCTTTTATTTTTCTAGGACGTTACAAGGCTTAGAACTTTAGCAGAAATTTCTCACAGTTTCAAGAAAATTTCAAAAGGCTATTTTTACAGGGGCCAGTTCAGTTCTGAAGTGGTTTTAAGGGGCCCATACAATACAAACACCCATAAATCACCCTATTTTAAAATTGCACCCCTCAAAGTATTCAAAACAGCATTCAGAAAGTTTCTTAACCCTTTAGCTGTTTCACAAGAATTAAAGCAAATTAGAGGTCAAATTCACAAATTAAATTTTTGCAGAAATGTATGTTTAATAAAAAAATATTCTGTAACACAGAACGTTTTACCAGAGAAACACAACTCAATATTTATTGCCCAGATTCTGCAGTTTTTATAAATATCATGTGGCCCTAGTGTGGTAATGGACTGAAGCACCGGCCCCAGAAGCAAAGGAGCACCTAGTGGATTTTGGGGCTTTCTTTTTATTAGAAAATATTTTAGGTACCATGTCATGTTTGAAGAAGTCGTGTGATGTCAAAACAAAGGAAATACCACCAAAAAGACCCCATTTTGGAAACTACACCCTCAAGGAAATTATCTAAGGGTATAGTGAGCATTTTGACCCCATAGGTTTTTTTCAGAAATTATTGGAAGTAGGCCTTGAAAATGAAAATCGAAATTTTTTTTCAATAAAATGTAGGTTTAGCTAATTTTTTTTTCATCTCAAGAACTAAAGGAGAAAAAGCACCCCAACATCTGTAGAGCAGTTTTTCTCGAGTACAACAGTACCCCATATGTGGTCATAAATGGCTGTTTGGACACACGCCAGGGCTCAGAAGGGAAGGAGCGCCATTTGGCGTTTAAATTTAGCTGAAATGGTTTGCAGAGGTCATGTCACATTGAGTGGCCAAAACAGTGGAAAACCCCCAAAAGTGACCCCATCTGGGAAACTAAACCCCCTCAAGGAAGTTAATTAGGGGTATAGTGAGTATTTAAATAGATGATTCAATTAAGAATCCATGGATGTGTGATATACTTTGAAGCACTCCTTTATGCGCCGGTAGGACCGGGCGATTAATCAAATTAATTCGCCCTCAAGGCCTCTGACTATTCTATTTTTTAACAGAATCGTTAAATCAATTATTTAGTTGCACCATTTCCTGTGCTACAGGAGGAAGCTCCACCCCGCTACCTCGCCACTGCCTGGTCCGCCCAGTCTGACAAGCTGTGCCCCGTTCTGCCTGCTTACCCATGGAACCTGATGTTCTATAGTGAACAAAATGATAGTGCAGAACAGTTCCGTGGGGAAGCAGAGACTCCTAGTATATATAGCCACACTGCCCTGTAGATACTATCCCTCCTTGTAGATAGCACCCCCTACCAGATCGCAACCCCCCTTGCAGATCACACCCACCTTGTAGATCGCACCACCACCCTCCCTTGCAGATCGCACCATCACCTGCCCTTGTAGATCACACCACCACCCCCCCTTGTAGATCACGCCCCCCCTTCTTATAGATATCACCCCCCCCCCCTCTTCTTGTAGATCGTGCCACTGTAGCTCCCACTAGGAGCTGTATCCCTGGTCAAAGTGTCGGTAACCTCTGTCCGGGGATTCAGCCCCTAGTGGCAGCTACATTGGCTGCTATCTTCAAGAAGGATGGGGTGGGGTGCTGTGATCTACAAGGGGGGTGGGAGTGCGATCTACAAGGGGGGTGGGAGTGCGACCTACAAGGGGTTGGGGGTGCGACCTACAAGGGGTTGGGGGTGCGACCTACAAGGGGTTGGGGGTGCGACCTACAAGTGGTGCTGCGATCTACAAGGAGGGGGCGGTACTGTGATCTACAAGGGTGGGTGGGGGTGCTATCTGCAAGGGGGGTTCTATCTGCACGGGTGTGTGGCACTATATATGGGCCCTGTGTCGCTGTTACTATAAGGGTCACTATATGGGGGCCCTGTGTCACTATATGTGGGCAATCTGGCACTATCTACATGGGCAGTGTGGTAGTTTCAGGGGATTGGGAAAAAAAAATTCCCTGACAAAGGAAATCCATTTGGAGACACTGATGCAAAGTGGACATGAAAAACTGACAAATGATCCGTTTTTAATGGCCGTTTTTTTTTTCCCACTGTCGTGTAACTGCAGCCTAAATGACTATGATGCCAGAAGTCCCGTTCACATGTACCGTGATCGGGCTGGGATCTGGTGGACACACGGACTGTTTTCTGTTTTTCATAGTCCAATCACGGTCATGTGAATCCGGATTTAATATCCTTTATTTAAAACCCCATCAAGGGGTCGGTACTGCACAGGGTCCTGCTCAGACTTCAGACACTATAATGTAATCTTGCCCCAGAGTGCCTTCCTGGCCCTGCTGCAATTTACACTGCTTTCGCCTGCAATGTCGGAGACCGGCTGAGGTGGTGACGGGCATGATGTAAAAGAGGGACGTAATATGGCCGGTATTACCGCGCTTTTATGCTTAAAACCAGCAGTCCTAAGTACCTCACCCTCTCTTGGCTGACCTACTTGCTGTGACCATGAACCGGCAAGAGTTGGACAAAATCATTTGCATCCGCCTTCAGGATGAGGGCTCCGTCTGGCTACAGGCTCTCTTCAACAAGACTGCAGTACCTGTGTCTTTTCTACCCGCCTCTCTCACTGCTCGGTGGTCGTCTCGGTGTTCCAGGCCACCTGTTCGCCTCTCCCTGTCCACAGCGGTGAGTACCTGCCCCGTGCCTGTAAGACGCGGGGCGCATGCTCAGGCTATAGTACGGCATCCAGCCCATCGCAGATCTCTCGGTCGGCGGCCGCTATTGATGCCATCGTACCTCCGTTCCCCGACATAACTTCTCCCTCTGGCCTGGGACTGCCGTGACTCCCTCCATCCCTAATGCCCCGCTGATAATTCCGGGGGGGATTGGGCCCTGCATACATATTGTCTGAGAATATTGAGCGTTCCCCTTCCGTCCATTCGAGGGAGAGCGGCCGCGCAGGTCGTTCCTACTCCCGGCAGGGTCGATCCTCTAGACGCAGGTCTTCTCGCCGTTCCAGCCTCTGATGCCACTGTCCGTATATGGATAGTGACGTCGGGAGATTTCGCTCAGAGTAGTCAATTGTACCACGCCTGGCCCGGTGATCCCCTACCATCTCTCCCAGTTGTGCCCGGAGCACATGCCCCGTCTGCCCCGCCTAGCTACACACCTGCTAAAACTGTCGCTACTCTATCAAAAATTTAGTGAACGAACTTCAGTTAAAAAAAACTGATATGTGGGAAAGGGGATTTTGTGTAAACTGTTATTGTGGGGGAGGGTGGGACCTAACTAAATGCTATTTGTGGAGGAGGGGATTTTGTGGGGGAGGGTGGGACTTGGCAGTGATTGCTATGTGTGTGAGAAGGGATTCATTATTATATTTTTTGGGTGGAGGAGGAACTTAACCATAAATACTGTGTGGGGTGAAGGGATTTTGTTAAAAGGCCATGTACACCTTTGAAAACATTTTACTTTTTTTTAAAATAAAACAATGTATCAGTGTGTTTGATGCAACTTTCGAAATACTTTTTATTAAAAATTATTTTTACTTTTTGAGCTACCGCTTCTTTGTATCCTGTATACAGAGTAGCTGTATCTAGCGCTGAGACCGGAATCTGTCAGATCAGTGGGACTGACGGGATCAGTGACAGCAGGTCCACCTGTTATAGATCATATATCTTTGTTCATAATTTAGATGTGATTGATAACAGGTGGTTTCTACGTGTCAGAGACATGCTGGACCCGCTGCCACTGAGCCCATCAGTCCCGTTGATCTGACGGATTCAGGTCTCTGTGCAAGATACAGCTGCTCTGTATACAGAATACTCAAAAAGTAAAAATAATTTTTAATAAAATGTAATTGCAACGTTGAACAAATTACACTGATTGAAAACTTTTTATTTACTAAAAATTTCTAGGGTTTACATAGCCTTTAAATAGTTTTTGTGGGGAGGGAAAATTTGACTGTAAATGTCATGTGTGGGGGGACCTATTTAACATATTCACAGGTAATGGTCATATCGCGGGTTTTTTTGCAGAGATATTCGCAAACTCAAGGCAAAGGACATTGTTATAAAGCAATTTTACAAAAACTGTAGCAGAAAAACTTGATTTGACCTCGATGTGTGATGAAACCCTTGTAGTTCATTTGTGTAGGGTAAGGGGGCTTTGCTGTAGATGTTATGCGAGAGAAAATTCTAGTTATAGTTTGTGTGGGGGAGGGAGGCTTGAATATTTAGTTCCGTTAGGGTAATTTCACCACTTCCCTCTTCGGGGAAGCTTCTCCTGGGGTCAGGCCTGGCTCCACTTTACAGAGAGGGAGCCAGGACTCGTGGCCCAGCGTTCGTCTGCTTCCGGCTCACTGCAGTGACCATTTCCGACCGTGGCACATGTCCCTTCCTGTAGGGGTGACGTGCGGGCGTCCCAGGAAGCGGCCTTCCGGCCGCCCAGTTAGAGAGGAGCGGCTACAGTGCGTCATAGCCTAGGAGCCTCCCCAGCCAATCCTAGGCTTGAACCAAGATTGTTCCTTCTCCAATCAAGCAACCAGTATGGAAGCTCCAGGAGAAGCAGCAGGACAGGCCGACACTGTAGCATCCATGGCCACGGGCCGTCTGGTTTACTCACCTCCCGACGCCCGCAGCCATGGATCCATGAGCGCTGGTCCTCATCTCCTTCCTAGTAGATGTCACCGCTCCCTTCCGCTCCGGTCTGCTGTGACCCGTAGGGTGCGTGCGCATGCTTGTGCCCGGCCTTAAAGGGCCAGCGCGCGCACAAGAGGAAATCCTCATCAACTGCCATGATTTCCTGGTCTATAAGAAGGCCCCAGCCCTTCTGATCCTTGCCTGAGCGTTGTTAGTTATCCCTGTCTTGCAAATGGTCACTTAGTGTTTCCAGTTCCAGTTGTTATCCGTTCCATGTTACCTGTTCCTGTATCCCGTGCTGTTCTTGTTCCTGTGCCTACTAGTGTCTGAGTCGTGTCACGTCCTGTGTTATCTGCCATGTCCAGAGGAATTTGCCACGTCTGCTACAACCTGCGGCACCTGTGTAATCCGCCACGTTTGGCGTTACTTGCTGCACCCATCTCCATTAGTGCCAGAGCTGCGTCCATTGTTTGGACTATCCAGGTGTAATGACGGGGTAGGGAGACAGACAGGTGAGCCCTAATCTACCCGCCACTCAGTCCCTGCCTACTTGCACGGCCCGTCCTAGGCGACGGCGTACAACTGGGCGACTGTTCCTACGCTCAATATGTGCACGACAGACAAACAGACAAGGGTACACAGAAGCTAAGGGAAATGGGGCAGTTGCCCACGGCAACACCTTGCGCAACAAGAGTAGTGAGCAAGCCGAGTTAAACGCAGAGCAGGAGAATAGTCAGTAAAGCCAGGTTCAATATGAAGCAGAGGACAATAGTACAAGCAACAGCAGAAGAGCCAGTAAACAGGAAGAATCACAGGCAAAGGAGGAGCAGGAAATGAAGGTATAAATAGACCGAGGGCGGGAGCTAGCTCCGTCTGGCCAGGCTGTGATAGGCTCTCCCACTTCTCAGCCTCCCAGGCCGAGTGGTAGATGATCGAGTCACTCTATCAGACGCAGGTGCAGACTAACCACGGGCGTCGACACAGAAGCTGTGTCTGGCAGATCCTTTACAGTACCCCCCCTTTTATGAGGGGCCGATGGACCCTTTCTAGGTGGACCTGGCTTATTGGGGAACCGAAGATGGAACCTCCTGAGCAATACCTCCCTCCTTAAACGCTGCTCCCCGTCCTTGGCTCCCTCGAGGAAACCTCCTGTCCCCGTTCTCACCCCTGAGAGGATAGAATTCGAGGTGGCCAAGATTGTGGACAGCAAGATGGTCCAAGGCTCCCTCCAGTACCTGGTCCTTTGGAGAGGATACGGGCCTGAGGAGAGGACTTGGGTACCCGCCCGGGATGTTCACGCTGGGGTATTGGTCAGGAGGTTCCACCTTCGTTTCCCCAGTAAACCAGTTCCATCTAGAAAGGGTCCGGTGGCCCCTCATAAAAGGGGGGGGTACTGTTAAGGATCTGCCAGGCACAGCTTCTGTATCCACGCCCATAGGTAATCAGTCTGCACCTGCTTCTATGTCTGTGAGACTGACTCCATCTTCCACCACTCAGGATGGCAGGCTTAGGAGTGGGAGAGCCTATCACAGCCTGGCCAGACGGAGCTAGCTCCCGCCCTCTGTCTATTTATACCTGCCTTTCCTGTTCCTCCTTGCTTGTGATTCTTCTCGTGTGGTTTCCTGGCCCTGCTGCAGCTTCTGAACTATTTCACCCTGCTTCATACTTACCCTGGCTTACTGACTACTCTCCTGCTCTGCGTTTGGTACCTCGTACACTCCTGGTTTGACTCGGCTTGTTCACTACTCTCCTGCTCAGCGTTTGGTACCTCGTACACTCCTGGTTTGACTCGGCTCGTTCACTCTTGTTGCTCACGGTGTTGCCGTGGGCAACTGCCCCATTTCCCTTAGCTTTGTGTACCCTTGTCTGTTTGTCTGTCGTGCACTTACTGAGCGTAGGGACAGTCGCCCGGTTGTACCCCGTCGCCTAGGGCGGGTCGTTGCAAGTAGGCAGGGACTGAGTGGCGGGTAGATTAGGGCTCACTTGTCTGTTTCCCTACCCCCATCATTACAATAGGTGACCAAAAAATTTAATCTAGTAAAAAACAACACCCATCGAGCTTGTCTCTGGTTTAGCCTCCGGGCAGATTCTAGGAAAACCAGATTCTTGTGGTCAGTAAGGACCGTTACCTGGTGCCTAGCCCCCTCCAAGAAGTGGCGCCACTCTTCAAATGCCCATTTAATGGCTAAGAGTTTGCGGTTGCCAATGTCATAGTTACTCTCAGTGGGCGAGAACTTCCTGGAGAAGTAGGGACGGAGATGGGTGAGGGACCTGGTACCCTGGGACAAGACAGCACCCACTCCCACCTCGGAGGCGTCAACCTCCACGATGAATGGCTCCATTTGGTTAGGCTGAATCAGCACTGGGGCCGAGATAAAGCACTTCTTAAGGACCTCAAATGCCTGGACCGCCTCTGGAGGCCAGTGGAGAAGATCAGCACCTTTGCGAGTAAGATCCGTAAGAGGCTTAGCAATGACCGAGAAGTTAGCAATAAATCTCCTGTAATAATTACCAAACCCCAGGAAGCACTGTAACGCCTTCAGGGAGGCAGGTTGGACCCATTCAGCCACAGCCTGAACCTTGGCAGGGTCCATGCGGAATTCATGAGGAGTGAGGATTTGACCCAAAAATTGTATCTCCTGCACCCCAAACACACATTTTTCGGTTTTAGCAAACAGTTTGCTTTCCCGAAGGGCCTGGAGCACCTTCCTGACATGCTCAATGTGGGAGGACCAGTCCTTGGAAAAGACAAGTATGTCATCAAGGTACACTACAAGAAATACCCCCAGGTAGTCTCTTAAAATCTCATTTATGAAATTCTGGAAGACCGCGGGAGCATTACACAACCCAAAGGGCATGACGAGGTATTCGAAATGACCTTCGGGTGTGTTAAACGCAGTCTTCCACTCATCCCCCTCTCTGATGCGGATAAGGTTATAAGCCCCCGTAGATCAAACTTCGAGAACCATTGGGCCCCCTGAACCTGATTGAAGAGATCAGGAATCAAAGGAAGGGGATACTGGTTCCTTACAGTGACCTTATTCAAGTTTCGGTAATCGATGCACGGCCTAAGACCACCATCCTTCTTCCCTACGAAGAAGAAGCCAGCACCTACCGGAGAAGTAGAGGGGCGAATGTAACCCTTGGCCAGGCATTCCTGGATATACTCTCTCATGGCTTCACGTTCGGGACAAGAGAGATTAAATATCCTACCCTTAGGGAGCTTAGCTCCTGGTACCAAATCGATTGCGCAATCGTATTCTCTATGAGGAGGCAACACTTCGGAGGCCTTTTTAGAAAAAACATCAGCGAAGTCCTGATTAAACTCAGGTAGAGTGTTCACCTCCTCAGGGAGAGAAATAAAATTAACAGAAAAACATGACATCATGCATTCATTACCCCATTTGGTAAGATCCCCAGTATTCCAGTTAAACGTGGGATTATGCATCTGCAACCAGGGAAGGCCTAAAACCAAATCGGACGATAATCCCTGCATCACCAGTACAGAGCACTGCTCCAAATGCATGGAGCCAACAAGGAGTTCAAAAACAGGGGTATGCTGTGTAAAATAACCATTAGCAAGAGGAGTGGAGTCGATACCCACTATCGGGACAGGTTTAGGCAAATCAATCAATGGCATAGCTAGAAACATAGCAAATTCCACAGACATAATATTAGCAGAAGACCCTGAATCCACGAAGGCACTGCCGGTAGCAGACCTACCACCAAAAGAGACCTGAAAGTGAAGCAAGATTTTATTAGGTTTCATATTTACAGGAAATACCTGTGCGCCCAAGTGACCTCCCCGATGATCACTTAGGCGCGGAAGTTTTCTGGCTGCTTATTCTTACGCCTGGAACAGTTGTTCACTTGATGCTTGTCATCCCCACAGTAGAAGCAGAGACCCTTCTTCCTGCAGAACTCTCTACGTTGTTGGGGTGACACAGAGGCCCCGAGTTGCATAGGTACATCCGAGTCTTCCATGGAAGAACGAAGCAAAGAGGGATAGCTAACTAGCAGGTCTTTCAGGGCGTTCGACAGACTCAATCTAAACTGGCACCTTAAGGCAGGGTCATTCCACCGAGAAGCTACACACCACTTCCTAAAGTCAGAACAATACTCCTCAACAGGTCTCTTACCGTGACGTAAGGTCACCAGCTGACTCTCGGCAAAGGCAGTCTTGTCAGTCTCGTCATAAATGAGCCAGAGAGCAGAAAAGAAAAGATCAACGGAGGAAAGTTCAGGAGCCAAGGAGAAGGCCCATTCTTGGGGCCCGTCCTGGAGCCGGGACATAATTATACCCACCCGCTGGCTCTCAGAACCTGAGGAGTGGGGCTTTAAGCGAAAATAGAGCCTACAACTCTCCCGAAAGGTCTTCCGGTCCCCTGAGAATCGGTCAGGCAACTTGAGGTGGGGTTTAAGAGGTGAGGTGGGGGGCACTACTAGGGTAGCATCATGCTGGTTGTCCCTCTGAGCCAGGGCTTGGACCTGTAGGGAGAGGCCCTGCATTTGCTGAGCCAGGGTCTCAAGGGGGTCCATAGTTGTGTCAGGGACCAGGGTAGACTAGGTATATGGGCCTGTGATTATGTAATGACGGGATAGGGAAACAGACAAGTGAGCCCTAGTGAGCCCTAATCTACCCGCCACTCAGTCCCTGCCCACTTGCAACGACCCGTCCTAGGCGACGTGGCACAACTGGGCGACGGTCCCTACGCTCAGTAAGTGCACGACAGACTAAACAGACAAGGGTACAAAGAAGCCAAGGGAAAAGGGGCAGATGCCCACGGAGACACCGTGAGCAACGAGAGTAGTGAACGAGCCGAGTCAAACCAGGAGTGCACGAGGTACAAAATGCTGAGCAGGAGGGTGGTCAGTAAAGCCAAGGTCAATAACAAGCAGAGGATCAGTAGTTCAAGCAGCAGCAGCAGAGCCAGGAAACAAGCAGAGCAGAATCACAGGCAAAGGAGGAACAGGAAAGGAAGGTATAAATAGACAGTGGGCGGGAGCTAGCTCCGTCAGGCCAGGCTGTGATAGGCTCTCCCACTCCTAAGCCTGCCATCCGGAGTGGTGGAAGATGGAGTCAGTCTCACAGACATAGGAGCAGGTGCAGACTGATTACCCACGGGCGTCGAGACAGAGGCTGTGTCTGGCAGATCCTTTACACATACATCTTAGCATCAGTATTGATGAGAGAGATCGGTCGATAACTAGCACAGTGTTGCGGATCCCTACCCTCCTTTGGTATGACCGTAATATGAGCCTGTAAAAACGAATCAGGAAATTTAGGTAGGTCAGATATCGAACTAAACTATTCCAGCAACGATGGCACCAACTCCTCCACTAATGACTTGTTTTAAAACCCGCCGTATACCCTTCCGGCCCCGGACTCTTCCCAGCTGGCCAGGCTTTAATAACCTGAACTATATCCTCCTTAGTGAACGACGAATCCAGAGACTGAGCCTCATCTCGGGACAGTGTAGGAAGCGCAGTATCCCGAATATACTTTGACAGGGATAGCAAAGGCTCGGGAGGGATATTACCAGAAATTGGAGGGGGCAAATTGTAAAGCGAGGAATAGTACGCACAAAAGGATGATGCTATATCCTCCATCTTGTACGCTAACTCCCCCGACTTAGTTCTTATGGAGGGTATACAAGAAAGAGCAGCAAGATCCCGCTTCGCTCTAGCCAACGCCTTCCCAGCCTTATTACCCCATTCATAATAAAAGCGAGAGCAGACCTGATGAAGCCGAGCGCTTTTCTTATCCAAGAGAAGCTGAATGTCATGGCCTGTTCTAGTAAGTTCCCTCAGCGTATGCTCTTGCAACGTCTGTTTATGTTGAGATTCTAGAGCCTGCAACTGTGCTAGAAGAGTATTAAGCAGCTCACCCTTCTCCCTCTTGAGACGAGAACCATGCTTAGTTAGAACCCCCCTAAGAACACATTTGAGGACCTCCCATTTCATGGCTTTGGCAGTTGTATGCCGTGCATGATCCGCATGAAAGTTCTCAACTGTCCTCTTCAGCTCCAACATACACAAGGTATCCTTCAATAAAGATTCGTTGAGACGCCAGGTAAATTCTCTACGCAGCTGTGGTGAAAAGTGTAATGCGCAGTACACCGGAGTGTGATCGGAGAGAAACACATTACCTATGGAGTTATCAACCACTGAGGATAGTAAGCTATGATGAACCAAGAGGGCAGGTGTCACGGGCAGGTGTCACGAATCGAGAGGGTGTTGTGATTGGTCAGTTCATGTATTGCCGCCAAAACGAGGGGTGGAGTTTGGGGCTTATAGTAACCCAGCGCCTGTAATGAAGTATGCCGTTGACATCGATACGAGCATCTTCCCGTGACGCACAGCAGAATATCTGCTGTTGAATACCATTATCGCTGGTGATGAGGCCAGAGTGACCAAGATACGGACCCCTGAGGATGAGTATCTGAAACGCGTAGGGTCTTTCATTGTATACTGAATGTCTGCATAGGGGACAGTAGCATTGTTTTACACCCAGCGCTAGTAGTTCCGGTGTTTTTGTTCACGGACACTGGTGCACTTTGGGGATTGTACTACTGTTGTGCCCAGGTCAAATGCTGTTGTCAGTGAAACATTGTTACAAACACTGAGATATATTTATCATAATGACTCAGTGTTTTCTGTTTAATACGTTTTTAAATTATCACGGTGGGGCTTATTTCACAGTGGTGTGTTACCCCTGTTTTTAAATGAGTTACTAATAAAAGGTATATTTTACTCAATTGTCACTTCAGTGAACCTTCTAATTTTCTCATATTGTGGGAGCACAATTATATTTATATCAATTTATACAGTGAATTTATATTTAATCCATACAGTTATTATTTTCAATATATCTGGGTATGGCAGCCTTTGCACTCTCTGATTTAAACACGGAAGGGTGGATGAGTGAGGCTAAAAGTGTATTTTCTGAATGTGAACTGATGTATACAGCACAGGGTGCGTCTCTCAAAACTACCTTTAAAAACCTTAATAGACTACATAAGGATTATACTAGAAGCTGGTGGGAGATCCAGAGTTTGGAAAACTATCTAAAAAACAATATAGTTCCCAGAGGCCTGAGGGTCCCCATTGTTCCAGCATCAAGATTAAAAACCACTAATATAAAAGAAAGGTGGGAACAGGAGATCACAGGGAGTTCACTTAGGCTTATGCAGATTCTAGTGGAGGAAGAGAAAGTCCAGTTTGACTCTATTAGTGCGGAGCTCAAAAAAGAGATCGAGGCCGCTAAGTCTTTGGTAGATACCCCTGGTTTTGATAAAAAAGATAAAATCCTACAACAAACTCTAGAAAGGTTCACTAATCATTTAAAGGAACGTAAACACTTCCAGTTCCAGAGAGACCTACAGGAATTTAGGGAGAGAAAAGCTTACGACTTTGTTAATACCCAACAACAGCAATATCAACAGACTAATAGGGGGCCGAGGGAAACTGACCCTTCCACATCAGAGAGTGAAACAACAGACTCTGAAAGAGTGGGCCCTTTCTTTGGTGGTAGTGGTGGGAAACAAAAATATAGGGGAGGAGCTAGAGGTAGGAATAGAGGCCGTGCTAGAACCTCTTCTAACAGTGGCAATAATTTTTTAGCCAACAATCCCCCCATTTCCCGCTACATGCTGAGGGGACAAAAGGATTAGTGAAGGGAAATATGGATAGACTACGAATCATAAACCTATCTGATTATAATCTGAGTGCATCAGAGAACACGTTATTAGAAAAGGGCCTTTCCTTTGTCCCCACTGTCAAGTTTGACTCATTTTCTTGGATAAAGGATCTTAATTTGTTTGCTCGCAAACTTAAATGGATCAAATTCTTCAAACACCATAATAGAAAAAAATGCATTGAATTAGGGTTAGAAGAATCTGATATGGAAGGCCTGGTGGCCTTAGAGGGGTTACTAGAGGAATCTGGTAGAACCCCAGGTCTAGGTCCTTTCACCAATCTTAAATTGAAGAGTAGGAAGCTGCCACCTATAGGAGATTTTACCAATGTGGATTTATTTGTGGAAATGGTGGAAGATGAGATCAAAAATCTCAGTCAGGACATTAGGGGCATAGACAACAACCTGTCCTGGTCCGAAAGAGTAGCTCTGACCACCTTAGAGAAAAAACAAAGTATCGTTCTAAAGGCATCTGATAAAGGTGGGAACATCGTGGTCATGGGCAGAGATGACTACAAAAAAATGTGTGAGGACATTTTACTTAACCCTGACTGTTACACCATTTTGAAGGATAACCCCACAGCACTGTTCAAGAAAGAGTTGCTGGGCATTCTGAGTGATGCAAAGAGCAGATCTCTGATCAGTGCTAGCGAGTTTGGGTTCCTGTTTCCACAATTTCCCATCATGGCATGTTTTTATAGCCTGCCCAAAATCCACAAAGGGTATCCCCCCTTACGTGGCAGACCAATTGTTTCAGGCATTAATAATCTAACTCAAAATGTGAGTACATATGTTGATCAGGTGTTGCGCCCTTTTGTTTTGAGTCTCACATCATATGTACGTGACACTATGGATGTTCTGAAACAGATTGATGGTATTTCTTTGGAGAAAGGCACACTGTTGGCTAGCCTGGATGTTGAGGCGTTGTATTCATCCATACCTCACAAATTGGGTTACAAGGCGATCGAGTACTTCCTTGGATCAAGGGGCACTCAGTTTGCAGCCCATAACCAATTTGTTTTGCAGTTATTACAATTCGTTCTTGAAAAAAATATATTTATCTTTGAAGACAAGATCTTTCATCAGCAATGTGGCACTGCAATGGGGAGTCCTGCCGCTCCCACCTATGCAAATTTATTTCTTGGCTGGTGGGAGGAGACAATTGTCTTTGGGGACAATTTTACAAAATGGACTTCGTCCATTGGACTATGGATTAGATATATTGATGACGTGCTGCTTCTTTGGAACTCTACAGCAGAGGAGTTCCATAGTTTTGTAGCAGCCCTCAACACAAATGATATAGGGCTTAGGTTCACGTGTGAGATTAGTGAAAAAGAATTGTCTTTTCTGGATTTGAAAATTATAAAAACAGGAGAAGGTACAATTCGTACAAAGGTACACCGGAAAGAAACAGCAACCAATAGTTTCTTGCAATGGAACAGCTGTCATCCTTATCCCCTCAAACGTGGCATTCCAAAAGGCCAATTTATGAGCGTATGCAGGAATTGTAGCTCCATGGGTGACTTTGAGTGCCAGGCTCAGGAACTCAAGATAAGATTGAAGGATAGAGGCTTCCCCAAGGGTGTAATCAGAAAGGCCTATGAGGGAGCAAGGGACGCAGATAGGCAATGTCTTCTGGTTCCTAAAAAACGTAAACAAGAACAAGTTACGAGACTCATAGGCACATATGATTCTAAACAAAATGATATCATGCAAATCCTGAAAAGGTATTGGCGTATTCTCAGTTCTGACACAGATTTGGTTGATCAGATCACACAGTGGCCCTCTGTCACATATCGGAGAGGGAAAAACATCAGGGACAGAGTCATGCATAGCTGTTTTGACCCCATTTTACCTAGGGGTACGTGGCTGGATAGACAAATACCAGGCACTTTTAGATGTGGTAGCTGTAAAGCTTGTGACTTCATTCTCAAAGGGAACAGCTTTACCAGTGTTGCAACACAGGAGAAATACAACATTCGGGATTTTGTCAATTGCAAAACAGCGGGGGTGGTTTACCTCATTACATGCCCATGCCCCCTTAATTATGTGGGAAAAACGGCGCGACAATTTCGGCGCCGGATAAGGGAGCATGTTGGAGATATTATCCATGCTAGGGACACCCCAATATCTAAGCATGTGCATGCCAAACACCAAGGCCAAGCAGCATGTTTAAAGTTTCAAGCAATTGAACTTATTAGACCCCCCAAAAGAGGAGGTGACTGGGACAACCTAATTCTACGCAAAGAAGCCCAATGGATCCATAGACTGGCATGCATACAACCAGCGGGTTTAAACGAGCAGACTAATTATACTTGTTTTATTTAATATGTTATACCATTCCTCCACCTTAGACGGCCAATATTCACCTTGGGTGGCCTTTTTGGTTGGGTGGTTGTATTTTGCATAGTTACTATGTTTGATATGGCCATATTGGCCACTTAACATATTCAGAGATCTTGTGTTCAAATATTTAAATGGGAGGGATTCCGCTATCTTGTCCACCCAATATGTGTTTTTAAACTAAAGAGTTGCTTATTTGAGGCAGTCCACTTGCGGTGGGTAACTGTCCCGCAAGATATACTCACAAACAAATTATCGGCTTGCTCTTACCTTCCTCTTACTTGGCAGTCCGGGCGATGCGTCCCTGGCTTCCACTGCGCCTGCGCGTTCGGTTTGATGCGGCCGATGATGACCCCTGGCTGTCAGCTGACGGCGGGGGGTCACATGGGCAGGTGTCACGAATCGAGAGGGTGTTGTGATTGGTCAGTTCATGTATCGCCGCCAAAACGAGGGGTGGAGTTTGGGGCTTATAGTAACCCAGCGCCTGTAATGAAGTATGCCGTTGACATCGATACGAGCATCTTCCCGTGACGCACAGCAGAATATCTGCTGTTGAATACCATTATCGCTGGTGATGAGGCCAGAGTGACCAAGATACGGACCCCTGAGGATGAGTATCTGAAACGCGTAGGGTCTTTCATTGTATACTGAATGTCTGCATAGGGGACAGTAGCATTGTTTTACACCCAGCGCTAGTAGTTCCGGTGTTTTTGTTCACGGACACTGGTGCACTTTGGGGATTGTACTACTGTTGTGCCCAGGTCAAATGCTGTTGTCAGTGAAACATTGTTACAAACACTGAGATATATTTATCATAATGACTCAGTGTTTTCTGTTTAATACGTTTTTAAATTATCACGGTGGGGCTTATTTCACAGTGGTGTGTTACCCCTGTTTTTAAATGAGTTACTAATAAAAGGTATATTTTACTCAATTGTCACTTCAGTGAACCTTATAATCTATTCTACTATATGAGCTATGTGCAAAAGAAATCCGTATCATCTGGATGAGCTAATTGCCACGCGTCATTGAGTTGCAGATCTCTGAGCCTTTTCCTCATTTTATTCAACTTATTATATGCTAATGATGTCCGACCGGAAGATGTATCAATTAAGGGGTTAATGGCCAAATTAAAATCCCCACACAAAATAGGAGGGCCTGGCGAAAAGGAGCCCAAATCATCCAACATTTTGAGGAAAAAAGGGACTTGGTTAGTATTAGGAGCATATACGGTGGCCACCGTGACCGTACGATCACCCAATTCACATTTAAGAAAAATAAACCGTGCCTCAGAATCCAGGAAGGAATCCACCACCCTACCTTGGAATGATTTATGTAGAAATATAGAAACCCCTCTAGTTTTACAATTCGGATTACTACCATGATAGTGTCACAGTTTGTGGGTATGTGGACCCACTAGGCCGCTCTGCCGTAGCAGGGAGGCAGCTGGCCAAACAACAGGAACCCCAGAATACAAAGTCCCGCACAAGGGTACCTGGATAGTCCAGACAATGGCACGGATGGAGGAAGGTTACATAGTTACATAGTTTGTACGGTTGAAAAAAGACACATGTCCATCAAGTTCAACCAAGGGACGGGAAAGGGGAAGTGGGATGGGAAAGGGGAAGTAAAACATTTCTACACATAGATGCTAATATTTTTTTGTTCTAGGAAACCATCTAAGCCTTTTTTAAAGCCATCTACTGTCCCTGCTGTGACCAGCTCCTGCGGTAGGCTATTCCATAAATTCACCGTTCTCACAGTAAAGAAGGCTTGTCCCCTCTGCAGACGGAGGGAGTGCCCCCTTGTTTTTTGAGGGGGTTTCACATGGAACAGGATTTCACCATATTTTTTGTATGTGCCATTCATATATTTATATAAGTTAATCATGTCCCCCATTAGTCGTCTTTTCTCAAGGCTAATTAGGTTTAGTTCTTTTAATCTTTCCTCATAACTTAGATTCTCCATGCCCCTTATTAGCTTCGTTGCTCTTCTTTGTATTTTTTCAAACTCCAGGGCATCCTTTCTATGAACTGGAGCCCAGAACTGGACTGCATATTCTTGATGAGGCCTCACTAATGCTTTGTAAAGTAGTAATATTACATCCCTGTCCCGCGAGTCCATGCCTCTTTTGATACACAACAATATTTTGCTGGCCTTTGAAGCAGCTGATTGACACTGCATGCTGTTATTTAGTTTATGATTTACAAGTACACCCAGATCTTTCTCAACAAGTGACTCCCCCAGTTTAGCTCCCACTAGGACATATGATGCATGCAGGTTGTTCGTACCCAGGTGCATAACTTTACATTTATCTACATTAAACTTAATTTGCCAAGTGGACGCCCACACACTTAGTTTGTTTAAATCTGCCTGCAATTCACAAACCTCTTCCATAGACTGAACTATATTGCATAGCTTGGTGTCCTCTGCAAAAATAGAAATAGTGCTATTAATCCCATCCTCTATATCATTAAGAAATAAGTTGAATAATAGTGGTCCCAGCACTGAACCCTGGGGTACACCACTTATAACTGGGGACCATTCAGAGTAGGAATCATTGACCACAACTTTCTGGATACGGTCCTTGAGCAAATTCTCAATCCAATTACAAACTATACTTTCTAAACCTATAGTCCTTAATTTACCCATTAGACGTCTATGGGGGACAGTGTCAAATGCCTTTGCAAAGTCCAAAAACACTATATCCACAGCGGCCCCTCTGTCTAGGCTTCTGCTTACTTCTTCATAAAAACAAATCAGGTTGGTTTGACAGCTTCTGTCCTTTGTAAAACCGTGCTGGCTGTCACTTATAATACTATTTATTGTCACATAATTCTGTATATAGTCCCTCAATAGCCCCACAAACATTTTCCCCACAATTGATGTTAAGCTTACTGGTCTATAATTACCCGGCGAAGACCTAGAGCCCTTTTTGAAAATAGGCACCACATTTGCCCTGCGCCAGTCCCTTGGCACTATACCAGTCATGAGAGACTCTCTAAATATTATGAAGAGGGGGACAGAAATAACTGAACTAAGCTCCTTAAAGGAACAGTGTCGCCACAATTTTTTTTTTTATATCCGTTTGATGTTAGTGTTTTATTAAAAACGTTTGTATTTATTTGTGTGTTTGTGTGTTACTTTTTTTTATTTTTACACTATTTCTTCCCTATGGGGGCTGCCATTTTTTTTTCCATTTCTGTATGTGTTGATTAACGACACATACAGACATGGAATACGGCAGCTCCAGTCCCATAGGGACTGCGAACGGGGCCCGTTCCATCCACTATGGTGTACGCCGTCTGTGTGGGAACGGCGCATGCGCCGCTCCCACACAGTCCAATTTGAAATGCGCGCCGTCCGGCGCCATTTTCCTGTGGACCGGAAGTCGCGGCCGGACAGTAAGATTACTACTTCCGGTCGCGGCTTCCGGACTTGTGCACATGGAGCAGCGGCAGCCGACGGAGCGGACGGTCCGGTGGGAGCGGCGGCGACTGGAGCAGGTAAGTGATTTCTATGTATGTTCGTGTTTTACTGTGTGTTTACTAGTGTATGTTAACCTACTACACTGTGTGTTAGCTCAAAAAATGGCGACACATAGTGTAGGAGGTTAGACCGTTCAATCCCCTCGTTTCTCCCGGCACTAGCCAGGATAAAGGAGGGGGGGATTCTGAGAGCTCACTAGAGCGAGGGATTTTTTTCCAATTTTGCAGCATAAAGCAATGTGGTTGCTTTACCACATGCAATGCTGCAATTTTGGGAATTGCTCCATCTAGTGACCAGCAATGGGAAATATTATAAATTGAATCCCATTTATAATATTTCCTGACTCGTGAAAAAAATAAAAAACATCAGAACAATGTTTAATCACCCACACACTAATTGTTTAAAAAAATAAATACATTTTTTGCTAACAACACATTCCCTTTAAGAACTCTAGGGTGTAACCCATCTGGTCCCGGGGCCTTGTGTATGTTTATTTAATTTAATTTAGCTTGCACCATATCTACATTCTTCCAATTCAGTATATCAACTGATATATTAACAGCACTGGCACCGGCTACATCAGCTGCTCTTTCTTCAGTTGTATATACAGAGCTAAAGAACCCATTTAGTAACTCTGCCTTCTCTTGATCCCCTGTGACCAACTCCCCATTACCACTATCTAAGGGGTCCTACATGTTCAGACCTAGGCTTTTTTGCATTTATATGCTTGAAGAATTTTTTAGGATTTGTTTTACTATCCTTGGCCACCTGCCTTTCATTTTGTATTTTTGCTGATTTTATTATCTTTTTACAGATTTTATTAAGCTCTTTATATTTTACAAAGGCTACAGCTGTACCCTCAGATTTGTATTTTTTAAATGCCCTTTTTTTGTCACGTATTGCCCTTTTTACAGAAGGTGTAAGCCATGTGGGGTTTCATTTTAGTCGTTTATACTTGTTACCTGTAGGAATAAATTTTGCACTATAATAACCCAAAGTAGATTTGAAAATCTCCCATTTATCATTTGTCTCATTATTTAACATTAGTTCTTCCCAGTCTATATCCTGAATTGCAGCCCTCATCCTGGGGAAATTGGCCTTCTTAAAATGAAGTGTTTTTGCCCTCCCAGCCTGTGTTTGTTTTTTACAGTATAGGTAAAATATAACTATATTATGATCACTGTTACCGAGGTTTTCACGAACATTGACATTCCCAACAAGCTCTGCATTATTAGAAGGTGCAGCAAGTAACGCCAGACGTGGCAGGTGCCGCAGGTTGCGCCAGACGTGGCGAATCCCTCCGGACGTGGCAGATGACACAGGATGTGACGGATGGCAGCAGTTGCCGCATGTAGCGCCAGACGTGGCAAATCCCTCAGGAGTTGGGGATTCTGAGGTTAGGAGACAGCCACAGCTTATAGGAGACAGGGTTTATTTGTTGCAGAATTTCTAAAGGACCAAGGAACCTGGGAGCAAACTTGTATAAAGTCACCTTCAAACGAATGTTCCAAAAGGACAGCCAGACTTTGGAACCTGGTAGACACTGAGGCTCTCTTCTCCTTGTATCTGCTTTTCGCTTCATGCGATAGACTGCCAGCAAAATAGAGGACCGGGTCCGCAGTGGGTAACTGAGGTGTAGTCAACACTGGAAGAGGGACTCTAAGATGTTGACTGTAGACAATGTGAAATGGAGTGGAAATGGTGGACTCACTTATGTGGCTGTTGTACGAGAACTCGGCCCATGGAAGAAGCTGTACCCAGTTATCGTGTTCTCCATGATCTGGTTGATCCTCTCGACTTGCCCATTGAACTGGGGGTGATTGGACTTTTCCTCAGCCTATCTTACATCCAGAAGTTTACAGCGGGCTTTCCAGAACTTTGGGGTAAACTGAACTCCCTGGTCAGACACAATGTGAAGAGGCAAGCCATGCAAGCGAAAGATGTGTTGAATGAAGAGACTCGCCAGTCGGGGAGCAAAAGGTGGGCCGGTCAGCAGGATAAAATGTGCCATCTTAGAGAACCGGTCCACCACCACCCAGACAGTGTTGCATCCTGCTGAGGGGGGGAAGGTCTGTGACAAAGTCCATCGCAATTTGCTGCCAGGGGGCATTGGGTACAGGCAGAGGTAGAAGCAGGCCGGCAGGCTTGGAGTGAGTAACTTTGTTAGAAGCACACACCGTGCAAGAAGAGACAAAGTCCAGAACATCTTTAGGTAGCGTGGGCCACCAGAAGTGACGAGCAACCAGGTCTCGGGTTTTACGGACACCAGCGTGCCCAGTCAGTTTAGAACTGTGTCCCCATCGGAGAATTCTTCTCCTGTCTGCCAACCAAACAAAAGTTCTCCCCGGAGGGATGTCTCTAACTTGCAGAGGATTAGCAATGACAATGCAGGACGGGTCTATGATAGTTTGAAGGGAATCCACCGCGTCTTCCGTTTCAAACGATCTGGACAGGGCATCGGACCTCACATTCTTGTCCGCGGGATGGTAGTGGAGCACAAACTGAAAACGGGTAAAGAACAGCGACCACCTGGCTTGACGGGGATTCAGTTGAGCAGACTGAAGGTAGGTAAGGTTCTTGTGGTCGTTGAAGATCAGGATGGGGTGAGCTGCGCCCTCTAGAAGATGTCTCCACTCCTCCAGAGCCAATTTGATGGCCAGTAGCTCCTTATCTCCAATAGAGTAATTGCGCTCAGCAGAAGAAAAAAGTCTAGAATAGTAGACACATACTACTGTCTTTCCTTTCGAGCTCCTCTGGAACAGAAGTGCACCAGCACCAACAGAGGAAACGTCCACTTCCAATGAGAACTGCCGAGATACGTCAGGATTATGGAAGCTGAAGTGAAGGCTTTCTTGAGGCTAATAAATGCGGACTCTGCCTCTGGAGTCCAGACCTTGGTGTTCACACCCTTCTTGGTAAGGGTAGAGATGGCAGCCGACAGAGATGAGAAGTTTGGAATAAACTGCCGGTAGAAATTGGCAAATCCCAGGAACCACTGTATGGCCCTTAGGCCTTGAGGACGTGGCCACTCCAGGACAGCTCTCACTTTCTCAGGATCCATCTTGAGACCTTGATCCGAGATGATGTAGCCCAGGAAGGGCAGAGAACTCTTCTCAAATAGGCACTTCTCCAGCTTGGCGTATAAACGATTCTCCCTTAATCGTAGTAGTACTTGACAGGCATGCCTCCGATGAGTCGTCGAATCTGGGGAGAAAATCAAAATATCCAGATAAACAACAACACAGACATAGGGGAGATCTCGGAAGATATTATTAACGAACTCCTGAAACATTGTGGGAGCGTTATACAGTCCGAAGGGCATCACTAGGTATTCGTAGTGCCTGTCCCGGGTGTTAAATGCCGTCTTCCATTCGTCACCCCGGCGAATCCAGACTAGGTTATAAGCCACCCGCAAGTCTAGCTTAGAAAATTTTTGGGCTCCTCGTATACGATCAAACAGTTCGGATAGAAGTGGCAAAGGGTATTTGTTCTTGACTGAGATCTGGTTGAGACCACAGTAGTCAATGCAGGGTCGAAGGGATCCGTACTTCTTTTTAACGAAGAAGAAACCAGCCCCGGCCGGGGAGGAAGACTTTCGTATGAAACACCTCTCCAAATTCTCCTTGATATAGGCTGACCTGGATAGAGACTCTGGCAAGGAGAGAGGATATACTCGGCCACGGGGGAGAGAGGCATTAGGAACCGGTTCAATGGGGCAGTCGTAAGTCCGATGTGGAGGCAGCGTCTCAGCCTCCCATTTGCTGAAAACATCTGCAAACTGGGGGGGGGGGGGAGTCCCGCCAATGACTGAGGCTGAGGAGGCTGGACAGGATGGATCTGCAAGAGACAATGACCAAGGCACTTGGAGCCCCATTGGAGAACCTCCTCTAGAATTCCAGGACTGGGGCATGTAGTCCAAGCTAAGGCAGGCCCAGCAGAACAGGATTGATGGCCTTGGGGAAAACAAGGAAAGAAATCAGTTCAGAATGAAGGACTCCAAACTAGAGCTTCAACGGCTTGGTTTTGGAAACGATGGGATCAGGCAGAGGCAGTCCATTTACTGAGGCAACAGCCAAAGATGTCTCCAGGGGAACTGTGGGCAACAGAAGATGATCCACTAGCTCCTTTTGAATGAAGTTTGCCACAGACCCAGAGTCAAGATAGGCAGAAACCCGATGCGTCCTCCTGCCGAATAGTAGGGTCACAGGAATAGTCCGCTTGGAACAGAATGCTCTATTAGGTACCGTTCCACCTAGGGTTGTCTCTCCAACCAATCCTAGGCAATGGGGTCTCTCTGGCCTCTGGGGACACAGACGCACAATATGGCCCCCGAGGCCGCAATACAGACAAAGTCCAGAAGTGCGTCTGCGTTGTTTCTCCTGGATAGACAATTTGGCTTGGTTACTCTACACAGGATTCTCTGGTGGGACGACTGAGGAGGATTGCTGAAAAGTAGAATCCAGCCTAGGAAGTTTTCTCTCCCGGAGAACCTCTTGGGAATGCTCCTGGATCCTCATGTCAACCCAGGTGGTTCACATCCTTTATATATAGAGCACATACGTGTTCTTTGTCACGATAAACACATTCATTACTACATTTATTTACAGAGCTTTTTGTAGTATGCCTATTCATGTACACGTACTTGGGTAATACAAACCCCCCCCTCTCTTTCTTTTTTTTGGCCTCATGTTTTTTTCACATCTTTCACTCTTTTATTTTTCGTTTATGGTTTCCAATTTTGCCACATATCGGTCCCGTATTTATTGATTTTACTTTGGACCGTCTTCTTTTCCTTCCACATGTCTTTCACTCTGACACATTTTTCATCATGTGCACTTTCATACTTTTCTGTCTCTCACAGGGTCTTATACATTGTCTTATCAGCATTTATATTAATTTTATTTTTCATGACATTTTTTTACCTTTCCTTTAATTTATTATATGCATACACATATGAATGTTTCTTATACAATTGGACAGCACAATATGTATGGTCCTCTCAGGTTCTGTTTCCTGGTCACACATATCTTTGTTATGATTTCATCTGTCATCCTCTAACTACTTCATATGCGTTTTCCAGTGTCCCTGGTCTGACTCCCCGGATCACAGCGGTGGGCGGGTGCGCTGAGGGAAGGGAGTGGCAGCCATCTTTGTACCCCCTGTCTGACGCCGTCTTCCTCCTTCCACCTGATCCGGAGATTTCTGACCTGGAACACATGAGCCAGGCAGTATATAGGAAGGGGTCCCGCTAGGATGATGCCACTCCCAAACGAAGGCATTTTCCAAAACGCGCGTCGGGTGTTGGCGTCCTCTCTTTGCGAGACCATGACCTCTGGTATGTATTTACTTTCAATACTTGTCTGCATCTCAAGTTGGTAGTCTGATGTTATTCAGTTCTCTGGATTTGGCAGTACATATGTAATGACGGGGTAAGGAGACAGACAGGTGAGCCCTAATCTACCCTCCACTCAGTCCCTGCCTACTTGCACGACCTGTCCTAGGCGACGGCGTACAACTGAGCGACGATCCCTACGCTCAATACGTGCACGAGAGACAAACAGACAAGATTACACAGAAGCTAAGGGAAATGGGGCAGTTGCCCACGGCAACACCGTGAGCAACAAGAGTAGTGAACGAGCTGAGTCAAACCAAGAGTGTACGAGGTACCAAACGAGCAGGAGCGTAGTCCGTAAAGCCAGGGTCAAAATGAAGCTAAGGTCAATAGTAATAGCTGGAACAGCAGAGCCAGGAAACAAGAGAGAATCACAGGCAAAGATGAGAAGCAAATGAAGGTATACATAGACCGAGGGCGGGAGCTAGAATCGTCTGGCCAGGCTGTGAAAGGTTCTCCCACTCCTCAGCCTACCAGCCTGAGTGGTAGCAGATCGAGTCACTCTATCAGACCTAGGAGCAGATGCAGACTGATTAACCACGGGCGTCAACACAGAAGCTGTGTCTGGCAGATCCTTTACAACATAATTTCTAGCCTCACCATTGATTGATACTCAATATTAGCATGTGGCTATAGGCTCTATCACCTGTACTTTTTAGCACTTTATATTATGACTACTATCTTACATTTAGTAACTACCTGATGCATTTCTCATGTGGTTTGGTTGTCCTTTCTGCACTCCGGCACACGTGTGTTTTGTATTTTGTTCAATTGCATAAACATTCCGATTGTACTTACTTTTTCTGGTCTTGCATAGGCTGACGCCGTCTCATTGTGTGACTCATCTTTTTTATTCTGTCTTGTCTATTTGTAATAAAATTTATATATTTTTACACTCTATCATTTTGTGCCGAAGTTGATAATTTTTCCTCTTAGCAGTTTTCTCCCAGGTGGCGAGTAGCCAGCTCGTCCTTAATCCCCGAAAACAGTCCCTGCCAGAAAATGGCCACCAAAGCCTCGTTCCAGGTTAACTCAGCAGCCAGGATACGGAACTGAATGGCATACTCTCCCACGGAGAGGTCTCCCTGGTATAGGGTTAGCAGGGATGAAGCAGCCGAAGAAACTCTCCCAGGTTCCTCAAAGATCGAGCGGAAGGTCCGTAAGAAGCACTGCAAGTCACGGGTCTCTGGTTCCTGATGTTCCCACAGAGGATTAGCCCATGCCAGGGCTTTGCCTGTAAGGAGAGAGATGATGAAGGCGATCCTAACGTCATCCGATGAGAAGAACCTGGCATGAAGTCTGAAGTGGATCAGGCACTGATTCAAAAATCCCCTGCAGGACCTCGGATCTTCGTCATAGCGTGGGGCTAGAGGCAAGAAGCACAGGTGGTCGGTATTGGTACAGACAGGAAGTGTAGTAGGAGGAACAGCAGGAATGGGTGCGGTGACGACTGTGGTTGGAGCAACCAGCCGATGGGCAATGGCATTCACCGACAGGAGAAGTTGGTCTTGCCGTGACTGGAGATCCTCCATCTCGGTCAGCATAGCTTGTGTCATCAAGGTCTCAGGTTGACCAGCGGGGTCCATGGCCTGAGCATACTGTCACGGTTTGTGGGTATGTGGACCCACTAGGCCGCTCCGACATAGCATGGAGGCAGCTGGCCAAACAACAGGAACCCCAGAATACAAAGTCCCGCACAGGGGTACCTGGATAGTCCAGACAATGGCCGCAGCTCTGGCATGGATGGAGGTGGGTGCAGCAAGTAACGCCAGACGTGGCGGATGACAGCAGGTTGCACAGGTGTGGCGAATCCCTCTGGACGTGGCAGATGACACAGGACGTGACGGATGGCAACAGGTGCCACAGGTTGCGCCAGACGTGGCGATTCCCTCAGGATGTGGCAGATGACACAGGACGTGGCAAGGCAACAGCAGGTGCGGTAGATACAACTCCAGCTAGTAGGCACAGGAACAAGAACAGTACGGGACACAGGAAACAGGGCATGGGTAACAACTGGAACGGGAAACACTAAGGGACCATTTGCAAGACAGACTGGGATAAACTAACAATGCTCAGGCAAGGATCAGAAGGCCTGGGGCCTTCTTCTAGACCAGAAAATCATGGCAGAACGGAGCGGAAGTGAGCACTGGCGTCTCCTAGGAAGGAGATGGGGACCAGCACTCACAGATCCATGGCTGCGGGTGTCGGGAGGTGAGTAAACCTGACGGCCCGCGGCCATGGACGCTACAGGATGTATGATACTTCCCTATGCTTGGCAACCAATAATAAACTCATTTTAATGTATGAGATATAGTTCTTAAATTTAAGCATGTTATTTAATTGTTTTGTTATTAATCTGCTGTTTATGGACTGATGGCTGTTGGGAACCCTTGAGATCACATTTAAATATTAGAAATGATTATGAGATTTGGTAGTCTACGTACCTGTGTTTAAATTATTCAGATATCTACTGGTGAGGTGCGCATGCGCCTGACGGACCCCTTCAACATGCGGTGCCGGAAGCTGTCAGAGTTTGGGCGGAAATGCATATGACGGAGATTCTTCTCCCATAGCACTGACGCTCATGACATGGAAGGCACATGTGGATCGGATTCATCAACCGCTATGCGCCATTGGTCACCGATACACAGGGTACTATATTTAAACCTAGTTCCATTACACTATGTCCTCTCCTGACGAAGGGTGCGAAACGCACTTCGAGGTGTTTTTTCCTGAGACCACTGACAGCCATCATGCCAGCTACAGCTAATTGAGATTATCTCACGTCCCTCACCAATGTATGTATTATACTCTGGGGAGTGTATTATTGTATAGACTGTGGATTGTGTTAGGGGGATTTGGGATAGAGGCACACTGCATGCTTTCATTGTTTACCTGTTTCACATTATTCATGTAATATACCCCTACGGTTATGCTGGTATCTCTCTGGTGGTCTTAGAGCGATTATTTTTAAGTATGTTTTAATTATGTATGTATATTTGTGTGGGTTCTGGGTATATCCATATTTATGGAAAAATAACATTTTATAATTTTTGGACAAATACATGTCTAGAACTATTTTTGTGTGTTTGATACAGCAGTCACATGAGATTAACTATTCTGGATATGTAAAATACGACCCAGCTTTCACCTAGATGCTCCCCCTGGCCCCGCATTTAATCTCTGCCTCCTCCTATGCCCCTCTCCCCCTCCTCCCACAGAGCCTCAGCCACCATCTGTGTCCTTCACCACAAATAATGTTCAAAATCCTCTTCTGTGTCCCCTGCACCCTATGAGACCCCCGTGACACTTTCTGTTCCCCATAGTACTCCTACCACTTTCTGCCCGGCATTTTACCGGACACAATAGCGCCGCATTCTGCACTATTTTGGTCCCGATTAATTTTTTTACCTGCAGTGGAAGCTTCTTCAGCTTCTTTCACACCGAGGTATTTCTATCAGTTTACTGTATGTGGTTGGAAAGCTCCTGATATATATGATAAATGGATCCATAGACCCCCATGCACCCAACGGAGGCTAAAAAAACTTTTTTTTTTTTTTTTTGCTGCGCGGAAAAGCTTAGAAGCCTGTGCTGTTCCATGCATATGTGATTTTTTTTTTGATTTTTTTAACATGAGAGCCTATAGAGGACGGACAGCAGAGACATCCATTTTTTCAACTGTTTAATGATCTACTGGGAGCTTTACCAGCACATACATTATATTAATAGAAATACTGTGGTGTGAAAGTGTCCAATGCAGATGTGAACACAGCCCAATGCTAACAAGAATAATAAGGCTGCATTATTATATCTATCACCAATGTGGCTACAGCTAACTGTTTGCTGACTCCACCTACTTGTGCTGGCCCCACCCACAAAATGGGGCCACTTTTTAGATTTTCTTCCAGGGCCACTTTAAGCTCCCAATCCGCCCCTATTATTCAGTCATTATGTGGTTATGGTGTAGCGCTATTATTTGGACCTTATATTGTGTTATTATTGGTAATATTGGTCTTATAATAGTGAGTTGTGTTCAGTAACATTATGCAGGTAATCTTTAATCTGGTAAAGTGGTATGATTTAATAACTGTGTGTGTGTGTGTGTGTGTGTGTGTATATATATAATATATGTTTTCTGTGAGAGGGGGGACATATGCTTTGGGGCTTGCAACACTCCTGGACGTGCTGGAAATCAGCGATGCAGTTCTCTGCACTCCATCTTCTGAATTGACTGCAGTATTGATACAATAAGGGTGTATTCACATCTGCGTCAGGGTTCCATTGATTACTTTCGTCAGACCTTTCCATCGGAAGAAACCATCACTTCAAAGGCAAACAGAAACCATAGCTTCCGTTTGCATTACCATTGATTTCAATGGTAATGTTTCCAATGCAAATGTTTTCCATCTGTCTCTGTTCCGTAAGGTTTCTGTTTTTTTGGCGGAAGCAATAGCGCACTGGACTCATAGACTTTCTACTGAGACCATATCACTGCTTGGAGGAATGCTGATCAGAAACGAAGCAGCACAGTGCTTACCCGAGCCCTTCTTTTAAAAACTACTTTTTGAGATACAGCTGCTTTGTATCTTGTATATCTAGACACGCAGGATCGAGCTGTTATTGATCACATCTAAGTTCATATACTACGCTTTTACATTTGAAAAAATTATTAATAGGAATGGTTGTTTTAAAGTTTTAATAAATGTTTAAAGAAGAAAAGCATTGTTTAGGTGTCTCTCGGGAAAATGGCATTGTGGGGGTTGCATTGCGTGTAAGGGAGAAAGAGGGGGCCCATGTTGTATCAACAGCCCTGGGCCCATGGTACATTAATCCGCCACTGTGTGGACCCACTAGGACGCTCCGCCGTAGCAGAGAAGCAGCTGGCCAAACGACAGTCAATAACAGTCTTTAGGGTAAGATTAGCTTGGAAGTTGATCTGGCAGATACTCAGAGTAGCAAACACGTAGTGTAGCATACACTTGGCACGAGTGATGTTTGGCATGGCAGATGACACTGGACGTGGCAGATGACACCAGATGTGGCAGGTGACACCGGACATGGCAGATGAGACACACGACTCCAACAATAGACATTGGCTCAGGAACAAACACAACAACGGTACAGGATACGGGAAGCAAGATACAGGAACACTGGTAGCAGGATACAACTAAGGGACCATTTGCTTAGACTAACATGGGAATACAACAGCAATGCTCAGGCAAGGGGTGGAAGGACAGAGCCCTTTTTATAGTACAGGGTGATCTGGGGATTGATTGGGGAACTTTTTACCGGTGCGCACACTGGCCCTTAAGGACGATCACGCGTGCGCACCCGCACCCTTTGACAGGCTTATGGACAGTACAGCCGTTTGTGTTGGCATCTCCAGGGAGGGACATGCCGGCATGAGTGCAGAAGTCTGCGGTTGCGGCCGTCGGGAGATGAGAGAATGCGGTTGTTACAGTAACCCCCCCTTCCTTTTTTTTTAATGAGGGTAGGCATTAATGTTCTCTTCTGGCTCCCAAGACCTCTCCTCAGAACCAAACCCTCTCCAGTCCACCAGATAGAAAGCCTTTCCTGCTACTCTCTTGTTGTCCAGAATCTCCCTCACCTCGAAGACGTCAGAAGAACTGCTGGAAGCAACTGCAGAACTAGGAGATTTACTGTAGCGTAGGAGGTAGCCGAAGCTTATAGGACACAGGGTTTATTCGTTGCAAGACTCCGAAAGGACTGAGAAGGCATCTTGAGACTAAAGTTTCTAGAAGATAGCCAGACCTTGACTCCGGGTGTTAGGGATCTGCCAGGTACTTCATCTAGCTACACTCCTGGGATTAATCAATCCACACCTGAGGCCAGACCTGTTCGACTGACACCTTCTCCCACCAACCAGGGTGGCAGGCTCAGGAGTGGGAGAGCCTATCGCGGCCTGGTCTCTCGGAGTTAGCTCCGCCCCTTGCCCTTTATTACCTGCCCTGTGCTCTCCCTCAGTGCTTGTAATTCTTTTGGATTCCTGGCCCCACTGCTGCTTGCTCCAGCCTGCTTCTGCCGTGCTTCTGCCTTGCTGCAGTTCTGCTTGACCTGCTTTGCTTGCCCTGGCTTGCTTCTGTCTCCGTGTCCGCTCGGGTGTACTCACTTCGTCCTGGTCCTGACTGTTCGTTCGCCGCCCCGTTTCCTCGTGGCGTTCCGTGGCTACTGCCCCTTCCCTTGCGTGTTCCCTGTTTGTCTTCCTGTGCACTTAGCCAGCGTAGGGACCGCCGCCCAGTTGTACCTCGTCGCCTAGGGCGGGTCGTTGCAAGTAGGCAGGGACAGGGCGGTGGGTAGATTAGGGCTCACTTTCCCTTCACCTCCTTCCTGCCATTACATAATTACAAGCCCTTACCTAGTCTACCATTTCTCCTACGCTGACGCTTTCATGGACCCCCTTGAGACCCTGACCCAGCAGATGCAGGGCCTCTCCCTACAGGTCCAGGCCCTGGCCCAAAGGGTCAATCAGGGTGACGCTGCTTTAGTAGTACCCCTCACCTCACCTCTAGAACCCGACCTCAAGTTACCTGACCGGTTTTCAGGGGACCGTAAGACGTTTCTCTCCTTCCGGGAGAGTTGCAGACTGTATTTCCGCCTAAAGCCCCACTCCTCAGGTTCCGAGAACCAGCGGGTGGGTATCATCATATCCCGACTCCAGGAAGGGCCCCAAGAGTGGGCCTTCTCCTTGGCTCCTGACGCCCCTGAACTTTCCTCTGTTGATCGTTTTTTCTCTGCCCTCGGACTCATTTACGACGAGACTGACAGGACTGCTTTAGCCGAGAGTCAGCTGGTGACCTTACGTCAGGGTAGAAGACCGGTTGAGGAATACTGTTCTGATTTTAGGAAGTGGTGCGTAGCTTCTCAGTGGAACGATCCGGCCCTAAGGTGCCAGTTTAGGTTAGGATTATCTGACGCCCTGAAGGATCTGCTGGTTAGCTACCCCTCGCCTGACTCCCTTGACCAGGTTATGGCCCTAGCAGTACGACTTGACCGACGTCTCAGGGAACGTCAGCTAGAACGCTTCAGTGTGCTCCCCTCTGACTTTTCTGCGATTCCCCCCGAGGTCCCGTCTCCTCGCCCCTCCACGGAGGACTCGGAGGTACCTATGCAACTCGGGGCCTCCATGTCCCCTCGACAACGTAGGGAGTTTCGCAGAATGAATGGTCTCTGCTTCTACTGTGGGGACGACAAGCATCTACTGAACACCTGTCCCAGGCGCAAGAATAAGAAGCCGGAAAACTTCCGCGCCTAAGTGATCATCGGGGAGGTCACTTGGGCGCACAGGTATTTCCCGTTAATGTGAAACGCAATAAAATTTTGCTTCCCTTTCAGGTCTCGTTTGCTGGCCGGTCTGCCACGGGCAGTGCTTTCGTGGATTCTGGCTCATCTGCTAATATCATGTCTGTGGAATTTGCTATGTCTCTAAAGATGCCTTGTATTGATTTACCTTATCCTATCCCTGTAGTAGGAATCGACTCAACACCCCTTGCTAATGGTTATTTTACTCAGCATACTCCTGTTTTTGAACTCCTGGTTGGCTCCATGCATTTGGAGCAGTGCTCTGTACTGGTGATGCAGGGATTATCGTCTGATCTGGTTTTAGGCCTTCCCTGGTTGCAGTTGCATAATCCCACATTTGATTGGAATACTGGGGATCTCACCAAATGGGGTAATGAATGTCTGATGTCATGTCTTTCTGTTAACTCTATTTCTCCCCGGGAGGAGGTAAACACACTTCCTGAGTTTGTTCAGGACTTCGCCGATGTGTTTTCTAAGGAGGCCTCCGAGGTGTTGCCCCCCCATAGAGATTACGATTGCGCTATCGATTTGGTGCCTGGTGCCAAGCTTCCTAAGGGTAGGATATTTAATCTTTCATGTCCTGAACGTGAAGCGATGAGGGTGTATATCCAAGAATGCCTGGCCAAGGGTTTCATTCGCCCCTCGACTTCTCCTGTAGGTGCTGGCTTCTTCTTCGTGGGGAAGAAGGATGGTGGTCTTAGGCCGTGCATTGATTATCGTAACCTGAATAAGGTCACCGTAAGGAACCAGTACCCACTTCCTTTGATTCCGGATCTTTTTAATCAGGTTCAGGGAGCCCAATGGTTTTCTAAGTTCGATCTACGGGGGGCATATAACCTTATCCGCATCAAAGAGGGGGATGAGTGGAAAACTGCGTTCAACACACCCGAGGGTCATTTCGAATACCTGGTCATGCCCTTTGGGTTGTGTAATGCCCCTGCTGTCTTCCAGAATTTTATTAATGAAATCCTGAGAGAGTACCTGGGTAATTTTCTTGTTGTGTACCTTGATGACATACTGGTGTTTTCCAAGGACTGGTCCTCCCACGTGGAGCATGTCAGGAAGGTGCTCCAGGTCCTTCGGGAGAATAATCTGTTTGCTAAGACTGAAAAATGTGTCTTTGGGGTACAGGAGATACCATTTTTAGGGCAAATCCTCACTCCTCATGAATTCCGCATGGACCCTGCCAAGGTTCAAGCTGTGGCGGAATGGGTCCAACCTGCCTCCCTTAAGGCGTTACAGTGTTTTTTAGGGTTCGCCAACTATTACAGGAGATTTATTGCCAACTTCTCGGTCGTCGCTAAGCCTCTTACGGACCTTACCCGCAAGGGTGCCGATGTCCTCCATTGGCCCCCTGAGGCCGTCCAGGCCTTTGAGACTCTCAAGAAGTGCTTTATCTCGGCCCCTGTGCTGATTCAGCCCAACCAAGAGGAGCCATTTATTGTGGAGGTTGACGCTTCCGAGGTGGGAGTGGGGGCCGTCCTGTCCCAGGGTACCAGCTCCCTCACCCATCTCCGCCCCTGTGCTTACTTCTCTAGGAAGTTTTCGCCCACGGAGAGTAACTATGATATTGGCAACCGCGAACTTCTAGCCATTAAATGGGCTTTTGAGGAGTGGCGGCACTTCCTGGAGGGGGCCAGACACCAGGTAACGGTCCTTACGGATCACAAGAATCTGGTTTTCCTAGAATCGGCCCGGAGGCTTAATCCTAGACAAGCTCGGTGGGCACTATTCTTTACCAGATTTAATTTCTTGGTTACCTATAGGGCTGGGTCCAAGAATATTAAGGATGACGCTCTGTCACGTAGTTTCATGGCCAATCCTCCTTCCGAGAAGGATCCCGCTTGTATTTTACCCCCTGGTATAATCGTCTCTGCCACGGATTCTGATTTAGCTTCTGATATCGCGGCTGATCAGGGTGCAGCTCCCGGGAACGTCCCTGGGGACAAACTGTTTGTTCCCCTGCAATACCGGCTGAGGGTACTCAGGGAAAACCATGACTCCGCTCTATCTGGTCATCCTGGCATCTTGGGCACCAAACACCTCATTACCAGAAACTATTGGTGGCCTGGGTTGCCTAAAGATGTTAGGGCTTACGTCGCCGCTTGTGAGGTTTGCGCTAGGTCCAAAACCCCTAGGTCCCGACCTGCGGGCCTACTACGTTCCTTGCCCATTCCCCAGAGACCTTGGACCCATATCTCCATGGATTTTATCACCGATTTGCCTCCATCTCAGGGCAAGTCGGTGGTGTGGGTGGTAGTCGACCGCTTCAGCAAGATGTGCCACTTTGTGCTCCTTAAGAAGCTACCTAACGCCAAGACGTTAGCTTCTTTGTTTGTGAAACACATCCTGCGTCTCCATGGGGCCCCAGTCAATATCGTTTCTGACAGAGGGGTACAATTTGTTTCCTTATTTTGGAGAGCTTTTTGTAAAAAGTTGGAGATTGATCTGTCCTTCTCCTCCGCCTTCCATCCCGAAACCAATGGCCAAACGGAAAGGACCAACCAATCCCTGGAACAATATTTAAGGTGTTTCATCTCTGACTGTCAATTCGATTGGGTCTCATTCCTTCCCCTTGCTGAATTTTCCCTGAATAACCGGGTCAGTAACTCGTCAGGGGTCTCCCCGTTTTTCTGTAATTTCGGGTTTAACCCTAGGTTCTCCTCCGTCTCCCCTGGTTGTTCCAATAATCCTGAGGTAGAGGAGGTTCATCGGGAACTGTGCACTGTCTGGGCCCAGGTTCAGAAGAACCTAGAGGCGTCCCAGAGCGCACAAAAGATTCAGGCGGATAGTAGACGTTCTGCTAACCCCCGGTTTGTCGTCGGGGATTTGGTCTGGTTGTCGTCCAGGAACTTGCGCCTTAAGGTCCCGTCCAGGAAGTTTGCTCCCCGATTTATTGGACCTTATAAGATCATTGAAGTCCTCAACCCTGTATCCTTCCGTCTGGAGCTCCCCCCATCCTTTCGCATACATGACGTCTTCCATGCCTCCCTCCTTAAACGCTGCTCCCCGTCCTGGTCCCCCTCGAGGATACCTCCTGTTCCCGTTCTCACCCCTGAGGGGGTGGAATTCGAGGTGGCCAAGATTATGGACAGTAGGATGGTCCAGGGCTCCCTCCAGTACCTGGTCCATTGGAGAGGATACGGGCCGGAGGAGAGGACTTGGGTACCTGCCCGTGATGTTCACGCTGGGGTATTGATCAGGAGGTTCCACCTCCTCTTCCCCACTAAACCGGGTCCCCTTAGTAAGGGTCCGGTGGCCCCTCATAAAAGGGGGAGTACTGTTAGGGATCTGCCAGGTACTTCATCTAGCTACACTCCTGGGATTAATCAATCCACACCTGAGGCCAGACCTGTTCGACTGACACCTTCTCCCACCAACCAGGGTGGCAGGCTCAGGAGTGGGAGAGCCTATCGCGGCCTGGTCTCTCGGAGTTAGCTCCGCCCCTTGCCCTTTATTACCTGCCCTGTGCTCTCCCTCAGTGCTTGTAATTCTTTTGGATTCCTGGCCCCACTGCTGCTTGCTCCAGCCTGCTTCTGCCGTGCTTCTGCCTTGCTGCAGTTCTGCTTGACCTGCTTTGCTTGCCCTGGCTTGCTTCTGTCTCCGTGTCCGCTCGGGTGTACTCACTTCGTCCTGGTCCTGACTGTTCGTTCGCCGCCCCGTTTCCTCGTGGCGTTCCGTGGCTACTGCCCCTTCCCTTGCGTGTTCCCTGTTTGTCTTCCTGTGCACTTAGCCAGCGTAGGGACCGCCGCCCAGTTGTACCTCGTCGCCTAGGGCGGGTCGTTGCAAGTAGGCAGGGACAGGGCGGTGGGTAGATTAGGGCTCACTTTCCCTTCACCTCCTTCCTGCCATTACACCGGGAGAAAATTGAGGAGGAACCTTTCTTTTTCTATCACCTACTGTGATCGACTGCCACAAGGATCGCAAACTTGGTTTGCTGCCAGATGTGAAGGAAATTCCCAAATGAAGAATTAGCTGCCGGTACTTGAGTCCTGGCTGGCACAGGAAGAGGAACTCGTGGATGCTGACTGTGCACAATGTAGAAAGGAGAAGAGGCAGTAGACTTACTTGTATGGTTATTGTAAGAGAATTCTGCCCAAGACAGAAGTTGTATCCAATTGTCATGTTGAGCAGAAACAAATCGACAAAGGTAACTCTCTAATCTTTGATTGGTCCTCACCACTTAACCATTAGACTGTGGGTGACAGGCAGAAGAGAAGTCCAGCTTCATATTTAGCAGATTGCACAGGGCTCTCCAGAATTTGGACATGAACTGTACACCCCGGTCCGAGGCAATATGGAAAGGTAGGCCGTGCAGACGAAAGATGTGCAAAATGAACAGGTTTGCCAGACGAGGAGCAGAAGGAAGCATTACAATGCTCTTGCCCGCTTCAATACATCGGGAGAACAACACCGCCTCTACATTGTAGGCTAAACAAACACAGATCAAACTGCATGAAAGGTTTCATGCAACATAGCATATCGAGGCATTGCATATTGCAACACAATAAAGACTTTGATTGCAACACCATCATACCCATAGACTTTGTGGACACAACAACGAATAACAGCCTTGACACCCTGAACAAACGTGAAGTATATTGGATGTATAAATTAAACCCCTTCAGCCCCATAGGCCTCAATATCATTACCTAAACTATTATATAATATAAACATCTAAACCTCTGTTGGAATCATCTCCGGCTGTGATATTCCCCCTTCCTGTTATGTGACAGTTAACGTGAGAACAAGTAAACACACACCATTTTGTGTATGTCAAATGTACCTGAAAAACACCGACTTTCAAAACCAATAATAACATATATCAACATCTGACATCCTCAGTTCTGTCATACTGTGTGAAAGTGATTAGAATATGTTTAAAAGATAACATTTTGCATGGACTCCATTTTGTATGGTAGGTGTCCATTTTGGATCGTTGGAATCCATCTTTTGGCCTGAAGGAGCCATCTTGAGATTAATAAGTAAAAAGTAATATGTCAGCAGATGTCTTGAAGAAATTCTATGTTATGTGTTCTTGAATTGAATGTTTTATTACTCTTGTGAGGAGCAGATCAAATAGCCTTGGCCGAATGAACAATGACATTGTTTACCATGAGGAAAGGGGATTCAGCCCTCTGTTTAAATGATTTAAACTTATCTGCAGTCTCCATTCTCTAGTGAGATAAGGAGACAAATTAAAGAGGCTCTGTCACCAGATTTTGCAACCCCTATCTGCTATTGCAGCAGATAGGCGCTGCAATGTAGATTACAGTAACGTTTTTATTTTTAAAAAACGAGCATTTTTGGCCAAGTTATGACCATTTTTGTAGTTATGCAAATGAGGCTTGCAAAAGTCCAAGTGGGTGTGTTTAAAAGTAAAAGTCCAAGTGGGTGTGTATTATGTGCGTACATCGGGGCGTTTTTAATACTTTCACTAGCTGGGCGCTCTGAAGAGAAGTAACATCCTCTTCTCTTCAGAACGCCCAGCTTCTGACAGTGCAGATCTGTGACGTCACTCACAGGTCCTGCATCGTGACGGCCACATCGGCACCAGAGGCTACAGTTGATTCTGCAGCAGCATCAGCGTTTGCAAACGCTGATGCTGCTGCAGAATCAACTGTAGCCTCTGGTGCCGATGTGGCCGTCACGATGCAGGACCTGTGAGTGACGTCACAGATCTGCACTGTCAGAAGCTGGGCGTTCTGAAGAGAAGAGGATGTTACTTCTCTTCAGAGCGCCCAGCTAGTGAAAGTATTAAAAACGCCCCGATGTACGCACATAATACACACCCACTTGGACTTTTACTTTTAAACACACCCACTTGGACTTTTGCAAGCCTCATTTGCATAACTACAAAAATGGTCATAACTTGGCCAAAAATGCTCGTTTTTTAAAAATAAAAACGTTACTGTAATCTACATTGCAGCGCCTATCTGCTGCAATAGCAGATAGGGGTTGCAAAATCTGGTGACAGAGCCTCTTTAACTTGTGTCTCTGAAATGTGTGTCTTCCCATGGGACAAGGTTCAGGCCACCTGGGGCTTGGAGGGTGAAGAATTATTATAATGCATTGAAATATTCTCATTGGCTGAATCAGAGTCATTATCATATTGTAGATGATTGGATGAAACCAAAGCCTACACCTTTCCTTTCATTATACTTATATACTTGTTTGGATCAATAAACCGCAGAGAAGGATTTTGAGCATACAAGCATGGTCTCTTGTGTCGTCTTTTCTCTCCGATATATATATCTATCACCTATGATTTGGAAACTGGATAAATCACTGGAGGGCGGGTATCGGTTGACATACCCATTACAAATTTCAGTCTAATATTTTGGCCCATGATTGCGTTAACAGTTTTTGGTGCCGAAAACGCGGGAGATTGCTCGTCTGATACGCTGTCGCTGGAGGCCTGACGGCATTTGCATCAGTGAGTATCAAAAACCGGCCGGTACGTAAGAAGCTTATTCTTACAAACATGGTTCACTCATTCATTGCCGAGGCCGGAATTAGCGGTCATGACGTCACATCTCCTGATACGCAGTGTTTATCCAGCAGGTATGTTGAAAGCTTTTAATGTGATGAATGATTGCAGATACGTACGTTATCTTGAGTTGTTGTACAGATGTGTGAATCTTGGAGGTTCATGGTATGGGAGAATTTTTGCCGGCATTGAATATTGAAATTGTTACGATTGTGAGAACAGAAGCTGTAAGGAGTGAGTGCGTCACCCCCTCATGTGGAATGTGATGACGTAGGACAAAAAAAAGAGAGAAACTTGTGTAGAAGTAGTGTGAATCCATGGCGTACATCTGTCTGTGTAAGATGAGGAAGCTGAATGTGGTGTAGTGAACCTGCAATGAACTGTGTATTGTTATAGGTCTGTTGAAAATTGTATTTATTATTTGGCTGTTGTGTAGAAACTGTTAAGGATCAAAGGGGAATGTTTTCCTGTTGCCTGGTTGTTCTGAGGGAGCCGAGTATCAGGGACGCCTGACTTGGCAACTGTCCGAATAGACAGACTGCGCGTTTATAGCAGAAAGTTACGAACATCGACAGACTGCGCGAGTATAGCAGAGAGTCGCGGATAGACAGACTGCGCGTTTATAGCAGAGAGTCTGGGACAGAAAAGTTGGATATTCAGAGGTGATATCCAGTAGTATCATTAGGACTTCTGTGGTTAAGTCCTGATAATGGAGAACTTGGGGAGCAGAGCAACAGGGGAAGCTCCGTAGTTTGATATACAGCCAAAGATTATTGTGACAAACAGGGGAAGAAAATGCTATAACAACTAAAAGGGGTTCTGTAATAATAGGTTCTTTGTCAGGATTGTAGTAGTCAAATGAATATATATGAAAGTGCATGTGAGATGTGTGATAAGGGTGTATGTACCATTACCCAGTGCAATAGGGAAAACTTTTTGAATGTTGTTTTGAATAATCATTGATACACTTTTTGCACACACTGCCAGCTTGTAATATTGTGTGTAAGGGTCCTTAACAACCAGTTGTATGCATTGTCAGACTGGCATAAGGTGGGGATCAGTACAGACTGATTTCTAGCACGCATTTGATAATCTGGTATGGACTTTTGATGTAGTATAACATCCAAGTCAGTCAGTCTGTATTAATATGAGACTGCTGGAAATGAATACCGTTGTAACATAACAATCTGTGTTCAAAGCAAAGAATGACCCACATGTGTCGTAGTAGTATAACTACCTACACAATTACAGTGAAGGACATTGGTATTGGCGCACACCCGAGGCCCTTAAAGAAATGATCACCAACATACGTAGCAAATCCCCGGACTACAGCCCACAGAGTAAATGGCTGAGTGGGGAGGATGAGAAATGTAATCAAATTAGTTGATTGTTCAAAAATGTAGGTGGATGTTAATAAATGGCTGTTTGTGAATAGACAGAGACAGAAAATTAATCCGGAGTGCTGCATATAAGGAATTGATGATGATGATGATGATGATGACAAATATTGATTGTGACGGAGAGGGGCTGTGTGATGTAACGTGTGTGATATAACGTGTGCAGTGTGAAGTCTGAAAAGCAGACTGATACAAGCTTATATATAGAGCATGGACTGATTAGACAAGGGATTACAATATTGCACTGATTTTAGATGTATATTGTAAGTTCTCATTTTTAATAGCAGTACTGTGTAACATTTTTAGTGTTTTGTGTATAGGGTTAAATTGGAGTCATTTTAGAAAAAGCATTGGCCTGAAGAAAAGGGGGGTTATATGTGTGAAACAGGAGAAGGCCGCTCGCTGGTTGTAGTGGTTAGGAATGTTTCTTATCTTTACGCATGCGCTGTTGTCCGTAAGTACCGAGTGTGTCAAATATTATGTCAGAATTTGTCTGCATAAAAGATAAAAGTTACGCTGCATATATTTGTGTTTATAATGTGATAAGATTTAATGTCGTAATGTTTTTAACTTAATTCAAATGAATTAAAATACAGATATTGTGAGACATGGGGTCTTGAAGATGTATGTACCCCTACTGTTCCCTACTCCCACATATAGTTTATTGGTTTGCAGTAATTAATATTAGCAGATGCATTATTTTCTGTTTTATTGGATAAAGAATTATAGTTGTTGTTTTTGTTTTTACATATGCATAGGAAGTGCTATAGTGCTGCCTAAATGTAATTTTTGAAAATGTATGAGGTTTTTAAAAGTAAATGGTTGCAAGGTATCTAAAAAGATAACATGCTGTTTTGTCAGGAGAAAGTCACTTTTGTTTTAGGCTATTGTGTATTAAAAGGGGTCAAACTAGTGCCCTCAGATAGTGTCCGCCCTTATTATGTTGAGATATGTTGTTTTGAACCCTGCTACATTACTTTCGCAGAGTCCAAAAAGGAGGGAGTAGTGAGGGGACTGATCAGGTACAATTTAATTTTGTTTGGAATGAATGAATTTGGTTCCAGGAGATCTACAAAATGGGTATGAGACCCCAATGAGTAATCCACATTAAATGTGTATGACAGTAACCTAAATGTTGAGGTTTTTGTGTGTAGATTTTTCCAGAATGGTAAATATGGCACTGGGTATGCTGTGCTGTAGTCTCCACTCAATATGAGGTATTGTGTAAGAGACCATGAGTCCTTACAGATTTAATTGGGAAGGAGGTAAAAATATCTGAACATTGTTAATTTTATGCCAGATTTTTAGTAAGAATATTTTTATTGTGGTATTAATCAGGTATCTATAGGACCTGATGGGGGTGGGATTCTCAAGCGTTCTAGGTTATCTGATGAGTGTGAAGAAGTGTATAACATTTGTTTTTATTTTTGAGAATGAAGACGCCACCCCTTTGAAATGTTCTATCTATATGTGACATGGTTTTTGTTTTTTTTTATGTAAATTTGTAATGTAGAAATACTTCATACAGTATGTACAAGACAGGATACGAGGCACCAGGTAAATTACCCAGAAACCACTCTCACCTTCTTGTTCATCTCAAGGAGCTGGAGGTGCTTGCTGAGGCTTGTAACCTGGCAGAAGGTAAGATGGCCGACATTTACACTGACTCTAGGTACGCTTTTGGCATCGCCCTCAATTTTGGGCCAATTGGTAGTAGGAACTTTATTGGATCATCGGGTAAGCAAATTGAGAGCGTAAGAGATGAAAGACCTGGCAAATAGAGTATGTGCGGCTAGGTGTCAGTAAATTGGCTTGTCCCTGGATACAATAATGCCACCACTAGGTTTGTAGCAGCCGGCATGATGTGCGCACGGCATGACATAGGTAAAACAGCAAAGGTACCTATGAAAAGTGCAGCCCGGCCAGATTACCCGTCCCAGCGACTGCAGAACATACAACTACCTGAGGTAGAAGTGTATGACAATGTGCTCGTATGTGTAGACCTGTTCTCAGGGGGGCCTGAAGCCCGGCCGGTATCTTCCCCACTGCAGACGTTGTGTGTAGTGACAGGGGAATAGTGTTCTCCCAAGTATTGAACTGGTGTTTGTACATTGATAAGATATCAGCAGTTCTCCAGATGATATCCCAACGTTAGTTTGTTTAATAACTGTATTCAAGAAGTGTTGTGGGAATATTAAATACTGAAGTTAAGTTTTATGTAAAGTTCTGGACCAGCCTTAGCATTGGACTATTGGAGGCGTCAGTATTATGTTTGTGTAAATGAGAACTTCTTAGTGCAAGTAGATTCCCACTTGAAAATATTTTTGTTGTGAAAGGAAAATTTTAGAGCAGAGAATTCTGTGCAGTAAAAATATATAAAGAAGAAGAATCAGTTTGTATGTATCAGTTTTAGTTACTGCCCAGTGTGAACATTTAACATAAATCCTGCCATTCTTAATGTTTTTCTTCAACTGAATTATCTGATTAAGATCAATTAATGATTATGTGATGAAAAAGATTGTTCTCCACAGGAAGAGTCCAACTGGGAGCAGAAGGCGTGAAAACCAGATTCTAACAGAATGTGGACAGATAAAGGAAGGTAAAACGGTAGCATCCAAGACATTCTTGATGGCACTTGTATTGATGGGGTATGACCTCACATATGCCCCAAGACTGCAAGGATCGATTTGGTAAGATCTAATTGGTATGTCCCAGGTTTTTATAGCTGTTGCTGCTAAATTCTGTTAGAGCTGTTTGATTTGCCTACAGAACAGACCCGGCAGACCGGTGCCAACCTTATCATACCCGCCTCCCACGAAGAGAACAGACCTTGGGAGGCCTTCCCAGGTAAAACAAACCAGAGTAGGGGGAGAAAATTGGTTTGAGACACTTGTCAGATAAAACGTATGGTATCTGTATATTTCTGTGAGTAGAAGCTGTTAAACGTAATCAGCTCAGAATAAGGTATAAATACTGCTGAAAAGTGTAACACCAAGTGCAAATATAATATGCCCAGTAACTACACATCTTCTAGGTAACTGTCCAGTGGAACAGAGAAGTTTTCCTTACATAAAGGTATTTGTTTGATGTAGTTTAAGGGCCTGTCATTGTTATTGTATGTACTTAGAACAACTTTTATAATGTATGCGGATGATGTTATCACCAGATGAGAATTTATTCTAACAATTGACAAGGGTTGGGTCCCCAGCAAGTGCCAGTAAACATGAACTAGAAGACTTTTAATATGATGAATTCCATCACTGAGATGCGGCAGGCGCAGCCTGAGCCAGTACAACGCGTTTGTCATGAACTGACGGCAGTGTCACAATTCTAAGCAGCCGTGCAGACAAGTAACTTACCGGAGGAAGAGGACAGATACGGAGGGTTTGTGGTGGTCACAATAAAACCCCACTAATCCGTCTACGTGGGATCTCACCCCAGGCTCACAGCATGAGGTGCTATGTACAGCCCGGTGACGTATACTAAAAGAGACGGTGTCTGACAGATGAGAAGGACCAAACCAAGTCCTGATGACATCAGCAAAGTTCAAAGTAAAGACCAAAGACCTGAGTGAATCCGTCAGCAGTAGCAGAAGACAGAAGAAGAAGAGGACGATGATGTACAGGACTTGCAATGAACTGATGGGACCCAAAACCTGAGAGTTGATAGTATGAGATTGGTGATAGCATTATTTTATAAGTTGAGGCCCTATTGTTTATATTGTCTGAGGTTTATAATTATAATGTATGTAAACATGCCACGGTACTGTGAATAACAACTTGAGGTGTTTTATGTGGAGGTGTGAGGTGAAGGTCACTGGTTGTTGTCACTCATATGTAAGAAGTACATGGCAGCAATGAGAGCACGGAGGTTATGTTACTCGGGTGTCTTTAGGTTTGAGGAAGATGCTGCCCATGACTTGTTATATCTGCAGGGGTAAAAGTCCCATTAGGACAGTAAGTGACAGTGCGACAATTATTACCAATACAAGTACCGTAGAGGAGAAGTTTGGATTATTGCCAATATTAGTAGGTTTAACAGTAAAAAATGCTCATAATATAGAGAAAGTGGCCGACAGATGGGACACTTCACAGATTATGTGTTTGATGTTTTTAATGCTGCCCAAGGGGGGATGTGCATGTGCCAAGTAGTTGTCCCAGCCTGTTGCCATTATATAGACCCTACTGGCATTATGCAGGACAAGTATGACTGTAGATAAAGCTGAGAAAATAAAGGAAGAGTTCAGGAAAGACAATTCTAAAGATGATTGAACCTGGAGTGGCCGGATTGGTTGTCATGGCTCAATCCCTCTAACTGGTTTAAGGGTGTTAGGGGATGGGTAATGGGTCTGCTCTAGAGTGTCCTGCAGGTTTATTATGTATTGCATTATATTTGCTTCTGAGGCTCATATTTTGAGGCCTGACAAAACTTTGGCAATGTTTCGCAGCAAAGGTTAAAATGATTACCCGCCATACTGGATCAGATGTATCAAGTGTACCCTATGAGTGAAACAATTAGGGGAAGGAATTTTGTTGAAATGCCAGGGGTTGAGGTGAAATGGTTAGGTAAGTCTTCAAGGGGGGATAAGCCCTCCTTTAAGTACCTGGTGTGGATGCAAAATGTCCTCATATAAACAAAAGGTGGGAAATGTGAAAGTGATTAGAATATGTTTAAAAGATAACATTTTGCATGGACTCCATTTTGTATGGTAGGCGTCCATTTTGGATCGTTGGAGTCCATCTTTTGGCCTGAAGGAGCCATCTTGAGATTAATAAGTAAAAAGTAATATGTCAGCAGATGTCTTGAAGAAATTCTATGTTATGTGTTCTTGAATTGAATGTTTTATTACTCTTGTGAGGAGCAGATCAAATAGCCTTGGCCGAATGAACAATGACATTGTTTACCATGAGGAAAGGGGATTCAGCCCTCTGTTTAAATGATTGAAACTTATCTGCAGTCTCCATTCTCTAGTGAGATAAGGAGACAAATTAACTTGTGTCTCTGAAATGTGTGTCTTCCCATGGGACAAGGTTCAGGCCACCTGGGGCTTGGAGGGTGAAGAATTATTATAATGCATTGAAATATTCTCATTGGCTGAATCAGAGTCATTATCATATTGTAGATGATTGGCTGAAACCAAAGCCTACACCTTTCCTGTCATTATACTTATATACTTGTTTGGATCAATAAACCGCAGAGAAGGATTTTGAGCATACAAGCATGGTCTCTTGTGTCGTCTTTTCTCTCAGATATATATATCTATCACCTATGATTTGGAAACAGGATAAATCACTGGAGGGCGGGTATCGGTTGACATACCCATTACAAATTTCAGTCTAATATATTTTGGCCCATGATTGCGTTAACATACTGCAATATCATAGTGTTAATATTACATCAAAATAAGTATATTCCACTTACCTGCCTTTCACGGTCGGTACTTCAGTACAGGGAGTCAATTCACCCTTTCTAAGTAAGTTTCCTCCAGTGTCAAAAAGTAGCTCCCTGCTTTTCATCTTCTTCCATCTTCCTCTTCCTAGGTGGTCTCTCGAGTTGTTTTGCAATATGTTGAGAGGACTGCACTTCATCCAGACGACTCCTCTAGGATAGCCACACGACTACTATGTGACGTAGTTAATTCTGCCAAATGCATAAGTAAACACTATCATGTCTCTTCCAGCAAAGACAAGCTACACAATTGAGACTCCTTTGTAAGGAACCAGACAAATACATTTAAAAAAAAAAAAATCCTCTAGTGTGTACACATCACAGATATGTAGCTTTCTCTAGGTATCCAGCCATTAAATTTTCATATACATTTCTATCTACTGGATTCTAACCCCTTTCTTTTTATGTAGATTACCATTGACTATCGTAACTAATATTGACAGTTCACATTGAGCGGTTTTTGACATGTTAACGCTCATGTTTCCTGTCTAATCACCTTTTTAGAATTTAATAAGGCCAATACCGACTAACATTTATTTGCCTATCACACCAAATGTCTGCTAACAGTAAATGCTACAATTGCTAATGTTCCAAATGTTTTTATTGTGTGTTCTTTTACCAATGTTTGTTTTAATTTCAACTTTGAATATATGAACTCTGACCCTGAGCCTCTATGTGGATCCATGACGGGCTATATAGCCTCAGCTCAGGCGGGTCACCGTCATTGTGTTTTTTACTAGTCTGATGAAGAGACCGGTCCGGTCTTGAAAGGCGTAGCATTCCCCCCGATGTATTTTATTTCCCTAAAAATTCAATAAATAGTTCAAAATTTTTATTGTAGCAGTTCAGGATCTTATTGAAATCCATACCAGCAGCTCTTTACCCAAGGAGCCTGTTGGATTCTTTTCTTTTGTTTTTGGGAGAATCCGCGCCACCCAGTGGGATTTCCTCTTTCTTACCGAATAGCTACAATTTTAGAGAAACTGTCCACCCCTACCCAGACAATAGTACATCCAGCCAAATGAGGAAGGTCTGTAATAAAGTTTATAGAGATATGTTGCCACGGGGCCTCAGGCACTGGCAGGGGTAGGAACAGACCAGCAGGTTTGGAATGAGTAGACTTGTTTAAGGCACAGTTCGTACAGGAGGAAACATAGTCCACAACATCTCTAGGCAGCGTGGGCCACCAGTAGTAATGAGATATCAAGTCCCATGTCTTACAGACACCAGAGTGCCCAGCCAGTTTGAAATTGTGTCCCCAGAGGAGAATTCTCTTCCTGTCTGCAGGACGAGCAAAAGTCTTTCCTGGTGGAATGTCTCTAATTTGCAGATGGTTAGCGTCAATAATCCTTGAAGGATCTATGATATATTGAGGAATTTCCTCAGAGTCATTCGTTTTAAATTAATTGAGACAGGGCATCAGCCCTCACATTTTTATCTGCAGGACAGAAGTGGCGCAGGAATTAGAATCAGGGCAAAAACAGCGTTCATCTGGCTTGGCGAGGATTTAGTCGTGCAGACTGTAGATACGTGAAGTTCTTGTGATCCGTATAAAAGATGATAGGATGAATAGCGCCCTCAAGCAAGTGTTTCCACTACTCAAAGGCCAACTTCATTGCCAGTAACTCCCAATCCCCGATGGAGTAGTTGCGGTCTGCAGGAGAGAATAGTTTGGAGAAGAAGCCACAAGCCACTGTTTTACCCTTGGAGTTTCTTTGAAACAGCAGTGCTCCAGCAACAACCAAAGACGCATCAACCTCTAGATAGAAATGTTGAGACGCATCAGGATTGTGAGGAACTGAGGCTGAAGTGAAGGCGCTCTTGAGGCTGGTAAATGCTGACTCTGCCTCCGGAGGCCAAACCTTGGCGTTCACCCCCTTTTTAGTGAGAGCTGAGATTGGAGCAGTCAGAGACAAGAAGTTCAGGATAAATTGGCGGTAGAAATTTGTGAATCCAAGAAATCGTTCTAGAGCCCGAAGACACTGTGGACATGGCCATTCTAAGACGGATTTCACCTTCTCTCGATCCAATCAGAGATAATGTAGTCCACGAAGGGCAGAGAGTTCCTCTCGAACACACACTTTTCGAGTTTAGAATATATTTCCTCTTAACCGCAACAGGACTTGGCGAACATACTTCCAATGCGTCGGCAGATGTGGTGAGTAGATCAGGATGTCGTCCAGATACACCACAACACAGACATACAGCAGGTCCCAGAAGGTGTCGTTTATGAACTCCTGGAACACAGCTGGAGCATTAGGCTATGTTCACACGGAGTATTTTGCAGGCAGAATTTCCTCCTGTAAAATCCCTTCAGGTTTTCCCTTCAGGTTTTTTACAGTTTGACACAGATTTTGACGCAGTTTCCGCTGCGGTTTCTGCTGCGGTTTTTTAAAGACATCCCACAGGAAAGGCTGTACCAAGAGGGAAAAACCTCCTCCCAGCCTTCACAATCACCATTACACAGTGTTGGAGAAACCGCTATGGACCAAAATGAAGAGCAGCGCAGCAGTGTGGCATTACCACAGCCACGAATAAAGGTGAGTAGCTGCTACGGGGTACACTGCATAAGGGTGCCCGTGCCGTCCTCAAACACCGCCCCCCATGCCCGTAGACGCCGCTAGCATGTTATATGGCCACACTACATTGAATAGTTTGTGCTTCCTTGGACGCATATACTATTGAACAGTATGGTATAGCAGGGATGAATCTCCCTGCTCTGCCATAGGCTAGAGGCCATCTTTGTAATGCATCTTTATCATGCGCAGAGACAGGATCCCTGCGCCAGGTGGCGTGATGCCATCACTGCATCACGCCGGTCTATGCAAGGATCCCGTTGTTCTTGATGTTGTGGATCAGCTTGATTGCCTAGATGAGTATTAACTTTTTTTTGTTTTATTTGGGTGGTGTGGCTGTATGTCGCTATCTTCAGTGGTAGCTGTATGGCACTATCTACAAGGGGTAGTTGGGGTTCGCTATCCACAAGTGGGTTGTGACACTGTCTACAACAGGGGGGCTGTTATTTATATTTGGCAGGGGTGAATGTGAAAACTTAATTAAAACTTCAAAATTCTTAATCCAAATTTTCTTTTTAATTTACAGCTATCCGGAGAAGTTTTTTGATTTCATCAGATTGACAATAAGCGCATTTGATCGACTGGATGAAATCCTGCAGTGCCATTTGATGCACCAGGACACCACCATGAGGGAGGCCATCTCTCCTACGTATAGGCTGCTTATCACATTGCGGTGAGTTTCAAAGGAAAAAAACCAAAAAACTTCTGTGTTTTGCCTTCTTTACCATCGATTAAATTTGTATGATATTACTGGGTATGGTCAAGATAGGCTTGTATATACGCGATTGATCCTTGGTCTAATTTTATTCTCTTTCTCTCTCTTTTTCAGATTTTTGGCAACTGGGGAGAGTTACGCATTTCTGCACCTGCAATTCCGGGTTGGTAAATCTACCATCTCCAGAATTGTGAGTAGTACATGCCAACTGATCTGGCAGCACTTACAGCCGATTTCGATGCCCAGTCCGACCCAGGAGACTTGGTTGCGGGCAGCAGCAGGCTTTCAGTCTGTGGCCAATTTCCCGAACTGCATAGGTGCCGTCGACGGTAAGCACATACATGAGAAGCAGCCACCGCACTCAGGATCACATTACTTCAATTACAATAAGTACTTTTCTGTGGTCCTGATGGCGGTGGCTGACTCCTCGTATAAGTTTGTTGCTATTGAAGTCGGCGCCTATGGCAGTACTGGGTACTCCCGGGCGCTACTGACATCGACATTCGGCCAGCGAATGCTGGTAGATCAGGTGACTCTGCCCCCTCCAAGACCTCTTCCGGGTACCACGCATCCATTCCCTTTCGTCATGGTAGGGGATGAGGCTTTTCCGCTGATGACCAACCTGCTGCGCCCATACCCACGAATGGGACTGGATGCCCGGAAGAGAGTCTTCAACATGAGGCTGAGCCGGGCACGACGCTTCGTGGAGTGTACCTTCGGGATCATGAGTAGTAAGTGGAGGGTCTTCACCTGTGCAATGCAGTTGGCTCAAGGCACAGTTGACATGGTCATTAAAGCTGCCTGTGTGCTCCACAACTATGCTCGGGACTATGACAGTTTGGACATTGGCGAGCAGCAACAGGTAGCTTTTCGTGACATACCTGGCAATTGTTTTTTTTTGGCCGTTCATCCAACGTGCTGTACAGGTGAGAGATGGCTTTGCGGACTACTTTGAGTCCCGAAGGTGCCGTGCCCCGGCAATTTTCATGTCTCATCGAAGAGCAGCCTGTCCAGGATTGATGGTTTTCCTCATGGGTCCCATCCAAACTCTCATCAACCAGCCTGCTATCAACTTTCTTCTGCCGGCTTTGGGGCATGTCAATTACTTAGACTTTGATGTAAAGGCCTTGTATACTTTATTAAAATCTAATTTTTGCTTGTAATACATGTGTTGTGTTGTGTGTGTTTTTTTTTGCAGTTACGTTTGAATGAAGGCCTTGTCCACACGTAACGGAATTTGATCAGCAATAGCAGCAAACTTTCCGCTGCAGAAATTCTGTAGCCTTACCACAGCTGGAATTGACATGCCGTGGGCAAAAAAATAGACCATGCACGTCACGTTCGGCTTTGATTTTTTGGGCAGTGTGTGTATGCGATTTGTTAAATCTCATACACTTTGCTGCTACTGTATTCAGATGTGTATTTCCCATCCACATTTCTGTGTGGTAAATACGCAGCAATTCGGATACATGTGGACAAAGTCTTTTCTTTCTGACCAGGACACTCTACAGTTGTGTTGCTGCGGAAATGTAACTTATGCTTCGTTCACATCTGAGCAGACACAAAGTGACACCGTCGGAAAACAGAGGTTTCCGTCTCCATCACTATTGATTCAAAAGGTGACGGAGCCGATGCATGTGGTTTACGTTTGCTTCTTTTGTGCACTACATCAGTCATTCGGTGCACAAAAGAGTCAAATGTAAACCACGGGCACCGGTTTTCACATGAGGGACATTTATGAGCTATCCGCTAGATATGTCATTAATGTCAAGACAGATGCCGTTCCCAGGTCTTGTACCCACACGTTACATTTATGACATATTCCGTAGATGTATCATAAATGTGTCTCGTGTGAAAACATTAACACAATTAACGTTAAAAGAAATAGACACACACACAATGTAAGGAAATAATTAACAAAAACTTTATTACAAAACAAATCACATAAAAAAACAACGGATCCCTTATTACCCACCCCCCATAATTTACCCCAATTTTAAACTTGTCCGCAAAACATAAACATGGACACCGTCACCCAGAGATAAACTACAAATTATAATACCGAGGTGGTGTGGTGGGGTTTGAGCAAGAAGGATGTTGCCCAGGGCTGCGAGGGTGGTATGAGTTAAATGTTTGGTAACATTGTCCTTCAGCATTGGGCAGGGGAGGAGCGGGGTAAGTGGAATACCGGGGTTGGCTGTGAGTGGCGGTGGTGGCCGCGCCCGAAAGTTGATCCAGATGGAGCCTTATGTCCTGCCGGAAATGGCTCAGAAAAACACACAGTTCTGGCAGGGAGGGGGCGTTAGAGAAGTCTGCCGCCACGGCGTGACTGAAGGCAATGAAGTGGTCTTGCCTATCTGTTGGGATCTGGCGGCAGGAAGATGCCAATGCGTACCCAAAGTAGTCGAACTTGTCATCGCCGTCCAGCCCCCGATAAGGGACATGGCCTTGGACTCCACATCCAATTGCTTGTCCCTTACACGGGGGGTCCTTCTACGCCCCCGCGTGGAAGAGGTGCTGGTAGGGGGGGCAGGATCTCTGACCTGGGTGGCCACAGGGGGGCCTCACGCTGAGACACCGTCAAGGGTGAGGAGATGGGTGTCTCCTCCCCCAGCAGCATGTCTGTGGCCACCAAGTGTCCCGCAAGATTATCTTCCCCCTCCGCTTAATGCTGGCTGGAAGTTGACGGAGTGGGTTCCCTCTCCATCTGCTGCTGCTCCTCTTGGGTGGCAGGGGCCTCTGGCTCGTGGAAATTGCCTGCAGTTCTATTGAAAAAAACAAACATTAAGTACCTAGGAGAATTGTTTTGGGAAATTAAAACATAGGCATAAATACTTACGGCCGTTGTCCCCTGCTAGGCAAGATGAACAGCAGCTCTTCATAATGAGGGAACTTAGGTTTTTTCAATGGAGAGGTCCCACTCCTCTCTGCCTTCCGCACCTCCTTCATAAAGCGGTACCGCACGCTCCTCCTTTTTCACATCTTCCTCTGCAACGAAAAAAAACCATTTAAAAATAGTTGTCAAAAAAACATAGCATGTGGAAAAAAAATGCAATTCTAAGAAAACAAAACATACTCACCGTTACGACTTTTTTGCGCAGGTGAAAGACTACTCTAGTCCGGGCACAGTGCCTTACAAATTGCAATCCATGCATCCTCACGGACATTACGGTCACTATACCAGTGGGCGCCTTTGTCCCATAGGCAGGGATGTGACTGGACCCGTAATAACATATAATTGAAACGTCAGTTTATTTACTACATTAACACAAGTTATCATCCCCAAGTATGTATGTTCAGATAAAAGTTATTCATGTTTGAATAATCTTCAGCGTAGAGTAGAAGCAGAGTGGATGAGATTAAAAATCTCCTTCACACGCTGCATAAAATACAATAATTCAGTGAAATCGTGAGGAAACATGCTGCGTAACTTTCACTTGGCCTTCCACAATGGAAAGCTCCGACGGGACCCCTGAATGGAAAGCCAACGCTGATGTGAAACAGCGCAACAGTTGCACAACTGAGCCAAAGTAGAAACATTAGCGACAAATGCATCATCATTGAAATCAATGGTGATGCAAAGGGAATCTGTGCTTTCCGTTTGACTTTCCGTTGCGGGGTTCCACAACGGAAAGCTCCGACGGGACCCCTGAACGGAAAGCCAACGCTGATGTGAAACAGCGCAACAGTTGCACAACTGAGCCAAAGTAAAAACATTAGCGACAAATGCATCATCATTGAAATCAATGGTGATGCAAAGGGAATCTGTGCTGTCTGTTTGACTTTCCGTTGCGGGGTTCCACAACGGAAAGCTCCGACGGGACCCCTGAATGGAAAGCCAACGCTGATGTGAAACAGCGCAACAGTTGCACAACTGAGCCAAAGTAAAAACATTAGCGACAAATGCATCATCATTGAAATCAATGGTGATGCAAAGGGAATCTGTGCTTAACGTTTACCTTTCTTTTTTTTTATCACATTTATTTTTATTGAATTTTTCAAAACATACATACATGTAAGCAGAAACAAAGCTTACAAAATTAACAGAACGTAATATAAATAACTTTACATAGGTATCAGAGCATTGTCAAAGCACTGTGTAAGGTAGAGCAGTATAAAAGGAAATAATTCCAAGGTGCATAGATGTCAATTTGCAAGTTACCATAGATCTAAGAAGTATATAAATCTGCATGGATTAGTGGATAGCATTACAGTATTGACCTGAGGTCCAGACATCCCACATATTATCAAATGTTCTTTTCCTGTTAACCCCTTAAGGACACGGCCAATTTTGGCCTTGAGGACAGAGCAATTTTTTTTACATTTCCCTCTTTGCATCCCGACGCTCATAACGCTTTTATTTTTTGTACGACGTAGTTGTTTGAGACTTTGTTTTTTGCGGGACGAGTTGTACTTTATGTACGTACCATTTTTTGGTACAAATACATTATCGTTTCATTTCTATACATATTTAATTAGATTAAAATGTAGAAAAAAAGCAGTTGCGCAGCAGTTTTAATATTTTTTTTTTTTACACCATACACCGTTCATCATAAATAATGTTATACATTTGTTGTACAGGTTGTTACGGTTGTGGCGATACCAAATATGTCTATATTATTTCATGTTTTAGGACTTTTATTTTAAAAAGTTGATTTATTATAAAAAATGTGTGTTTCTGTGTATTTTATTTACTTTTTATTTATTTAGCATAATTTTTTTTTTACATTCATTTAACTTTTTTTTTTTAATCCCATAAAGGGATTTATCATTTTGACTTTTATTTTGTAACTGTAATGTACTGGCATAGATCTATATGCCAGTACATTAGCCTGTTACTGATTGTACACAGGCAGTTGTTAGGGCATACCTCAGTATGCCCTAACAACAGGAAATATGTTCAGACAGCCCTGGGGTCCTTCACTGGACCCTGGGCTGTCTGGCCATATGAGTTGTGGGCTTTGATCGCGTCACAGTTATTTTCTGTGACGCGATCAATGTGCAGTCCCCTCTCTTTGAACGCCGCGATCAGCTGTCATCGCAGCGTTCAAAGGGTTAACAGCGGAGAGAAGATGTTTCTCTCCTCTCCGCTGTCAGAGCGGGGCCGTGGCTGTGTATTACAGCCATTGCCCCGCTCTCGATCGCGCGCACAGACGCGCGCAGGGACGGCTGTCACACAGGACGAGTATGCTCGTCCTAATGCGCGAAGTGCTCGCCGCTCAGGACGAGCATACTCGTCCTGTGTCGGCAACCAGTTAAGAGAAGAAGCGATCATGGACTCAAACCAACAGTTGTCATTTATTCCCTGAATAATTTCTGCTAGTGACGGGATTTTATCAGATTTCCAATATTTTGCTATTTTGGATCTTGTCACTATAATAGTATGTAAAATAACTCCTCTATGAGTGCGATCGAATTTATCAGCGTAGATCGCCAAAAGACATAGTGGGGCATCTAGAACAATTGGGTATCCACATAAATGTGACAGAAAACGACCTATTTTCCTCCATAACTCTAAAACATACGGACATTCCCACCAGCTATGCATCATAGTTCCAGTGTTGTTACATCTCCAGCAATCCTTGGATTCTTTGTAGTATTTGTAAAGTTTTGCCAGGGTAAGGTACCATCTATATAGGAGTTTTCTAGCTGTTTCAATGTGATTAGTACATCTGGAAATTGATGAAACAGCTAAAAAGGCAGCGTTCCATTGATTGTCAGATAAAGTGATATCCAGGTCATGTTCCCATTTATGTTTATAAATATGCAGGTCGTTTGGGAAGGAGCTTAATAAAAGCTTATAACAGTGGGATATGTTACCTCTGGAGGGTGATTTAGATGATAACCACTTGCTTAGGAGCGACTCTGAGATTGGAAGAGGCCAGGATATGGAAGAGATTGCATGTCTTATTTGTAGGTGTTTATAGAAGTCATGTTTGTGGATATTGTACAATTGGGCCAATTTTTGAAAGGATAATAGCATACCATTCACTCAGACATTGTGAGTAGGCCATTAGCCATCCAGGAGGAGATATCAAGATCCGGGATGAGAGCCATCAACATTGCAATACTGGATCTCCCATAGTCCGTAGAGAACAAGCTGTGTTTAATAACTAGGTGGTGCCTTAAGTCCATGATCGCCCTTAAGGTGGGATGAGTGGACCTCGTAGGGTCCCCAAATAAGGAAGACGCAGACAAGGAGATTTCCAACATTGACCTCCCCAGTACGGATGCTTCAATAGATACCCAGTGTTTGGAAACATCCATTGACCACAACGATTTTAGTTGGTCAAGGATAGACACTCTATAATATTGTATGAGTAGGGCATCCTAATCCTCCCTCTCGCACGGGTCTATAAAGAATGTCTGCTTTTACTCTTGGTTTGGTTTTCCCCCATATGAATCTCATTAAGTTAGATTGCAGTTTGACTATAAAAGCGTTTCGTACAAATATGGGAACATTCCTAAAAATGTAGAGTATCTTGGGGAGAGTCAACATTTTGATAGCAGCAATTCTGCCTAGCCAAGAGACACCATGATGTTTATAATTATGTAGGTCCTCGTTAATTTTCTTGTGAAGAGAGAGGTAATTTTGGTCAAACATTTTTGAAACCGGAAATGCTAAATTAACCCCTAGATAAGGAAGGGCATCCTTCACCCATTTAAAAGGGAACAACATTTTAAGTCGTGCAACAGTTTTCAAAGGGAGCCCCATGTTGAGAATTTGTGATTTAGATGTGTTAATTTTGTAGTAGTATGCTTTACTAAAGTCAGATAATACGTTGCCTATTTCAGGTAGAGATGTTATTGGGGAAGAGCATATTATTATTACATCATCCGCGAACAGGCCTATACGATGTTCATATTTCCCTATAGTAATGCCGGAAATCGAGCTAGAAGTCCTTATTTTCTCAGCTAAGGGTTCTATTAGTAGAGCGAAAATGAAAGGAGACATGGGGTATCCCTGCCTTGTTCCATTTGTAATGTCGAAGCGTGAGGATAAGAAGCCCGCTGAGTATACTGAGGCAGATGGGCCGGAATAGAGCGCTAGAATAGCTCTCCAAAACGGGCCTACCAGTCCTATTTTATTCAGAACAGATTTCAAGTAGCCCCAATGGATCCTATCAAAGTCCTTCTCTGCGTCAAGGGATAAGAGCAGAGAAGGAATGTTATGCGCTTCGGCATAGTGAAGGATGTTGATTAGTCTCCTAGTGCCATCTACCGTTTGCCTATTTTTAATAAAACCAACTAGATCAATTTTAATCAGAGAAGGAAGGATATCGACAAGCCTATTGGCCAAAACTTTAGAATATATTTTTCAAATCAAACCTCACTCACCGGAAAGCTGGAAGAGGTAAAGATTGACATAGGGCTAATGAGGCAAGACATGCAAGCCATGAGGGAGCGCATAACGCATGCGGAAGAAAGGGTATCTGGGCTGGAAGATAGAACGGCATCCTTGCCTGGGGCAATCGCTGATCTGGAATCGGCAGCAGAATTGTGGAGACAAAAATCAGACGACATGGAAAACAGGCTAAGACGCAACAACATCAGGATAATTGGCATGCCTGAACAAATAGAAGGTCAGAATCCGGGTGAATTTGTATTGCAATGGCTTAAAGACCTGCTCCCAGACGCGCCATTTTCGCAGGCCTTGGCGGTTGAAAGAGCCCACAGAGTGCCGGGGAGACCACCACCCCAAGGAGCACCCCCTAGACCGCTGCTGGCACGACTTCTCAACTGCAATGACCGGGACATGATTCTACGCCTGACACGTCGATTACCGGAGATCACCTATAATGGGGCAAAGGTGTCTATATTTCCTGATTTCTCTGCAGACCTGCAAAAGCGGAGGGCGACGTTTTTGGCCGTCAAGAGGCGCCTGAGAGATCTGGGCATCCCCTACTCCATGTCATATCCAGCCCGACTACGTATTGTGGATGGGGAAAGATCCATATTTTTCAACTCCCCGCAAGAAGCTGACGACTGGGTGAGAAGTAAACGGCCGGCACGCCGAAATTAATATTATTGATCAACGCAGTCGACGACTCATACAAGGCGGACTGATGCTATTGACCCAATCTGTATCACCGGAACCGTGGGACAGTTTGTAAGGACTCTCGGTATGTCTAATCCTGATGGTGATGCGGATGGGGCCGGATGGAGATCTGTTGGCCAAGGTGCCTTTCTATGCCAGCTAAATATGTGAGACGACACTCCTGAGAAGACTGCCGCACGTATCCTTAAAGCTAGAAGCTTGAATAGTTGCTGTTTGGCGCGGGGATTACCCCCGATTACTTAAATGCCACGTTTCTGGGCATGCAACGGCAATGTAATATGCATCTTCTTGCATTGTCGGTATGCAACCGTGTAAGAGATGTACTGATTCATTTATACCCACCTCTGCACCAGACGAGAATGTTACTGTATATCAGGGAATATGGCTTACTCCTGCAAATGGAGATCGGAATGTATAGATGTCTTCTTTAACTGTAATGTCCTGGAACGTGAGGGGTATGGGTAATCCGCAGAAGTGAGTTATACTGTATAGCCACATCCGTAGAGTTAACCCTCATATATTGTGCCTCCAGGAGACTCACTTAATACCTGCCAAAATGAGAACGGTGACTCGACCGTGGGTTCAGTGGTCTAGCCACTCGTGTCATACTTCATACTCAAGAGGGGTTTCAATCCTGGTGCACAAATCCGTGAGGTGGGTGGCCATCCATACCAAAGTTGATAGTGAAGGCAGATATGTGTTTGTGTATGCCCTCATAGAAAATGTTCCCTATGTAATACTGGGCATGTACATCCCACCGCCCGCATCTATGCGTATTTTACATATGGCTGCTGCCTTTGCCGCAACTTATCCGACCGCTAAAGTACTGGGAATGGGTGATTTCAATATGGTAGTGAACTCCAACCTCGACAGACTTAACACTTCCTCTGAGGGGGATAGGGCGGCACCCGACACGTCTGTATTGGGCTTATGGTTGGATGAGAGGCAGGCACTCCCTATCACGCATTGATTATATGGTGGGTAATGCTCTTGTTGTGCCCATGGTTGACTTTATCTCCTATAGGTCCAGAGCGGCGTCTGATCATTCCCCTATGGTGGCCAGCCTTAGCCTCCCCGGCCCTACTAGGCCTGGGGCATGGAAAATACACCCCTTTTGGCTGACCCTGATAGGCCCTCAAGATAGAATCCCAATTCAATTGGAGGTGTTTAACATGGACCATAGTACATTTGAGAATTCCAGTATTGCATGGGACACCTTGAAAGCTTACCTTAGAGGGTGTCTTAGGTCCACGATTTCATATATAAAAAAAGACTCTACCAGGATTGAATTAGAGCTAGAGCAGCAATGCAAACTTTTAGAGGGTAAATTCATAGATGACCCTACAGACACGAACAGGGATCTCTGGCTGCAAACAGGGCGGAAATACCTCATGCTGCTTCAGGAAAAGGCAAACAGGAAAATATTTTTTAACCGGCAATCGTATTTTGAATTGGGCAACCAGTCTAGTAAGCTACTGGCACACTTAATCCACCAGAACTCTAAAAGTCCAGCCATCCTCAAGATACAGGGGGGATCGGGGGAGAGCTTGATTGACTCCCTAGGTATAGCCGAGACATTTGTACAATTTTACAAAGAGTTATACACCTCCCATTCTAGATACGATGTGTCAGAGTTTAAAACCTATATGGATGGTATAACGTTCCCTACACTGAGCACAGAAGGCAGAATTGCCTTAGAGGCCGATGTGACGGAGGAGGAGATACAGGAGGCCATGGGGGACATGTTAAAAGGGAAGGCGTCGGGCCCAGATGGGATTCCTATAGAGGTGTATCACAAATACTCGGAACATCTCATCCCTTCCCTACGCGCTATGTTCTCTTATGCACTAGATAAGGGGCGGCTGCCTGATAGTATGTACGATGCAACTATAATAGTTCTGTTAAAACCTGATAAGGATCCGATGGATTGTGGCTCCTATCGTCCGATATCTCTATTAAACAGCGATTACAAGATACTTACCAAAATCTTAGCAAATAGGCTTAATAAAGTCATCTCCCAAGTAATTCACGAGGACCAAACTGGCTTTATGCCAGGGAAATCTACATCCGACAACATCCGTAGGGTACAGATACTTGCACAGATAGGAGAAGCTATGAAGGCAGACTGGGCAATGGCATCGTTAGATGCCGCTAAAGCCTTTGATTCTATTGAATGGGCATACTTGTTGGAGACTCTAGACAGATTTGGATTTGGGCCTCAATTCCTTAGGTGGATCTCTCTTCTACATAAGGAACCACGGGCACAAATTCTGGTGAATGGGGTGTTATCCCCGCATTTTAGTTTACAGAGGGGCACTAGGCAGGGCTGTCCCCTCTCTCCCCTACTGTTTGCCCTCGCTATTGAACCACTAGCCCTACGAATCCGGCAGCACCCTGAGTACAAAGGGATAGGGCTGGGGGGAAAGGAGGAAAGAATTGGCTTGTATGCAGACGATATGGTCCTTCTTATGTCTCAACCCAGGGAGACGCTACCCGTTGCGATCACTGCTTTAGAATCATTTGGGAAGTTCTCGGGACTTCACATTAATTGGACCGTCGTTTTTTATGCCCCTGCAGGGAATGGGATGGCCAGACATCATACAGGGTCTACGGGTAGTCTCGTCATTTAAATCCCTTGGTATCATTATAAATCGGGAACATAGAAATGATCATGATACTAATATCTTACCACTGCTGGATTATGTAAGGGGCAAGTTCAGGATCTGGAGTACTCTCCCCCTGGCTGTAACTGGTAGGATTAACTTAATTAAAATGGTCATTCTCCCCAAATGCCTATATATCCTAGAACACGCAGCGACACCGGTGTACAAAAGCTTCTTCAAGCAGATACATGCCTTATTCCCAACATTCATCTGGGGTGCAAATAGGTCAAAACTCAGCCTCACTACTCTGCAGCGACCCAAAACACAGGGGGGAGCTGCCTTGCCAGATCTCTTTCTGTACTATCTAGCGGGGCAATTACGATATTTAAAAGCATGGGTAAATGACACGATGCTGACAAATAGGGAACAGCACCTGGCGGTCTACCTGCAAATACCTACCCTTTGGCCAGTATTGGAAGGTCCCATGAATGCACTCAAGAATGTACTGCCTGTTCATAGGGTGGCTTCCCAGGTGTGGTCAGCTGCAAAGGGCATTTACGGGTACACTGACGTGCAAACAGACATGCCATTATGGTCAAACTCACTCCTCACACAGGTATCAGAGGACCTGGCCCCAATATTCTGGATTCAGCATGGGATACACAATATAGGGGATGTATATGAGGGAAACAGCCTTAAATCCTTTACACAGCTGCAGTAGGAATTTACACTGCCCAGGACTGCCTTTTACAGGTACTTGCAATTGCGCCATGCTCTCAGGGCCCAGTTCCCTGCCCCAGATACGGCATTCTCACAATTTCCATTGATAGGAGTATTTCGATCCCAAGGACCCAGAGGGTTAATATCAGCCATCTACACATCTCTCATAACGGCCAAAGTTAGCATACCACTACCGGTAAAGGACAAATGGAGAACACAGATACCCAACCTCACTGAGGAGGAATGGGAGGAGATTCTCTCTTCCCCACTCTATGTGTCCCCAGCGGCCAATAACAGGATGATACAACTATCCATGATACATCAAAGCTACCTTACTCCTGTTAGGCTACAAAAAATGGGTAGATATCCGAGCACGGAATGTCACAGGTGTCGGTTTCCTAGGGCCGACTTCTGGCACATGATCTGGGGGTGTTCATTTGTTTCCTCTTTCTGGGATGAGGTAGTTGGGGTAGCAGCTGGAATTCTGCATATTCCTGTCCCGGCAACTCCACAGATTTGCTTGTTCGGTGTTCTCCAAGACGAATGTTGGCCGCATTACATGAAAATATTTCTTAGGGAAATACTGTTTATGGCAAGGAAGGCTATTGCTCTTAGATGGATGGACCCGCGTCCTCCCAAGGTGAATAAGTGGAAATCACTTGTGAATTCGATCATCCCTTACGAACGGATAATGTATAAACAAAGAGGATGCCTTGATAAATTCTATAAAATATGGGAATCATGGTGTGAATCAGCAGTGACTCAATATACCCCACACAGATATCATGACATCCGTAGATCGCTAACACTTAGCTAAATTAAAGGGTAATGAATCATTATAGCCTCCGGTACTGTGCTTGGTTCAGCATGTGATACGGGAGATGTATATTGTTTGTATGTTAATGTGTATGTATTCTTCTTGATATGTTAAATTGAGACGCTTTGTAATGTGCACATCTCTGCATTCCTTTTTGCATACAATGTATGGTGTAAATGCATTTGTACTATATGTTTTCAATAAAACGAGTTTAAAAAAAAAAGAAAAAAGAAAAGAATATATTTTCAAATCACTATTTAACAATGAAATTGGTCTAAAATTTTCGGGTCTGTCAGGAGATTTGCCAGGTTTCGGGAGAGTGATTATTAATGCTTGTAGCATTTCTTTAGGAAAACATCTCGATGTAGTGGCTTGGTTGAACACCGATACTAAGTGAGGGGAGATAATCTGAGAGAACTGTTGAAAGTATTCGTTTGTCAGACCGTCCGGTCCCGGTGATTTATTGATCTTGAGTTGTTTAATGACAGTCTGTACTTCTGGTAATGTAAAATGTGCATTAAGGAGTGATAGTTTGTCGCTCGGAATACATGGTAAATTGACCGTCTCTAGAAAACCACCTATAAGTTGCTGCGTAGGTTGACTAGTAGAAGGGTCCTTGTTTAGATTATATAAATGACCATAATATTCAGCAAAGGAGTTAACTATTCCTTGGGGGTTTAAAATTTTTTCCCCGGACGAGTTGATAATATAGGGTATTTTAGCTTTCAAGGTTTTATTTTTAAATTTGTTGGCTAACATTTTCCCAGCTTTGTTACCTTGCCAGTAGTAGATCATTCTATTCCTTCTCAATGCATATTCACATTTATGGTATAGCAGTTGGTGAAGTTGCGTTCTTAACTGTTTTAGTTCTAGTGTTAGGCCTCTGGTGGTTTTATTTTTATTAAGATCCTCTAATTTCTTAATTTTGAACAGCAGTTCTTGTGTTTTGGCTAGTCTTAATTTCTTTGCTGTTGCCGCAATTTTGATAAGATGACCCCTAATTACCGCTTTGTGTGCGCACCAGTTGTTAAAAATGGAAGTATCTTCCGGATTATTAATCTCGAAAAAGTCAGTGTATCTGGGCATTGTATTCCTCGTTGTTCAATAAGGAGTTATTTATGCGCCAGGGGGAGGTGGGAACATTATTATATTGCTCATTAATAGAGATAGAGACCGGGGCATGATCCGACCAAGTGATTGTCCCAATAATGGGGTGGGTTACACGTTGGAGCATCCATTGATCGACAATGATAAAATCTATTCTAGAATAGCATTTGTGAGGGTGAGAGAAAAAAGTATAGTCCCTTTCCGAAGCATTACAAGTTCTCCATGTGTCATAGAGATTTTCCCTGAACATAATATTGTAAATATCCGTGTTTTTTTCTTTCGGTTTGCATTTACTTTTATCTAGCTGAGGATTCAGTACCTTATTAAAGTCTCCACATAGCACTAGGGAGCCAAATTTATTATTCTCAAGTCGCCTAAGTAGACGTTTGAGAAATCTACCTTGATGTTTATTAGGGGCATATAGTGAGACCAAAGTGTATTTCTCGTTGTTAATAAAGCATTGTACAATTATAAACCTGTCACATTTATCGTAAGTTACTTGGATAAGTTGGAAGACAAAAGAGCGTTTAATAGCAATCAACGTCCCCTTTTTTTTATGTGAGTTTGGAGTGCAAAAAATATGGGGGAATAGTGCATTTTTAAGCCTGTGGATGTCTTTTTCCAGGAGGTGTGTCTCTTGTGCACATAGAACATCACATTTAAGCATTTTACATTCTTTCCACATGAGAGAGCGTTTGAAGGGACTATTAAGACCCTTCACATTCAAAGATGATATTTTAAAGACCATTATACAAAAAAGACAACAATTACTGTGTAACCTCGAAGCATTCCCGATCAATCAAATCCTTCCCGACCCACATATTGCTATATGATCGAAGACCAAACACCCCAGTTATTCCCACTAATAGAGGACAATGTGTACATATCATATTCTTTTTGCTGAGCAATAGTGATACCTTATAACATAGAAACCTGAGAACAAATACAAAAATATGTTCAAAGTGAACAAGCCAAAACCTTGTAAGGGTAGTTGGCCTCATGGAGGGGTGGTAACACAACATATATAACAGTAGTGCCTGCCTAGCCTGCAGGGTAATTTAAAGGCATGTCAAAACCTGCAGGAAGATCAAAGTTATTGCAGGAACTTTCTCCCCCACTCTCAGCCAGGTTTGGATGAGGATTTCTTCGGAGAGCCAACCTGTCCATTCTTGGGTTAGCAAAGGAGATTTATTTTTCTTTAGCATTTGTTGATCCTGTGGTTGGAGATCAGGAAGCCGTTTTGCTAGTAGAATCGCAGCTTCCTTGGGTGTATGAAGAACATGAGTGGTACCATTCTTTGTAAAGATAAGCTTGACCGGGTAACCCCATTTATAGGGTATTTCTTGGTCACGTAATTGCTTTGTGAAAGGCGCAAATTCTCTTCTCTGGTTAAGAGTGGTTGGTGATAGATCAGCATACAAAGAGATACCCATAAATCGCTCAGGAATGCCATTAGCTCTAATCGCCGATTTCAAGATGGCCTCTTTTGTTTGGTAGAAATGAATTCTTGCCAGTACATCTCTTGGCGTGGTCTGCGGTAGTTGCTTGGGTTTTGGCAGTCTGTGTACTCTGTCAATCATAAAATCTCTTTGATCTGCCTCTGGCAGCAATGCAGACAAATAGTCGATCAGGAACTCTCTGAGTTGAGCAGGCATAATGGATTCAGGAATACCGCGAAAGCGAATGTTGTTCCTGCGGGAACGATCCTCCAAGTCAGCCAGTTTTAATTTTACTGCAAGCATATCTTCATCTGTCTCATTTTAAGCATCCACCAAAGAGTTAAAAGCAGAGGTGAACTCATCCATTTTTGTTTCAAGATGAGCTGTACGCTCACCAATATCTCTAATGTCCTTGGACAGTGTGGTGAAGGCAGTTTGAAAATCATTTTGCATAGATGATCTTAATTCTGACATCAAACTCCTCATGTTAGAGAAGGTAATGGCTGAACCCTCAGGAGGGCTACTTTCCCTGGATCCCCCCATCTTGGGCAGAATAGGAGGAAGGGAGACTGACCTGAAGTCCAGGGCATACAGCTTGTCTGGTGTGCCTGAAGAGCCATCCACCCCAGAATTGCCTGCTGTGAATTGTGCTGCCTGGGAGGGAGTAGGAGCTCCGGTTTCCAGCGCATCTGCCTGCAGAGGATGGCTGGTGCCATTTTGGGAGTTTCCCGCCGGGGATAATAGGATGTGAGTTTCACTGGACCGGCCGGTTTGGGTCTTCCTCTCACCATCGCTGCTGCTCTGTGCCTGCTTCGGGAGTCTCCCGGGAAGTGTGTGTGTCGATATACGACCTTTAAAGGTAGTTGTGAGCCGCTTTAGACGAGGCTAGGAGCGGAGCTCGGAACTATGCGACCCCCAACGTTTACCTTTCTGTTGAGGGTGTCACACCAAATGAAAGCACTGACTGAACCCCTCAACAGAAACACGGCGCTAATGTGCACAGGCACACATGAAAAAACATTGAATACTCACTTCATGAATTAGTTTCCCGACGTTCAAGTCCATTCTATGGTACGCCACTTGAGACATTTTGGTACCTGAAATGTAAATGTAAAAAACAATATTTAGTAAAATGAAGTGCAGCAAAAAAAAAATTTTTTTTTTTAAAAAAAACAAAAAATCACATCTGCACACATGTATATCATGTATGGCAGATGTGAGCAGTAATGTACTTACTTTTTCACTATTGCGATGGTGGTTTTCAAACAACTGATGCTCCTATCCTCATGGAAGTTCTTGCACGATGTGGATTTCCTGAAAATGGCTGCCTCCAGCTTGCATCAGATGCCACCCCCTTTTTTGGGCTGGGCTTGTGTTTTACAGGCGAATGTTATTTGATAAAATCAGTGTCAAATAACTCCTCGGAAGCTCAAGACGCTGTTTTTCAGCCTCCCATTGATCCCAATGGGGTTTTGAAGGCGGAAAGCGCCTCAAGATAGGTCATGTCGCTTCTTTTTCCCGCGAGGCGGTTTTTCCGCCAGCGGGAAAAAGATGCTTCCGCCTCCCATTGAAATCAATGGGAGTCATTTTCTGGCCGTTTTTGACGAGTTTTTTGGCGCGGTTTCTGCGTCAAATAACTCGTCAAAATACTCCGTGTGAACAAAGCCTTACACAGTCCAAAGAGCTTCACGAGATAATCGTAGTGACCGTTGAATGTGGTTTTCCACTTGTCACCTTTGCGGATACGGATCAAGTTATAAGCTTATCCGTATAGATCCAGATTTTTTTAAATCTTAGGCCCCCTGCGAATTCTGTCGAAGAGCTCTGACATTAGCGGCCAAGGGGTACTTGTTTTTGACCGTGATTTGGTGTAAACCTCTGTAATCGATACATGGTCGAAGAGATCCATCTTTCTTCTTTACGAAGAAGAATCCGGCTGTGGTAGGCTGTGGTGAAGGCACTTGGATCCCCATTGGAGGACCTTGCTGGAAGTCCAGTCGAGAACTGGAGCATGTAGAGGAAGCCAAAGCAGGCCCAGAAGAATAGGGTTGATAGCTTTTGGAAAGACAAAGAAGGCAATCTGTTCCAAGTTGGGGATTCCGACTTGTAGTGTCAGCGGTTCAGTGATGGGAAAAATAGGATCGTGCAGTCGTAGTCCATTCACAAAGGCGACTGCCAGGGGTCTCTCCAGAAGAACCGTGGCCAGATGGAGATGATCATCTAGGCTCTTCTGAATAAAATTTGCAGCCGCTCCGGAGTCCAGATAGGCAGAGGCGGTGTGTGATCTCTCACCAGAGACAATGGTTACTGGAATGGATAATTTAGAAGAGGATTTGGTGTCATTTCACCTGGAGGTTCCTGGCTTTTGTGGACATTGACGCACAAAATGGCCTTTGTGGCCACAATACAGACACAGACCTGAAGAGCGTCTGCGCTGTTTCTCCTGATCGGACAATTTGAGTCTGTCAACCTGCATTGGCTCTTCAGGTGGAACAACTGGAGAAGGCAGCAAGGGTCTCTGGAACATAGGTCCTAGTCTATAGGACCGTCTCTACCGGAGAACCTCCGGAGCACGTTCCTGGATCCTCATGTCGATCTGGGCTGCAAACAGGATAAGGACATCCAGGGTGGAAGAAAGATCATGAGCTGCATCTCGCCCTTGATGTATGGAGACAGTCCTTGCCAGAAAGTCAACACCAAGCCATCATTATTTCATGCCAGCTCTGCCGAGAGTGTACGGAAGGAGATGGCGTACTCCCCTACAGTCAATTCCTCCTGTTTGAGGGTTGACTGTGAGGCAGCGGCAGAAGATGTTCTACCCGGTTCCTCAAACACCATACGAAAAGTCTCTAGAAATAGTGACAGATCAGAAAATTCCGGGTCCTCTCGTTCCAAGATGGGGTTTGCCCATGCCAGGGCTTTGACGGAAAGGAGGGAAATAATGAATGCAACTTTGGCCTCATCAGAGGGGAAGAGGTGAGCACGTAACTTCAAATGGATGGTACAATGATTGATAAACCCTCCGCAGGTCTTAGGATCCCTGCCATAACGAGGAGGTCGAGGTAATGAAATTTCAGGACCAAGGTAGGCAGAAGGGATAGCAGGTGGTGGAGCAGCAGGAACAGCCAGAGGAGCTGCAGGAGGATGATCCAAACTACTTAGAATGGAGTTCATGCCTGTAGTAGTTGATCCTAGCATGCCCGGAAGTCACGCATGTCAGTTTGCATAACTTGTACGGTGGACTTGGGTTGGCCAGCGGGTTCCATGGCATGAGCATACTGTCACGGCTGTGGGGTATGTGGACCCACTAGGCCGCCTCGCCGTAGCGGAGTAGTAGCTGGCCAAACGACAGTCAATAGCCGTCTCTATGGGAAGAGTAGCTGGGAGGATGATCTGGCAGATACTCGGAGTAGCGGACACGTGGTGTAGCAGACACGGCACAAATGATGCTTGGCGTAGCAGATGACACCGGATGTGGCAGATGAGACACACATGACTCCAACAATAGACTTCGGCTCAGGAACAAACACAGCAACAGGATATGGGATGCAGGATATGGGAGCAGGACAAAACTAAGTAACCACTTACTTAGACTAACATGGGAATACAACAAAAATGCTCAGACAAGTGGTGGAAGGGCAGAGCCCTTTTTATAGTCTAGGGTGTCTGGGAATTGATTAGGGAACATTTTACCGGTGCGCACACTGGCCCATTAAGGACAAGTGCGCACACACCCTAGGAGAGGCTGCGGGGCAGTACTGCCATGTGTGCTGGCTTCTCCGGGGAGGGAGACGCTGGCATGAGCACAGAGGTCTGCGGTCGCAGCCGCCAGGAGGTGATAGAAGGCGGCGGTCCGACACCGCGACCGTTACAGTCAGCAATGAGGCAGCGGCAGAAGATGCTCGACCCGGTTCCTCGAACACAGTAAGGAAAGTCTCTCGAAACAGTGGAAGATCAGAGAATTCCGGACCCTCTCATTCCAAGATGGGATTCACCCATGCCAGGGCTTTGCCGGAGAGGAGAGAAGAGAAATAATAAAAGCAAATTTGGCCTCATCAGTGGGGAAGTGGTTGATGAAACCTCTACAAGTCTTAGGATCCCCATCGTAGCGAGGAAGTGGAGGCAACAAAATTGCAGACCCAAGCCAGGCAGGATTGATAGCAGGTGGTGTAGCAGCAGTAACAGCCAGAGGAGGTACAGGAGTTTAATCCAAACTGATAATTATGGCGTTTACCGCCTGTAGTAGTTGATACTGGCATGCCCGGAGGTCACGCATGTCTGTTTGCGTCATTTGGACTATGTTCTTGTGTTGACTAGCGGGATCCATGGCCTGAGCGCACTGTCCCGCCTGTGTGGTATGTGGATCCACTAGGCCGCTCCGCCGTATCGGAATAGCAGCTGGTCAAACTACAGTCAATGAAAGTCTTTAGAACTAGATTACCTGTATAGAAGTTCTGACAGATACGTGGCGTAGCAGACACTTTGACCTGACAGATGACACCTGAGTGGCAAATGACACTTGGCGGGGCAGGTGACATACGGCACAGAGGATGGACTCGACTCAAACACTAGACTTCGCTCAGGAACAAACAAAATGACTGGATACAGGAAACAGGATACGGAAACACTTTGAACAGGATACAACTAAGGGACCATTCACTAAACGAACATGGGTAGACACAACAACGCTCAGACACATGAAGGAGGACAGGACAGATTTAAGTAGGGCAGGTTGCACAGGGATAGGATAGGGAAGGTTATAGTGATGCCTGCACTGGCCCTTTAAGAGGTTACCAGGGAGCGCGCGTGCATCCTACGGGAGCAAGCCACGGGCGGGAGCAGTACATGCTGGCGTTCCGGGGGAGGAGGATGCCAGCACAAGGTAAATGATGCTGGTGGCCGCTGGAGGAAGCAGGATAGTGGCGAACGGCGGCCACCAGCGCTACACTGACTCAGGGTGCTGAGTGTAAGGAGCCCCCTATTGTCATTACCCTAGACCCCCGGAAGAAGTCTTAGACTCCACTGCAAATGGACTTCCAGGTCGCAGCCCCTGAGATGGTCTTAGCTAGTTGGTGGCTCAGAGAAACGGGATCAGGCAAGCAGGGTAAGTAATATGCAGACAATCAACAGTACAAGACAAACACAGCATACAAACTCGTAAAGGGCATAAACTGGGACAATGTCTGTAAAAATACACAAACTAAACTGGTTATTTTTAAGATTCTCTTAAATAGGTCCTGTGAAAAATGTATACCTTGTGGGAATAAACATGCTAGAAGCAGGATGAAAACGATGTGCTTAAAGGGAACCTGTCACCGGCATTTCACCTATTAAACTAGCAATACCTGGCGGAAGTGGGTGAAAAATCATTTTTATGTAACCTATAATTTCCTTCTAAGTAGGCTCTGTACCTTTAGAATTCAGTTATTTTGTGTTCCTGTGCTTTATGCTAATGAGCATAAAAGAGTCATACCTTAATTCGAAAAGATATCTTCATTCCTCAAGCCTTTTCGAGTTAACCCTTACTTTTGATTGACAGCATTCAGGGCGGGCCAGTTTTCGGCGGGCTGTAGAAGAGGAACGAATGAGACTGCTGGATTTTTACCATAAAAGGCGCAAAATATTTGCAGACCGTTATTTACGTTCAGAGGAGGAGTTTTGGAGAGGGAATAACGGCAATGAACCTTTGACAGCAGCGGCCAGCAAGGGGGGAGTAGAGGTCAATAGGTGAAATGCCAGTGACAGGTTCCCTTTAAATAAAACAGTAAGGGGGGCAATAAATGATAAAAAGAAAGTGTTCAAACTACTAAAGCAGGATGGTAGTGATGAGGCGTTAACCCTTTCCCGCTGCAGCCACTTTTGACCTTCCTGACAGAGCCTTATTTTTAAAATCTGACGTGTTACTTTATGTGGTAATGACTTTGGAATGCTTTTACCTATGCAAAGGATTCTGAGATTGTTTTCTCGTGACACATTGGACTTTAAGTTAGTGGTAAAATTTGGTCGATATATTCTGTATTTAATTGTGAAAAACACCAAAATGTAGCGAAAAGCTGCAAAAATTAGCATTTTTCTAAATTTAAATGTATCTGCTTGTAAAAAAAAGTAGTAATAACACACAAAATAGTTGCTAATTAACATTTACCATATGTCTACTTTATGTTTGCATCGTTTTTTGAACATCCTTTTATTTTTCTAGGACGTTACAAGTCTTAGAGCTTTAGCAGAGATTTCTCACATTTTCAAGAAAATTTCAAAAGGCTTCAGTTGTGAAGTGGCTTTGAGGGGCCTATACAATACAAACCACCATAAGTCACCCCATTTTAAAACCTGCACCCCTCAAAGTTTTCAAAACAGCATTTAGAAAGTTTCTTAACCCTTTAGGCGTTTCACAAGAATTAAAGCAAAGTGGAGGTGAAATTTTAAAAATGTTAATTTTTTTGCAGAAATTCATATTTAATCATTATTTTTTTTTGTAACACAGGTTTTACCAGAGAAACACGACTCAATATTTATTGCCAAAATTCTGTAGTTTTTAGAAATATCCCACATGTGGCCCTAATGTGCTAATTTCCAGAAGCACAGGTCTCAGATGCAAAGGAGCACCTAGTGGATTTTGGGGCCTCCTTTTTATTATAATATATTTTAGGCACCATGTCCGGTTTGAAGAGGTCTTGTGATGCCAAAACAAGGGAAACACCCCCAAAAAAGACCCCATTTAGGAAACTACACCCACAAGGAATTAATCTACAGTAGGTGTGTAGTGAGCATTTTGACCCAGAGGTGTTTCATAGATTTTATTAGAATTTGGACGTGAAAATGAAAAATTATTTTTTTTCCAATAAGATGCAGTTTTATTTTTTTTAAAAACCGATGTCTACAAGGAATAAAGAAAAAAAGCCCCCTGTAAAGCAACTTCTCTGGAGTACGGAAATACCCTATATGTGGCCATAAACTGCTGTTTGGGCACATGGCAGGGCTCAGAAGTGATGGAGCGCCATTTGGTTTTTGGAGCGCAGATTTTGCTGGATTGTTTTCTTGGCACCATGTCGCTTTTGCAAAGCGTCTGTGGGACTAAAACAGTGGAAACGACCCAAAAGTGACTCCATTTGGGATACTTCACCCCTTGAGGAATTAATTTAGGGGTGTAGTGAGCATATTGACATATTGGGCAGTGAAAATTAAAAAACAAATTTTTCTTCAATTAGACGTAGGTTTAGCTCTTTTATGGCTAGTCAATAAAGGTATCATACCGACAATACTTCTGTCTTTTTTTTTACACAAAAGTATTTAACATTGCATATAAATTTTCTCAACAAATAAAGGAGAAAAAGCACCCTAACATTTGTAAAGCAATTTCTCCCGAGTACGGCAATACCCAATATGTGGTCATAAACCGCTGTTTGGGCACACGGCAGGGCTCAGAGGGGAAGGAGCGCCATTTGGCTTTTGGGGTGCAGATTTTGCAGAATTGGTTTCTGGGCAATATGTCGCATTTGCAAAGCAACTGTGGGACCAAAACAGTGGAAATCCCCCATAAGTGACCCCATTTTGTTAACTACACCCCCAAGGTAATCAACTAGGGGTGTAGTGAGCATATTAACCCCGCAGATGTTTTTCCAGAAATTAGTGTGCACTCGATGTTGCAGAGTGAAAATGGGAATTTTTCCATAGATATGCCAATATGTGGTGCCCAGCTTGTGCCACTACAACAAGACAGCTCTCTAATTATTATGCTGTGTTTCCCGGTTTTACAAACATCCTACATGTGACCCTAATCTTTTGCCAGCTGACATCTGGGGATGATGGCACCGACTCAGCTTTTGAGCTGTGCCATCCATTTCTTATAAGTATATGACAATTTGCGGGAAGCACTGGCTTTCCATGATGTATACTTACGACAAATGTCGGGAAGGGGTTAAATAATTATAAAGTAAAAATTTGTTGTGTAAAAGACAAATAAAGACAACAAAGATTAAAACTGAGAGACTCCGTACCAAAAAATGCAGAAATAACCCAAAAATATTTTTCCGATACATAAATAATAAGAAACTGAAATTGCTGGCCCTCTCAAAAATAATCTGGGTATAATGGTGTAAAAGGATTGGAAAAGTCCAATCCATTAAATGCCTTTTTCTCTGCGCTATTGGTTCCTTCACAACAACGGAACCCTGACACAATGGTGACCAATGGAAACCATTAACAACGTTTCCGTCACCATTGAGATCAATGGTGAGGGAAATGGAAGCTAAGGTTTCCGTTTGCCTTTCTGTAGAGGGGTTAACTTGATGGAAACCTCAGACGGAACCCATCAACGGAAGTGCAACGCTGATGGGAACAGACCCTAAAACTGGAAAAAAACAACAATTTGTAATATACTTACTTTAGTAATTCTGTGTCAGTTCCAGGTCCTTCCTGTTTATAATCTGTATATGATGATATAATGTCCATATGACAACAGCAGCCAATCACCACTATATGATGTGATGTCAGCATGGATGGAACATCATAGCCATGGGCCTTAATCAGTTGCCGAGCTCACATGGACATGATGATTTATGGATGCCGCATCATCACCCACAGAAATACAGAAATACTAACATAAGTATATTACAATTTAGTTTGCTTTCCAGTTTTGGCCATACTAAATATTAGGATATGTTCACACGCAAACTCAAAAACGTCTCAAAATACGGAGCTGTTTTCAAGGGAAAACCGCTCCTGATTTTCAGACGATTTTTATGCCACTCGCGATTTTCGCAGCATTTTTTGCGGCGTTTCTTTACGGCCATTTTTGGAGCTGTTTTCTATAGAGTCTATGAAAAATGGCTCCAAAAACGTCCCAAGAAGTGACAGGCACTTCTTTTTAGCGGACGTTTTTTTTATGCGTAAAAAAACGGCCCATTGGAACAGAACGCCGTTTTTCCCATTGCAATCAATAGGCAGATGTTTGGAGGCATTCTGCTTCTGATTTTTCGTCCGTTTCCAGCCCGAAAAACAGCCAAAAATAGCCAGTGTGAACATACCCTTAAAGGTAAACCGTCAGCGACTTTATGTTGCTCGCCCAGCATATAGTAGTGACAGACATGCTGATATCAGAGGTCTGTCACTTATTTCTGATAGTTACGTTATTTTGGAGTACTTACATTTAATACTCCATTTCCCCTGCAGCAGCCAGACAAGGCTTACCCAACAAAAGTCAGGAGACTACAACATTTTCTACATTTAATTTGCTGGCTTTATTGCTTTATTCACGTGTGATATTTTGGTGCCTTTTTGCCATAGTTATATATATATATATATATATATATATATATATATATATATATATATACAACCCCATTTAAGAACTTTTATGGCATAATAATCTATATGCTGATTTTAATAGACTTCCTTTTGTAAAACATTCAAGAATCTATACAAAAAAATTATTTCCAGTATATTCATTATAGTATTCTTTGTATATAAAGTAGATTTTTGATAACTGCATAAAAAAAGCATTACAAGTTCTTTCAGTTTTTATTTGTTATATTTTTTTATGATTATGTGTTTCTCTCCTATTTTAACACACAAAGTAGGTTAGGTTATGAGAGGATATTGACAGACAGCCCCACTTACGTGTTTTCAGAAAGTATGAATTTTGGATGTAATTAACACTTGATACTTATTGATAGTTTAGAGTCTGCTTTCTAATCCAAGTTTCTTTTTTTTTTTTTTTACTACTTACTCTCAGAGGAGTGGGAATATAACAGCTGTTTGCTTGGCTCACCTTCAGGTGCTGCACCAATGACCTTCAGCACAAGCAGCGCATATGCTAAAGTGCTGTAGCGTGAGCAGCAGGCTGAAAGAGAGCAATTCACTTTATGATACTATTATTTTCCTGTGATTGCAACCCAATGCCATTAATGTTAAAATTTCCCTAGAATTCACTTGAATATTTTTAATGAAAAAATAGCAGAAGCCAAGCTTTTTCTGGCTAATAAATTCTTTAGAAATATAACACATATTTGGATGTTAAATGTCAATGATTATTAAGAGAGACTCAATTTCAACAAAATGACTGACATTTATTTGTTTTCGTATTGGACACATCTCATCTGGCATATGTGTATGCAGTGAAGCTTGTAATCGTGTCACCTAGGAGAACTGAATGTAAATCCTAACCATCCGTTGCTTTTGCAATGCTAAGTACAAATTCCATTATAACTAAACTGTGCTATGTGATCACAATGGACCCTACCAAGACTTATTAAGGAATAATATATGTAAATTATACGCAGCCTACATTACCCAATAAGGGATTTACTTTCACTGACTAATCAAAGTTAATCTCTAATTGACTGCTATGGATTTATGAACACTCATTTATATTTTTTATTAAGGTTATACAAAATAATAAAAACATTTTTAAATATCATATTGCTCATTGGACAGTACATTTTACTTTGCAAACTTGGAGCCTTAGGTTCAAGTCCAACCAAGTGCAATATATTAATGGGCTTTGTACATTCTGGGTTTCCACAAACAGAATACCAGATGAATCAAATACTGCAGTGTTACCTCAGAAACTGTCACGTCACAGCATGAAAACTGTATAGATCTTCTTCCCTATGCAGAGTTCGTCTACAAACATTATCTTGGAAAATCCACTCCAAACACTCCTTTTTTAACATTTATGGATAGAACCCTAAAGTACCTCTTCTATACTTTGTGCCTTCTGTGGTTCCACCTACCAATACCATTCAAACAGAATTCTTACAGATTTGGCCGAAAACCAAGGATTCCCTGTGTAAACCTGTCTCCCGTTATAAAAAAAAAGTACAGACAAGAAAGGTATGTTTCCTCCTCAATTTTAACCTGGGGACAGGGTCTGGCTCTCATGTAAATACATCTTCTTTTTTTTTTCAGGCTCCTTGTTACAAGTTTGCTTCATGATTTTTTGGGTCCTTATACAGTTTTGATGCATGTTAATCCAGTATCTCCCAAGCTTTACATCCCCACATCTTTGCACATATCGAATTAATTTAATGTATCTCTTCTTAAGCCTCTGGTTCTGCATTGCTCCTCGAAAAAGTTTTCTGGCCTCTTGATTGAATCAACTGGTCCTGATGCTGAGTTTGAAGTCAATGATATTTTGGCTGTCAAAAGGGCCAGATGAAAACTGTTCTATCTTGTTCACTGTAAAAAAAAATGTTCTAAAGAAGATGTGTTGGGAACCTATAGAAAACATCAATGCTCCATTGCTGATCTGTAAATTCTTTCAACGATTTCCTCACAAACCTAAGAAGAGGGGGCATGAGGTGGGTACTGTCATAGGCAGCTGCTGTTTTGGGCTTTTCCCCCCTTCTACCTGTGGCCACCATCCCGCTCCTACCTTTGGCCGGCATCCCATGTTGCTGCTCTGATGCTCTCTCCTGCAACTACTGTGCTCCGCTCATGTACGCGCTGACCTAAAGTTTTTTAAACAGACGTTATGCACCAATGGTTCTGATTCTACACCAATGCCATCTTGTCCCATGCTTTTTAAGGTTCCTTTCCCCATGTTAACTAAAGGTCAATGACAAAGGCATCTACATCTTAGATTAAATATGGGGATGTAGCAGCACTTTATATAGCAGGCATGTGGTTTGTACTGTATATGGGCAACATGTGGATGCCTCTATGTTTGAGGTACTGTGGCTGTCCGTTTATTTGTGCCCCTACTTGCCAGTGTTACAGGGGCAGCAAAAGCACTTAGAAGGCACGACACAAAAATTTGTGGCTCGTGTTCTACTGTTTCAAAAGAACTTAATAAAGGTGCTTCCTAGTAACAGATTTCCTTTGGTTCTTTAAAGTTAATTTACACTCTCAAATACCATTTAAAAAAAAAAAATCGGTTCAAATCTCTGATGATTATTATCTTAATAGTGGTTGGAGCGACGGTTTTCTCATACAGAGCTCCAAATCCGGTGCATAGATATATGTTGTGCAGTCATGAAATTAATCACTTGCCTGAAATTGTATAGGTCTCTCTTGTTCCCCCAAAACAGCTGTGACCCATTGAGGTACAGACGCCACAAGACCTCCTGAAGGTGCCCCATAGCTCTGTGGCACCAAAATGTTAGCAGCAGATCTTTTAAAGGGGTTTTCCAATAAGAGACATTTATGACATCCACAGGATATGTCATAAATGTCAGATAGATGCGGGTCCCCCCTCTGAGACTTGCACCTATCTCTAGTATGGGGCCCCCGAAACCCCATTCTACCTCTCTGTGTTGTGGCCGAATCATGTGATTGAGCTATGCTGTTTTTGTAAGTCCCATAGAACTGAATGGTAGTTACAGAAACAGTGCAGCTCGCTTGCTACGCTGCTGCCATTCACTTCTATGGGAGTTACGAAAACAGCGTACCTCAGCGAGCTATGCTGTTTCCGTAATTCTTGGTTGGAAAACACACACACTCAGCCACAATAGAGAGCAGTAGAACAGGGTTTAGGGGGCCAAGGTCTAGAGATAGGTGTGGGTCCCAGAGGTGGGACCGGCATCTATCTGAATTTATGACATATCCTGTGGATATTAAACCTACAAAAGGACCTCAAAATAAGGTACAACAGGGCAGAGGAGAAACCCCAAGCCAACTAGGAAAACAACCTATAAGCGCACGAGCGCCAGGGACATAACATCCCAGTAGAATCTGAAAGTAAATACCATGGATATGTCATAAATGTCTATGATGGGAAAACCCCTTTAAGTCATGTAAATTGGATCAAACTGTTTTTTCTAGCACATCCCACAGGAGCTTGATTGGATTAAGATCTGGGGAATTTGGATGCCAACTCAACACCTTGAACAATTGTTGCAGTGTGGCAGGCTGCATTATCCTGTTTAAAGAGGCCACTGCCATGAAGGAATACCATTGCAATGAGGGCTGTTCTTGGTCTGCAACAATACGTACAGTTTGTAGGTGGCATGAATCAAAGTAACATATACATGAATGCCAGAACCCAAGGTTTCCCAGTAGGACATTGCCCAGAGCATCACACTACCTACGCCAGCTTGCCTTCTTCTCATACCGATGCACATGCACACCCGGCACTTTCAGTAGTGGACAGGGGTCCGCATGGGCACTCTGACTGTTCTGCAGCTACGCAGCCCAAAATGCAGCAAGTAGCGATGTACTGTGTGCTTTGACACCTTTCTATTATAGTCAGCATTAACTTTTCTGCAATTTGTGCTACAGTAGCTCTTTTATGGGATCACACCAGACAGGCTAGTTTTCCGAGGAGCACTTTGTGGATTCTCTGACCCAGTCGTCTACTCATCACAAATTGACCCCTGTCAGAGTCTCTTAGATCTATATGGTTGTATATTTTTCCTGCTTCCAACACATTAACTTCAAGAACTAACTGATCACTTGCTGTCTAATATATCCCACCCCTTGACAGGTGCCATTGTAACATAATAATTAATTTCATTTATTTTACCTGTTTGTGGTTTTGATTGATTTTAATATAAAACAGTATGCAGTAAGATCATTAGCTCTTTCTAATAGTGGTTTGGGTAGCCAGCATGTTATCTTTTAAATCTATGTCTATGCAGGGAGCTCTGTATAAGAAAAACGGAGCTCTGACCACTATAAAGTTATTTTAAGAAATTACACATTATAGAATTAACCTGAAAATAGCATGATGATAAAAGGTGGAGATTCCTTTTAAAGTAACCCTGCGATTCCTATGTTAAACATTGATGTCTGAGAAGAGAAAAAAGTACACAGTGCCACATGGTGCAAGATAAACCTTGATAGGTACAGTAATGGATAGCAATGGTAAGTTGTTACACTCAAAGTAAGAGCTTGTACTGGCAGGTACAGCTTGGAGATGTAGGCAATATTGTAACAAGGTTGCAGCTTCCAATATCCAGGTACCGGCAACAATTGTATTGTGCCGCGAGTGAATAGCAATTGATATCTTTTAATTGCTATGTTAAACATTGGATTAGAAAAGCACCCCAACATAATGCAAGACAAATTTATAAAAATATCTCTATAGACAAATATTCAATAATAAAGTGGACCTAAATTCTGTAATTATTAATGTATCATCTGTTCAGGATATTAAAAGTAAAGTGTATGGACAGCTGCTCATATGACATTCTCCATTGCTCACAATTCACATTACAATAGTGTATGTTAGTAACTGGTTATTCATCTGGAAATTATTTTCTGCAGCTAAAGCTTTGGATAGTTGATTGGTTTGGATCACAAAGGCCATTTCACTCCAGTCTATTTGAGCTGCATTAGCTTTTATCCACAGATTGTCATACATTGCCCTAAGCTCCATCCAAGCAGTTTATTTAGTTCCAGTAGTAATTTTCCACATGCGTATTTCCCTAAGCATCTATTTACATTCAACTTTTACTAAAGTAGTAAAACATGTATCATATTTATTCTGTAGATTCAGTCACTAAAGATCCCCATTGCCATATACAGAAGAAAGAAAGTAAAATAACCTTCCTCTACCCACCGTATCCCACCCCTCAGTTCTCGCACTTGTTGCAGTTAGATTTATCTATAGCCACAATTTTCTAGCAAAGACTATGCATAATATAGATTTTCTCTTTCATACCACCTCTATGTAGTGCAAAACTCAATATGGCATTTGTGTAATATTATGTATTTTTCCAGACATCCATACTGTTATAGTTTACATGTTTACCCTTCTAAAAAGTTTCATTAAAAAGATAATAGAAAAGAAAGGGGTTGTCTCAGAAACCAGCCCTGTGCTCATCTGTTATTGTATGGGGAAGCCATACATTTCCCCTGCAGTGGCCACTGCAGAGGAAATGGAGCATTACAAGCCAGCCATTAAAATGAATTGCCGACTATGTACTTCATCCAGTGCCGGCCTTAGGGGTGTGCAAGTGCACAGGGTGCTGCCCCCTCCAAACACGTAGGGGGCGCCACTGGGCTCTGCCTCTACTCTGTGCTCTGTTCTTAGTTACACACACAAACTAAGAGCCAAGGAACAAGAGAAGAGGAGGAAGCTCCACCCACAGCCCGTCCTGCACGAAGCAGGTGATCCTGTCAGCATGCAGAGATGGTGATTGTCTGTGTGTCTCTGTGTGTATATGTGTGTGTATGCAGTGTGTGTCTCTGTGTATACAGTATGTGTGTCTGTGTGTATACAGTATGTGTCTGTGTGTATACAGTATGTGTCTTTGTGTGTATACAGTATGCATCTCTGTGTTTGTATGTGTATAGGTCACAATGTGTGTGTGTCTCTGTGTATACAGTGTATGTCTCTGTGTTTGTATATGTATATGTTAGTGTGTATGTCTCTGCATGTGTTTATGTCTCTTTGTAAAAGTGTGTGTTCATAAAACAAAGATATCTGCTGCCTCCTATATACCCTGCTGCCCCTTTTATATCCTGCTGCCCCTATATACCCTGCTGCCCCCTTAATATCCTGCTGCCCCTATATACCCTGCTGCCCCCTATATACCCTGCCGCCCCTATATATCCTGCTGCCCCCTATATACCCTGCTGCCCCTTATATACCCCGCTGCCCCTTATATACTCTGCTGCCCCTTATAAACCCTGCTGCCCCTTATAAACCCTGCTGCCCCTTATATACTCTGCTGCCATATATATATATATATATATATATATGCCTGTGTGTGTGTGTGTGTGTTTATATGTGTCTGTGGGTATAGACATTACAACATTATCTGTACACAGAGAGTTATCACTGTGTTATCTGTTGTGTTACATGGGACTGCAGGCAACATCTACTACATTATCTGTACTCAGAGAGTTATCACTGTGTTATCTGTGGTGTTACATAGGACTGCAGGCAACATCTACTACATTATCTGTACTCAGTTGTTACTGTGTGTTATCTGTGGTGTTACATAGGGCTGCACGTGACATCTACAACATTATCTGTACTGGGTATACATGGATCTGTTTGTGAATGTGTCCTTGCGCTTGTATATATGTGCGTTTTATGTATTTGTATATGTCCCTGTCTGTGTATTTATCTGCCGGTGTGTGTGTGTGTGTGTGTGTGTGTCTGTACGTCTATATATTTACCTGTATGTATATATTCCAGATGTGTGTATGTATATTTGCCTGTATGTCTAAATATCTGTCTTTATGTATGTACAGTATACACTACCATTCAAAAGTTTAGGGTCACTTAGAAATTTCCTTATTTTTTCAAGAAAAGCACAGTTTTTTTCAATGAAGATAACATTAAATTAATCAGAAATACACTCTATACATTGTTAATGTGCTAAATGACTATTCTAGCTTCAAACGTCTGGTTTTTAATGCAATATCAACATAGGTGTATAGAGGCCCATTTCCAGCAACCATCACTCCAGTGTTCTAATGGTACATTGTGTTTGCTAACTGTGTTAGAAGGCTAATGGATGATTAGAAAACACTTGAAAACCCTTGTGCAATTATGTTAGCACCGCTGTAAACAGTTTTGCTGTTTAGAGGAGCTATAAAACTGACCTTCCTTTGAGCTAGTTGAGAATCTGGAGCATTACATTTGTGGGTTTGATTAAACTCGCAAAATGGCTAGAAAAAGAGAGCTTTCATGTGAAACTCGACAGTCTATTCTTGTTCTTAGAAATGAAGGCTATTCCATGCGAGAAATTGCCAAGAAACTGAAGATTTCCTACAATGGTGTGTACTACTCCCTTCAGAGGACAGCACAAACAGGCTCTAACCAGAGTAGAAAGAGAAGTGGGAGGCCCCGCTGCATAACTGAGCAACAAGACAAGTACATTAGAGTCTCTAGTTTGAGAAATAGACGCCTCACAGGTCCTCAACTGGCAGCTTCATTAAATAGTACCCGCAAAACGCCAGTGTCAACGTCTACAGTGAAGAGGCAACTCTGGGATGCTGGACTTCAGGGCAGAGTGGCAAAGAAAAAGCCATATCTGAGACTGGCTAATAAAAGGAAAAGATTAATATGGGCAAAAGCACACAGACATTGGACAGAGGAAGATTGGAAAAAAGTGTTATGGACAGTCGAATCGAAGTTTGAGGTGTTTGGATCACACAGAAGAACATTTGTGAGACGCAGAACAGCTGAAAAGATGCTGGAAGAGTGCCTGACGCCATCTGTCAAGCATGGTGGAGGTAATGTGATGGTCTGGGGTTGCTTTGGTGCTGGTAAAGTGGGAAATTTGTACAAGGTAAAAGGGATTTTGAATAAGGAAGGCTATCACTCCATTTTGCAACGCCATGCCATACCCTGTAGACAGCGCTTGATTGGAGCCAATTTCATCCTACAACAGGACAATGACCCAAAGCACACCTCCAAATTATGCAAGAACTATTTAGGGAAGAAGCAGGCAGCTGGTATTCTATCTGTAATGGAGTGGCCAGCGCAGTCACCAGATCTCTACCCCATAGAGCTGTTGTGGGAGCAGCTTGATCGTATGGTACGCAAGAAGTGCCCATCAAGCCAATCCAAATTGTGGGAGGGGCTTCTGTAAGCATGGGGTGAAATTTCTCCCGATTACCTCAGCAAATTAACAGCTAGAATGCCAAAGGTCTGCAATGCTGTAATTGCTGCAAATGGAGCATTCTTTGACGAAAGCAAAGTTTGAAGGAGAATATTATTATTTGAAATAAAAATCATTATTTCTAACCATGTCAATGTCTTGACTATATTTTCTAGTCATTTTGCAACTCATTTGATAAATATAAGTGTGAGTTTTCATGGAAAACACAAAATTGTCTGGGTGACCCCAAACTTTTGAACGGTAGTGTATATGTTCCAGTATGTGCATGTCTAAATATGTGGTTAATTTTTAGTTTGTGTAGGGGGCGGCAATAGAGAGTCCCGCACAGTGCGCCATAGAACCTAAGGCTGGCCCTGACTGCATCAACATGCTGTGTCCATAAGTCTATGTTCTCAATCTTAGTGGGAAGTCCTGAACAACGGATCCCCCAATATGACATCTATATGCCCTAGTAGGTATATTGACAAGGGGTTACTCTTTTTAGACAACCTCTTTAAAATAGGAAAATCAGATTCACTAGGGGCTATTTAATATTTATAGAATATAGTACCTGATACTGTAAAGTACAAGGTTTTGGGCTGGTAGGTTATATAGGTCACAGAACTCCGAGGTAAGTTGTAAAGTAGGGTTGTCACGATACCAGAATTTGGACTTCGATACCGATACTTAGAGTAGTATTGCGATACTCGATACCAAAACGATACGTTGCCAACAATAAAAACACACAAAAATGTCCTTCCGTTTTCTGTTGTGAGGCACATGGTGTTATCAATTTTGAACCTCCATGTGCCTCACATTAATATTAATTAACCCCATCATGCACCACACACATTAACCCAATGTTGCCCATTAAGGCTGTGAGCGAGGTACTTGATGGGATCACTTACTATATTGGTTTTAATGGGCAACGTTTGGTTAATCAGTGAGGGAAATGATGGGGTTAATTACTATTAGGGTTTATTCACATGGCTGTGTTTGGTCCGTGATATATGCATTGAATGTCGCCTGCATTTCCCGGACCGAACACCGTATAAGAAGCCGGGCTCCTAGCATCAGTTATCTATGATGCTAGGAGTTGGTGCCTCCCCGCGGGAAAACTGTCCTGTACTGTAATCTTAGGCAGTGACTCCTAGCATCATAGATAACTGATCAACTGATGCTAGGAGCCCGGCTTCTTAAACGGTGTTCGGTCCGGGAAATGCAGGAGACATACGATCCCTTTATCACGGACCAAACACAGCCATGTGAATAAGCCATAATAGTAATTAACCCCATTATTTCCCTCACAGATTAACCCAATGTTGCCCATTATAGTAAGAGATCCCATCAAGTACCTCGCTCACACTCATAATGGACAACATTGGGTTAATGTGTGAAGTACATAATAGGGTTAATTACTATTAATGTAAGGCGCATTGAGTTTCAAAATTCATAGCACCACATGCCTCACATTAATAAGTGACTTCATCATTTCCCTCACATAATGGCAACATTGGGGTTAATGTGGGTCACATTAACCCCAATGTTCCTCAATGCTAGCTGCAAAAAATACTAGTGCCAGCTCTAGTGCCTTTATTTCAAGCTTTTGCTCTGTTCTAACTAATACCTGCCTGAGGCTGGTCTGTCACTACACTGCAGCGCTGTCCGGATTCCACACTAGCGGCGCGAGCGACACAGGCACGTCATCAGAAACCCACTGCCTGTGCCGCTCGTGACATTCCCCTCCCTACCCCTTTTCACATACTCAGATTATCATTGGTGGCAGTAGAGAAAGGAGGGAGGAGCGGTTCTTCCTCCTACTATGATGCGGCCGGCACTAAGGACGAGTGGAGCGGGTACTGCGCGCGCCATGTTCTCTTCATTCATTTTAATACTGAGCTGTGCTGCCGCACATAGAAGAAAAATACATAAATTGGCGGTATCGAACCGTTTGCCCCCGCACAGCATGGAAATAGTATTGAGATTTCGATGCATCGTGCATCCCTATTGTAAAGTTCTTTAAAATTTGTAGTGGGAGTACAAGAACCTCTTGAAGAGTAAAGCCGAATGCACACAATGCATACTATGTGCGGATTTGCTGCACATATTTTCCTGTAGCAAAACCGCAGCATAATACAGTACCAGCAAAGCAAATGAGATTTCAAGTAATCTCATCTACACATTGCAGAATTTTTCTGCGTGTAAATTGACGTGCGGTGCATATTTTAAAATCCACATCATGTCAATTTATCTTGCATTTCTGCAATTGTAACTGATAAGTTTATAAAATAACACACAAAAATGTGCAGCATAAAACCACACCTATTTCCGCATCAAAATGTAAAAACCGCACCTAAAAAAATGCATTAAAAAAACGCACTATTAGGTGCAGATATTACCCACGGAATTACCTGCGTTTACCTGCGGCTCTGATGCAAATTTTCTGCACCAAATTAGGCAACGTGGGCATGTAGCTTAAGGGGGAGATTCCTGTCCACAATTTGATTATTATAAGCTCATTGTTTTTTTTCAAAAAGAAGGTAACTGCGGTGTATCTTATTGTTGCTGAAACACAACAGCTGCTGAAGAACCCCTTTTTTTAAGTAAAGGAGAATTACATGTCAGTTAATCAGTGGCTGGCACATGACAAGGAACTTTCTGCAAACACTATCTGTTACAGGCAACTCCTGCGTTAAGAGTTTATAAATGTCTATGTGGCCCTACTGTATCATCAGGTTCTGACATCAGAATTTGTTGTTTTCCTCTTTTTATAATTTACCATGCCATTAGGGAATATAATACAGTATATTATTTCCCTTATTAACTATAGAGCATACACTTTATTTTTTGCATTTTATGACTTTATATTTGTTTGTTCACTTTATTGGTGTAAGCTTCATTGCATTGCTTCATATAATGTAATGTGCAAGTCTTTTTTTGTATATTAGTCATGTATAATATGGGGCATGTATTGATTTATCAAGTCATGATGGATGAAATTATATAATTGATGTATTAAAGAGAGATATTGATTCATGCACTCTAATTATAAATTAGTTATAGATGATAAATTACTATTAATATTTTTTTACTTAGTGCAACAATTGTACAACAATTTATTATGTTTCAATCTGGATTTATTATATCCTCCAAGAGGAATTTTTTTTTTTTTTTTACATTTAGCCGTTCAGCATTTTTAGGCATCCTAAAATATTATCGTTGTCCGCAGCACATATCCCTGTGTAAACAGAGAGATGTGCGGCAGAAATTATAGAAATGATTGGGGATGAGGAATTTGAGTAACGAGCGCTTGTCCCCATACATTACAGATAATAGCTCCCTGTGAAAGGAGCAAATAAGCACCGATCTACGAGCTGTCTCGTTGATCGGCGCTCGTTTACACGGCCCTTGTCGGCCCGCGTAATAGGGTCCTTACATTTAGCAGGCTACTACAATATGCAATATAACCGCTGCCTGAAGAATCATAGACTTCATTGTAGAAAAGTCCAGAATGAAGAATTGGCTGCCGGCACTTGAGACATAGTTGGTACTGGGGGAGGAACTTGTGGGTGCTGACTGTAGACAATCCTACATGGTTATTGTAGGGGAATTCTGCCCAAGAATTAAATGTAATTTCACTGTCTAGTTTGATAGAAATCTAATTGTGCTCCCACAATATGAGTAAATTATATAGTTCACTGAAGTAACAATAAAGTAAAAAATACCTTTTAATTAGTAACTAGTTAAAAACAGGGGTAACACACCACTGTGACATAAGCCCCACCGTGATTGTTAAAAAACGTATTAAACAAAAAACACTGAGTCATTGTGATACATCTAACTCGGTGTTTATAACAATATTATGTCTGGAAACAGCATATATCCAGGGCACATCAGTAGTACAATCCCAAAATAAAGCACAGGCGTCCGAATAGATCGGGTCTCCTAGTGCTGGGTGTAACACGATATGACTATCCCCAATGCAAACATTCCATAAACAGAACAACGACCCTACGCGTTTCAGGTACTCATCCTCAGGGGTCCGTATAATGGTAACTCTGGCCTTCACACCAGCGATAGAATCCTTTAACAGCAGATATTCTGCTGTGCGTCACGGCAAAGATGCACGTATTGATGTCAACGGCATACTTCATTGCAGGCGCTACGTTACTATAAACGCTAAACTCCACCCCTCGTATTCTAGCGGCAAACATGAACTGACCAATCCCCACACCCTCACGATTAGTGACACCTGCCCATGTGACCCCCCGCCGTCAGCTGACAACCAGGGGTCATCATCGGCCGCATCAAGCCGCACGCGCAGGCGCAGTAGAAGTCAGGGACAATTCGCCCAGACTGCCAAAATAGGAGAAGGTAAGCGCTACACGATAATGGATTGTAAGTAAATCTCGCGGGACAGTTAAACACCGCAAGTAGGCTACCTCACAAAGCAACTAAAAATGTAATTAATCACATGTAGGGTGGAAGGAAATACGATCCCTCATGACATGGGGGACCGAGAGACGATCGCCGTTAAAAAACGGCAGACCAATAGGGCCATCTCAAACCTACATGTGTTGGGCAAAAATGAACTCACCCACCCCCTGGGCAACCCAAGGGAGATAGGTCGTCCATACGGAGTGTTAAATAAAACATGTATAATTAGTCTGCTCATTTAAACCTGCTGGATGTATGCATTCCAGTCTGTGGATCCATTGTGCTTCTTTGCGTAAAATCAGGTTATCCCAATCACCTCCTCTTTTGGGGGGTCTAACAAGTTCAATAGCTTGAAACTTTAAACATGCTGCCTGGCCTTGGTGTTTGGCATGCACATGCTTAGATATTGGGGTGTCCCTATCATGGACAATATCTCCAACATGCTCCCTAATACGGCGACGAAATTGTCGTGCTGTTTTTCCCACATAGTTAAGGGGGCATGGACATGTGATTAGGTAGACCACTCCCGCAGTCTTGCAATTGACATAATCCCGAATAGTGTATTGTTTCTGTGTGGTGACGCTAGTGAAGCTATTACCTTTAAAAATGAAATCACAGGCTTTACAGCTACCACACCTAAAGGTGCCTGGTATTTGTCTGTCCAGCCACGTGCCCCTAGGTGAAATGGGGTCAAAACAGCTGTGCATGACTCTGTCCCTTATATTTTTCCCTCTCCGATAGGTGACAGACGGCCTCTGTGTGATTTGATCTACCAGATCTGTATCAGAACTGAGAATACGCCAATACCTATTCAGTATCTGCATAATATCATTTTGTTTGGAATCATAGGTACCTATGAGTCTTGTGACCTGTTCTTCTTTCCGTTTTTTAGGGACCAGAAGACATTGCCTATCAGCATCCCTTGCTCCCTCATAGGCCTTCCTGATAACCCTCTCGGGGAAACCTCTGTCCTTCAATCTTGTTTTGAGCTCCTTGGCCTGGAACTCAAAATCACCCATAGAACTACAATTCCTACGTACTCTCATAAATTGGCCTTTTGGTATGCCACTTTTGAGGGAATGGGGATGACAGCTATTCCATTGCAGGAAACTATTTGTTGCTGTTTCTTTCCTATGTACCTTAGTGTGGATTGTGCCATCTGATGTTTTTGTGATTTTCAAATCTAAAAAAGACAATTCTTTCTCACTGATCTCACATGTGAATTTAAGTCCTACATCATTCTTGTTGAGGGCTGCTACAAAATTGTGGAACTCATCCGCTGTAGAGTTCCAGAGGATCAACACGTCATCAATATATCTAATCCATAATCCAACAGATGAAGTCCAATTGACAAATTTGTCCCCAAAGACAATTGTCTCCTCCCACCAGCCAAGAAATAAATTTGCATAGGTGGGAGCAGCAGGACTCCCCATTGCAGTACCACATTTCTGATGGAAAATTTTGTCTTCAAAAATAAATATATTTCTTTCAAGAACAAACTGTAATAACTGCATGACAAACTGGTTATGAGCTACAAACTGGGTACCTCTAGATCCCAAATAGTACTCGACCGCTTTATAGCCACATTTGTGCGGTATGGATGAATACAACGCCTCGACATCCAGACTCGCCAAAATGGTATCTTTCTCCAGGGAAATGCCATCAATCTGTTTCAGGACATCCATTGTGTCACGCACATATGATGTGAGACTCAAAACAAAGGGACGCAACACTTGGTCAACATACGTGCTCACATTTTGAGTTAAATTATTTATGCCTGAAACAATAGGTCTGCCACGTAAAGGAGGATAACCTTTGTGGATTTTGGGCAGGCTATAGAAACACGCCATAACAGGAAATTGTGGGTATAAAAACCCAAATTCCCCTGCACTAATCAAAGATCTGCTCTTTGCATCACTCAAAATGCTCAGCAACTCTTTCTTGAATAATGCCGTGGGGTTATCCTTTAAAATGGTATAGCAGTCATGGTTAAATAAAATGTCCTCACACATCTTCTTATAGCCATCCCTGCTCATGACCACAATGTTCCCACCTTTATCGGATGATTTGAGAACAATATTCTCTTTTTTCTCTAAAGTGGTCAGAGCTAATCGTTCAGACCAAGACAAATTATTATCCATTCCCCTGCTATCCTGACTGAGACTTTTGATCTCATCTCCCACCATATCCACAAATAAATCCACATTGGTAAAGTCTCCTATAGGTGGCAATTTCCTACTCTTCATTTTAAGGTTGGTGAAGGGACCTATACCTGGAGTGCGTCCAGATTCCTCTAATAGCCCCTCAAGGGCCGAAAGACCTTCCATATCAGACTCCTCTAGGCCTAATTCCATGCATTTTTTTCTATTATGGTGTTTAAAAATTTTTATCCATTTAAGTTTGCGAGCAAATAAATTGAGATCTTTTATCCACGAAAATGAGTCAAATTTAACTGTAGGGACAAAGGAAAGTCCCTTTTCTAATAGTGTAATCTCTGATGCACTCAAATTATATTCAGAAAGGTTAATGATTTGAAGCCTATCCATGTTATTCCCCTTCACTAATCCTTTTGACCCCTCAGCATATAGCGGGAAATGGGAGGATTGTTGGCTAAAAAATTATTGCCACTATTAGAAGAGGCTCTCCCACGGCCTCTGTTTCTACTTCTTGCTCCTCCCCTAAATTTGTGTTTCCCACCACTACCGCCAAAGAATGGGCCCACTCTTTCAGAGTCTGTAGTTTCACTCTCTGATGTGGAAGGGTCAGATTCCCTCGGCCCCCTATTGGTCTGTTGATATTGCTGTTGTTGTGTAGTGACAAAATCATACGCTTTTTTCTCCCTAAATTCCTGTAGGTCTCTCTGGAATTGGAAGTGTTTTCGTTCCTTAAGATGATTAGTAAACCTTTCCAAAGTTTGTTGGAGGATTTTGTCCCTTTTTTCAAAACCTGGGGTATCTACCAAGGACTTGGCTGCCTCAATCTCTTTTTTAAGCTCAACACTAATAAAGTCAAACTGGACTTTTTCTTCCTCTACCAAGATCTGCATCAGCCTAAGTGAGCTCCCTGTAATCTCCTGTTCCCACCTTTCTTTAATATTAGCGGTTTTTAATCTTAATGCTGGGACAATGGGGACCCTGAGACCTCTGGGAACTATCTTATTCTTTAAATAGTTTTCCAGACTCTGGATCTCCCACCAACTTCTAGTATAATCTTTGTGCAGTCTATTAAGATTTTTAAAGGTGGATTTGAGAGATGCACCCTGAACTGTATACGTCAGTTCACACTCTGAAAAGACGCTTTTGGCCTCACTCATCCACCCATCTGTGTTTAATTCAGAAAGTGCAAAGGCTGCCATACCTAGATAAACTGAAATTATTAACTGTATGGATTAAATGTAATTTCACTGTCTAGTTTGATAGAAATCTAATTGTGCTCCCACAATATGAGTAAATTATATAGTTCACTGAAGTAACAATAAAGTAAAAAATACCTTTTAATTAGTAACTAGTTAAAAACAGGGGTAACACACCACTGTGACATAAGCCCCACCGTGATTGTTAAAAAACGTATTAAACAAAAAACACTGAGTCATTGTGATACATCTAACTCGGTGTTTATAACAATATTATGTCTGGAAACAGCATATATCCAGGGCACATCAGTAGTACAATCCCAAAATAAAGCACAGGCGTCCGAATAGATCGGGTCTCCTAGTGCTGGGTGTAACACGATATGACTATCCCCAATGCAAACATTCCATAAACAGAACAACGACCCTACGCGTTTCAGGTACTCATCCTCAGGGGTCCGTATAATGGTAACTCTGGCCTTCACACCAGCGATAGAATCCTTTAACAGCAGATATTCTGCTGTGCGTCACGGCAAAGATGCACGTATTGATGTCAACGGCATACTTCATTGCAGGCGCTACGTTACTATAAACGCTAAACTCCACCCCTCGTATTCTAGCGGCAAACATGAACTGACCAATCCCCACACCCTCACGATTAGTGACACCTGCCCATGTGACCCCCCGCCGTCAGCTGACAACCAGGGGTCATCATCGGCCGCATCAAGCCGCACGCGCAGGCGCAGTAGAAGTCAGGGACAATTCGCCCAGACTGCCAAAATAGGAGAAGGTAAGCGCTACACGATAATGGATTGTAAGTAAATCTCGCGGGACAGTTAAACACCGCAAGTAGGCTACCTCACAAAGCAACTAAAAATGTAATTAATCACATGTAGGGTGGAAGGAAATACGATCCCTCATGACATGGGGGACCGAGAGACGATCGCCGTTAAAAAACGGCAGACCAATAGGGCCATCTCAAACCTACATGTGTTGGGCAAAAATGAACTCACCCACCCCCTGGGCAACCCAAGGGAGATAGGTCGTCCATACGGAGTGTTAAATAAAACATGTATAATTAGTCTGCTCATTTAAACCTGCTGGATGTATGCATTCCAGTCTGTGGATCCATTGTGCTTCTTTGCGTAAAATCAGGTTATCCCAATCACCTCCTCTTTTGGGGGGTCTAACAAGTTCAATAGCTTGAAACTTTAAACATGCTGCCTGGCCTTGGTGTTTGGCATGCACATGCTTAGATATTGGGGTGTCCCTATCATGGACAATATCTCCAACATGCTCCCTAATACGGCGACGAAATTGTCGTGCTGTTTTTCCCACATAGTTAAGGGGGCATGGACATGTGATTAGGTAGACCACTCCCGCAGTCTTGCAATTGACATAATCCCGAATAGTGTATTGTTTCTGTGTGGTGACGCTAGTGAAGCTATTACCTTTAAAAATGAAATCACAGGCTTTACAGCTACCACACCTAAAGGTGCCTGGTATTTGTCTGTCCAGCCACGTGCCCCTAGGTGAAATGGGGTCAAAACAGCTGTGCATGACTCTGTCCCTTATATTTTTCCCTCTCCGATAGGTGACAGACGGCCTCTGTGTGATTTGATCTACCAGATCTGTATCAGAACTGAGAATACGCCAATACCTATTCAGTATCTGCATAATATCATTTTGTTTGGAATCATAGGTACCTATGAGTCTTGTGACCTGTTCTTCTTTCCGTTTTTTTAGGGACCAGAAGACATTGCCTATCAGCATCCCTTGCTCCCTCATAGGCCTTCCTGATAACCCTCTCGGGGAAACCTCTGTCCTTCAATCTTGTTTTGAGCTCCTTGGCCTGGAACTCAAAATCACCCATAGAACTACAATTCCTACGTACTCTCATAAATTGGCCTTTTGGTATGCCACTTTTGAGGGAATGGGGATGACAGCTATTCCATTGCAGGAAACTATTTGTTGCTGTTTCTTTCCTATGTACCTTAGTGTGGATTGTGCCATCTGATGTTTTTGTGATTTTCAAATCTAAAAAAGACAATTCTTTCTCACTGATCTCACATGTGAATTTAAGTCCTACATCATTCTTGTTGAGGGCTGCTACAAAATTGTGGAACTCATCCGCTGTAGAGTTCCAGAGGATCAACACGTCATCAATATATCTAATCCATAATCCAACAGATGAAGTCCAATTGACAAATTTGTCCCCAAAGACAATTGTCTCCTCCCACCAGCCAAGAAATAAATTTGCATAGGTGGGAGCAGCAGGACTCCCCATTGCAGTACCACATTTCTGATGGAAAATTTTGTCTTCAAAAATAAATATATTTCTTTCAAGAACAAACTGTAATAACTGCATGACAAACTGGTTATGAGCTACAAACTGGGTACCTCTAGATCCCAAATAGTACTCGACCGCTTTATAGCCACATTTGTGCGGTATGGATGAATACAACGCCTCGACATCCAGACTCGCCAAAATTGTATCTTTCTCCAGGGAAATGCCATCAATCTGTTTCAGGACATCCATTGTGTCACGCACATATGATGTGAGACTCAAAACAAAGGGACGCAACACTTGGTCAACATACGTGCTCACATTTTGAGTTAAATTATTTATGCCTGAAACAATAGGTCTGCCACGTAAAGGAGGATAACCTTTGTGGATTTTGGGCAGGCTATAGAAACACGCCATAACAGGAAATTGTGGGTATAAAAACCCAAATTCCCCTGCACTAATCAAAGATCTGCTCTTTGCATCACTCAAAATGCTCAGCAACTCTTTCTTGAATAATGCCGTGGGGTTATCCTTTAAAATGGTATAGCAGTCATGGTTAAATAAAATGTCCTCACACATCTTCTTATAGCCATCCCTGCTCATGACCACAATGTTCCCACCTTTATCGGATGATTTGAGAACAATATTCTCTTTTTTCTCTAAAGTGGTCAGAGCTAATCGTTCAGACCAAGACAAATTATTATCCATTCCCCTGCTATCCTGACTGAGACTTTTGATCTCATCTCCCACCATATCCACAAATAAATCCACATTGGTAAAGTCTCCTATAGGTGGCAATTTCCTACTCTTCATTTTAAGGTTGGTGAAGGGACCTATACCTGGAGTGCGTCCAGATTCCTCTAATAGCCCCTCAAGGGCCGAAAGACCTTCCATATCAGACTCCTCTAGGCCTAATTCCATGCATTTTTTTCTATTATGGTGTTTAAAAATTTTTATCCATTTAAGTTTGCGAGCAAATAAATTGAGATCTTTTATCCACGAAAATGAGTCAAATTTAACTGTAGGGACAAAGGAAAGTCCCTTTTCTAATAGTGTAATCTCTGATGCACCCAAATTATATTCAGAAAGGTTAATGATTTGAAGCCTATCCATGTTATTCCCCTTCACTAATCCTTTTGACCCCTCAGCATATAGCGGGAAATGGGAGGATTGTTGGCTAAAAAATTATTGCCACTATTAGAAGAGGCTCTCCCACGGCCTCTGTTTCTACTTCTTGCTCCTCCCCTAAATTTGTGTTTCCCACCACTACCGCCAAAGAATGGGCCCACTCTTTCAGAGTCTGTAGTTTCACTCTCTGATGTGGAAGGGTCAGATTCCCTCGGCCCCCTATTGGTCTGTTGATATTGCTGTTGTTGTGTAGTGACAAAATCATACGCTTTTTTCTCCCTAAATTCCTGTAGGTCTCTCTGGAATTGGAAGTGTTTTCGTTCCTTAAGATGATTAGTAAACCTTTCCAAAGTTTGTTGGAGGATTTTGTCCCTTTTTTCAAAACCTGGGGTATCTACCAAGGACTTGGCTGCCTCAATCTCTTTTTTAAGCTCAACACTAATAAAGTCAAACTGGACTTTTTCTTCCTCTACCAAGATCTGCATCAGCCTAAGTGAGCTCCCTGTAATCTCCTGTTCCCACCTTTCTTTAATATTAGCGGTTTTTAATCTTAATGCTGGGACAATGGGGACCCTGAGACCTCTGGGAACTATCTTATTCTTTAAATAGTTTTCCAGACTCTGGATCTCCCACCAACTTCTAGTATAATCTTTGTGCAGTCTATTAAGATTTTTAAAGGTGGATTTGAGAGATGCACCCTGAACTGTATACGTCAGTTCACACTCTGAAAAGACGCTTTTGGCCTCACTCATCCACCCATCTGTGTTTAATTCAGAAAGTGCAAAGGCTGCCATACCTAGATAAACTGAAATTATTAACTGTATGGATTAAATGTAATTTCACTGTCTAGTTTGATAGAAATCTAATTGTGCTCCCACAATATGAGTAAATTATATAGTTCACTGAAGTAACAATAAAGTAAAAAATACCTTTTAATTAGTAACTAGTTAAAAACAGGGGTAACACACCACTGTGACATAAGCCCCACCGTGATTGTTAAAAAACGTATTAAACAAAAAACACTGAGTCATTGTGATACATCTAACTCGGTGTTTATAACAATATTATGTCTGGAAACAGCATATATCCAGGGCACATCAGTAGTACAATCCCAAAATAAAGCACAGGCGTCCGAATAGATCGGGTCTCCTAGTGCTGGGTGTAACACGATATGACTATCCCCAATGCAAACATTCCATAAACAGAACAACGACCCTACGCGTTTCAGGTACTCATCCTCAGGGGTCCGTATAATGGTAACTCTGGCCTTCACACCAGCGATAGAATCCTTTAACAGCAGATATTCTGCTGTGCGTCACGGCAAAGATGCACGTATTGATGTCAACGGCATACTTCATTGCAGGCGCTACGTTACTATAAACGCTAAACTCCACCCCTCGTATTCTAGCGGCAAACATGAACTGACCAATCCCCACACCCTCACGATTAGTGACACCTGCCCATGTGACCCCCCGCCGTCAGCTGACAACCAGGGGTCATCATCGGCCGCATCAAGCCGCACGCGCAGGCGCAGTAGAAGTCAGGGACAATTCGCCCAGACTGCCAAAATAGGAGAAGGTAAGCGCTACACGATAATGGATTGTAAGTAAATCTCGCGGGACAGTTAAACACCGCAAGTAGGCTACCTCACAAAGCAACTAAAAATGTAATTAATCACATGTAGGGTGGAAGGAAATACGATCCCTCATGACATGGGGGACCGAGAGACGATCGCCGTTAAAAAACGGCAGACCAATAGGGCCATCTCAAACCTACATGTGTTGGGCAAAAATGAACTCACCCACCCCCTGGGCAACCCAAGGGAGATAGGTCGTCCATACGGAGTGTTAAATAAAACATGTATAATTAGTCTGCTCATTTAAACCTGCTGGATGTATGCATTCCAGTCTGTGGATCCATTGTGCTTCTTTGCGTAAAATCAGGTTATCCCAATCACCTCCTCTTTTGGGGGGTCTAACAAGTTCAATAGCTTGAAACTTTAAACATGCTGCCTGGCCTTGGTGTTTGGCATGCACATGCTTAGATATTGGGGTGTCCCTATCATGGACAATATCTCCAACATGCTCCCTAATACGGCGACGAAATTGTCGTGCTGTTTTTCCCACATAGTTAAGGGGGCATGGACATGTGATTAGGTAGACCACTCCCGCAGTCTTGCAATTGACATAATCCCGAATAGTGTATTGTTTCTGTGTGGTGACGCTAGTGAAGCTATTACCTTTAAAAATGAAATCACAGGCTTTACAGCTACCACACCTAAAGGTGCCTGGTATTTGTCTGTCCAGCCACGTGCCCCTAGGTGAAATGGGGTCAAAACAGCTGTGCATGACTCTGTCCCTTATATTTTTCCCTCTCCGATAGGTGACAGACGGCCTCTGTGTGATTTGATCTACCAGATCTGTATCAGAACTGAGAATACGCCAATACCTATTCAGTATCTGCATAATATCATTTTGTTTGGAATCATAGGTACCTATGAGTCTTGTGACCTGTTCTTCTTTCCGTTTTTTAGGGACCAGAAGACATTGCCTATCAGCATCCCTTGCTCCCTCATAGGCCTTCCTGATAACCCTCTCGGGGAAACCTCTGTCCTTCAATCTTGTTTTGAGCTCCTTGGCCTGGAACTCAAAATCACCCATAGAACTACAATTCCTACGTACTCTCATAAATTGGCCTTTTGGTATGCCACTTTTGAGGGAATGGGGATGACAGCTATTCCATTGCAGGAAACTATTTGTTGCTGTTTCTTTCCTATGTACCTTAGTGTGGATTGTGCCATCTGATGTTTTTGTGATTTTCAAATCTAAAAAAGACAATTCTTTCTCACTGATCTCACATGTGAATTTAAGTCCTACATCATTCTTGTTGAGGGCTGCTACAAAATTGTGGAACTCATCCGCTGTAGAGTTCCAGAGGATCAACACGTCATCAATATATCTAATCCATAATCCAACAGATGAAGTCCAATTGACAAATTTGTCCCCAAAGACAATTGTCTCCTCCCACCAGCCAAGAAATAAATTTGCATAGGTGGGAGCAGCAGGACTCCCCATTGCAGTACCACATTTCTGATGGAAAATTTTGTCTTCAAAAATAAATATATTTCTTTCAAGAACAAACTGTAATAACTGCATGACAAACTGGTTATGAGCTACAAACTGGGTACCTCTAGATCCCAAATAGTACTCGACCGCTTTATAGCCACATTTGTGCGGTATGGATGAATACAACGCCTCGACATCCAGACTCGCCAAAATTGTATCTTTCTCCAGGGAAATGCCATCAATCTGTTTCAGGACATCCATTGTGTCACGCACATATGATGTGAGACTCAAAACAAAGGGACGCAACACTTGGTCAACATACGTGCTCACATTTTGAGTTAAATTATTTATGCCTGAAACAATAGGTCTGCCACGTAAAGGAGGATAACCTTTGTGGATTTTGGGCAGGCTATAGAAACACGCCATAACAGGAAATTGTGGGTATAAAAACCCAAATTCCCCTGCACTAATCAAAGATCTGCTCTTTGCATCACTCAAAATGCTCAGCAACTCTTTCTTGAATAATGCCGTGGGGTTATCCTTTAAAATGGTATAGCAGTCATGGTTAAATAAAATGTCCTCACACATCTTCTTATAGCCATCCCTGCTCATGACCACAATGTTCCCACCTTTATCGGATGATTTGAGAACAATATTCTCTTTTTTCTCTAAAGTGGTCAGAGCTAATCGTTCAGACCAAGACAAATTATTATCCATTCCCCTGCTATCCTGACTGAGACTTTTGATCTCATCTCCCACCATATCCACAAATAAATCCACATTGGTAAAGTCTCCTATAGGTGGCAATTTCCTACTCTTCATTTTAAGGTTGGTGAAGGGACCTATACCTGGAGTGCGTCCAGATTCCTCTAATAGCCCCTCAAGGGCCGAAAGACCTTCCATATCAGACTCCTCTAGGCCTAATTCCATGCATTTTTTTCTATTATGGTGTTTAAAAAATTTTATCCATTTAAGTTTGCGAGCAAATAAATTGAGATCTTTTATCCACGAAAATGAGTCAAATTTAACTGTAGGGACAAAGGAAAGTCCCTTTTCTAATAGTGTAATCTCTGATGCACTCAAATTATATTCAGAAAGGTTAATGATTTGAAGCCTATCCATGTTATTCCCCTTCACTAATCCTTTTGACCCCTCAGCATATAGCGGGAAATGGGAGGATTGTTGGCTAAAAAATTATTGCCACTATTAGAAGAGGCTCTCCCACGGCCTCTGTTTCTACTTCTTGCTCCTCCCCTAAATTTGTGTTTCCCACCACTACCGCCAAAGAATGGGCCCACTCTTTCAGAGTCTGTAGTTTCACTCTCTGATGTGGAAGGGTCAGATTCCCTCGGCCCCCTATTGGTCTGTTGATATTGCTGTTGTTGTGTAGTGACAAAATCATACGCTTTTTTCTCCCTAAATTCCTGTAGGTCTCTCTGGAATTGGAAGTGTTTTCGTTCCTTAAGATGATTAGTAAACCTTTCCAAAGTTTGTTGGAGGATTTTGTCCCTTTTTTCAAAACCTGGGGTATCTACCAAGGACTTGGCTGCCTCAATCTCTTTTTTAAGCTCAACACTAATAAAGTCAAACTGGACTTTTTCTTCCTCTACCAAGATCTGCATCAGCCTAAGTGAGCTCCCTGTAATCTCCTGTTCCCACCTTTCTTTAATATTAGCGGTTTTTAATCTTAATGCTGGGACAATGGGGACCCTGAGACCTCTGGGAACTATCTTATTCTTTAAATAGTTTTCCAGACTCTGGATCTCCCACCAACTTCTAGTATAATCTTTGTGCAGTCTATTAAGATTTTTAAAGGTGGATTTGAGAGATGCACCCTGAACTGTATACGTCAGTTCACACTCTGAAAAGACGCTTTTGGCCTCACTCATCCACCCATCTGTGTTTAATTCAGAAAGTGCAAAGGCTGCCATACCTAGATAAACTGAAATTATTAACTGTATGGATTAAATGTAATTTCACTGTCTAGTTTGATAGAAATCTAATTGTGCTCCCACAATATGAGTAAATTATATAGTTCACTGAAGTAACAATAAAGTAAAAAATACCTTTTAATTAGTAACTAGTTAAAAACAGGGGTAACACACCACTGTGACATAAGCCCCACCGTGATTGTTAAAAAACGTATTAAACAAAAAACACTGAGTCATTGTGATACATCTAACTCGGTGTTTATAACAATATTATGTCTGGAAACAGCATATATCCAGGGCACATCAGTAGTACAATCCCAAAATAAAGCACAGGCGTCCGAATAGATCGGGTCTCCTAGTGCTGGGTGTAACACGATATGACTATCCCCAATGCAAACATTCCATAAACAGAACAACGACCCTACGCGTTTCAGGTACTCATCCTCAGGGGTCCGTATAATGGTAACTCTGGCCTTCACACCAGCGATAGAATCCTTTAACAGCAGATATTCTGCTGTGCGTCACGGCAAAGATGCACGTATTGATGTCAACGGCATACTTCATTGCAGGCGCTACGTTACTATAAACGCTAAACTCCACCCCTCGTATTCTAGCGGCAAACATGAACTGACCAATCCCCACACCCTCACGATTAGTGACACCTGCCCATGTGACCCCCCGCCGTCAGCTGACAACCAGGGGTCATCATCGGCCGCATCAAGCCGCACGCGCAGGCGCAGTAGAAGTCAGGGACAATTCGCCCAGACTGCCAAAATAGGAGAAGGTAAGCGCTACACGATAATGGATTGTAAGTAAATCTCGCGGGACAGTTAAACACCGCAAGTAGGCTACCTCACAAAGCAACTAAAAATGTAATTAATCACATGTAGGGTGGAAGGAAATACGATCCCTCATGACATGGGGGACCGAGAGACGATCGCCGTTAAAAAACGGCAGACCAATAGGGCCATCTCAAACCTACATGTGTTGGGCAAAAATGAACTCACCCACCCCCTGGGCAACCCAAGGGAGATAGGTCGTCCATACGGAGTGTTAAATAAAACATGTATAATTAGTCTGCTCATTTAAACCTGCTGGATGTATGCATTCCAGTCTGTGGATCCATTGTGCTTCTTTGCGTAAAATCAGGTTATCCCAATCACCTCCTCTTTTGGGGGGTCTAACAAGTTCAATAGCTTGAAACTTTAAACATGCTGCCTGGCCTTGGTGTTTGGCATGCACATGCTTAGATATTGGGGTGTCCCTATCATGGACAATATCTCCAACATGCTCCCTAATACGGCGACGAAATTGTCGTGCTGTTTTTCCCACATAGTTAAGGGGGCATGGACATGTGATTAGGTAGACCACTCCCGCAGTCTTGCAATTGACATAATCCCGAATAGTGTATTGTTTCTGTGTGGTGACGCTAGTGAAGCTATTACCTTTAAAAATGAAATCACAGGCTTTACAGCTACCACACCTAAAGGTGCCTGGTATTTGTCTGTCCAGCCACGTGCCCCTAGGTGAAATGGGGTCAAAACAGCTGTGCATGACTCTGTCCCTTATATTTTTCCCTCTCCGATAGGTGACAGACGGCCTCTGTGTGATTTGATCTACCAGATCTGTATCAGAACTGAGAATACGCCAATACCTATTCAGTATCTGCATAATATCATTTTGTTTGGAATCATAGGTACCTATGAGTCTTGTGACCTGTTCTTCTTTCCGTTTTTTAGGGACCAGAAGACATTGCCTATCAGCATCCCTTGCTCCCTCATAGGCCTTCCTGATAACCCTCTCGGGGAAACCTCTGTCCTTCAATCTTGTTTTGAGCTCCTTGGCCTGGAACTCAAAATCACCCATAGAACTACAATTCCTACGTACTCTCATAAATTGGCCTTTTGGTATGCCACTTTTGAGGGAATGGGGATGACAGCTATTCCATTGCAGGAAACTATTTGTTGCTGTTTCTTTCCTATGTACCTTAGTGTGGATTGTGCCATCTGATGTTTTTGTGATTTTCAAATCTAAAAAAGACAATTCTTTCTCACTGATCTCACATGTGAATTTAAGTCCTACATCATTCTTGTTGAGGGCTGCTACAAAATTGTGGAACTCATCCGCTGTAGAGTTCCAGAGGATCAACACGTCATCAATATATCTAATCCATAATCCAACAGATGAAGTCCAATTGACAAATTTGTCCCCAAAGACAATTGTCTCCTCCCACCAGCCAAGAAATAAATTTGCATAGGTGGGAGCAGCAGGACTCCCCATTGCAGTACCACATTTCTGATGGAAAATTTTGTCTTCAAAAATAAATATATTTCTTTCAAGAACAAACTGTAATAACTGCATGACAAACTGGTTATGAGCTACAAACTGGGTACCTCTAGATCCCAAATAGTACTCGACCGCTTTATAGCCACATTTGTGCGGTATGGATGAATACAACGCCTCGACATCCAGACTCGCCAAAATTGTATCTTTCTCCAGGGAAATGCCATCAATCTGTTTCAGGACATCCATTGTGTCACGCACATATGATGTGAGACTCAAAACAAAGGGACGGCGGGGGGTCACATGGGCAGGTGTCACTAATCGTGAGGGTGTGGGGATTGGTCAGTTCATGTTTGCCGCTAGAATACGAGGGGTGGAGTTTAGCGTTTATAGTAACGTAGCGCCTGCAATGAAGTATGCCGTTGACATCAATACGTGCATCTTTGCCGTGACGCACAGCAGAATATCTGCTGTTAAAGGATTCTATCGCTGGTGTGAAGGCCAGAGTTACCATTATACGGACCCCTGAGGATGAGTACCTGAAACGCGTAGGGTCGTTGTTCTGTTTATGGAATGTTTGCATTGGGGATAGTCATATCGTGTTACACCCAGCACTAGGAGACCCGATCTATTCGGACGCCTGTGCTTTATTTTGGGATTGTACTACTGATGTGCCCTGGATATATGCTGTTTCCAGACATAATATTGTTATAAACACCGAGTTAGATGTATCACAATGACTCAGTGTTTTTTGTTTAATACGTTTTTTAACAATCACGGTGGGGCTTATGTCACAGTGGTGTGTTACCCCTGTTTTTAACTAGTTACTAATTAAAAGGTATTTTTTACTTTATTGTTACTTCAGTGAACTATATAATTTACTCATATTGTGGGAGCACAATTAGATTTCTATCAAACTAGACAGTGAAATTACATTTAATCCATACAGTTAATAATTTCAGTTTATCTAGGTATGGCAGCCTTTGCACTTTCTGAATTAAACACAGATGGGTGGATGAGTGAGGCCAAAAGCGTCTTTTCAGAGTGTGAACTGACGTATACAGTTCAGGGTGCATCTCTCAAATCCACCTTTAAAAATCTTAATAGACTGCACAAAGATTATACTAGAAGTTGGTGGGAGATCCAGAGTCTGGAAAACTATTTAAAGAATAAGATAGTTCCCAGAGGTCTCAGGGTCCCCATTGTCCCAGCATTAAGATTAAAAACCGCTAATATTAAAGAAAGGTGGGAACAGGAGATTACAGGGAGCTCACTTAGGCTGATGCAGATCTTGGTAGAGGAAGAAAAAGTCCAGTTTGACTTTATTAGTGTTGAGCTTAAAAAAGAGATTGAGGCAGCCAAGTCCTTGGTAGATACCCCAGGTTTTGAAAAAAGGGACAAAATCCTCCAACAAACTTTGGAAAGGTTTACTAATCATCTTAAGGAACGAAAACACTTCCAATTCCAGAGAGACCTACAGGAATTTAGGGAGAAAAAAGCGTATGATTTTGTCACTACACAACAACAGCAATATCAACAGACCAATAGGGGGCCGAGGGAATCTGACCCTTCCACATCAGAGAGTGAAACTACAGACTCTGAAAGAGTGGGCCCATTCTTTGGCGGTAGTGGTGGGAAACACAAATTTAGGGGAGGAGCAAGAAGTAGAAACAGAGGCCGTGGGAGAGCCTCTTCTAATAGTGGCAATAATTTTTTAGCCAACAATCCTCCCATTTCCCGCTATATGGTGAGGGGTCAAAAGGATTAGTGAAGGGGAATAACATGGATAGGCTTCAAATCATTAACCTTTCTGAATATAATTTGAGTGCATCAGAGATTACACTATTAGAAAAGGGACTTTCCTTTGTCCCTACAGTTAAATTTGACTCATTTTCGTGGATAAAAGATCTCAATTTATTTGCTCGCAAACTTAAATGGATAAAATTTTTTAAACACCATAATAGAAAAAAATGCATGGAATTAGGCCTAGAGGAGTCTGATATGGAAGGTCTTTCGGCCCTTGAGGGGCTATTAGAGGAATCTGGACGCACTCCAGGTATAGGTCCCTTCACCAACCTTAAAATGAAGAGTAGGAAATTGCCACCTATAGGAGACTTTACCAATGTGGATTTATTTGTGGATATGGTGGGAGATGAGATCAAAAGTCTCAGTCAGGATAGCAGGGGAATGGATAATAATTTGTCTTGGTCTGAAGGATTAGCTCTGACCACTTTAGAGAAAAAAGAGAATATTGTTCTCAAATCATCCGATAAAGGTGGGAACATTGTGGTCATGAGCAGGGATGGCTATAAGAAGATGTGTGAGGACATTTTATTTAACCATGACTGCTATACCATTTTAAAGGATAACCCCACGGCATTATTCAAGAAAGAGTTGCTGAGCATTTTGAGTGATGCAAAGAGCAGATCTTTGATTAGTGCAGGGGAATTTGGGTTTTTATACCCACAATTTCCTGTTATGGCGTGTTTCTATAGCCTGCCCAAAATCCACAAAGGTTATCCTCCTTTACGTGGCAGACCTATTGTTTCAGGCATAAATAATTTAACTCAAAATGTGAGCACGTATGTTGACCAAGTGTTGCGTCCCTTTGTTTTGAGTCTCACATCATATGTGCGTGACACAATGGATGTCCTGAAACAGATTGATGGCATTTCCCTGGAGAAAGATACAATTTTGGCGAGTCTGGATGTCGAGGCGTTGTATTCATCCATACCGCACAAATGTGGCTATAAAGCGGTCGAGTACTATTTGGGATCTAGAGGTACCCAGTTTGTAGCTCATAACCAGTTTGTCATGCAGTTATTACAGTTTGTTCTTGAAAGAAATATATTTATTTTTGAAGACAAAATTTTCCATCAGAAATGTGGTACTGCAATGGGGAGTCCTGCTGCTCCCACCTATGCAAATTTATTTCTTGGCTGGTGGGAGGAGACAATTGTCTTTGGGGACAAATTTGTCAATTGGACTTCATCTGTTGGATTATGGATTAGATATATTGATGACGTGTTGATCCTCTGGAACTCTACAGCGGATGAGTTCCACAATTTTGTAGCAGCCCTCAACAAGAATGATGTAGGACTTAAATTCACATGTGAGATCAGTGAGAAAGAATTGTCTTTTTTAGATTTGAAAATCACAAAAACATCAGATGGCACAATCCACACTAAGGTACATAGGAAAGAAACAGCAACAAATAGTTTCCTGCAATGGAATAGCTGTCATCCCCATTCCCTCAAAAGTGGCATACCAAAAGGCCAATTTATGAGAGTACGTAGGAATTGTAGTTCTATGGGTGATTTTGAGTTCCAGGCCAAGGAGCTCAAAACAAGATTGAAGGACAGAGGTTTCCCCGAGAGGGTTATCAGGAAGGCCTATGAGGGAGCAAGGGATGCTGATAGGCAATGTCTTCTGGTCCCTAAAAAACGGAAAGAAGAACAGGTCACAAGACTCATAGGTACCTATGATTCCAAACAAAATGATATTATGCAGATACTGAATAGGTATTGGCGTATTCTCAGTTCTGATACAGATCTGGTAGATCAAATCACACAGAGGCCGTCTGTCACCTATCGGAGAGGGAAAAATATAAGGGACAGAGTCATGCACAGCTGTTTTGACCCCATTTCACCTAGGGGCACGTGGCTGGACAGACAAATACCAGGCACCTTTAGGTGTGGTAGCTGTAAAGCCTGTGATTTCATTTTTAAAGGTAATAGCTTCACTAGCGTCACCACACAGAAACAATACACTATTCGGGATTATGTCAATTGCAAGACTGCGGGAGTGGTCTACCTAATCACATGTCCATGCCCCCTTAACTATGTGGGAAAAACAGCACGACAATTTCGTCGCCGTATTAGGGAGCATGTTGGAGATATTGTCCATGATAGGGACACCCCAATATCTAAGCATGTGCATGCCAAACACCAAGGCCAGGCAGCATGTTTAAAGTTTCAAGCTATTGAACTTGTTAGACCCCCCAAAAGAGGAGGTGATTGGGATAACCTGATTTTACGCAAAGAAGCACAATGGATCCACAGACTGGAATGCATACATCCAGCAGGTTTAAATGAGCAGACTAATTATACATGTTTTATTTAACACTCCGTATGGACGACCTATCTCCCTTGGGTTGCCCAGGGGGTGGGTGAGTTCATTTTTGCCCAACACATGTAGGTTTGAGATGGCCCTATTGGTCTGCCGTTTTTTAACGGCGATCGTCTCTCGGTCCCCCATGTCATGAGGGATCGTATTTCCTTCCACCCTACATGTGATTAATTACATTTTTAGTTGCTTTGTGAGGTAGCCTACTTGCGGTGTTTAACTGTCCCGCGAGATTTACTTACAATCCATTATCGTGTAGCGCTTACCTTCTCCTATTTTGGCAGTCTGGGCGAATTGTCCCTGACTTCTACTGCGCCTGCGCGTGCGGCTTGATGCGGCCGATGATGACCCCTGGTTGTCAGCTGACGGCGGGGGGTCACATGGGCAGGTGTCACTAATCGTGAGGGTGTGGGGATTGGTCAGTTCATGTTTGCCGCTAGAATACGAGGGGTGGAGTTTAGCGTTTATAGTAACGTAGCGCCTGCAATGAAGTATGCCGTTGACATCAATACGTGCATCTTTGCCGTGACGCACAGCAGAATATCTGCTGTTAAAGGATTCTATCGCTGGTGTGAAGGCCAGAGTTACCATTATACGGACCCCTGAGGATGAGTACCTGAAACGCGTAGGGTCGTTGTTCTGTTTATGGAATGTTTGCATTGGGGATAGTCATATCGTGTTACACCCAGCACTAGGAGACCCGATCTATTCGGACGCCTGTGCTTTATTTTGGGATTGTACTACTGATGTGCCCTGGATATATGCTGTTTCCAGACATAATATTGTTATAAACACCGAGTTAGATGTATCACAATGACTCAGTGTTTTTTGTTTAATACGTTTTTTAACAATCACGGTGGGGCTTATGTCACAGTGGTGTGTTACCCCTGTTTTTAACTAGTTACTAATTAAAAGGTATTTTTTACTTTATTGTTACTTCAGTGAACTATATAATTTACTCATATTGTGGGAGCACAATTAGATTTCTATCAAACTAGACAGTGAAATTACATTTAATCCATACAGTTAATAATTTCAGTTTATCTAGGTATGGCAGCCTTTGCACTTTCTGAATTAAACACAGATGGGTGGATGAGTGAGGCCAAAAGCGTCTTTTCAGAGTGTGAACTGACGTATACAGTTCAGGGTGCATCTCTCAAATCCACCTTTAAAAATCTTAATAGACTGCACAAAGATTATACTAGAAGTTGGTGGGAGATCCAGAGTCTGGAAAACTATTTAAAGAATAAGATAGTTCCCAGAGGTCTCAGGGTCCCCATTGTCCCAGCATTAAGATTAAAAACCGCTAATATTAAAGAAAGGTGGGAACAGGAGATTACAGGGAGCTCACTTAGGCTGATGCAGATCTTGGTAGAGGAAGAAAAAGTCCAGTTTGACTTTATTAGTGTTGAGCTTAAAAAAGAGATTGAGGCAGCCAAGTCCTTGGTAGATACCCCAGGTTTTGAAAAAAGGGACAAAATCCTCCAACAAACTTTGGAAAGGTTTACTAATCATCTTAAGGAACGAAAACACTTCCAATTCCAGAGAGACCTACAGGAATTTAGGGAGAAAAAAGCGTATGATTTTGTCACTACACAACAACAGCAATATCAACAGACCAATAGGGGGCCGAGGGAATCTGACCCTTCCACATCAGAGAGTGAAACTACAGACTCTGAAAGAGTGGGCCCATTCTTTGGCGGTAGTGGTGGGAAACACAAATTTAGGGGAGGAGCAAGAAGTAGAAACAGAGGCCGTGGGAGAGCCTCTTCTAATAGTGGCAATAATTTTTTAGCCAACAATCCTCCCATTTCCCGCTATATGCTGAGGGGTCAAAAGGATTAGTGAAGGGGAATAACATGGATAGGCTTCAAATCATTAACCTTTCTGAATATAATTTGAGTGCATCAGAGATTACACTATTAGAAAAGGGACTTTCCTTTGTCCCTACAGTTAAATTTGACTCATTTTCGTGGATAAAAGATCTCAATTTATTTGCTCGCAAACTTAAATGGATAAAATTTTTTAAACACCATAATAGAAAAAAATGCATGGAATTAGGCCTAGAGGAGTCTGATATGGAAGGTCTTTCGGCCCTTGAGGGGCTATTAGAGGAATCTGGACGCACTCCAGGTATAGGTCCCTTCACCAACCTTAAAATGAAGAGTAGGAAATTGCCACCTATAGGAGACTTTACCAATGTGGATTTATTTGTGGATATGGTGGGAGATGAGATCAAAAGTCTCAGTCAGGATAGCAGGGGAATGGATAATAATTTGTCTTGGTCTGAACGATTAGCTCTGACCACTTTAGAGAAAAAAGAGAATATTGTTCTCAAATCATCCGATAAAGGTGGGAACATTGTGGTCATGAGCAGGGATGGCTATAAGAAGATGTGTGAGGACATTTTATTTAACCATGACTGCTATACCATTTTAAAGGATAACCCCACGGCATTATTCAAGAAAGAGTTGCTGAGCATTTTGAGTGATGCAAAGAGCAGATCTTTGATTAGTGCAGGGGAATTTGGGTTTTTATACCCACAATTTCCTGTTATGGCGTGTTTCTATAGCCTGCCCAAAATCCACAAAGGTTATCCTCCTTTACGTGGCAGACCTATTGTTTCAGGCATAAATAATTTAACTCAAAATGTGAGCACGTATGTTGACCAAGTGTTGCGTCCCTTTGTTTTGAGTCTCACATCATATGTGCGTGACACAATGGATGTCCTGAAACAGATTGATGGCATTTCCCTGGAGAAAGATACAATTTTGGCGAGTCTGGATGTCGAGGCGTTGTATTCATCCATACCGCACAAATGTGGCTATAAAGCGGTCGAGTACTATTTGGGATCTAGAGGTACCCAGTTTGTAGCTCATAACCAGTTTGTCATGCAGTTATTACAGTTTGTTCTTGAAAGAAATATATTTATTTTTGAAGACAAAATTTTCCATCAGAAATGTGGTACTGCAATGGGGAGTCCTGCTGCTCCCACCTATGCAAATTTATTTCTTGGCTGGTGGGAGGAGACAATTGTCTTTGGGGACAAATTTGTCAATTGGACTTCATCTGTTGGATTATGGATTAGATATATTGATGACGTGTTGATCCTCTGGAACTCTACAGCGGATGAGTTCCACAATTTTGTAGCAGCCCTCAACAAGAATGATGTAGGACTTAAATTCACATGTGAGATCAGTGAGAAAGAATTGTCTTTTTTAGATTTGAAAATCACAAAAACATCAGATGGCACAATCCACACTAAGGTACATAGGAAAGAAACAGCAACAAATAGTTTCCTGCAATGGAATAGCTGTCATCCCCATTCCCTCAAAAGTGGCATACCAAAAGGCCAATTTATGAGAGTACGTAGGAATTGTAGTTCTATGGGTGATTTTGAGTTCCAGGCCAAGGAGCTCAAAACAAGATTGAAGGACAGAGGTTTCCCCGAGAGGGTTATCAGGAAGGCCTATGAGGGAGCAAGGGATGCTGATAGGCAATGTCTTCTGGTCCCTAAAAAACGGAAAGAAGAACAGGTCACAAGACTCATAGGTACCTATGATTCCAAACAAAATGATATTATGCAGATACTGAATAGGTATTGGCGTATTCTCAGTTCTGATACAGATCTGGTAGATCAAATCACACAGAGGCCGTCTGTCACCTATCGGAGAGGGAAAAATATAAGGGACAGAGTCATGCACAGCTGTTTTGACCCCATTTCACCTAGGGGCACGTGGCTGGACAGACAAATACCAGGCACCTTTAGGTGTGGTAGCTGTAAAGCCTGTGATTTCATTTTTAAAGGTAATAGCTTCACTAGCGTCACCACACAGAAACAATACACTATTCGGGATTATGTCAATTGCAAGACTGCGGGAGTGGTCTACCTAATCACATGTCCATGCCCCCTTAACTATGTGGGAAAAACAGCACGACAATTTCGTCGCCGTATTAGGGAGCATGTTGGAGATATTGTCCATGATAGGGACACCCCAATATCTAAGCATGTGCATGCCAAACACCAAGGCCAGGCAGCATGTTTAAAGTTTCAAGCTATTGAACTTGTTAGACCCCCCAAAAGAGGAGGTGATTGGGATAACCTGATTTTACGCAAAGAAGCACAATGGATCCACAGACTGGAATGCATACATCCAGCAGGTTTAAATGAGCAGACTAATTATACATGTTTTATTTAACACTCCGTATGGACGACCTATCTCCCTTGGGTTGCCCAGGGGGTGGGTGAGTTCATTTTTGCCCAACACATGTAGGTTTGAGATGGCCCTATTGGTCTGCCGTTTTTTAACGGCGATCGTCTCTCGGTCCCCCATGTCATGAGGGATCGTATTTCCTTCCACCCTACATGTGATTAATTACATTTTTAGTTGCTTTGTGAGGTAGCCTACTTGCGGTGTTTAACTGTCCCGCGAGATTTACTTACAATCCATTATCGTGTAGCGCTTACCTTCTCCTATTTTGGCAGTCTGGGCGAATTGTCCCTGACTTCTACTGCGCCTGCGCGTGCGGCTTGATGCGGCCGATGATGACCCCTGGTTGTCAGCTGACGGCGGGGGGTCACATGGGCAGGTGTCACTAATCGTGAGGGTGTGGGGATTGGTCAGTTCATGTTTGCCGCTAGAATACGAGGGGTGGAGTTTAGCGTTTATAGTAACGTAGCGCCTGCAATGAAGTATGCCGTTGACATCAATACGTGCATCTTTGCCGTGACGCACAGCAGAATATCTGCTGTTAAAGGATTCTATCGCTGGTGTGAAGGCCAGAGTTACCATTATACGGACCCCTGAGGATGAGTACCTGAAACGCGTAGGGTCGTTGTTCTGTTTATGGAATGTTTGCATTGGGGATAGTCATATCGTGTTACACCCAGCACTAGGAGACCCGATCTATTCGGACGCCTGTGCTTTATTTTGGGATTGTACTACTGATGTGCCCTGGATATATGCTGTTTCCAGACATAATATTGTTATAAACACCGAGTTAGATGTATCACAATGACTCAGTGTTTTTTGTTTAATACGTTTTTTAACAATCACGGTGGGGCTTATGTCACAGTGGTGTGTTACCCCTGTTTTTAACTAGTTACTAATTAAAAGGTATTTTTTACTTTATTGTTACTTCAGTGAACTATATAATTTACTCATATTGTGGGAGCACAATTAGATTTCTATCAAACTAGACAGTGAAATTACATTTAATCCATACAGTTAATAATTTCAGTTTATCTAGGTATGGCAGCCTTTGCACTTTCTGAATTAAACACAGATGGGTGGATGAGTGAGGCCAAAAGCGTCTTTTCAGAGTGTGAACTGACGTATACAGTTCAGGGTGCATCTCTCAAATCCACCTTTAAAAATCTTAATAGACTGCACAAAGATTATACTAGAAGTTGGTGGGAGATCCAGAGTCTGGAAAACTATTTAAAGAATAAGATAGTTCCCAGAGGTCTCAGGGTCCCCATTGTCCCAGCATTAAGATTAAAAACCGCTAATATTAAAGAAAGGTGGGAACAGGAGATTACAGGGAGCTCACTTAGGCTGATGCAGATCTTGGTAGAGGAAGAAAAAGTCCAGTTTGACTTTATTAGTGTTGAGCTTAAAAAAGAGATTGAGGCAGCCAAGTCCTTGGTAGATACCCCAGGTTTTGAAAAAAGGGACAAAATCCTCCAACAAACTTTGGAAAGGTTTACTAATCATCTTAAGGAACGAAAACACTTCCAATTCCAGAGAGACCTACAGGAATTTAGGGAGAAAAAAGCGTATGATTTTGTCACTACACAACAACAGCAATATCAACAGACCAATAGGGGGCCGAGGGAATCTGACCCTTCCACATCAGAGAGTGAAACTACAGACTCTGAAAGAGTGGGCCCATTCTTTGGCGGTAGTGGTGGGAAACACAAATTTAGGGGAGGAGCAAGAAGTAGAAACAGAGGCCGTGGGAGAGCCTCTTCTAATAGTGGCAATAATTTTTTAGCCAACAATCCTCCCATTTCCCGCTATATGCTGAGGGGTCAAAAGGATTAGTGAAGGGGAATAACATGGATAGGCTTCAAATCATTAACCTTTCTGAATATAATTTGAGTGCATCAGAGATTACACTATTAGAAAAGGGACTTTCCTTTGTCCCTACAGTTAAATTTGACTCATTTTCGTGGATAAAAGATCTCAATTTATTTGCTCGCAAACTTAAATGGATAAAATTTTTTAAACACCATAATAGAAAAAAATGCATGGAATTAGGCCTAGAGGAGTCTGATATGGAAGGTCTTTCGGCCCTTGAGGGGCTATTAGAGGAATCTGGACGCACTCCAGGTATAGGTCCCTTCACCAACCTTAAAATGAAGAGTAGGAAATTGCCACCTATAGGAGACTTTACCAATGTGGATTTATTTGTGGATATGGTGGGAGATGAGATCAAAAGTCTCAGTCAGGATAGCAGGGGAATGGATAATAATTTGTCTTGGTCTGAACGATTAGCTCTGACCACTTTAGAGAAAAAAGAGAATATTGTTCTCAAATCATCCGATAAAGGTGGGAACATTGTGGTCATGAGCAGGGATGGCTATAAGAAGATGTGTGAGGACATTTTATTTAACCATGACTGCTATACCATTTTAAAGGATAACCCCACGGCATTATTCAAGAAAGAGTTGCTGAGCATTTTGAGTGATGCAAAGAGCAGATCTTTGATTAGTGCAGGGGAATTTGGGTTTTTATACCCACAATTTCCTGTTATGGCGTGTTTCTATAGCCTGCCCAAAATCCACAAAGGTTATCCTCCTTTACGTGGCAGACCTATTGTTTCAGGCATAAATAATTTAACTCAAAATGTGAGCACGTATGTTGACCAAGTGTTGCGTCCCTTTGTTTTGAGTCTCACATCATATGTGCGTGACACAATGGATGTCCTGAAACAGATTGATGGCATTTCCCTGGAGAAAGATACAATTTTGGCGAGTCTGGATGTCGAGGCGTTGTATTCATCCATACCGCACAAATGTGGCTATAAAGCGGTCGAGTACTATTTGGGATCTAGAGGTACCCAGTTTGTAGCTCATAACCAGTTTGTCATGCAGTTATTACAGTTTGTTCTTGAAAGAAATATATTTATTTTTGAAGACAAAATTTTCCATCAGAAATGTGGTACTGCAATGGGGAGTCCTGCTGCTCCCACCTATGCAAATTTATTTCTTGGCTGGTGGGAGGAGACAATTGTCTTTGGGGACAAATTTGTCAATTGGACTTCATCTGTTGGATTATGGATTAGATATATTGATGACGTGTTGATCCTCTGGAACTCTACAGCGGATGAGTTCCACAATTTTGTAGCAGCCCTCAACAAGAATGATGTAGGACTTAAATTCACATGTGAGATCAGTGAGAAAGAATTGTCTTTTTTAGATTTGAAAATCACAAAAACATCAGATGGCACAATCCACACTAAGGTACATAGGAAAGAAACAGCAACAAATAGTTTCCTGCAATGGAATAGCTGTCATCCCCATTCCCTCAAAAGTGGCATACCAAAAGGCCAATTTATGAGAGTACGTAGGAATTGTAGTTCTATGGGTGATTTTGAGTTCCAGGCCAAGGAGCTCAAAACAAGATTGAAGGACAGAGGTTTCCCCGAGAGGGTTATCAGGAAGGCCTAAGAGGGAGCAAGGGATGCTGATAGGCAATGTCTTCTGGTCCCTAAAAAACGGAAAGAAGAACAGGTCACAAGACTCATAGGTACCTATGATTCCAAACAAAATGATATTATGCAGATACTGAATAGGTATTGGCATATTCTCAGTTCTGATACAGATCTGGTAGATCAAATCACACAGAGGCCGTCTGTCACCTATCGGAGAGGGAAAAATATAAGGGACAGAGTCATGCACAGCTGTTTTGACCCCATTTCACCTAGGGGCACGTGGCTGGACAGACAAATACCAGGCACCTTTAGGTGTGGTAGCTGTAAAGCCTGTGATTTCATTTTTAAAGGTAATAGCTTCACTAGCGTCACCACACAGAAACAATACACTATTCGGGATTATGTCAATTGCAAGACTGCGGGAGTGGTCTACCTAATCACATGTCCATGCCCCCTTAACTATGTGGGAAAAACAGCACGACAATTTCGTCGCCGTATTAGGGAGCATGTTGGAGATATTGTCCATGATAGGGACACCCCAATATCTAAGCATGTGCATGCCAAACACCAAGGCCAGGCAGCATGTTTAAAGTTTCAAGCTATTGAACTTGTTAGACCCCCCAAAAGAGGAGGTGATTGGGATAACCTGATTTTACGCAAAGAAGCACAATGGATCCACAGACTGGAATGCATACATCCAGCAGGTTTAAATGAGCAGACTAATTATACATGTTTTATTTAACACTCCGTATGGACGACCTATCTCCCTTGGGTTGCCCAGGGGGTGGGTGAGTTCATTTTTGCCCAACACATGTAGGTTTGAGATGGCCCTATTGGTCTGCCGTTTTTTAACGGCGATCGTCTCTCGGTCCCCCATGTCATGAGGGATCGTATTTCCTTCCACCCTACATGTGATTAATTACATTTTTAGTTGCTTTGTGAGGTAGCCTACTTGCGGTGTTTAACTGTCCCGCGAGATTTACTTACAATCCATTATCGTGTAGCGCTTACCTTCTCCTATTTTGGCAGTCTGGGCGAATTGTCCCTGACTTCTACTGCGCCTGCGCGTGCGGCTTGATGCGGCCGATGATGACCCCTGGTTGTCAGCTGACGGCGGGGGGTCACATGGGCAGGTGTCACTAATCGTGAGGGTGTGGGGATTGGTCAGTTCATGTTTGCCGCTAGAATACGAGGGGTGGAGTTTAGCGTTTATAGTAACGTAGCGCCTGCAATGAAGTATGCCGTTGACATCAATACGTGCATCTTTGCCGTGATGCACAGCAGAATATCTGCTGTTAAAGGATTCTATCGCTGGTGTGAAGGCCAGAGTTACCATTATACGGACCCCTGAGGATGAGTACCTGAAACGCGTAGGGTCGTTGTTCTGTTTATGGAATGTTTGCATTGGGGATAGTCATATCGTGTTACACCCAGCACTAGGAGACCCGATCTATTCGGACGCCTGTGCTTTATTTTGGGATTGTACTACTGATGTGCCCTGGATATATGCTGTTTCCAGACATAATATTGTTATAAACACCGAGTTAGATGTATCACAATGACTCAGTGTTTTTTGTTTAATACGTTTTTTAACAATCACGGTGGGGCTTATGTCACAGTGGTGTGTTACCCCTGTTTTTAACTAGTTACTAATTAAAAGGTATTTTTTACTTTATTGTTACTTCAGTGAACTATATAATTTACTCATATTGTGGGAGCACAATTAGATTTCTATCAAACTAGACAGTGAAATTACATTTAATCCATACAGTTAATAATTTCAGTTTATCTAGGTATGGCAGCCTTTGCACTTTCTGAATTAAACACAGATGGGTGGATGAGTGAGGCCAAAAGCGTCTTTTCAGAGTGTGAACTGACGTATACAGTTCAGGGTGCATCTCTCAAATCCACCTTTAAAAATCTTAATAGACTGCACAAAGATTATACTAGAAGTTGGTGGGAGATCCAGAGTCTGGAAAACTATTTAAAGAATAAGATAGTTCCCAGAGGTCTCAGGGTCCCCATTGTCCCAGCATTAAGATTAAAAACCGCTAATATTAAAGAAAGGTGGGAACAGGAGATTACAGGGAGCTCACTTAGGCTGATGCAGATCTTGGTAGAGGAAGAAAAAGTCCAGTTTGACTTTATTAGTGTTGAGCTTAAAAAAGAGATTGAGGCAGCCAAGTCCTTGGTAGATACCCCAGGTTTTGAAAAAAGGGACAAAATCCTCCAACAAACTTTGGAAAGGTTTACTAATCATCTTAAGGAACGAAAACACTTCCAATTCCAGAGAGACCTACAGGAATTTAGGGAGAAAAAAGCGTATGATTTTGTCACTACACAACAACAGCAATATCAACAGACCAATAGGGGGCCGAGGGAATCTGACCCTTCCACATCAGAGAGTGAAACTACAGACTCTGAAAGAGTGGGCCCATTCTTTGGCGGTAGTGGTGGGAAACACAAATTTAGGGGAGGAGCAAGAAGTAGAAACAGAGGCCGTGGGAGAGCCTCTTCTAATAGTGGCAATAATTTTTTAGCCAACAATCCTCCCATTTCCCGCTATATGCTGAGGGGTCAAAAGGATTAGTGAAGGGGAATAACATGGATAGGCTTCAAATCATTAACCTTTCTGAATATAATTTGAGTGCATCAGAGATTACACTATTAGAAAAGGGACTTTCCTTTGTCCCTACAGTTAAATTTGACTCATTTTCGTGGATAAAAGATCTCAATTTATTTGCTCGCAAACTTAAATGGATAAAATTTTTTAAACACCATAATAGAAAAAAATGCATGGAATTAGGCCTAGAGGAGTCTGATATGGAAGGTCTTTCGGCCCTTGAGGGGCTATTAGAGGAATCTGGACGCACTCCAGGTATAGGTCCCTTCACCAACCTTAAAATGAAGAGTAGGAAATTGCCACCTATAGGAGACTTTACCAATGTGGATTTATTTGTGGATATGGTGGGAGATGAGATCAAAAGTCTCAGTCAGGATAGCAGGGGAATGGATAATAATTTGTCTTGGTCTGAACGATTAGCTCTGACCACTTTAGAGAAAAAAGAGAATATTGTTCTCAAATCATCCGATAAAGGTGGGAACATTGTGGTCATGAGCAGGGATGGCTATAAGAAGATGTGTGAGGACATTTTATTTAACCATGACTGCTATACCATTTTAAAGGATAACCCCACGGCATTATTCAAGAAAGAGTTGCTGAGCATTTTGAGTGATGCAAAGAGCAGATCTTTGATTAGTGCAGGGGAATTTGGGTTTTTATACCCACAATTTCCTGTTATGGCGTGTTTCTATAGCCTGCCCAAAATCCACAAAGGTTATCCTCCTTTACGTGGCAGACCTATTGTTTCAGGCATAAATAATTTAACTCAAAATGTGAGCACGTATGTTGACCAAGTGTTGCGTCCCTTTGTTTTGAGTCTCACATCATATGTGCGTGACACAATGGATGTCCTGAAACAGATTGATGGCATTTCCCTGGAGAAAGATACAATTTTGGCGAGTCTGGATGTCGAGGCGTTGTATTCATCCATACCGCACAAATGTGGCTATAAAGCGGTCGAGTACTATTTGGGATCTAGAGGTACCCAGTTTGTAGCTCATAACCAGTTTGTCATGCAGTTATTACAGTTTGTTCTTGAAAGAAATATATTTATTTTTGAAGACAAAATTTTCCATCAGAAATGTGGTACTGCAATGGGGAGTCCTGCTGCTCCCACCTATGCAAATTTATTTCTTGGCTGGTGGGAGGAGACAATTGTCTTTGGGGACAAATTTGTCAATTGGACTTCATCTGTTGGATTATGGATTAGATATATTGATGACGTGTTGATCCTCTGGAACTCTACAGCGGATGAGTTCCACAATTTTGTAGCAGCCCTCAACAAGAATGATGTAGGACTTAAATTCACATGTGAGATCAGTGAGAAAGAATTGTCTTTTTTAGATTTGAAAATCACAAAAACATCAGATGGCACAATCCACACTAAGGTACATAGGAAAGAAACAGCAACAAATAGTTTCCTGCAATGGAATAGCTGTCATCCCCATTCCCTCAAAAGTGGCATACCAAAAGGCCAATTTATGAGAGTACGTAGGAATTGTAGTTCTATGGGTGATTTTGAGTTCCAGGCCAAGGAGCTCAAAACAAGATTGAAGGACAGAGGTTTCCCCGAGAGGGTTATCAGGAAGGCCTATGAGGGAGCAAGGGATGCTGATAGGCAATGTCTTCTGGTCCCTAAAAAACGGAAAGAAGAACAGGTCACAAGACTCATAGGTACCTATGATTCCAAACAAAATGATATTATGCAGATACTGAATAGGTATTGGCGTATTCTCAGTTCTGATACAGATCTGGTAGATCAAATCACACAGAGGCCGTCTGTCACCTATCGGAGAGGGAAAAATATAAGGGACAGAGTCATGCACAGCTGTTTTGACCCCATTTCACCTAGGGGCACGTGGCTGGACAGACAAATACCAGGCACCTTTAGGTGTGGTAGCTGTAAAGCCTGTGATTTCATTTTTAAAGGTAATAGCTTCACTAGCGTCACCACACAGAAACAATACACTATTCGGGATTATGTCAATTGCAAGACTGCGGGAGTGGTCTACCTAATCACATGTCCATGCCCCCTTAACTATGTGGGAAAAACAGCACGACAATTTCGTCGCCGTATTAGGGAGCATGTTGGAGATATTGTCCATGATAGGGACACCCCAATATCTAAGCATGTGCATGCCAAACACCAAGGCCAGGCAGCATGTTTAAAGTTTCAAGCTATTGAACTTGTTAGACCCCCCAAAAGAGGAGGTGATTGGGATAACCTGATTTTACGCAAAGAAGCACAATGGATCCACAGACTGGAATGCATACATCCAGCAGGTTTAAATGAGCAGACTAATTATACATGTTTTATTTAACACTCCGTATGGACGACCTATCTCCCTTGGGTTGCCCAGGGGGTGGGTGAGTTCATTTTTGCCCAACACATGTAGGTTTGAGATGGCCCTATTGGTCTGCCGTTTTTTAACGGCGATCGTCTCTCGGTCCCCCATGTCATGAGGGATCGTATTTCCTTCCACCCTACATGTGATTAATTACATTTTTAGTTGCTTTGTGAGGTAGCCTACTTGCGGTGTTTAACTGTCCCGCGAGATTTACTTACAATCCATTATCGTGTAGCGCTTACCTTCTCCTATTTTGGCAGTCTGGGCGAATTGTCCCTGACTTCTACTGCGCCTGCGCGTGCGGCTTGATGCGGCCGATGATGACCCCTGGTTGTCAGCTGACGGCGGGGGGTCACATGGGCAGGTGTCACTAATCGTGAGGGTGTGGGGATTGGTCAGTTCATGTTTGCCGCTAGAATACGAGGGGTGGAGTTTAGCGTTTATAGTAACGTAGCGCCTGCAATGAAGTATGCCGTTGACATCAATACGTGCATCTTTGCCGTGACGCACAGCAGAATATCTGCTGTTAAAGGATTCTATCGCTGGTGTGAAGGCCAGAGTTACCATTATACGGACCCCTGAGGATGAGTACCTGAAACGCGTAGGGTCGTTGTTCTGTTTATGGAATGTTTGCATTGGGGATAGTCATATCGTGTTACACCCAGCACTAGGAGACCCGATCTATTCGGACGCCTGTGCTTTATTTTGGGATTGTACTACTGATGTGCCCTGGATATATGCTGTTTCCAGACATAATATTGTTATAAACACCGAGTTAGATGTATCACAATGACTCAGTGTTTTTTGTTTAATACGTTTTTTAACAATCACGGTGGGGCTTATGTCACAGTGGTGTGTTACCCCTGTTTTTAACTAGTTACTAATTAAAAGGTATTTTTTACTTTATTGTTACTTCAGTGAACTATAGAATTCTGCCCAAGGCAGAAGCTGTACCCAATTGTCATGTTACACAGAGACATAGTGATGAAGATAATTCTCTAGTATTTGTTTGATCCTTTACACTTGACTGTTAGACTGTGGGTGATAGGCAGAAGAGAAGTCCAGCTTCACATCCAAAAGATTACACAGGGCTCTCCAGAATTTAGACGTGAACTGTACTCCCCGGTCAGGAACAATATAAAGAGGTAGTCCATGTAGACGAAAGATGTTTTGGATGACCAGAACTGCCAGACGAGGAACAGAGAAAAGACCCGTTAAAGGAATAAAATGTGCCATTTTAGAGAAACGGTCCACTACTACCCAGATCGTAGTACATCCAGCAGAAGGGGGAAGGTCAGTGATAATGTCCATAGCAATGTGTTGCAAGGGAGCATCAGGCACTGGTAGATGTTGGACCAGACCAGCAAGTTTAGAATGAGAGCAATTGTTTAGGGCACAATTGGCACAGGAGGAGACAACGTCCAAGACATCTCTAGGTAGCGAAGGCCACCAATAATGATGAGCAATAAAGTCCAGAGTCTTGCAGGGATCAGAATGCCCGGCCAATTTGGAATTATGCCCCCAGCGGAGAATTATTTTCCTGTCATCAGGACGGACAAAAATCTTTCCAGGAGGAACGTCCTTGATCTGCAGAGGATTTACAGCAATAATCCTAGAAGGATTAATAATATGTTGAAGTTTCTTTTCAGAGTCGACAGTTTCAAATGACTGAGATAGGGCTTCCGCCTTAATGTTTTTGAAGTGGAAAAGAAATCGAAATCTAGCGAAGAACAGTGACCATCTATCTTGACGAGGGTTCAGTCACCGTGCAGACAGCAGATATGTATGATTTCTGTGATCAGTGTAGATTCTTCCAAGGCCAACTTGACAGCGAGCAATTCATGATCCCCAATGAAGTAGTTGCACTCAGCAGGAGAGAAGAGTTTGGAGAAGAATCCGCAAGATACTGCCTTACCCTTAGAATCTTTTTGAAACAGGAGTGCTCCAGCACCAAAGGAAGGGCCATCAACCTCCACAGAAAACTGTTGAGTAACGTCAGGATGACGAAAAACTGAAGCTGACGTGAAGGCGCTCTTGAGGTTGGAGAATGCTGACTCTACATCAGGAGTCCAGTCCTTAGAGTTCACTCCCTTTCTGGTAAGAGCTGTGATGGGAGCAGCAAGGGACCAAAAATTTGGGATCAACTGATGATAGAAATTAGCGAACTCAAGAAATCTTTGTATAGCTCAGAGACCCTGAGGATGTGGCCAATTCAAGACGGACTTCACCTTTTCTGGGTCCATTTGAAGACCACGATCGGAGACAATATAGCCCAGAAAGGGGAAGGACCTCTTTTCAAATATGCACTTCTCCAGTTTGACGAATAATTTATTCCCCATTAGCTGCAACAAGACTTGGCGTACATGCTTCCCATGCGTCGTCAGATCCGGTGAGTAGATCAAGATGTTATCCAGATATACCACCACACAGACAGACATTGTTAATGAATTCTTAGAACACCGCTGGAGCTTACAAACTAACTCGTAGTCACCATCTTGGGTGTTAAATGCGGTCTTCCATTTGTCACGCTTGTGTATACGAGTCAGGTTATAGGCCCCGCGTAGATCCAGCTAATTAAAAACCTTGGCACTACGAATGGGGTACTTGTTTTTTACCATGGCTTGGTTTAACCCACGGTAATCAATGCACGGTCGGAGTGACCCATCCTTTTTCTCCACAAAGAAGAATCTGGCTCCGGCTGGTGAAGTAGACTTTCTGATGAACCCCCTCACCAAGTTCTTCTTGTCATACTCCGACATGGCCTGGATTTCGGGCAAGGAAAGCGGGTAGACCCGTCCATAAGGGAGTGAGGCTTCAGGGAGCAACTCTATAGGACAGTCACGTGGATGATGAGGAGGGAGGACCTCTGCCTCCTTCTTGCTGAAGACATCAGTGTAGCTGGCATACTGTGGAGGCAATCCAAAGAGTAATTGAGATAGTGGAGAAAGAACGGGACAAACCTGAGGCAGGTACCGGTGCAGACATCGGGGTACGCACTGGAGGACCTCTCCGGAATTCCAATCAAGGACCGGAGCATGATGGCGAAGCCATGGCAATCCCAGCAGGATGGGGTTGATAGCTTTCTAGGTCTTGTCAAAAGCTATCAGTTCTCAATGGTGTACTCCTATCTGTAGTCTCAGTGGTTTGGTGATAAAGAGGATAGGGTCAGGCAGAGGCTGTCCATCTACAGAGGTGACCCCCAGAGGTTTCTCCATAGGAACTGTGGTCAAGCAGAGACTATCAACTAAGTGTTGGATACAATTTTCAGCCGCCCCGGAAACCAAGTAAGCAGGCACACAGTGCGATCCTTCATTGGTGACGATTGATAAAGGAATAGACAGTCTGGAAGAGAATTTAGTAGCAGGGGTAGATTCACCAAGAGTTATCTCTCCAATCAACCCTAGGTGCTGGAGATTTCCCGGTTTCAGAGGGCATTGGCCCACAAAATGTCCCTTATGACCATAATACAGACACAATCCAGAAGAACGTCTGCGTTGCCGCTCCTGGTGGGACAGTCTGAGTCTGACTATTTGCATGGGCTCCTCCAGAGGTACAATAAGAGAAGGCAGAAGAGGTTTTTGAAACTTGGGTGCCAATTAATAAGATTTCTTCTCCAAGCGAACTTCACAAGTGCGCTCTTGGAACCGCATATTGATCCGGGTTGCTAGCAGTATCAAGGCATCCAAAGTAGAGGGAAGCTCTCGAGCTGCTAGTTCATCTTTTGTACGTGGGGCTAGTCCCTTCCAGAAAGTTGCCACCAGAGCTTCATTATTCCAAACCAGCTCCACCGCCAGTGTACGGAAGGAGATGGCGTACTCCCCTAAAGTAGATTCCCCTTGTTTGAGGGTCAGCAGTGAGGCAGCTGCAGAGGATGTTTGGCCCGGTTCCTCGAACACAGTACGGAAAGTCTCTATGAACTGTGGTAAATAAGAGCATTCCAGCCTTCTTGTTCCAAGATGGGGTAAGCCCAAGCCAGCGCTTTGCCAGAGAGGAGAGATTATGAAAGTGACCTTGGCCTCATCAGAGGGGAAGAGACGGGCACGTAACCTGAAGTGAATCGTACCATGGTTACTAAAACCTCTACAGGTCCTAGGAATCCCGTTATAGTGAGGAGGTAGAGGCAACGAGACTGCAGAGCCAGGACAGGCAGGAGGGAAAGCAGGTGGTGGAGCAGCGGTAGCAGACAGAAGAGGAACAGAGGAACGATCCAAACAGTTAAATACGGAGTTTACCACCTGTGGTAGTTGGTCCTGGCATGCCCGAAGATCACACATGTCTGCTTGTATCATTTGAACCGTGCTTTTAGGATGACGAGCGGGATCCATGGCCTGAGCGTACTGTCATGGCTGTGGGGTATGTGGACCAACTAGGCTGCTCCGCCGTAGCGGAGTGGCAGCTGGCCAAACATCAGTCAATGCAAAAAGTCTTAGCAGAAGAGTATCTGTATGAGAGTCCAGACAGACCCGAGATATAGCAGATGCTTTGGCACAGATGATATATGTCACAGATAATACTTGGCGTGGCAGATGACACTGGACCTAGATGGAACAGACACAACTCCAACACTAGACTTCAGCTCAGGAACAAACACAGATACAGGAATCCGGATACGGGAACACTGGGAACAGGATACAACTAATGGATCATTTGCCTTGACTAACATGGGAAGACAACAACAACGCTCCGGCAAGGGGAGGAAGGGCAGAGCCCTTTTTATAGTCCAGGGTGAAAAGAGATTGGGTAGGGAACATTTTCACCCTAGTAGAGACAGAGGAACAGTGCAGCTGCGTGTGCCGGCATCTCCGAGGAGGGAGATGCCAGCAAGCTCTTAGTGTCTTGCGGTCGCGGCTGCCGGTGAGTGTAAGTATAAGCGGGCACAACAATATTGTTCAATAGTACCAATAAACTGCCAGTGCAAGCTGGAAATAACTGGAGCTAATAAAAAGAAATAACAAGTTAAAACAGTATTGATGTCTATTTATATCAGGAGTATACAATTCTCAGCGGGGAAATATATTTTATGCTGGGGTAGGCACCAGTAAGAAAAGACACATAAGGGGGGGGGCATGTTGCTAAAGGTCACACTTACTGAATTTATAAGGTACAGGTGACAAATCCTGATAATTACTTCTGAGAAAGTAAAGCAGGTGTTGGATTATCGAATTGTCAGAGACGACGATACACTTGTCACTACGAGGAGTTGTACCACCAAATTAGAGATCTGTGTGCAGAACTAGAGGAAACCAAAGAGACAATCCCACCTCCCTCCTTCAGGATCAAAACCACTGTATTGAAAGATCTGCAAAGTAAAGACAAGGATTAGTACTTATTGGTGCTTAGGAATATTATTAGACATGGTATATACTGTAGAAGATCGAATGATGCAATACTGCCGATATTAATCAGGTACAAATTTTATATTCAATCCTTTCGGATGCAGGGTAACTAATCTGTGAATCCACATAATTTATTTTTGCTTTCAAATTTTAATTTCGTCGCCACCGTAAGTGGTACCCTATCAATGACTTGGTACTTCAGGTGATGTATTGCATTGCCAGAAGAAATTAAATATGCAGGGATCAGAATATTGTTCTTCTTATTACACCTCCAGGGGGTGAATGCCATTGCACATCGGCTGGATGCGCAAGCTGCAGCCTTCATGGCACCTGCTCCTATTTCTCCTGTTGCGACTGCTGTTCCTCCTGCTACACCTCCTGGCAGTACCGATCCTTGATTCTCCCTGCTAGTACCACCTGCCACAACGGTGACGCGAGGACCTACAGGGGATTTCTAAACCAATGCCAGATCCACTTCAGACTGTATGCAAAGGCATTACCTTCCAAAGAAGCAAGGATCGCTTTCATAGTCTCTCTCCTTACTGGCAAGGCATTGGCAAACCCCATCTGGGAATGTCAGGGACCAGAGACCCGTGACTTGCAGTGTTTCCTGCAGACTTACCGCACAGTATTTGAGGAACCTGGGAGAGTCTCTTCTGCAGCTGCATCTCTGTTGACTCTTCACCAAGGAGACACCTTCGAGGGCGAGCATGCAATTCGGTCCCTTACCCTGGCGGTGAAGCTGTCCTTGAACAATGAGGCCTTGTTGGCTACCTTCTGGCAGGGACTGTCTTCCAATATTAAAGACGAGCTTGCCGCTCGAGATCTGCCATCTACCCTAGATGATCTAATTTTTCTGGACATGAGGATCCGGGAACGGTCCCAAGAGGTTCGCTGGGACAGAAGACTCCCAAGGCTGCCTCCTACATTCCAGCAACCCCTGCTGCCCTCATCAGTTGTTCCACCAGAGAAACCTATGCAAGTGGACTGTCTCAAGCTCTTAGTCCAGGAGAAACAACGCAGACACACTTCGGGACTCTGTCTGTATTGCAGCCTCAGGGGCCATTTTGTGTGTCTGTGTCCCCAGAAGCCCAAAAAATCCAGCGCCTAAGATTGGTTTGAGAGACAACCCTAGGTGGAATGGCGCTACATAAGAGATTCTCTCCCAAACTGTCCATTCCCGTGACTATAGTGTCCGGCGGGATGACTCACCGGGTCCCTGCCTACCTGGACACGGTCTGCGGCAAACTTTATCCAACAAGACTTAGTGGATCATATCCAGGTGCCCACAGTCCCTCTGGAGACGCCTCTGGCTGTTGCCTCGGTGAATGAACTTCCTCAGACCGATCCCATCGTGTCCGAGATCAAGCCACTGAAGCTCAGAGTGGGAACCCCTAATACTGAACAAATTACATTTTTCATCTTGCCTCAAGCCGTCAATCCTGTCCTGCTGGGTCTACCTTGTCTCCGGCTTCATGCACCAGTCCTTGATTGGAATTCTGGAGAAGTTCTCCAATGGGGCTCCAAATGTCTCCACCGCTGCCTGTTACAGATCAGTCATGTCCAGCCTCCTCTGCCTAAGTCATTAGCTGGATTACCTACTCATTTTTCTCAGTTTGCAGACGTCTTCAGCAAGAAGGAGGCTGAGATGCTTCCCCCACACCAGTCTTACTGCTGTCCAATTGAACTGGTTCCTAATGCTTCACCTCCCTGTGGATGGGTATAACCTCTCTCCTAGCCAGAGACCCAGTCCATGTCAGCCTATATCAAGGAGAATCTGGAGAGGGGTTTCATCCAAAAATCCCCCGCCCCGTCTGGGGCCCGGTTTTCTTCGTTAAAAAGAAAGATGGATCTCTACGACCCTGCATTGACTACCGTGGCATCAGCCAGATCACGGTCAAGAATAAATACCCATTGCCACTGATATCCGAATTATTTGACCGTATTCAAGGAGCCAGGATTTTCTCTAAACTGGACTTGCGTTGGGCTTACAACTTGATCCGAATTCGCCAAGGTGACGAGTGGAAGACGGCATTCAACACTCGAGACGGGCACTATGAACCACACAAGTGAGTCTACTACTTCCACGCCATTCTATATTGTCTACGGCCAACATCCACAAATCCCTCTTCCTGTTCTGCCTACATCTCAGGTACCCACAGCTGACTCTGCATTTGGGGACTTTCTACAAATTTGGCTGCAGACCCGGTCCTCTATTCTGCTGGCAGTCAATCTTATGAAGGATAAAGCAGATACACAAAGAAGAGAGCTGTTTCAGTTTCTTTCTGGAACCAAAGTCTGGCTGTCCTCAATGAATATTGCCTTGAAGGTGCCATCATACAAATTTGCTCCAAGGTTCTCTGGATCCTGCAATAGATAAACCCTGTCTCCTATAAGCTTCGGCTGCCACCTACCCCCAGAATCCCCAACTACTTTCATGTGTCTCTCCTGAAACCTATGGTTCTGAACTGCTACAGTAATACTCATAGTCCTGCAGTTGCTCCCAGCATTTCTACTTATGACTTATGTGTTTGTGGTAAAGGAGATCCGGGACTGCAAAGGGGTAGGAGGGAGGACTTTCTATTTGGTGGACTGGAGAGGGTTTGGTAATGTAAAGGCTGCGGTTACCTGCAGACGGCCGTGACCGCAGACCTCTCTCCTCCTGCCATGTCTCCCTCCCTGGGGATGCTAGCACATCCGGCCGCTCTGCCCTGCAGTGACCACTAGGGTGCGTCCGCTAGTTCCCGGCCTTAAAGAGCCAGCGTGCACATATGAAAATAATTAATTAATTATTCCCAGATCACCCTGGACTATAAAAAGGGCTCTGCCCTTTCACTCCTTGCCAGAGCGTTGTTGTTTATTCCCATGTTAGTGTTGCAAATGGTCCCTTAGTCGTATCCTGTTCCCAGTCTTCCTGTGCCCTGCTTCCTGTATCCCGTGCTGTGTTTGTTCTTGTTCCCTTTTATAGTATTGGAGTCGTGATGTGCCATCTGCCACGCTTGCTGTCATACACCACGTCTGGTGTCATCTGCCACGCCTGATATCATCCGCCACGTTTGGCGTTATCTACCGTCAAGTTCTATCTGTGCCTAAGCCTCTGCTACTGTCTGGACTATTAGAGGTACTCTTGTTGTAGGACTTTGCATATACTTTGAATACTGTTATTTGGCCAGCTGCTACTCTGCTACGGCGATGTGGCCTAGTGGGTCCACATACCCACGGATCGTGACACGTACACCCAAGGCAGGGGAAGGAGCCTGGGTTTTGACTCTCAGAGATTGTCCTTTGTATAGTATGTTTGTCTGGGCCTACATCTGCTCATAGTAGGTTGTCTCTTAAATTACATCCTTTGCGATATGACATTAACAGTAGTTTAGGAAAACGCGTTGGGATATTCAGTTTCTGGTATATTTTGATGTTGCATAATGGTATATTTGATGAATGTACTGTCAGGGCTGTATGTGGAGACACAGGCATTTCTGTCATTGTTATTATTGTGTCTAGGCTGTAGGAAAGATTCACAATAGTGCTGCTTGACTATTCCGGATCTTTTCTGTGGAAGGTTCGCTGTCTAAACGTAATAGTAATTTCTTCTAATCTTGTGTACATATTCTTATTAGACTCAATGAGCTTTTACCTTTGTGTACTTGGATATTGGGAGGGATTTGACCAGTCTCGGGAGACACATCAAGGCAGGCAACCTTGGAAGATTCCAAGGAGGAGATTGCAAGGAAAAAGGAATTAAGTTGTCTATGAAATGTATAGAGAATCTCTGTGGTGCCATGCTATATATGAAATACATCATCAATGTATCTGAACCAAGTGTGTAAATTTATTTTTTTGTCATTTCTTTTTTTTTTTATAATTTTAAAGTCAAAAGTATATTAATCATGGGTACAAAAATAAAAATAAAAGGGAGGGGGGGGAACAAGAATCATAATAACATATGCCAAATAGTAGACACACAGGTGCAAAATATTGCATCAATACAACAGGCAAAATTTGGCAACTCAACTGAGAGGCGAGGGGAGGGACAGGGAATTAGAAAAAAGAGAAAGAAAAGAAGAGAAGAGGGGAAAAAGAAAAAAAATATATATTTATATATAAAAAAAAAATTGGGGAGGGGGGAGTATAATGGAAGGGGGCTCTGCACACACATGGTCCACTGCACGATTAAGGAGGTATGAAATCTCTGCCTTAGGCGGTCATGATGGTCTTATATTCTGGGGTGTCTTGATAGGCAATCCAATGTTGCCATGTTTTAGAGAAAATGTCATGTCGATTAATCAATTGAGAAGTGAGATCCTCCATGTGCTTAATTTCCTCAATCTTGAGAAACCAGAGTCGGAGAGAGGGGGGCTCCGTGCTCTTCCACAGAACAGGTATACAAGCTCGTGCACAGTTACCCAAGTGCCGGAGAATAGACTTCTTGTATGATGGCAAAGGAATGTCACTTAAATGAAGCAGGAAAAAGGCGGGAGTAAAAGGTATGGCGTGGTCAGAGAAAGAGGAGGTAATTCTCCATACTCCCTGCCAGAAAGGAGACAACACTGGACAGTCCCAAAAAGTATATAGAAGGGTACCTTCAGCAACCTGGCATCTCTAACAGTGTGATGCGACATTAGGGAACATAACATGCAGTCTGGATGGAATATGGTACCAGCGAGATAAAAGTTTGTATCCCGCTTCTTGGATGAGACTAGAGATTGATGACCCATGTGTTAGATCATATATTCTTGTTAATTGGGAGTCAGAAAAAGACTAATTCAAATCCTACTCCCATTTGCCCATAAAAGGAGGTGGAGGTAGTGTCGGAGGGGACACTGACATGGCATAAATAACAGACAAAGCACGTCAAACCAGCCCTTTTGCAACGCAGAGGGTTTCCAATGGCGTGTAGGAGCGGGAAAGGTAGGTTGGGGATGGAAGGGAGATAAGGAAGTGATGAAGTTAATTCGCCCTCCGGAATCCCAGTGGACAAGGGTCAGGTGTGGAAATAAGAGATTCCAAGGATGGCCAAGAATCCCCTACCAGAAAATGAGTAGTTCGATATCGGCCAGAGGATGCCCATCTCCAGAACACAGGATCCAACAAGCTCGGTGTCAACGAGGGATGGCCTAATATCGGAAGTAGAAGGATAGGGTAGAAGTTGATTCCCAATGGACTTTTTAAGTATCGCCAAGGTAGGGGAAATGGTGGGGTGAGGTGGGGAGGGTAAGGAGAAGTTAGGTAACCAGGGTAGGATGTGAAGAGGCGAGGAGCAAAAATGTGTTTCCAAATGTACCCATAATTTGGTATCGGCATTATGACGCCAGCACACTAACCTATTAAGGTGAGAAGCTCTGTAGTAGGCATAAATATCGGGTAACCCAATTACCCCCTGAACGTTTAGTTCTATACAGTAACAATTTCGAGATTTTTTCTGGTTTGCTATTCCACACAAATTTGGAGAAGAGGGAGGCAAGTGCCTTGAAGAAAGGGTGGGGAATATGAATAGGCAGGGCTTGTAACATGTAAAGTATCCTAGGGAGAACATTCATCTTCAATATTGAGCAGTGACCAAACCATGTAAAGGTACCCTGAGTCCATCTATCTAGATCTTTCTTAACTGAGGACAGTAGGCGAGGAAAGTTAGCTTGATAAATTCCAAACGCACGCGGGGTAAGGTGAACCCCCAGGTAAGGTAGGGTAGAGGAAGACCATTTGAATGGAAAAGAGGATGATAAGGATGTAAGAGCTGTGTGCGGCAAAGGGAAGTAGTCAGAATGAACCGCATTAATACTAACTGCCGCTGAGGGATGTGATTACAAACTACCAATCAACCGGAGAATGTTGGATCCAAGCCCTATGTGCTTCAAGGTCTGGGTAAGGTACCTCCAATCCACTCGGTCAAAGGCCTTTTTGGAGTCAGTGGAAAGAAAGATAGCTGGGATAGATGAGGTGGAGAGGTAATGTAGGATATTAATAGTCCTAGTGGTATTATCCCTAGCTTCTCTGTGGACATGAATCCAACCTGGTCACGATGGATGATATGTTGCAACAAAGCGGTGAGGCGGGTGGAGAGGATTTTTGCAAACAGCTTAAGGTCTACATTCAGGAGGGAGATGGGTCTATAGTTCGAGCAACGAGAGAGATCTTTACCTTCCTTGGGGATAACTGAAATGTGAGCCCTATCTGTAGTAAGGGAATTATCAGCAGAAAGAAAATGAAGGTCCGGTAGGAACGTTTTATAGTAACTAACGTGAGGCCATCTGGGCCTGGGGCTCTGCCCGTTCGCGATTCTTTAATAGCAATCTCAGAAAGTGTGATAGGATCCTCAAGACCCGAGATAGACTCCTGAGAGAGAGCGGGAAGTCCGGCACGTTGCAAATCCTTATCTATAGAACTTAGTCGCTCAGTAAGGGCCTGTGGCTGTAAGGGTGGACTAATCTTCTAAAGCTTGGCGTAGAAGGACTGGAAGCTGTCTACAATGTGTGAGGAAAGGGTATGTTTATGGCCGTGGTCATCCAAGATATGAGGAATAAACGAAAGTGCTCTCTGCAAACGCAGGGCCCGCGCCAAGGTCTTCCCCGGCTTGTTCCCAAACTCCAAAAAGTGACGTCGCCATTTAGCCAAAGAGGCTTTCGCATGGGAAAGGGATACATTTTTGAGTTGTTCCCGGAAGAGGCTAAGTTCAGTCTTAGACTGAAGCGCAAGGGACTGTTTATGTACTCTCTCTAGGGCGCAAATCCTGGAGAGTAAGTCTGTGAATTGAGAATTCCTCAGGCGTTTGAGCCAGGCCCCATGTTTAATGAGAGTCCCCCTAATAAAACATTTATGTGACTCCCAAATTATCGGGGAGGAAACATCTGGTGTCGCATTGTTAGTAAAGAACTCCTGAAGGTCTTGATGAACACAATTCAACACTGTTTGGTCTTGTAAAAGACTTTCATTGAGACGCCACCTCCAAGAACGTGGTTGAGAGGACGGGAGGGAGAGTGACATGGATACAAGGGCGTGGTCTGAAAAGGAAATGGTATCAATGTGAGCCGAGTGCAAGAGAGAAAGGTGAGTATGGGAGAGGAACAAGTAGTCCATGCGCGAGTAGTAATCATGCACGTGAGAAAAATGTGAGTAATCCCGGATGGAGGGGTGTAGCATGCGCCACGTGTCCATTAGTTGAAAATGCTGTAAGGTAGCTTTAGCCTTTCTAAGGGAGACATACAGTAGATGAGAGGAACCAGACGAAGTGTCCTGTAAAGGGTCCAGTGGCATTTTGAGATCCCCCCCAAAGACAACCACCCCCTCCAGAAAGTCCTCCACATCCCTGAGCATGCCGAATACGCCATCTTACCTTTGACAAAAAGACATCGTCCTGCTTCATCACAGCGACAATCCACATAAACCCAAGGTGCAGTACGAGCGATCAGAATAGAGACTCCTTTAGTTTTAGAATCGGGGGAGAAGCTGTAAAAGACGTCCGGAAATCCCCTGAGAGTCTCCGAATCTGATCTTGTCGAAAATGAGTTTCTTGTAAGAAGGCTACAGAAGCTAATTTTTTCCACAGAAGGTGGAGCAAGGAGGACCGTTTCTCAGGAAGATTAAGGCCCTGGACATTTAGGGACACCACGGTGAGCAGATTCATCTACCTAACGGGAGGAAGAAAAAAAAAGGGGAGGGGAAGGATAGAAGAAGAATACGAAAGGAAAGGAGAAAAGGAAAAGGTTAGAAGGACCTAAATCAGTCCTATGTATATAATGGGAAAACCGTAAGTACAGAGACTCTTCAGCAGCTAGCCAGTAGCTGGGCAGTGTCTGACACCAATTGTGGAGAACATCGAAGGAATGAACCAAGCGAATCGCTCCAAAGAGAGACCAAGCCACAGCTGAATAAAGAAGATTATACTGTATAATAGAGTCATAACAAACTAATGTCATAACAAGTAGAACATATTGCGCATACCAAAGGGGAGGTGTATAGAATGGAGGGAGAGTGTGGGAGGGGGGAAGGGGAGGGTGGGGAGGAGAGGGAAGAAGGGGAAGGGGAGGATGGGGAGGAGAGGGAAGAAGATGAAGGGGAGGGGGAAGGAGGAAGGGCAGGAAAGAAGTAAGGGGCTGTAGTGATAGGGGTAGGGAAACGGACAAGTGAGCCCTAATCTACCCGCCACTCTGTCCCTGCCTATTTGCAACGACCCGCCCTAGGAGACGGGGTACAAATGGGCGGCGGTCCCTACGCTCAGTAAGTGCACGAGACAAACATACAAGGGAATATAAAGCAAAGGGAAAGGGGCAGTTGCCCACGGCAACACCGTGAGTAACAGAGTGGTGAACGAGCCAAGTCAAACCAGGAGAGCACGAGGTACCAAACGCTGAGCAGAAGAGGAGTCAGAAAGCCAGGGTCAGAATGGAGCAGGATCAAATTGTTAGGAGCTGTAGCTGGGCCAGGAAACCACACGGAAAGAATCACAAGCAAGGAGGAACAGGAAAGGAAGGTATAAATAGACAGAGGGCGGGAGCTAGCTGAGTCTGGCCAGGCTGCGATAGGCTCTCCCACTCCTAAGCCTGCCAGCCTGAGTGGTGGAAGCTGGAGTCAGTCTCAGAGAGATAGACTCAGGTGAAGACTGATCACCTCTGGAAGTTAACCCCGAAGCTGGACATGGCAGATCCTTTACAGTACCCCCCCTTTTATGAGGGGCCACCGGACCCTTTCTAAGTGGACCTGGTTTACTGGGGAAACGAAGGTGGAACTTCCTGACCAATACCCCAGCGTGAACATCCCGGGCGGGTACCCAAGTCCTCTCCTCAGGCCCGTATCCTCTCCAATGGACCAGCTACTGGAGGGAGCCTTGGACCATCTTGCTGTCCACAATCTTGGCCACCTCGAATTTCACCCCCTCAGGGGTGAGAACGGGAACAGGAGGTTTCCTCGAGGGAGCCAAGGACGGGGAGCAGCGTTTAAGGAGGGAGGCATGAAACACGTCGTGTATATGAAAAGATGGGGGTAACTCCAGCCGGAAGGAGACAGGATTGAGGACTTCAATGACCTTATACGGCCCAATAAACCGGGGAGCAAACTTCTTGGATGGGACCTTAAGACGCAAGTTCCTAGATGATAACCACACCAGATCCCCGACCATAAACAAGGGGTTAGCAGAACGTTTTCTATCAGCCTGAGTTTTTTGTACGCTCTGGGACGCCTCTAGGTTCTTCTGAACCTGGGCCCAGACTGTGCACAGTTCCCGATGAACGACCTCTACCTCGGGATTGTTGGAACTACCAGGTGAAACGGAGGAGAACCGTGGATTAAACCCAAAATTACAGAAAAAGGGGAGACCCCTGACGAGTTACTGACCCGGTTATTAAGGGAAAATTCAGCGAGGGGAATGAATGAGACCCAATCATATTGACAGTCAGAGATAAAACACCTTAAATATTGTTCTAGAGATTGATTAGTCCTCTCAGTTTGGCCATTGGTTTCAGGATGGAAAGCAGAGGAGAAGGACAGATCAATCTCCAACTTCTTACAGAAGGCTCTCCAAAACAAAGAAACAAATTGTACCCCTCTGTCCGAAACAATATTGACAGGGACCCCATGGAGACGCAGGATGTGTTTGACAAACAAGGTAGCTAACGTCTTGGCGTTGGGTAGTTTCTTGAGGGGCACAAAGTGGCACATCTTACTGAAGCGGTCTACTACCACCCACACCACCGACTTGTCTTGGGATGGAGGCAAATCGGTGATAAAATCCATGGAGATATGTGTCCAAGGTCTCTGGGGAATAGGCAACGAACGTAGTAAGCCCGCTGGTCGGGACCTGGGAGTCTTGGACCTAGCACAAACCTCACAAGCGGCGACGTAGGCCTTAACGTCTTTAGGCAACCCAGGCCACCAATAGTTTCTGGCAATGAGGTGTTTGGTACCCAGGATGCCTGGATGACCAGATAGTGCGGAGTCATGATTTTCCCTAAGTACCCTTAGCCGGTATTGCAGGGGAACAAACAGCTTGTCCTCAGGAAGGTTCCCGGGAGCTGAACCTTGATCAGCTGCAATTTCAGAGACTAAATCAGAATCAATAGAAGAAATTATTATACCGGGAGGCAAAATACAAGCAGGATCTTCCTCCGAAGGAGGGCTGGCCATGAAGCTAAGCGACAGTGCATCGGCCTTAATATTTTTAGACCCAGCCCTATAGGTAACCAAAAAGTTGAATCTGGTAAAAAATAGCGCCCATCGAGCTTGTCTCGGGTTTAGCCTCCGTGCAGATTCTTGGAAAACCAGATTCTTGTGGTCGGTAAGGACCGTTACCTGGTGCCTAGCCCCCTCCAGGAAGTGGCGCCACTCTTCAAATGCCCATTTAATGGCTAAGAGTTCGCGGTTGCCAATATCATAGTTACTCTCAGTGGGCGAAAACTTCCTGGAGAAGTAGGCACAGGGGCGGAGATGGGTGAGGTACCTGGTACCCTGGGACAAGACAGCCCCCACTCCCACCTCGGATGCGTCAACTTCCACGATAAATGGCTCCATTTGGTTGGGCTGAACCAGCACCGGGGCCGAGATAAAGCACTTCTTAAGGACCTCAAAAGCCTGGACAGCCTCAGGAGGCCAGTGGAGGAGATCAGCACCTTTGCGAGTGAGGTCCGTAAGAGGCTTAGCGATGACCGAGAAGTTAGCAATAAATCTCCTGTAATAATTAGCGAACCCCAAGAAGCACTGTAACGCCTTCAGGGAGGCAGGTTGGACCCATTCCGCCACAGCCTGGACCTTGGCGGGGTCCATGCGGAATTCATGAGGAGTGAGGATTTGAACCAAAAATGGTATCTCCTGCACCCCAAACACACATTTTTCGGTCTTCGCAAACAGTTTGTTTTCCCGAAGGACCTGGAGCACCTTCCTGACATGCTCAATGTAGGAGGACCAGTCCTTGGAAAACACAAGTATGTCATCAAGGTACACTACAAGAAATACCCCCAGGTAATCTCTTAAAATCTCATTTATGAAATTCTGGAAGACCGCGGGAGCATTACACAACCCAAAGGGCATGACGAGGTATTCGAAATGACCTTCGGGCGTGTTAAACGCAGTCTTCCACTCATCCCCCTCTTTGATGTGGATTAGGTTATACGCCGCCCGTAGATCAAACTTAGAGAACCATTGGGCCCCCTGAACCTGATTAAAGAGATCAGGAATCAAAGGAAGGGGATACTGGTTTCTTACAGTGACCTTATTCAGGTTACGGTAGTCAATGCATGGCCTAAGACCACCATCCTTCTTCCCTACGAAGAAGAAGCCAGCACCTACCGGAGAAGTAGAGGGGCGAATGTAACCCTTGGCCAGGCATTCCTGGATATACTCTCTCATGGCTTCACGTTCGGGACAAGAAAGATTAAATATCCTACCCTTAGGAAGCTTAGCTCCTGGTACCAATTCGATAGCGCAATCGTATTCTCTATGAGGAGGTAACACTTCGGAGGCCTCCTTAGAGAAAACATCAGCGAAGTCCCGAACAAACTCTGGTAGCGTGTTCACCTCCTCAGGGGGAGATATAGAATTAACAGAAAAACATGACGTCAAACATTCATTACCCCATTTGGTAAGCTCCCCAGTATTCCAGTCAAACGTGGGATTATGCAACTGCAACCAGGGAAGGCCTAAAACCAAATCGGACGATAATCCCTGCATCAACAGTACAGAGCACTACTCCAAATGCATGGAGCCAACAAGGAGTTCAAAAACAGGGGTATGCTGTGTAAAATAACCATTAGCAAGAGGAGTGGAGTCGATACCCACTACCGGGACAGGTTTAGGCAAATCAATCAAAGGCATAGCAAGAGACATAGCAAATTCCACAGACATGATATTAGCAGAGGACCCTGAATCCACGAAGGCACTGCCGGTAGCAGACCTACCACCAAAAGAGACCTGAAAGGGAAGCAAGATCTTATTACGTTTCATATTTACGGGAAATACCTGTGCGCCCAAGTGACCTCCCCGATGATCACTTAGGCGCGGAAGTTCTCCGGCTGCATTTTTACGCTTAGGGCAGTTGTTCACTTGATGCTTGTCATCCCCACAGTAGAAGCAGAGACCATTCTTCCTGCGGAAATCTCTACGTTGTTGGGGGGACACGAAGGCCCCGAGTTGCATAGGTACCTCTGAGTCTTCCGGGGAAGAACGAAGCAACGGAACCTCGGGAGGCATCATGGGGGAGTCGGAGGAGAAAACACATAAACGTTCGCGTTGTCGTTCCCTGAGACGTCGGTCAAGTCGTACCGCTAAAGCCATAACCTGGTCTAGGGAGTCAGAAGAGGGATAGCTAACTAGCAGGTCTTTCAGGGCATTCGACAGACCCAACCTAAACTGGCACCTTAAGGCAGGGTCATTCCACCGAGAAGCTACGCACCACTTCCTAAAGTCAGAACAGTACTCCTCAACGGGTCTCTTACCCTGACGTAAGGTCACCAGCTGACTCTCGGCAAAGGCAGTCTTGTCAGTCTCGTCATAAATGAGTCCGAGAGCAGAGAAGAAAAGATCAACGGAGGACAGTTCAGGGGCATCAGGAGCCAAGGAGAAGGCCCATTCTTGGGGCCCGTCCTGGAGCCGGGACATAATTATACCCACTCGCTGGCTCTCAGAACCTGAGGAGTGGGGCTTTAAGCGAAAGTAAAGCCTGCAACTCTCCCGAAAGGAGAGAAAAGCCCTCCGGTCCCCTGAGAACCGGTCGGGCAACTTGAGGTGGGGTTCAGGAGTTGAGGTGAGGGGAACTACCAAGGTAGCATCAGGCTGGTTGACCTTCTGAGCCAGGGCCTGGACCTGTAGGGAGAGAACCTGCATATGCTGAGCCAGGATCTCAAGGGGGTCCATAGTAGTGTCAGGGACCAGGGTAGACTAGGTATATGGGCTTGTGATTATGTAGTGAAAGGGGTAGGGAAACGGACAAGTGAGCCCTAATCTACCCGCCACTCTGTCCCTGCCTACTTGCAACGACCCGCCCTAGGCGACGGGGTACAACTGGGCGGCGGTCCCTACGCTCAGTAAGTGCACGAGACAAACATACAAGGGAATATAAAGCAAAGGGAAAGGGGCAGTTGCCCACGGCAACACCGTGAGTAACAGAGTGGTGAACGAGCCAAGTCAAACCAGGAGAGCACGAGGTACCAAACGCTGAGCAGAAGAGGAGTCAGAAAGCCAGGGTCAGAATGGAGCAGGATCAAATTGTTAGGAGCTGTAGCTGGGCCAGGAAACCACACGGAAAGAATCACAAGCAAGGAGGAACAGGAAAGGCAGGTATAAATAGACAGAGGGCGGGAGCTAGCTGAGTCTGGCCAGGCTGCGATAGGCTCTCCCACTCCTAAGCCTGCCAGCCTGAGTGGTGGAAGCTGGAGTCAGTCTCAGAGAGATAGACTCAGGTGAAGACTGATCACCTCTGGAAGTTAACCCCGAAGCTGGACATGGCAGATCCTTTACAGGGGCAAGAAAGAAGGGAGGGGGGGGGGAAGGGAGGGGGAGGAAAAGGGGGTCGGAATGTTTAAAGAAATATAGGAAATCGAGAAGAATGAGTCTCCAAGTAGACAGGGAGATATAGACATTGCTCTGCAAATAAGATATCAGCTGCACATTGCATCTAAGCCCGAGGTAGCTAAAAGATATGTCTAAAATGATCATGTAAAGGAAATATGAGACTAACACCTATATTAGACATAATAAAACTGTTCAGGAATTCACAGAGCAAGCATGACAGGTAAGTTCGATTACAGTATCGACAGGAAAACACAAGGTTAACAGCCCAATAAGGAGAAAGTGCCATTGAAAAATATAACAAAAACTGTCCAAGGGTGTAGGACATAGTACCCACAAAGTCCCATCGAATCTGAGGGAGAAATGTTTCAGGTCGTAGGAGGGGTAAGGGGGTTCACAACCAGGGGTTCCCCAGCCACAGCACCATCCACAGGATGGATCAGCTCAACTTGTTGAGGAAGGGTCGGTGGTCTGTCCAAATTAGGACGTTGGGGAGCACGCAAAAAAAGTCCAGGTACCGTCCAGTCCAGAATTGGAAATGGGTCAGTCTCCAAAAAAGCAAAGGCGTCGAGTAGGTCTTCTGGAGATCTCACAGCAAATTCAGTGCCTGCCTTGCGTATGATGATGTGGAAAGGATGGCCCCAGCAATACTTATCCAGTAGAGGTTTCACCATGCGTCGCATGTTAAGGGTGCATCGTGAGACATCTGGTAGCAGACTAATAGATGCCCCTTCGTGTTTAATGGGACCCAAATCCCAAGCTTTTCGGAGAAGAGCTTATTTTTGCTGATAGAAATTGACGCGGCAGAGGACATTACGCGGGCCATTTCTATTCCGATCCTGCAACCTAGGGCTGTACACCCTATGAACTCTATCGAGTTCCAAATCCTCGTCAGCAGTTAAGTCCAAAATCTTGCGGAATAGGAGAGAAACTGAATGGCACAAGTCAGCACTACCCACCGATTCCGGCAGGCCTCTGATTTTAACGTTATTGCGGCGGCCCCGATTTTCCAAATCGTCAATGTGTAAAGTAAGGTCAGTCAGCAAACTAGAATGAGACTGTAACGTAGAGATGAGAAAGAGAACCATCTACGTCTAGGGAACGCTTTTGCACTTGCGCCACCATGGTAGAGATCTGTTGAATGGTGTGCTGAACGGCTGAAATGTCTCTGGCATGACGCTCTACGGGTAAAGAGGGCTTGTAACATGTCCCTGAGCTCTGAAAGCATAGGAACATCCGCCGCATGGTCCTCAATACCACTGGCCAATAAATCCCGGCTTTGAGAGAGGAGCAGAGCAGGTACAGGCTGACTTAGGGTACAGGGGCTGGGCGGCCCTCCTAATGAAGGTTGTCTGCTCGATGCCGGCGTGGGCGCCATGACGGGCTGGGGAGAGGAGGAAGGGGCTTCTCCTGTAGTGTGACGGGAGAAACGTGCCAGTAAGGTACCTGGAGTAGCCGGAGGTTTCGGGTCCAATTTCTTCCCCTTTGGCATGTTTTTAGGGTGGGTGAGATAAGGAAAAATCTTTGTAGTTAAGCTGTAATCTTGGAGCTCCAGAAGAAAGCAGCCTCACTCCGCCATGTCCAAGCCACACCCCTGTACATGTTTTTAAGAAACCGTTGATTAGAGTAAACAACATTTTCTTCAAAATTACAACCCATTAAAATACCAGCGACTTGTAAGTAAAATTGGGATACAAACATAAAATTATTATTTTCAAGTACAAAATCAAAAAAGATCCATAATAAATCTTTTCTCACTAGTAGAGTTCTCCCTCTTCTGTCTTCCCCCCCCATCTACTGAGAGACCAATAGCAGGATGAGTATTTGTGTATAGACTTGTGACATATATCGTCAACAGTTTACATTTGGATCAATCTTGTGTTACATTCTTATTTTTGTGATGAAGTCCCTTGTGTCTTTAAGGCAATATCTTCCATGTTATGCATAAGGTCTTAAGAGAGCATGAAGTACTTAGGAGGGATCTTGAAAAACGGAGTCTGTGCCGGATGCAATAGGGAAGCCAGGGGGGTTATTCAGGCGCTTATGTTCTTTCAGTAAGGTGTAGATAAAAGGGTGCAGAGATTATTGGGTCTCATATATTCTGCTAGTTTGTTAGAAATAATTTGATTATCAAGAGCGTAGTAATAATAATATTAAGTTGTTGGCACAGGTGGGGGTGGGGTCTGTGGGGATACTATGATAAACTTATTAGTTAATTAGTTGGTTCAAAATCTGTTCCTAGTCCATGACATTGCAGCTAAATCCCATTTACATGAGGTAGCTAAGCTGCAATACCGGACAAAGCCCATGGACGAAGAGGGTGCTGTTTTTTGAAAAATATAAAAAAAATTCCACCATGAAGTGGCTGCTAATTGTCTGTCCACATAAACAATAAGTTCCTGTTTGCTAAAAAAGAGAGCAATGCAGTATCATGGAGGAGATAAGTGACTTGTATTATAGGAGCACTATGGCCGACACATTTTTTTGAACACTGTTGCAACAGTGTGGAACTTCCATCTTAAATTATTTCTGTGGCATACCCTTCTAGTCTTCCAGGATATGGTATGGCTGCTAGGCATTACTTTGGCTTCCAAAGGGCAGTTAACCAGCCACCTTTGTTGCACATTATTGTTACTTTATGTTTAAATACTTCTCAATCATCGTCATTGATTTCAGCTAATATAATAAACAAAGTTCCAGTAGTTTTAGGCCTTATTCACATGACATGGATAATCGTCTGGGTGACGGACGTTTTTTTTAGCGGCCGTAGACACGGCTTCATTGAAATCAATGCATGTTTATGGGTCTATTCACACGGCCTGTCTTTTTAACAGCCTGGAAAAAAATAGGACATCCTTCAATAGACAAGGATGTAAGAGATAGATCCAGTGCCAAGACAAGGGAAGTGTTTAAAAAGGGAGTTCCTTTCCAATTTTATTCCAAAAATGCATAAAAGGAAAATAATATATTCCAGGTACAAGGGTAACAAGCCATGAATAAGGACGCCGTAGTCGTCTGAAACGCGTAAGCACCGCTTATACCCTTAATCCACCCTTGTACCTGGAATATATTCTTTTCATTTTATGGATTTTTGGAATAAAATTGGAATGGAGTTTCCTTTTTAGATCCAGCGTCAAGACAAGGAAAGTGTTTAAAAAGGAAGCTCCGTTACAATTTTATTCCAAAAATGCATAAAAAGAAAAGAATATATTCCAAGTACAAGGGTGGATTAAGGGTATAAGCAGTGCTTACGCGTTTTGGACTACTACGGCGTCCTTATTCATGGCTTGTTACCCTTTTATGCATTTTTGGAATAATATTTGGAACGGAGCTTCCTTTTTAAACACTTTCCTTGTCTTGGCACTGGATCTATCTCTTGCATCCTTGTCTGTTCCTACACCGTGTGCCGACACGAAGATCTGGGCGCAACTAGCGGCGTGAATATGCTAAAGGTGAGCTGGAGGATTCCTCCTACAAACATTTTTTGCCCTTCAATGAGGGATGCGTGAAAATGAGTCCCACACGGGTGCAAATCGACCGTAAAAAATGGCCGTTTATTTGGCCGATTTGACACTCGGTCATGTGAATAAAGCCTAAGAAATATAATAAAGCCTAATAAAAGTCAAATCAATTGTAGCGCCCATGGCCGCGGGCCGTCGGGTTTACTCACCTCCCGACGCCCGCAGCCATGGAACTGTGAGCGCTGGCCTCCGTCTCCCTCCTAGGAGATGCCAGCGCTCACTTCCGCTCCGTTCGGCTGGATCCCGTAGGGTGCGCGCGCACGCTCGCGCCCGGCCTTAAAGGGCCAGCGTGCGCAATTAGGAAATCGTCATCACCATCAACTGCCACGATTTCCTGGTCTATAAGAAGGCCCCTGGCCTTCTAATCCTTGCCTGAGCGTTGTTAGTCTTTCCCAGTCTGTCTCGCAAATGGTTCCTTAGTGTCTCCCGTTCCAGCTGTTACCCGTGCCCTGCTACCGTTCCTGTATTCCGTGTTGTTCCTGTGCCTACCCGCGTTCAAGTGTCATCTGCCACGTCAAGTGCCATCTGCCACGTCAAGTGTCTTCTGCCACGTCAAGTGCCATCTACCACGTCAAGTGCCATCTGCCACGTCAAGTGTCATCGGATACTGCCCGCCACGTCTGGCGCCACTTGCCGCACCTGCCTCCATCCGTGCTGAAGCCACAGCTACCGCCCGGACTATTTCAGGTACCCAAGCATACTGTCTACCATTTACTTCTGCTTAGACTGTGACCTGGTCAGCTGCCTCCCCGCTACGGCGGAGCGGCCTAGTGGGTCCACATACCCTGTGCCCGTGACACCAATTTAGAAACAATGAATAAAAGTTCTTAAATTGCTCTGTGGTAAAGAAATATGGTTAAAAATAAAAATGTAATGTTTAATTCCACTTTTTCACCAAATACAAACATTTGTAAAAGCAAAAAAAGATCAAAAGTCATTCAGATGAATACAAAACATTTTTACAAGAAATTTCTTTAATGAATCTGCTACATGTGAACTTACCCTAAGGCTGGATTCAACTATGCAGTTCATGGTGCAGTTTTTGATGCAGTTTTTTGAGCCAAAGAAGGAGTAAATCAGAAAAGAATATAAAATATAGTAATAAAAAAAAAAAGTATAAAGGGAAAGACTGATATGTCTCATTTCTTTTGGATCCACTCCTGGCTTTAACTTTAAAAACTGCATGAGTGAATTCAGCCTAAGGGCTTATTCACACAACCGTAGTATACGTCTGTGTGACGGCCGTTAAAACAACAGACGTCACATGGGCGCATGTATTTCAATTGGGCCGTTCACATGGCCATTGTTTTAACGGACCGTGTGAAGGGTTCGTGGAAAAATAGGGGAAATCCTATTTTCTTCTGTTTTTATGGATCCCTCAATAGACTTAAGTCTATGAGGAATCCATGAAAACGGGTGCAACTTGGACGTGAAAAACTGCCGTTTTCCACATCCGAGTTTACACTTGGTCGTGTAAATCTAGCCTAAGGGTAGAATGTCCAGTGAAAATCTGCACTAAATCCATGACCAAGTTGACATGACGCAGATTATAAAATCCAGAGCATGCCCTTACATTTGCGTGCATTTTTTCTCTTACGTGCGGATGTGGTATTTAAAACCCCATCTACATGTACTGTAATGTAAATTGCTTCCGAATGCACACTTCGCATATTTTTCTGCAGAACTTTGGTTGCATAATCCGCATCGGAAAGCCACAACAAAATACAGTACAATGGAAGTGAATAGGGTATCAAGGGTGGATTCATACATACTTGTGGAATTTTAGTTGCGGAGTCCCCCTCAAATTCCACAACCAAGTACAGTACACTGTTTAACATACCCCATTCACTCGCAGGGTAAAAAAAAAAATCTATTTTTGGATTGTAGACATGCTGTAGATTTTCAAATCCGCAGTCTGTCCTATCCATTGCGGATTTGCCATGGAGTTTCACAGTGGATTTAATTAATTTTAATGCAATGAATGAACTTTCGCACCAAAATCAACAGCAAAATACATGTATATTTTATTGCGGATTTTGGCACTGATTTTAGGCAATTTTTACAGTGTATTTTTTATGCGATGTGTTAACCTAACCTGACAACCCCATTCACTCTCAGCATAGAAAATCTGCAGCATAAAAAATACCCTGCAGATAGTAGGCATGCTGCAGATTTTCAAATGACAGCCAGCAGAGGGTAAAACCATTAATTGTCGACTAGGGAATTTGACCTGGGGAACTTTAAATACTCCACTACTTTATGCTTGGTCAGGCGGCTGTGCGCAAGGTGCACCTACTATGTGGCATCCTGGCAGGACCACTGCTGAGATTAGAGTAGCGGTGGTGGCAGTCTGGGCAAAAAGGCGTAGAAGCATTGCCCAGGGCCCATGGTACACTTAATCTGCCACTGGTGAGATCAGGGGCTTCTCCTGGAGCCGAATCACCGGCCACCGAGTCGCAAATGCTGTGGACGGGGATTCCGCTTCAGGAGATGCCCCTGATGACACTGTCCATATATGGACAGAGACATCAAGCACTCCATCCAGGAGCGGAATCCCTGGCCACATGGGGATTCCGCTCCTTCAGGCAGCTACAGTGGCGCTAGTAGATATCAGAGCAGGGAGATACCTGAAAATGTAGGAGGATTCCTCCAGTTCTCCGATATGTATATTCAGATTTGGGCTGCGCACGGATCCACGTGGCGGTACACGGTACAAACACAGCAGAAACTGAAGAATTGGATCCAGCGCTGTTTCGTTAAAAGGAAATAGTATTCCAACTTTATTTCAGACAAAATAAAATCCACTGGGAGTAAGGCTGGGTTCACACAACCTATTTTCAGACGTAATGGAGGCGTTTTACGCCTCGAATTACGTCTGAAAAAACGGCTCCAATATGTCAGCAAATATCTGCGAATTACTTTCAATGGGCTTTACAATGTACTGTGCCGACGACCTGTCATTTTACGCATCGCTGCCAAAAGACGGCGCGTAAAATTACAGCCTCGTCAAAAGAAGTGCAGGACACTTCTTGGGACGTAATTGGAGCCGTTTTTCATTGACTCCAATGAAGAACAGCTCCAAATTACGACCATAAAAGACGCCCCGCAAAACGCGAGTACATGCAATTACATTTGAAATTCAGGAGCTGTTTTCTCCTGAAAACAGCTCCGTAATTTCAAACGTAATTGCAGTTATCGTGTGCACATACCCTTAGGGTGGATGCCTTAGCAGTAAGCCTATACATTTCAGACAGAACACCTGTCAGCAAACCAGAGCCGATCATCGAGCTGTCTCGCTCATCGGCGCTCGTTTACACGGCCCACGTGAGGTGTAATACTACCGATCATCGATAATGACATAGAAAATAAAAAAAACACCAAATATTATTAAAAAATATGTTTAACATAAGAACTCAATGTAAACAGTAGATAATTTTCTGATGAAACATTCCCTTAACCATTTAACGCTATATGACGAATATCTTCGTCATGGAGCAGCGTTACTTAATGCTCCATGACAGATATATTCGTCAAGGCATAAAACCGTCACCGTACGTGTCTTAGTACACGGTGACAGAGCTGTCATGGCAGCTGTCAAAGACAGCTGATCATCACCACTAGCCGGACCGGCACCAATGAGCGTAGTCCCGAGTCGTCGATCGCTCTGATTCTCACGGACCAATCAGAGCATTGTCCTATTGAAATGAAGTGGTGGGAGAACAGGGGGCTGTTATCCCGGTTGTTCCCAGCTAGCCGACCCGGGAACAACGATAACAGTCCCGGGTCGGCGATATCTCTGATTGGTCCGTGAATTCTTATGGACCAATCAGAGCATTATGCACTATAGAAGAGGCAGCCGTAGAGCAGGGGCTGATCCCAGTTAAGATAGCTGGGGAGTACAGCTAGGTGATCGCAGGAGAACGGCGGCAGCAGGAGACCTGGGGGCTGTACTTCCAGCTGTTAGTGATAGTTGAGAATTACAGCTGGCCTGCCTGGGGCTTTGATATGCCAGTCCTGGTCTCAATTAGCCCTGACAACAATGTCACCATGTAGACAGTGAGCCCCTCCTTGCTCCTGTGTTATTTTGGAGTGAAGATTTTTATATAAAAATAGTACTGTTCTACTGTTCAGTTGGAACCAATTTACTGTGATATACTGTATATAATATAAACTTAAAAAGCTACTCAGGAGAGATTGCTTAACAAATTGTGGGGTGCATTTTCTTCGTTAACCCCTTGTGATAATGAAAGTTTGGGGCTAAAGCAAAGTTTTATTGGAAAAAATTTCATTTTTCATTTTCACGGTCCAATTCTATGAAACACCTGTGGGGTGAAAATGCTCAGTATACCCTTTGATAAATTCCTTGAGGGGTGTAGTTTCCAAAATGGGGTCCTTTGTTAGGGCTTTCTACCGTACTGGTACTTCAGGGGCTCTGAAAAAGTGCCTGAAAATCATACTAATAAAATCATGGAACCAAAACGCACAAGACGCTCCTTCCTTTCTGAGGACTGTGTTTGAGTCAAGAAGCAGACTAGGGACTGCAGAATCAGCGTAACAAATATTAACCCTTGTATCTGTATAAGCACCTGCTATGTTACTGAAAATGTTTGCAACAAAATAAAAATTTTGAAATATATCTCCATTTTACATTAATTACTGTGAAACACCTTATGGGTTAACAGAGTTTGTACATGCCATTTTGAATACTTTGTTTTAGAAACAGCACAATTCAAAGTGATTTATGGTGATTTTCTAATATATAGCCCCCTTCAAAATCACTTCAGAACTAAATTGGTCCCTAAAAAACAGAATTTTGACATTTTCTTGAGAATTAGCAAATTTGGTAATACATTTATAGGCCTTCTAACATCCTACAAAAATGAAAGGATGTTTAAAAAAATGATGCCAACATAGCATAGACATATGGTAATTTTTACATACTAACTATTTTGGGTTATATGAATATCTGTCTCACAAGCAGAATAAATAAAACTTTGAAAATAGAAAATGTTTCCAAATTTTAAACAGATTTCGCATTTTTTAATAAATGCATAGTGTAACGTCCAAATTTTACCAGCAACATAAAGTCCAATGTGTCACAAAAAAACCCCACAATCTCTGAATCACTTGGATAGGTAACTGCATTATAAAGTTATACATAAAGTGACACACGTCAGATTTGAAAAAATGGGACCGAGCCTCAAGGCCCAAACTGGCCACGTCATTAAGGGGTTAATGGAATTTTTTATTGCTCTATAGAGGTAAATTCTAAGATTCCAAGAGAATGCATTTATTTTCCCAAGATACATTAAAAGGGTTTTCCAAAAAACACATGTATCCCCTGTCCACAGGATAGAGGATACATGTGTGATCGCTGGGACCCCACTGCTGGGACCCCCATCGATGAGGAGAATGGGGGCCAAAAGTCACCTAAAGTTTTCCATGAGAATGAAGCACTGGTGCGCATGCTCGACCAGCGCTCCATTTATTTCTATGGAACTGCCGGGGACAGCGGTCCTGGAAGTCCAATAGAAATTAATTGAGCACTGGCCGAGCATGTGCACCAGCGCACCAAACTCATGCAGAACTTCGGGGACTTTTGGTCCCCCGTTCTCCTCTTTGCTGGGGGGTCCGACAGCTGGAATAGGGGATGCATGTGTTTTGTGGGAAAACCCCTTTAAGATATTTAGGGTATGTCCACACGGAGGAATTTCAATGGGAGTTGGAAGATTCATTTTCCCGCTAGCTGATTTTTTCAGCTAGCGGGAAAAAGAAGCGTCCTGCATGATCTTTGATGTCAATGGGAAGGAGGAATCATCCTGCCGTCAGCAGGAATAGTTCCATGGCGGGTTTTGAGGCGGGACCTGCCACGCAAAATCCGCCGTGTGAACTAGCCCTCAGACTGTTTATGTTTACATAAACAAAGTTTGTTTTTTTATGTTGTCAGAAAACAGACTCATCTAGAAAAATATGCATACTTGGGGTTTCATTTTTAACCTCTTAATGACCGGCGTATAGTGTTTTTACGTCGGTCGTTTAGGGTAGTTCTTCTGAAGTGTCGGCTTTTCACGTTGGCATTTCAGAAGAACTTTTCTGTCATCGTGCGTGGTGCTGCTGAAGCCCGTGCTGTTAGTAACAGCCTCGGGCTTCAGGGCAACGATCGGAGACCACTAGCAGTGGTCTCCGATCAGTTTTAACCCCTCAGATGCGGCACTCAATAGCAAGTGACGCAACTGAGTGGTTTGGGAGGGAGCCGCATCGGAGCGGTTTTCCCGGTCATCGGGTGAGCTGCCTCTGAAGCCAAGGCTGTTAGAAACAGCCTTGGCTTCAGAGTGATGATCGGAGACCAATAACAGTGGTCTCCGTTCATGTGATCACTGTGAGAACCATTCACAGTGATCACAAAATGAAAAACTACGTGTTTCTCCTACCTGTCTCTCTGTCTCTCCTCACACTCTCTGCATGAGAAGAGACAGAGAGAGAATTTTACTGTGACACCAAAGACACTAAATTATAAAAAAATCTAATATATAAACTTCAATTGTATACCTAGGCTAGGGTTATCCTTAGGGCACGTTCACACGTGGCAGAGTTTTTCCGCTGCAAATGTTGGTGCAGATTTGGGGCAATTACACAACGAATCTGCACCAACATTTGCATATTTGACAGGTAATTCAGACGTTGCAGAAAAGACAGCGGACTTGCCACAGATTTCAGTTTTTGCATTGCAAAGACTGAAATCCACAGTGAAATTCCGCTTCTTCTCCGCAACAGACAGTGCATGCTGCGGACAGAAAATTCCGCACCGCAGCCTATGGTCCGCAGCGGAGTTTTCCGCAACGTCTGGACTAACTTGCCTAAAAATTTATTGAAACAAATGTAAAAAACGGCCGCTGGAGAATTCCACAGCAGACTGTCCACAGCGGAATTCCATAGCAATTCCGCCACGTGTGAACGTGCCCTTAGGGTTAGTCTAGGGTTATTATAGGTTCTATTCTAGAGTTAGTCTAGGGTTAGCCTAGGTTTAGACTAGGTTTAGCCTAGGGTTTTTGTGTAGAGTACGTGTGTGACGTCTGTGTATTTTATTTGTGCAAAAAAAAAAGTAAAAAAAAAATATATGTAAAAAAAAGTTTTATAGTCTACGTGTTTGTTCGACATCAGTTTTTTGTGAAGCGTGCTTTTGTGACGTCCCTGTATTTTTGTCTGTGGAAAAAAAAAAAGTAAAGAAAAAATAATAAAATTTGTCTGTGTGTGCATCTGGTTACAGTCTTTGTTGAACGTGTGTGTATTTACAATGGCCCATAGAAGTTTCACGGTGGAAGAGGCATATGCCATGTTAATTTCTGACAGAAACCGCGTCAGAGGTAGAAATGTTGTCTACCAGTGATAGCGACGACAGTGATACGCTTTCTGCAATTCAAGTGTCGCTGCAGAGTCCACAAGCACAGGGCATGTCGCAGAAGTACCACAAAACACGGCCCACTCTATTCCGCCAGAATATATTGAGTGGATACCCACAGAGTCATTTTCCCCTAATATCCCAGAATTTATTGCCACACCAGGGATAAATATTAATGTGGAAAATTTTACAGCCCTCGATTTAAAAAAAATATTCATTACAGATGAACTATTGGAGCTGGTTGTTAACCTAAACCATTCTGTATGCTCGCCAATTCCTTGCTGAAAAGCCAACGTCCTCCTATGCAAAGGAGTGGCACCCCACAAATACTGGCAAACGTAAACATTTTTGGGGCTCATCCTCAACATGGGGTTAGTGAAAAAGCCCTCAATCCGGTCATATTGGGCAACAAGCCCTACACATGCCACACCTGTTTTTCCAGCCGTTATGACCAGAAGCCGATATGAAGTGCTAATGCGCTTCCTTCATATTTTAACGACAATCACCAGGCCCCCCCCCCTGTAGTGATCCAGGCCGTGACCGCCTGTAAAAAATAAGGCCCCTGATAAAAAATTTGGAGGAGTCATTTATGCCGGTGTACAACCCCGAAAAAAACCTAGCGGTGGATGAATCGCTGATGAGTTACAAAGGCAGACTCTCATTCCGCCAGTACAACCCCTCAAAGAGAGCAAAATATGGGGTTAAAATCTACAAGCTCTGTGAGAGCGGTACAGGCTACACCTCTGCTTTTAGTATCTATGAAGGCAAAAACCGTGATATTACCCACATTATTAACTCATTTACTTTCACACTGTATTTGTAGGGAGAACCAAAAGGGAGGGATGCTTATTGGATAATGTTTCACTGTAAAAATGCAGCAATACTGTATTTTCTGGAAAAAAATATTTTTTATTTCTTTCCACCTATTAAAAATACTCACTATACGCCTAGATGAATATTAGCAGGACATTTATACTTGTCAAAATGACCTGCAGTACCACGGCAAATACAGCGTGGTTCCCTAAAATCAGCTATGGCGTAAAAAGGCCTCCGAAAGCCAAAATGGACTCCTTCTAAGATATGCCCTATAACGGGTCCATATAATAGATTATACACACATATTTGGTATCAGCGTACACGGGAGAATTAGCAGAATGTGGAAAGGTGTCACTTTTACCAGTATGTCATATGGTGTTTCGAAATGGCTTAAGAGAAGTGACACTTTTGTAAAAAAAAATGCAATTTACATTTTTTGGGCCCAAGTTTGGACAAATTCTGTAAAAAGTGTGAAGGGTTAAAACGGAAATTGAACCACTAGAAATAGACGTTAGAGTGTCTAGTTTGTAGAACATAATGTTTTTTTACCATTATTTATTGGGCTTCAAGTCCATTACCCATACATTAATACCATGGTGTAAAAAACGAAATTAAGACATTTTAGTGCACAATTGAAAAAAGGGGCACTTGTGTTTTATATTATATTTCTGGTAAAAACAAAAAAACTACACCTCCAAGTCAGGTGTCCTTATGATCAGGATAAATGAAAAAATATATTTCAATACATTTGTATGATACAATTACTTTTATTTTCAAACTGTTACATTTTAAATGATGAAAAATCAAACGTTATCTTTTTTTTCTGCCTTTCCACGGCTATAAAAAAAGTAACAAAAATGTTACCTATACATATATATCACAAAAAGGAAGCACTACATGTCCCAAGAAAACAGTGCAAAATTCACACCGATACATAAAACACATACAGAGTTATACTGCGTTACATCTGTGAATAGCAAAACTGCGAAAATTGCTCTGGTCACTAAGGTTTAAAACACCTTCGGTATTAAGGGGTTAATAAATAAGTATAATCTTCACCGATGAAGGTGCTACACAATGGTCCCAATATAACAATTTTATTTAATTGTTCATCATTATAAGATATATTTTTACAAAATAAATATGCCCTTGTTTTCATTAGTCCTTGAGTGTTACACAAAATTAAAAATAAGACAAAAACAAATAGTCAGTGCCTCTGTATGAGAGGAAACCTCTGCCAAGCTTCCTATTGTTTCCCTAGATCAGTAAGTCAAATTATTATGTATATCTTACAGAATTCTTGAAAAACACATCATTTCTTGAGCAGAAAGGGACATAAATCCCCCATCAAAAGCCCTTAGACCTCAGCAGGAGGGAGGCACACTTGGATAAAAATCCGGCATTCTCATAAATCATATTGATGACACAAACAGCAGCATCTTTTGGGGAAACTTAGTTTGTGAGGCTGTCTTGCATAGAGGGTAATAAACGAAATCACATTTAAAGAAAAACTACCAGAAAGTTCTGTTTAAAGTTCTGGTGTTTTTTTTAGATTTTATTCCTGTGGCAGGTTATCAGAGGTTTAAAGTCTAAATCCATTATAGAAACCCCTTGCTCTTTACAAATTACCACCTTTCTTTCTACTTATCTGCATTCCATAAACTAGTTCAATCACATACCCTCCAATCTTAGCCCAGGAATGGAAGCCATCTTCCATAACTTCTTCATGGGTGGAGCCTCCACCCCGTTCTACCCCTGACCTCTATTGGAATTTATATCCGTGACCATGACAGCAAGGTCTATTAGGAGACAAGACTCAGTCACTGAGACAGGAAGTGATGTCATTTACTTGACAGATGCAGACAGGAGGCGATCATTTGCAGCATAATCGGGCATCACACATATACAGACTACAATCATGTTGCATGGCCTGTTGTATCTGTTGCATAAACATGTTGTTCTGTCACTAAACGTTGGTTTCTAGTCACAGGGCAATTTTTTTTTTAAACTGAGATGGATAATAGAATGCACCATATATTTACTTGAAGCTGGACACAGGCTCTCTAAACACAAGCATGGTAAGGAAAATACACATTATTAGCTGAATTTCTTTCTACATGATACAACACATTGAATGCCACCTTTGGACCTCTAGAAAAAGAAGCATAACTTAAAACTTCTGGGACCCTATGCTAAATCTTAAACAGGGTCCCCACCTACCCTGTACCGATTATAATACTGGTGTCTTCTCATCTGGCAGAGGGGTCTTTGGGCCCTCTCCATCCCCATATCTTGGATGTAACTGCTACCTCTGCCTGCGCCCACCATAGCTACATTGAGAATTTGTTAGAATGCTGCTAAAGCTGCTGCATGGATAAGTCCTGGATCTTCTAGAAGTTTCTCTTTTAGGCTATGTTTACACTGGGCATATTTGCTGCGTAATAGCACACAGCATATCCGTCCTGTGCCTGGCAGGGAATTCCATGCGAAAAACCACACCAAATTCTGGTGCAGCTTTTCGACCGGACTGTCTGGGGTACAAACTGTATTCTGCAGATGATTTGCACCTAAATGGAATTCTAGCTGGGGTGGCGGAGTATTTAAACTAGGGCTGAGGAGGGAGGTCAATGTAGAAAAAAAAGGGGTAGTCAGGTTAGAGAGGGGTCAGACTATATTGGTGGGGGGAGAAACAGACTGTGGGGAGAGGACTAGGCAACAAGATAAGGAGATCCTTTTGTTACAAAGCAGCAGTGTAAATAACAATGCCCAAATAATGTCAAATCACATTTCTGATAATAAAAGTGAAAAACTGAAAGGCAAGTTAAAGTGTATGTTCACAAATGCCAGAAGTCTAGCAAGCAAAATGGGGGAGCTTGAGGCCTTGGTACTGGAAAAAAATATTGATATAGTTGGTGTTGCTGAAACATGACTAGACTCTTCACATGACTGGGCTGTAAATCTACAGGGTTTTACACTTTTTCGGAAAGACAGGACAAATAGGAAAGGTGGTGGTGTATGTCTGTATGTGAGAAGTGATATGAATGCGAGTGTGAAAGAGACAATAGTGGGTGAATACTGTGAGGAGGTTGAAACCTTGTGGGTGGAACTAGAAAGGGAGGTAATCACTGAAAAAATTACTTTTGCTGTAATCTATAGACCCCCCAATATAACTGAGGAGATGGAAGGTCAGTTATATAAACAGATGGAGCGGGCTGCACAGGCGGGTACTGTAGTGATAATGGGAGATTTTAATTTACGGGATATTAATTGGGGTCCTGGTTCGGCTTCAACTGCAAAGGGGAGACATTTCCTCAACCTGTTGCAGGAAAATGTTATGAGCCAGTTTGTGGAAGACCCGACTAGAGGTGAAGCTCTGTTGGATCTGGTAATTTCTAATAATGCAGATCTTGTTGGGAATGTCAATGTTCGTGAAAACCTTGGTAACAGTGATCACAATATAGTTAGATTTTACCTATACTGTAAAAAAACAAACGCAGGCTGGGAGGGCAAAAACATTTAATTTTAAGAAAGCCAATTTCACCAGGATGAGGGCTGCAATTCAGGATATAGACTGGGAAGAACTAATGTCAAATAATGGTACAAATGATAAATGGGAGATTTTCAAATCTACTTTGGGTAATTATAGTGCAAAATTTCTTCCTATAGGTAAGAAGTATAAACGACTAAAATTAAACCCCACGTGGCTTACACCTTCTGTGAAAGGGGCAATACATGACAAAAAAAGGGCATTTAAAAAATACAAATCTGAGGGTTTCATCTGTAGCCTTTGTAAAATATAAAGAGCTTAATAAAATCTGTAAAAATGTAGTAAAATTAGCAAAAATACAAAATGAAAGGCAGGTGGCCAAGGATAGTAAAACAAATACCAAAAAATTCTTCAAGTATATAAATGCAAAAAAGCCAAGGTCTGAACATGTAGGACCCCTAGATAGTGGTAATGGGGAGTTGGTCACAGGGGATCAAGAGAAGGCAGAGTTACTAAATGGGTTCTTCCGCTCTGTATATACAACAGAAGAAGGAGCAGCTGATGTAGCCGCTGCCGGTGCTGTTAATATATCAGTTGATATACTGAATTGGATGAATGTAGATATGGTCCAAGCTAAATTAAATAAAATAAATGTGCACAAGGCCCCGGGACCAGATGGGATACACCCTAGAATTCTTAAAGAGCTTAGTTCAGTTATTTCTGTCCCCCTTTTCATAATATTCAGAGATTCTCTAGTGACTGGTATAGTGCCAAGGGACTGGCGCAGCGCAAATGTGGTGCCTATTTTCAAAAAGGGCTCTGGGTCTTCCCCGGGTAATTATAGACCAGTAAGCTTGACATCCATCGTGGGGAAAAAGTTTGAGGGGCTATTGAGGGACTATATACAGAATTATGTGGCAAAAAATTGTATTATAAGTGACTGCCAGCACAGTTTTACAAAGGACAGAAGTTGTCAAACTAACCTGATCTGTTTTTATGAAGAGGTAAGCAGAAGCCTAGACAGAGGGGCCGCTGTGGATATAGTGTTTTTGGACTTTGCAAAGGCATTTCACACTGTCCCTCATGGACGTCTAATGGGTAAATTAAGGACTATAGGTTGAGAAAGTATAGTTTGTAATTGGATTGAGAATTGGCTCAAGGGCCGTATCCAGAGAGTTGTGGTCAATGATTCCTACTTTGAATGGTCCCCGGTAATAAGTGGTGTACCCCAGGGTTTAGTGCTGGGACCACTATTATTCAACTTATTTATTAATGATTTAGAGGATGGGATTAATAGCACTATTTCTATTTTTGCAGATGACACCAAGCTATGTAGTAATGTTCAGTCTATGGAAGATGTTTGTGAATTGCAAAATGTAAAGTTATGCATCTGGGTACCAACAACCTGCATGCATCATATGTCCTAGGGGGAGCTACACTGGGGGATTCACTTGTTGAGAAGGATCTGGGTATACTTGTAAATCATAAACTAAATAACAGCATGCAATGTCAATCAGCTGCTTCAAAGGCCAGCAGTATATTGTCGTGTATTAAAAGAGGCATGGACTCGCGGGACAGGGATGTAATATTGCCACTTTACAAAGCATTAGTGAGGCCTCATCTAGAATATGCAGTTCAGTTCTGGGCTCCAGTTCATAGAAAGGATGCCCTGGAGTTGGAAAAAATGCAAAGAAGAGCGACGAAGCTAATAAGGGGTATGAAGAAAGTGATGAGGAAAAATTAAAAGAATTAAACCTATTTAGCCTTGAAAAAAGACGACTAAGGGGGGGACATGATTAATTTATATAAGTATATTAATAGCACATTCAAAAAACATGGTGAAATCCTGTTCCATGTAAAACCCCCTAAAAAAAAAAGGGGGCACTCCCTCCGTCTGGAGAAAGAAAGGTTCAATCTGCAGAGGTGACAAGGCTTCTTTACTGTGAGAACTGTGAATTTATGGAATAGCCTACCGCAGGAGCTGGTCACAGCAGTTACAGGAGATGGCTTTAAAAAAGGCTTAGACAATTTCCTAGAATGAAAAAACATCAGCTCCTATGTCAATGTGTAAAAAATGTTCCCTTCCCTTTTTCCATCCCTTTGTTGAACTTGATGGACATGTGTCTTTTTTCAACCGTACAAACTATGTAACTATTGTAAAGGATCTGCCAGGCACAGCTTCGGGGTTAACGCCTATAGGTAATCAGTCTTCACCTGAGTCTATGTCTCTGAGACTGACTCCAGCTTCCACCACTCAGGCTGGCAGGCTTAGGAGTGGGAGAGCCTATCGCAGCCTGGCCAGACTCAGCTAGATCCGGCCCTCTGTCTATTTATACCTGCCTTTCCTGTTCCTCCTTTGCTTGTGATTCTTCTCGTGCTGTTTCCTGGCCCAGCTACAGCTTCTGACTATTTGATCCTGCTCCATATTGACCCCAGCTTACTGACTAGTCTCCTGCTCTGCGTTTGGTACCTCGTACACTCCTGGTTTGACTCGGCTCGTTCATCTCTCTTGTTGCTCACTGTGTTGCCGTGGGCAACTGCCCCTTTTCCCTTAGCTTTGTGTACCCTTGTCTGTTTGTCTCGTGCACTTACTCAGCGTAGGGACCGCCGCCCAGTTGTACCCCGTCGCCTAGGGCGGGTCGTTGCAAGTAGGCAGGGACAGAGTGGCGGGTAGATTAGGGCTCACTTGTCCGTTTCCCTACCCCTATCATTACAACTATATGTAACTATGTAATCTCAGTGCATCTGAGTTCTGAGTACACTAATGTTATCCAATGTTTGTTTCCATCATTGTTGTGGTAGAGAAATTTTGTCAGTATTTATGTATATGTATTTTTATTATTCACAATTTATTTTCCCAATTTTTCTTTTCAAGTGTAGCTAAATGTTTGACAAACTTCTGACATGTCATAGTGACATGTCAGAAGTTTGGTTTGGTGGGGGTCCGAGCACTAAGACCCCCACCAATCGTTAGAACGAACCAGCTGACGCGCTCGTGTGACCACTCAGCCGCTTCGTGTCTGTTCGGCTCTTTCCGGAAAGCCGATGTATCTGAGTCCGGGCTCTTAGACTTTCTATGGAGTCCTATACTCATTTAAAGTCCATACCACTTGTTACAGTGACTTATACTCCTCAGATATAGTAAACCAAACACATTAGGAGCTTGAAACCAGAAATGATGACCATATAATTTTAAATTGTATAAATACTTTATTAAATTCTCATGTTAAAAATTAAATGTTTACATATCATGAAAATAAACATTTACTACAGAATATATCAAAGAACAATGATATCAACAATTGGCAACGCTTATTATATTGTACTGGACTAAGAAAATCATGTATGGTAATGTCTATATAACATGTGACAAGCTTTATAGTGATAGTATAGGTCCATGTCAAAATGCTATCAAATTTAAGGAGTTACTCAACGCTGAACAACCAACCATATGTTTTACTTATAAAAAAGCAGAGTCCCTGCATATATAAAGAAAGGAACACTCAGGGATGAATATATCACTATTACAATGGTATGTCCTCATACATTGTACATAGTCTGCTGTTTAAATGTTTTTTATATAAGTATAACAGTAACCATATGAAATAACTTACTTATCCTTAGATGATATTAGTTTTAAGCGTGTGCTGCGCCTCGACGCGCGTTTCCCTTAGTAATCCTCAGGAGGCGTGATTGAAAGAACATAGGAGGAGAAGGATATAGTATCGAATAGCCAATAAGAAGAAGCCTAGGAAATCTCAGCTATAAAGCTAATTATACTAATAGCATGCATTGATGGCACACCCGCCATCCTGAACATTAGCATTTCTAATTAAGCCGCATGTCTCATCCCTCTGGATCTAAAGTGCTGTTTACAAACTTATACAGCGATCCCAAGACTAATGCCAATGAACCATATGTATATATAAAACATAAAATAATAAACAAGTGTCCATCATATAAACCTTTTTCAAATAGGACCATATAAAGAGGATACCGCAGAGCCAGAGGGAAACGTAGGGAAGATCTATTGTGTCCCAATAAAATTTATGAAAAGGAAAAAGAGAAATCTCAAACACGTATGATAACAACTTATCATACACAATGGCCTGCTATGGTTGAAATATTTAAACGACACTGGCCAGTGCTTCTGTCTGATTCTGTACTTAAAAACAATCTACCGAAAACTCCTCAGCTGACAGCAAAGAGAGCAAAGACTCTCAAGGATCAGTTGGTACACAGTCATTATATCCCTCAGATGACTAACTTTTTTGGTATCAAAGGCCCAAAATGGGGATGCTTCACTTGCGGTTCATGTAAGGCCTGCGCAAATATAGAGAGTGCCTTCGATTTCGATGACTCATCCTAACAACATACTTTCAAAATCACACAGTATATCACTTGTAGTTCGACCTCGGTGATATATTATGCAACTTGCCCTTGTAAAAAAATGTACATTGGACTTACTACAAGGGAATTCAGGATAAGAGTGCGGGAACATATAAGAGACATAGAAAATGCCAAAGAAGAAACTGATCTTCTTAAATTAAAAATGTTGCCAAGACACTTCAAGACGGCCCATGGAAGTCATTCATAATTATTAAAATTCAGAGGAATAGATAAATTACATCTAGGATCCAGAGGGGGAAATGGAGGTAAGATATTGGCCCAAATGGAAAGCAGATGGATCCACAAATTAGGGACTCTGACTCCATGTGGACTCAATGAAAGCTTTGGCTTTAATGCCTTTCTTTAATAAACTTTCTTCTTTCGTTGTTGTTTTTAAGATTGAAGGTTGTTCTATATATTTTGATTTTAATTATATATCTTTTTAAGTTATAGTTTCTATATATATAATTTTCCTATGGTGGATACGGATGTTCGATATGACCAATGGCCAAGAATGAAAAATCTGGAGATGATAACGAGTTCTGTATCTACTAATTCGATTTTTCTCTTCATATAATGAGGTCTGATAGATATGAACAAAGTGAAATAGCATACTTTTTATTATGGGTAATCAATTTTAATAGACACATTGCACTAATTCTTTGTAACAATTTGGCACTGTTGCACTTTCTTTAGAAGGGTTTCAAAGTAACTTATGATTCCTGATAGAATTCATATTTTTATGAATAATATTTAATTTTCTGTAACTTAACTGAAAATTGATTTTATATAATTAATTTCACGTACTCACCTTTAATCTTGGTCTCCTCGCCCCTTTCTTGTGTTTTTATTTTTATTTCTTTTTTGTTGTTATTTATATAATAATTTTTTCTAACCTGATGCCTTATATATTTTTCTATTTTTGTTTAGCATCAGCCTAAATATATGTTTGTTATCTTGTTTGCTTAAAAATTTATTTCACTATATGGGTTTTTACATTGATGCATTTTTTAGATATAATAGATGTATTTCACTAGTATTGATACAAATGGGAAATTTACTCAATGTTGAATAAATCCTAATCTATATTCTGTTCACTTATTACTTACCCTATCTCAATGCGCTCATCTCTTTAGTATGATTCTGGATCCCTGAGTGCTGGCGCAACTGTGTGGATGTGTGGTAGATTGCTCTCCGATACAGATCTGTCCGGACGGGTCTGTGGATGGGTGATTCTGCCAACGCATGCGCCTTGCGGCGGTGTTTGGTGGTTTCCATAGGAACCGGACCATCGAGGAGAGAGCGGAACTGTAGTGTGGGTCACTAATAAGGAGAGAAAGAGAAAGGAAAAGAAAGGTTTATATGATGGACACTTGTTTATTATTTTATATTTTATATACATATGGTTCATTGGCATTAGTCTTGGGATCGCTGTATAAGTTTGTAAACAGCACTTTAGATCCAGAGGGATGAGACATGCGGCTTAATTAGAAATGCTAATGTTCAGGATGGCGGGTGTGCCATCAATGCATGCTATTAGTATAATTAGCTTTGCAGCTGAGATTCCCTAGGCTTCTTCTTATTGGCTATTCGATACTATATCCTTCTCCTCCTATGTTCTTTCAATCACGCCTCCTGAAGATTACTAAGGGAAACGCGCGTCGAGGTGCAGCACACGCTTAAAACTAATATCATCTAAGGATAAGTAAGTTATTTCATATGGTTACTGTTATATTTATATAAAAAACATTTAAACAGCAGACTATGTGTAATGGCAGGAAGGAGGTGAAGGGAAAGTGAGCCCTAATCTACCCACCGCCCTGTCCCTGCCTACTTGCAACGACCCGCCCTAGGCGACGGGGTACAACTGGGCGGCGGTCCCTACGCTGTCTAAGTGCACGGGAGAACAAACAGGGAACAACCAAGGGAACGGGCAGTAGCCACGGAACGCCGCAAGGAAACGGAGCGGTGAATGAGTAGTCAGGACCAGGATGAAGTGGAGTATACCAAAGTGAGCACGGAGAAGGAAGCAAGCCAGGGGCAAAGCAAAGCAGGTAAAGCGGAACTGCATCAAGGCAGAAGCACGGCAGAAGCAGGCTGGAGCAAGCAGCAGTGAGGCCAGGAATCCAGAAGAATTACAAGCACTGAGGAAGAAAACACGGCAGGTAATAAAGGACAGGGGGCGGAGCTAACTCCGACTGACCAGGCCGCGATAGGCTCTCCCACTCCTGAGCCTGCCACCCTGGTTGGTGGGAGATGGTGTCAGTCGAACAGGTCTGGCCTCAGGTGTGGATTGATTAATCCCAGGAGTATACCTAGACGTAGTACCTGGCAGATCCCTAACAGTACTCCCCCTTTTATGAGGGGCCACCGGACCCTTACTAAGAGGACCCGGTTTAGTAGGGAAGAGAAGGTGGAACCTCCTGATCAATACCCCAGCGTGAACATCACGGGCAGGTACCCAAGTCCTCTCCTCCGGCCCGTATCCTCTGCAATGGACCAGGTACTGGAGGGAGCCCTGGACCATCCTACTGTCCATAATCTTGGCCACCTCGAATTCCACCCCCTCAGGGGTGAGAACGGGAACAGGAGGTATCCTCGAGGGGGACCAGGACGGGGAGCAGCGTTTAAGGAGGGAGGCATGGAAGACGTCATGTATGCGAAAGGATGGGGGCAGCTCCAGACGGAAGGATACAGGGTTGAGGACTTCAATGATCTTATAAGGTCCAATAAATCGGGGAGCAAACTTCCTGGACGGGACCTTAAGGCGCAAGTTCCTGGACGACAACCAGACCAAATCCCTGACGACAAACCGGGGGTTAGCAGAACGTCTACTATCCGCCTGAATCTTTTGTGCGCTCTGGGACGCCTCTAGGTTCTTCTGAACCTGGGCCCAGACAGTGCACAGTTCCCGATGAACATCCTCTACCTCAGGATTATTGGAACAACCAGGGGAAACGGAGGAGAACCTTGGGTTAAACCCGAAATTACAGAAAAACGGGGAGACCCCTGACGAGTTACTGACCCGGTTATTCAGGGAAAATTCAGCAAGGGGAAGGAATGAGACCCAATCGAATTGACAGTCAGAGATGAAACACCTTAAATATTGTTCCAGGGATTGGTTAGTCCTTTCCGTTTGGCCATTAGTTTCGGGATGGAAGGCGGAGGAGAAGGACAGATCACTCTCCAACTTTTTACTAAAAGCTCTCCAAAATAAGGAAACAAATTGTACCCCTCTGTCAGAAACGATATTGACTGGGGCCCCATGGAGATGCAGGATGTGTTTCACAAACAAAGAAGCTAACGTCTTGGCGTTAGGTAGCTTCTTAAGGGGCACAAAGTGGCACATCTTGCTGAAGCGGTCTACTACCACCCACACCACCGACTTGCCCTGAGATGGAGGCAAATCGGTGATAAAATCCATGGAGATATGGGTCCAAGGTCTCTGGGGAATGGGCAAGGAACGTAGTAGGCCCGCAGGTCGGGACCTAGGGGTTTTGGACCTAGCGCAAACCTCACAAGCGGCGACGTAAGACTTAACGTCTTTAGGCAACCCAGGCCACCAATAGTTTCTAGTAATGAGGTGTTTGGTGCCCAAGATGCCAGGATGACCAGATAGAGCGGAGTCATGATTTTCCCTGAGTACCCTTAGCCGGTATTGCAGGGGAACAAACAGTTTGTCCCCAGGGACGTTCCCGGGAGCTGCACCCTGATCAGCCGCGATATCAGAAGCTAAATCAGAATCCGTGGCAGAAACGATTATACCAGGGGGTAAAATACAAGCAGGATCCTTCTCGGAAGGAGGATTGGCCATGAAACTACGTGACAGAGCATCAGCCTTAATATTCTTGGACCCAGCCCTATAGGTAACCAAGAAATTAAATCTGGTAAAGAATAGTGCCCACCGAGCTTGTCTAGGATTAAGCCTCCGGGCCGATTCTAGGAAAACCAGATTCTTGTGATCCGTAAGGACCGTTACCTGGTGTCTGGCCCCCTCCAGGAAGTGCCGCCACTCTTCAAAAGCCCATTTAATGGCTAGAAGTTCGCGGTTGCCAATATCATAGTTACTCTCCGTGGGCGAAAACTTCCTAGAGAAGTAAGCACAGGGGCGGAGATGGGTGAGGGAGCTGGTACCCTGGGACAAGACGGCCCCCACTCCCACCTCGGATGCATCAACCTCCACAATAAATGGCTCCTCTTGGTTGGGCTGAATCAGCACGGGGGCCGAGATAAAGCACTTCTTGAGGGTCTCAAAAGCCTGGACGGCCTCAAGGGGCCAATGGAGGACATCAGCACCCTTGCGAGTAAGGTCCGTAAGAGGCTTAGCGACGACCGAGAAGTTGGCAATAAATCTCCTGTAATAGTTGGCGAACCCTAAAAAACACTGTAACGCCTTAAGGGAGGCAGGTTGGACCCATTCCGCCACAGCCTGAACCTTGGCAGGGTCCATGCGTAATTCATGAGGAGTGAGGATTTGCCCTAAAAATGGTATCTCCTGTACCCCAAAGACACATTTTTCAGTCTTAGCAAACAGATTATTCTCCCGAAGGACCTGGAGCACCTTCCTGACATGCTCCACGTGGGAGGACCAGTCCTTGGAAAACACCAGTATGTCATCAAGGTACACAACAAGAAAATTACCCAGGTACTCTCTCAGGATTTCATTAATAAAATTCTGGAAGACAGCAGGGGCATTACACAACCCAAAGGGCATGACCAGGTATTCGAAATGACCCTCGGGTGTGTTGAACGCAGTTTTCCACTCATCCCCCTCTTTGATGCGGATAAGGTTATATGCCCCCCGTAGATCGAACTTAGAAAACCATTGGGCTCCCTGAACCTGATTAAAAAGATCCGGAATCAAAGGAAGTGGGTACTGGTTCCTTACGGTGACCTTATTCAGGTTACGATAATCAATGCACGGCCTAAGACCACCATCCTTCTTCCCCACGAAGAAGAAGCCAGCACCTACAGGAGAAGTCGAGGGGCGAATGAAACCCTTGGCCAGGCATTCTTGGATATACACCCTCATAGCTTCACGTTCAGGACATGAAAGATTAAATATCCTACCCTTAGGAAGCTTGGCACCAGGCACCAAATCGATGGCGCAATCGTAATCTCTATGGGGGGGGCAACACCTCGGAGGCCTCCTTAGAAAACACATCGGCGAAGTCCTGAACAAACTCAGGAAGCGTGTTTACCTCCTCCCGGGGAGAAATAGAGTTAACAGAAAGACATGACATAAGACATTCACTACCCCATTTGGTGAGATCCCCAGTATTCCAATCAAACGTGGGATTATGCAACTGCAACCAGGGAAGACCTAATACCAGATCAGACGATAATCCCTGCATCACCAGTACAGAGCACTGCTCCAAATGCATGGAGCCAACCAGGAGTTCAAAAACAGGAGTATGCTGAGTAAAATAACCATTAGCAAGGGGAGTTGAGTCGATACCTACTACAGGGATAGGATAAGGTAAATCAATAAAAGGCATCTTTAGAGACATAGCAAATTCCACAGACATGATATTAGCAGATGAGCCAGAATCCACGAAAGCACTGCCCGTGGCAGACCGGCCAGCAAACGAGACCTGAAAGGGAAGCAAAATTTTATTGCGTTTCACATTAACGGGAAATACCTGTGCGCCCAAGTGACCTCCCCGATGATCACTTAGGCGCGGAAGTTTTCCAGCTTCTTATTCTTGCGCCTGGGACAGGTGTTCAGTAGATGCTTGTCGTCCCCACAGTAGAAGCAGAGACCATTCATTCTGCGAAACTCCCTACGTTGTCGAGGGGACATGGAGGCCCCGAGTTGCATAGGTACCTCCGAGTCCTCCGTGGAGGGGCGAGGAGACGGGACCTCGGGGGGGGGGATCGCAGAAAAGTCAGAGGGGAGCACATTGAAGCGTTCAAGCTGACGTTCCCTGAGACGTCGGTCAAGTTGTACTGCTAGGGCCATAACCTGGTCAAGGGAGTCAGAAGAGGGGTAGCTAACCAGCAGATCCTTCAGGGCGTCAGATAATCCTAACCTAAACTGGCACCTTAGGGCCGGATCGTTCCACCGAGAAGCTACGCACCACTTTCTAAAATCAGAACAGTATTCCTCAACCGGTCTCCTACCCTGACGTAAGGTCACCAGCTGACTCTCGGCTAAAGCAGTCCTGTCAGTCTCGTCGTAAATGAGTCCGAGGGCAGAGAAAAAACGATCAACAGAGGAAAGTTCAGGGGCGTCAGGAGCCAAGGAGAAGGCCCACTCTTGGGGCCCTTCCTGGAGTCGGGATATGATGATACCCACCCGCTGATTCTCGGAACCTGAGGAGTGGGGTTTTAGGCGGAAATACAGTCTGCAACTCTCCCGGAAGGAGAGAAACGTCTTACGGTCCCCTGAGAACCGGTCAGGTAACTTGAGGTCGGGTTCTAGAGGTGAGGTGAGGGGTACTACTAAAGCAGCGTCACCCTGGTTGACCCTCTGGGCCAGGGCCTGGACCTGTAGGGAGAGGCCCTGCATCTGCTGGGTCAGGGTCTCAAGGGGGTCCATGATAGCGTCAGCGTAGGAGAAATGGTAGACTAGGTAAGGGCTTGTAATTATGTAATGGCAGGAAGGAGGTGAAGGGAAAGTGAGCCCTAATCTACCCACCGCCCTGTCCCTGCCTACTTGCAACGACCCGCCCTAGGCGACGGGGTACAACTGGGCGGCGGTCCCTACGCTGTCTAAGTGCACGGGAGAACAAACAGGGAACAACCAAGGGAAGGGGCAGTAGCCACGGAACGCCGCGAGGAAACGGAGCGGTGAATGAGTAGTCAGGACCAGAATGAAGTGGAGTATACCAAAGTGAGCACGGAGAAGGAAGCAAGCCAGGGGCAAAGCAGGTAAAGCGGAACTGCAGCAAGGCAGAAGCACTGCAGAAGCAGGCTGGAGCAAGCAGCAGTGGGGCCAGGAATCCAGAAGAATTACAAGCACTGAGGAAGAGAACACGGCAGGTAATAAAGGACAGGGGGCGGAGCTAACTCCGACTGACCAGGCCGCGATAGGCTCTCCCACTCCTGAGCCTGCCACCCTGGTTGGTGGGAGATGGTGTCAGTCGAACAGGTCTGGCCTCAGGTGTGGATTGATTAATCCCAGGAGTATACCTAGACGTAGTACCTGGCAGATCCCTAACACTATGTACAATGTATGAGGACATACTATTGTAATAGTGATATATTCATCCCTGAGTGTTCCTTTCTTTATATATGCAGGGACTCTGCTTTTTTATAAGTAAAACACATGGTTGCTTGTTCAGCGTTGAGTAACTCCTTAAACTTGCCAGCATTCTGACATAGACCTATACTATCACTATAAAGCTTGTCACATGTTATATAGACATTACCATACATGATTTTCTTAGTCCAGTACAATATAATAAGCGTTGCCAATTGTTGATATCATTGTTCTTAGATATATTCTGTAGTAAATGTTCATGATATGTAAACATTAAATTTTTAACATGAGAATTTAAAACAGTATTTATACAATTTTAAATTATATCGTCATCATTTCAGGTTTCAAGCTCCTCATGTGTTTGGTTTTTGGTTTTCTATTGAGTCCGTACACCGATACATATATTTCCGTAAAAAGCCGGACAGACACGAAGCGGCTGAGCGCTCACACGAGTGCTTCAGCTGCTTCGTTCTAGCGATTTGTGGGGGTCTCAGTGCTCGGACCCCCACCAATCCAAACTTCTGACATGTCACCAGGCCCGACTCCAAGTTTATGTGGGCCCTTGGGTGACACAGACTTAGTGGGCCCCTTTGCGGGGGACTCGCGGCAGCAGTACAATAGCAGAATTCTTGTACCCCCATATAGAAGTTAGGCCCTGTTTATGCCCGCATATAGAAGTTAGGCCCCCATTTTGCGCCCCCATATATTTAGTGCCCTCTGTAGATAGTGCCACAGTGCCCTCTGTAAACTGTGCCACACAGCCCCCCACCTAGCTAGTGCCTCACAGCCCCCCTACCAGGTAGTACCACACAGCCCCCCCTAGTACCACAAAGCCCCCCTCCCAGATAATGCTACACAGTCCACCTCGCTGGTAGTGCCACACGGCCCCCTTCCCTGTTGGTGCCACACCACATCCCATCCTTGTAGATAGAGCCATTGGGGCTCACTCTAGGAGTGGAATGCCCAGCCAGAGCATTGCCGACGCTCTGGCTGTGGATTCCTCTTCAGGAGGAGCCCGATGTCACTGTTCACGTATGCGTAGTGTCGTCAGGGGCTTCTTCAGGAGCGGAATCCACAGCCAGAGCGTCGGCAATGCTCTGGCTTGGAATTCAGCTCCAGGAGGTGCCACTGACTTCACTATATAGGAATGCATAGTTTGTTGTGGTTTCTCTATACAGTTGGCCACTGCGCAGTTTTTTTAAACATGTGGACCTGAGGATGATGTATACCTACCACCATAGGAATCGGGAGATTTTCCTGGCATATATGGCGAACGTAGACACTAAACATGATGTGTACATATATATATATATATATATATATATACACACACACACACACACACACACGCAGACACACACGCAGACACACACACACGTATGTGTGTTAGTGAGTGCATGTGTATTTCATTATATATTGATGTATTTATATATATATATATATATATATATATATATATACACTACCGTTCAAAAGTTTGGGGTCACCCAGACAATTTTGTGTTTTCCATGAAAACTCACACTTATATTTATCAAATGAGTTGCAAAATTACTAGAAAATATAGTCAAGACATTGACAAGGTTAGAAATAATGATTTTTACTTCAAATAATAATTTTCTCCTTCAAACTTTGCTTTCGTCAAAGAATGCTCCATTTGCAGCAATTACAGCATTGCAGACCTTTGGCATTCTAGCTGTTAATTTGTAATCGGGAGAAATTTCACCCCATGCTTCCGGAAGCCCCTCCCACAATTTGGATTGGCCTTGATTGGCACTTCTTGCGTACCATATGGTCAATCTGCTCCCACAACAGCTCTATGGGGTAGAGATCTGGTGACTGCGTTGGCCACTCCATTACAGATAGAATACCAGCTGCCTGCTTCTTCCCTAAATAGTTCTTGCATAATTTGGATGTGTGCTTTGGGTCATTGTCCTGTTGTAGGATGAAATTGGCTCCAATCAAGCGCTGTCCACAGGGTATGGCATGGCGTTGCAAAATGGAGTGATAGCCTTCCTTATTCAAAATCCCTTTTACCTTGTACAAATCTCCCACTTTACCAGCACCAAAGCAACCCCAGACCATCACATTACCTCCACCATGCTTGACAGATGGCGTCAGGCACTCTTCCAGCATCTTTTCAGTCGGTCTGCGTCTCACAAATGTTCTTCTGTGTGATCCAAACACCTCAAACTTCGATTCGTCTGTCCATAACACTTTTTTCCAATCTTCCTCTGTCCAATATCTGTGTTCTTTTGCCCATATTAATCTTTTCCTTTTATTAGCCAGTCTCAGATATGGCTTTTTCTTTGCCACTCTGCCCTGAAGGCCAGCATCCCGGAGTTGCCTCTTCACTGTAGACGTTGACACTGGCGTTTTGCGGGTACTATTTCATGAAGCTGTCAGTTGAGGACCTGTGAGGCGTCTATTTCTCAAACTAGAGACTCTAATGTACTTGTCTTGTTGCTCAGTTGTGCAGCGGGGCCTCCCACTTCTCTTTCTACTCTGGTTACAGCCTGTTTGTGCTGTCCTCTGAAGGGAGTAGTGCACACCGTTGTAGGAAATCTTCAGTTTCTTGGCAATTTCTCTCATGGAATAGCCTTCACTTCTAAGAACAAGAATAGACTGTCGAGTTTCACATGAAAGCTCTCTTTTTCTAGCCATTTTGAGAGTTTAATCGAACCCACAAATGTAATGCTCCAGATTCTCAACTAGCTCAAAGGAAGGTCAGTTTTTAGCTCCTCTTAACAGCAAAACTGTTTACAGCGGTGCTAACATAATTGCACAAGGGTTTTCAAGTGTTTTCTAATCATCCATTACCCTTCTAACTGTAATGGATTTGCCTGACACAGCTTCTTTGTCGACGCCCGTGATTTTTGGGTCAAATCCTCACTCCTAACGAATTCCGAATGGACCCTGCCAAGCTTCAGGCTGTGGCTGAATGGGTCCAACCTGCCTCCCTGAAGGCTTTACAGTGCTTCCTGGGGTTTGCTAATTATTACAGGAGATTTATTGCTAACTTCTCGGTCATCGCTAAGCCTCTTACTGACCTTACTCGCAAGGGTGCTGATCTCCTCCACTGGCCTCCGGAGGCGGTTCAGGCTATTGAGGTCCTTAAGAAGTGCTTTGTCTCTGCGCCAGTGCTGTTTCAGCCTAACCAAATGGAGCCATTGATCATGGAGGTTGACGCCTCCGAGGTGGGAGTGGGTGCTGTCTTGTCCCAGGGTACCAGGGTTCTTACCCATCTTCGTCCCTGTGCCTACTTCTCCAGGAAGTTCTCCCTCCCTGAGAGTAACTATGACATTGGCAACCGCAAACTCTTAGCCATTAAATGGGCAGTTGAAGAGTGGCGCCACTTCCTGGAGGGGGCTAGGCACCAGGTAACGGTCCTTACCGACCACAAGAATCTGGTTTTCCTAGAATCTGCCCGGAGGCTAAACCCGAGACAAGCTCGATGGGCGTTGTTTTTTACTAGATTCAACTTTGTGGTCACCTATAGGGCTGGGTCTAAAAATATTAAAGCTGATACACTGTCGCGTAGCTTCATGGCCAGACCTCCTCCTGAGGAGGATCCTGCTTGTGTTTTGCCCCCAGGTATAATCATATCCTCTGTTGATTCTGACTTAGCCTCCGAAATTGCGGCTGATCAAGGTTCAGCTCCCGAGAACCTTCCTGAGAACAAGCTGCTTGTTCCCCTGCAATTCCGGCTAAGGGTACTCAGGGAGAATCATGACTCTGCACTATCTGGCCATCCAGGCATCCTGGGTACCAAACACCTCATTTATAGAACCTATTGGTGGCCTGGGTTGCTTAAAGACGTTAAGGCCTACGTCGCCGATTGTGAAACTTGTACTAGGTGCAAGACTCCCAGGTCCCGACCAGCAGGCTTACTATGTTCTTTGCCCATTCCCCAGAGACCTTGGACCCATATCTCCATGGATTTTATCACCGATCTGGCTCCATCCCAAGGCAAGTCGGTGGTGTGGGTTGTAGTAGACCGCTTCAGCAAGATGTCCCACTTTGTACCCCTCAAGAAATTACCCAATTCCAAGACGTTAGCTACCTTGTTTGTCAAACACATCCTGTGTCTCCATGGGGTTCCTGTCAATATTGTTTCTGACAGAGGGGTACAATTTGTTTCATTGTTTTGGAGAGCCTTCTGTAAGAAGTTGGAGATTGATCTGTCCTTCTCCTCGGCCTTCCATCCTGAAACTAATGGCCAAACTGAGAGGACTAATTAGTCTCTAGAACAATATTTAAGGTGTTTTATCTCTGACTGTCAATATGATTGGGTCTCCTTCATTCCCCTCGCCGAATTTTCCCTTAATAACCGGGTCAGTAACTCGTCGGGTCTCCCCCTTTTTCTGTAATTTTGGGTTTAATCCACGGTTCTCCTCCGTTTCACCTGGTGGTTCCAACAATCCCGAGGTAGATGTCGTTCATCGGGAACTGTGCACAGTCTGGGCCCAGGTTCAGAAGAAGCTTGAGGCGTCCCAGAGCATCCAAAAGACTCAGGCAGATAAGAGACGTTCTACTAACCCCTTGTTTGTGGTCGGGGATCTGGTGTGGCTGTCCTCAAAAAATTTGCGCCTTAAAGTCCCGTCCCAAAAATTTGCTCCCCGGTATATAGGGCCGTACAAGATTATTGAGGTCCTTAACCCTGTCTCCTTCCGGCTGGAGTTACCCCCGTCCTTTCAGATTTGCAACGTGTTCCATGCGTCCCTCCTGAAAAGATGCTCCCCGTCCTTGGCTACCTCGAGGAAATCTCCGGTCCCTGTTCTCACTCCTGAAGGGGTAGAATTCGAGGTGGCCAAGATTGTGGACAACAGGATGGTCCATGACTCCCTCCAGTACCTGGTCCATTGGAGAGGTTACAGGCGTGAGGAGAGGACTTGGGTACCCGCCCGGGATATTCACGCCGGGTTATTGCTCAGGAAATTCCATCTTCGGTTCCCCAACAAGCCAGGTCCACCTAGGAAGGGTCCAGTGGCCCCTCATAAAAGGGGGGGTACTGTAATGGATTTGCCTGACACAGCTTCTTTGTCGATGCCCGTGATTAATCAGCCTGCATCTGTGCCTAGGTCTGTTAGAGTGACTCGATCTGCTACCACTCAGGCTGGGAGGCTGAGGAGTGGGAGAGCCTATCACAGCCTGGCCAGACGGAGCTGTCTCCCGCCCTCCGTCTATTTATACCTTCATTTCCTGCTCCTCCTTTGTCTGTGATTCTGTCCTGTTTCCTGGCTCTGCTGCTCCTGCTTGTTCTACTGTCCTCTGCTTCAAATTGACCCTGGCTCACTGACTACTCTCCTGCTCTGTGTTTGGTACCTCGTACACTCCTGGTTTGACTCGGCTCTTGTCTTGTTGCTCACGGTGTTGCCTTGGGCAACTGCCCCATTTCCCTTAGCTTCTGTGTACCCTTCTCTGTTGGTCTGTCGTGCACTTATTCAGGGTAGGGCCCGTCGACCAGTTGTACGCTGTCGCCTAGGACGGGCCGTGCAAGTAGGCAGGGACTGAGTGGCGGGTAGATTAGGGCTCACCTGTCTGTCTCCCTACCCCGTTATTACACTAACACAGTTAGCAAACACAATGTACCATTAGAACACTGGAGTGATGGTTGCTGGAAATGGGCCTCAATACACCTATGTAGATATTGCATTAAAAACCAGACGTTTGCAGCTAGAATAGTCATTTAGCACATTAACAATGTATAGAGTGTATTTCTGATTAATTTAATGTTATCTTCATTGAAAAAAACTGTGCTTTTCTGGCAAAAATAAGGAAATTTCAAAGTGACCCTAAACTTTTGAACAGTAGTGTATATATATTTAAAAAGATAGAAAATAAATAGATAAATATGTTGATAAATATTAGATAGATAGATATTTATTTATTTATACTTTTTCTGTTATGCTAAACAGTCAGCTCTGGGGTGACTGCTCAGCATGACAGACATACACAACGAAGGGGTTAATAGCTGCATTACTAGTAGCTACTAACATACAGCTGGTGTAGGGGTCAGAGAGCAGAAGGAGTAGAATTCCTGAACTCAGCAACCACGGGACACTGCTGCTCGTACTGCTGGGGAGGAGCAGACATGCACACGGTGAGTCCTTGCTGTAGCCATCCTTTCCTTCTAGGTCACGAGGAAGAGGGAAACAGCTAGAAGTGGGCTGATTGGCTGGACGGCACAGTGGGCAGGCCTGCCCAGCAATGTAGAGGATTCATTTACTACAGTGCTACTGCGCGAGTGTGGTGGGGAGACGACGACTGTGGGCCCCCCTAGCTTCAGCTATGCCACTGTCTGGGGCTCGTCCAGGAGCAGAATGACCGACCAGAGCGTCGGCAACGGTCTGGCCGGGGATTCCACTCCTGGGGTAGTCATGTCTGCAGCGTCAGCACCCGGCAGCCAAGTGGGCCCGCCAAGGGTAATGGGCCCCGGCACTTTCCCGGGTTCACCGGTGCTGACGCCTGCCCTGCATATCACCATGACATGTCAGAAGTTTGTCAAACGTTTAGCTACACTTTAAAACTTCATAATCACCAACTGATTAAATTCCGTTGATATTTTACAACTTTTTAGTAAGATTGTTTCACAGTGTGACCTTTGACCTAGAGCCTCCAGATGGAGTTTTAGAACTTTTGACTATAAGAACCAATAAGGACAGTATACTGCTCATGTGTTTTTAGCCTGAGTAAGGGACCGGTCCGGTCCTGAAACGTGTTGTTATTTGAACATTTTAATAGATCCTTGGACTATTTAAACGCAACTGCACTGTTCCAATGAACGAAGCATCAACCTCCAACGAAAATTTCTGAGACACATCAGGATGGTGAAGAACGGAAGCTGGAGTGAAGGCTCTCTTAAGGTTGGAGAATGCTGAGTCTGCCTCAGGGGCCCAGACCCTAGCGTTCACTCCCTTCTTGGTAAGAGCAGAGATAGGAGCGGTAAGTGAAGATGGGATGGGATGAACTGGTGGTAGAAATTTGCTAAACCCAGAAATCTCTGTATGGCACAGAGACCTTGAGGACGTGGCCACTCTAAAACGGACTTCACTTTCTCTTCAGATCTATCTGGAGTCCACGATCTGAAACGATACAGCCTAGAAAGGGCAAGGATTTCTTTTCAAACACGCACTTTTCAAGCTTAGTGTAGGGACTATTCCCCCTTAACCGTGACAGGACTTGGCGAAGCTTCTGGTGAGTCGTCAGATCTGGTGAATAAATCAAGATGTTATCCAGATATACCACCACACAGATATCCAATAAATCCCAGAAGATGTCGTTTACAAACTCCTGGAACACAGCTTAAGCGTTACAGAATCCAAAGGGCATCATAACATATTTGTAGTGACCGTCTTGGGTGTTGAATTCGGTTTTCCATTCGTCACCTTTGCGGATACGGATCAAGTTATAAGTCCTGCGTAGATCCAGCTTTGTAAAAATCTTAGTCTCACAAATTCTGTCGAAGAGCTCAGAGATTAGCAGCAAGGGTTTTTTGTTCTTGACAGTGATTTGGTTTAAACCACGGTAGTCGATGAATGGCCGGAGAGATTTATCTTTATTTTCTATGAAGAAGAATCCTACTTCGGCTGGAGAATTAGTCTTCCTGATAAACTCCCTCTCGGGGTTCTCCTTAAAATAGGCCGACATAGCTTGGGTCTCAGGGAAGGAGAGATGATAAACCCATCTATGAGGAGGTGAAGCTTCAGGAATCATTTCATACTTTGATTATCTTGCTTGTACCAGACTTCTACCAGGCTTGTACCAGACTATCGGAAGCAGTCTTCTACCGGACTATCGGAAGCTGGCTTGTATCAGACTTTCGGAAGCAGGCCTGTGCTGGATAACTGGACTTGAACACTGAAGTTGTCTTAGACACTGGACTTGGCACGGACACGGGACTTGAACACTGAAGTCCTCTCGGACATTTGAAACGGATAGTGCAGTTGTCTCGGACACCGGACTTGACACGGACACTAGACACGGATAGTGAAGTCATCTTGGACACTGGACTTCTCTCGGACACCGGACAGGCATACCGGATACGGGATACACGATACGGGATACAGGATACAGCTAAGGAACCTTTGCAGACAAACACTGGGTAAAGACACAACATTGCTCAGGCAAGGAGGTAGTGGGCAGGGCTCCTTTTAAAGTCCAGGGTGTGCTGGGATAAGTTGGGGTCAATATTCCTGGCGCTTTAGGATCGGGGACGAGCGCGCACGCACCCTATGGGCGCAGAGCGGTGGAGAGAGCAGAGTGTGTCCGTGTCTCGGAGCAGGGATATGCCGGCAAAGAGGACAAAGAGGCTGGTGGCTGCTGGGGTGAGTGAAACCAGTGTCCGCTGGTGCTACAAAATGGATTTTTATCCAACTCTTAAAGGTGTGAATATGTCCATGTCTGTGTGGATCTCTTTTCAGGTTGCTGCTAAGGCCAATGCAAAAACTGTTGCAAAGATGCTACTCTCAGAAGTGGTATGCAGGTATTGAGACCCTGAAACAATATAGAGTGAAAGGCACACACTTTACAGTTACATAGTTACATAGTTACATAGTTAGTACGGCTGAAAAAAGACACATGTCCATCAAGTTCAACCAAGGGAAGGGAAAAGGGAAGGAAAAATTTCTACACATAGGAGCTAATATTTTTTTGTTCTAGGAAATTATCTAACCCTTTTTTAAAGCCATCTACTGTCCCTGCTGTGACCAGCTCCTGCGGTAGACTATTCCATAGATTCACAGTTCTCACTGTAAAGAAGCCTTGTCGCCTCTGCAGCTTGAACCTTTTTTTCTCCAGACGGAGGGAGTGCCCCCTTGTTTTTTGAGGGGGTTTTACAAGGAACAGGATTTCACCATATTTTTTGTATGTGCCATTAATATATTTATATAAGTTAATCATGTCCCCCCTTAGTCGTCTTTTTTCAAGGCTAAATAGGTTTAATTCTTTCAATCTTTCCTCATAACTTAAATTCTCCATGCCCCTAATTAGCTTCGTTGCTCTTCTTTGTATTTTTTCCAACTCCAGGGCATCCTTTCTATGAACTGGAGCCCAGAACTGGACTGCATATTCTAGATGAGGCCTCACTAATGCTTTGTAAAGTGGTAATATTACATCCCTGTCCCGCGAGTCCATGCCTCTTTTAATACACGACAATATCCTGCTGGCCTTTGAAGCAGCTGATTGACACTGCATGCTGTTATTGAGTTTATGATTTACAAGTACACCCAGATCCTTCTCAACAAGTGAATCCGCCAGTGTAGCTCCCCCTAGGACATATGATGCATGCAGGTTGTTGGTACCCAGATGCATAACTTTACATTTATCTACATTAAACTTCATCTGCCAAGTGGACGCCGAAACACTTAGTTTGTTTAAATCTGCCTGTAATTCATGAACATCTTCCATAGTCTGAACTATATTACATAGCTTGGTGTCATCTGCAAAAATAGAAATAGTGCTATTAATCCCATCCTCTATATCATTAATAAATAAGTTGAATAATAGTGGTCCCAGCACTGAACCCTGGGGTACACCACTTATAACCGGTGACCATTCAGAGAAGGAATCATTGACCACAACTCTCTGGATACGGTCCTTGAGCCAATTCTCAATCCAAATACAAACTATATTTTCTAAACCTATAGTCCTTAATTTACCCATTAGGCGTCTATGGGGGACAGTGTCAAATGCCTTAGCAAAGTCCAAAAACACTAAATCCACAGCGGCCCCTCTGTCTAGACTTCTGCTCACCTCTTCATAAAAACAGATTAGGTTAGTTTGACAACTTCTGTCCTTAGTAAAACCGTGCTGGCTGTCACTTATAATACTATTTATTGTCACATAATCCTGTATATAGTCCCTCAATAGCCCCTCAAACATTTTCCCCACGATGGATGTTAAGCTTACTGGTCTATAATTACCTGGGGAAGACCTAGTTGAGATATTGAAGGAAGGACTGGGGGCATTGAGAAAAGAGCAGGCCTTCCACACCCCCTACCAAACACAGAGCAGTGGCAGAGTGGAGAGACTTAATGGAACACTTAGGCTATGTTCACACGGGGTATTTTGCCGAGTTTTTTGACGCGGAAACCGCGTCGCAAAACTCGGCAGAAACGGCCCGAGAACGCCTCCCATTGATTTCAATGGGAGGCGTCGGCGTCTTTTTCCTGCGAGCTGTAAAACTGCCTCGCGGGAAAAAGAAGCGACATGCCCTATCTTCGGGCGCTTCCGCCTCCGACCTCCCATTGACTTCAATGGGAGGCAGGAGAAAGCGTATATCTCGCTGTTTTATGCCCGCGGCGCTCAATGGCCGCGGGCGAAAAACGGCGCGATAATTGCCGCGAAAATCGGCGTGCAGGGAGAGGAATATCTGCCTCAAAGTTCCAAACGGAATTTTGAGGCAGATATTCCTCCCCCAAAATACTCCGTGTGAACATAGCCTTAAACTCAAGGTCCAGAAATCTATGGAGTGTCTCCCCATAGCATTGTACTCTGTCAGAACCAACCCAAACAGGAAGACAACCTCATGAAGTTCTTTTTGGGGGTCCCCCTAAGACAGGATTATATTTCCCTCAACAGATGCACCACTCAGACATTAAATGATATGAAGGAGCCTTACAACAGCAACACAATTGCATCACAGAGACCGCAGTTCCCTTCCAGCTCCTGATTCATTGCCTGGGAGCCACTATCTAAAGCCTGGAAACTGGGTAACTGTTAAAAGACATGTCAAAAAAACTCTCCAGCCAAGCTTTTACGGTCCCTTCCAGGTGCAGCTGACACCACCACCACCTGTGAAGCTGGGAGCCAGAACCCAGTGGATACATGCCTCACACTGCAAGAGATTTCTAAAAAAAAGGCTACTCCACCCTGCAACCTTGTTGCCAGTTCCTGTGCTCTTTTAGTATGTATTCTTAGGCTGGATTCACACGAGCATGTTCTGTCCGTATTGGACGGAACGTATTTCGGCCGCAAGTCCCGGACCGAACACACTGCATGGAGCCGGGCTCCTAGCATCATAGTTATGTACGACGCTAGGAGTCCCTGAATCGCTGCTGGACAACTGTCCCGTACTGTAATCATGTTTTCAGTACGGGACAGTAGTTCCACGGAGAGAATTGTCCATTACAGACGGAACATGCTCATGTGAATCCAGCCTAACAATAATAAGGATGGATGACATTCTCAAGGAAGAATAGGACAACAAGTTTATTAAATATCATCAGGCTATAGCAAAAACTACTAATTTGACTGACTGTTGGATATGTGCTCATTCACCTATAACACTCAAAAGTATGCCCTATCTAGCTGTCCTCCTTAACCCCTTCCCTCTTTGGCCATTTTTGACCTTCCTGACAAAGCCTCATTTTTCAAATCTGACATGTTTCACTTTATATGGTAATAACTTCGGAATGCTTTTACCTCTCCAAGCGATTCTGAGATTGTTTTCTCGTGACACATTGGACTTTATATTACTGTCAAAATTTGCTCGATACATTCAGTATTTAATTGTTAAAAAACCCCAAATTTAGTGAAAAATTGCGAAAATTTGCATTTTTCTAAATTTAAATGGATTTGCTCGTAAGAGAGGCAGTTATACCACACAAAATAGCTGCTAATTAACATCCCCCATATGTCTACTTTTAAAAACTTCACCCCTCAAAGTATTCAAAACAGCATTTAGAAAGTTTCTTAACCCTTTAGACGTTTCACAGAAATGAAAGCAAATTAGAGGTGAAATTTACGATTTTTTTTTATTTTTTTTGCAGAAATTCCTTTTCAATCCATTTTTTTAGTAACACAGAAAGTCTTACCAGGGAAATGCAACTTAATATTTATTGCCCAGGTTCTGCAGATTTAGGAAACATCCCAAATGTGGCCCTAGTGTCGTAATGGACTGAAGCACAGGCCTCAGGAACAATGGAACACCTAGAGGATTTTGGGGCCTCCTTTTTATTAGAGTATATTTTAGGCACCATGTCAGGTTTGAAGGGCTCTTGCGGAGCCAAAACAGTGTAAATCCCTGAAAAGTGACCCCATTTGGGAAACTACACACCTCAAGGAAATTATCTAGGGGTATAGTGAGCATTTTGACACCACAAGTTTATTGCAGAAATTATTGGAAGTAGGCCGTAAAAAGAAACTGTAGGTTTAGCTATTTTTTTTTTCATTTCCACAAGGACTTAAGGGTAAAAAGCACTGCAACATTTATAAAGCAATTTCTCCCGAGCAAAACAATATCCCACATGTGGTCATAAATGGCTGTCTGGACACACGGCAGGGCTTAGAAGGGATAGAGCGCTATTTGGCTTTTGGTGCACAAATTTAGCAGAAATGGTTTACGGAGGCCATCTCGCATTTGCAAAGCCCCTGACGGGACAAAACAGTGGAAACCACCCACAAACTACACCCATTGAGGAAATTATCTATAGGAATAGTCAAAATTTTGACCACACAGGTTTTTTGCAGAAATTATTGGAAGTAGGCAGTGAAAATGAAAATAAAATGTAGGTTTAGCGATTTTTTTTTTTCATTTCCACAAGGACTGAAGGAGAAAAACCACCACAAAATTTGTAAAGCAATTTCTCCCGAGTAAAACAATACCCCACATGTGGTCATAAAGGGCTGTTTGGATACACGGCAGGCCTTAGGCTGGATTCCCACGAGCATGTTCGTCATAGTTATGTACGACGCTAGGAGTCCCTGCCTCTCCGTTGAACTACTGTCCCATACTGAACACATTATTACAGTACAGTTGTCCCACAGCGAGGCAGGGACTCCTAGCGTCGTACATACCTATGCAGTGTGTTCGGTCCGGGACTTGCGGCCAAAATACGTTCCATCCTTTACGGACCGAACATGCTCGTGTTAATCCAGCCTTAGAAGGGAAAGAGTGCTATTTGGCTTTTGGAGATTACATTTAGCAAGAATGGTTTGCAGAGGCCATGTCGCATTTGCAAACCCCCTGAGGTGACAAAACACTGAAAACGCCCAAAAAGTAACTCCATTTAGGGTAAGGCTACATGGTGCAGCCACGTTGCGTTTCTTTAATGTCCAACCGCGTGTGGTTAATGACCGCACTGCCAAAGTTGTTGCTGAACTTCTTGCGTTTTTGCTAACAATTCTGCAATGCATTGTAATGAACTATATACAGGAAGCACCTAACAAACTCCAACACCAGTCAAAACTAGGTCTATAAACTATTTCCTTTAAATAACACAACAGAACTGCAGCATTACAAAGACAAAAAATGCATGCAGTTGACCACATGCGGTTTTCAAACGCAACAAAATGACGTCAACGACGCACGTGTGGCCTTATCCTTAGGAATCTACACCCCTTCAGGAATTCATCAATTCATCTAGGGGTATAGTGAGCATTTTCACCCCACAGCGTTTTTTTATAGAATTTATTAAAATTGGGCAGTGAAAATAAAAACAATCCCTTTTCTTCAATAAGACGTAGCTTTATCTCAAACATTTTTATTTTCTCAACAAATAAAGGAAAAAATTAACCCTTACATTTGTAAAGCAATTTCTCCCGAGTATGGCAATACCCCATATGCGGTCATAAACTGATTTTTGGGCACAGGGCAGGGCTCAGAAGGGAAGGTGCGGCATTTGGCTTTTGGAGTGCAGATTTTGTAGGATTCATTTCTGGTCGCTATGTAGCACTTGCAAAGCCCCTGTGGGACCAAAACAGTAGAAACCCCCAGAAGTGACCACATTTTGTAAACTACACCCCTCAAGGTATTCACCTAGGGGTGTAGTGAGCATACTAACCCCGCAGGTGTTTTGCAGAAATTAGTGTGCACTCGATGTTGCAGAGTGAAAATTTATTTTTTTCCATAGATATGCCAATATGTGGTGCCCAGCTTGTGCCACCATAACAAGACAGCTCTCTAATTATTATGCTGTGTTTCCCGGTTTTAGAAACACCCTATGGCCCTAATCTTTTGCCTGGACATTTGACAGGGCTCAGAAGTGAAAGAGTACCATGTAAAATTGAGGCCTATTTTGTTGATTTACAAAGAATTGGTTCACAATTGCAGAGGCTCTCGATGTGAAATAATAAAAGAAACCCCTGAGAAGTGACCCTATTTTGGAAACTGCACCCCTCAAGGCATTTATTAACGGGTTTTAGTAAGCATTTTCACATCACAGGTCTTTTCCATAAATGATTGCGCTGCGGATGGTGCAAAGTAAAAATGTAAATTTTTCCCTAGATATGCTATTTCAGTGGCAAATATGACATGCTCAGCTTATGCCACTGGAGGCACACACCCAAAAAATTGTTAAAAGGGTTCTCCCGGGTATATGTGGAAATAAATAGCTGTTTGGGCAGGCTGTAGGGTTCAGAGGGGAGGGAGCACCATTTGGCTTTTGAAGCGTGGATTTGCTTGGTAGTAGTTTTGTTTGAGTATTGCTGGTGTTTCCGTTTATAATGTGGGGCATATGTAAGCTGGGCAGAGTACATCAGGGGCATAGTCAGGTGGTATAATAATGGGGTAAAATAATCCATAGATCTGTGTTACGCTGTGACTCAATCCTTTCTGCACAGGCCGGTGTCGCACTGATACATGTCCTTCCTTATCCCCCTTTTGGTCCACACTCCGCACCTTTGCAGTTTGGGAAATTTTGCTGGGAAGTGTTATCCTGGTATAATACGGGCACCCTCGCTTCCAGCAGATATGTTTTGGCTCTCCCCTTCCTGGTTCCCTAATTTTAGGGCCTTGATAATTCGCAACTTGAAACCCCTCGGGCCTGCACAACTGCATATTTTTTCTTTCCTGACTTATCGGTGCCTTAACTAAATTTATTTTTTCATAGATGTAATGGTATGAGGGCTGTTTTATTGGTACAATTTTGGGATACATGAGACTTTTTGATCACTTTTTATCCTATTTTTTGGGAGGCAAGGTAACCAAAAAATGACAATTCTGGCATAGTTTTTTTTTAATACAGCGTTCACCATGCTTTATAAGCTACATGTTAACTTTTTTTTGCGTGTCAGTCCGATTCCGGCAATACCTAATTTATAGCACTTTTTTATGTTTTTCAACTTTTTGCACAATAAAATTAATTTTGTAAAAAGAATGTATTTTTTTTTGTCGCCAAGTTGTGAGAACTATAACGTTTTAATTTTTTTGTTGACGGAGCTGTCTGAGGGCTTGTTTTTTGCGAGATGAGCTATAGTTTATATAGGTACCATTTTTGGATACAGGCGACTTTTTGATCACTTTGTATTCCAATATATGTAGGGCAAAGTAACCAAAAAACAGAAATTCTGGTATAGTTTTTAAAGTTTTTTTTATGTTCACTGCATGGAATAAATAACATAATATTTTTATAGTTCAGGCTGTTACGGTTGCGGCAATACCAAATATGTATGGTTTATTTTTTTTTTCAATAATAATGGACTTGAAAAGGGAAAAGGGCGGTTGGGTTTTATTTTATTACTTGAAACTTTTTTTCACACTTTTTTCTACTATTTTTTACACTTTTTTTCAAGTTCCACTAAGGGACTTGAAGGTCCAACTGTCTTATTGTATTTTTTTCTAATACATTGCACTACCTATGTAGTGCAATGTATTAGATCTGTCATTCACTGACAGCAAGACGATTAGGCTTCGTCTCCCGGCGAGGGGCCTTATCGGCTTCCATAATGGCAGAGCAGGAGGCCATCTGTTAGGCCTCCTGTTGCCATAGTAGCAGTTGGCAGCCCTAATTGCATGGCAGGGATGCCGATCTGCTAACAACCTCTAAGATGCAGCAATCGCTTTTGATCGCTGCATCTAAGGGGTTAATGGCAGGAATAGGAGCTAGCTGGCATCCACCACTGATGACGCCGGCTCAGCTCCTGAGACGGCGCAATCTTGCCGTCGGCTACGGAAGCCTCTCAGGGTCCACCTTCGGGCAGGGCCAGGAAGGCTTCCGTGCTAGGCAGACCGGGAGGCCAGTAGTTGGCCTCCGGTTGCCATTTCAGCCACCAAAACCCCTGCAATTTCATTGCTGGGGTCCTGATGAGCCACAAACAACTTAAATGCAGCAATCGCTTTTGACCACTGCATTTAAGGGGTTATTGCCGGGTATCTAAGCTGATTTAGGTCCCCGCCATTACAGCCGGATGATGCGGGAAGCACTAGCTTTCTATGACGTATCCATACGGCAAATGTCGGGAAGGGGTTAAAGAAGAGGAACTCCTTGTACCTGATTGTTGGAACCTAATGTTGTTTAACAATAAGTAGAAACATTTTAGTGTCCCTCTTCCAATAGTGCGGCATGCACCATATGGCCCCCTGTAGATAGCGCCATACACAGCCCCCTGTAGATAATGCCTTACAGCCCCCCTGTCTATAATGCCTTACAGCCCCCCTGTAGATAATGCCATACAACCCCCCTGTAGATAACGGCATACAGCCCCAAATCCCCCCTGTAGATAACGCCATACAGCCCCCCTGTAGATTACACCATACAGCCCCCCTGTAGATTACACTATACAGACCCACCTGTAGATTACACCATACAGACACCCCTGTAGAATACGCCATACAGACCCCACTGTAGATAACATCATACAGACCCCCTGTATATAACGCCATACAGACCCCTTGTAGATAATGCCATACAGACCCCCCTGTAGATAACGTCATACAGACCCCCCTGTAGATTATACCATACAGACCCCCCTGTAGATAACGCCATACAGACCCCCTGTAGATTACACCATACAGACCCCCCTGTAGATAACGCCATACAGCCCCCCCCTCAAAAAAAAACGGCCTATAGTTTGTCCTACAAAAGAGATGTATCCCCTATCCACAGAATAGGGGACACATGTGTGATCGCTGGCAGCGATAAGGAGAACGGGGGACCGAAATTCCCCCAAAGTTCTCCATGACAAACCTCGGACTTCCTGAGTCTGCGCAGTTCAATAAAAATGAAAGGAGCGCTGGTCACGCATGCGCATGCGCACAAGCGCGACCGGTGCACAAGTAATTTCTATGGAGCTGCCGACAGACCCCGGAAGTCCGAGGTTTGTCATGCCCTTATTGCTGGGCGTCCCAGCGATCTCACATGTATCGCCAATCCTGTGGATAGGGCTTGCATGTCTTTTGTAGGAACAACCCCTTCAGTGGCGTTGCGCTGTAGCAGCCATAGCGGCTGTTAGCGGAGCCTCTGGCCATGGGAGGGGCCGTGCCAGCGGGTGGCATGGGCCCCCTCATGCTGCGGGCCCCATAGCAGCCGCTATGGCTGCTGTAGTGGTAGTTACGCCATTGTCCTCAGTGTTGCATTCTGCTCCTAAAGATCTCTAATGCGAGCTTCCAGGTGAACAACATGCTCACATCTGCCACAGAAGTATTCACCCTGGAACTCCGGCTCCAGTCGTGCATACATATGGCAGACTGTGCACTGAAGAAAACCTCCAATCTTGCTGTCCATTATCCCAGTTACAAAAAAATAGTGAACAATTGTGAAAGTAAAAGAAAAGAAGAGTACTTACTGTTACTTTAACTCCTCTTTTTAACTCCGGTTTTATAACTCCACTTCTATCACAAGCCACTTAGTCCACCAAGCTCAGTTAGGCTGGGTTCACACAGATTTTTTTGCAGGAGAAAAATCTGCCTGTTTGGAATTTTGAGGCAGATTTTCCTCTGCCTGCACACCGATTTTCGCTGCGTTTTTCACCCGCGGCCATTGAGCGCAGCAGGCATAAAACGCAGCGAAATACGCTTTCTCCGCCTCCCATTGATGTCAATGGGAGGTCAGAGGCGTAAACGCCTGAGGATAGGGCATGTCCCTTCTTTTTCCCGCGAGCCGGTTTTTCCGCTCGAGGGAAAAAAACACCTCTGCCTCCCATTGAAATCAATGGGAGGCACTTTCAGCCATTTTGTGGCACATTTTGCGGCGTGGTTTCCGCGTTAAAAAACTAGTCAAAAAAAACTCTGTGTGAACTTGCCCTCAGAATGTCTTAAGAGTTTGTCAAAAAGAGGGGAATTGTGAATGTAATACACTCCATCTTGTTACTTACACATATTTTCACATATAATGTCTACAATAATGAGTCATTGGCAATATTGGTAATCAATCAGCATACACTGGTGGGGCACCTAGGCACCCACACCTAAATAAGGATTAAACATTGTTGAGGGTACTACTTTTGGTGAATGATCAGGATATCAGACCCATCGGATGGAATGTAGCTGATGGTAGTCACTCATAGTGTCAGAAAATTATTTTAAAAAGGGGGAAAATGTAAAAGTAAGCAATTAATTTAAATATTTTTCTGGTATTTCTATTTATAAGATTAATCTATGCTTATAGGTTTAAGAATAATTTGTTTAGCAAGAAGAATGTGTATGGCCTGGGAACTCAGTTAGTTTGTTATCAGTAGGCATGCGCAATAGAGCACGCTAGCAGAATTATATAAATGAGATTATAGTTTCTTTCCTGCAATAATGTTGCAAATTTTACTTATCTTTACTTATTTAATTGGTTGTCAACACTTGCGTGTCTGCAAATAATTGTCTCTACATAATAATGTTTTCCATTATACCTTTTGTTATAAATAAACGGGAACTGTGGGACCTCCCTTAGATTTTATTATATGCTACTTGGTGTCTGCATATTATTTATCTCCCGGCTGGTGAAATCGCTGATCCTCGACAATTTCTATTAGTGAAGAGATTACTCTAACAGGAGAAAAAATAAAATATAACCTTTATTGGTATATTTTTGAAAATAATAAATATAGCCAAACTAATTTCACTTTAGATAAATATTTCTAGGTCATGGCTTCACTGCCGGGTATTTCACTCCCAAAAATTCAGAGCATTATCCCATGAATAGAGGCTTGTAAGAAAGGTGTGGAGTGAGCAGAGGCCCCTTAAAGAGCAGACTAAATAGCAGCAGACTGGTTGTGCAGTAAAGCCCTACATAAGCCCTTAAAAAAAATTTGAGCCTGACCCTAGTTTTACCTTTCCTGCCATGTTTCCATGTTTCTTCCTGTTCAGGAATTCATCAGGGGATGTATACAGTTTGAGCAAACGCTCGGAGTATGGACCAGCAGCATAGGTCATGCTGCTGGGCTGCACGCCACAATCCTGCCAGTAGCCACGAAGAGTTAGGTCGCTGTGTGTTTCAGACTACAACACTCCATAGGCAATATCGGTGGAGCAGTACACTAAGATAATAGATGTCAACACAATCTATGCGAATGTAGCAGATGGGCACTGCTGGTAACGTCACTCACTTATCTCTCCCCTCCCACTCTAGAAGAGGTGCTGCGGTGGAAGAGTATTTTTTTACATTTTCTTTTTTAGTCCCCACTAGTATATCACACGAGGGTCCACTGATGACAAGACAGGATACAGGACAGTTATTTTGAAGGCAGGTGATATTTGCAAATTATACCCTAATTGTAATTTTATTTTTAAGATGCCCTTTAGTTATTGATTTTATAGCTATTTTCTTGGACATAGGGTAGAAAATTTCTGACTGGGACTCTATTCTGGCTGTGACTTGATTTGTGAATGTAGGACAGCTGCAAAGGTATCAAATCGCAATACTCAATAACTGTCTCAATGGACTATGCCGGGAATTTCTCTATTACAAACATACATTTGTCAGCAGCCTGAACACTATTACTCTTCCCCTGTGTGACATCATTAGTCATTGGCATGCTTGCATCATCAAGAGTTTGGCACAGAGTAGAGATTAGCCTCATATTCTAAAAGCTGCAGAACACTGTTGGACTTATATTACCCATATGAACCAAGCTAATTAAAATGACTCAACTCTTGGCTAGATATTGATTTTCTAAATGAAGCACACTTGTCATGTTATAGTAAATCTGTGCAGTCTATTTGTGCCTTTAGTATTCTGATACCATAGCCGATACTATGGTGCGTATAATAAGGTTTCATACACAAATATGCCAAATACAGCCTCTCAATATACAGTCATAATACTGTGCCCATAAAAGTCTATGTACCTCGGTATGCCTCGATTTTATTCCTTATAAGGGTATGTTCACACGCAAAACAAAAAACAGGCTGTAAAGTACGGAGCTGTTTTCAAGGGAAAACAGCCTCTGATTTTCAGCCGTTTTTTAAGCATCAAACGTTTTTTGATGCGTTTTTTACGGCCGTTTTTGGAGCTGCTTTTCTTTGGACAAAATGAAAAATGGCTCTAAAAACTGCTCAAAAAATGACATGCAGTTCTTATTACGGGGTATTTTTTTACGCACCGTTTTTTCAAATGGCTGAGTAAAAACCGCCGTCAATGGGCAGATGTTTGGAGGCATTCAGATTCCATTTCCGGCTGAAATCACTGCGTGTGATTTCAATCAGACAGAAAGAAAATTGTGGCATGCCCCATAAGATGCCTTATGTACGTATGTATTACAGGGGAGCACTTATGGTGCAATATGGTGGATGGAGCACCAAGGGACTCCATGTGCTGCCATACAGCATGCTGCACTGCTGTGTTTCTGACACCTTAGAGCAGGAGTCTCAAACTCGGTCGGGTAAATGGGCCGCACAAAGAAAAAATTTGAAGCTGACGGGCTGCATTACTTTTAAATTTGATACAATGCAAAATTATTGTTAATCAATTAGTTATTTGAACTACTATAACAATACTTCATTGCTATAATAATACTACACTGCTACAACAATATTACATTACTATAACAATACTACAATACTATAACAATACTACATTACTATAACTATGCTACATTACTATAATAATACTACAATACTATAACAATACTACATTACTATAATAATACCGCTAGGTTTAAACTTACAGGAAATTTGCGAGTGCTTATTTTAACAATCCAGTTTTCCAGTTTAAGTGTCTCTGGCTTCTCAGTTGGCAGTGTTTGGCAGACACAAGAATGTCAAATTTGGGCAGTCCCTTTTTAGATTTTTAGTGCCACAGTGCCCTCTGAAGATAATGCCACAGTGCCATCTGTAGATAGTGTCACTCCCTAGATAATGCCAGACTGCCCATATGTAGATAATGCCACAGTGCCCTCTGTAGATAATGCCACAGTGCCCCCTGTAGATGGTGTAACAGTGCATTCGGTAGATGGTGCCACAGAGCCCTCTGTAGATAATGCCACAATGTCTCTGTAGATAGAGCCACAGTGCCCTCTGTAGATAAAACCACAGTGCCCTCTGTGCATAATGCCACAGTGCTCTCTGTAGATAATGCCACAGTGCCCTCTGTAGATAATGCCACATTGCCTTTTGTAAATAGTGCCACAGTGCCCTCTGTAGATAATGCCACAGTGTCCTCTGTAGATAGTGTCACAGTGCGCACTGTAGATAATGCTACAGTGCCCTCTGTAGATAGTGCCACACACTCCCTTGTAGATAGTGCCACACACACCCCCTTGTAGATGGTGCCACACACCCCTTTGTAGATAGTGCCACACACACGTCCTCTATAGATAGTGCCACACATACACCTCCCCTATAGATCGTACCACACATACCCCCCCTGTAGATAGCGTCCCACAAACCCTACCCTGTCGACAGTGCTACACTCCCCTCCCTGTAGATAGATCCAGTGGGGCTCCCTCTAGGAGTGGAATCCCAAGCCAGAGCGATGCCGACTGACGCATATATGGACAGTAACGTCAGACGCCAACTCTAGGAGCGGAATCCCCGGCCAGAATGTCGGCAACGCTCTGGCCAGGGATTCCTCTCCTGAAGGAGTCACTGACGTCAGTGTCCATATATGGACAGTCACGTCAGGGGCTACCTCTACGAGCGGAATCCTTGCTAGGTTCCATCATAGGGACAGTTCAAAAAAATAAAACGGAAGTACGAGATCCGTCACATGATGTATGACACGGGGAATTTGTTAAGATGAGTATCTTATATGCCAGTTTTAATATAAAAAGCGCTGTAGTAAAATGCGCCAAATTTATTAATATGCCTGTTAATAAACTTGGCACATCTCTGGTGCCATGCGCCAAAAAAGGGTAATTTACGTCAGCTACGAGCTTGTGTACATTTCCACTATAATTTACTTCAGTTTCTGGTATAAATTATAGAAGATTTGTCAGGCCTCAAATGGCCGTTATAAATGAGTACTTCAAGTAAAATATAAGCTGTGAATGGAGATTGGGGAGGGTCTGTCATGTTATCAGTTGTCCACTAGAACATTGCTTCCCTGCTCCCCATATTCACGGGATACAGGCTACTATAAATTGTGCCTATATTCTCTTGACATTGTTAGCTGATGGAAATTTGGATTTTCTGTAAAGCCTTTTAATAACTTATTAAGCCTTCCCAGATATGGCTAGCAGATAACTGACAACTACTGTTGGCTGCCCTAATAATGCCCATTGGAGTCGTCAACCTGATTTTCACAGTGCCTAATTATCATAAAAACCAGCACTGTTATGCAGAGTTAGACACTTCTACTGCTCTGTCTGTGTAAGTTTAAAGGGAATGTGTTGTTAGCAAAAAATTGTTTTATTTTTTTATTTAAACAATTAGTGTGTGGGTGATTAAACATTGTTAAAATATTTATTTTTTTCACGAGTCAGGAAATATTCTAAATTGGATTCAATTGGATTCTAATTTATAATATTTACCATTTCTGGTCACTAGATGGAGCCATTCCCAAAATTGCAGCATTGCATGTGTTAAAGCAACCACATTGCTTTATGCTGCAAAATTGGGTAAAAAGCCCTCGCTCTAGTGAGCTCTCAGCATCCCCCCCTCCTTTATCCTGGCTAGTGCCGGGATAAACGAGGGGATTGAACAGTCTAACCTCCTACACTGTGTGTCGCCATTTTTTGAGCTAACACACAGTGTAGTAGGTTTACATACAGTAGTAAACACACACAAACACGAACATACATAGAAATCTCTTACCTGCTCCTGCCACCGCGGCTCCCTCCGGCCCGTCCGCTCCGTCTGCTGCCGCTGGTCCAAGTGCACAAGTCCGGAAGCCGCGACCGGAAGTAGTAATCTTACTGTCCGGCCGCGACTTCCGGTCCACAAGAAAATGGCGCTGGACGGCGCGCATTTCAAATTGGACTGTGTGGGAGCGGCGCATGCGCCGTTCCCACACAGACGGCGTACATTGAAGTGGATGGAACGGGCCCCTTTCGCAGTCCCTATGGGACTGGAGCTGCCGTATTCCATGTCTGTATGTGTCGTTAATCGACACATACAGAAATGGAAAAAAAAATGGCAGCCCCCATAGGGAAGAAAAAGTGTAAAAATAAGAAAAAGTAACACACAAACACACAAATTAATCCAAATGTTTTAAATAAAGCACTAACATCTTTAACATATAAAAAAAAAATTTGTGGTAACACTGTTCCTTTAAGGGTATGTTCACACGTGAACGCCCGAAAAATGGCTGAAAAAGAAGCAGAACGCCTCCAAAAAACTTCCCATTGATTTCAATGGGAAAAATGGCGTTCTGTCCCGACGGGCCGGTTTTTTACGTGGCCATTTTGAAAAATGGCCGCGTAAAAAAAACGGCCACGGAAAGGAAGTGCAGGTTACTTCTTGGGACGTTTTTCATAGACTCTACAGAAAAACAGCTCCAAAAATGGCCGTGAGAAACGCTGCAAAAATCACAAGTTGCTCAAAAAACTTCTGAAAATCAGGAGCTGTTTTCCCTTGAAAACAGCTCTGTATTTTCAGACGTTTCTGAGTTTGCGTGTGAACATACCCAAACAGTCATTCTGACATTACAATCATGTAGTGGTGGAACAATTGTTGGACAACAAGACAGGTGAGCTTAGATAGTAATATGTTTCTTTATTAAATTACACATGATTATCCTCAATAAGCAATGCTGCAATTGTATCTGCAGTTTTTATTTTCACTTAAAGGGAATGTGTTGCCAGAAAAACATGTTTTTTTTTTTAGTTAAACAGTTAGTGTATAGGTGATTAAACATTGTTCTAATTTTTTTTATTTTTTCCACGAGTCAGGAAATATTATAAATTGGATTCAATTTATAATATTTCCCAGCACTGGTCACTAGATGGAGCAATTCCCAAAATTGCAGCATTGCATGTGGTAAAGCAACCACATTGCTTTATGCTGCAAAATTGGGAAAAAATCCCTCGCTCTAGTGAGCTCTCAGAATCCCCCCCTCCTTTATCCTGGCTAGTGCCGGGAGAAACAAGGGGTTTGAACGGTCTAACCTCCTACACTGTGTGTCGCCATTTTTTGAGCTAACACACAGTGTAGAATGTTTACATACACTAGTAAAACACACTGAAACACGCACATACATAGAAATCACTTACCTGCTCCAGTCGCCGCCGCTCCCTCCGGTCCGTCCGCTCCGTCTGCTGCCGCTGCTCCATGTGCACAAGTCCGGAAGCCGCGACCGGAAGTAGTAATCTTACTGCCCGGCCGCGACTTCCGGTCCACAGGAAAATGGCGCCGGACGGTGCGCATTTCAAATCGGACTGTGTGGGAGCGGCGCATGCGCCGTTCCCACACACACGGCGTACACCAAAGTGGATGGAACGGGCCCCGTTCGCAGTCCCTATGGGACTGGAGCTGCCGTATTCCATGTCTGTATGTTGTTAATCGACACATACAGAAATGGAAAAAAAAATGGCAGCCCCCATAGGGAAGAAAAAGTGTAAAAATAGAAAAAAGTAACACACAAATATACAAATAAATATAAACGTTTTTAATAAAACCCTAACATAAAACTGATATTAAAAAAAAAATTTTGGTGACACTGTTCCTTTAAGCCAGGATCACAGACACACAGTTTTGATTGCAGTTTTTGTGGCATTTTTTTGGCTCAGTTTTTTTTAGCCAAACACCGGAGTGGTCACAAAAGAAAGGAGATGCATCAGTCTTTTCTTTTTACATTCCTTCCTTTTGGATGAACTTCTGGCTTTAGCTAAAAAAACTGAGCTAAAACTGTCACAAAAACTGCATCAAAACTGTGTGTGTGATCCTGACCTAAAATAGCTTTTTGAAGTGAACATATCTAGAGACAGATGTATTTTAAACATGAACAGCTATAAGATGCCCATAGGGGTTAAGCCTATTGAATGCTCAAAACCCCCCTATACAGCCCTCCAAAGAAACACTCATAAAGGGTTAGCCCTACAAAGTTTGGAAATAGATTTTATATGCATCTGCCATTCATTTCAATTGGCAGCTGAGTGCCACAATGAGGGAAGCCCTGTCTCCTCCTTTTAGCAATTAGCTCCTCCAAAATCACTTTTGGCAATGTCTATTGGAAGAAAGCCTCTGACAGTCAGGCCATTCTTAGAGGAGGTTTCCGGGACATTAATATAGATGCCCTATTCTTAGGATAAGAAATCAATATTTTAATGGTGAGGATCCCACCGGTGACTACCTCCACCATCAGCTGAATGAAGGAGCCACAACACTAGAGCTGTGGCTGGTACTCAAGTGAATGTGACTGAGATGCGCTACTAGATACAACCACAACCATATGTACGGTCATGTGTCTGAGTAAATAAAGAAGAAGATGGTGCTCCTCTTCATTCAGTTAACAGGCAGAGTTGCTTGGAGTCGGACACCTACCGATCGAATATAGATGGCTTTGAGGACAGACCCTCAATATTAAAGTCCCAGAAAACCCCTTAAAAGGAACACAACATTGAAACTCAAGTGAATAGGCCTGAGGTGCAATACCAGGTAGAGCATATGCACAAGAGCGGCGCTGTTCCTATGTAAAAAAAATAATATTATTTTTTAGCAACGTTAAAGGGGTTGTCCATTACTGGACAACTGATGACCTATTCACCGGACAGCTCATCAGTATATGATCGGTTGGGGTCAAGACACCCGGACCCCGCACTAATTAGCTGCTCCGGCTGTCCCCGGGCGCCGGATGTCCATGCCGGAGGCAGATGGCTCCCGCCACGGAATAGTGGCCGAGCTGCAGTAGTGCAGCTTTGCTCCTATTTAAGTGAATAGGAGCAGAGCTGCAGTTCGGCAGCACGGCCGCTAATCTATGTATGGAGCCATCTGCTTCCGGCTCCGTACATTGCATACTGTGCAATGACATCTGGAGACCGCAAACAGCCAGAACATCTGATCGGTGCAGGGTCCATGTCATCAGTTGTCCGTGGTGGACAACCCCTTTGAAGGAGGTTAGCACAATCTAGAGACCACTTAACTTGAAATCCCAAATGATCAATCTGGAGAAAACAGCAGATTTTCCAGACACACTTGAATTGTATGTGTAGTGATGTTATAGAGATCACATATGTAGTTTTATATATATGACAGTGTTATGGTCCATTTGCTTATATTCTCTGTAATAAATTAGATTATGAATTATCGAGCTGGGTGCCGGATCATTCAGAGATGTCATTTCTATTCCATCTGCAATGACCCCCCCCCCTATTTCTTCTTTGTTTGCAACAAATAGATAATCTTTGAATTTTCTTTCTGCAACCTTGATATGTTAGCAGTTAGCGATCTGGCTAAATGCCCAGACATGAAGTTATCACATTCCTTATTATTTGTCTCTATTCAAATGATTCCCACACTCCTCCATTTAGAGGCTAACATGTGCAGGTGCAAGTCTGATGTAAGCATCTAATGAAAATCATAATATTACATTTGAAATTTAATGTTTTTCCTGTGATTGGCTCAATATGAAATATTCTTATTGTATGCTATTGGCTGAATCAGAATTATTGTCATATTGTAAATGATTGGCTGAAATCAAGCCTATTCCCTTTTGAAAGATATTATTGTAATTGTTTTTGGCAATAAACCTCAGGGGAATATTTTTGGAGCATACAAGCAGAGTCTGTGTCTCTTACTTATCTCCGATATATAGATATAACCTATGATCTGGATACATTCCCGGAGTGAGTGTCTATTGGAACACTCGTCTAAAATTTCAGTCTAATTTATTTTGAACCATGATTTCTTCAACAACAGTCTACTGATCTACAAGTACACTAAGTGTGTTGACCTTCTCAATATAGCTTGCGTACTATGGATGCACACGATGTTGAAGTCATTAAACGTAACCACTTTATGACGCTATTTAAAATATGGCACCCCATGACAGGTGCACTATAATTAAAGATGCAAATCCTAGTTTTGCCGAATATGAATTGTGTTATTAAAATGTGTTACAAAGTGTAGCCTAAGACACCATTCAAGATTTGAGGAGGATTTCGGCATGGATTCTGTGCTGAAATCCTCATCGAATCTGTCCACATCCAATGCCTGTTAATGGGGTTTTTGTAAACCTATTCACATGCAGGGAAAAAAAATATCTGCTGGCCAGATACTGTACCATGCGGACAAGCCAGTGAATTAGCCACACATGGATTAAACCCATTGAATAGAGCTATAAAGTTAGACATTGATATATTATAAATATATTCAAGATAAAAAAAATATATATAATCCAAGTGAAAATAAATGCGACTGGATAAAAAGAAAGCTTTAGGGGAATAGAGCCTACAATCTCCCCCGAGGCATGTTCCCATACAATACTGACAACATTAAGAGGACTGACTCATCCCGCGAACTAGCTCAGCACTACTATGTATATTCATACAGGAAATGATTGCATTAGTAAATTAATCTGTAATAATTAAGTCATATCTTGCTGGGAATAAATGCACTTTACAGACAACTGCAAAAATATAATTAGCATTAGCACTATATAAATAAAGCATTTAGTGATGGGGGGAGCCATTCCCTTAAGGACAAATAAAATAATATATTGTGTTGTTTTTCATTGTTTCTGTCACATTGTTCCTCTAATTGGTTCAATAATCGCAATTTTTTTAAATTTAGTTATCTAACACGCAAAATGTTGGGGAAGCTTATAGCACCATAGGAAGGGAAGTCACCACGTAACCTTCAAAGCAGATTGATAGGTCCATTTACCATAGCTCAATGTATATGCATTAATATTATTACTAATACAAATTAGAAGGTAGTTTATCTGAAAAATAATAAATTGTCTTGACAGAATATCATTTCAACCATGAGAATCTGAAAACAGTATTTTATTTATTTCTGTTGCTTATACAGCACCACATATATTGTAGAGCTTTACAGAAGTCATCATTACTCACTGTCCTCAGTGGGGCTCTCAATCTAAATGATGAGAATGAGCCCAGTAAAAAACTGGGAGAACATATACAAACTCCATGCAGATGTTGCCTTTCCTTCGATTTGAATCCAGGACCCCAGTGCTGTAAAGTAACAGTGCTAACTACCGAGCCACCCTACTGTCCATTCAGATTAAACCAGAAGAGCACAATGATGATTGTATTGATAAGTAGTGAATATGGATGTTTCTAGGTTATATTTTTCTCTATGGACACTGTCTAAAATAAAGACATGATAAACGTAAATTTATTTTTGCTTACCCACTATTGACCCAGCGCCATTAGTGCCCTATAAGTGTCCTTCAATGCATAGGATAACAGCATTAGAGACAACATAATGCCATTGTCTGGTTATGTAACATCTTTAGTATTGGTACAGAACCATTCATTCCTATCATATGGAAACAAGAGATTAGAGGGGTGTTCTGTGTATGAACAACATTTAATTAAAAATGCAATACATATTTACTTACTTTTCCCTTGTTGACCCTTACCCCTCCTGCATCTATGTTTACATGTGTGTAGCTATCCGTACTATCCATATACTATCCATCGATCAGCACGCAAAAGTGTAAACAGATTTGGCAGAGGACCGGAATAGTTACAGAAATGTAAGGCCTCATGCACACGACCGTAAAAACTCCCGTTATCGTAATTACGACCCGTAATAACGGGCTCATAGACTTCTATCGGCCACGGGTACCTTCCCGTTTTCTTACGGGAAGGTGCCCGTGCCGTTGAAAAAGATAGAACATGTCCTATTTCAGGCCGTAATAACGGCACGGGCAGCCCATAGAAGTCTATGGAGCTCCGGTAATGACGGGTGGCTATATGTGTCCACCCGTCATTACGGCAGCGTTGCTAGGCGACGTCAGTAAATAGTCACTGTCCAGGGTGCTGAAAGAGTTAATTGATCGGCAGTAACTCTTTCAGCACCCTGCACAGTGAATTCCGATCAGAATATAGAGCAACTGTAATGACAGGGATAGGGAAACAGACAAGTGAGCCTTAATCTACCCGCCACTCAGTCCCTGCCTACTTGCAACGACCCACCCTAGGCGACGGGGTACAACTGGGCGACGGTCCCTACACTCAGTAAGTGCACGACAGACAACCAGACAAGGAAACACAGAACAAAGGGAAACGGGCAGTTGCCCACGGCAACACCGTGAGCAACAAGAGTAGTAAACGAGCCGAGTCAAACCAGGAGAGTACGAGGTGCCAAACGCAGAGCAGGAGAGTAGTGAACAAGCCGAGTCAAACCAGGAGTGTACAAGGTACCAACCGCAGAGCAGAAGAGTAGTCAGTAAGCCAGGGTCAATACGAAGCAGGGATAAGTAGTTCAAGAAGCTGCAGCAGGGCCAGGAAACCAACAGAGAAGAATCACAAGCAAGGAGGAACAGGAAAGGCAGGTATAAATAGGCAGAGGGCGGGAGCTAGCTCCGTCTGGCCAGGCTGTGATAGGTTCTCCCACTCCTAAGCCTGCCATCCTGAGTGGTGGAAGATGGAGTCAGTCTCACAGACATAGAAGCAGGTGCAGACTGATTACCTATGGGCGTGGATACAGAAGCTGTGCCTGGCAGATCCTTAACAGCAACCTGTAAAAAAAAAAGACGTTCATACTTACCGAGAACTTCCTGCTTCCTCCAGTCCGGTCTCCCGACCATTGCCTTGGTGACGCGTCCTTCTCGACATCCGGCCCGACATCCCTGGATGACGTTTCAGCCCATGTGACCGCTGCAGCCAATCACAGGCGAATCACATGCTGCAGCGGTCACATGGACTGCCGCGTCATCCAGGGATGTCGGGCTGGATATCAAGAGAGGAACGCGTCACCAAGGCAACGTCTGGGTAAGTATGAATTTCTTTTACCTCGGAAAGGGCTGCCCCTTCTCTCTATCCTGCACTGATAGAGAGAAGGGGCTGCCGATTAGTGCAGTGCAATTTTGCATCGAAAACGTGCCCGTAAATACGGGTGGAATACTGGTGATTCCGGAACCGTATTTACGTGCACGGGTCCGTAAATACTGGTGCAAAACGGGTCGAATACGTGTGACAACGGACTTACGCCAGTATTTACGGGTTGGAAAAAATACGGTCGTGTGCATGAGGCCTAAGGGAGAGAAATTCTAAGGTAACCATTATGAGAAGTTTATAATTTTAGCATTTTGTGCAGAATTAATGTAAATGTAAATGTATTTATTTTTTTACCTTTGGAAAACAAATGTTAGCCTTAAAGAGTTTAACCACTATATGTCTAAGGCCTTATTCACACAAACGTGTCCGTTTTGCGCACGTACAAAAATGCAGCGTTTTTCTTGCGTTGCAGTTCTGTGTGACATCCGTGTGACGTCCGTGACCTGTTTCTGTAAATGAAGGAGGTGTTTTTCTTTTTCTCATCATTTCTTTAGAAACTATTGCGTGAATCATGGACAGCACATGGATGACGTCCGTGTGCTGTCCGTGATTTTTACGCACCCATTGACTTCAATAGATGCGTTAAGCGCAAAAAATGTACAAGAATAGGACATGCAGTGAGTTTCACGCAGCGGACACTTGGCCCCATTGAATTGCATAGAATTGTGTGACGTCCACTGTTTTAACACGCGTAACACACGTAACACGGACGTGAAATACGCTCATATGAATTAGACCTAATATTAACAAATGTGTGTGAAAGGTGAATATATCCAAATTACTAATGTCTAATTTTTAAAAGTTCTGCGTTTTCTCTATATGAGAAACCATGCCCTCTTGTTAGCCAAGCCTTCTGTTCCGTCCGCCTATGGCTCCTTTCCATAAAATGTTCGCAGATGGAGGGGCATGTGATGAGACCACCAGCCACCTCCATTGAAACACAGTGCACCTGTGTTAGTGTCTTGGACGTCCAGGACCTGCGCAAGAGCAGATAAACGCGTGGTATAATACTTTCATATTGTGTATATTCATTTTTTTCCAGACATTTGTTAATATTAGACATAAAGTGGCAAACCCCTTTAAGGACCAGAATTAGACAAATAGGGTGGATGTTTTCTACGAAGGAATCAATAAAACACCAGTGGATGCCATTACAAGTGTGTAGCAGCAATATCTAGACAGGATGTTTTTTAAAGAATTTCAAGTGAACAATTATTATGTTTTGCCTGACCTAATAAAGATATGTAATGTTTAATATCCCCTTTAAAGCACTTAAATAAAACAGCCGAACTTATATCTATGTAGAATACATGAACAATATATGAAAGTAGATTTGTAAGTGCACTGAGTATTAAATCTCAATTGTAAGGGGGGCGTGGCTAGCTACCGCCACGAGCAGTCGCATGCAGTAGGAGCTCCGTCCATGTCTCAGCGTCTCCACTCATAATCCTGACATAATACTGCCGCAAAGATTTCTTGGACCAGGTATACCAGACGGAGGAACCGAGGAGCACTTACCATGAGTAAAACTCGAAACTCGACTGCTGCGGACAAGCTCCGGGAGTTTGCAAGGCCGGGAGGCCAACATGGCGCCGATGTTCCTGAGTTGCGACACGAGCAGAGTGGAGGTGAGGGGGAGGGGGAGAAGGAACCAACTTTGAAAGAAGTCACAGCACAGCTTTTGACGGCTATAAGGGAGTTGACTACCTCATTGACCACTAGAATAGAGGAAGTTAAAATTGATATTGGCTTGATACGCCAGGATATTCATAATCTCATGGACAGAGTGAAAGATACGGAAACCCGAATATCACAGATTGAGGATGACGCTGCGCCAGTAGCCAGACAGCTTGGGGCCTTGGAGAGGGGGCGGCAGAAATGTGGTCCCAAAGATCCGACGATCTTGAAAACCGCCTAAGGCGGAACAATGAACGTGTACTGGGGCTGCCGGAGCGAGCTGAAGGACCGGACCCCAGCACATTCATGGAGCAGTGGATTAAGGATACTCTGCCGGATGCTAAATTGTCTTTGCCCTATGCTGTCGAGAGAGCTCACCGAGTCCCCTCTCGCCCCCCCCCTCGGACTGCACCGAGACCCATGCTGGTTAAATTACTAAGCAGTAAAGATAGGGATGCCATTTTGAGAGCTGCGCGCCAAAAAGGTCACATCACCTACAACATGGCATCCATAATGCTATTTCCGGATTTCTCTGCTGAACTCCAGAAAGCTCGTGCCACGTTTGTGGGGATTAAAAAGCGCCTGAGAGATCTCCAGATCCCATATTCAATGGTTTTCCCTGCAAGACTTCGAGTCGTTTATCAGGACAGGTCTCTCTTCTTTAATACGCCGGCGGAGGCCGAAGACTGGCTGAATAGCCGTAATGCCACGGCGCCAAGAAGTTTATCATAACGCCCATCTGCTGCGAAGCAGGACATGGATCTTGGCAAGAAGAGCACACATTTACTGCTAGGCTGAGTACCGTTTTTTCAGAGCAGATTGATTTATTCTTATACTTTAATACTCAGATGTGTACCATTGGGTTAAATACCTGGTAGTACCTAGTTATGTTTAAAATAAGTATACAGCCACCCCTGCTGCATCTTTTGGGTATGTGCGCATATCTGTGCGGAATGATACAAATGATAACTGCATAGTAAAGAGTCTTATAGCAGGAATGCAATGTATATGGCTGATAATATACAACATAATAGGGGGGGTTGGAGAGATATTATATATTGATCGACTGCAAATACAGGTATATCTTTATATTGTTGAACACAATTGTCTGATACAGCCTGGGAGACGCTGATTGGGCGGGGCAATAGTCTGTGATAAGTAGATCGTTCATCACAGACTACCCCCTGTGATAATCTTCATAGTAGGATCTGACTCGTTTCATATCAGATTCTGAGGAGTTTCTTTAGTTTTGTTGTGTTACTAAGTTCTGTTTCTCTTTCTTTTCTTTGGTGCTCTTTGTCTTATATCTGCCAGTGAATGGTAGTCCTAAATGTATTATCATGGAATGTCAGGGGAATGGGGACCCCAAGTAAACGAACCCAAGTAGTTTCCCAAATCCGGGCAAGCGGAACACAGATGATATGTCTACAGGAGACGCATTTAGTACCAGAAACGGTTCGTTTTCTCAGAAGGTCATGGATACAATGGGCGGCACATGCCACTTACTCTACCTATTCCAGAGGAGTTTCCCTGCTAGTCCATAGGTCCCTTAGGTGGGAGCCTGGAGTAATCAAAAAAGATCCGGAGGGTCGCTACATTTTCATACATGCGTGGATTGAGTGTTAGCCTTATGTAATAATGTGTGTATACATACCCCCTACGCAGGCCTTAGCAGTTTTATACGAGGCGGCGGGCTTCGCATCAGCCTACCCCTCGGCCACAATTATCTGTATGGGAGACTTTAACTCTTTAGCTGTCCCTGCTCTGGATAAGTTCAGAGGCGACACTGTTCCTGATCCCTCGTCAGGTAGTAGGCCTTCGCCATTGGCACTATTCTTGGAGGAGGTTGGGTGGCACGACCTCTGGAGACACATGTGGCCCGGGGTTCAGGAGTTTACCTGCTTTACCCCCGGGAAGAATTCGATGTCCCGCATAGACTACATCTGTGGGAATGGGCAGACTTGCTTGGCCTTGCAGTCTGCAGAACATTTACCCCGCACGTTCTCAGACCACTCACCTATATTGGTACGTCTGAAGGTGGCTCAGGGGGGGGACACGAACGTTGAGTAGGAAGATACATTCCTTTTGGCTAACACAGTTTACCCATCAGGACCGCATACCGGATCAGTTACAGATTTACGTAGGGGAAAACTCATTAACACCTAATCACTCAGCCTATTGGAATGCACAAAAAGCATATCTTAGGGGTTGCCTCCAATCTACCATTTCCTACATAAAGCGAGAGTCGGTCAAAAAAGAGAAGGAATTAGCTGAGTCTTGTACACAGTTAGAAGCTACTTATATTTCGGATCCTTCGGAGGTTAATAGACTGGCATGGTTACAGGCGGGTAGACAGTATCTTCTATATCTTACTGAGAAAAGCAAGCGCAGAATGTTTTTTAATAACCAGAAGTACTTTGAACAGGGCAACCAATCTAGTAGCATGCTAGCACAGATTATCCACCAGAATAATGCGTCACCGGCTATACTGAAAATCAACACTAGAGAGGGTACGACTCTGACATCTACACCTGATATATTATTGGAGTTTTACACCTATTACAAAGATTTATATGTCTCTAGATCTCATAGATCAAAGGAGGAGTTGCTAGACTATTGTGACCAAGTTCGCTGTCCTAAAATAACAAATGACCAGAGACTGTATCTTGATAGCCCTATTACTATGGAGGAGATAGTGGAAGCAATATCGACCATGCCCAAGGGGAAGGCCTCGGGCCCGGATGGCATCCCACTAGAAGTATACTTGAAGTATCAAGACCAGTTAGCCCCTGAGTTGCTTAAAGGAACAGTGTCATCACAAATATTTTATTAATATGTTAAAGATGTTAGTGCCTTAATATAAACGTTTATTTTCATTTGTGTGTTTGTGTTTTACTGTTTCTTTTTTTCACACTTTTTTTTCCCTATGGGGGCTGCCATTTTTTGTTCCATTTCTGTGTGTGTCGATTAACGACACACACAGACATGGAATACGGCAGCCACAGTCCCATAGGGACTGCGAACGGCTCCCGTCCCATTGACTGCCGTGTACGGCGTCTGTGTGGGAACTGCGCATGCGCCGCTCCCACACAGTCCTATTCGAAATTGGCGCCGTCCGGCGCCATTTTCCTGTGGACCGGAAGTCGCGGCCGGACAGTAATATTACTACTTCCGGTCGCGGCTTCCGGACAAGTGCACATGGAACAGCGGCAGCAAAGGGAGCGGACGGGCCGCGGCGGCAGGAGCAGGTAAGCGATTTCAATGTATGTTAGTGTTTGTGTGTCTTTACTACTGCATGTAAACCTACTACACTGTGGGTTACCTCAAAAAATGGCGACGCACAGTGTAGCAGGTTAAACCTTTCAAACCCCTCGTTTATCCCGGCACTAGCCAGGATAAAGGAGGGGGGGATGCTGAGCGCTCACTAGAGCGATAGCTTTTAACCCAATGTTGCAATGCTGCAATTTTGGGAACTAGCTCCAAACAGCTCCATCTAGTGACCAAAAATGGGTAGTATTATAAATTTGAAAAAATTTATAATATTTCCTGACTCGCGAAAAAAATAAAAAAAATTTGAACAATGTTTTATCACCCACACACTAAATGTTTAAATTTTAAAAAAAAAACATGTTTTTGGGGCGACACCATGCCTTTAAGACGTATCATGCATCTCTAGTGGCAAAGGCCCTACCAGAATCATTTTCTGACGCAACTATAGTGGTTATATTGAAGCCAGATAAAGATCCCCTGGACTGTTCGTCATATAGACCAATAGCACTTCTTAACGTGGATTATAAAATACTGACGAAGGTGTTGGCCAATAGGTTGAATACCATTATGCCATCCATTATAGATCCAGATCAAACAGGGTTTATTAAAGGGAGAAGTACATCAGATAACCTACGTAGAACCCAAATCGTGTCTCAAATAGCCTCACGGCAAAAACAGGACTGGGCCTTGGCCGCATTGGATGCGGCCAAGGCCTTTGACTCCATTGAATGGCCATATCTACTGCATATTCTCCAAAAATTTGGGCTAGGGCCAGTATTTATACAATGGATAGGCCTCCTATATTTACATCCCAGGGCGGCCATATCCCTGAATGGGCAGCTTTCTCCATACTTCACTTTGGAAAGGGGTACCAGGCAGGGGTGCCCAATATCTCCACTATTGTTTGCTCTTGCCATAGAACCCCTAGCTATCCTGATACGACAGGATGAGATATTTCGGGGTACATGCTTAAACACGGGTGAGGAACGGATTGCCTTATATGCGGACGATATGTTATTATACATGTCATATCCGGAGGAGTCGTTACACAGAGCAATGTCAATTATTGAACTATTCGGAGATTATTCTGGTCTACGTATTAACTGGGGCAAATCTTGTCTGATGCACCTCTCCCCGCTCCGGAACTCGGTGGAGGGCCAGAAGGTTTGCGAATTGCAAGTGGTATCTAAATTTAAATATTTGGGGATCCAGATAGCTAGATCAGACAACGACATGCTGAAGCTGAATGTCGACCCTTTGCTTGCGATGTTCAAAGACAAATTCAAAATTTGGTCGGCTCTACCTCTCTCGGTGGCGGGCCGTATTAACCTCGTTAAAATGGTGGTTCAACCTAAGTGCTTATATGTACTGCAGTATTTATTTGTTCCCATTCCCATGACGTTTTTTAAAGAAATGGACTCTATGTTTATAAGGTTTATATGGGGGTCCTCCAGATCTAAGTTGCAATTAGCCAAACTACAACGGCCTAAAGACCTGGCAGGTATGGCTCTCACGGACCTATATGTATATTATCTAGCGGGCCAACTTAAATATCTGGGAGCCTGGGTGGCACATGAGGAACCGGCGGGATTGGAGAGTTGTCTGGCAAAATTTCTAGGATTAAGGAAACTGTGGCCAATACTGGATCCTTTAGTGCCACTTGGCAGTAATGCCTTACCGATTCATAGGGTGGCGAAAAAGTCCTGGGCAACCGCGATGCAGGTCTCGTGGAACGGTCAGATAATGGCAGAGACCCCCTTGTGGTATAATGACACGATGGGCCAGCTGAGCTCGTCACAGGATGCTGGGTTCTGGTCTAATCTAGGTATCAACATTGTTGGGGATGTTTTTGATAATAATTTACTATTTTCTTTTACCCAGATGGAAGAGGTGTATCAGGTTCCGAGACAAGCATTTTACAAATTTCTGCAATTCAGGCACTCTTTACAGGCCCAGTTTAGAGGCAGGGACATTGATATCTCCTCATACCCTCTAATAGGCATTGTTCGATCCCAGGGACCGGGGGGGCTGATCTCCTCGATATACTCATATCTCATCCATGCCAAAGCAAGTAGGGCAGACTTCCCGGCGCTGGATAAGTGGCAGGAGCTGATCCCATCCATGGATGAGGAGTCCAGAAGTAGCCTTTTGGAATCGCATCGATTTGTATCCCCTGCCATTAATAACAAACTTATACAGCTATATATAATACATCAGAGTTATCTCACACCAATTCGACTATATAAAATGGGTAGAAGGTCTTCTCCCCAATGTCATAGATGTTTCTTTAGTCCTGCCGATTTTCAGCATATGATATGGGATTGCCCAGACATTTGCCAATTCTGGACGGAGGTTACTGCCCTGCTTGCTAGGGTGCTGTCGATCCCTGTATTGGTAGAGCCAGGTATCTGCTTATTCGGGTTGATTGAGGAGGAATTGATTTCACCACATCTTCGCACGTGTCTTCGTGAGACTCTGTTTATGGCCCGCAAAGCAATAGCACTCAGATGGATGAATGCTCGACCCCCTACCAAAGCAATGTGGATCCAACTGGTAAACACGGCTATACCTTATGAACGTATAATGTATCTTCATAGAAACCGACCTGAAAAATTCAACTGGATCTGGGATAGTTGGTGCAACTCGGATCTTACGTCCTACTCAGGGACGGAGCTATCAGTGGCTATTAGAGGGATTCACACATGAGCATTACCGACCTATTCTGATCTAGGTGGGGTCGTGGGTAATTGATTGATCGTTATTACAGGGGGTGTTACTCTGTTTCCTTGCTCCTTTATTTGATTATATTGGGAATACGCATATTATATTGGGACAGAAATGTAGCTGGCAAGAATTCGACAAAAGAGATGTATCTTCTTTTCCTTTTTTCCTTTTTTTTTTTTTTTTTTTTTCTCTATTTTGTTTTGTTTTATCTCATAAAAAGTGTTATGAATCTTGTTAAATATTTCAAAGCGATAATGAACAGTTTTGTATATGCCTATATTATGGACATGTCCGCTGTGCGGGGGTCCTGCATTTTACTGTGTTAATGTATGTATATGTCTCCTTCAATAAACTGAGTTTAAAAAAAAAAAAATCTCAATTGTAAAACGAGTTGCATTCAGCTGCAGCATACGTTTCGTGGACTATTTCAATCGGTCCTGCCAAATATGTCAAATTATCAACCTACGAACTAGAAAACCATGATTTCCAGATCCCCTACAACATAAGGCCCCATGCACACGTCCGGAGACATATTTTTGACTACTGGCTCATCTGTGCGAGGCGGTAAGTGGAGTGTGCCTTTGGGATTCTGAGCAGCAAATTGCGAGTATTCCAGAGCCCTCTTCAAATATATCCACAGAACGTGATGTTAGTTATCGAAGCCATTCACAATTTCTGCTGGATTCATGACTCTGCGCTTGACAGTGACCTGGAACAGTTTCCTACAACTTCTACCATCCCTGTGGACAACATCCTGCATGGAAGACCTGGAGAAGCTTGACTGTTGACTCGGGAATTCTATACGGACTACTTTGTGTAATCTGCTGGGGCAGTTCCTTGGCAGATGGACGCAATCTAAGGTGGTAGATTGTTGGATATGCACAGTTGTCATTCTTGTGTTGGTTCTGGGCTGTTTATTTTGTTATCTAGTTAGTTGTTCCTGGTTTATGTTATTAGTTAGGGACTCGCAAGAGAAGGAGGACCGTTGACGTGAGTTGCAAGCTTATGTATTTCTGCCAAAATATCTTTTTTTTTTTCCAATTTTTTTTTTCTTTTGATAATTTTGTTATTTTTTATATATAATTAGATTTGTTGCGGGCTAACGGTATTGTGTGCAGAAATACATACCAATACCTCATTATATATGTGATATGAGAACTTTTGTTTAGATAAAACTTGGAAAACAATAGAAGATACAAGAAGACTTCATAAAAATTGTGCAAAGCTAGAAGAGATGATAAAATAAACGTGGAGAAAAACACATCTAGGACCCCTAAAATTGCCGTCTCGCACTTTTCACGGGGCACTTGCCGCAAATGCATGGCCACTGTTTTTTCAAAAATGTCCTCAACGGTCTACTCATGGGTCAGATGAGCCAGCACCTGGGCATCTATTATTGCCCTTGTGGCTTCTTGCTAGATTCTTCTTTTGCTCCCTCTTATTCTGGGCGTTGGCATCTCCACAGGACAAAAGTGGTTTCATGATGTGGAAGACTACAAATCTGGCAAAATATATAATTGGCAAAAGGATCCTATGATTGTAAAGGGCCCTATATATCGGAAATCCACTCACAAACATCCGACATTGATGGTATGGATACTGCAGCTTTTTTAGAGGCAGCGTCAGATGTGGGCGTACCAGACGGGGTGGCCGCAAACACAGACAGAGATACAAAACCCAAATCAGGGAGAACCAGGAGACAGTGGCAGGCGTTACGAAACAAGGAACGCAAGACCAGCTAAACAATCTGGTGGTAAATATCTCTTCTCGATCTGACATTGAAGTAACTGTTCTTAACAAAGGACTGTCTTTTTGTCCATTCACTACGACTGACTGACTGGTTTCAACTGGAGTTGGATACATTTATTTGTAAACTCAAATTGAAAAGTATTTTTCTGATAATGTACCTTTGGGGTGCGTTAGGTCATCCAGTGAATTATACCTGAGTGGGGTGGTTCTATATAAGAAAAATAGTGGGTGGCAACCTTATGTTAATGAACCTAGCATTGATGCATTTTTTCATCTGTTAAATTTCGTATACAGGAACTCAAGTCGAGTGTGGAGGATTCCTCTCTCTTGTATTCTAACCTTACCAAAGCTAAATCGGTGACCCTCCGAGAACTTTCTGGTGATGTCTCCCTGACGACCAAGCCAGCCGATAAGGGTGGAGCCTTGGTCATCATGGACACATCACAATATCTGGAGGAGATCAATAGTCACATTGATGATACTAATGTATATGATAAATTGGGGGCATGAACCCAAGTTTGGAATCCAGCATAGGATTTACTGTATTCGGCTTTACTCAATGGTATTATTGATAGGGACCTTAGGGATTTCCTTATAGTGTCTCATTCTATCTCTCCTGTCCTTTATTGTCTCCCCAAAATTCGTAAATGTACACCGTGTTCAAAATTATTATGCAGATTGGATTTAAGTGTCATAAACATTTAATTATTAGTTTTTCAATTAAATTCATAGATGGTATTGTGTCTTAGGGCTCTTTGGATCATTGTAATCAACCTCAGACACCTGTGATAATTAGTTTTCCAGGTGTGTCCAATCAAAGGAGAACTACTTATGAAGGACGTTCCACATTAGCAGGCCACAGGTTTCAAGCAATATGGGAAAGAAAAAGGATCTCTCTGCTGCCGAAATGCGTGAAATAGTGCAATACCTTGGACCTGGTATGAAAACATTGGATATTTCAAGAAAACTTAAGCGTAATCATCGTACTGTGAAAAGATTTGTGGCTGATTCAGAGCACAGACGGGTTCGTTCAGATTAAGGCATAATGAGGAAGGTTTCTGCCAGACAAATTAATAGGATTAGGAGAGCAGCTGCTAAAATGCCATTGCAAAGCAGCAAACAGGTATTTGAAGCCGCTGGTGCCTCTGGAGTCCCGCGAACCTCAAGGTGTAGGATCCTCCAGAGGTTTGCAAGTGTGCATAAAGCTATTATTCGGCCACTCCTAAACAATGCTCACAAGCAGAAACGGTTGAAGTGGGCTCAGAAATACATGAAGACTAATTTTCAAACCTGCTGTTTACTGATGAGTGCCGTGCAACCCTGGATGGCCCAGATGGATGGAGTAGTGGATGGTTGGTGAATGGCCACCATGTCCCAACAAGGCTGGGACGTCAGCAAGGAGGTGGCGGAGTCATGTTTTGGGCTGGAATCATGGGGAGAGAACTGGTAAGCCCCTTTAGGGTCCCTGACGGTATGAAAATGACCTCTGCAAAGTACGTAGAGTTTATGACTGACCACTTTCTTCCGTGATACAAAAAGAAGAACCGTACCTTCCGTAGCAAAATTATCTTCATGCATGACAATGCACCATCTCATGCTGCAAAGAATACCTCTGTGTCATTGGCTGCTACGGGCATAAAAGGAGACAAACTCATGGTGTGGCCCCCATGTTCCCCTGACCTCAACCCTATTGAGAACCATTGGAGCATCCTCAAGCAAAATATCTATGAGGGTGGGAGGCAGTTCACATCAAAACAGAAGCTCTGGGAGGCTATTCTGACATCCTGCAAAGATATTCAAGCTGAAACTGTCCAAATACTCACAAATTCTGTGGAGGTGATATCAAAGAAGGGGTCCTATGTTAACATGTAACTTGGCCTGTTAAGTTTTTTTTGATTGAAAGAGCTTTTGATTTCTGTAAATATGACCTCCTGATGATGAAAATTCAACAAATTACCATTTTAGTTCTCTTTACAACCTTTAAAAAGTTTTGATCTCTGTTGTGTATAATAATTTGAAACAGTGCATTTTGAGTTTTTTTTACTTCTAAAAAAAATCTGTTATCATTAGGAGATTTGTTCAATAAAATTTGCATTATACGCCAACGGTTGATGGCTTGAAGATTATACTGACTGTCATTTGCATCGACTATTTAGGAAAATCAGCGAAAAATAACATTTGCATAATAATTTGGAATGCGGTGCATGTCCAAACCTCCTGGACGACCTATTGTGTGTGTGTGTGTGTGTGTGTGTGTGGGGGGGGGGGGGTTCCATCTTTGGTCCTATTGCCATTTATTTAGACAAAGTCCTTAGAGGGTTTGCAGTCTCCACAGCCTCGTATAGTCAAGACACCGCAGATTTTTTGCTTACAGTTGGAGACATTAAATTAGAAGGTGACATTATTTTCACAACTTTTGACGTTTGTAGTTTATACACTTCTATTAATCTCCCCAGGGCTTTGCGTGTGGTACAGGAGGCTCTGGACAACTCTGGACAATCTGTCGAGTGTATCGAGTTGCTCTTGAGCCTACTTGAAATTGTACTTACCGAAAATTATTTCTTATTTGGTGACTCCAATTATGTTCAGAATAGAAGGGACCACCATGGGATCTAATGTTGCGCCTACATATGCCAACATGTTCATGGCGGCCCTCGAGGTAGGTGTCGACTTTGTCTCCCACCACTTCAGCCATGTACTGAGGTGATGGAGATACATAGACGACATCTTCGTTATCTGGACAGGTATTCAGATTCAATTGTAAGAATTCTTTGATTTTCTTAATACCATTGATTCAGGAATTACGTTTACCATGGCATCTTCAGGGGTCTCGTTACAATTTTTAGACACGTTGGTTTATAGATCTGGTGATCAATTGGTGAATGACCTCTTCATTAAACCAACTGACCGCAATAGCATCCTTCAATTCAATAGTTAGCATCTGAGACGGTTGATGGAGTCCCTTACTTACAGTCAAATGCTGAGGGTCAAACGCAAAGTGTCGGACCCTCAGCATGTGACTACACGATTGAACGAGATGGGTAATACATTTCTTAAAAGACATTACCCACGTCCGTTACTAAACAGACAAAGATCCAAAGTTGAGGAGTTGAGTAGAGGCAATTTATTGACTCCCTCTAGACATGATCGACCACCCCGGTTACCTTTAGTTTCCACATATTCACAAATGAGTAACAGAATTGGCAGTATTATTCGTAGAGAATGGCACATTCTTCATAGTTTGGCGTACAAAGTACCCGAGTTTGATCGTCCACCTATGCTAGCATATAGACGTTCCAGAAATATTCAAGATCAGTTGGTACATGCTGATGTAGATCCTATACGTTGTGTTTGTAAAACTACTTTGGCCCCACGCAAATTAGGATGTTATCCTTGCTTAAATTGCGGCAATTGTAACAATCTTTGTAAAAGAGCCTCTTTTATACACCCATTGAGTGGTGTTTCGTTTAAGATTAAACATTTTTTGACCTGCTCATCAGATCGTGAAATGTACATATTGAAGTGGCAATGTGGGCTTCTATATGTTGGGGAGACAGCTCTAGAGTGTCGCTTAAGGATTAACAAACACAAATCCACTATACGTACTAAGAGACTAAATCTCCCTGTTTCCCAACATTTTGTGAATGCAGGCCATACGGTAAAGGATCTTAAATTCTGGATCGTTGACTTTATCCCGCCACATAGACGTGGGGGTGACAGATCAGCAAAATTGAAACGTAGGGAGCATCGATTCCCCAGCCCCTGATAGGTCTGGGGTATCCTTTGAAACTTTGGTTTTTGCCTGGTCCTTCCCAATGTGTTTGGGTTTGGGTATGCCCCCTGTGCCTACATTATGTAGGATTTGCTTCATTATGCACATCTTACATATTTTCACATCATATTTTGAGACAGCTTTACATATATCCCATGTCTGTTCTCGTTTAGCTTACAGTATATTGAAGTTCTAATCATGTCTGTGCCATTATAGTGTTGTCCTCATATGACACGCCTTTGTTACATACAAATTTATGGAGCTGTTATGGTATGGGCTTTGCCCTCTCTGTAGATGGACGCCGCTGCAGTGTCTTATCCCACTGAGCGTGCGCCTATGGCGTATTTTGTGCAGACGTAGTGTGCCTATGGCTGTTTTCAGCATGGACACTGCTGAAACGTTGCACGGGTGAATAAAGGTCCTTTTTATTTGATGTGCTGCCTGAATCTCCTTGTTGTTGGCATCTCCACAGGGTCTTCTGCTGGTCACCTGCTGATTACACTCCAAGATGCTGGGGGTCTGCCTCGGATGTTCCCGCAGATGGCGACTCAGAGTAAAATCTTGTAACATCTGAGTCTTCATCCTGCCGACTATCTTGTGTTCTATGATTGTAAACACAAATTATTTAAAAAAAAACATAAAAAAAGAAATATGTGCTCCAAAAAAAAAAAGATAAATAACTGTAGCAACACACCTAGCAACATAAAGTTGTGAAACGGATGAAGGTATGCAATGTCCCATAGGTATCTGGGGGACGTAGCATAGACCCATGTGTCCAAATTAGGCCTAACAACACACCTAGCAATATCACATTTTGTGACGGATAAAGGTATGCTATGTCCCACAGCTATGTGGGGGACGTAGCATAGACCCATGTGTCCAAATTAGGTATAGCAACACACCTAGCAACATCCAAATGTGTGATGGACAGAGGTATGCTATGTCCCACAGGTATCTGGGGGACATAGCAAACGGTTTAAAAATGTTTGAAAAAAATGACAAAGTGATATACTTACGGCCCAGTCTTCATCCCATCACTTAGGAACCGGAGGTGTTGTATGTATATGTAGGGCTTCTTCTTTGATAGCCCATTGCCGCTGCAGCCCTTCGCCTGTAGTTCCCTTCTGTACTGGTTGCGGCAGGTGTTCCACCGCGACTTTGCTTCCCTAACTGAAAAAAAGTTGGACCTTTTATTTAGTATGTAAAAAATGATATATATTTACAAGTGAGGAGGGGGGAAAGAATTTTGGACAGGGGGCCAACTTACCAAACTTTCTCCGCTGCTTTTGTGACGCTGCATTCCCACTGTTCCTCCTGTAACATCATGACCACCTCCGTCCACGCCTGCTCCTTAAGGATCAAGTCCTTGTACTCCTCCCTGCGCTTGTCCCATATGACAGGGTGGTCTTGTATGCTTTGGATGAGGACCTCCATCTGTAATCTCGTCAGAGACATCTTTACTGCTGTTGTTTTAAAAATCTGACATCTGACATCTGGCTTTGGCCTGCAATTTGGGGAATCCCCTGACGTCGCATAGCAACGATTCCACAATTATGGACGGCTACGGATGCACATCCATAGCCATCCGCAATTACGGAAGCGCCCATAGACTTCTATGCAAATGCGGAAAATAATAGTACATGTTCCATAATTTACGTATCATTTCTATGGCACAGACACACATCTGTAAATATACGGAAAGGTGTCCGTGGCCCATAGAAATTAATGGGTCCGCAATTACATCCGTAATTTCAGATCCGTAATTACGGATCAAAACTACGGTCGCGTGCATGGGGCCTAAAAAGTATTGAGATAAGCAAATCAGTGAAAATTTGGCATGCTGGTGTTTCATAGATGGACGACTTTGCTGTTATGGTTGCTTACTAGCCACATATGAGACAATGCTTGTCTTCTATTAAAGTAGCGCTGTGCCCGGCGATTCCTCGGCGAGCGGAGGAGCTACCTCTGCTCCTCTGCTCTGAACTCATTCTGAAGCAGGCAGCTGATGGTTCCCTGCTTCATATTTGAGTTCAACTTTGACGACAGCGGGACATACCCCGGCTGCCTGGGACAGCGGGACACCGCCCGGGCGGTTGGGAGGTATGTGTAGCCTATGGCAAAGCAAGGAGATACCTCCTTGCTCTGTTATAGCGTATACTATTGAATGTGGCATCGCTACCGCTGTAGCAGCCATAGCGGCGCAGATACTATTGAACTCTAAAACAGAGCAGGGAGGTATCTCCCTGCTCTGTCATAGGCTGCACATACCTTCCAACCGACCGGGCGCTGTCCCGGGTGGCCATGGGTATATCTTGCTGTGAAGCTGAACTCAATTCTAAGGCAAGGAATCATCAGCCCCCTGCTTCAGAATTCGTTTAGAGCGGAGGAGCAGAGGGAACTACTCCACTCGCCGAGGACTCCCTGGGCACAGCGCTACTTTAAGTGCTGTGCTCTGGGAAGCCGTGATGTCACTGTCCATATATGTTTCCATATATACTGGACAGTCCATATATATTGCCCACTTCCTGTAATCTGCTGTCCCCTCCCGTGTTGTCAATGTAATGACGGGATAGGGAGTCAGACAGGTGAACCCTAATCTACCCGCCACTCAGTCCCTGCCTACTTGCAACGGCCCGTCCTAGGCGACGGCGTACAACTGGGCGACGGTCCCTACGCTCAATAAGTGCACGACAGACAAACAGACGAGGGTACACAGAAGCTAAGGGAAATGGGGCAGTTGCCCACAGAAACACAGTGAGCAACAAGAGTAGTGAACGAGCCGAGTCAAACCAGGAGTGCACGAGGTACAAATCGCAGAGCAGGAGCGTAGTCAGTAAAGCCAGGGTCAAAAATGAAGCAAGGTCAATAATAATAGCAGGAGCAGCAGAGCCAGGAAACAGAAAAGAATCACAGGCAAAGGAGGAGCAGGAAATGCAGGTCTAAATAGACAGAGGGCGAGAGCTAGCTCCGTCTGGCCAGGCTGTGATAGGCTCTCCCACTCCTCAGCCTCCCAGCCTGACTGGTAGAAGATCGTGTCACGTTCTCAGACTTAGGAGCAGGTGCAGACTGCTTACCCACGGGCGTCGACACAGAAGCTGTGTCTGGCAGATCCTTTACAGTCAAGCAAAATTTGTCCCTAGTTACAGACCAACTGCATAATGTAGTGGTATGTCTTTACACTGCTCATTACTTCTGTATAATATCTTCCATGTTGCTTCCCCCGCTCTCTCTCTCTCGCTCTCTCTCTCTCTCTCTCTCTCTCTCTCTCTCTCTCTCTCTCTATATATATATATATATATATATATATATATATATATGTGTGTGTTTATGATAAAGATAGGAGAGCAAAATTCACTCAGGATGCAGAAACTATTGAATATTATGGTAGAGCAGGAAACTATCCACTCTCTGCTCTGCCTTTACTCCTCCTTGCCAACTTTCTGCCCGGAGATTGCGATCCTAGAGGGAGTCTCTGACGCTCCTGTCCACATATGGACAGTTACGTCCATTCAGGCGCTCCCTGTAGATGTTGGAATTCGGTCTGCCCGGGGATTCCGTTCCTGGAGAAGCCCCTGACGTCACTATCCATGTATGGACAGTGACGTCAGGGGCTCTTTCTGGAGCAGAATCCCCAGCTAGCACATTGCTGGCACTCTGGCCAGGGATTCCACTCCTAGCGGTAGACCCTGATGTTACTGTCTATATATGGACAGTGACGTCGTGCTCCTCCAGGAGAGGAATCTCTGGCCAGAGCGTCTGCAATGCTCTGGCTGAGGTTTCCACTCCTAGATGGAGTCCCAGTGGCGCTTTCTACAGGGTGGGGTGTGTTGCGTTATCTACAGGGGGTGCGGCACAATCTACAAAGGGGGGTGTGGCACTTTCTACAAGGGGTTGTGTGTGGCTCCATCTAGAAGGGGGTGTGTGTGGTAATACCTACAAAGGGGTGTGTGGCACTGTCTACAAGGTGTGTGTGGTGCTATCTACAAAGGGGTGTGGCGCTATCTACTGGGTGGGTTGAGGGCGGGTGGTTCTATCTACAAGGGGGTGTGTGTCACTATCTACAGGGTCTGTGTGTGTCACTATCTACAGGGGGTGTGTGGCACTGTCTATAGGGGCTGTATGGTAATATCTACAGAGGGCACTGTGGCATTATCTACAGAAGGCACTGTGGCATTATCTTCAAGGGGTGTGTGGCACTAACTACAGAGAGCAATGTGGCACTATCTGCAGATGACACTGTGGCATTATATAAAGAGGGCATTGTGGCATTATCTACAGAGGGCACTGTGGCATTATCTACAGAGAGCACTGTGAGAGTGGAATGCCCGGCCGGATTGTTGCCGACACTCTGGCCGGGGACTCCACTCATAGAGGTAGACACTGAAGCTACTGTCCATATATATAGACAGTGACGTCAGGGGCTCCTCCACAAGAGGAATTCCTGGCCAGAGGGTCCGCAATGCTCTAGCTGGGGATTCCACTCCTAGAGGAAGCCCCAATGGTGCTATCTACAGGGTGGGGTGTGTTTGGTGCTATCTACAGGGGGTGGTGTGGCACTATCTACAAGGGGTGTGTATGGCACTGTATACAAAGAGGTGTGTGGCACCATCTACAGGGGGTGTGTGGCACTATCTACAGGGGGCTGTGTGGCACTCTCTACAGGGGGCTTTGTGGTACTATATACAGGGGGCTGAGTGGCACTATATACAGAGGGCACTGTGGCATTATCTACAGTGGGCACTGTGGCATTATCTACAGGGGACATTGTGACATTATATAGAGAGGGCACTGTGGCATTATCTACAGAGGGCACTGTGGCATTATCTGCAGAGGGCACTGTGGCATTAACTACGGGGAGTTTATCACATTATCTACAGAGGGCAGTGTGGCATTATCTACAGAGGGCACTGTATAATTATCTACAGTGGGCTGTGTGGCACGATCTACAGGGAGGCTTTGTGGCACTATCTACAGAGGGCTGTGTGGCACGATCTACATGGGGCTTTGTGGCACCATCTACATGGGGGCTGTGTGGCTCTATCTACTGGGGGGCTTTGTGGTTCTGTCTACAGAGGGCACTGTGGAGCTATCTACAGAGGGCACTGTGTCATTATCTATGGGGTATATGGCATTATCAACAGAGGGCTCTGTGTCAATATTTACAGAGGGCAGTGTGGCACGATCTACAGGGGGCTGTGTGGCACCATCTACATGGGGCTGTGTGGCTCTATCTACCAGGGGGCTTTGTGGTGCTGTCTACAGAGGGCACTGTGGAGCTATCTACAGAGGGCACTGTGTCATTATCTATGGGGGTGTATGGCATTATGTACAGAGGGCTCTGTGTCATTATTTACAGAGGGCAGTGTGGCACGATCTACAGGGAGCTGTGTGGCACCATCTACATGGGGCTGTGTGACTATCTACAGGGGGGCTCTGTGGCACTATCTATAGAGGGCACTGTGGCACTATCTACAGAGGGCACTGTGGCATTATCTGCAAGGGAGCCATGTGGTACTATCTACAGGGGGCACTGTGCCTTTATCTACAGGAAGCATCGTGTGCCAATATCTACAGGGAGCAGTGTGTGGCACTATCTATGTGGGCAGTGTGGAGCACCATCTACAAGGGTCACTAAGTGTGGCACTATCTGTGCTGATTTTTACGCTCAGCACATATCACTTACCCCTGGTAATTATCTGCCTGTATAAAGAAATTATGGGAAGAGAGCACGCCTATTAGCCACACCCAACATATAAGCCACGCCCCGATATGACACCTGCCAAAAAGCCACGACCTAAGTGTCCCTGGAAATTTTTTCAAATGTTGGCAACTATGGTTATATATTGGCCAGAAATAGTGTTATTCCTCATGTACACGCATGACAGCTTATTCTGAAAAGTCACCTGAAAAGTTAGGTCGATTTTAAATCGGTTATATGAGATTCAAAAAACATGGCTGTTTTTCTTCCAGATATAGTGCTAGTCTTGTCCATGACCTTTGTCTGGTATTGCAGCTTAGTCCCATTCAAGTGACTAGGGCTGAGGATCAATATCAGCCACAGCCCATGGACGAGAGTAACACTGTATCCCAAAGAAAGCACCATGTTTGTCTACTCTCATACAAAACCTTAAGGGCCTATTCGCATCACCGTCGGGTTCCGTTTGGGGTTTTCGTTCATCCATTCCATCAGAGGGACAGATGAACAGAAAGCCAAACGGAAACTATAGCTTCCATTTGCATTACCATTTCCATTTAGTGTGTACAGTAATACTCCACTATGGTTAGTCCTCCAATATTTATACTTTACATATATATCTATATTTATCTACATTTGTATATATATATATATATATATATATATATATAAATATATATATATATATATATAAATATATATATATATATATATATATATATATATATATATATATATATATATATATATATATATATATACATATATGTATATCTTGACTAAGATAGTAGAGACACTAACTTTGTATGAGAGAGAGATGAGCGAATCGATTCTACCCAAATCAAATTCTGCCCGAATTTCCCAAAGTTTTGAATCCCGTGAATTCACAAACATTGGGGTTCGTGGCGCAGGAATCGTAGCAAAATGGCAGCCACAAGTAAGCACCGTAGCCATTCTGCAGATTGCAAAAATGGTCACAAGACTTGGGGTGAGCTTCCCCATAATGCCTTGCAAGAAGTTTTCCCAAAATGCACTGCGGCTATCCCTCCCTCTACCCATATATGTTGCTGACACTTTAAAATGACTAATGTTGGCTTGGCATTAAGAGTTAGATACAGTCCTGCAAGACATCTGAGAGTCGGTTACAATTTTTAGGGCAATTGGGGCAATTGCGATTAACAGCGATTTTATCCGAACCGAATGGAATCAGATGGCTAAAATTAATATTGGGAAATTCGCTCATCTCTTATTACAGCCTAAGTTTCAATTCAGTCCGTGGATAAGACAAGCATCTGAAGGGATCTACAGTATGTGTGATCCCAACTAAACACTATGTTACAGATGTTAGAATATTATATATACTTTAACGTTTAGTGGCATGTACTAAAGTACTAAAACCTATAGAACACATACAAATAAATAGATTCCACCAATAAATGACTCATAAGTTTGAGTTATAGTAAAACACATCATGAATGACAAATTTCTAAAATCCTATAATTATCTATAACTGCATCTCATAGAGGGGATTAGAGTATGTTCACATCTGCATTGGAGGCTCCATTAGGGGCCTCCATAACAGTTCCTGTCCAAAATGCCAGAAAAAATAGCTATTTTTTTGGGTAAAACGACTGACACCATGATATACTTCGGAACTCTCTGCCACAGGATATTGTGATGGTTGATTCATTGAACAAGTTCAAAAGGGCCTTGATGCGTTTCTTTAAAAATATAATATTACTAGTTATGAGTACTAGATTCTGGATATGGGACGTTGAACCAGGGATTTATTCTGATTGCCATATTTGTAGTCGGGGAGGAATTTTTGGGGATGAGGAAATTGGCTTCCTCTGGATCAACACGGTATGATTATAGGTTGGACTTGATGGACTTGTGTCTTTTTCCAAACTCATGAACTATGTACTATGTATGGACACTCCACGGAACCTATTAAAGTCAATGAGTTCCGTTGGGGTGCCGTTGGTGTCCGTAATCCGATAGACTGGTCACTGCCAGCATTTTCGTTGTTCTGCTCCTATGATGGAGCAGAACAACGGAAATAGCAACGCATATGTGAATAGAGTCTTACTAGGGAATCAGAAGTAGATAATCAGATTATATTTGCACCAGATTTTCTTCTTAATAAATTCATGTTCAAAATTTACTCCAAGCAGTATATCACATTTTTCTGCACATATTGCTTTACAATAACAAGGCCAAGATGATATACATATTTTTTTAAGATCTTGCAACATCTAAATTGCACATAAAATAGATCTGTATGCAATATTCAAAATATGTTTTACAATAATACGAGTTAATCCCAGTTTATGGATTAAGTCCAGATCTTGGCAATGCCAACAATTTATGAGGGGTATTAGAATGTAATATAAGCCTCTACTGCATAGGGTGATCAAAGACCTCTTATAAGCAGCATCTTCCCTAACCACAGGGAATGGAAAGCATTATCAGTGTTATACACAGTCATGATCATAGCTGCCACTACCTAATCCATACTTTTTACTGACATTGATATTCATAGAAAAATATTGCCCTGTTTCATCTCTGTGCATAATTAGGATTAAAAGCACATGCACATACATAAATCATATTTATCCACCTTTAAGACGTCAATGAATACAGAAATACATTAAGGTTTATGTAGGAAAGTTTATATCAGTTTTGCAACTTTTTGTTGTTGCTTTGCTACCATACGTTTTAACAAACCTAAATGATAACATGCTGTATGCTAACATTCTGTATGATAACATTCTTAACCCCTTCCCGCTCCTGGACGTACTATTAGGTCATGGTAAGTGCATCATCTGCGCTCCATGACCTAATAGTACGTCGTGCATGAAACAGCGCCGCTCGCATTCATGAGCTGTGATAGCTGCTGTTTCCGACAGGCTATCGCAGCTCAATGTGCCGGGACAACGAGATGGTCCCGCCTCCGCGATCGCCGCAATTGGTTAGTCAGTGACTAACTGACCAATAGCAGTGATCTTTGTCTTCACTTCCTCTCCCTGACATCAGTTCCTGCTGCAACCACCCTGAACATCTCTGTTGGAGTTAGCGAGGCTTTCAGAGTGGTTGTGAGCAAAGAGTGAGAAAAGAGAAGTGAAAAAAGTTTAAAAAAAAGTTAAAAAAACACTTTGTTCTGCTTCCCACCTCCCCTACCCACTCTGTTCCCTTGCTCCTTGTGTTCCCCCCACGTTTTTGGTCACTGACCACTTCTTAGTCATCAGGACCAAACTTCTTGGTTCCTGGATATTCTTTTTTTCTTTATAAAATATATAAAACATAAAAATATATAAAAATTGAAAAAACAAACAAAAAAAAAGTTTGTTTAGACAATTTGGACAATTTAACTGGTTAGTTTAGTATAAGGCTATGTTCACACGGAGATTTTGCAGGCTGAATTTCTGCCTCAAAATTCCGTTTGGAAGTTTGAGGCAGATTTTCCTAGCGGGTAGAGATGAGCGAACCGGGACAACCGAACCCAGTTTCGGTCCGAACATCGGGAAAAGTTCGGTTCGCAGCGAATCCGAACTTCGCCGGGTTCGGCCGAACCCGTTTTGACCGAACCCGGCTACATTTTGGCGCCTGCCACATGTTAGAAGTAAAATGGAGGATTTCACAATATCACCTGACATCAGGCTACCCCGTAATGCCTTGCAAACGGCTCTCCCAGCCAATCGGGAGGCAGCATAGGGGCGGGCTCAAGCCTCCAATAAAAGTCTATGCACGGAGCTCAGCGGCCATTTTAGAGACAGGAGCTGTAGGGATAGCATCTCTGTGCAGTAAGGGAAAGCTTTAGGAATCTAAAAGGCAGGAATCCAGCAATCGAAGGGGCTCATCCACTACTCACTACTCAGCAAGTGTGTGAATACGCTTTTATAAGGGGCTCATCCCCGTTGCATCCAACTTGTAATACAGGCAGACTTTGTAGTACTACAACGCCCAGCATTCCCTGAGTCAGTGCACAGTGGCTGATAGAAATTCTCATTCATTGCCATTTGCCAAGCCAGTGTGTGAATACGCTTTTAGAAGGGGCTCATCCCTGGCCGTTAACATAACAAACAAATAACAATCCAACTTGCAATACAGGCAGCCTTTGTAGTAGACGTAGTAGTACTGCAACGCCCAGCATTCCCTGAGTGCACCGCGGCGTGGCTGATAGAAATTCTCATTCATTGCCATTTGCCAAGCCATTGTCAGTGTGTGAATACGCTTTTAGAAGGGGCTCATCCCCGGCCGTTAACATAACAAACAAATAACAATCCAACTTGCAATACAGGCAGACTTTGTAGTAGACATAGTAGTACTACAACGCCCAGCATTCCCTGAGTGCACCGCGGCGTGGCTGATAGAAATTCTCATTCATTGCCATTTGCCAAGCCAGTGTCAGTGTGTGAATACGCTTTTAGAAGGGGCTCATCCCCGGCCGTTAACATAACAAACAAATAACAATCCAGCTTGCAATACAGGCAGCCTTTGTAGTAGACGTAGTAGTACTACAACGCCCAGCATTCCCTGAGTGCACCGCGGCGTGGCTGATAGAAATTCTCATTCATTGCCATTTGCCAAGCCAGTGTCAGTGTGTGAATACGCTTTTAGAAGGGGCTCATCCCCGGCAGTTAACATAACAAACAAATAACAATCCAACTTGCAATACAGGCAGCCTTTGTAGTAGACGTAGTAGTACTACAACGCCCAGCATTCCCTGAGTGCACCGCGGCATGGCTGATAGAAATTCTCATTCATTGCCATTTGCCAAGCCAGTGTCAGTGTGTGAATACGCTTTTAGAAGGGGCTCATCCCCCGGGTTTTGATTCAACTTGCTGCACTCCAGCAGTGAAATGTCTGGTAAAAAAAAGGTTGTGAAAGGACGGGGTAGAGGAAAAAACACCCATGCCGTGTCCTCTTCCAGTCCAAATGTTGGATCTGTTGGTGCCAGACCCAGTACCAGCATTTGTGGCACAAGACATGTGCCCAGTTCCACTAGTAGCAGCAGCCATGTGCCTGCTGGTAGTAGTAGCAGTATCAGCAAGCCAGACTTGTCCATCTCCTCCGGTGGGCGGGTTACTTTAGACAATACAGCCATTGTGGACTGGTTGGCTGGCTCGCGGTCATCTCAGCAGGAAGACTCTGACGATCTGGCTTCAAGTCAGGTTTCGTTGGATTCCAGATCCTCTACAGTTCCTTGGCACAGTGACAGTAGTAATATGGGTATTTCTAGCGTTTCCATTCCATCATCTATGTCTTCACTCCCCCTTCCTAGCGGGAAGCCATCTTTCCTGAGAGTCCTAAGAGACATCTCCTCGGGTGCGAAGGAAGATACTGAACAACATAGTGACGATGATTTGTTTTCCGCGAGTCAGCCAACGGAGTGTGTTGCGGCGGTGGTGGAGGTGGAAGCGGTGTCCGAGACGCATAGCTGTTCTAGTGGGGGTGTTGGTGGTGGTACTAGTCGTGGTGGCAGACGCAGTAATGAGGGGGGGGCATGGAGCCCGCCATGATGTCACATCACATTCACAACACAGTGACAGAAGTGGCGGGGATGAAGAGGGCTATGATGATGATGTTGTTTTAGACAGGATGTGGGAACCAGGTGACGAGGTGATGATGGCGTCAGAGGAGGAGGGTAGTAGTGGCGGCACTGGCAGTGATAAACAGCCAAGCCGAGGTAGGGGCAGAAGTCAATCTGCAAAACGTTGCAGCGGTAGGGTCAGCTCAGGAGCCGGTGACGGCGACACTGATGCTAGTGTAGGCTCCCGAAAAAAGCCTGCCAGACAAGGGGCAAGCTCGGGTGGTGGTGGTGGTGGTGGAGGACGTGGTACTACCTCTTTACGGTACTCTGCCGTGTGGCAATTTTTCTGTACCTTCCTGGAGGACGAAAACATGGCACAGTGCCGTATCTGCAAGCAGAAAGTAAGGCGTGGGCAGGGCAGCAATGTAGGAACTACCGCTCTACGTAAACACATGGAGCGGCATCACAAGGCCATGTGGGACAATCGACATGCCCCACCATCATCATGTACATCTAATGAAGACCCCTCTGCCGCTGCTGCTGCTGCTCCGAGTTCCTGTCATCTAAGTAGTAGCCAGGCCTTATCCACCATGTCGTTGTCATCATCATCATCACTGTCATCTAGTGCTCCTCCTACGTCCCGTCAGTTATCCATTACGGAATCGTTGTCCAATAATCAACAATATATACCCAGTCATCCACTTGTCGTGCGGCTTAATTCACACCTGGCTAAGTTGATGGTGGTGCAGTCGCTGCCGTACCACCTGGTCGACTCCGCCGGCTTCAAGCAATTGATGGCGTGCGCTCAGCCTAGGTGGCGAATACCTAGCCGACATTACTTCTCCAAAACAGCTGTCCCTGCCTTGCACAAGCACGTGGAGGAAAAGGTGTGCCAGTCCTTGCAATTATCCGTGTGCAGCAGGGTACATGCCACCGTCGACACGTGGAGCAGCAACTATGGGCAGGGACAGTACATGTCTTTCACGGCCCACTGGGTCAATATTTTGCAGTCCGATGCACCACCGCAGCAATGCCAGGCATTACCACCTCCACGCTTGTATCTTTCTGGTTCAACTCCGGACACCAGGCGCCTACCATCCTCCTCCTCCTACTCCTCCTCCTCCTCCTTGCCCTCCTCAATGGAGGTCTTCCCGTCCCCGACAGGACACAGCGTATCTTCCACTCCTCCTCCCTCCTCTTTTCATAGGTGCAAGGTGAAGCGCCACAACGCTGTCTTACACCTGCTGAGCCTGGGCGAGAAAAGCCACACAGGGCAGGAGCTGCTGCTGTGCATCAAGGAGGAAATCGCACGCTGGCTGTCTCCTCTGAAACTCACACTGGGCAATGTTGTCTCTGATAACGGGAAGAACGTTGTGGCTGCACTGCGTCTAGGTCACCTGACACACGCTCCTTGCATGGCACATGTGATCAATCTGGTCATAACACGCTTCTTAAAGTCATATGTTGGTTTGAAGGGTGTGCTGGCCATGTCCAGGAGGGTTTGCATTCGCTTTAGACGTTCGTATGCATTTAAGCACGCCCTCCTGGACTTGCAGCGTCAAAACAATCTCCCAGAACACAGCCTGATTTGCGATGTTTCAACACGCTGGAATTCCACCCTGCACATGTTGGACCGTCTGTACGAACAGCGTAAAGCCGTGAATGATTTCCTGTTGCAGCAGACAGGCAGCGTTTGGAGCCAGTGTAATTGTGAGCTCAGGCACTGGCAGCTGGTTAGAGATGCATGTCGCGTTTTGAGGCCTTTTGAAGAGGCCACACGATTTGTGAGCCGTGATGCTAGCGGAATGAACGATTAATTATGATATTCATTATGGAGCAAACGCTCACAGCGATGATTCAGCAAAGGATGGAGGAAGGATCACATGTGGCTATGGATGTTGAGAAGGAGGAGGAGGAGGATGAGGATGAGGAAACAGGACCTGAAGAGGAGCTGGATTTGGAGATGGAATCACAGGAAGGGATAGGGGACGAGGCAGCCGCACAACATGACAGTGATGGTGATGACGAGTCTGACGACGACCTTGATGATGGACAACCATGGCAGTATGGGGCGGAGATGGAACCAACCGGGCCCTCTGAAACGCTGGCCAGGATGGCTAGCTGTATGCTTCGTTACTTGTGCGCTGACTGTCGTATTGTTAGCATGAAGCAAAGAGATGAGTACTGGATATCCACACTTTTAGACCCTCGGTATAAAGCCAGAATGGGGGAGTTTTTTGCGCCTTCCGAGAGGGAGGCAAAATATGGGTTTATTATTGAGAGAAGCTATGCAGCCAGCTTGTCACGGCTTTCAAACGGCAAACACCTGCTGCAAGCATGTCTGACCGAGGGGGCCACTTCAGTTTGGAAAATATGATGACAACATTTTTACATCCAATACCCCGACCTGACACACATCGTAGTCACCAAAGGGATGTTCACCATCACCAGGTGCAGCACCTAAACAACCAGGTTCACTCGTACCTGGACTGTGCCCTTTCTCCGTCAGAAATGCTGATCCCAGACCCCATGGACTTTTGGGTGAGCAGATTGGATCATTGGCGAGAACTGGCCCAGTTTGCCATGGGTGTACTGTCTTGTCCACCCTCCAGTGTAGCGTCAGAGAGGGTATTCAGCGCGGCAGGGGGCTTCGTCACCCCTAAGCGAACAAGATTGTCCGCCAACTGCTTGGAAAATCTCACGTTTCTGAAAATGAATCAAGCGTGGATCGGTGAGGATTTTAAAACCCCTGTGCCTGATGCCACTGATTAGATCTGACATTGCTGCTACTACTGCCGCTGCCGCCTGCTACTGCCGCCTGCTACTACGGGATTCTGTCCTGTCCACTCTTTTTTTAATGTGCCGCTGTTGGTGCTGCTACTACTTCTACCACCAATCCACCCCCAGTGCCGTCTGCTACAAGCAGGCCTGCCCCACCACAGGGCTTTGTCCTGTGACTGTCCAGTCTCTTTTAATGTGCTGCTACTACTACTACTACCACCCTTGCTGTCCGTTGGCTACCTCTACTACCACCAATACACCTCCACTGCCGTCTGCTACAAGCAGGCCTGAGGCCTGCCCCACCACAGGGCTTTGTCCTGTGACTGTCCAGTCTCTTTTAATGTGCTGCTACTACTACTACCACCACCACCATTGCTGTCCGTTGGCTACCTCTACTACCACCAATACACCTCCACTGCCGTCTGCTACAAGCAGGCCTGCCCCACCACAGGGCTTTGTCCTGTGACTGTCCAGTCTCTTTTAATGTGCTGCTACTACTACTACTACCACCCTTGCTGTCCGTTGGCTACCTCTACTACCACCAATACACCTCCACTGCCATCTGCTACAAGCAGGCCTGAGGCCTGCCCCACCACAGGGCTTTGTCCTGTGACTGTCCAGTCTCTTTTAATGTGCTGCTGCTACTACTACTACCACCCTTGCTGTCCGTTGGCTACCTCTACTACCACCAATACCCTCCACTGCCGTCTGCTACAAGCAGGAGATAGGGAGATAAAAAATGGAATATCCGAGGGCGCAGCTGTACTGGAAATGGCTTTTATTTGTACAACAACAACAACAATGTGTTTCAAGGCCGTACCGGCCTCTTCGTCAGGTTAGGTACAAGTGTTAGGTCTATTCATGATGACTGTGCATTTATAGCTGGCCTAGGAATCAGTACCGGGTTAAGTTACAGGTCAAAGTTCAAAGGTCAATTGTGTAAGCAAGGTACGGCAGTGAGGTATAAAAATTATTCATTTAGAAACAAAACAGTTTTTCATTCATATTAAAGGTATAGACAAAGATACAAAACAAGGATCGTAGGTTCAAAAATATGAATAAGCATTTTTTACAGAATGATAATAATATAAAAATAATAATATTAAATAAAACAATGATTAAAAAACATTAATGACAATATGTATAAAAGTATGTATAAAAAGATCATAGATGCATTTCAAGTGGAATGTCTCCGCAGTGTGTTTATTCGTTAGTTGTAGTATGAAGTTTTTTATTATTGTTTTGTATTTTCAATTTAAAACATCGTTTATTCCAAACTGTCAGTGGTGTGTATCATCGTCATGGTGATATGACGCTCCTAGGTATGAGTCATATTAGCAAAGTGCGGTAATGAAGTGTGTAAGTTGTTCCCTATCAGAGAGCAGAACCGTTTTACATTAATATTCAAAATTTGTGCAAAAAGATAGAATAAGCATATCATATATAATCATGGAAAAAGTGATTTAGAAATATATGTAGAAATATATACAAAAGCCTATTAGAGATGGAGCATCTTTGAAATGTGTATTTATTCAATGGGGGTGTTTATTTTTTGTTTATGTGTACTTCAAATGTTTGGTGCTTATATTTTAGAGTATCGTTCTTTCAGAGCTGTCAGTGGTGTGTATCGTTGTCATGGTGATGTGACGCTCCTGGGTATGAGTCATTCATGCAGAGAGTGCTGCTGCCGACTCAGAGAAGGGAGCCGTGCGGTTCGAGGAAGATTGATCGGAACAAGAATACACAGCAGCTACGGGTGAGAGAATTGCCTGTATTCTAGCGCACAAATGTTGGTATATTCGTTTGTGTATATATATATAGGATGATTCCTATATATGTTGCTCTTAGGGTTGTAAAAACGGAGTTACATAATGGTCTCTGTTACTTCATTGAGACCTGTTGGTTTTAATGTCTTGAGTTTATACATCCAGAAGATTTCTCTTCTGCAAAGAATATTATAACGGTCTCTTTGGTTTTCCTTAATGTGATCGATCGGGGTGATGGTGAAGCAGTTAAAATCACTATCATGTGCTAGTGTGCAATGTCTGGATATACTGTGGAGTAAAAATTTCTTTTTGCAGTTGGATCTATGTTTGTTTAATCGACAATGTAAGGGTTGGATTGTTCTTCCCACGTACTGAACTCCACATTTACAGTTTATGAGATAAATCACGAATTTTGACTGACAGTTTAAGTTTTCATTGATGTTAAATACTTTTCCTGTTTGTTGAGACCGGAAAGTGTGTGTTTTATCAGTAATCGATTGACAGCACAGGCACCTAGTTGTTCCGCATTTAAAGCTGCCTATTTCAGATGATTGATTCTGTTGTTGTATTTTCCGTTTAGAATTGTCTTTTATTCCTGAGAGGTTCACTCTACTTGGGGCTAGGATGTTTTTAATAGTTCTCGCTCTTCTGAAAGTAGTTAAAGCTTTTGCTGGTAGAATTTTCTGAAGAAAGGGATCAGTTTGGAGTACATGCCAGTGTTTGTTGAGAATGTCTCCTATTCTTTTGTATGATGTATTGTATTGTGTAATGAAGTTAAAACCAAAGTTCATAGTTGTTTTGCTATGTTCTTGTGTGGTTATTTGGTCACTAGTAGATGGTTGTGGAAGACAGTCCTCCTGGTTGAGAATTTCAGTTTTTTTATAGGCATCAGTTAAAAGTGTGTTTGGATAGCCTTTCTCCTTAAAGCGTTTGTATAATATTCGACTCTGTTTCTTGAAATCTGTTTTAAGTGTACAGTTTTTTCTTATTCTCTTGTATTGGCTATAAGGGATGTTCTTGAGCCATTTTGGGTGGTGTCCACTATTAAAATTCAGGTAGCTATTAGTATCCACTTTTTTAAAATGGGTTCGTGTGATGAAATTATTCCCTGATGCAATTATTGATAAATCTAGAAAATCTATCTCTTTTTCTTGTATGTTGGATGTGAATGTGATACCCCAATTATTATCGTTAAGGGAGTGACAAAAATTTTTGGCACTTGTTTGGTCACCATTCCATATGATAAAGAGGTCGTCTATGTATCTTTTGTATAATAAAATGTGATCCATTGCCCAGGGGTGTTTCCAAATAAAATGATCTTCGAAAGCGCCCATAAAAATGTTGGCGTAGCTTGGTGCTACCCTAGTACCCATTGCCGTGCCCTTCACCTGGTGATATATAGTTTCGTCAAAGGAGAATACGTTGTTTTTAAGGATGAATTCCATACTTTTACAGAAAAAATGGATTTGAGGTGGTTGAAGGTCAATGTCCCTTTCCAGGGTGTTTCTAAGGTTTTTGAGACCTAGAGAGTGTTCAATGTTGCTGTACAAAGCACTTACATCTAGGGTGATGAGTAAATTGTTTTTAGAGGGTATCAGGCGGAGTTCACTAATAAGCTGAGTAGAGTCTTTTAGATAACTTGGTAAAGTTACTACATATTTTTGAAAGCACAGGTCTAGGTAGTGGGACAAGTGACAGGTGGGTGATTGCATTCCAGAAATAATTGGTCTGCCTGGGGGATTTTTGGGGTCTTTGTGGATTTTGGGTAGGTGATAGTAGAATGGTAGATTGATATTTTTAGGTGTGAGGTAGTTCTTTTCATTTTTGTTTAGGATTTTATCTGTGAATGCTTGGTCTATCAACACTTTTAGACGTTTAGTAATGTCTTCAATGGGGTTAAAGTCAAGGTTATTATAATAATTAGTGTCAGATAGTATTTTTAGTGCTTGACTATTATTCTGAAGCACTAAAAATCCTATCTGACACTAATTATTATAACAACCTTGACTTTAACCCCATTGAAGACATTACTAAACGTCTAAAAGTGTTGATAGACCAAGCATTCACAGATAAAATCCTAAACAAAAATGAAAAGAACTACCTCACACCTAAAAATATCAATCTACCATTCTACTATCACCTACCCAAAATCCACAAAGACCCCAAAAATCCCCCAGGCAGACCAATTATTTCTGGAATGCAATCACCCACCTGTCACTTGTCCCACTACCTAGACCTGTGCTTTCAAAAATATGTAGTAACTTTACCAAGTTATCTAAAAGACTCTACTCAGCTTATTAGTGAACTCCGCCTGATACCCTCTAAAAACAATTTACTCATCACCCTAGATGTAAGTGCTTTGTACAGCAACATTGAACACTCTCTAGGTCTCAAAAACCTTAGAAACACCCTGGAAAGGGACATTGACCTTCAACCACCTCAAATCCATTTTTTCTGTAAAAGTATGGAATTCATCCTTAAAAACAACGTATTCTCCTTTGACGAAACTATATATCACCAGGTGAAGGGCACGGCAATGGGTACTAGGGTAGCACCAAGCTACGCCAACATTTTTATGGGCGCTTTCGAAGATCATTTTATTTGGAAACACCCCTGGGCAATGGATCACATTTTATTATACAAAAGATACATAGACGACCTCTTTATCATATGGAATGGTGACCAAACAAGTGCCAAAAATTTTTGTCACTCCCTTAACGATAATAATTGGGGTATCACATTCACATCCAACATACAAGAAAAAGAGATAGATTTTCTAGATTTATCAATAATTGCATCAGGGAATAATTTCATCACACGAACCCATTTTAAAAAAGTGGATACTAATAGCTACCTGAATTTTAATAGTGGACACCACCCAAAATGGCTCAAGAACATCCCTTATAGCCAATACAAGAGAATAAGAAAAAACTGTACACTTAAAACAGATTTCAAGAAACAGAGTCGAATATTATACAAACGCTTTAAGGAGAAAGGCTATCCAAACACACTTTTAACTGATGCCTAAAAAAACTGAAATTCTCAACCAGGAGGACTGTCTTCCACAACCATCTACTAGTGACCAAATAACCACACAAGAACATAGCAAAACAACTATGAACTTTGGTTTTAACTTCATTACACAATACAATACATCATACAAAAGAATAGGAGACATTCTCAACAAACACTGGCATGTACTCCAAACTGATCCCTTTCTTCAGAAAATTCTACCAGCAAAAGCTTTAACTACTTTCAGAAGAGCGAGAACTATTAAAAACATCCTAGCCCCAAGTAGAGTGAACCTCTCAGGAATAAAAGACAATTCTAAACGGAAAATACAACAACAGAATCAATCATCTGAAATAGGCAGCTTTAAATGCGGAACAACTAGGTGCCTGTGCTGTCAATCGATTACTGATAAAACACACACTTTCCGGTCTCAACAAACAGGAAAAGTATTTAACATCAATGAAAACTTAAACTGTCAGTCAAAATTCGTGATTTATCTCATAAACTGTAAATGTGGAGTTCAGTACGTGGGAAGAACAATCCAACCCTTACATTGTCGATTAAACAAACATAGATCCAACTGCAAAAATAAATTTTTACTCCACAGTATATCCAGACATTGCACACTAGCACATGATAGTGATTTTAACTGCTTCACCATCACCCCGATCGATCACATTAAGGAAAACCAAAGAGACCGTTATAATATTCTTTGCAGAAGAGAAATCTTCTGGATGTATAAACTCAAGACATTAAAACCAACAGGTCTCAATGAAGTAACAGAGACCATTATGTAACTCCGTTTTTACAACCCTAAGAGCAACATATATAGGAATCATCCTATATATATATACACAAACGAATATACCAACATTTGTGCGCTAGAATACAGGCAATTCTCTCACCCGTAGCTGCTGTGTATTCTTGTTCCGATCAATCTTCCTCGAACCGCACGGCTCCCTTCTCTGAGTCGGCAGCAGCACTCTCTGCATGAATGACTCATACCCAGGAGCGTCACATCACCATGACAACGATACACACCACTGACAGCTCTGAAAGAACGATACTCTAAAATATAAGCACCAAACATTTGAAGTACACATAAACAAAAAATAAACACCCCCATTGAATAAATACACATTTCAAAGATGCTCCATCTCTAATAGGCTTTTGTATATATTTCTACATATATTTCTAAATCACTTTTTCCATGATTATATATGATATGCTTATTCTATCTTTTTGCACAAATTTTGAATATTAATGTAAAACGGTTCTGCTCTCTGATAGGGAACAACTTACACACTTCATTACCGCACTTTGCTAATATGACTCATACCTAGGAGCGTCATATCACCATGACGATGATACACACCACTGACAGTTTGGAATAAACGATGTTTTAAATTGAAAATACAAAACAATAATAAAAAACTTCATACTACAACTAACGAATAAACACACTGCGGAGACATTCCACTTGAAATGCATCTATGATCTTTTTATACATACTTTTATACATATTGTCATTAATGTTTTTTAATCATTGTTTTATTTAATATTATTATTTTTATATTATTATCATTCTGTAAAAAATGCTTATTCATATTTTTGAACCTACGATCCTTGTTTTGTATCTTTGTCTATACCTTTAATATGAATGAAAAACTGTTTTGTTTCTAAATGAATAATTTTTATACCTCACTGCCGTACCTTGCTTACACAATTGACCTTTGAACTTTGACCTGTAACTTAACCCGGTACTGATTCCTAGGCCAGCTATAAATGCACAGTCATCATGAATAGACCTAACACTTGTACCTAACCTGACGAAGAGGCCGGTACGGCCTTGAAACACATTGTTGTTGTTGTTGTACAAATAAAAGCCATTTCCAGTACAGCTGCGCCCTCGGATATTCCATTTTTTATCTCCCTATCTCCTGGATCTACATAGTGGATTTTTACCAATCTTCAAACCGGAATTTGGGCTGCAACTGTCTCTACCTAAGTCTAACTTGGACACGCACCTTGGGATGTTATGCTCCGAGCATAACAACATCAGGTCAGCACAATTGACCACTTTTTTCCTTTTGTTCTCACCTAATACAGGCTCATGCACTATGTGCGCTTTGTTTCCTTTTTCCCTATAGCGTGGTCTGCTACAAGCAGGCCTGCCCCACCACAGGGCTTTGTCCTGTGACTGTCCAGTCTCTTTTAATGTGCTGCTACTACTACTACTACCACCACCCTTGCTGTCCGTTGGCTACCTCTACTACCACCAATACACCTCCACTGCCGTCTGCTACAAGCAGGCCTGGAGGGCTTGTGAAAAGCCATTGCTTGTTGCTTTTACATCCATGTATGGATGAACCCCGACAGGCATCTGCCAATAAAAAGGGTACATTTTTGGAGGGCTTGTCAAAAGCCATTGCTTGTTGCTTTTACATTACATCCATGTATGAATGAACCCCGGCAGGCATCTGCCAATAAAAAGGGTACATTTTTGGAGAGCTTGTCAAAAGCCATTCCTTGTTGCTTTTACATTACATCCATGTATGGATGAACCCCTGCAGGCATCTGCCAATAAAAAGGGTACATTTTTGGAGGGCTTGTCAAAAGCCATTGCTTGTTGCTTTTACATTACATCCATGCATGGATGAACCCCGGCAGGCATCTGCCAATAAAAAGGGTAAATTTTTGGAGGGCTTGTCAAAAGCCATTGCTTGTTGCTTTTACATTACATCCATGTATGGATGAACCCCGGCAGGCATCTGCCAATAAAAAGGGTACATTTTTGAAGGGCTTGTGAAAAGCCATTGCTTGTTGCTTTTACATCCATGTTTGTATGGATGAACCCCGGCAGGCATCTGCCAATAAAAAGGGTAAATTTTTGGAGGGCTTGTGAAAAGCCATTGCTTGTTGCTTTTACATCCATGTATGGATGAACCCCGGCAGGCATCTGCCACCATAAAGGGTAAATTTTTTGAGGGCTTGTCAAAAGCCATTGCTTCTTCTTTTACCACCTTATATGTATGAACCCTGGCAGGCATCTGCCGCCAAAAATGGTTAATTTTTGTACCTTTTTTAACAATGCATTAAGCAATTAAGCATACAACATGCACAAGTGCAGTGGTTTCTGTTAGTTATCACCATGTCCCATCCGTTTTCCTATAGCCATACATGTTGGCGTAACTTTGACACTAACTTTGCCTTAAGGACAGCTCAAAAGTACTTGGATACACTCATGGGTGACCTAAGAGTGTTATACAGAGCTTCTAGGGCTTTTAAACAGTGTTATACATGATTTTTAGGGGCTTTCTTGTATTACAGGTTCGGTCAGAACTAGTTCGGTCCGAATCGAACTTTTTCATGAAATTCGGCGAACCAACCGAACTTTTCATAAGTTCGGTAATCTCTACTCGCGGAAGAAAACTGCCCCCGCCTCCCATTGAAATCATCACCAGGTGCAGCACCTAAACAACCAGGTTCACTCGTACCTGGACTGTGCCCTTTCTCCGTCAGAAATGCTGATCCCAGACCACATGGACTTTTGGGTGAGCAGATTGGATCATTGGCGAGAACTGGCCCAGTTTGCCATGGGTGTACTGTCTTGTCCACCCTCCAGTGTAGCGTCAGAGAGGGTATTCAGTGCGGCAGGGGGCTTCGTCACCCCTAAGCGAACAAGATTGTCCGCCAACAGCTTGGAAAATCTCACGTTTCTGAAAATGAATCAAGCGTGGATCGGTGAGGATTTTAAAACCCCTGTGCCTGATGCCACTGATTAGATCTGACATTGCTGCTGCTACTGCCGCTGCCGCCTGCTACTGCCGCCTGCTACTACGGGATTCTGTCCTGTCCACTCTTTTTTTAATGTGCCGCTGTTGGTGCTGCTAATACTTCTACCACCAATCCACCCCCAGTGCCGTCTGCTACAAGCAGGCCTGCCCCACCACAGGGCTTTGTCCTGTGACTGTCCAGTCTCTTTTAATGTGCTGCTACTACTACTACTACCACCCTTGCTGTCCGTTGGCTACCTCTACTACCACCAATACACCTCCACTGCCGTCTGCTACAAGCAGGCCTGATGCCTGCCCCACCACAGGGCTTTGTCCTGTGACTGTCCAGTCTCTTTTAATGTGCTGCTACTACTACTACCACCACCCTTGCTGTCCGTTGGCTACCTCTACTACCACCAATACACCTCCACTGCCGTCTGCTACAAGCAGGCCTGCCCCACCACAGGGCTTTGTCCTGTGACTGTCCAGTCTCTTTTAATGTGCTGCTACTACTACTACTACCACCCTTGCTGTCCGTTGGCTACCTCTACTACCACCAATACACCTCCACTGCCGTCTGCTACAAGCAGGCCTGAGGCCTGCCCCACCACAGGGCTTTGTCCTGTGACTGTCCAGTCTCTTTTAATGTGCTGCTGCTACTACTACTACCACCCTTGCTGTCCGTTGGCTACCTCTACTACCACCAATACCCTCCACTGCCGTCTGCTACAAGCAGGCCTGCCTCACCACAGGGCTTTGTCCTGTGACTGTCCAGTCTCTTTTAATGTGCTGCTACTACTACTACTACCACCACCCTTGCTGTCCGTTGGCTACCTCTACTACCACCAATACACCTCCACTGCCGTCTGCTACAAGCAGGCCTGGAGGGCTTGTGAAAAGCCATTGCTTGTTGCTTTTACATCCATGTATGGATGAACCCCGACAGGCATCTGCCAATAAAAAGGGTAAATTTTTGGAGGGCTTGTCAAAAGCCATTGCTTGTTGCTTTTACATTACATCCATGTATGGATGAACCCCTGCAGGCATCTGCCAATAAAATGGGTACATTTTTGGAGGGCTTGTCAAAAGCCATTGCTTGTTGCTTTTACATTACATCCATGTATGGATGAACCCCGGCAGGCATCTGCCAATAAAAAGGGTACATTTTTGGAGGGCTTGTCAAAAGCCATTGCTTGTTGCTTTTACATTACATCCATGTATGGATGAACCCCGGCAGGCATCTGCCAATAAAAAGGGTCAATTTTTGGAGGGCTTGTCAAAAGCCATTGCTTGTTGCTTTTACATCCATGTATGGAAGAACCCCGGCAGGCATCTGCCAGCATAAAGGGTAAATTTTTCGAGGGCTTGTCAAAAGCCATTGCTTCTTCTTTTACCACCTTATATGTATGAACACCTGGCAGGCATCTGCCGCCAAAAATGATTAATTTTTGTACCTTTTTTAACAATGCATTAAGCATACAACATGCACAAGTGCAGTGGTTTCTGTTAGTTATCACCATGTCCCATCCGTTTTCCTATAGCCATACATGTTGGCGTAACTTTGACACTAACTTTGCCTTAAGGACAGCTCAAAAGTACTTGGATACACTCATGGGTGACCTAAGAGTGTTATACAGAGCTTCTAGGGCTTTTAAACAGTGTAATACATGATTTTTAGGGGCTTTCTTGTATTACAGGTTCGGTCAGAACTAGTTCGGTCCGAATCGAACTTTTTCATGAAATTCGGCGAACCAACCGAACTTTTCATAAGTTTGGTCATCTCTACTCGCGGAAGAAAACTGCCCCCGCCTCCCATTGAAATCAATGGGAGGCATTTTAGGGCCGTATATGACGAGTTTTGTGGCGCGGTTTCCGCGTAAAAAAAACTCTACAAAAAACTCAATGTGAACGTTAGTTAGTGTCAGGGAACCATCAAGAAGCATAGTTAGGTATAGCATCAGGGAATTTAGCATCAGGAATCCGTCACCGAAGTATCAGGTAGGCATAACCCAGAAGTGCTGTAGTAGGGGAACTACCCCACACGTATCACTGCTTCACAGTGCAGCTTCCTCAGGGGAAATGGAATGCCTGAGGAAGCTGCACTGTGAAGCAGCGATACGCGTGGGGTAGTTCCCTTACTACAGCACTTCTGGGTTATGCATACCTGATATTTCGGTTTCCTTTATCTTTGGCGCCCACTCTCTCTTTTTTTCTATTCATTTTCTGGTGCCTGTTTGCAACTTATTATCCAGCTTTATCTTTCATGCAGTTACAATTCTTGGCATGCTGAGCACCAGATAGTACCGGGTTTCTGGTTCTTGTTATAACTGTATGTTGTGGAGTAGAGGCTTTATATTTACCCATTGCTATTTATTTATTGGTATATTAATGTCCCATTTTTGACAAGTATTGTGACTGTAGTACTGCCCTGTTTATTTACACATGGGCTCCTGTTTATACATGTTTTTAAATGGTTTTACTTGTGTGTCATATATATATTTTTTGGATCAATAAAAGTTTTTTTTATCTTTCATACTATTTGTATTGGGTGTGCGCTATTTTGATTGTGCTTTCTTACCTTGCTTTCATCTATTTAGTCTATTTTATTTGTCGACCTCCTCATCCTGTGATGAGGAGAAGTGACCCCCTTGGAGACGCCCCAGGACCACCACCACAGTTAAAATCCCCCGAGATATGTGACCCCACAACAATTGTTACCCCCGAGCGAAGTGACCCCGTTTGGACGCCCACACCAGACAATTATGAACCCCAAGTACACGGGCAGCCCAGGGATCAAATTTAACATGGCATGGCTCAGTGTGATGGACATTTTCAAGTTCTTTTGCACTGAAGAGTTTATAGAGCTTATGGTGTCCCAGACAAATTTATATGCCCAACAGTATATCACCAAGAACCCCACATCATTTTATGCCGAATCCCACAGGTGGACGCCTGTAGACACAGCAGAGTTGGGCAAGTTCTGTGGACTGCTCTTGAACATGGGGCTTCTGAAAAAGCCATCCATTAGGACCTACTGGAGCACAGACATCTTATACCACACCCCGATGTACCATATGGTCATGTCTGTAGCGTCCATGGCCGCGGGCCGTCGGGTTTACTCACCTCCCGATGCCCGCAGCCATGGATCCGTGAGCGCTGGTCCCCATCTCCTTCCTAGGAGACGCCAGCGCTCACTTCTGCTCCGTTCTGCTGTGTCCCGTAGGACAAAGGAAATCGTCATCATCATCAACTGCCATGATTTCCTGGTCTATAAGAAGGCCCCAGGCCTTCTGATCCTTGCCTGAGCGTTGTTAGTCTATCCCAGTCTGTCTCGCAAATGGTCCCTTAGTGTTTCCCCGTTCCAGTTGTTACCCGTGCCCTGTTACCCGTTCCTGTATTCCGTATTGTTCTTGTTCCTGTGCCTACCAGTGTTGGAGTAGTGTCTTCTGCCACGTCCAGTGTCGTTTGCCACGTCCAGTGTCTTCTGCCACGTCCAGTGTCTTCTGCCACGTCCAGTGTCTTCTGCTACATCGGATACTGCTCGCCACGTCTGGCGCTACCTGCCACACCGGCCTCCATCCGTGCTGAAGCCACAGCCACCGTCTGGACTAGTACAGGTACCCAAGCATTGCTATCTGCTATTGACTTTTGTATAGACTGTGACCTGGTCAGATGCCTCCCCGCTACGGCGGAGCGGCCTAGTCGGTCTACATACCCTGTGACCGTGACAATGTCCAGGAAGCGTTATGAGGCAATACTTTGCTTCTTACATTATGCTGATAATGAGCAGCGCCCACCCTAAGATGACCCCAGTTTTGATCGTTTGTATAAACTGAAACTCCTATTAGACCATTTCAGTGCCCAGTTTGCCCAACCATACACCCCCAAGAAGTGTATTTCTGTTGATGAGTCCCTGGTACATTTTAAAGGGAGGCTTCAATTCCGGCAGTACCTGCCGGGTAAGAGGGCAACGTATGGTGTGAAGATGTATAAGCTGTGCGAGAGTGCATTAGGGTATACCTACAAAATTAGGATATATGAAGGGAACCTGTTTTCAGCCCCCCAGAATGCCCCCCCTTACTGGGAGTTAACGACAAAATTGTTTGGGATTTGGTGCACCCACTGCTGGACCAGGGTTACCACCTCTACCTGGATGATGTTTATACCGGCGTCACAATCTTCAAGTGCCTCGCTTCCAGAAGTACTGTGGCATGCGGCACAGCTAGAGAAAATCTGAGAGGCCTCCCTAAGACACTGCCTGGGCAAACACTCATAAGGGGTTTAAAGCAGGGCACAATCCAGCAGCAACATATTGTGTGTCAAGTACAAGGACAAGAGAGATGTCCTTGTATTGACAACAATACATGGCCACACCAGTACCCATGTACCTGTACGAGGTACCAGTACAGGGACCCCCAAACCAGACGGCATCCTGGACTACAATAGGTACATGGGAGGGGTGGACTTGTCCGATCAAGTCCTGAAGCCCTACAGCACCTTGCGGAAATCGAGGGTGTGGTATAAGAAGCTGGCCATGAACGTCATACAGATGACATTGTATAATGCGTACGTGCTACATCAATGTGCAGGCCAGAGGGGAGCTTTTCTGGAATTCTGGAGAGCCCTCTGTAACCTTCGCAGATGCTGCCACAGTGATGTCAGGGGCTTGCCCAGAGCTGGAGTCCCAGAGCAAAGCCGCTTCTAGCACTCTGCCTGCGATTCCAGCTCTGCTCCTGTCATCACTGTCCATATATGGACAGAGGTGTCAGGGGCAACCCCAGAGCTGGAGTCCCGGGCAGAGCGCTAGTAGGCTCTTCCTGGGACTCCAGCTGTGCTCCTGACATCACTGGGACTCCTGCTCTGGGGAAGCCACTGACATCATTGTCGATGTATGGACAGCAATGTCAGAGGCTTCCCCAGAGTCCCAGAGCAGAGACTATACTAGCGCTCTGCCCGGGACTCCGGCTCTGGGGAAGTACCAGACATCGTGTGTCCAAACATGGACACCGATGTCAGGGAATTCCACAGAGTCCCGGAGCAGAGCCGATACTAGTGCTCTGCCTGGGTCTCCGCTCTGGGGAAGACCCTGACACACTGTCCATATATATGGACAGTGATGTCTGGGAATTCCACAGAGTCCCGGAGTAGAGCCGATACTAGCGCTCTGCCTGGGACTCCGCTCTGGGGAAGACCCTGACACACTGTCCATATATGGACAGTGATGTCAGGGAATTCCACAGAGTCCCAGAGCAGAGCCTATACTAGCGCTCTGCCCGGGACTCCGCTCTGGGGAAGACCCTGACACACTGTCCATATATGGACAGCGATGTCAGGGAATTCGACAGAGTCCCGGAGCAGAGCCGATACAAGCGCTCTGCCCGGGACTCCGCTCTTGGGAAGACCCTGACACACTATCCATATATGGACAGCGATGTCAGGGAATTCCACAGAGTCCCGGAGCAGAGCCTGTACTAGCGCTCTGCATGGGACTCCGGCTCTGGGGAAGCCCCAGACATCGCTGTTCATGTGTGGACAGCGTAGTCAGGGCATTCCAGAGACTCGGACCAGAGCCGATACTAGCTCTGTGTCCCAGGGGCCGCAGATGACAGCCCCAGCGACCGCATGCGGCCCGCGGGCCGCGTGCTTGAGACCCCTGTTCTAGGGCATAACTTTCGGATTTTGTCAAGTTTTCACTATAATTGGTTGGTATAGTTCTCATCTTATCCTTAACCAATTTGACAAAAATAGCAACCTGCAGACAAAGGGAAAAAAAATGGAAATGTCGTGGCCTTTTTGCGAATATGAGGGGGATATTTATCTCTAGAGTTGTTCTCTACAGTGCCCTCTTCAAAAAGTTAATCCAACACCCTCAACGCTTCTCCCTCCTCATCTATACTTGGTGTAAATTGATCTGGATCAAAGAAATGTCTTTTGAGTATTAACTTACGGGCAATCGAATGTAGGTCTTTAACTGCCTCAAAAAAGTCTAAATTGACTGTTGGAGAAAAAGTTAGACCACTCCTCAGAACATAAATCTGGTCAGAGAAAAAAAATCTTATCTGATAAATTGATTACCTCTAACGTTTCCTGGTCTTGTTTCTGGTCTCCCTGACCCCACCATATTTTGCTGGTGACTCTGTGTGTACATTTGGGATTGGCTCGGACCTTCTTCTCGGCAGACTTCGGGATTGCGTCTGTCTAAAAAATGGTCCCCCTGTTGACTCCTGACAGATGACAAAGAGGGGGATCGAGACAAGTAGTGCATTCTCCCTGGTCGTTGCCATTTATAGGCACTGTTAATTTGGTAATCTAACTGGTCTCGTTTGAAATTTTTCAGTTTGAACTCTTGTATCTCGGATTCCCACTTCTTAAATTCTGTTTCCAGCTCCCCTTCAAAGATTTTAAGGTTATCCTCACTTAGTTCCTTCTTTAGTTTCTCTTTACAGTCCTCTATCTCAACCTCCAAGGCTTCTAAAGTATTTTTATCTTGACCCATTAGGAGCTCCAGAAAGTTCTTGGAACAGCTCCTACAGGACTCCTCCCACCTATTTCCAAAGGTGATATCCTCAATAGAAAAGGAAGGGAACATCTTTATCCTTTGGCCCCGTGGAATAATATCCTTTAGTAGAAAATTTTCAAGTGTGGCTTTGTTCCACCACACCTTTGTTAATTTTTTTAATAAGTCTTTGATGGACACCTTAATTTCCCTCAAATCCGCATTTGCATCCTCACGGGGTGACTCAATGTCATCAAATATAGCTGTCAATTGCGTGACCCACACCTGGTCACGTGACTTGTAATCCATATACAGTTTTTGCTCAGCTCAAAAATATATGACAAATAACATAGATTAGAACCTATAATATATTCTGAGAGCTAGTAAATAACAAGACAAAAATATACTAACATACAACCAAAAACATGTCTACTGAAAACGTAAATAACAAACAATCATGTAGACAATCTAAACTAATCATAGAAATACTTTATTAATACATATACATAGAAAAAAATATATATATACAAAAAAGATTTAAAAGATAAATAAAACCATAAACTAAATTGAGACCATTAATAGACCAGCTAACTAGCAGTGTAAAAACACCAGCTGTGAAGGATGACAGTATAAATAGCGGGAGAAAGTGGCGAGATCACAACCACACAAATAGCCAGACACATAAAGTAATGCTAATAATGTACAGAGTCGGTTACCTGTAGCCGGCATGATGGATGCTGGAAAGACTCAATGAGTGACACCTCAACACGCGTTTCGCAACCTTCGTCAGGAGATGAGAAAAACACAGTGTCCTCAGGGTTTAAATATGGTGAGTGTTATATGATAGACTATTCCCCATTTAAGTAAAAAAAGATCTGTCATAAAGACAGATAATACATAAAAAGGTTGTTGGCATGACGACCAGGGAGTTCAAAACACGCGTGATGGAGCACATTCGGGACATAAAGGGCATTTTACCTAATGACTTTGTGGATGAGTCTGGTGATAGGAGTAAACCTCTTGCTAGACACTTCCGAGATTATCCTAATAGCAATTGGAGGCTTCTAAAAATAAAAGGGATTGCCACCTAAGGGACTAAATGAATTTCAGAGCTTTGCATCCTTTTTATAATTGTAATGGTTTACAAATTTTCCAGATATTTATGTATTTAATATTTTGATAGTGTCCGAATTGGGAGTATTGTATGATGTATAGGAAGTGCGCTGTCCGAACTTTGAAATTGGGAAGGATTTACGTCTATCCGTCTCTTGAAGAAAATGTGGACTGAGATATAGATACTTCTATTATGTTTATGATATGTCTATGAACAGATTTGGGTGGGGGTTGGGAGGTGGATGGATGGGGGAGGGCTGGATTATTATTACAATTTATAATTTTTTGATTGATGTTTTTTGAGTGTGGTAATTAATACTGATCTAGGATGCCCTTTTTTAATATGCATTATTAATTAATAAAGTGTTTTAGTATTTGATTGTGCACATTTTCACTTTTACTGGATTGGTTTGGTGTACTGAAGTTCTCACGTGAGTCCAGAGTTGGTGTATACACTTTTTATGTATTGTCTGTCTTTATGTATCTGCAATGATTTTGGGAGAGCCTTGATAAAAGAAGTGAGATATGGCCTAACGGGCCTTTCAGACCATGTGCCAATTATTGTGGATTTACAGAGGTTAAAAGAAAGAGGTTTGACTTTTTATAAATTCAAACCATTTTGGTTGGGAATATTGGACCAACATGAGGGGGTAATGAGAGAGCTACAGGAATTCCTTGAGGCTAACAAACCATATGCAGAGGTGGGTACTTTATGGGATACAATGAAAGCATTTCTCAGAGGGGTTCTCCTGAGTCAAATCGCGAAAATGAAAACAGAAAAAGTGAATCAACTAAAGCAGATAAATCGAGTTGCTTCGGAAGCAGAGGCACAGTTTATGGCATATCCCACTGAGCTAAACAAGGAAGAATGGCTATTAGCAAAAGATAAATTAAAATGAATGTACTTTGGTAAAGCAAAGTATAGTGTGCAGGCAAACAAGATTAAGTTCCAGGATCTCGGTGAAATGGACCCTAAGTTCTTATCAGGGATGATTAAAGCCCAACGTAAGAGAAACTTCATTGGGGCGATTAAATCTCCAGAAAGTAAAATTGTTAGGAATAGGGTGGGAAAAAATGGAGGTGTTGGTGAGATATTTTTTTCGGAGCTTTATGCCTCGGAGATGTTTTTTGAGTGTGGTAATTAATACTGATCTAGGATGCCCTTTTTTAATATGCATTATTAATTAATAAAGTGTTTTAGTATTTGATTGTGCACATTTTCACTTTTACTGGATTGGTTTGGTGTACTGAAGTTCTCACGTGAGTCCAGAGTTGTTGTATACACTTTTTATGTATTGTCTGTCTTTATGACAGATCTTTTTTGACTTAAATGGGGAATAAAGTCTATCATATAACACAAGATATTGGATCCCCACAGATCATGTTTTCTATGGGGTGACTCACTCAAACATATATACATATTTAATGATTTAAAATTCACATTGATTGATATTCCGTATTGATTGCTTCTGGGGGATGGTTTGGCCGTTTTTGACCGGTTTTCCATTCAGCACCACTTTGGTTAATTACCTTTTTGGTGTGCCATGGTTCACCTGCTGTTTGGGGTCAGAGCTGTCCCTCATTGGCAATCATAATATACATTTATTTATTTATGTTGTTCATTATATAAATAATTATATTTAGTTTTTGCAGTATTGCATTTTGTCATGGTTTTCTGGGGATTATATTTCCATTATATAGATATATATCCTACTTTTCTACCTTTTCGTGTCCCACTACTCTTACCTTTTTCTGGTGTTTATCTTTTGGTAGGGTCTACATGGGGGGAGGATCAGCACTCGTGTTGCGCACAGGTAATGTTTTCCTTTATGTGGACACCCACCACGCCCTATAATGATCTTACTGTATATGTTATAAACATCTTGCTTTATATATATATATTAATAAAGTATATATATATGGATACATGTCCTACAATTATCTTACTGTATGTGATATGTTAGGCCTCATGCCCACTTCAGTTTTTTTGTACACATAGGGATATATAATAATTATACTGTATAAATTGATCTCTCTTTTACTGTTTTTTTCTGGCTGGACGTTGGAAGGCGTATTTCTTAATTAATATATACTTACTTGTAATTTTTGTAATGACGATTACTGTTTTTTTCGGGCTGGATGTTGGAAGGCATATTTCTTAATTAATATATACTTACTTGTAATTTTTGTAATGACGATTAGTTTGGTGCGGTGCGCATGCGTGTGATGCATTGGGTCGTGCATCACACCGGAAGCTGTCAACTTATGGGCGGAAATACGGTTGAGGGTTTCTCTTGCCCTCATCCATGCTTGCATCCATGATGCGGAAGGTGTGTGTGGACCAGCCGCCTCACGCTTCATGTGCCATTGGTCACGAATATTTTGCAGAGGTACTTAAACCCTGAGGAAACTGTGTTTTTCTCAAGATCCTGACGAAGGTTGCGAAACGTGTGTCGAAGTGTCACTCATTGAGCTTTTCCAGCATCCATCATGCCGGCCACAGGTAACTGACTGTACAATATTAGCATTGCTTTATGTGACTGGCTATTTGCGGGGTTGTGATCTAGACACTTTCTCCCGCTATTTACACTGTCACCCTTCACAGCTGGTGTTTTTACACTGCTAGTTAGTTGGTTTATTGATGGTCTCAATTGAGTTTATGGTTTAATTTATGTTTTAAATCTTTTTTGTGTTAAGGATCTGCCAGGCACAGCTTCTGTATCCACGCCCATAGGTAATCAGTCTGCACCTGCTTCTATGTCTGTGAGACTGACTCCATCTTCCACCACTCAGGATGGCAGGCTTAGGAGTGGGAGAGCCTATCACAGCCTGGCCAGACGGAGCTAGCTCCCGCCCTCTGTCTATTTATACCTGCCTTTCCTGTTCCTCCTTGCTTGTGATTCTTCTCTGTTGGTTTCATGGCCCTGCTGCAGCTTCTTGAACTACTTGTCCCTGCTTCGTATTGACCCTGGCTTACTGACTACTCTTCTGCTCTGCGTTTGGTACCTCGTACACTCCTGGTTTGACTCGGCTTGTTCACTACTCTCCTGCTCTGCGTTTAGCACCTCGTACTCTCCTGGTTTGACTCGGCTCGTTTACTACTCTTGTTGCTCACGGTGTTGCCGTGGGCAACTGCCCCGTTTCCCTTTGTTCTGTGTTTCCTTGTCTGGTTGTCTGTCGTGCACTTACTGAGTGTAGGGACCGTCGCCCAGTTGTACCCCGTCGCCTAGGGCGGGTCGTTGCAAGTAGGCAGGGACAGAGTGGCGGGTAGATTAGGGCTCACTTGTCTGTTTCCCTATCCCTCTTATTACATTTTGTATATATTTTTTAGTTTGTTTTTTTTTCTAAGTTTATGTATTAATAATTTATTAATAAATTATTTCTATGATTAGATTACATTGTGTACAGGATTGTTTGTTATTTACGTTTTCAGTAGAGACATATTTTGGTTGTATGTTAGTATATTTTTGTCTTGTTATTTACTTGCGCCCAGAATATATTATAGGTTCTAATCATTCTTCTCCATGCTTGCCTGTTTTAGCCCTGGTTTTCGGTTGTGTTTCTTATGGAGGCACTGATAGTCTGTTAGCCTGATACTTTCCAATATTACTTGGGTCGGAGGATACAGGCCTGTATAAGTTAGCAAAAGTTTGCATAGGCCGGCAGGAGCCAGCATATGTTGGATTCAAGTCGGCATAAATCTGTTTAAGTCACAACTGGTCTGCATAAACTCTGTTAAAGCCTGTACACATTTCGTCCAGCAATGGATTGAAGAGAAATTTGTGAAAAAAAAAATGACAATTTTTTTCTCATTGAGTGGGCGCATAGAGTTCCGTTTAGAGCGCCTTTAGTGGGGGAAAAACCTCGGGCTATTTTGGCGAAGATTTTGTTGTCAGGATATAGAGACACTAGCCGATTAAAAGTAGTTTGGGAGGGAAAAACTATTTTCTTTGAAAATGTAGAGGAAGCTAGTGATTGGTTGGATTCTAACTAAGTTCTATACCAGCGGTTGTCAGGAAGTCAATAGTATAGCGGTTGAATAGCATTTTTATCTAGCAATGTGGGGGGAGGAGTGTGGGTGTGTTGGTTTTTTTGGAGAACATTCCGGAGTCGATCGGGAAAATAATGAGGATAATTAGGAGATTTGGGAAATGTTCTGGGTTTTTAATTGGTCCAAGTCCGCCCTTATGCCCCTAAGGGGGGATTCACACGAGCGTGATTTGGCAGCGTGTAGGGCGCGTGGTTTTTCGCGCGGCACGCAATGCCCTATAGAAGTCTATGGGGCAGTACACACAGTCCGTGTATTTTGCGCAGCGTTTGTTCGCTGCGCAAAATACGCGATAGGTTCAATAACTCTGCGTATTTCACGCATCACGCACCCATTGAAGTCAATGGGTGCGTGAAAACCACGCATGTCGCACGGAAGCACTTCCGTGCGAACTGCGTGTTTGCGCAACAGCTGTCAAAAGGATGAATGGAAACAGAAAAGCACCACGTGCTTTTCTGTTTCCAAGCATCCAAACGGAGTGTCTTTGCGAGGAGCGAACCCCGACAACCGAAGCTAACTTCACCGGGTTCGGCCAAACTCGTTTTGGCCGAACCCGGCCCAAAAATTTCCGGTCCGCGACGTCGGGAGACATTCACTGTGCATGGTGCTGAAAGAGTTAAACTGTTTCAGCACCATGGACAGTGACTTGTGATCCCAAAATACATGAACCTGTAAAAAAAAAACAAAGTTCTAACTTACCGATTACTCCTGTCTCCTTCCTGCAGTCCGACCTCCCGGGATGACACTTCAGTTCAAGTGACAGCTCCAGCCAATCACAGGCCAAGCACAGGCTGCAGCCAATCACAGGCTGCAGCGGTCACTTGGACTGCCGCGTCATCCAGGGAGGTGGGGCCCGATGTCAAGAGAGGCGCGTCACCATGGACGCGTCACCAAGGACGCGTCACCAAGGCAACGGCCGGGAAGTTCTCGGTAAGTAGGAACTTTATCTTTTTTTTTACATATTTTTTCGCTGTTGTGTTCGGCATTCACTGTCGAGGGTGCTGAAAGATTTAGCTCTTTCAGCACCTTGGACAGTGACGGGCATCGACAAGCCTCATCTCTATGATGCCGGCTGCGCGAAAATCACGCAGCCGCGCATCAGACACGCATGACACACGCAGCTGTCAAATGGTTTTTGCGCTCGCAAAACGCCGCGTTGTTTGCGTGCGCAAAAACGCAACGTTCGTGTGAATCTGCCCTTAGGGTAAGGAAGGACAGAGATAAGTTAGAAGGACTGAAATAAAATGGTTAATGAGGGTTGTCTGGGTGGTTTTTATTTCAATAAAATATTTTTTCTATGTCTTTGTTTGTTTTTTAAACTTTATTACTACCGCCTTAGTAATGGACGCCGGCTGAGTGACAGCGTCCATTAATTAGGTCGAGGCTTAGTGTTAGCCTGTACAGAGGCTAATCCTAACCCACATTATTACCCCGTTACCCACCCCCACCAGGGGTGTCGGGAAAAGCCGGGTATGATCCAGTACCTGACCATCTGTAGTGATGGTCGGGCAATGGGGCGGCCGCAAACTGGTATTAATAGGCTGGCAAAGGCCAAAAACTATGGCCCTTCCCCCCTGGTAATGTTAACCTGCTGCTGCTGGCTGGTTATGAAAAATGGGGGGGACCCCGCCAGATACAACAGCAGCAGCCTAGCATTACCAGGGGGGGGGAAGGGTCACTGTTTTTGGCCTATCCCAGGCTGATATTACCAGCCTGTGGATGACCCGGTACCCGACCATCACTAGAGATGGTTGGGTACTGGTTCATACCCGGCTCTTCCCAGTACCACTGGTGGCGGTGGGTACCGGGGTAATGGGGTTTAGTGTTAGCCTCTCTGTCTGCTAACATTAAGCCTCACCTTAGTAATGGATGTTGTCAATCAGCCAGCAGCTATTAAGGCGGTAATAATAAAGTTTAAAAAAATACAAGCACATAGAAAAAATATTTTATTGAAATAAAAAAACAAACACAACCCTCATTAACCATTTTATTGAGAATAAAAAAAACGCTGTCATTGAAGTAGTCCTCGAATCCGACGTTGTCCAACAACCGAACCTGTAAAATAACACAAACACACAAAAATAACTAGTAACACATAAAAAAGCAAAACAATTCTTATACTTACCTTTTCTGGGTCCAGCGCTGGAACCGCAATGTCAGCGAGCTGGTCCCTATATCTAATCCTATCATGTGTGATACTGTCTGTTGAGCTACTGTATCTAATCCTATAATGTGTGATACTGTCTGTTGAGCTACTGTATCTAATCCTATCATGTGTGATACTGTGCTGAGCCACTGTATCTAATCCTATCCATAGTTTGTAGGGTCGTAGTGCTATAGATCTGCTGTCTCCTATACACACACACACACACACACACACACACACACACACACACACACACACACACACACACATATTCAGGAGCACAGTGTATAGTACTGTTATATTCAGGAGCACAGTGTATAGTATTATTATATTCAGGAGTACAGTGTATAGTACTATAATATTCATTGTATGATATTATTATAGTTAAAAGCATAGAGTGTGGCATCATGAGAACTTTATAATAATAATAATAATACTATTATATTCAGGGGCACAGTGTATAGTACTATTATATTCAGTAGTACAGTGTATAGTAATATTATATTCAGGAGCACAGTGTATAGTACTATTATATTCAGGGGCGCAGTGTATAGTACTATTATATTCAGGAGTACAGTGTATAGTACTATAATATTCATTGTATGATATTATTATAGTTAAAAGCACGGAGTGTGGCATCAAGAGAACTTTATCTTTGTTTACAGGTGCGGAAATGTTGGAAAAGTAAGGAGCCGAAGACATCTGAGCTGCAAACTGCAGAAATGGGCCGTGCCCGGGAGAAGTAATCATAGCGGTCTGGACCGGATGGAGAAGAAAAGAGAAAAAGAATGAAAAAGAATCTGAGGCGTCACCGGTGAGTCACTCAATATAAATGTTTATTCTACCTGTGACTGATCAGTACTGTAGTCACTGCATGATCTGCAGCAAGATGACGGATGGTAGCATTCTTTTTGTTAAACAGCAACTCCCAGCATATCCTAACCATTGTTCAGGCTATACTGGGAGCTGTCGTTTTATGATGTACAAATTTATATGGCAGGGGTTTAACTGAATTTGCAAATGATCTCTGCACTGAACTGTATTTGTTCTGGTGCTGTATATATGTACTGAGCTTGATTCTGGTGCTGTGTGTGTGTGTGTGTGTGTGTGTGTGTGTGTGTGTGTATATATATATATATATATATATGTACTGAGCTTGGTTCTGGTGCTGTATATATATATACTGAGCTTGGTTCTGGAGTTACATATATGTACTGAGCTTGGTTCTGGCATTGTATATATGTACTGAGCTTGGTTCTAGTGCTGTATATATGTACTGAGCTTGGTTCTGGTGCTGTATTTATGTACTCAGCTTGGTTCTGGTGCTGTATTTATGTACTGAGCTTGGTTCTGGGGCTGTATTTATGTACTGAGCTTGGTTCTAGTGCTGTATATATGTACTGAGCTTGGTTCTGGTGCTGTATATATGTGATGAGCTTGGTTCTGGGTCTGTATATATTTACCTTCTCTTAAGGTAAAAGTATATGTTAAATCTACTTTTACCTTAAGAGAAGGTAAATATATACAGTAAAAACTAAATCCAAAAAACCATGGAGGAATCTCAGATTTTTCCAATTCACCCATTATATGGCACTTTACATGGTGCCAATAAAAACTATAACTCCTCCCGCAAAGAAATAATCCTTCACACACCCCTCCATTGACGTAAAAATAAAAAAGTTATAAAGCTCCTGACCACTTTAGTGTCTCAAAGTATTCTGCTTGCTTTCTTCTATATGGCTCATTCTGCTTTTACAGCTAAATTAAAACCATGCCAGATCTGTGGCCACTTAAAGAGGCTCTGTCACCAGATTTTGCAACCCCTATCTGCTATTGCAGCAGATAGGCGCTGCAATGTAGATTACAGTAACGTTTTTATTTTTAAAAAACGAGCATTTTTGGCCAAGTTATGACCATTTTTGTAGTTATGCAAATGAGGCTTGCAAAAGTCCAAGTGGGTGTGTTTAAAAGTAAAAGTCCAAATGGGCGTGTATTATGTGCGTACATCGGGGCGTTTTTAATACTTTTACTAGCTGGGCGCTCTGAAGAGAAGTAACATCCTCTTCTCTTCAGAACGCCCAGCTTCTGACATCCTTACCTGCAAACGCTGATGCTGCTGCAGAATCAACTGTAGCCTCTGGTGCCGATGTGGCCGTCACGATGCAGGACCTGTGAGTGACGTCACAGATCTGCACTGCCAGAAGCTGGGCGTTCTGAAGAAAAGAGGATGTTACTTCTCTTCAGAGCGCCCAGCTAGTAAAAGTATTAAAAACGCCCCGATGTACGCACATAATACACGCCCACTTGGACTTTTACTTTTAAACACACCCACTTGGACTTTTGCAAGCCTCATTTGCATAACTACAAAAATGGTCATAACTTGGCCAAAAATGCTCGTTTTTTAAAAATAAAAACGTTACTGTAATCTACATTGCAGCGCCTATCTGCTGCAATAGCAGATAGGGGTTGCAAAATCTGGTGACAGAGCCTCTTTAAACAGAAATCTGCAAATATATACGGTACAGCGTCTTCGGAGTTCGCGGGGGGGCGGGGGACGGGACCAGACCTGAAAAAGTGCCCGGGGCCCATGGTACCCTTAATCCACCCCTGGTTGTATTACACAGCCGCAGCCCCGCTCTATAACGGCGGAGATCAGAGAAACCTCTCATCTCCGCCGTTATTCCCGTGAATGCTGCGATCAAAGCTGACTGCAGCATTCAGGGGAAAATGAGAAAGGGGATGCCGCTTGGATCGCATCACAGGAATCCCTGTGATGCGATTGAGGGACATACCATATATGGCCAGACAGCCCAGGGTCCATTAAAGGACCCCAGGGCTGTCTTACCATATTTCCTGTTAGGGCATACTTAGGTATGTCCTAACAACTGCCTGTGTACTATCAGTACACAGGCTAATGTACTGGCATATAGATATAAGCCAGTACATTAAAGTTTAAAATTAAAAGTAAAAACAAAGTAATATTAAATATTGTAATATTTAAAAAAAATACACATACACCTTTTTTACACTAAACATTAAAATAAGTCTCAATACATATAAATACATATTTGGTATTGGCGTATTAACCTGCACAACAATTTTTTTGAATCATTTATGATGTGTCCGCTGTAAAAAAAATAAAATAAAGACTGCTTTGTTTCACTTAGGGGGGATTCACACGAGAGTGATTTGGCAGCGTGTAGGCCGCGTGGTTTTCGCGCGGCACGCAATGCCCTATAGAAGTCTATGGGGCAGTACACACAGTCCGTGTATTTTGCGCAGCGTTTGTTCGCTGCGCAAAATACGCGACAGGTTCAATAACTCTGCGTATTTCACGCATCACGCACCCATTGAGGTCAATGGGTGCGTGAAAACCAGGCAGGTCGCACGGAAGCACTTCCGTGCGAACTGACTGAAACAGCGCACGAGCTGTCAAAAGGATGAATGGAAACAGAAAAGCACCACGTGCTTTTCTGTTTCCAAGCATCCAAACGGAGTGTCTTTGCGAGGAGCGAACCCCGACAACCGAAGCTAACGTCACCGGGTTCGGCCAAACTCGTTTTGGCCGAACCCGTAAAAAAAATTTCCGGTCCGCGACGTCGGGAGACATTCACTGTGCATGGTGATGAAAGAGTTAAACTGTTTCAGCACCATGGACAGTGACTTGCGATCCCAAAATACATGAACCTGTAAAAAAACCCGAAGTTCTAACTTACCGATTACTCCTGTCTCCTTCCTGCAGTCCGACCTCCCGGGATGACACTTCAGTTCAAGTGACAGCTCCAGCCAATGACAGGCCAAGCACAGGCTGCAGCCAATCACAGGCTGCAGCGGTCACTTGGACTGCCGCGTCATCCAGGGAGGTGGGGCCCGATGTCAAGAGAGGCGCGTCACCAAGGACGCGTCACCAAGGACGCGTCACCAAGGCAACGGCCGGGAAGTTCTCGGTAAGTAGGAACTTTTTTTTTACAGGTTTTTCGCTGTTGTGTTCGGCATTCACTGTCGAGGGTGATGAAATATTTAGCTCTTTCAGCACCTTGGACAGTGACGGGCGTCGACAAGCCTCATCTCTATGATGCCGGCTGCGCGAACATCACGCAGCCGCGCATCAGACACGCATGACACACGCAGCTGTCAAATGGTTTTTGCGCTCGCAAAACGCTGCGTTGTTTGCGCGCGCAAAAACGCAACGTTCGTGTGAATCTGCCCTTATTGTGAGGCACGAGGTGTGATGAATTTAACCTCCATGTGCCTCACATTAAAAGTAATTAACCCCATCATGTACCTTACACATTAACCCATTATGACTGAGAAACATGATGGGGTTAATTACTATCAATGTGAGGCACATTCAAAATTCATCACACCTCGCGCCTCACATCACAAAATGGAAGAACATTTTTTTTTTATTACTGTTTGCAAAGTATCGTTTTGGTATTGAAATCACAATACTACACGAAGTATCGGTATCAAAGTCCAAATTCTGGTATCGTGACATCCCTATTTATATATATATAAAACAAAAAATTCAACCTATAAGAATGAATACAGCACACAAATTTTATGACAGTAAAATAGTTAAATTACAAACTTTGTGGCATTCAGCTTCCTCCTTCTAAGGGTATGTTCATACATGTCATTTTTTTGTTAAAAATTACAAATAAATACATTTATGTAATTTTTACCGAAAAAACACACACGCCATAAAATTTCCGCAAAAAACACATTGAAAATGTCACTAGTGCCATTAATTGGAATTTAATATACCAGGTGGATGAAAGAACTTGAGGCATAAGGAGGCCAACTTTGACTCTACTGCCCAAAGGCCCAAGTAAAGCCCCAGGCACACGAACGTAAAAACGCCCGTAATCACGGGCCATAATTACGGGCCCATAGACTTCTATTGGCCACGGGTACCTCCCCGTATGCTTATGGGAAGGTGCCCGGGCCGTTGAAATATATAGAACATGTCCTATTTTAGGCCGTAATTACGGCAAGGGCAGGCCCAAAAAAGTCTATGGGGCTCCCGTAATTATGGGTGACTACATGTTCGCACCCGTAGTTACAGGAGCGTTGCTAGGCGACGTCAGTGGATAGTCACTGTCCAAGGTGCTGAAAGAGTTAACTGATCGGCAGTAACTCTTTCAGCACCCTGGACAGTGCTTTCCGATCACAATATAAATCAAGGTGTAAAAAAAATAGACGTTCATACTTACCCAGAACTCACTGCTTCTTCCTCCAGTCCGGCCTCCCGGGATGACGTTTCAGCCCATGTGACCGCTGCAGCCAAACACAGGCCAATCACAGGCTGCAGCGGTCACATGGATTGCCGCGTCATCCAGGGAGGTCGGGCTGGATGTCAAGAGAGGGCCGGGTAAGTATGAATTTCTTTTACTTTTACCTCGGAAAGGGCTGCCCCTTCTCTCTATCCTGCACTGCTAGAGAGAAGGGGCTTCCGATTAGTGCAGTGCAATTTTGCAGCGAAAACGTGCCAGTAAATACAGGTGGAATACTGGTGACACCGGACCCATATTTACGGGCACGGGTCAGTAAACACTGGTGCAATACGGGGCGAATACGTGTGACCAAGGACCAATATTTACGCCAGTATTTACGGGAGGGAAAAATACGTTCGTGTGCATGAGGCCTAAACCTGTAGGAGGCCATGTTGACAACTATAAAGGAACAGGGACCCAAGTCATGAGTCTATTAAGGCCTCATGCACACGACCGTATTTTTGTCCACCCGTAAATACTGGCGTAAATATGGGGTCCTTGGTCACACGTATTCGGCCCGTATTGCACCAGTATTTACGGACCCGTGCCCGTAAATACAGCTTTATCTATATTGTGATCGGCAGTCACTGTCCCTGGTGCTGAAAGAGTTACTGCCGATCGTTTAACTCTTTCAGCATCCTGGACAGTGACAATACACTGACGTCGCCTAGCAACGCTCCTGTAATTACGGGTGCACACACGAAGTCACCCGTGTGATCGCAATTTGAGTCACGTTACGCCTTGATCTCCATGCAGGTTCAAATCAGGTGGGGGGGGGGCGAGCTGCTCGGAGAAGTAACAGATACACTGAGACGTTTCTCAAGGCAAAATACTTCTGACTTTATTTAACTGTAGTGGTCGCTTTTATAGCGTCAGAACAAAAACATTCCATAACATATGAGTCATCTGTATATTCAATAAAACCCATTGGTGGAACACAAGGTATTCCCTTTTATGCTTAGGGGGGTTGGTCAAGTGATTGACTGCCATCTGTTCGCAATTTCAAAAGAGACAGCAGAGCAGCTGCAAACTATTTCCTCTCTTAACCTTTCTAAAATACCCATTCTATTTTAACACATGTTCTCCTCTATAACATTTCACTCCTTGGGGCCCCAGATACATTATACATATATTTATTCCATAACAATCCCTCCTTTTGTGATTTTACCAACACCTAAATTCCAATGCTACTTCTATCTCCTGATAGCAAGGCTTCGATCCATTTCTTCACTTGATTCACACAGGTATGTAGGTGGGGTAATCTCACAACACTCTTTCATCATAATGTATAGGCCTCTGTTTGAATGCTTCCCTTATTTTGCAAAATGTATAACAATTAAAACATGTAAGCAATACAAACAATATTATGAAACATATCAAGGGTTGGAATAACACATGCAGTATCTTAGTGGCAGTGGGGGAAAATCCTGTAAAAACGTCATACCAATGATGGGCACTGGCATCTTTTATTGCTGACGATAAATTTATTACTTCCTTAGCTGCTATTGTAGCCAATACTTTCACTTTACTTAGAGTTACATTATGGGCTGCTATCAATTTCTTTACGTCTTTAGACTTTTGTAACACTTGTTTTAACTCTTCCAGTGGCAAACTAAAATTTCCATAGGGCAAAGGTTCAGGTACCCATACAGTGGACATTATTTCTTCTAAAGTAGGCAGGAACACTATAGTTTGGTTCCCCCAAGTCAAATGCGTCACATTGTATAGACATCCTGAAAATGGTCCTATGAGATTAAACTGGCTAAGGGTCTGCTTGTCGTTAGTTATTAAACATACATGCTGTGGACCTACTTCAATATATACCTGTAGGTTAGCTTCTGGGATTATAGTGAGTGCGCATACATTATCCTGGTGCTGCATTAGACAGGGTTCATATATCCCTGACTGTTCATTACATACATATCCTTGCTCTGTTAATTGGCACAAATCTATATTCCTTGTCTTATTTTGAGAATCTATGTGTGTTCCTTTCATTTCTGGCATCCAATATTGTCCTAATAATGTCACCGGATCAATCATTACCATTGGCATAACAATAAATTTGCATAATTGAGTAGGATTTTTCACATGAAATGCTATTAGTCTTCCTGCACACCATCTAGGTGTACACTCAGTATACTCAGGCTGTAACAATAACCACGTATCATTTCTCTCTCCTACGGGCAGAATGTCTGTCCATTGCCTAACATGACTACTAAACAATTTATTCTTAAAATTATTCATCTGTTCTTGTTGCCACATCGTTTTAAGCGTACATACTGTCCAATTTACAAAAGTTGATACATTCTGTAATGTTCTATATTCGGTTAGCATACTTTCATTAAAAACATTTAGAAACAGTTCATCTATAGCTAACCCTTTCTGTTGTATGGCAAAGGTAGTAGGTAACCATGAGGCACCTATCCTTAATGCAGTAGATGTGTCATCTCCACTGAGTTTAATTTGTTCATAACTGTTTCTAACTGTATACCATTCAATACTCCTAATCCCGTTCCTACCCCTCCTAATAGCGGGTCATACCATTCTCTTTTTTGTCTATGACAGCTGGGGGATTCAGGGAAGGAAATATTGAAGTGTACATTCTCTTTCTGCTGTTGGGTTACAGCGCTCTTACAAGTGTGTGCGATTCTTTCCAGACTTTGTACTGTTATATGTGGCTTAAAACTATCTCTTAAAATTGTTATCAAGAATACAAAATATATTCTATTTCTTATTTGGCTATTATTCATACATAATATCATCCCATCAGTCTCTTTTATTACAATCGTAGAGTTGAGCCTCTCCTTGTTGCATCTTTCATAAATCTTATTTATCATTTCATTTCTATTTTTACTGGTTGTATATTTCTGTAGATACTGTAAATCTGGTTCATAACAACAAAACAACAGCCGTCTCTTCTTGTATGCTAATGTTGGCTGTTTTGTCTATGTGAAGGTACACAGTCCCTCCATGTGGTCCTTTTCTCCAAGTCCCTTCGGTTGTAGTCACATTTGTAGTATAACACGGGTCATTGGCCTTACAGGTGTAGTTACCCTGCTTTCTATCCACTGTGGCATTCGCCCACCCTGTCCTGAACTGTTCCAGTAATTCTGTACTAATTACGTGTACAGGAGTAGCAGTTCTGCCTTTTTGTATAAGAGCACACGCAACAACCGCCGCAACAACCGCAAAGATCTTCATTCTTCTGGCTGAAGAACCTTTTTACAATGACTGGCGTGAATCCAGCTTGCCTTTCCTTCGAGCTTCACTGAGGTGCTTGTAACGAGTAGGACTTGAAAAGGACCATCAAATCTTGGGTCTAGACTTTTCCTCACGTGTCTTTTAACAACGACCCAATCTGCTGGTTCTAGCTTATACGTCAACTGAATCAGGACCTGGAATGGAAGCAAAGACTTGTGCATGCACCTTAGTCACTTGTTTGTTCAGCGTTTATACATAATCTGTTAGTCTACCATACTGCATTTGGAGCACCTGTGGAAAATAACATCCTAATCTGGGAGCCGACCCAAATAAGATCTCATATGGGCTGAGACCTGTTCTTTTTGTGGGCGTGTATCTTACTGAGAACAAGGCTAATGGTAGACACTCGGTCCATGGTTTCCCGGTTTCTACCATTGCTTTTTGGATTTTCAATTTGAGAGTCCCATTTAGTCTCTCAACCTTCCCACTACTTTGTGGATGGTATGGTGTATGTAGGGCTTGACTTATGCCTAGAGCTGACAACACATGGTTCATGATTTCACCCGTAAAATGAGTTCCTCTGTCGCTCTCGATCACCTCTGGAACTCCATATCTGCACACCACCTCGTTGATCAGTTTCTTTGCTGTGGCTACGGCTGTAGCTTTGGTGACTGGAAAAGCTTCTGGCCATCCTGAAAAGAGATCAATACAAACAAGCACATACTCATAGGTACCAACTTTGGGTAGTTGAATATAGTCTATCTGCAGTCTCTGGAACGGATATATAGGTCTGGGTGTGTGCTTCTGTGGTACTTTTACAGTTCTTCCAATATTATGTGTTGCACAGATCATGCATCCTTGTGTAAAACTGCTGGCCATCACACTAAACCCTGGAGCATACCACACCTTGTTTACCAAGTCCATCATTGCCGTTTTTGATTGGTGAGTCGCTCCATGTGTTATTTGGGCCATCATTGGGAACATTGTCTTAGGCAGGCACAGTTTATTCTTGCATTGCCAGAGGCCATCTTTTCGTAGCGTTGCTCCTTGGGCCGTCCACTTGTCTTTTTCTTCTTCTGTTGCTTGTCCTTGAAGTTTTTGCAGTAGTTCCGGGCTTACAGCTGGTCTTGTTTCCTCTGGATCTTTTATCTGACATACGGCTGCTAACACGGGTAGCTTCTGTGCTGCTTGCTTTGCCGCTTCGTCTGCCAGGGCATTTCCCCTTTTGTCTCTGGTGAACTCACCTTAGTGTGAGCTTTTAATGTTTACTACTGCTACTTCTGTGGGTAACATCAGGGTCTCCATCAAGTATTTTACAAAGTCTGCATTCTTTACAGGTGTACCTGCAGAGGTCAAAAACTGTCTAGCCTTCCATATGGGGCCATAATCGTGTGCAATCCCAAAAGCATATTGAGAGTCAGTGTATATATTTGCTGTCTTTCCTTCTGCATGTTGGCATGCTGCTGCCAGGGCCTTAAGCTCCGCTTCTTGTGCTGAGCGGGACGCTGGTAAGGAGGCTGCTTCTAGGACTACATCTTCGGTGGTTACTGCATATCCTGTAAGAAAAGATCCTTCTACACAATACCTTGAACCATCCACAAAGAGTATTAGGTCTGGGTTTTGGAGTGGGGTATCTTTACATGTGCAAACCCCACTGTTTCCTGGGCCATAAGGGCCATACAATCATGTTCATCAGTTTCAGGCAAAAATTGTGACCATACTTTACCTACGTCTTCTCCCCCTTGCTCCAAAGGCAGTAAGGTAGCTGGGTTCAATGTAGTACAGCTATGGAGTGTGACCTGCTCAGGGAGAAGGAGTGCACAGGTTAATCTCAAATGTCTTGCAGTTGACAAATGCTTAGGTTGTACTTGAGTTAGAATAGCAGTAATATACAAGTTTTGTTTTGCCTTCTCCCTCATCTAAATCCATAAAAACTCGTGTGAGTGACGTCACATCGCCTCCTGTGTAACTTTGCTGGAGGGGGATGGTCTCTTACACATAAACCACAATTGTACCTGATCAGTTCCTTCACCCTTCCCCCCTTTGTGGACTCTGCGAGAGTAATGTAGCAGAGTTCACAACTACATCTCAACATAACACTAATTTAACCCCCTGTAATGTACAACAGCCTGAAACAAAAATGACTTTTTCCTGACAAACATTTGATCTTTACAATGACATAACTCATGTGTGAAATCAAAAATAGAACAATTGTAGTTAGTTATTCAATAAAACAGAAAATATTATCTCTGATAACATTAATTACTGCAAACCAATAAACAGTATAACGGTGGGGGCACATACATTTTCAAAACCCCCGTGTCTCACAGTATCTGTAGTTTAATACATCTGAATTATCAAAACACATGAAATCTGATCACATCATAACACATAAATATCGTAACTTTTATAACCAACAGCGCTTGCGCAAAAGAGAAGAAATGTATTTCGGTTTGTAGACATTACTGATATATATATATATATCTCAGCAGTGCATATTGAAATCCCTTTGTCTCATCAGCCCTGCAGAATGCACCCAGTCAGCCCCCCTCCTCCTCCTCCCAAACACAGCACACTTTAGGGGGGAGGGAGGGGGGTCACACACTCAAAGCTTCTCACAACTTCTCACAACTTCTCACAACTTAACACTTTCAATGCCGGCAAAACAACATACGTATCTGCAATCATTTATCACACCATTGTATAGAAATTATCTACGTTAATGTTTAACCGTACAATCTGACGGCCACCATCTCTATATTATAATTACGTGTTGTTTCATCAGTGAACTAGACTGGAACTTCTGTAAATAGAAAAAACACTACAAATAACAAAATTAACAAGGTGATTATTTCATACTGATTTGAATGGGCCGGGCGTGGCCACATCAGGGGCAGGGGGGGGGCAGCCTCTCCCATTGGAAACAGTGCGCAGGGGGTTTCCCACCAACAATGAGGACACACTCAACATGAGGTACGGACGCCATTACCGGGCGTCGGCTGGTCCTGTTCTCTAATACATACAATATGACACAAAGTCATACAAAATATCTATTTCAGCATTTAATGTTGTGTCCATTCTTTTCAAGAACAAGATTACATTTCTTATCTCACTAGCAGCTGTTCTCCACCTCCCCCTTCTCTTGTCACACTAGTTGATTCTAAATTATACCATATGGGAATTTACTATAAGGTCACTTGCAACTTTAAAACAGCTACTACTTCTATCACCTCCCTTTGCTTTAAACTTTACTTTATAAAATATGAATTTCCTCTGACAACCTCCTGCACTTTTAATTCAGTGTATTAACATTACATACATTTGTAGGCTCTTTGTTGCTTTCTAAAAGATGCTACAATCCATCTACTCCAATCTGCTTTGTCATTTGACTCTGTGTGGTTCTGGATTTACAATCCCCTAGTAAATTTACACCATTTTAACAGGTGCTTGCTCACCCATATGCCATACCTCTATTGGCTGTTAGGGAAAGTCCCACACTACGTATCTCCTACGTACACTCTGTATACACTATCCAACTGAGCCAAATTACAACCAACTAAACAATAATCCCACAAAGGATCTGCTCATTATATCATCTATATTTTTCCCGATCTAATCTTCCCGCTTTTCCCATTCCACATGCCTTCATTAACTGATTCGTTCCTTGTGTTGCCTTTTTACCTTCTCTTTCTGCTACTGCCTGTTTGGCTGTCAGTCCTTGTGGGTGCTCATCTTGTAATAGGAACACCAAGTTCCCCATTGTTCACTAGTTATAAGTGGTCGCCTATGGGCAGACCCTAAGTTACGTAGGGGGTAATTTTCCTGATAGGTGAATTTCTTCTCACCTATTTTAGACAGTTACTTATCCCCTCGAAACTCCTTAATAGGAACACCAAGTTCCTCATCTTGTGACTGTAAGTGGTGGCCTTTTTTGGCACACCCTAAGTAATTCAAGGGGTAAGTTTCCTGATAGGCAAATTTCTTTCTTGCCTATTTTCGACAGTTACTTATCCACTTGATACTTCTTATTTTGTTACAGATTTTAGCTACTGACAGATGAATTTCTTTCTCATCTATTTTAGACAGTTCTAGTTTCCGTACTTACTCTACTCTGGCCAGAGGATCTTTCCCTTTCACAGTCCTTTTATAACTATCTTACTTTCTTCGTCTGAGACACCACTCGAGTACGTGCCCTCCGCACCATGCCAAATAACAAGGCAAACGTAAAATCAAGCTGTTCATTTGACATGCCGGATTATCAGATTGCAGAAAATTCTGGAATTTTGAGCTGAAAATCAGTGCATGATAATCTCCGCAAGTACCTCAATGCTGTACACACATTTTCGGTATTTTGCCGGATTATCAGATTTGCACAAAATTTTCGATTTCCGGGCTTAAATTTAGCCTATCATAATCCCCGTAGTCACCTGAAGCATGTACACATGTTTCTGGTAATTTGCCGGATTATCGGAAGTTTTTTCCAAAAACAATTTCCTTATTCTAAAATGCATTTGTGACACAAAACTGGGTTTCTACAACATTCATACAAATACTGCCATGGAGATCAGGCACTTTATCCTGAGGGTAGGATTACATATAGACTTGACCAGATTTTTACACTAAAAATACCCTCATGTGGCCCCTCTATCCCTCAGGAGTACTACCGGGAAGGTGACCTACCAGACAGGAAGGTGCAGAGCAGAGTTTGTAAGAATTAAGTCTTCTTACCTTGCTGCAGCAGTGGTCTGCACGTTCCTTCGTCCGGGTGGTCTCCATTCAAGTCCCGGGAGATCCCCTAGGTGGGGTGCCGTTCTTCTGGTCAAGTCCCTGGTTCGGGCGCCAATTTCTGTGATCGCAATTTGAGTCACGTTACGCCTTGATCTCCATGCAGGTTCAAATCAGGTGGGGGGGGGGCGAGCTGCTCGGAGAAGTAACAGATACACTGAGACGTTTCTCAAGGCAAAATACTTCTGACTTTATTTAACTGTAGTGGTCGCTTTTATAGCGTCAGAACAAAAACATTCCATAACATATGAGTCATCTGTATATTCAATAAAACCCATTGGTGGAACACAAGGTATTCCCTTTTATGCTTAGGGGGGTTGGTCAAGTGATTGACTGCCATCTGTTCGCAATTTCAAAAGAGACAGCAGAGCAGCTGCAAACTATTTCCTCTCTTAACCTTTCTAAAATACCCATTCTATTTTAACACATGTTCTCCTCTATAACATTTCACTCCTTGGGGCCCCAGATACATTATACATATATTTATTCCATAACACCCGTAATTACGGGAGCCCTATAGACTTCTATGGGCCTGCCCATGCCGTAATTACGGCCTGAAATAGGACACGTTCTATATTTTTCAACGGCACGGGCACCTTCCCGTAAGCATACGGGGAGGTACCTGTGGTCAATAGAAGTCTATGGGCCCGTAATTACAGGCCGTAATTACGGCCCGTGATTACGGGCGTTTTTACTGTCGTGTGCATGGGGCCTTACTAAATGTAATAAAACCTGCAGAAGGGATCAAAGAAACATTTTCTGTTTGTGTAATACATTTAATTATAACTGTTGATCAAGGTGAATTGAAGAAGCTCCTTGAAGCAAAAGAGTGAATGCCCCAGTAAACTGATGAATACATTTGATTTATTACCATGGTGATTTCATTGAATGCTTACAAAGCAAGGTTTAAAGGTTGCACATTTCTATGACATGATAAGTTTCGCTTTCTCGAAGGGCAATATTAGACTGATCAACTTTCTACCCTTTTCAACCTTCTACTGCATAAATATATTTTTATTTGATATCATGGAAAAAAAGGAATGAGAATTGGATTCAATAAAGATACATTTAATTACGGGGTTAATGGGAGCTGAAAAACAGGTTTGCTACTCAGTGGTTTATTGGAGATAATGTATGTTAATGGCACAACAGTAAAATGGAGGTCATTGTCAATGAGTATTCAAGGCTTCATCCATCATATCGGAAAACCTAATAACATGTTTTACCTTTCGTATTATGTCTTTACAACTCCTGCACATGAACTGCTTGACTATTGTTCTCGCACTCTACTAACAAATGTAACAAGTTTGTTTTAAATGTGGAACCTATGATGACTTGTACCTTGTTTGTTGTATTTTAATTTGCTCTATCACATCCTTTTAGAATTTATTGGTCAGAACTACTTAGAGGGATTTTCCGAGATCCTCCAGTACAAAAAAAATAATATTTCCCCTTCTTTACATAATTTGGTGACCATATTCCTATCAAAAGATTCATTATTTACCACCAGTTACGTTCCCATTTTGCGCCAATTGTTGACATGACTTGCTAGGCGTGTTTGTTTATTTATGCTTCCTGCTTTACTTGCCTGCCAACTACACTGACTAGCCCGATCAGCGCATGCACTGATAAATCTGTATTAGCCAGCAGGGTGCACAGAGAGCACTTGAAGGATCGCGCATTGGCGTTCCCGCGCTGTGAAAATACACGCCCCCAAAAGGACACGTCACTACTGATGTGCTGTATGCTGGGCTAGGTCTATCAGCTCCTAGCCCATGTGATCGGCATACGGCACGTCACTAGAGGTTGATGGAAAAGTGACGTCAGAGGTCTTATGACGCGCAGAGAGAACAGAGAAACAGAGCACTTTGGAAATAGTTAAAGAGGCTCTGTCACCACATTATAAGTGCCGTATCTCCTACATAAGGAGATCGGCGCTATGATGTAGGTGACAGTAATGCTTTTTATTTAAAAAAACTATCTATTTTTACCACTTTATTAGCGTTTTTAGATTTATGCTAATGAGTTGCTTAATGCCCAAGTGGGCGTGTTTTCACTTTAGACCAAGTGGGCGTTGTACAGGGGAGTGTATGACGCTGACCAATCAGCATCATGAACTCCTCTCCATTCATTTACACAGCGCATAGGGATCCTGTTAGATCCTTATGTGCTGTCTTATACTTACACATTAACAATACTGAAGTATTTAGACAGTGAATAGACATTCCACGCAATGTCTATTCACAATCTCTGCACTTCGTTACTGTTTCTATGGTAGTTACAGCCGAGGAAGCGTGATCTCGTTGTAAGCTGTCATTTACCGCGTAATCTCGCGAGATTATGCGTCCTCTGCTGTAACTACCACAGACAGAGTAACGAAGTGCAGAGATTGTGAATAGACATTCTGTGGAATGTCTATTCACTGTCTAAACACTTCAGTATTGTTAATGTGTAAGTATAAGGCCTCGTTTACACGCGTGTCGTACGCACCTATATTAGTCTATGGGGGCATGCAGACAGTCCGTGAGTTTTGCTCAGCGTGAGTCCGCTGAAAAAAACTCACGACATGTAGTATCTTTGTGCGCTGTTTGCGCATCACGCACCTATTGAAGTCAATGGGTGCGTGAAAATCACGCGCACCGCACGGAAGAACTTCCGTGTGACGCGCGTGATTCGCGCAACAGCTGTCAAACTCTGAATGTAAACAGAAAAGCACCACGTGCTTTTCTGTTTACAAACATCCAAACGGAGTGTCATAATGAAGGCGGCTGCGCGAAAATCTCGCAGCCGCGCATCATACGCTGATGACACACGGAGCTGTTAAGTGCTTTCTGCGCACGCAAAACGCCGCATTTTTTGCGTGCGCAAAACGCACACGCTTGTGTAAATAAGGCCTTAGACAGCCTCTTTAATTACAAGGTAAGGTTGAGGGAGAGACTAGATAAAGTGCCCAGATAACAATTTAACTCGGAAAACTCGTTTAAGAGCTCATTTATTATTATTGTATTTAAAGGCTATGTACACCTTTGAAAACTTTTTCATAACTTAGATGTGATAGATAACAGGTGGATCCTGCATGTCAGAGACACGCAGGACCCGCTGACAATAAAACCTTCAGTCCCGCTGACCTGACAGATACCGGTTCCAGTGCTAGATACAGCTGCTCTGTATACAGGAGACAAAGCAGCTGTATTTCAAAAAGTAAAAATAATTTATAATAAAATGTAAATACAGAGTTGCACCAAGCACACTGACAGACATTTGTGTTAAAATAAAAAATCATTTTCAAAGGTGTACATAGTTTTTGAAGAAGCACACCACATCTTTTTACATTTTCCCTTCCGTTTGTACATTGGTGTTTCGGGGAGGGGGGGGGGGGTGCTGTGTACTTACCGATCCGTGCATAACGTCGTTTTCGGGTCCAGCGCCGCCCACGTGATTGCATTCTGACCCGGTCTAGAATCGCTGTGCTTTTGAGAAAACCGGAACTCAGGCTCTCAATGCATTCCTATGGGAGCCAAAAAAACGAGGCTCCATAGGAATGCATTGAGAGCCTTAGTTCCGGTTTTCTCAAGAGCAATGATTCCAGACCGGGTCAGAATGAAGATCACGTGGACGGCGCTGGACCCGAAAACGACGTGATGCACGGATCGGTAAGTATTTCTGCACACAGCAACCCCCCCGAAACACCAATGTACAAATGGAGGAGGAAATAAAAAAACAAAAACGTGGAGTGCACCTTTAAGGATGCATAGGAAACATAAAAACATATAAGGGTATGTGCACACACACTAATTACGTCCGTAATTGACGGACGTATTTCGGCCGCAAGTCCCGGACCGAACACAGTGCAGGGAGCTGGGCTCCTAGCATCATACTTATGTACGATGCTAGGAGTCCCTGCCTCGCTGCAGGACAACTGTTCCGTACTGTAATCATGTTTTCAGTATGGGACAGCAGTTCCACGGAGAGGCAGGAACTCCTAGCATCGTACATAACTATGATGCTAGGAGCCCGGCTCCCTGCACTGTGTTCGGTCCGGTACTTGCGGCCGAAATACGTCCGTCAATTACAGACGTAATTAGTGTGTGTGCACATACCCTTAGTGTTAATATACCTAACTAGAGTATGGTAGATTTGCATTCAGCTATATCATCCCCCTGTCTCACCAACACTTAATGGGTTGTTCCAGAATTATTGGGAATAAAAGAAAACCAGACATAATATAGTGCATGACAAGGCTAGAACCAGTCCTGTATCTTACATGGATCCAGTGATCTCCCCATTCATTTCTCCAATTGCTCTGCTAGATTTTCTTCAAGCTCAGTTCAGGGGTGTGACCATTCTCCTGAAGCTCCTCCCCCTTTCTGGCATAGCTTATATAGGCAGATCTTCTATATCACTGCCTATGCCTGCTCTCTAGTAGTAACTCTACAAATGCCCCCCCCCCATTACATGTCTTTTTAGAGGGCAAGCCCATATATAACTGAAGAAGACAACCTGTGTTTCTAAATAAAAGACATTTCTCTAATTCTCTACTGACATTTGGAGAGTGGAACTCATGTGCATCTTCCCTCATTCAGCTCAGTATCAGGACTTGCACATTATTGTACAGGTTGAACACCAGGGGGAGCAATTATAATGAAGTAAAGGGAAAATCTCGCAACTGGAGCATTTTTGTAACATAAGGTAGGTTACAAAGTTAATCATTTGTAATACTAAATTATATTGCAATAACATTTAATAGTGGGACAATCCCTTTAGCACCAAGGGGGCAATTTATTAATAGTTTTATACACATTTTTAAATGTTAAAATGTTGCTATATTTAGTGCACACCATACTTGTGGTAAAATTTGTGGCTTCTTACTTCTCTCCACACTTTTCCAAAGTCGGGAGGGGATATGGCTACCAATTTACCTATTTTTGGATTACTACTTTTCGCTATATGTGAAATAAAATATCACTTATTGCATAATACCTTGGAGTGCTGAGTTCCCATTTTTTATACGTTGGCGTGTAAGCCTACTCACGCACCCTTGAAACACGGAGTGCTGCGGGATCAAGAAAGTACCAACTTACCAACATATTTACTATAATTAACGTCATGAATTTCAGTAAATTACAGCACAAATTTATGCCTCATATCAGCCATAGATTTCAAGGTCTGGTGCACAAACGGCCAAAGATGTGCCAAATTGAAAAAGAGGCATGGGCCTGTTTATAAATTTGGCGCATTTTATTTCAGTGAAGTCTGAATTAAGACAGGCATATGAAACCTAAAATCTTAAAATTAAGACTGGCATATGAAAGTAAATCTGCCCCAATAAGTAGATGATGCAGAATGGGGGCAGGGGAGGCGTCAAACGCCAAACCCGAACCCAAGATTAATGCAGACCCTAGACCAGGCCCCTAAATTAATTCAGACACCCGCTACGACCTCACAATTAATTCAGACCCCAAACCAGACCCCTAAATTATTCAGACTAGACTTCTAAATTAATTTAGACCTCAGAACAGACCCCAAAAATAATTCAGACTCCAAAATTAATTCAGACCCCAGATACAAAATAAATAAATTCAGACCGCAGTTCAGAATCCTTGATTTACTTGCCTCTCTTTACTTCGGGATTCTATTCACTTCACTGCCACACATAAGCTCCTGTGGCCGGTCAGTGTCTTGAAATTTAATTACACTGCACACAATGTCCTGTTGCTGGCCAGCGCCGTATGCTTGTCTGCCAGGTCCCCTCCAGCTAAAAGGTTTGATGTGGCAGAAGAGGCAGTGGTAACCCTAGTCAGTAGATTGGTCAGCAGCTGGGGTCTGTATTAAGAGCTTGTATTAGGGTCTTGTCAAGTGCTGGTGTGCCTAAAGAAAAGGATCTCTCAAACTGAAGAGCAGGAGGCAGGGAAAAGCTTAGTCAGGACCTCCTGCTGACATCAATAGAGCTGAGACATTGGGAGCAGCTGGGCGGTTCTCAGACTACTAGTGCACCCATAATGTCACTGTGTGCATAGGGTAGTCTAAAACATCAGCATCATTTGGCAGCCATGGAAACCACCAATACTGTTAACAAAGATAGGAAGGAAGAAGTAAAATATGACTGCACCAGAACATCTACTATGAGGATCTAGATGTCGGGGCAGTCACTGGAAGGATACCCAACTAGAAATATGCCTGCTCGCTCTTTATTGCAAAATGTTCACCTAAATGTGCCATAGGTTGCCAAGGTCTATTGTGTGTAATATGATGCTGTAATTCACAATTGTATCAGTTATTACTGTATGTTTTTATAGCACATAGAATCCACTGTAAATCAAATTAAAAAATAACAAGGTTTCAATTTATTATACAAGCAGAACATAAACAATACAATAAAAAAATAATAGCAAATACCAAACAGTACATTATGTGAATCTGCAACAACTGAGCAATTATTTTCCCACATTATAAAACACTCAATTCTTGAAATCTGTGCCCTGTGACCTTCTGTGGGAGGATAAAGCGTGAGAACAAGATGTACTGACTGCATTGTGCTGCTTCGTATCACCGTGACAGGGGTGCCAGTAGTAGTCCCACCTTGTCTATAACAATATGCCCTTGAATTGGTACACTTTATCATGTTAGAAGAGAATGAAAGACACCATATAATCTCTGCAATGTAATGCCAACATTCATCAATTAAAGACATACGGTAGATAAATGTTTAATATGTTTGTTGAATAAAACCCACCTGTGTTTAATGCTATCACACAATTAGTCTTGTTTTAGAGCATATATATACAAATTTAACTTATAGGCATATTTGTACAAATCTATACTATTTATTGCATAAATAATTCCCACAAAATGTTGTCATTAAAACAGCACTGTGGCCAAAACAGAATTTCATGTGTCAGCCTCATACCTGTTTTTTTTCTTGCTGCTTCTATCACTAGGTGTTATGCCCATGGTCGCTGACTGCCGTCCTGTCCCACTTACCAGCAGCCGTGACTGCAGGACTTCCTGCTCAGAGATGCCAACACACACGGCTGCAGTGCTCTCCTGTGTCCCGTAGGGTGCGTGCACGCTCACTCCCGGCCATAAAGGGCCAGCGCGCGCACCTGTCTAAAGATACCCAATCAACCCAGCGACACCCTGGACTTTAAAAAGGGCTCTGCCCTTCCTCTCCTTGCCTGAGTGTTGTTAGTCTTCCTGCGTTCGTCTATGCAAATGGTCCCTTAATTGTATCCTGCTTCAAGTGTTCCCATTTCTTGCTTCCTGTATCCTGTTGCTGTGATTCTTTCCTGTTTCTAGCCTATTGTTGGAATCGTGTGTGTGTATCATCTGCCACGTCTGGTATCATCTGCCAGGTCTGGTATCATCTGCCAGGTCTGGTATCATCTGCCATGCCAAGGATCACCTGTGCCACGTGTCTAATACTCTGAATATCTGCCTGAACATCCTCCAAGCTACACTTGTCCGAGAGACTGTTATTGATTTTTGTTTGGCCAGCTGGATCTCTGCTACGGCGGAGTGGTCTAATGGGTCCACATACCCCACAGTCGTGACGCTAGGTATAAGATTCACTACATTGAGACTGTTGCATAGCAACTGTCTGAGTCAGGCTTCTGTGACACGCTTTTTCTACTTGAGTAATGTGGATAAATCGGTGTCACTCATTCAAGCATTAGCGCATCCTATAAGGATGTAATTACATGGATTCTCCAGGGGGGTGGTGGGGGACACAAATTACTAACACATTCACTGTACTGATTAGACAGATTCCTGTTACACAGTTCTATTTAATAAGATCATAGTTCACCCTCCCAATGACACAAGTTTTGGCATTTTAGGTGTTTAAAAAAACATATTGAATATACAGTTATATAATCAATATGGTCTTAAAGTGCAGACTTTCAGCTTTAATTTGAGCATATTCACATCCTAATTTGAGGAAGGGTTTAGGAATTACAGCTCTTTAAAGAGGCTCTGTCACCAGATTTTGCAACCCCTATCTGCTATTGCAGCAGATAGGCGCTGCAATGTAGATTACAGTAACGTTTTTATTTTTAAAAAACGAGCATTTTTGGCCAAGTTATGGCCATTTTTGTATTTATGCAAATGAGGCTTGCAAAAGTACAACTGGGCGTGTTGAAAAGTAAAAGTACAACTGGGCGTGTATTATGTGCGTACATCGGGGCGTTTTTACTACTTTTACTAGCTGGGCGTTCTGATGAGAAGTATCATCCACTTCTCTTCAGAACGCCCAGCTTCTGGCAGTGCAGATCTGTGACGTCACTCACAGGTCCTGCATCGTGTCGGCCACATCGGCACCAGAGGCTACAGTTGATTCTGCAGCAGCATCAGCGTTTGCAGGTAAGTAGCTACATCGATTTACCTGCAAACGCCGATGCTGCTGCAGAATCATCTGTAGCCTCTGGTGCCGATGTGTCCTCGCTCGTCTGACACGATGCAGGACCTGGGGAAGTGACGTCACAGCGTGATCTCTCGAGAACACGGCTGTGTCTGCACTGCCAGAAGCTGGGCGTTCTGAAGAGAAGTGGATGATACTTCTCATCAGAACGCCCAGCTAGTAAAAGTAGTAAAAACGCCCCGATGTACGCACATAATACACGCCCAGTTGTACTTTTACTTTTCAACACGCCCAGTTGTACTTTTGCAAGCCTCATTTGCATAAATACAAAAATGGTCATAACATAACACGTTACTGTAATCTACATTGCAGCGCCTATCTGCTGCAATAGCAGATAGGGGTTGCAAAATCTGGTGACAGAGCCTCTTTAATATGTAACTGCCTCTTTTTTAAGGTACCAAAGGTACTTGGACAATTATCTCAAAGGCTATTTAATGGGCTGCATTGGCTACGCCCTCGTTAATCCATCATCAATTAAGCAGGTAAAAGGTCTGGAGTTGATTCCAGGTGTGGCATTTGCATTTGGAAGCTGTTGCTGTGGACCCACAACATGAGGTCAAAAGGAGCTCTCAATGCAAGTGAAACAGAACATCGTTAGGCTGAAAAAAAATGAAAAAATCTATCAGAAAGATAGCACAAATGTTAGGAGTGGCCAAATCAACCGCTTGGTACATTCTTGAAAAAAAAGAGCGCACTGGTGATCTCGTGAACCAGGGGCATTGCTAGCACCGGACCTCCGGGGCCAAAGCCCCGGATCTTTGGCCCGGTGCCCGGATCCCTGGGCGACTGCTGCTATATGGGTCGCAATTCTGGCCGGGCAATGGTCGCGATTGTGACCAGGCCATGTCTATAGCAATTTACAATAGTAACTGGAGCCTATGTTATAAAATACATGGGCCCCTATATAGTAACGACACATACTTACCCTCCTTTCCGATCGCAGCGGAAGTCCTGACGTCTTCTCGCGTCATGACACCGTGCACTGCGCATGACGGCACGACGCTGAATGGTGTCGGGACATCTGCTGCACCGAAGAGCTGGGTAAGTGTAACATCATTACTGCCTGCTGGGGTCCTGCATTTAAGCCTGCCTTATGGTAAGCTTATATACAGAGTCCAACAGACAGCATCACACATGGGCTTAGATACAGGGCCCATGTGTGATACGGTCTGTTGGACCATGTATCTAAGCTTACCACAAGGCAAGCTTAAGATTACTGTCTGTGTAATGGCAGGAAGGAGTTGAAGGAAACAAGTGAGCCCTAATCTACCCACCGCCCTGTCCCTGCCTACTTGCAACGACCCGCCCTAGGCGACGGGGTACAACTTGGCGGTGGTCCCTACGCTGTCTAAGTGCAAGGGAGTACAAACAGGGAACACGCAAGGGAATACAGTAGCCCACGGAATGCCGCGAGGAAACGGAGCGGTGAATGAGCCAGTCAGGATCAGGAAGTAGTGGAGTATACAAACGGGAGCACGGAGCAGAAGCAAGCCAGGGGCAGAGCAACACAGGATAAACGGAACTGAAGCAAGGCAGAAGCACGGCAGAAGCAGGCTGGAGCAAGGCAGCAGTGGGGCCAGGAATCCAAGAAGAATAACAAGCAAGGAGGAAGAGAAAACGGCAGGTATAAATGGACAGGGGGCGGAGCTAACTCTGACTGACCAGGCCGCGATAGGCTCTCCCACTCCTGAGCCTGCCACCCTGATTGGTGGGAGCAGGTGTCAGTCTCAGAGGTCTGGCCTCAGGTGTCGACTGATTAATCCTGGGAGTATACCCAGACGTAGTGCCTGGCAGATCCTTTACAGTCTGCTGGGGTCCTGTATCTTAGCCTGCCTTGTGGTAAGCTTAGATACATGGTTTAAAAGACAGTATCATACATGGGCCCTGTATCTAAGCCTACCACATGTGTTACTAATGTGTTTGTTTTTTTTACAGGTTCGGTTGTTGGACTACGTTGGATTCGAGGACTACTTCGATGATGGCTTTTTTTATTTTAAATAAAATGGTTAATGAGGGTTGTGTGGGGATCTTTATTTCAATAAAATATATTTTTTCTGTGTCTTTGTATTTTCTTTTAAACTTCATTTCTACCGCCTTAGTAATAGCTGCTGGCTGATTGACAGAATCCATTACTAAGGCAGGGCTTAGTGTTAGCCAGTGCAGGGGTACTGGGAAGAGCTGGGTACGATCCAGTACCCAACCACCTGTAGTGATAGTCCGGCACTGGGGCGGCGGCAGGCTGGTGTTATTAGATTGGGAAAGGCCAAAAACAGTGGCCCTTCCCACCCTGGTAATGCTAGGTTGCTGCTGCTATGTTGTATCTGGCTGGTTATCAAAAATGAGAGGGACCCCATTTTTTAATTTACATTTTAAAAGGCTGTAAACGTTGTGCGGTCCTCCGCATATTTCATAAAAAGCCAGATACAATACAGCAGCAGCAGCCAGATAGCATTACCAGGGTGGGAAGGGTCACTGTTTTTGGCCTTTCCCAGCCTAATAGTATCAGCCTGCGGCCGCCCCAGTGTGTGGCCTGCGCTACAGATGGTCGGGTACTGGATCGTACCCAGCTCCTCCCAGCATCCCTGGTGGCGGTGGGTACCAGGGTACTAATGGGGGTTAGTGTTAGCCTCTGCACCGGCTGACACTAAGCCCCACCTTAGTAATGGACGCTGTCAATCAGCCGGCAGCTATTAATAAGGCGGTAGTAATAAAGTTTAAAAAAATACAAGGGCATAGAAAAAATATTTTATTGAAATAAAAAAAAACATACAACCCTCATTAACCATTGAGAATAAAAAAGCCGTAATTGAAGTAGTCCTCGAATCCGACGTAGTCCAATGACCGAACTTGTAAAAAAACACAAACACACCCAAAAAATTAGTAACACATAAAAAAGCAAAACAATTCTTATACTCACCTTTTCTGGGTCCAGAGCTGGAGCTGCAATGTCAGCGAGCTGGGCCCTATATCTAATCCTATCATGTGTGATACTGTCTGCTGAGCCACTGTATTTAATCCAATCCATAGCTATAGGGTTGTAGTGCTATAGATATGCTGTCTCATATACATATATATATATATATATTTAAAAAAAGATATATATATATATATATATATATATATATATATATATACACACACACACACACACACACACACACACTATTTTTTTTTGGGGGGGGGGGTGAAAATATGTTAGTACAAGGATGATTACTGCTGAGGCCCTGTGTCTAAGTCTATCATGTGTGATACTGTCTGCCGGGGCACTGTGTCTAAGTCACACGAGCATGACAGATTTATGTGCGTAAAAAACGCGCGTAAATCTGGTCGTGTGCGTTACATTTTGCATCAGTATGCTTTACCTATGGCATGTTTTTCACGTACTCACAAGCACTTTTTTTTTTTCAGTGTAATTGATGCGTGAGACACGGACAGCACACGGATGTCGTCCGTGTGCTGTCTGTGGTTTTCACGCACCTGTTGACTTCAATGGGCGACTAGGTGCATGAAATACACCAATATAGGACATTCAGTAAGTTTCACATAGCTCCATTGAATTAAATGGGTCCGTGTGCTGTGCGTTATTTCAACGCACAACACATGTACGAGATTCACGCTTGTCTGAATGAGCCCTAAGTCTATCATGTGTGATATTGTCTGCTGTAGCATGTATCTAAGCCTATCATGTATGATACTGTCTGCTGGGGCCATGTATCTAAGCCTATCAATGTATGATGCTGTCTGCTGGGGCCATGTATCTAAGCCTATCATGTATGATACTGTCTGCTGGGGCCATGTATCTAAGCCTATCATGTATGATACTGTCTGCTGGGGCCATGTATCTAAGCCTATTATGTATGATACGGTCTGCTGAGACAATTCATCCAATTCTATCCAGCGATGTAGCTACAGGAGCCTTAGTCTTATAGATATTCTATCTCCAATATGTATGTAAAAATTTATTTATTTTTCGGGGTGGTAAATATATGTCTCAGGGCTTGTGCCCCTGATCTTTTAAGATCCTAGCAACGCCCCTGTCGTGAACTCCAAAAGGCCTGGACATCCATGGAAGACAACAGTGGTGGATGATCACAGAATCCTTTCCATGGTGAAGAAAAACCCCTTCACAAAAACTACCCAAGTGAAGAACACTCTCCTGGAAGTAGGTGTAATGTCGGGGTAGGGAAACTGACAAGTGAGCCCTAATCTACCCGCCACTCAGTCCCTGCCTACTTGCAACAACCCGCCCTAGGTGACGGGGTACAACTGGGCGACGGTCACTACACTCAATAGGTGCACGACAGACAAACAGACAAGGGTACAAAGAAGCCAGGGAAATGGGGAAGTTGCCCACGGGAACACCGTGAGCAACAAGCGAGGTGAACGAGCTGAGTACAAAAACGCAGAGCAGAAGAGTGGTCAGAAAAGCCAAGGTCAATCACAAGCAGAGGATCAGTGTTCAAGAAGCTGCAGCAGGGCCAGGAAACCAACAGAGAAGAATCACAAGCAAAGGAGGAACAGGAAAGGCAGGTATAAATAGACAGAGGGCGGGAGCTAGCTCCGTCTGGCCAGGCTGTGATAGGCTCTCCCACTCCTAAGCCTGCCATCCTGGGTGGTGGAAGATGGAGTCAGTCTCACAGACATAGAAGCAGGTGCAGACTGATTACCTATGGGCGTCGACACAGAAGTTGTGTCTGGCAGATCCTTTACAGTAGGTGTATCAGTATCTAAGTCTACCATAAACAGAAGACTTCATGAGAGCAACTACAGAGGGTTCACCACAAGGTGCAAACAATTAATAAGCCTCAAAAATAGAAAGGCCAGATTAGACTTTGTCAAAAAGCATCTAAAGAAGCCGCCCAGTTCTGCAACAGCATTCTTTGAACTGATTAAACTAAGATCAACCTGTACCAGAATGGTGGGAGGAAGAAAGTATGGAAAAGGCTTGGAATGGCTTATGATCCAAAGCACACCACATCCTCTGTAAAACATGGTGGAGGCAGTGTGATGGCATGGGCATGCATGGCTGCCTAAGGCACTGGTTCACTAGTGTTTATTGATGATGTGACTGAAGACAGAAGCAGCCGGATGAATCCTGAAGTGTTCAGGGATATACTTTCTGCTCATATTCAACCAAATGCAGCAAGGTTGATTGGACGTCGCTTAACAGTACAGATGGACAATGACCCAAAACATACTGCGAAAGCAACCCAGGAGTTATTTAAGGCAAAGAAGTGGAATATTCTGCAATGGCCAAGTCAATCACCAGATCTCAACCCGATCGAGCTGCATTTCACTTGCTTAAGACAAAACTTAAGGAAGAAAGACCCACAAACAAGCAACAACTGAAGAAAGCTGCAGTAAAGGCCGGGAAAAGCAACACAAAGGAGGAAACCCAGCATTTGGTGATGTCTATGGGTTCCAGACTTCAGGCAGTCATTGCCTGCAAGGGATTCTCTACAAAGTATTTTAAAAAAAACACATTTTATTTATGGTAATGTTCATTTGTCCAATTACTTTTGAGCCCCTGAAATGAGGAGGTTGTGTAGAAAAATTGTTGCAATTCCTAAACGTTTCACAGAATATTTTTGTTCTACCCGTTGAATTAAATCTGAAAGTCTACACTTCAATTGTATCTCAGTTGGTCATTTCAAATCCAATGTGGTGGCATGCAGAGCCCAAATCATGAAGATTGTGTCACTGTCCAAATAATTCTGGACCTAACTGTATAATCTTTTACCTTATACAGGAGAATATTGAGGAAAGGATAATCACACTGTCCTCCCCAGCAGGCAGAGATGGTACTGGCTTTACCTACTTATGTGATTCTGTGCTGAGGCATCTTGGGTTTGGTAGAATAGCACAAAAGAGGAGAAAGCAGGATAAAATGTAACATTCAAGTGTCAGAAGTAGACAGGGTGTGGGGTGGGGGGGTTGAGCTAGTGCTGAGACTGCATGGACGTGTCTCGCTGAGCTCCGTACATCTAACAGCCCTTGTATAGCATACGTTAGCTTCTTGAACCTCACAATGGTTAAAATCGGAGGCAGCAAAGTGAGGGATTCCCCAGAGATTGTCACTCCGGCACCCCCACACCATGAAAAGGAGAAATTCTTCAAAAACAAGCCTCCTCTGCCGACGCAAAGTCCTGAGATGACGCCGTCTTCCAGCCGCCAGCATGAGGATTCGATCTCAGAGGCCTCTGAGTCAGAAAGCGAGACAGCGAGCGTTATGGCATCTGGAGATTTACCGCTTACTAGAGCTTTCTTTAAACAGGTACTGGCTAAAACCTTAGAACCTGCATTTCAAGATTTGGCTGATATCAAGCAAGATGTCCGCCATATTGGTCACAGAGTTGAGTCCTTGGAGACCTCCAAAGCCGCGGTTCTAGATTTTAATAGAGCGGTTACGCAAAGATTCTCCTCCTGCCAGTCCGCCTTTACTAACATCTTTAGAGCCCTGGAAGACCAGGAAAACAGAGGCCGCAGAAACAAGAAAGAACATAGGGAGAAATCCTCCAGCTCACCTGACACACTCCGGTGTGTCGTAGATAGCGCCCGGATCCTCGTGTCGGCACACGGATAACAACAAGAGACAAGGAACGGAGGTAGGATCCAGCGCTGGGTAGCGTTTAAAATGGAAGACTGTTTTCCAAGTTTAATGATGTAGATTTAAAAGGAAGTCCAGTAGTATTAGGTCCTGGGTGTGTACGAAGTGGAGGGATGGTGTCCTCTTAGGCCTACGCGTTTCGGACGACAACTGCGTCCTTAGAATTGGCTGTCTAAGGACGCAGTTGTCATCCGAAACGCGTAGGCCTAAGAGGACACCATCCCTCCACTTCGTACACACCCAGGACCTAATACTACTGGACTTCCTTTTAAATCTACATCATTAAACTTGGAAAACAGTCTTCCATTTTAAACGCTACCCAGCGCTGGATCCTACCTCCGTTCCTTGTCTCTTGCCGCAGAAACAACCTGCGCTTCTGAGTCTGTGCTCCCTGAGGATATTCCGAGCGCCATTTTGTCTATTTCTCGCTCTATACTTGGCGCAGATTTTGCAGGAGATATTGTTCTTAAGAGGGCTCATAGGGTGTTACGTCCAAGACTCAAACATAATGAGCCTCCTAGAAATGTGATTTGTCGTTATCTCAACTGCAAGGTAAAATACATGATCCTGACTACTTCCAGAAATGCTGCACCAATAATGTTTGAGGAAGCCGAGATTGCAATTTTTCAAGATTTGGCTGCTATCACCTTGCAAAAAGTGCAGGAAGCTTAAGCTGCTTACGGATCTCTTGAGAAATAAAAAAATTCTTTATTGATGGACATTACCGTCTTGGTCGAAGGTCGTCAATTTTCCATCTCCTCGATTACTGATTTGGATGACGTCTATACTCAACTTGACATTGATCTATTGCCTGTTAAAGATTGGGACTCAATGTCGGATCTCTCCTCTCTCCCCCAAGTTGCTCCTGTCACACCCTGGTAACAGCATCCAGCTTCCAAGATTCAAAGGAATAGAAAGAAATCTGGTCGCCTAACCCCCAGAAGACTACTAGAGGATAACGCTTGAGGACTGTCTGTTTAATTGCTCTCCACTCTTCTCTCCGCTATTTGAAACTGGTATCGTATAACTAACGTCTTTACTTTGTGTCCCTCTATTTTCTTAGAATGTGACTTTCTTACACTTGCCCTGTCTCCAATTACCCATGGAGTGTTCCCAGCTATTGGGCTTCGAAATATGGTACACTATGGTATCCTTTCCCCCCCTTGTTGCTCATGTTGTTCACTTGACTGCTAACACTTATGCTGTTTTTGATGTTGTACATGCTCGTCCATATGATGTAATATGGCCTACCTCTTCTCACGATGGTCTACACCTTGGGTTGTATTCTCGACCTCCGGTTTGGCCCCTTTTGTTGATATTTTTCATATTGTATATCTGTTTTTTGTACATGTATTATTGTGACTCCTCCTTTCTGAGTGGGGTTAATAGATACTTCCATTACTATTATATATCAAGGTACGTTGCTTTAAACTTGAGATATCAGGTAAATTGTTTTTTCCGGTGCTCCTCTGGCTGCGAATATTTGCTTTGTTTTCTAATTTATTCTCTTCGCTATGGCCTCCCTGAAAGTTGTGTCCTACAATGTCAATGGTTTCAATTCCCTGTCTAAGAGATGTCAGATTTTTCATTTCTTAAGAAATCAGTCTGTGATGTTCTGATGCTCCAGGAAACACATTTTCGAATAAATCCCATTCCCAACCTATCTTTCCCTTATTTCTCTACCTGGCACCAATCTTGCTCAGCTGGTTCTGCTTCTAGGGGGGTGAGCATCGGCTTTCGTCAATCTGTCCCATTTGTTTATTCCTCACATCTTCAGGACTCCGATGGCAGGTATTTGTTCTTAAAGGGCAAAATAGGTTCTCAAACTTTTACATTTGCTAATTTATACGCCCCTAATTCTGGTCAAATCAACTGGTTGTTAACGGTATTCCCGCTTTTGGAGTCCTTCTCAGAAGGTATGGTCATCATAGGAGGAAATCTTAATCTAGTCATGGACCCACTTGTTGACTCCTCCTCTAGAAAGTCGGCTCTCTCCTGTAGGGCGCTGAATAGATTTAAATCTCTGCTAGCTGGATACGGTTTGATTGATGTTTGGAGATGCCTCAACCCAACTTGTTTAGATTATACATTGTTTTCCCCTGTACATTCCTCTTACCAGAGATTAGCCTATTTTTTTTCTGCCCAAACCCTTCCTAAAATTCTGTTCTTCTGTACGGATTGGCTCTCAACTGCACTCTGATCATGCTCCAATTTTTCTGTCCCTTCATCTCCCAGATCTGACTAAACGTACAGTTAGATGGCGTTGAAATGATTCTATTTTAAATACAGAAAAAGTTAAGGATGCTTTTCAGGCCAAGCTAGAGGAATATTTCCTGCTGAATGAGACCTCAGATGTGTCACCTAATATGATTTTGGACGCCCATAAAGCTTTTATTCGGGGTCAATTCATTAGTTACTGTTCCCATCTGCAGAGAGAGAAAACTAAATGTTTTGCTGAACTCCTAGCCAAAATAAGTGTTTTAGAACGACTTCATATAGTTATATCGTTATGTGCAGCCACATACACAAACACTAACATTACTGCAGTGTCCTGATAATGAATATACATCACTACCAGCCCGGACGTGATGTTTATTCAGAATCCTGACACGTCTGTAGCGTCTCTGTGAGATTTACAGCAAGGCAAACGTAATCTCGAGAGATTACGATGTAGCCTGTCATTTCAAACGAGATTACACTTGCCCTGTTGGAATCTCACAGAAAAGATTCAAAAGTGGCAGGATTCTGAATAAACATCACGTCCAGGCTGGTAGTGATGTATGTTCATTATCAGGACACTACAGTAGTGTTAGTGTTTGTGTATGTAGCTGCACATAACGATATAACTATATCGCTAGTGCAGTGTAAATGAATGGGGAGAAGTGCATGACGCTTTGTTAATGCCATATTTTTTATGTATTCCTTTCCCTCTGCCTCTGTGACAGTCAATGGGATAATGTCTGGCTCCTTTGAGATATATAATGGTAGACGTCAGGGGTGTCCACTGTCCCCATTGTTGTTTCTGACGGTAATTACAATTTTTTTGGATCTGGAACTAAAAGGGGCTGTAGGTGAAATCATTTATACCAAGACACACCGTAAGCCCATCTCGGGAAACACTATCCTACACGCAAAAAGTAACCATCCAAAGCAAACGATCACCTCTATTCCAGTCGGTGAAATGCATAGAGCTAGACGTAATTGTAGTACAAACCCTAATTTCATAGTGGAACAAAGCTCAATTTCCCAAAGATTACATAATAGAGGATACCCAAATTGGACACTCAAGAGAGCCTCTAACATTATACCTAAAAAAAGTAGAGGAGACATGCTTACTGATACAATTAAACATAAAGCATTGGATAGTAATAAACCAGTTATTATTCTCCAGTACAGCAATCAGTTTACAGCAATTAAACATATCATCATGAAACATATACCAATTCTCAAGGAAGATCCAACATTAGATGCCATTCTGAAAGAAGGCTGCAAAGTAGTCGCCCGTAAAGCTTCCACCATAGGAAATGCTTTAGCCCCTTCTATGTTGAGACCAGACACACGCACAAGTATGTGGATAGAACACAAGGGATTTTTCAGATGTGGTGCACATCCATGTAAAACATGTACCTATGCCTCTCCGACAAAAAATTTCTGTGACTCCACAGACACCCACAGTTTCCCCATAAAAAATTACATCAATTGCAACAGCGAATCAGTGATCTATATTCTTGAATGCACAACATGTAATTTGAAGTATATTGGCTGCACCAATCGCAAGTTCAAACTAAGATTTTTGGAACATCTAGGCTATATTAGGAACCCTAATATCTTGAACACCTCCAATGCAGCCAAACATTTTATTAAACATCACAACAGATCCACTGATTCCCTGAAATGTTATGCCATCGAAAAGGTCAACTCACCCAAATGGGGAGGAAATCTGAAGCACAAAATTTTGGGAAGGGAAGCTTTTTGGATTTTTCGTCTCAATACGAGACATCCCCATGGTTTGAATTTGAGAAAGGAACTTATGTTTCACTATTAAAACGGCTCTCACACATCATTTAAAATACATCGCTTTAGTTCATACTTGATAGGTATAGAAAAAATTAAAAGAGTAAAATACATTACACACCAAAAACCCAAATAGATAGTTTGATAACCAGCCCATAATTATAATTATGCTTGTTTCATCACCAACATACAAGCAATATGTAAATTATAGGAATTAATTATCATCAACATAAATAATATGATTTACATCTTTTTAATACACTAAGGTCAGTTCCTTTCTCTCCATTTTTATTTCTCATCAATAGAATTAGTTGCCCATATTCTATTGTCTGATGGACAAATATTGTTTGCCTCTAGGTATTCCCACGAACTATAAACATTGTTTCATATAATATATACAAATAATAAATATATAAAGTCGAAATGAGATTAGAACACAAATCCAGAAATTCATGATCCAAATTCTTGAAGGACACTTACGATTATACAAAAGTATTCCCACTTTAGTATCTCTCCATAACAACAATGTTTACTGTATTCATACTGGTTGTTATCTATTTATGCTATGGATTGATCGTCATATTATTGACCTAAATTCTATGGATTTCGTTTCCTTGGGAATCATAGTCAATGGTTGCCGGTCTATGACATCATAGTCCAACACACATTTCGACATATCGCATTCATGGCCATGTCATTGACACACGAATGAATTTATATTTATATCCATCGTTTCTGTCCTGCAAAAAATAACAATTATTCTACGGCAGACTAGGTTTTTTGCTGCACTTAAATCAATTAATTGATATACATTTATGGTTTTTGTTATGTGATACAAGATGTGTTATATCTGATCAGCAGTCTAGTATAGACCTATAGATATATACATTAATGTTTGTCATTTTTAATCTATTTTAAGCATTTTCTTTGTACTGTATTCACACCATTTTTTCACTCCATTACAATATGTATGACATGTAGGGGTTTTTCTATCAAAGCAGGAGTTATCTCCGGTTCTAATTCAATTAAACATCACTATTCTAGATCAATAACACATACTTTTCTCTGTAATTATAATTTGACATCAGAATATTTATACTATAGAAATTACGCTGATAAAATATTTTCTTACCAGGCGTAGATCGTGATGCTGCTTGCCTCGGCTTTAGTGCGTCTCAAATGAATGACGTTATGGCAAGGGGCTTATGAGTTCAGTTTTTCTCGTTAGTTTTTTATTCACTACACAGAAATTGTACCGAGTTTTATTTCATCACAATACTCGGAAGTCCAAAAATATGTTATTTGTTTAATATCAATTGTATTGTTGCGTTTCATATGTCTATTTCTCTGAACCGCAATCAAATTCACCTGCATAGAACCGGATATAGCTCCAACCCCGGCTGTCAAACTTTTCATTTTCAGCCATGACTAAGGACGAGGACTTCGTCTGAAACGCGTAGGCTACACACCTATTTCTTCTTTTCACATCCACCTTACCCGCTGTGGGAAGCCTGACTCCCGGTTTTACATTTATTCAATAAAATTGGAACCAGATTCCATTTTAAACCTATCATTGGAATATCCTATATATTTTTGCGCTGGATCTCATCCACTTCTTTTGCTACACTCCTACCAACGTGTGCCGACACGAGGATCCGTGCGCAGCAGGCATTGGAAATCCATTTGCCCTAAGGTGAGCTGGAGGTTTCCTCCCATACATTTTCTACTGGTAATCGAGGCCCTTATGCAAGCATTAAGGCTATGTTCACACGGAGAATTTTGGGGGAGGAATATCTGCCTCAAAATTCCGTTTGGAACTTTGAGGCAGATATTCCTCTCCCTGCACGCCGATTTTCGCGGCGATTATCGCGCCGTTTTTCGCCCGCGGCCATTGAGCGCCGCGGGCATAAAACAGCGAGAAATACGCTTTCTCCTGCCTCCCATTGAAGTCAATGGGAGGTCAGAGGCGGAAGCGCCCGAAGATAGGGCATGTCGCTTCTTTTTCCCACGAGGCAGTTTTACTGCTCGCGGGAAAAAGACGCCGACGCCTCCCATTGAAATCAATGGGAGGCGTTCTCGGGCCGTTTTTGCCGAGTTTTGCGACGTGGTTTCCGCGCCAAAAAACTCGGCAAAATACCCCGTGTGAACATAGCCTTAGACTGGAAACTAGCATTGTTGGCTTGACATTGGGGACTATGTAACAAAAAGTAGCTGCATATGCAGATGATTTATTGATGATGGTGACTAACCCAGAAATAGTTTTTCCCAAAATTCAGCAAATTTTAGTATCCTTCAGGGCTTTTTCTAACTTTAAAATAAATATCAGTAAATCCCAAGCTTTGGGATTCTCCTTAACTGACCCTCACAAGAAACTATTAGCGGAAAATTCTGCTTATAATTGGTCTTCTCCTCACATTACCTTTCTGGGCATTAAAATTAGTAATAATTTAAGTCACTTGTTATGCCCCTTTTCTTGCTTCTATCCCGGATTTGTTGAGACATCTTGACATTCCTTACCTTTCTTGCTTTGAGCGAAATAATATAGTTATGTCTTTCTTGCTACCTAAATTAACCTACTTTATGCAGGCTTTACCTATTCCATTAACTAGAGCTTTCTTTGCCGCCATTAATAAATTGTTTTCCAAGTTCATTTGGAGAGGTAAGAAGGTTCGCATTTCTAGAGGCATTTTAGCTAGACACAAGACTAGAGGAGGGATTATTTTACCGGATCCAGAAAACGACTATATTGCTATACATTTAGCTAGAATTCTTGATTGGATTCACGCTCCTCTTGACAAAATATGGATCCCTATGGAAAATGCTATTTCCCCGCTCCCTCTAAGATCCTTAGTTTTCTATGAAAAAAACGTTGTACCTAACATTAGGTTTCATTACCCCCTCACTATAGCTACTTTGAAGTTCTAGTACAAATTTTCCTCTGAAGGTGATGACCACTGTCTTTTACCGTCTCCTTTTTTACAAGTTAGAGATTTGTTGAGTCTTGCCCAGGTAGTCCTTAAAGATAGTGTCCCTCTGACTGTCATCTCCTCGAGTTGCCCGCTGCTTCAACTATTGGATGAATCGGGAAATATAGTAGATGATGTTTCCTTAAGAACACAAATTGGGCTTCCCTCTGCTCATGTCCCTTTACTCTCCTTTATTATAAAGATGTTATCATCCTTTCAGCTAGATAAATTAGATCATGGACAACAGGGGTGGTTTGATAATTTGTTGTCTCAACCACGGCCTATACGTAAACCTGTGTCAATGTTATATAAGAAACAAAGTTTTCATGACCCCTCCTCTCCTCCATATTTCGTCAGATTATGGGAGAAGGACTTAAATAGGATCTTCAATGACTCAGAGATCTCCCATATATTATCTGCTCCCCACAAGCTATCCAGGTGCATACGTATACAAGAGAACAGTTATAAAATTCTCTCTCGCTGGTATAAGACCCCAGATGTTACATCTATATATATATATATGTTGTCTCATTCAGATACTTGTTGGTGCTGTGGCAGAGAAATGGGCTCTTTTTTCCATGTCTGGTGGTCTTGTGCAGTGATCTCTTTGTGGTGGAAAAGTATTTTCGATAAATGTAATTCCATTTGTCAATCCAATGTTTCGCCTTCACCAGATTGGGCAATGCTAATGATTTCAGCTCCTTCCGATACATCCATCCATCCCCTCTAAGCTGATTAAACATTTACTGCTTGCTGCCAGATTGTTAGCCCCTACCTAATGGCTTTCGGTAGAGGTCCCATCCATAGAACATTGAATTTCCTAAGTGGATCAAATTTACAGATTTGAGGAAACGTCACATTCGGAAAATCACTCCAGGGATGTTTTTTAAAAAAAATTTGGTCACCTTGGAAAAAGTTTAGAAATTTTATCCAATCTGACCTTCATACTCTGCTGGATTCCTGAATTATTCACTGTCTGGTTTACTTACCTTTTCCTATGGCTGAGTTGATTTAATTTCTCGCCATATTAACGTGCACTTCCTTTTATTATCTGTGTAACGTGCTCCATATCATATGTACTGTTTTATAATATACATGTACTTTGTTATCTTTGTTAAAAAAAAGAAGTAAACAGGATGCTGTTTATGGGCAGTGTATGGTATTGTAGCTCAGCACCATTGAAGTAAATGGGGCTGAGATGGAATACCACACAGAACCTTTGGATAGGTGTGGCATTATTTTTGAAAGAAAGCAATCATGTTTTTCAAATCATGTACAACCCCTTTAAAGACAGCTATTGATAACAAAACATATTTTAAAGGTGAAGTGCTAAAGCGGATCGGTAAGATATTTATGCTGCCCTGTCTGAGGGCAGGATAAAGAAGTGACAGGCACACTGATTTTAACGTGCTGTCACTTATTAGGTCATGTTAAGTAGTTATTGAGTATTCAAAACTTTAAAGCATGTCTCCCTTGAAAACTGAAAATGTGAGTTGTATGTTTGTATGACCATAATAAGATAAAGTATTAATTGCTTCCACGATCTTGATTCTCATTTCATATGGATTGCTTGTCAAGGAACCTTGAAGACTGAGCAGCAATTGGAAAAACTTTTCAGATACAGTTATCCCTTTAATTATACATATACTGTTGCAGGTCAGGACCTTAAACAAGGTCATGTTTCTATTCAATGATGCTTGAAATAGGAACAGAGCTGTGACAACGAACTATTGATTGCCATTTAGTGGAAAGAGGTTGCCACAACTAATAGATAAAGCAGAATAATTATTGTAGAAACGTGATCTCTGAATGTACGATGAAACCTGAAAATGGATGCAGATGTGAATAAGGTGACTCAAGATTAAAGGGAATGCGTGCTTTGGACCAGTCCCTTTACCATGAATTATTAGGGTATACGGAGGTAGGTAAGGGGCTTCCTTGATTTTCACACCCCTGTAAAGCCATGTCTAGCCTTTATAAAAGGCGGATGTTTTATGTAACCATAAGGAATGCCTAAAACGCAGATCAGCCTGGTCTTTTTTTTGTAGTTCCGGGCCATCCGGGACATTTTCATTTAAGATTATAGATTTCTTTGTGTATCTATATTTTATGTAGATTTTTTCACTCTGTGTTTTATCTATTAATGCATGTTTTTTTTTTACATTCAATTAGGATTAGAGAAATACCCTTTGACCCTTGAACCTATTGGAATCCATATTTAAGTGTGTTTGTATGTTTTTGTGCTGCTTATGTTGATCTTAAGAAGGGGTGAGTAAGAACTCTGAAACACATGATCTGATGATAATAAAGGAAGGATTCCATACATCTTAATTGAATCACTCCAGTTTCTTGATGTAATTTTACGGGCAATACTCCCAGGTTAGAGCATCTGCTATTAGATTTGTTTCCCACCTCTTAGGGATGTAATAATACACTAGGAGCACTGTTTGTCTTGTTTTTTCATTTCTTTTTTCCATTTTCCTAGTAGCCTCTCCTTTTCTGGTTCTGATGTTTGGATGTGAACATTGGCTCCTTTTCTCTTCTAATACCACCTCCCAGCTATCCTCCCTGCTTTTTTTTTTATTGTGTCCTGACTTTGATTCTGGTTTTAGTATGATATCTCTGGCTATGTTTTCCTGGACCTGCCCCTGTCTGCTGAATCTACTCTGCTGCTTCATTTTACCTGCAGTTGCCACAAATGGAAATCTCTTTAATCCACACTATCGAGACTAAAGACCAAGAGGTTACTTACAAGCCTGTGGTTTAGAGGGTCCACTATGCAAGTGATAAGTTTACGCCAATAAAATAAATTGAATATTTTACCGGATCCTACTATCAAACAAATAAAATAATATGTTAGGTTATGTTTATAAACATTTAGGCTGGAATCACACGAGCATGTTCGGTCTGTAAAGGACGGAACGTGTTTCGGTCACAAGTCCCGTACCGAACACACTGCAGGGAGCCGGGCTCCTAGCATCATAGTTATGTACGACGCTAGGTGTCCCTGCCTCGCTGCAGGACAACTGTCCCGTACTGTAATCATGTTTTCAGTACAGGACAGTAGTTCCACGGAGAGGCAGGGACTCTTAGCATCGTACATAACTATGATGCTAGGAGCCCGGCTCCCTGCAGTGTGTTCGGTCCGGGACTTGCGATCAAAATAAGTTTCTGTCCTTTACGGACCGAACATGCTCGTGTGAATCCAGCCATATAGAAACACAGAGACACATATAAACACTCGCACAGACACTTATAAACACACGCACATACACATACAGAAACTCATAGGCGCATATACAGGCACAAACAGCAGAAAGATTCTCTATTAGGCACCTACTTCCTCCATTGCTGCACAGGTTCAAGGGCTTCTTGCAGGGGTGGGCTATGGGCTGAGCGTCCTTTTCTCTTTTTGCTGCCTCTGCTCCTGTCTCCTCCGTGTGTGTAACCTGGAGCAGAGGATATAGAGCAAACGGCCGACCCAGTGGCGCCCCTACATGCAAGAAGGGTGCAGAGCCCTGTGCACTCACACAGGTCGAACACCCCTAAAAGCTGGCCCTGGGTAGAACATAGCATTCTTTTGAAGCACAGTAGACGTTCTGGATAGATTAGGTTTCCAGTCTGCATCGTATTTTCGAACAATTCAAAGAATACCTAACTTGGAGACTGTTTCAACCAAATTGTACATTTGCTCTAAACTCCTCAGTGTTTTATTTTCTTTTCTTATGTATCATTTTAAGCTGGCCATACACATGAGATGTTAAGATGAATGACCAATTGGTTTGTCTCACTTTACATTTGAATGCCACTAAAAACATACATAATATATTGTCCGGAAAAAAAAAGATCAGGCCCAATTGTCGTGATAAACAGTCGAAATCAAACACATTTATCTCATGTGTATGACCTGATTCGCTATGTATACTTTTTATGAATCTAAGCTATTGACTCTCTAGGGAAACAAATTAATTTCCACTTTTTATAGCCAATTAGTCCTGATAACATACAAATGGAATGCTAGGAGGCTGACATTAATAATAGACTAGAATCAATAGTCTTAAAGGATTTTCATACAATGTATTTGTTCTGAAGTTTCAATTAACATTGCAGTTGTGGAGGCAAACCTCAAGACTCCTCCTGTGTTCAGACTCATATTTCACACTTTGGGTATGTTCACACGGCCTATTTACGGACGTAAATCGTGCGTTTTTGCCCCGAATTACGTCCGAAAATAGGGCCTCAATAGCGCTCACAAACATCTGCCCATTGAAAGCAATGGGCAGACGTTTGTCTGTTCACACGCGGCGTAATTTACGCACCGCTGTCAAATGACGGCGCGTAAATAGACGCCCGCGTCAAAGAAGTGACCTGTCACTTCTTTGGGCGTAAATGGAGACGTTATTCATTGACTCCAATGAATAGCAGCGCCAATTACGGCCGTAATTGACGCGGCGTTCAAGCGCCTGCACATGCCGTTACGGCTGAAATTACGGGGATGTTTTCAGGCTGAAACATCCCCGTAATTTCAGCCGTAACGGACGCCCTCGTGTGAACATACCCTTATTGTCAGGTCTCACATCTCTGCTTTACTATATGTTTATTGTACAAATCTATTATTTTATTTGCATTACTGGTATAGTTATATTTATAAATGTGAGGATCTTAGCGCTCATTTTGATCAAATTGTGCGAGCCCACCTGCCACTACACGGCAACCTCATACAGGGGGTCCCTACACTAAACATTATATCCCTATTTTGGAGACTTACCTCTCCCTCTTGGGACTGAGCAAACAGTGAGCTCAGGATAGGTAGGAACCAAATATATTCTGTTCTAATTAAAAACAGCCCAGTACAGTTGGGAGGAGAGCACGACCAAGATGTAGGCAGTCACCACCCCCATACAAATTCTACAAACAGAGTTAGTCAGCTCCTCCTGAAACATGAGATGGACATGCAGGTGCTAATCTGGCATGACTTATGTATTACCAGTAACAAAAGTATGCAGGATTCCCCTCCTAGAAGGAGTCCCAAAGGCGTTACCAACAGGGAGGGGGGCTGTGTGACACTACCAAGGAGGGGGCTTTGTGGCACTACCAGGGAGGGGGCTGTGTGGCACTACCAGGGAGGGGGCTGTGTGGCACTACCAGGGAGGGGGGCTCTGTGGCAGTACCAGGAAGGGGGCTGTGTGGCACTACAAAGGAGGGGGGTTGTTTGGCAGTACCATGGAGGGGGCTCTGTGGCACCACCAGGGAGGGGGGCTGTGTGGTACCACCTGGGAGGAGGGCTGTGTGGCACTACCTGGGAGGGGGGCTGTGTGGCACTACCTCGGAGGAGGGCTGTGTGGCAATACCTATGGGGGCTTTGTCAAACTAACTACGAGGGGGGCTGTGTGGCACAGTCTACAGGGAGCACTGTGGCATTATCTATAGAGGACACTAAATATATGGGGGCACAACTTCTATATGGGGGCATAAACAGGGTCTTACTTCTATGTGGGGGCACAACGTTTTCTGCCATTTTACTGCCACCGTGAGTTCCCCCGCAAAGGGGCCCACTAAGCCTGTGTCTTCCAAGGGCCCACGTAAGACTGGAGCCGGCCCTGCTGGTAATACATGTCAGGGCAGATTAGCACCTGCATATCCATTTCATGTTTCAGAAGGAGCTGACTAATTCTCTTTGTTTGTAGTACCTCCCTGCTTTAGATAATGTGGTAAGAGAGGGATCATGTATCACATATGGTGAGCGAATGTAGAGGTTCAGTACATGTCTGTACTTATTGATTGATATCATCACATTTGTTTGAAGGGAGTCAATTAGCCTATCAATATATTTTTGTATTGTCGGAAGAAACCCACACAAACAAGGAAAGAACACACATACTCCGTGCAGATATTTTCCTTGGTCAGACTTGAAATCAAGAGCCCAGCACTGCAAAGCAACAGTGCTTATCACTGAGGTATCACACTGCCCTTTGACATTGGAAATAATTCCAGAAGAGTTTTTAGATGATTAGGGTTCCCATCCTCCTTTTTGTTTTTTTTTGTTTTTTCTTATTCAAAGTTTTATTAAGTTTCAGTACACAGAGTTACAAGACATAGTAGAGGGAAGGCCTCCACACAGTAAATTAACAAACAAACAAGGTCAAAGACCAAAGCAAAAACCCACTAAAACAAAATCAGAAATGTGCATCACAACCCCATTTAAGGACATTATTCAGTATATGTCGGCATCATGAATGAGTTCATAAGCAAAGCATCAGAGCATACATTGAGGCCACTTAATTGAAACGGAGAAGGAGAGGCACATTACCCTAGACAGGGGAAAAGAACAAATAGGAAAGGCCCCAAGAGAGGGAGGGAAAGGAGGGAAGGGCGAGGGCATGAGGATCCTGGACTCCTGTTCCGGGGTATTATGAATGCAGCCAGCAGAAAATAAGCACCACCGTACACTTCACAGGGGCATAGGCCAACTCAGGTTACGGCCGTGAGGTATGAAGAAGAAGAAAGGAACATTATCCATGGCGACCATGTAGACGTATATTTTACCACCGCTGCCGGGGAGTGAGCTACCAGGTGTTCCATGCGCTGTATCACGGCAACCTCCCGAAACCATTCATCTAATGTTGGAGGCATTGCAGTTTTCCATCTGCGCTGGATCACTGACTTTGCCGCCTGAAGGAGATGTCTAGTTAAGGAACTTTTATAAACGTGTATTGGCATCGGGAACATAAATAAAAGAGCAGCTTCTGGGGAATCGGGAACAGAAACTCCAGTAACCTCCAGTATTAATTTAAGTACTGTATCCCAAAAACTCCTCAACAAGGGGCAACTCCACCAAACATGTGACATGGAGCCTCCCGCGGCACCACAACGCCAACAACTGTCCGACACAGATGGAAACCATTTATGCAGAGCCGCCGGGACCCGGTACCATCTAGAGACAATTTTGTAACTAGTTTCCTGGGCCCTACTGGCTATAGAGGCTTTTTGAGAAAGGGTAAAACACCTCTTCCATTGTGCTTCTGTAAATGTAGTCTGTAATTCTCTCTCCCAGGCCCCGCAGAAGGAGGGGAGTTGTTGGGATCGCTGTGCAAGTAGTAGTTTGTATAATGTGGAGATGGTGTGGGTAGGGGGCTGGGTGGAGACACAGAGGCGTTCAAAGTCAGTTAACGACCGGTGGAGATGTGCGCGTCGATTAACGGCTCCATAAAAGTGCTTTAACTGGGCGTATTCATACATACGGCTAGGAGAGAGCACGTCATCGGGGCAGATAGAGGTTAAAGGGAGAAGAGAGGAGGCAGAGAGGACCTGGGCAAAATACAAGGGGTTGGTGGGTGACCTACCTAGGAAGGAGCGACCAGCCTTACCAGCAGGAAAGGCAGGATTGTCCGTAACCGGAGTTAAAGGACCCAGGGGGTCAACCAGCGTACTTCCAGGCTTTATGCGCCTCAACGCCACAAGGGTATGGTGTACAACAAAGGAGGGTTGGGTCGGTCTATTCCCAGGCAGGGTCCACGGCAGGGTAGATAAGGTACTGGGACATAGTTGTTGAGCCAAACAAACCCACAGTTTTGATTCTCGGTTGTGAAAAAAATCTAAAACCCGCGCATGTGTTGATGCTAGATAATAGAGCCGACAGTCCGGCAGACCCACCCCACCCGCACCCCTGGAACGAGTCAGAAGAGCTCGGCTCAGACGCGGACGACCAGTCGGCCAAATGAAGGAGCCAAAACACTGCTGAAGCCGCAACCAGTAGGTAGATGGGATAGTGATGGGGATGGTCTGCAGGAGATAAAGTAATCGGGGGAGTAGAGACATTTTAATAATATTAATCCGACCAAACCAGGAGAATTCAGTCTTATGCCAGGAACTAAGGTCAGTACGGAACTTGGCCAGCAGGGGGATGAAATTATTTGTAAACAGCTGTGTGAGGTCTCTACTTATACGGGCACCTAAATATGTAATGCCTCTGGAAGGCCACGAGAAAGGGAAGTTACTTTGGAGAAGCGACACTAGCTGGGCAGGGAGAGAAACATTTAATGCTTCAGACTTAGAGAAATTAATCTTGAAATTAGACCAAGTTCCAAACCGGGACAACTCGGACATCAATGAAGGGAGGGAGACATGAGGGTCCGTGAGATAGACCAATAGGTCGTCAGCAAATGCCGAGCACTTATATTCCATTCCTCCAATGGTAATGCCTTTGATATCCATGTTATTCCGGATGGAGGCCATGAGATGCTCCATGACCAGGACATACAACAGGGGGGACAGGGGACATCCCTGTCTAGTGCCATTATGAATCGGGAAAGGTGCCGAGAGGGATCCGTTTATTTTTATTTGGGCCGAAGGTGTGTGATACAGTGCCATAATTTTTGCCAGGAGAGAGGGTCCCACACCTACATGTCGGAGGGTTTGGTGAAGGGCAGGCCATGATATTCTATCAAACACCTTTTCAGCATCCAGGGACAGGATCATGAGCGGGATGTGGTTAGTCTGGGCATGGTGGATGATATCAAATGTTTTGAGGGTGTTGTCCCGCGCCTCCCGGCCCGGTACAAACCCCACCTGGTCCGGATGAACTAGACTAGGCAGGTATTTATTCAATCTATTGGCAAGCAACTTGGCATATATTTTTAGGTCAACATTGAGTAAGGAGATGGGACGATAACTTGAGCATAGTTGAGGGTCTTTACCCGATTTAGGGATAACCGTGACGTGGGCTAAAGTGGAGCTGGGAGGAAACATGACCTCCGGGGAAACAGAGTTAAACGCTGGTAGTAGGAGCGGTATCAAATGATCAGTTAACATTTTGTAGAATTTGGCAGTATAGCCGTCCGGGCCAGGGCTCTTTCCCCCAGGAAGATCGGTTATAACCGCAAGGAGCTCCGGGGAGGTGAAGTCCATATCTAGTTCCTCTGCTATCTCCCTGGACAACGGTGTGAAGGGAGAGGGGAAAGAAACCCTGTCCGGCGGAAGGGAGGGGGCGCGGGCAGGCGAGCCAAGGCTGTAAAGGTCAGAGAAAAAGCTATGGAAACACTCCGCTATTTCCGGGGTCGTGTGAACAACCTGGCCAGACGGAGATTTAGTGTTTGGTATGTGTGACTGGACAGTCCTAGCCTTCAAAGCTCTGGCCAACATGCGTCCGCTCTTATTGCCAAACTCATAAAACCTACTATGACAGACTTGAAGAGCACGCTGCTGGGCCGAGTCCAGCAGCCGCCTGGCCTCCTGTCGGGCAACCTGTAATTCCCGTAGAATCGGAAGGGAGAGCGCACGCTTGTGAGCCAGTTCCAGGGAGCTAATTTTTTGGAGCGCAGTTTTAAGGGAATGGGCCCTCTCTCTTTTAAGGCGCGCCCCATGTTTTATGAGTACCCCCCTGAGAACACATTTAAGGGCCTCCCAACGAATCAAGGGGGATGTGTCATCACGAGCGTGATCCAGTGTGAAATGCTCCACCGTCTTAAGCAAGTCAGCATGGCATACCCCATCCAGGAGCAGGGACTCGTTAAGTTTCCAAGTCCAGGGGCCCTTAGTGAGGAAGGGGAGCTGCAAGGTGCAATACACCGGCGCATGGTCAGACCACAGAATACTACCAATGGACGTGTCGGTGACCCAGGGGAGAGCATGCTGCTGCAGAAAAATGTAGTCCAAGCGACTGTAAGTGCCATGCGGATGGGAGTAAAAACTATAATCCTTATCAACGGGATGTTGAATGCGCCATGCATCACATAGTTGGAGCTGCAAGATAGCACGTTTCACCCGTTTGATAGCACCATATGCCAGACTCGAACGACCAGTAGAATTATCCACTGTCGGAGCCAAAGTGAGGTTGAAGTCTCCGCACAGCACCACAGTCCCCCGGACCACCGGAAGAGCAGTATCTATAAGTTTAAGAATGAAAGGCACCTGTCCCTGGTTGGGAGCATAAGCATTAATCACCGTAAACTCCCTCCCACCAATATTGAGCACTAAAATGATATACCTAGCGTCGGGGTCCACGACCGAATTGACAACCTGATGGGGTAGGGACTTGTGGAGAGCTATGGCCACTCCACACGATCTGGAAAGTGGGTTATTATTGAAGTGCCAAGTAGTGTAAAATTTATGTTTAATTGTAGGGGTGTGTCCTTCCTTGAAATGTGTCTCCTGGAAGCATGCAATGTGTACCTTACGCTTGTGTAGATGGTGGAGGATTTGCGCCCGCTTTTCAGGAACATTCAGCCCCTTCACATTGAAGGAGGCAATATTGAGGTCAGCCATGGATGTAGACTAAACGGCTTGAAGATGTATACTGGAAAACCCACGAAGGGCAGGAGTCCAGGATCGCCAGGAGGAAGGAAGGGGAAGGGAACAGGCTAGAAGTAAAAGACAGAGCATTAGAAAAAAAATACATACAAGTATTCAACAAAAAAGGCAGTATGAGAAACACTACCGCATCAACTAAACGCACAAATGCGAAAGACCAAAAATTTGGTCCAATACCTACAGGGGGAAGGTGACAACTATGCATGAGAGCTATCCACACTCCCCAGCGTACTATAATAGAAGTATGAACAGCTTAACATCTAAAACTCAATGCAAAGACAAAAGCAGTAGTAAGGCATCTAATGGAAATATTCAAACAGCAGGCAGCCTCCATTTCACACAGAAGATGAAGCAGTCCTCATCACCGGAAAAGGCACTCCAGGTCATCACGCCGAGCGGGCAATTTCCATAGGTGGAGTAGGATCACGTTCTTGCCGGCGACCAGATCTTCTGCGGGGTCCGTGCTGAGGGCGACCCACCGTCGCATGTAGGGGCCTAGGGAGCGGCCGTCCCGACCGCGGTCCCCCGCCCGCAGGGAATAACAATGAGGGCCACTCCGGTAGAGAAACCTGCGGGAGGTTCAAGTCCCGTAAGAATCCAGGCACATCGGCCGGGGATCGTATTGTATGGGTACGACCATCTTGTCGGACCATCAGGGCAAAGGGGAAGCCCCACCTATAGAGGATATCACGGCTCCGGAGTACTTCCAAGAGGGGTTTGAGAGCAGCTCTTTGCGCCAACGTATGTCGTGATAGATCCGGCAGAATACGTAGTTGCGTGCCTTGATGAAGGATGATAGGCTGTCGTCTGATTTTTTGTAGGATAGAATCTTTAATGGCGTAAAAGTGAATTCGGCAAATGACATCCCTTGGGCGTGGATCCTCAACACTCACCGGGCGGAGAGCTCTATGTGCTCGGTCAATTTCTATATGGGTGTTCGGCGGACGGCCCAATAAATTATTAAAGATGGTTGACAGGGTTGAAAACAGGTCAGACGCAGGAATGGATTCTGGCAACCCTCGGACTCGTAGGTTATTCCTCCGGTTACGGTTTTCAATGTCGTCCAGATGTTGCTGTAAAGTGAACAGTTGGGCTGAGTGCTGCTGGATCGTTGTTTGGATATTCACAATGGTAGCATTATCAGCCACCCGGTCCTGAGTGAGTGTGTCCACTCTCGCAGTAAGTGAGGAAAGTTCAGCACGGAACTGGGTAAACTCTAGCTTACACTCTTCCACAATCTGTCTCGCAAAGGAAGACATATCCTCCCTAGTGGGCATCAATTGAACAAGCTGGCGAATATCCGAGAGGGTTGCCGGCCTATTTTCACACACAGACCCAGACGACATATCTGGGAAATACGATCCCAAGCCTGCTGATGTATGGGTATTATCCAGGCCAGGAGAAGAAAGTGGGTGGCACGGGGGACCTTGCCCGCATGTCCGCAGCACAGACATATTCCCGGGGTGCGGGATAGACCCCATATACAGGGGCTGAGTGGTTGTCAATAAAGCGCTGGAGGTACTGCTCAGGGACCAAGAGGGGGAGGCCTCTACCTGCACAGGTCCCCTGATAGGGGGATCTGGGTATATCAGCCCCGCATGCTGAGCAGTGGCACTGGCGGTATGTGGCACAGGGCCCTGGTACTCACTGCGCCTCCCAGGGGGGTCCTCCATCTGACCATCCACCGTCGGGTCGTCCGCGGAGTCTCCCATTCCCAGGGACTCCAGGTCCAGCCCCTCATCCTGTCTAGGAGGCACAGGGCCTGCAGGCCATGAAGAGAACTTCCCCGACTTCTGCTGGTCGGCCCGAGAACGCCGGCGGCCATCTTGCAGGACCACGTGATCTGACTGCGGGAGCGCGGCGGCGGCCGCAGAGGAGGCCCCAGAGACCTCAAGTCCCGGTCGGGGGTCCGTTTCCCTCGGATCCCGAGCTCTCCCAACTGGCGGGAGTGAAAGAAGGGCCGTGCTCTCCTGAGCGGGCCCGTTTCCAGAAGACACAGAGTCCCGGCGGCGGCCATCTTGGGAAGCAGCAGGCGCGGTCGGCCGGGCCCCAGTCTTGTCCGTTACCTGGTGAGGAGACCCGGATCCATCGACCTCCTGCAGCTGCACCATGGAGGGTAAGTGGACGTCGTCCGGTGCGGTCTCCGGAGGCCCAGGACACCGAGCTGGTGCTGAGGAAGACTCCGAGCGGCCATCTTGGTCGCCTGGTTCAAACCGCGATGAGGCCCTCAGCTGCATCTGCTGATGGCGCCCGAAATAGACCCCAATATCGCGCTGGGGTGAAGAGGGGCAGGAAAGGGCTGCTGCCTTAGATTTTTTAGATGCTTTTCCCATTACTGGGAGTCAATGTTAGCCACTTATATGATCGCTGGGTGAGGAGCTGGAAAAAACACGACTTCACTCTCCCATAGCTGGCCACGCCCCCCTCCTTTTTGTTTTTTAATGGACACATTGGAAAAAAATCATATTAGACATTTGTTTTTTTTACAGAGAATCTGGAATACCAATTTATATGATGATTAGAAGTAATATATGTCTATAGCTCAGAATACTAATATAAAAATACAGTATTAGCGGCATTTATTGTAAACATTAAAATCATAATAATTAATAGTTACTAATCCTAATAAGGCTTTGTTCACATCACGTTTAGGGAATCTCATGTAAAGTCCAGATGCCTATCACTGCATGCCACAAAAGTCCCCTATTTTTATGGCCTGTCCGTGAATTTATGGATTGTTGGTTCACATTGGTTATCGTGACAGTTTTAATCTAACATGCAGGAGAATGAATACAATTAAAAGCAATGAATTAAAAGACAATACATTTGTTCATTAATTCATCCCATGCTACTCTTTCTAAACCAATACTACTCTCTCAATGGACTCCAACTCCCCTACTACTCATAAAATGGTCACATTTCCTAATTTAGAGAACTCACTAACTACACTATTAACATTAACCCCTTCCCGACATTTGCCGTATGGATATGTCATGGAAAGCTAGTGCTTCCCGCATTTTGCCGTATCCAAACGCCAAATGCTTATTACTGGCTCAGAAGCTGAGCCGGTGCCATCATCGCCGGATGTCAGTGGTATCTTACTTCTGACATCCGGCTGTAATGGCGGGGACAAAAATTAGCGTGGATCCCCGCCCTTAACCCCTTAAATGCAGCGCTTAAACTCGATCGCGGCATTTAAGGAGTTTGCAGCTCATTGGAACCCCAGTAATGAAATTTCCGGGGTTCCGGTAGCTGTAATGGCAACCAGAGGCCTAATACTGGCCTCCCGGTCTGCCTAGCATGGAAGCCGTTCAAGACCCGCCCGGCGGCGGAGCCTGAACGGCTTCCGTAGCCTCCGGCAAGATGGCGCCGGTTCAGGAGCTGAGCCGGCGTCATCAGCGGTGGATGTCAGCTGTATGTTACAGCTGACATCCACCTGTAATGGCAGGAACTGGAGCTTGCTCCGACCCCTGTCATTAACCCCTTCGATGCAGCGATCGAAAGCGATCGCTGCATCTTAGCGGTTGCTAGCAGATCGCCAACCCTGACATGCAATCACGACTGGCGACTGCTGCTATGGCAACAGGAGACACAATAGCCTCCTGCTCTGCCACTACAGAAGCCGATTTGGCCCCGCCGGGAGACGAAGCCGAATCGGCTTGCTGTCAGTGAATACCTGACAGATCTAATACATTGCACTACGTAGGTAGTGCAATGTATTAGAAAAAAAAATCTGACAATTGGACCTTCAAGTCCCCTAGAGGGACTTTTAAAAAAGTGTAAATAAAAAAGTATAAAAAAGTGTAACAAAATGTGGAAAAAATAAAAGTTTGAAAACATAATAAAAGTTTCAAGTAATAAAATAAACCACAATCCCTTATCAAGTCCTTTATTATTGAAAAAAAATAATAAACTATACGTATTTGGTAACTAAAAAAATATTATATTATTTATTGCACGCGGTGAACAGCGTAAAAAAAAAACCGTAAAAAACTATACCAGAATTTCTGTTTTTTGGTCACTTTGCCCTACAAATATTGGAATAAAAAGGTGATCAAAAAGTCGCACATATCCAAAAATAATACCTATAAAACAGTAGCACGTCTCGCAAAAAACGAGCCCTCATACAGCTCCGTCGATGAAAAAGTTAAAAAGTTATGGTTCTCACAACATGGTCACAAAAGTAATTTTATTGTGCAAAACGTTGTAAAACATAAAGTGCTATAAATTAGGTAACGCTGGAATCGGAATGACCTGCATAATACAGTCAACATGTAATTTATAATGCATGGTGAACGCTGTATAACATTTTTTTTAAAAACTATGCCAGAATTCTTTTTTTTGGTTACTTGGCCTCCCAAAAAATAGGATAAAAAGTGATCAAAAAGTTGCATGCACCCCAAAATGGTAACAATAATAACTACAACTCGTCCCAGAAAAAAAAATCAGCCCTCATACCACTACATCTATGAAAAAATAAAATGAGTTAAGGCTCCAATAAGTCAGGAAATAAAAAATATGCAGTTGTGCAGGTCCGAGGGGAACATTTCTTCTGTTTCAAGAGGCGATTTATCAAGGCCCTAAAATTAGGGAACCAGGATGGGTAGGACCCAAACATATCCCCTGGAAGCGACGGTACCTGTATTATACCAGGACAACACTTCCCAGCAAAATTCCCCAAACTGCAAAGGTGCGGAGTGTGGTCCAAAAGGGGGATAAGAAAGGACACCATTTATCAGTGCGACACTGGCCTGTGCAGAAAGGATTGCTCCACAGCGTAACACACATCTATGGATCATTTTATTGTTTTTTTACCCCATTATTATACCACCTGACTATGCCCCTGATATACTCTACCCAGCTTACATATGAAACCACATTATAAATGGAAACACCAGCAATACTCAAACAAAACTACTTCTAAGCAAAATCCGCCCTCCAATAGCCAAATGGCGCTCACTCCACTCTGAACCCTATAGCGTGCCCAAACAGCAGCTTACTTCCACATATATGGCATCGCCATACCCGGGAGAACCCTTTTAACAATTTCTGGGGTGTGTGGCACAAGCTGGGCACAACATATTTGCCACTGAAATGGCATATCTAGGGAAAAATATTAATTTTTAATTTTCACCATCCGCAGAGCATTCATTTATGAAAAAGACCTGTGGGATGAAAATGCTCTCTACACCCCTTAATAAATTCCTTGAGGGGGTGTAGTTTCAAAAATGGGGTCACTTCTCAGGGGTTTCTTTTTATTATTTCACATCTGGGCCCTGCAATTGTGAACCAATACTTTGTAAATCGCCAAATTAGGCCTCAATTTTACATGCAACTCTTTCACTCCTGAGCCCTGTCAAATGTCCAGGCAAAAGATTAGGGTCACATGTAGGGTGCTTCTAAAACCGGGAAACACTGCATAATAATTAGAGAGCTGTCTTGTTATGGTGGCACAAGCTGGGCACCACATATTGGCATATCTATCCCATTTTCACTCTGCAACATCGAGTGCACACTAATTTCTATGGGACTAATCTCTAACTTCTGTGGGGTTAACATGCTCATTACACCCCTAGGTGAATGCATTGAGGGGTGTAGTTTCCAAAAGGGGGTCACTTCTGGGTGGTTTCCACTGTTTTGGTCCCACAGGCGCCCAGAAACCAATCCAGCAAAATCTGCACTCCAAAAGCCAAATGCCGCTCGTTCCCTTCTGAGCCCTACTGTGTGCCCAAACAGCAGTTTATGACCACATATGCTGTATTGCCGTACTCTGGAGAAATTGCTTTACAAATGTTGGGGTTATTTTCTTCTTTTATTTGTTGAGAAAATAAAACAAATTTTGAGCTAAAGATATGTCTTATTGAAGAAAAAGGATTGTTTTATTTTCACTGCCCAATTCTAATAAATTCTATGAAACACCTGTGGGGTCAAAATGCTCACTACACCTCTAGATGAATTCCTCAAGGGGTATAGTTTCCTAAATGGAGTCACTTTTTAGGCGTTTTCATTGTTTTGTCCCCTCAGGTGATTTGAAAAATGCGACATGGCCTCCGCAAACCATTCCTGCTAAATGTGATCTCCAAAAGCCAAATAGCGCTCTTTCCCTTCTAAACCCTGCTATGTTTCCAAATGTGGGGTATTGTTTTACTCGGGAGAAATTGCGTTACAAATTTTGTGGTGCTTTTTCTCCTTCAGTCCTTGTGGAAATTAGAAAAAATTAGCTAAACCTACATTTTCTTTGAAAAAATGTAGATTTTAATTTTCATGTCCTAATTACAATAATTTCTGTAAAAAACCTCTGTGGCCAAAATACTAACTATACCCCTAGATAATTTCCTTGAGGTGTGTAGATTCCCAAATGGGGTCACTTTTGGGGGATTTCCACTGTTTTGGCACTGCAAGAGCCCTTCAAACCTGGCATGGTGCCTAAAATATATTCTAATGAAAATAAAGTCCCAAAATCCACCAGGTGTTCCGTTGCTTCTGAGGCCTGTGCTTCAGTCCATTACCGTACTAGGGCCACATGTGGGATATTTCCTAAAACTGCAGAACCTGGGCAATAAATATTCAGTTGCATCTCTCTGGTAAAACTTTCTGTGTTACGAAAAACATGGATTAAAAATAAATTTCTGTAAAAAAATATGAAATTTGTAAATTTCACCTCTACTTTGATTTAATTCCTGTGAAACGTCTAAAGGGTTAATAAACTTTCTAAATGCTGTTTTGGATACGTTGAGGGGTGAAGTTTTTAAAATGGGGTGACTTTTTGGGGGTTTCTAATATATAAGGCTCTCAAAGCCACTTCACAACTGAACTGGCCCCTGTAAAAATAGCCTTTTGAAATTTTATTTAAAATGTGAGAAATTGCTGCTAAAGTTCAAAGCCTTGTAACGTCCTAGAAAAATAAAAGAATGTTCAAAATACTATGCCAATCTAAAGTAAACATATGGGGGACGTTAATTAGCAACAATTTTGTGTGGTATTACAAGCAGATACATTTAAATTGAGAAAAATGCTAATTTTTGCCATTTTTTGCTAAATTTTGGTGTTTTTCACAATTAAATACTGAACGTATCGAGCAAATTTTGCTAGTAACATAAAGTCCAATGTGTCACCAGAAAACAATCTCAGAATCGCTTGGATAGGTAAAAGCATTCGAAAGTTATTACCACAAAAAGTGAAACATGTCAGATTTGAAAAATAAGGCTCTGTCAGGAAGGTCATAAGTGGCCAATGAGGGAAGGGGTTAAAGAAATAAATCCATGTGAGAGTTTAAGGCCCAGTTCACATGGAGTTTTCTGGCACTGATTTTGACGTGGAAACCGCGTCGAAATCGGCACCAAAATACATCCAAAATTAAATGATTTCAATGGGAGGCAGAGGCTTTTTTTTCACCAGGCGACTTTCATCCGCTCGCAGGGAAAAAAAGAGGTTCCACCTATGACCTCCCATTGACAACAATGGGAAGCAGAAAAAGCGCTTTCCGCTGCATTCCGCTGCATCCTCAATGGCCGCGGACGAAAAACACCTCGAAAGCCGTGGCAAAAAGGCGTCAAAACATATATAATGTATAATCTGTATAAAAGATTGAGTAAGGGGAATAAAGGCAACTTTCTAATATATGGTCTTTAGAATTTCTGCCTTGTTTAATCGCATTGTTAAACCTCCCCCCCATCCATGTTAGCCAAGTCTTCTCCCTGAGCAGCACACTGGAAATGGCTGCTAATGGAGGGGCATGTGACGTGACCCCGGCCATCAGCAGCTCCAATTGAAATGCACAAGTATACGCTGGTTTCCTGGTCATCCAGGACCTTTGCAAGCGCAGATGAATGCATCCATGGGCTAAATTATTATGACTATGCACGATGCCAGTCATGTGACCCCCCACACATTATGTGACCACTGGCATTAAGTCAGCAACAGGGTTACATGACATACAAGTGAATAGGATTAATGAGGAACAACTACGCGTTTTAAATTATGCATCTATTTATTTTTCAATTTTAAAAACTTTCCTGGGTCGGCTATATTGGATATACACCGATTCTGTATTGTCAGCATAGATAGTGCAGCAGGATGTGTGTGCTTTATGGCAGCTAAATGAATGGGAGTCAATTGAAAAAAAATAGCAAAATACTAATGCAGTCTAGAGAACGTGATAAAGTCCTACCACCTCCCCTAGAGACCAAGGAGTCACAAGGGAGATGCACATAGAGGCTTATCTGTGTGTACAGTGCCTTATCTAGACCTCCAACAGTACAATAGTGCTGTTATTAAAACTTCTACCTTCTGTTCATCTTATCCCAGTCTACACAGAAAAGCTTCGTTCACATGTGCGTCAGGGTCCCTTTCTGACGTTCTGTCGAAGCTTCCCGTCAGAACTGGACCCTGACTGAAACAAACGGAAATCCTAGGTTTCCATTTGCACCATCATTGATTTCAATGGTGACGGATCCAGTGCCAATGGTTTACGTTTGTCTTAGTTGTGCAAGGGTTCCGTCGTTTTGAAGGAATGAATAGCATAGTCGACTACGGTATTGATTCTGTCAAAATAATGGAACCCTTGTACAACTGACACAAACGGAGACCATTGGCACCCGATCCGTCACCATTGAAATCAATGGTGATGCAAACAGAATTCCGTTTGTTTCAGTCAGGTTCCCATTGCGACGGGAAGCTCCAACAGAATGTCAGAACGGGACCCTGATGCAGATGTGAATGAAGCTTAAGCTGCAGGAAACAGGAAGTGTCCATTTATATACAGTCTTGGCCAAAAGTTTTGAGATTGACACAAATTTTGGTTTTCACAAAGTTTGCTCCTTCAGTTTTTATAGTGGCAATTTGCATTAACTCTAGATTCTTATGAAGAGTGATCAGATGAATTGCAATTAATTACAAAGTCATTCCTTGCCATGAAAATAAACTTAATCCCAAAAAACGCATTTCGACTGCATTTCAACCCAGCAACAAAATGACCTGCTAAAATAAATTCTGTGACAGTGAAAATCAGATAGAACCCACAAGACCTGCCATTTTAGAGAAGCTCTGACCCAGTAATCTAGGGTTGCACGATGCATGGAAATATTGCACCCTCAAACGGTTCATTACTGTTAATTTATGTATTTTGATACTATTCTGTGTGGCCGCACAGCTTAGTATTGCAACACATAAAGTTAATCAGAGCGGGGCTGCGGCTGTATAATACAGCCATTGCCCCTCCCTAGTTGCACTAATGAGCAACGGCACTGAAGACAGAACATGGCGGGCACATTGCAAAACACCCCCATGTTCTGTCTTCAATGACGGCCCCGCCACTCATTAGTGCAGCAGCGGCCGCATCTCATCATGCTGACCGCGTGTGCACACTTGTTGTCAGGAGCAGGGCAATGGCTGTATTACACAGCCACAGCCCTGCATGGAAATATCGTTACTATTTTGATGCCATGCACCCTCAAACGGTTCAATACCGTTAATTCATGTATTTCGATACTAAGCTGTGCAGCAAAGTCTTTTATACAAAGTATTTTCTGCCTGCAAAATACTCTGTGTGAACTAGGCCTAAGACCCCATGCACGTGACCGTATTTTTATCTATCCGTAAATACTGTCCGTAAAAACGGATCCGTAGTTGTCCATAACTCATCCTTATATAGGGAGGGGTGTCTGTAAATACGGTACGTATTGCATCCGCATTTGATCCGTATATATACAGATCCGTAAAAAAAGAGGGAGGCTGCAAATTATGTCACCAACATGTTGCATAGCAACGCTTCCGTAAATACGGACAGTTTACGGATGCACATCCATAGTCGTTCGTATTTAGGGAAGCACCCATAGGCTTCTATGGGATAGTCCGCGCCGTAATTACGGACAAGAATAGGACAGGTTCTATAATTTTTTCAGCACGGACACCCATCAGTAAAAATACTGAAAGTGTCCGTGGCCAATAGAAATTAATGGGTCCGTAATTGCGTATGAAATATACGGTTGTGTGCATGGGGCATAAAAAAAATATCTAAAATAATATCTAAAGTTTATGCTCAGATAAATCTGTAAAATTTTTAAAATAAGATAAAGCTACTGTTATTTTAATTTACTGTTCGGCTCGTGTAAAAATGCAATAAAAAAATTAAAATAATAATTTCACCCTGGTGTTATAAAAAAAAAAATGTCCTTTAAATTGATCACATTTTGTAAATTCTTTAATGGAATACTAGAAAAGTTGTAATCACTGCTTTAGAATACATTTCAAAGAAATGTCTAAGCAGCATGATTGCTTTCAGTATACAAGAGCCAGAATGAGTAATCATCCTCTTACAGTGATTATATAGAGATGAAGCCACTGTCAATGTATACCATAGAGCTTATGAATAGCACACCTGTACCTTTCCTCATATACAATCATTAATTTAAATACCTTTGTCAGTCTAAGCTAGCTCCACAAGCAGATATGCAAAGCAAATTGATGTGTTAAAGAGGCACTTAACCGAAGCAGTGACCATAATTATTGTAATGTCTTTAATGTATAACAAGTTAGAGTATTATAGATTATATGGTTTCCATCCAATAGAACAAAATAATGAGGCTTTCTGATGTTCTAGTGTACTGATGTCATAATGAAACAAGCTTCAGGTTACTTTTAGGACTGACATTGCTAATTGACCTTGATATCTGCCCCATCAATTGCTGTCAATTGTCATGATCTTCTAGGTTTTCAAATTGAAACCACATCTGACAATTATAATTTCCTTTGGTTCCTGATTTGTCACATATCTAAGCCACTTGTCAAGGTTACCTTGGTTTTTTCAAACACTTATGGCACCTGACCTTGATGTCTGACTTGTCACTTACCAGGGTCAACCCGGCTTTTCACATTCAAAAATGTCTCGATGATCATGATTACATTTAAAAATGTTTCTTCTTTCTAGGTCTGCTATAAAAAAAAAACAACTAATTATAATAAATATATGTGCATATGGTTCTTGTATTGGAGTGAGGTACAACGGGCTACGGTTGGCCCAAAAAAAATGCAGTTGTTTTCATTTAGTGACCCCAAACATTTAACACTGTATACTCATTCACTGCTATCCTAACAAAAAGAAGATTAGAAATCCACAATTATAGGTTAACTAAATAGATGGAATTCTGTATTCTCCATTGCACTTGAGGTTCTCGAAAAAGGGCAAGGAGAAAATGACAGCTCAGCAATTGTTTAATTACACACCTTCCAGCATGACCCATTTTTACTGTAAGGCAACGATCTACCTCCATCGTTTCTGCTGATTTCCCAAATGCAATAACCTGAGTTAAATTAAATAATTAATGTTAAGCACCTTTAACATCAATTATTTAATTTCATACAGGTGATTGCATTTGTGATGTAGAATTAATTCAGCATGTATTCCTGTAAAATATGAAATACATCGTTCAGCCATAACATTAAAACTACTGATAGGTGACATAAATGACATTGATTATCTTCTTACAATTGCATCTGTCAAGGGGTGGGATATATTACGCTGGGGATAGACATAGGGGCAGATTTATTAAGTCTGGCGTTTCATATACCAGTCTTAATATAAAGGATCGATGGAGTAAGATGTGCCTAATTTAATAAAAAATTAGGCACATCTCTGGCCACCCGGGAGCCTAAGGCTGGGTTCACACGAGCACATTAACGTCCGTAATGGACGGACGTATTTCAGCCGGAAATCCCAGACCGAACTCAGTGCAGGGAGCCGGGCTCCTAGCATCATAGTTATGTACGATGCTAGGAGTCCCTGCCTCTCCGTGGAACTACTGTCCCGTACTGAAAACATGATTACAGTACGGGACAGTTGTCCTGCAGCGAGGCAGGGACTCCTAGCATCGTACATAACTATGATGCTTGGAGCTCGGCTCCCTGTACTGAGTTCGGTCCGGGATTTCCGGCCGAAATACGTCCGTCCATTACGGACGTTAATGTGCTCATGTGAACCCAGCCTAAAAGGGAAATCTATACCAGCTAAGAGCTGGCGTAGATTTCTGCCAGTTTCTAGGAAATTTGTCGAGCTGTGATAGGCCATGCCCCCTTTCATGAAGCCCCACTACATAAAAAGACAAAAGTGTCAAAAGTTTTTGTTCAAATTGCGACTTTTCTACTCTATAAATCTGGCATAGAGTGCTTAATAAATCTGCCCCATAGATTTTTTATTTTTTTTAAGTGAGCAATAAATCGCTGACTATATAAATGCATTAGCATTAGGATAGGGCCATTTATATCACTACAAAAAAAATTGTGGTGATATCGCTGTGATAAATCGTTGTCCATAGGAATGCATTGACTTTCAAGAAAATAGATATTATATATCCATAATTGCTCCAGTCAAGCAATTTGCTACCGATTTTTATTTATTTTTTTAAATCACTTCATGCTGGAATTTTAGAGCAACACACTTGGGAGGAGCGATTTTGAAGAGATTTTTAAGCTACTCAATGAATTCCTATTTACAGTGATGTATAGCTCGCCACAAAACAAAAGTCTAGGTCTAGCCCCCAGCCTAAGGCAGCAAGTGAACAGTCAGTTCTTGAAGTTGATGTGTTGGAAGCAGGAAAAATGAGCAAGTGTAAGGATCTGAACGACTTTGCCAAGGACCAAATTGTGATGTCTAGATTACTGTAGGATTGTCACGATACCAGAATTCGGACTTTGATACCGATACTTTGTGTAGTATTGCGATTCTCGATAACAAAACGATACTTTGCCAACAATAATAAAATAAGTCCTTCCGTTTTGTGATGTGAGGCACATGGTGTGAGGAATTTTCAACCTCCATGTGCCTCACAATTATAGTAACCCATCATGTTTCTCACATTATGGACAACATTGGGTTAATGTGTGTGGTACATGATGGGGTTAATTACTATTAATATGAGACACATGAAGGCTCAAAATTTATGATACGCCTCACATTAATAAGTGGAAGAAAGCAGTTTTTATTATATTTTTACAGCGTACATATCAAAAATGACACTATAAATTTTGTTGTCCAGTTTATTACTGTCACGACAACACCGAATGTGTGTATGTTTTATGTTTTGAAACTTTTATTTGAATGTTTATTGTAAAAAAAAGTGTTTATTTTTTATTTTATTTAACATTACTTTATTTATTTTTAATTTTTATACAGCCATTGCTCTGCTCCTGATATCAAGTGTGCGCACGAGGTCAGCATGATGTGATGCGGCCGGCGCTGCACTAATGAGCGGCGGAGCCGGCACTGAAGACATAACATGGGGGCATTTTGCAGTGTGTCCGCCATGTTCTGTCTTCAGTGCCAATACTCATTAGTGTAGAGCCACATGCATCACATAATGCTGACCGCACGCGCACACTTGTTGTTAGGAGCGGGGCAATGGTTATATTACACAGCTGCAGCCCTGCTATGACTAAATTCATGTATTGCAATACTAAACTGTGCGGCCGGTATTGAACCGTCTGAGGGTGCACGGCATCTAATTAGTATTGATCATGCATCATGCAACCCTAGATTACTGGGTCAGAGCATCTCCAAAATGGCAGTTCTTGTGGGTTGTATCTGGTTTGCACTTATTAGTTCCTTCCGAAAATGGTCCAAGGTAGAACAAGTGATGAAGTGGCAACAATTTTGATTTGATTGGAAGTTATGGAAACAGCTGAGCTTACTGTGCTCCACTGTTTCTGTAACTCACATTCACTTCTCCCACTATGGGGGTTGTGGAAAGCACATTGAGCTTGGCGGCAACCCCTTCACTTATTCTCTGTCTGGACCAGCTCTGAGAAATCGTTTTTAGGAGATAGGTGCAGGTTGTAGAGGTGAGACATCCATCTATCAGACATTTATGGTATATTCTGTGCATATGCCATAAATGTCAAAGATGGGAATACCCATTTAAGTGAAACTCTATCCATCTAGTAGGAAGTCTAGAGAATGCACACACCTATATCTTGTGTCCACTGTTAGCCTTTGTGTACTTTCATGAACTACGTCCATCAACTTTGAAGTTTTCTTATATTTTGTATTTGCTGTCTACTTAATTAAACTGCGGAAGCAAGTACTGCTGTTCAGTAAAATTGAATATGCTGAGCCTCTATGTTTAAAGTAATATAAACAGTATGTTTTCTCTGAGCATTGTTTGCTATTAAAATATCTCAACAGTTCATAAATCTTGGTAAATGGATATTACTAAACACAACATCAAAGGAATAAATTTCATTTGTTTATTTTCAATTTGCACAACAGTATAATGTTGGTAAAGCAAGCCATGGATTTATAATTAACATGGAAAACAAACAAGAAATGGGCTTAAATTTATTTCCCTTGTCTAATGTTGTGAATGTATTTCTCGCTGGAATATCTGGTGTCTCTCTTGTGGAAGACTGAAGGATTTTTCTAAGAGTTTAGGTGGGACACCTTCAAACTGTAGGACATTAATGAAGTTATGCACATATTATTTATATAAGGATGCAATATATCATGCCGACCACTAGAGGCCAGACACGGAATATGCTGTTGACCAAAAAGGATTGTTTGTACAGGAAAAAAAAATTAAAAACGAAATGAGATTTGCCGCACATTTACTATCCATATGAGAGCAGAGGTCAGATGCTTTACCAATTCATTATCCATATCAACAAAGAAAAACTGTACAGATAATCACCACCTTATATAGATTAATTTTCTTTAGGATGAGCCATTTCATAACAGACATACTATTATAGCCCTAGATCTATGTTAGTGACCTTGTCTGCTTGAAGTGCACCCTGGCAGACAGGGTGGAACTATTAAATATGATAGATAATCAGTTGCTAATATCTTTCAGCATGTAACATCCTAGAAATATAGAGATATAAGACATATGAAATCAATGGACTCCTTAGCTATTGGCAAAAATTTTTTTTATCTCGGATTAACGTTGTTGGTATTGCAATGGTTGGGTTTACATGCAATGTCCAACAACATTCATGAGCTGTTGTAGAAACTCACCCAACGGGCTGCAGTGGGGGAAACAATGGGTCACGCAGGTTGGATATTATTTGCCATATTCTAATATTGCTGGAGTAATCTGGACTTTCTATACATTTTTTAAACTGCATTGTATATTCAGTTATATTAACTATATAGCTTTAAGTATAATTGGCATAATAGCGTGGCAGGTGTAATTATTTACTCATAAAAATGTGAGAAAACCCATTGGGAAGCTTCTACATCTAAACACGCTGACCCCATACGGATGACAGGTTTTAAGAACGAAGGTACAGAACAGCGCTCTCGTTCAGGGAAACTAGATGTCTTTATTAATATGGTACAATGCATTTCGAAGATGAGCCAGCTTCTTTTTCAAGAACCTTAAGGCCAGGATCACACACACGCCGTTTTTGTGGAATTTTCTGGCTGTTTTTTTGTCCCAAAGCTAGAAGTGGGTCCAAATAGAAGGAAAGGTGTAAACTAAAGACTGATGCCTCCCCTTTTTTTGAGTCAAATTCTGTGTTTGGCTCAAAGAACTGAGCCAAAAACTGCATCAAAACTGTGTGTGTGATCTTGGCCTTAGTCAGCATCGAGATGCGTTGTACTTTATCAATAAAAATTCCTGGTATTCCTAGAAGAGAGAGCTTTGCTGTATCTTAGTTCTTGAAACCTGTTGGCCATCTGGTTTCAGTGCTATGAAAAGCCTCCGACAAAGTCTTTTTTGCCCTTTCGTGACTCAAAGGTTTGTCTTGTGTTGTACTCTAAAAGGTGTTGAATTATGGTTGCCACTCATTTCTTGTTTCTCTCCCCATTAAAAAGTAGACATGAAATTAAGTGCTGAACTTGATAGCCATTGAAAAGATCTATCAGAATTATGCCTTGTATACAAAGTCAAAGAAAAGTTCATACATATATAGAGAAGTGGTTACTCTCGATCCATCATAACAAGTGCTCAGCTCAGGAAGTTCTTTCTCTAGTCAGGTGCCTATTAATTGTTTGATCCAAGGTAGTCACATTGTTGCATGTACCTATAGGCGATGTTACTGTCTCTACTGAAGAAAACAATGGGGGATATGTATCAAAACTAGTGCAAAGGAAACATGGAGTACAGAGTCCATTTTTCTTTGCACAAGTTTTAAAACATCTCCCCCAATGGGTCTAATTTATTAAACCTGTCTAACAGAAAACTGGCCTTGTTGCCCAAAGCAACCCATCAATTTTGCTTTGGAAAAGTTAACGCTGCACTGTGATTGGTTGATACCGGCACTAAGACCAGTTTGTTCTTTATGATTAAAGAGGCCCATATGCTTAAGACATACTGTTCTCCCATGGGAGATGTTTACTCTATAGGAACCCCAACTTGTTTTACTTTATATACAGATATACAGGGAATAATGAACCAAGCAACTTGCTGATGAGTCACCTTTTATTAGCAAATATTTTCATCAGTTTTTGATGTTCCATACAGTTATGTGGTATTACAATTTTAGTATGTCCTCCTGAAGTATAACACAATTATTGATTTGAGTGATTTTATGCTTAGCAGGGATAGAAATGATCTATTCTTACCTGTACATCAAAAAATAACTGAACTGTGTGAGCTATTTGGAAAGCTAAATATATTTATTTCTTAATAAAGATGTTTCAGAAACAGTGTTTTGAGTGTTTCCTTGTGTGTTTTGTCATGTTTTGCCCTTGAGAAGGCTTTAACATTAGTTTTGATGTGGGTCAGTTTCTACTTCTGTAGCCTCCGGCAAAGAAATTGTCATCTAAATTGTCAGCTCCTGCTTTATATCTGTCATCAGCAGATGTTATCCTCATGAGTCTTAGAAGTTGTCCTTTTGGGAATCTCTTTCTTACAAGGGTTTGTTAAAGCTTAAAGCTAGTAATACATTATTATGTTCACCTGACTTGGTTTATAAATCTGTTTATAAGAAAAAAAACATGTTGTAATTGGGCTTGGACTTCAAAGTAACTAGTCCCTATTAAACGTCTTAAAAAATGAGTTTGTTTAGCTAAGGTGTTAGCATAAATTTAGTGACTAAATGGAAATAAAATAGTTGAAAAAAATGTATCATGTAAGACTATTTAGTACCTAGATAGCCTCAGAAATGTTTTCCCGAGACCTTCAGATGCATGATAAAGGACACCTGATGGCCATTATGTATGTAAAAATCAATAAAATGGTTATTAACTCAGCTGTGTGGTGGCTCCGTGGTTAGCACTGTTCCCTTGCAGAACTGCAATCCTAGTTTTGAATCTGACCATTGAGTTTATATTCTATCCTCCTATCTGTATGGAGTTTATACGATCTCCCCATATTTGCGTAGGTTTCCCCAAAAACATACGGTATGCTGGTGCTTATAACACTAGTAATAGTATAGCAATAGAAAATAAATGTAATTAATAAGATACCTTGTTAGTCCCCAAGCATGCAGGACTATCAGAAACGTACTATAGCATATTTGGTTTAAAGCAACTGTCCAGTTGTGAGCTAAAAAAATTAATGTGTAGGTATCTATAGGTGCCGGTCACCTATTTATTGCCCGCAGTTCTTGCTGCTTGGCTTCAGTGAATATAATTCCGAGCTAATTGTCTACTGGGTAGTCTGAGATTCACCTCCTGTCTCATCATTGGTTCAGACTGCCTCACTCTTCCTCCCCACTGCAGCTTTGCCTCTTTATATTTGCTAGTGTGTGTAAATACAAGCCTCAGCAGGCTCACCAGGAGTCAGTGCAAGGAGAGCTGACTTCTATTACATCAAGAAAAAAATTATATAGTTAAATTCAGATGTATCAGTCGCCACCTTGACTAGGGCAGTATCGTACCGCAATAGGGGAAGTGTTACAAAAAGTTCGCTCACCACATATCCACTGCGTTTCTGTTGCGTTTCCACTGCGTTTGTATTGCGTTTGATTGATGCGAGTTGGTGTGAATAAATCCGAGTGCTGCAGGTGCTTGAAGATATTCCCAAACTGGTCCTGTGTCGACAGCAGGTAATCAAGGCAATAGTGGTATATAGTGAAGGTATATCCAGCACTCAAAATAAAACTTGTAAGGTTTATTTGGCCATATTTAAAACAAGGAAGTTAAAACAAAAAATCCCGGGACCACGCTTACGCGTTTCAGACCAGTGGGGTCAATTGGGCAGCTTCTAGATCTTTAGTCAGTGGGTCAATAATAGACTACTAAACAACTAGTGAGAAAAGAGGATTATCAGGTTATTGCCACTCGTGAATATGTATATTTAGTATGCCCTGTGCAGCTAGGAGAGGAAAATATGTCTTTTCATTTGAATAAAAAGTTTGGGTTCACACTGTTGCCAGTTTGATCTTCCTGAAATGACAGATGATTGAAATGGTGACGAAGGTCTGTATGACTTTGATGTTGGCAATGAATACGTTGTTCAGGATGATTGAGAATGTGTGGATAAAATTCCAAACCTATGTTAAACCAGAACTTGACAGCATTGAATAAGGCCAATACGTTCTGATTGACCTTTCATCGCAAGTCGGTGGTATAAGTGCATTAAATGTTGTTGAAAAATGACATGAATGAAATCAGTGACAGAAGGAATCGCAATAAACACACTGAACGAAACTCTAAATAAGACTCAGAAAGATTTAAGGGAGACGTTAATATGAAGCCCCATCCACTCTTTCGTACACATTTGTATAGTTCAGAAAAAATTGAACAGAGTTATATAAATTCACATTTCAATTCCCTATTTTTCAAAGTATTTATGACAGAAAACTAGGGTATATATATTGATTCATTTCCATTAAAGAGTTTGGCCACTTTATTAATAATCTGTACAAAAGATTAACTAAGGCTTCGCTCACATCTGCGTCAGGGTTCCATTCTGACGTTAAGTCGGAGCGGAACCCTGACTGAGATAAACGGAAACCATGTTTCCGTGTGCATCATCATTGATTTCAATGGTGAAGGATCCGGTGCAAATAGTTTCCGTTTGTCCAGGTTGTGCAAGGGTTCCGTAGTTTTAACGGAATCAATACCATAGTCAGAACGGAACCCTGACGCAGATGTGAACGTAGCCTAAGGAGAATAAAGGCAACTTTCTAACATATAGTGTTTACATTTTCTGCCTTGTTTAATCGCATTGTGAATCCCCGCCATCCATGCTAGCCAAGTCTTCTCCCTGAGCAGCACACTGGAAATGGCTGCTAATGGAGGGGCATGTGACGTGACCCCGGCCATCAGCAGCTCTAATTGAAATTCACTAGAATACGCTGGTTTCCTGGTCATCCAGGACCTTTGCAAGCGCAGATGAATGCATCCATGGGCTAAATTATTATGACTATACATGATGGCAGTCATGTGACCCCACCCCCCCCCCACATTATGTGACAACTGGCATTAAGTCACCAACAGGGTTACATGATATACAAGTGAATAGGATTAATGCTGGAATAATGAGGAACGACTACTTCGCTGTGCGTGTATTTAAGATCAAAACCAAGTTTTTGCGCAAATTGCAACTTTTGTAGAGCAGAACATAGATTTCTGAATAAATTCAACCCATGAGTTTGTTAATTTTTATTTATTTTTTTAAATATTGCAGTTATTTTTTTTATTTTAAAAACTTTTCTGGGGCCGCCATATTGGATATACACCCTTTCTATATTGTCTGTATAGATAGTGCAGCTGTAAAGGATCTGCCAGACACGGCTTCTGTGTCGACGCCCGTGGTTAGTCAGTCTGCACCTGCTCCTAAGTCTGAGAGAGTGACACGATCTTCTACCAGTCAGGCTGGGAGGCTGAGGAGTGGGAGAGCCTATCACAGCCTGGCCAGACGGAGCTAGCTCCCGCCCTCTGTCTATTTATAACTGCATTTCCTGCTCCTCCTTTGCCTGTGATTCTTTTCTGTTTCCTGGCTCTGCTGCTCCTGCTATGATTATTGACCTTGCTTCATTTTTGACCCTGGCTTTACTGACTACGCTCCTGCTCTGCGATTTGTACCTCGTGCACTCCTGATTTGACTCGGCTCGTTCACTACTCTTGTTGCTCACTGTGTTGCCGTGGGCAACTGCCCCATTTCCCTTAGCTTCTGTGTACCCTTGTCTGTTTGTTTGTCTGTCGTGCACTTATTGAGCATAGGGACCGTCGCCCAGTTGTACGCCGTCACCTAGGACGGGCCATTACAAGTAGGCAGGGCCTGAGTGGCGGGTAGATTAGGGCTCACCTGTCTGTCTCCCTACCCCGTCATTACAGCAGCAGGATGTGTGTGCTTTACGGTAGCTAAATGAATGGGATTCAATTAAAAAAAATAGCAAAATACTAATACAGTCTAGAGAACGTGATAAAGTCCAACCACCTCGACTAGAGACCAAGGAGTCACAAGGGAGATGCATATATATATATATCTGTGTGTACAGTGCCTTATCTAGACCGCCAGCAGTACAATAGTGCTGTTATTAAATCTTCTGCCCTCTGTTCATCTTATCACAGTCTACACAGAAAAGCTGATAAGTAAGTTGCAGAAAAGAGGAAGTGTCCATTTACTGTGCAGTCTTGGCCAACATTTTTGAGACTGTGACACGAATTTTGGTTTTCCAAAGTTTGTTGCTTTAGTTTGTATAATGACAATTTCCATTAACTCTAGATTGTTATGAAGAGTAATCAGATGAATTGTAATTAGTTGCAAAGTCATTGCTAGTAGTCAGCGGGATGGTAATGCAGGTAAGGGAAGACAATTGGTAGGTGTAGGGATTCTATAATCAGGAAGACGGATAGAAAAATTTGTCGCCAAGACCGCCTCAACCGAGTGGTTTGCTGTCTCCCTGGTGCCAGGGTTCGGCATGTGGTGGAATGGGTGGATAAATTACTGGAAGGGGCTGGTGGTGATCCAGCTTTTGTGGTCCATGTGGGAACAAACGACAGAATACATGAAAGGTGGGGGAGCCTTGAGAATAATTTTAAAGAACTGAAGGGAAGGACCTCCAAGGTTGTATTCTCAGGAATACTGCCTGTGCCATGCACATCACAGGAAAGACTAGGGGAGCACAGGGAGTTAAATGCATGGCTTAAGTCTTTGTGTAGAGTAGAAGGCTTTGGGTTCCTAGAGCACTGGGCTGACTTTTCATTGGGGTACAAACTGTATTCTGCAGATAATTTGCACCTAAATGGAAGGGGGTCTGCTGTGCTGGGGGAGACAATTCTAGCTGGGGTGGCGGGGTATTTAAACTAGGGCTGAGGAGGGAGGTCAACGTAGAAAATAAAGGGATAGTCAGGTTAGAGAGGGGTCAGACTATATTGGTGGGGGGAGAAACAGACTGTGGTGAAAGGACTAGTCAACAGGATAAGGACATCCTTTTGTTACAAAACAGCAATGAAAATACAAATAACCAAATAATCACATTTCTGAAACTGAAAGTGAAAGAATTAAAGGCAAGTTAAAGTGTATGTTCACAAATGCCAGAAGTCTAGCAAGCAAAATGGGGGAGCTGGAGGCCTTGGTACTGGAAGAAAATATAGATATGGTTGGTGTTGCTGAAACATGACTAGACTCTTCACATGACTGGGCTGTAAATCTACAGGGTTTTACACTGTTTTGGAAAGACAGGACAAATAGGAAAGGTGGTGGTGTATGTCTGTGTAGCGTCCATGTCTGCGGGCCGTCGGGTTTACTCACCTCCAGACGCCCGCAGCCATGGATCTGTGAGCGCTGGTCCCCATCTCCTTCCCAGGAGACGCCAGCGCTCACTTCCGCTCCGGTCCTCTGTGTCCCGTAGGGTGCGTGCGCACGCTCGTGCCTGCTCTTAAAGGGCCAGCACGTGCACATGAAGAAAATCATAATCATCATCAATACACTTGATTTCCTGGACTATAAGAAGGCCCCAGCCCGTCTGATCTTTGCCTGAGTGTTGTTAGTATATCCCAAGTCTGTCTTGCAAAAGGTCCTTTAGTGTTTCCCGTTCCAGTTGTTACCCGTGCCCTGATACCTGTTCCTGTGTCCTGTGCTGTGTTCTTGTTCCTGTGCCTACTACTTGGAGTAGTTTCTACTGCACCTGTGTCATCCGCCACCTCCTGTGTCATCTGCCGCGTCCAGAGGGATTCACCATGTCTGGCGCAACCTGCGGCACCTGCTGTCATCCGCCACCTCTGGCGTTACCTGCTGCACAGACCTCCATCCGTGCCAGAGCTGCGGGCACTGTCTGGACTATCCAGGTACCCTTGTGCGGGACTTTGTATTGCTGGGGTTCCTTGTTGTTTGGCCAGCTGCCTCCTTGCTACGGCGGTGCGGTCTAGTGGGTCCACATACCCACAGATCGTGACAGTCTGTATGTGAGAAGTGATATGAAGGTGAGTGTGAACGAGACAATAGTGGGTGCAGACTGTGTGGAGGTTGAAACCTTGTGGGTGGAATTACAAAGGGAGGTAAACACTGAAAAAAATTACTTTTGGTGTAATCTATAGACCCCCCCCCCCAATATAACTGAGGAGATAGAGGATCAGCTATATAAACAAATGCAGCAGGCTGCACAAGGGGGTACTGTAGTGATAATGGGAGATTTTAATTACCGGATATTAATTGGTGTCATGGTTCGGCTTCAACTGCAAATGGGAGAAATTCCCTCAACCTGTTGCAGGAAAATTTTATGGGCCAGTTTGTGGAAGACCCCACTAGAGGTGAAGCTCTCTTGCTACGGTGGTGCGGCTTAGTGGGTCCACATACCCACAGATCGTGATAATATTCTCAGGCCATGGACCCTGCTGGTCAACCTGAGAACTTGACGACACAAGCCGTGCTGGCTAAGATGCAAGACCTCCAGCCACGGCAAGACCAACTCCTCCTGTCGGTGAATGCCATTGCCCATCGGCTGCTTGCTCCAACCACAGTCGTCACCCCACCCATTCCTGCTGTTCCTCCTGCTACACTTCCTGTCTGTACCAGTGCCGACCCCCTGTGCTTCTTGCCGCTACCTCCACGCTATGACGGAGACCCGAGGACCTGCAGGGGATTTTTGAATCAGTGCCTGATCCACTTCAGACTACATGCCAGGTCCTTCTCTTCGGATTATGTCAGGATCGCCTTCATCATCTCTCTCCTTACTGGCAAAGCTCTGGCATGGGCTAATCTTCTGTGGGAACATCAGGGACCAGAGACCCGTGACTTGCAGTGTTTTTTAGGGACCTTCCGCTCGATCTTTGAGGAACCTGGGAGAGTTTCTTCGGCAGCTGCATCTTTGCTGATCCTACACCAGGGAGACCTCTCCGTGGGCGAGTATGCCATTCAGTTCCATTTCCTGGCTGCTGAGTTTACCTGGAACAACGAGGCTTTGGTGGCCACATTCTGGCAGGGACTTTCTTCGCTCGCGATCTGCCATCTACCCTGGACGATCTTACCCTACTTGCCACCCGGGTTGACATGAGGATCTGGGAGCGTTCCCAAGAGATTTTCCTGGAGAGAGAACTTCCTAGGCTGGATTCTACTTTCCAGCAATCCTCCTCAGTCGTCCCACCAGAGGATCCTATGCAGATGAACCATGTCAAATTGTCTATCCAGGAGAAAAAAAGCAGACACACTTCTGGACTTTGTCTGTATTGCGGCCTCGGAGGCCATATTGTGCGTCTGTGTCCCCAGAGGCCAAAGAGACCCCACTGCCTAGGATTGGTTGGAGAGACAACCCTAGGTGGAAAGGTACCTAATAAAGCATTCTGTTCCAAGCTGACTATTCCTGTGACCCTAGTATCCGGTGAGAGGACGCATCAGGTTTCTGCCTATCTTGACTCTTGGTCTGCGGCAAACTTCATCCAAAAGGAGCTAGTGGATCATCTTCAGTTGCCACAGTTCCCCTGGAGACATCTTTGGCTGTTGCCTCAGTGAATGAACTGCCTCTGCCTGATCCCATCGTTTCTAAAACCAAGCCGTTGAAGCTCCAGGTTGGAGTCCTTCATTCTGAACTAATTTCTTTCCTTGTTTTGCCCAAGGCCATCAATCCTGTTCTGCTGGGCCTGCCTTGGCTTCGACTACATGCCCCAATCCTTGACTGGAATTCCAGAGAGGTTCTCCAATGGGGCTCCAAGTGTCTTGGTCGTTGTCTGTTGCAGATCCATCCTGTCCAGCCTCCTCTACCACAGTCATTGGCGGGACTGCCCCCCCCCCAGTTTGCTCAGTTTGCAGATGTTTTCAGCAAAAGGGAGGCTGAGACGCTGCCTCCACATCAGACTTATGACTGCCCCATTGAACTGGTTCCTATCTCCCCCATGACCGAGTATATCCTCTCTCCTTGCCAGAGTCTCTCTCCATGTTGGCCTGTATCAAGCAGAATTTGGAGAGGGGTTTCATACTAAAGTCTTCCTCCCCGGCCGGGGCTGGGTTCTTCTTCATTAAAAAGAAAGACGGATCCCTTCAACCCTGCATTGACTACCGAGGTCTCAACCAGATCATGGGCAAGAACAAATACCCGTTGCCACTTATATCTGAGCTGTTTGATCACATACGTGGAGCCAGATTTTTTTCTAAGCTATACCTGCAGGGGGCTTATAACCTAATCCGGATTCGCCGGGGTGACGAATGGAAGACGGCATTTAACACCCGTGACGGGCACTATGAATACCTAGTGATGCCATTCGGACTGTGTAACCCTCCCGCAGTGTTTCAGGAATTCATTAATCATATCTTCCGAGATCTTCTCTATATCTGTGTTGTTGTTTATCTCGATGATATTTTGATTTACTCCCCAGATCCGACGACTCATCGGAGGCATATCCGTCAAGTTCTACTACGATTAAGGCAGAATCGTTTATACGCCAAGCTGGAGAAGTGCATCTTTGAGAGGAGTTCTCTGCCCTTCCTGGGCTACAACATCTTGGATCAAGGTCTCAAGATGGATCCTGAGAAAGTGAAAGCTGTCCTGGAGTGGCCACGTCCTCAAGGCCTGAGGTCCATACAGCGTTTCCTGGGATTCGCCAATTTCTACCGGCCGTTTATCCCAAACTTCTCATCATTGACATCTCCTATTTCAACCCTTACCAAGAAGGGTGTGAACGCCAAGGTGTGGACCCCAGAGGCAGAGTCCGCATTTATTAGTCTCACCTACCTTCAGTCAGCTCAACGACTAAACCCCATCAAGCCAGGTGGTCGCTGTTCTTCACCCATTTCCAATTTGTGCTCCACTAGCATCCCGCTGACAAGAATGTGAGGGCCGATGCCCTGTCCAGGTCATTTGAGACGGATGACACGGTGGAGTCCCTTCAAACTATCATAGAGCAATCCTGCATTGTCACTGCCAATCCTTTGCAGATTAGAAACATTCCTCCGGGGAGGACTTTTGTTTGGTTGTCAGACAGGAGAAGAATTCTCTGATGGGGACACAGTTCTGAACTGGCAGGGCACCCTGGTGTTCGTAAAACACGAGACCTGACTGCTCGTCACTTCTGGTGGCCCATGCTGCCCAGGGATGTTGTGGAATTTGTCTCTTCTTGCACCGTGTGTGCTTCTAACAAGGGTACTCACTCCAAGTCTGCCGACCTGCTTCAACCTCTGCCTGTACCCAATGCCCCCTGGCAGCACATTGCAATGGACTTTGTCACTGACCTTACTCTCTCAGCAGGATGCAACTCTGTCTGGGTGGGGGTGGACCGGTTCTCGAAGATGGCACATTTTATCCCGCTGACCGGCCTACCTTCTGCACCCCGACTGGCGAGCCTCTTCATTCAGCACATCTTCCGCTTGCATGGCTTGCACCTTCACATTGTGTCCGATCGGGGGTTCAGTTTACCTCGAAATTCTGGAGAGCTATCTGTAAACTCCTGGATGTGTAATTGGACTTTTCCTCAGCCTATCACCCCCAGTCAAATGGGCAAGTCGAGAGGATCAACCAGATCTTGGAGAATTATCTGGCGCAACCCGCGGCACCTGCTGTCATCCGCCACCTCTGGCGTTACCTGCTGCACCGACCTCCATCTGTGCCAGAGCTGCGGGCACTGTCTGGACTATCCAGGTACCCTTGTGCGGAACTTTGTATTGCTGGAGTTCCCTGTTGTTTGGCCAGCTGCCTCCTTGCTACGGCGGTGCGGTCTAGTGGGTCCACATACCCACAGATTGTGACAGTCTGTATGTGAGAAGTGATATGAAGGTGAGTGTGAACGAGACAATAATGGGTGCAGACTCTATTTGCAATAGAGGTAAGCACTGCAAAAATTACTTTTGGTGTAATCTATAGACCACCCCCCCAATATAACTGAGGAGTTAGAGGATTAGCTATATAAACAAATGGAGCAGGCTGCACAAGGGGATACTGTAGTGATAATGGGAGATTTGAATTACCCAGATATTAATTGGTGTCATGGTTCGGCTTCAACTGCAAATGGGAGAAATTTCCTCAACCTGTTGCAGGAAAATTTTATGGGCCAGTTTGAGGAAGACCCGACTAGAGGTGAAGCTCTGTTGGATCCGGTCATTTCTAATAAAGCAGAGCTTGCTGGGAATGTCAATGTTCATGAAAACCTCGGTAACAGTGATCACAATATAGTTATATTTTACATGTACTGTAAAAAACAAACACAGGCTGGGAGGGCAAAAACACTTAATTTTAAGAAGGCCAATTTCCCCAAGATGAGGGCTGCAATTCAGGACAGTGCAATTCAGAATTTCAATTCTACTTTGGGTAATTATAGTGCAAGATTTATTCCTATAGGTAGCAAGTATAAAGTACTAAAATTAAACCCCACACGGCTTACACCTTCTGTAAAAAGGGCAATACATGACAAAAAAAATGGCATTTAACAAATACAAATGTGAGAGTACAGCTGTAGCCTTTTTAGGTTATAAAGAGCTTAATAAAAACTGTAAAAAGGTAATAAAATCAGCAAAAATACAAAATGAAAGGCGGGTGGCCAAGGATAGTAAAACAAATCATTCAAAAATTATTCAAGTATATAAATGCAAAAAAGCCAAGGTCTGATCATGTAGGACCCCTAGATAGTGGTAATGGGGAGTTGGTAACAGGGGATCAAGGGAAGACAGAGTTACTAAATGGGTTCTTTAGCTCTGTATATACAACAGAAGAAAGAGCAGCTGATATAGTCGGTGCCAGTGCTGTTAACCCCTACCCGCACGAGGAAGTAATTGTACGTCGTCGCGGGAGGTTACTTCCCGCACGACGACGTACAGTTGCTGAGTTTTTCCCGGTGCACACTGTCGGTGACAGTGTGCACCGGGATCCGGGAGGTCAGCTGTCGCCGACAGCTGACACTCCACTCTTGCCGGCCAGCGGTCCTTTGCCGCTGATTTCGGCGAATTAACCCCTTAAATTCGGCGATCGGCAAAGTTTCTAACATATCGGCAGACCCCGGTCCGAAATCGCGGGGTTTGCCGATAGTTGGTATGGCAAATGGAAGCCAAACAATGGCTTCCGTGTCTGCCATGGACGGAAGCCCATCAGGACCAACCTTCGGCTGGTCCTGATAGGCTTCCTGTCAGAGTGACAGGAAGTCACTGTGTCGTTCCCGATGCACACTATCGGCGACAAGCTGTGCATCGGAATATGGAGATCAGCTGTCCCCGACAGCTGACACTCCAGTGTTGCTCATCGCCGCTGATTTCGGCAATTAACCCGTTACATGCGGGGCTTGATTGCGATCTCCGCATGTAGGGGGTTTGTAGCACATCAGCAGCCCCCATGCAATCGTGGGGGCTGCTGATGCTTGTGATGGCATCCGGAGGCCAGGCAACGGCCTCCGGGTCTGCCATGTATGGAAGCCTATGAGGATCAGCCTCTGCTTATCCTCGTAGACCAACTGTCAGAGTGACTGGGGTAGTGTGATGTATTCTAGCAGTGATCAGAGCTGCAGGTCAAAAAAATAAAGTGTAAACAGTAAAAGAAAAGTTAATAAACAAAAAAATAAAGTGTAAAAAGTAAAAAAAGTTAATAAAAATGTTTTATAAAAGTGTAAAAATAAGTTTTTGTTTACCTATAATAACTCATTTATTATAGAGAAAAAATGAAAACATTAAAAAAAAAAGTACACATATTTGGTATCACCGTGTTCGTAACGACCCAAACTATGAAAATATAATGTTAATTTTTCCCGAAATTCTGAAATGGTGAACGCCGCAAACAAAATAAACGGAAAACTATGTCAGCATCGCTATTTTTTGGTCACCACCCCTCCCAAGATATAGAATAAAAAGTGATCAAAAAGTCGCATTTACCCCAAAATAGTACCAATAAAAACTACAACCCGTCCCGCAAAAAACAAGACCTCCCACAGATTTTTTTGACCAAAAAGTTACGGCTCAGAATAGCGTGTCTCAGAAAATAAATTATTTTATAGAAACGTAATTTTATTGTGCAAACGCTGGAAAACGTAAAAAAAGACTATACACATATGGTATTGGCGTAATCGTACCGACCCGCAGAATAAAGTAAAATGTAATTTATTGGCGCACGGTGAACGCTGTAAGAAATAAAGAATTTAAAGCGCCAAAATCGTTGTTTTTTGGTCACCTTAGCTCTAAAAAAGATCCTGTGGGGTCAAAATGCTCACTATACCCCTAGAAAAATTCATTGAGGGGTGTAGTTTCCAAAATAGGGTAACTTTTGGGGGGTTTCCACTGTTTTGGTCCCTCCGGGGCGTTGCAAACCCGACATGGCACTGAAAACCAATCCATCAAAATCTGCGCTCCAAAATCCAAAAGGTGCTCCTTCCCTCCTGAGCCTTGCTGTGGGTTCAAATATCAGTTTACAACCACATATGGGGTATTGCCGTAATCGGGAGAAATTGCTCTACAAATGTTGGGGTGTTTTGTCTCCTTTATTCCTAGTAAAATTAAAAAATTCTATATTTCCACAGAAAAATAGGTGATTTTCATCTTCACAGACTAATTCCACTAAATTCTGCAAAAAAACTGTGGGGTCAAAATGCTAACTATACCCCTAGAAAACTGCCTTGACGGGTGTAGTTTCCAAAATGGGGTCACTTTTGGGGGGTTTTGACTGTTTAGGTACCACAAGACCTCCTCAAACCCGACATGGTGCCTAAAATATATTCCTAAAAAAAGGAGGCCACAAAATCCACTGGGTTCTCCTTTGCTTCTGAGACCTGTGCTTCAGTCCATTAGGACACTAGGGCCACATGTTGGATATTTCTAAAATCTGCAGAATCTGGGCAATAAATATTGAGTTGCGTTTCTCTGGTAAGACCTTCTGTGTTACAGATTTTTTTTATTACAAATTAATTTCGGCAAAAAAAATTAAATTTGTAAATTTCACCTCTACTTTTCCTTAATTCCTGTGAAACGCCTAAAGGGTTAAAATACTTTCTGAATGGGGTTTTGAATACCTTGAGGGGTGCAGTTTTTAAAATGGGCTCACTTATGGGGACTTTCTTATATAGAAGGCCCTCAAAGCCACTTCAGAACTGAACTGGTCCCTGAAAAAATGGCCTATTGAAATTTTCTTGAAAATATGAGAAATTGCTGCTAAAGTTCTAAGCCTTGTAAGGTCCTAGAAAAATAAAAGTACGTGAAAAAAAATGATGCAAACATAAAGTAGACATATGGGGGATGTTAACTAGTAACTATTTTGTGTGGTATTACTATCTGTTTTACAGGCTAACACATTTAAATTTATAAAAATGGTAATTTTTGCAAATTTTTGCTAAAATTTTAAATTTTTCACAAATAAATATTGAATTTATCGACCAAATTGTTTTACTAACATAAAGTACAATATGTCACGAGAAAACAATCTCAGAATCACTTGGATAGGTAAAAGCGTTCCGGAGTTATTACCACATAAAGTGACACATGTCAGATTTGAAAAAATCATCTGTGTCCACAAGGCCAAAACAGGCTGTGTCCTAAAGGGGTTAATATATCAGTTGATGTACTGAATTGGATGAATGTAGATATGGTCCAAGCTAAATTAAATAAAATAAATGTACACAAAGCCCCGGGACCAGATGGGTTACACCCTAGAGTTCTTAAGGAGCTTAGTTCAGTTATTTCTGTCCCCCTCTTCATAATATTTAGAGATTCTCTAGTGATTGGTATAGTGCCTAGGGAATGGCGCAGGGCAAATGTGGTGCCTATTTTCAAAAAGGGATCTAGGTCTTCCCCGGGTAAGCTTAGACCAGTAAGCTTAACATCCATCGTGGGGAATATATTTTAGGGGCTATTGAGGGACCATATACAGGATTATGTGACAAAAAATAGTATTACAAGTGACAGCCAGCACGGTTTTACTAAGCACAGAAGTTGTCAAACCAACCTGATTTGTTTTTATGAAGAGGTGAGCAGAAGCCTAGACAGAGGGGACGCTGTGGATGTAGTGTTTTTGGACTTTGCAAAGGCATTTGACACTGTCCCTCATAGACGTCTAATAGGTAAATTAAGGACTATAGGTTTAGAAAGTATTGTAATTGGATTGAGAATTGTCTCAAGGACCGTATCCAGAGAGTTGTGGTCAATGAATCCTACTCTGAATGGCCCCCGGTTATAAGTGGTGTACCCCAGGGTTCCGTGCTGGGACCGCTATTATTCAACTTATTTATTAATGATATAGAGGATGGGATTAATAGCACTATTTCTATTTTTTCAGGTGACACAAGCTATGTAGTAATGTTCAGTCTATGGAAGATCTTCGTGAATTGCATTGTGGATTTAAACAAACAAACTGTTTGGGCGTCTACTTGGCAAATGAAGTTTAATGTAAATTAATGTAAAGTTATGCATATGGGTACCAACAACCTGCATGTATCATATGTCCTAGGGGGAGCTACACTGGGGGATTCACTTGTTAAGAAGGATCTGGGTGTACTTTTAAATCATAAACTAAATAACAGTGTAACGTCTATGGCAGGGGGTCGTCGTCCACTGTCTTCCGGGTCCTCGGACTGATTCTCGCAGGCCCGCGCGCCCGCGCGTGCATGGCCTTAAAGGGCCAGTACACGTCCAGCTGTCACCTATCAATTATCAGCCCAAATGGCTGCTGGACTATAATTAGGGGCTCTGCCCACTGGTTCCTTGCCTGAGCATTGTTGTATACCCTAGTTTGTCTTGCTAAAGGTCTCCCATTGTTTTCCAGTTCCGAGTGTTACCCGTTCCTGCTGCCTGTACCCTGTATCCCGTGCTATCGTATCTGCAGTGAAAGTCGTCGTGCCTTCCGCTGCATCCACGGTGCCACCTGCTGTGAAAGTCAAGACGTGTCTTCCCGCTGTATCCGTGGCGTCACCTGCTGTGAAAGTCAAGTCGTGCTCCCGCTACTGTCTACATTGCCTCAGGTACCTGTTCAGAAATATAGACATTTTTTTGTAACTTGTTGGCCAGCTGCTACCCCGCTACGCGGTACGGCCAAGTGGGTCCACACCCCGCGCCGTGACAAACAGAATGCAATGTCAATCAGCTGCTTCAAAGGCCAGCAAGATATTGTTGTGTATTAAAAGAGGCATGGACTTACGGGACAGGGATATAATATTACCACTTTACAAAGTATTAGTGAGGCCTCATCTAGAATATGCAGTTCAGTTCTGGGCTCCAGTTCATAGAAAGGATGCCCTGGAGTTGGAAAAAATACAAAGAAGAGCAACGAAGCTAATAAGGGGCATGGAGAATCTAAGTTATGAGGAAAGATTAAAATAATGAAACCTATTTAACCTTAAAAAAAGACAACTAAGGGTGGACATGATTAACTTATATAAATATATTAATGGCACATACAAAAAATATGGTGAAATCCTGTTCCATGTAAAATCCCCCTCAAAAAACAAGAGCACTCCATCCGTCTGGAGAAAAAAAGGTTCAACCTGCAGAGGCGACAAGCCTTCTTTAGTTTCAAAAGTTATTTATTGAAATATAAGGCTAAAGAATGGATAAACAATCATATCAAAGAAGAAAAAACAAAAAAGGAAAACAGTCCCCACGCAGGAGGATAGAATGAGGTGTAGTTGGTACAAAATGGGGACATGGATATTGAGGAAAAGGGATGACATAGGACAGGAATACAAAAACCAAAAATCAGAGCCATTAAATTAGAATTTACAGAGTAGCCACATAAATCTAGAAAAAAAAAGTATCTCTTTATCAAAAGTACATACCACATTGGCACAGACATATAAGGAAACCATACGTTATAATGTAATGGTATATTGAAAGTCAGGTGCATGAGAGGAGGAAAGCCATGGGTCCCACACCGCATGATAAAGGTGAAATGAGTCCGTTATTATAATTTCTCATAGATAGCTATACTGTTAATTCTGTTAATAACTGCAGAGAAATCAAGATCTACTGTGCGCCACATTGAGGCTATATAAATTCGAGCTGCCAGTAATATATATTGGGCAAGTTCAAATTTGGAATTTGACATTCTGGGAGGGATAGCCCCCAATAAGCATGTGGGTAGTCATTTCGGGATGGTAAACTGACATACGTTGGAGATTAAAATACAAACTTCTGTCCAGAAAGTTGATACTCAGGGGCAAGACCACCATGTATGATACATAGTACCCCTAAGGGTACAGTCTCTAAAACAACTGGCAGAAACCATAGGATAGATGGCGTGGAGAGTCGCTGGGACATAGTATGCTCTATGAAGCAATTTTCTGGATGTCTCTACCAGTGATACCTGCCAGCTACCCTTACCTATCGTGTCACAGCACTGTCTCCATTGTGCAGGAGAGAGTGTGGCACCCGTGTCCTCCTCCCATTTAAGCATATATGGCAATTTAGTATCAGGATGTGGTGTATTAAAAATACTATACAGCATAGACAACAAACCTATTCGAGAGGGTGAGTAAAGTAGCATTTTTTCTACAGTGGTGTAGGACATATTAACTTGGGCAGGAACCAACTGTTGCAAAAAAGAGAACAATTGGACAGCCCTGATATTGCTCAGATACAGGGGGGACAAAGGTGTCGTTAAAATGAACGTATGGGATCCATCGTCCCTCCCTAATAAAGTCATGAACTTTGGTTAATTGTTTAGAGTACCACAAATGAAAATTGGAGCACTGCAGACCTGAGGGGAACCCTGGATTCCCAAAAACAGATGTCAGCAGGGAGTGACGGGATTGGAAACCATGCTTAAATCTAACTAGACGCCATAGTGATAAAGAATGATATGAGAGGAGAGAAAGATTCTTCAGAAGTAGAATTACCTTGGGCCATTTCCAAGGTAACCCAGAGTGGTACCTTACCCGGGGGGAGATTTGTCAACAATAGTTGAGCCATTCTAGCTGCCTTATAGTATTTGAGCAGATTGGGGACTGAAAGACCCCCAATTTTCTTATGGAACATCATTATACGTGTTAAAAATTTCCTTTTGGAGGGCTTGCAGATCGCCCTTCTGAAGGGGGATGGGGAGGGTTCTAAATAAGTAAAGCAGTCTGGGGAGGGTAACCATTTTAATCGTGTTAATTCTGCCCAACCAGGAAATTGGTAGTTTGGTCCATTTTGCTAAATCAGCCCTAATGGCCTTAAACAACGGAGGATAGTTACTTTTATAAAGGATATCAAGGGTGGGAGTTAGGGCTATGCCTAAATAGGGAAGACAATATTTTTGGGTGTGAAAACCGAAATTTAGCTCCAATAGTTTTTGCAGAGAAGGTGGGACATTACAATAAAGGGCCTCTGACCTCCTCTGGATTGACTTACATGAAAACCTGTGACTGCGGAAAAGGAGTCAAGAGCCGCCAACAAATTTAGAAGGGAAGTCAACGGTTTGGTAAGAGTGAGGATCAGAATATGATCACCATTTTTAACTGTTTCCCGACCGCCCACAGTAAATTCACGTCGGCGCTTGCTGGGCTCTGTGCAGCGCCGATGTGAATTCACAGTGGGTGTTAAAAGCGCGATCCGGGTGTCTCAGAATAGTGCTAACACCCGGATTGCGCTGCTAACTCCTGCCTCTGGTCCCGGAGACATGATCGGGACCTGATTGGTTCAGGTCCCGATCATGTGATCACAGGGAAAGTTTGTTGTAGCAACAAACTGGAAAGTTTGTTGCTATAACAAACTTTCCCGGGGACCGATTGTGGGTGCTGCCATCGGTTGCATGGCAAAACTGGAGGCCATACAACGGCTTCTGGGTCTGCCATGCACGGAAGCCTATGAGGACCAGCCGGAGCCTGGTCCCATAGGCTTCCTGTCAGTGTGACTCTCAGAGTCACACTGACAGTTTATAACACGTTACACTACCTAGGTAGTGTAATGTATTATAGCAGCGATCAGTGCTGGAGGTCTTCAAGTAAAAAAAGTTTAAAAAAAAGTAATAAAAAAGTTTTATAAAAGTGTAAAAACAAAAAATGTTTTTTTCCTATAATAATGTTAGGGATCTGCCAGGTACTTCATCTAGGTATACTCCTGGGATTAATCAGACCACACCTGAGGCCAGACCTGTTCGACTGACACCATCTCCCACCAACCAGGGTGGCAGGCTCAGGAGTGGGAGAGCCTATCGCGGCCTGGTCTGTCGGAGTTAGCTCCGCCCCCTGTCCTTTATTACCTGCCCTGTTCTCTCCCTCAGTGCTTGTAATTCTTTTGGATTCCTGGCCCCACTGCTGCTTGCTCCAGCCTGCTTCTGCCGTGCTTCTGCCTTCCTGCAGTTCTGCTTGACCTGCTTTGCTTTGCCCCTGGCTTGCTTCTGTCTCCGTGTCCGCTCGGGTGTACTCACTTCGTCCTGGTCCTGACTGTTCGTTCGCCGCTCCGTTTCCTCGTGGCGTTCCGTGGCTACTGCCCCTTCCCTTGCGTGTTCCCTGTTTGTTTTCCTGTGCACTTAGACAGCGTAGGGACCGCCGCCCAGTTGTACCTCGTCGCCTAGGGCGGGTCGTTGCAAGTAGGCAGGGACAGGGCGGTGGGTAGATTAGGGCTCACTTTCCCTTCACCTCCTTCCTGCCATTACAAATAAGTCTTTTATTATAGGAAAAAAATGAAAACGTTAAAAAAGAACACATATTTGGTATCACCACGTTCGTAACGACCCAAACTATAAGGCCTCATGCACACGACAGTAGTATTTTTCTGGTACGCAAATTCCAGGACCGTGTTCCGTGAAATGTCCTCCGCAGTTCATCCGTATGTAATCCGCAGTTCATCCGTATGTAATCCGCAAAATGCGGATAAAAAAAAAAAAGCCTAGGTAAAACAGGATGACGACAGAACTCATTCCCGGTCGTCGCCTAGCAACACTTCCGCAAATCGGGCAAACTGCGGTTGACACACGGAGGTGTACCCGCATTTTCCACGGGCCCATTGACTTCTATGGGCATGTCCGCATCGAATTTTCGGGCCGTAATAAGACATGTCCTGAGTTTCTGCGGCACGGATTTGCGGACATGCGGAGACCCGTGAAAACACGGATAGTGTGTATGGGCCCATAGAAATGAATGGGTCCGCAATTCTCCCGTGGATTTGCGGGGGAATTACGGACGCAAAAACACGTTCGTGTGCATGGGGCCTAAAACTATAATATTATTTTTCCCACACGGTGAAATGTTTACCACTACTTCTTGGCCACTCAGGTAGCTCAATTGAGGCATTGGTGGGAGGGATATATCTCTCGCCATTGGATTCATATAGAATCATCTCTGATACCCACACGGAACTTGAGGGCACTTCTACTTACTAGTCTGAGCTCTGGTCATACCACCACCCCTTTACCATACTTTCTGTCCACCTCAATCTTTCATTGGTTACAATTTCACACAATTTGTACCCGATCAGATATTTCGTTGATCACATGCGCTCCTGTGGAGACGTTGGAGCTCCTTCTCCCTAGCCTGGATTTACGGGATTGGAGAACAAAGGGCCTGACACAGGTGCAACAGCTAATGGATGGAACTCAATTATTGCCATTTTCCTCATTACATGAAAATTTTCATATAGCCAATAGAGACTTTTATAAATATCTCCAAATAAGACATCTATTGCGAACGGATTGTCCTTTTGTTGTAACAGCAAATACGGATGTTTTCAAATTATGGTCCAATCCAGATGGGGAATTTAGGGGGTTACGACCCTTATATGACCTTCTAGGTCAGAAGACTACATTTATCAAATCGGTTCCGTTTCTGGCCTGAGAGAGGGAGCTCAAACAAGAATATACCAATGCCGGGTGGAAAAATGCTGTTATGTTTGTTTCACAGAACTTTAAATGTACACTTCACTATGAGGCAGCAATGAAGACCATCTTACGTTGGTACTATACTCCGGATAGACTTTACCGGATGTTCCCTGGTACATCCCATCTATGTTGGAGGGGGTGTGGGGCTAGGGGTACACTTCTGCATATCCTATGGGAGTGCCCAATGTTAGTTAATTTGTGGAAGTCCTCATTTGGCTTGATTTCTCATATAATGGGAACACAGGTTCATATATCCCCTTCTCTAGCTTTACTTTTTTTGAACTTGGACCTCATCCCCACGAGACACAGAGTGGTGGTAGCACATATTCTTCTTGCAACTAAGCTGGCCATCACTAGGTATTGGAAGAGCACAGAACTTCCTCTTCCTCAAGAAATTATCAATCAAGTTAACAGTACGTGCTCACATGAGAAAATTATAGCTTATAAGGACCATACTTACGCGAAATATGAGAAGGTATGGGGCCCATGGGTGAGTAGTGCTTATAATTGCATCCACTGATTCTAGCCCACATTAATATGCGAAGGGATACAGAAGTAAATAAGGGGCGGACTGACACACTCTCTGGAGCATTAGAGCCTGTTAATTGACATGTTAAACCATCTTTACTGTGCTAGGATGAATGGATATGTGCCATGTTATTTTATTTTAATTCCTGTTATATATGTTTGACTTGAATTTGACAGATGTATGATTCTCATGTATATTACGAAGTGTCAATGTTGCTTCTGTCTATGACTGTAACTGTTGGATTACAAAAATGTAATAAAAATGTATTGATTAAAAAAAAAAACACTTTCTGAATGCGGTTTTGAATAATTTGAGGGGTGCCGTTTTTAAAATGGTGTGGTTCATGGGGTCTATCTAGTACATAAGGCCCACAAAGCCACTTCAGAACTGAACGGGTCCTTGAAAAATAGTCTTGAAATTTTCTTGAAAATGTCAGAAATTGCTGCTAAAGTTCTAAGCCTTGTAACTTCCTAGAAAAATTAAATAATGTTAAAAAAAACTATGCAAATATAAAGTAGCCATATGGGGAATGTTAATTAGCAACAATTTTGTGTGGTATTACTATCTGTTTTACAAGTAGATACATTTAAAATTAGAAAATCATAATTTTTGCAGATTTTCTTTACATTTTAATGTTTTTCCCAAATAAACAATTAATTTATTGACCATATTTTTCCACTAACATAAAGTACAATATGTCATGAGAAAACAGTCTCAGAATCGCTTAGATAGGCAAAAGCATTGCAGAGTTATTACCACATAAAATGACACATGTCAGATTTGAAAAAATGGGGCTGGTCCTCAAGGGCCAAAATGAGCTTGGTCCTGAAAGGGTTAAATAGGTATTCCCATGAAAGGCTATCAAATGCTTTTTCTATATCCAAAGCAAGAAGGACCATTTGAGACTTAGAGGTATTAGCTGAGTGAATGTTCTTAAGGATTTTCCTAACATTGTCAGGGGCTACTCGTCCCAGGATAAAGCCTACCTGGTCTCTATGAACTAATTGAGATAAAAACCTGTTAAACCGCCTCGCTAAAATTGAAGTGAATATTTTAGTGTCTATGTTAAGTAAGGAGATCGGCCTATAGTTACCTGGCATCAAGTGGTCCCTTTTGGTTTTCAGAATAACTGTTATCATCACGGAGAGGAATTCAGTAGGCATGGGCTGACCCCTTATTAAATCCGTACACAAATTCAAAATATGGGGAGCTAAATGTTGGGAATTTTTTTTTATAATATAGAGCTGTGAACACATCCGGTCCTGGGGCTTTTCCCAAGTTCAACTCTTTAATTGTGACTTCAATTTCCTCAATAGAAATCTCAATGTTTTGTGAATTAATATCAGTTTGGGAGAGGGTTGAGGGATATTGATAGTAGCCAAAAATTCCCTCACCACAGTCCCAGAAAGGGGAGAGGGATTAGCATATAAATATTGGTAAAAGGTGGTAAAGGCATCATGAATACGATCTGGGTTAGAAGTGGTCTGTCCTGGGCGTGACTGAATACGAAACACCTGATTAATTCTCTGTCGAGCCTTAAGCTGCTGGGCCATAAGTTTATGAGGCTTATTAGCCCATTAATAGTATTTTGATTGTGTCCATCTAAGGGCCTTTTCCGTCCTGTGGGTTAACAACTTATCAATATGAAGTTTGGTATCTTTAATAGCACGAATGAGATAAAAAGAAGGACTTCTTTGATTGGCCGCTACTAAACGGGCAAGCTTGGCTTCAAGGGCAGTCTGAGCCTGGGAGCGTTCTTTTTTACACTTGGAAGCTAATGCTATTATCCTACCTCTTATAAATGCTTTATGGGAAAGCCACACAGTATGAGAATGAACATCAGGAGTGGCATTATCTTCAAAGAATTGAGAGAGCTCAGTCTGAATCTGTGACTGGATAGCAGGGTTGGAGAATAGAGTCTCCAGGTGAAGGGCATGGCACCCCGTTTGTAGAAATCAAATTCAGCTAAGACTATATCATGATCAGACCAGGCAGATAATATGTGTCTAGAGTAAGCCAAACAGGGAAGGGAATTAGTAGAAGCAAGGATCATATCTATGCGGGTATATAGGCGATGGGCCTGGGAAAAATATGTATAACCCCTCTTCGATCCATTATGTTCTCTCCAAGTATCAGCCCATAACCTTAGTGAGCAGAGCAGATTGACGATGTGTGCGTCTGTAGGGGGCAGGTGAGGAGCGATCCAATGTGGTGTTCAATACAAAATTAAAATCTCTACTCCATAATAAATGATGGTACTGTAATGTGAGTAAGACATCATGTAAACATTCGAAAAACAGAATTGGGTCATCATTTGGAGCATATGAGTTCACAATACGTATTACATTATCATACAGCAATCCAAGTAGGATCACAAACCTGCCTTGAGGATCTAGTCTAGTTTCAGTTACTTGAAAAGGGAAAGTATTCCTAATTAAGTGACCACTCCCCAACACGTAGATGGGAAGGTGGAGGAATAAAAGGTGGTATACCTGGGATGAATAAATTTGGGATGTGAGGTGGGTGTGAAATGAGATTCCTGTAAACAAATGACATTGGTTCCTGCTTAAGATATGAAAGGAATGCTTTCCTTCTTTTTTGTGGGGAGTTAAATCCCCTAACATTATGACTTAGTACACTACACAAAACATAAGTATAGGAGTGGCATCTTCCAAGGTAAGTATACAGACATAAGAGATACTAGGTATACAGTAGAGTGTGTATAATTGACTTGTACTTTTCTCATAAAGGCTCATATATGAAGTGTTAAACTTAACAAACAAATAACAATGAACATGTGGCCAAAAAAATCTTTAGAGCATTCAATAAGCAGATAGTGCCCCTAGGGGTGCACATCTCTGGCACAATGAATCTCAAATATATATAAGGTTAGCATGATGACTGGCTTCAACAAGTTTGGAAAAAAGACATAGCCTTATAGTCCTCCTAAAGAACAAGGTATAGTATAGGTGGATTAAGTAGGGCATAACTTCTTGAAAAAAAAAGTCACATATAGGGCAAAATACTCATCTTAGTGCCATGAAAGAGGTGAGGACCCTTTAGGATGCATCTTCAGGTTATAGAAGGGTCAGGCTGTACAGTAGGTACATTTGAGGTTCTGGGTTCAGGGATCCAACTTCTAGCCGGTCGTGGAGGTCGAGGCGGCAGAGCCGAAATGGAATCCGCTGGAATACCATAATGATGTAGGGCATCTCTTCCCTCTGCAGGCAATTTAACCACATAGGTTCTGTTGTTCACTTGAAAGTTGAGCGAAAACGGAAAGCCCCATCGGTAAAGGACGTACGCCTTTTGTAAAGCTTGAGTGATTTCTCTCATGTCCCTTCTATGTTGAAGTGTAGAGGGTGCTAGATCTGCATAGAGGTGACCAGAGGGTGGCATTCCTGGTAAAGGCGAGAGGTTCCGAGCTGCCATAAGTATTTTATCTCTAGCCTCTGGGTAATGAAATTTCAATATCACATCTCGCGGCAAATCCTGGTTCCTCGGTCGGGTCAAGGCTCTATGGATCCTGTCCGGTCGAAATAGAGCAGTGTCATCTTGAATCACAAGGGTACGGAAAAGTGTGGTAAGAGTGGATTCCAAGTCCACAATGGTCTCCGGAAGACCTCTGACCCGTAAGTTCCCCCTCCAAGATCTGTTCTCTATTTAAGTTCCAGTGAGTCCAATTGAGCAGCATGGGAGTCTATATCCCTGCGGTCTGAATCCAATGCGTCTGCCATGTCATCCGCTCTAGTCTCCATGTCAGAGACCCTTTGACCCACTTCATGGATTTAGCGGGAAAATTCTGCTACCGCTTGTGAGAGTTCAGTTCGGAATAGTGTTGCAATATTCCTGAATAAATCATCCGTATCAGTGTGGGTCATTGCTGCTGGAGGCGAGGAGATGGGGATGATTCCACAGGAGAAAGACTCTCACTAGTCTGAGCCGCGGCCTGGTCGGCCATGATGGTTTGCCTCGTGGCGCGGAAGATCTCCGGTATTGTTTGGGAAGGGGCTGGAGTCACCGGTCCTCTAGGCTTGGATCTGTTGGTCCGGGTCATACTGAGCCTTACCGGACACTCTGGCTGATGAGGAGCTGTTGAAAACAGCGCTAAGACGGCTTAATCTGTGCTGCCGGAGCGGAGCTCACATCAGGTGTGTCCTGTCTCTTGAGCTTCGCGCCGCCTTTACTGTGAGAACTGAGAATCTATGGAATAGTCTATCGCAGGAGCTGGTCACAGTAGCTACAGTAGATTGCTTTAAAAATGGCTTAGATCATTTCCTAGAACAAAAAAATATTAGCTCCTATGTGTAGAAATTTTTACCTTCCCTTTTCCCATTCCTTGTTTGAACTTGATGGACATATGTCTTTTTTCAACCGTACTAACTATGTAACTATGTAACTATGTAACCATGGTTACCTCCAAGGAAACACATGCAGTCACCATTGCTTTGCATCAAAAGGGCTTTACAGGCAAGGACATTGCTGTTTGTAAGATTGCCCCTAAGGCCTTCTTCACACGAACGTGTTAAACGTCCATGTGACGGCCGTTAAAACAACGGCTGTCACAAGGACCTATATAATTCAATGTGGTCGTTCACACGGCCGTTGTTTTAACGGAGCGTGCAAAGGGTCTGTGAGAAAATAGGACATGTCCTTTTTTTTTCACGCTTCACGCATCCCTCCATAGACTCTAGTCTATGGGGGATGCGTGATATCGCATCCCGCAGCGCAGAGCATGGATTCATCTCAGACGTGAAAAACTGCAGTTTTTCACGACCCAGATGCGCAACACCCGTGTGAATCTAGCCTAAATCAACCATTTATTGGACCATCAAGAACTTCAAGGAGAGAGGTTCAATTGCTGTGAACAAGGCTTCAGGGCAACCAAGAAAGTCCAGCAAGTGACACGACCAACTCCTATAGAGGATTCAGCTATGGGATCAGTTAAACACCAATGCAGTGCTTGCTCAAGAATGGCAGCAGGCAGCAGGCATCTGCACGCACAGTGAGGCACAGTGAGGCAAAGGCAAAGGCTTTTGGAGGCTGGCCTGGTTTCAAGAAGGGCAGCAAAAAAGCTACTTCTCTCCAAGAAAAACATCAAGGACAGACTGACATTCTGTAGGAAGTACAGCAATTATCCTGCAGAGGACTGAGGTAAAGTTATTTTCTCTGATGAAGCCCCCTTCAGGCTATTTAGGACATCTGGAAGAATGATTGTCCGGAGAAGACAAGGTGAGCGCTACTATGAGCCCTGTGTCATACAAATAGTAATGCATCCTGAGACCATTGCTTTTCATCCAAGTGATTGGGCTCACTCACACTTCCATGAATAAAGAAAGGTATCTAAACATCCCCCAAGCGCAAATTCTTTCAACGATCCAGGAGCAATTTTGTGATGAACAATGCTTTATCCAGCATGATCGAACACCATGTCACAAAGCAAAAGTGACAACTAAGTAGCTCGGCAAAAAAAAGGTTGAAAATTTGGGTCCATGGTCAGGAAACTCCCCAGATCTCAATCCCATTGAGAACCTGTGGTCAATCCTCAAAAAGCATGTGGACAAACAAAAACACAGAAATTGTGATAAACTCCAAGCACTGATTAGGCAAGAATGGGTCATCAGTCAGGATTTGACCCAGAAGCTGATATCCAACATGCTAGGGAGAACTGCAGAAGTCGTGAAAAAGAAACACTTTGAATATTGAGTCTTTGCATAAATTTGATGTATTTGTCAATAAAAGTTAAAAAAAACGTATGAAATGCTCAGTAAACCATAGAAGATCAGACTAACGCCTCATGCACACGACCATGTGCGTCTGCCTTCTCCCGTCAGTGATCCGAGGAAAGATAGAACAGGTCCTATCTTTCTCCGGATCTGAGACTCGGACCATTTTTCACGGAGCCGATTCACTCGCTAAGGTGAAGACTATCAGGTGCCACTCGGGTGCCATAAAAAATGTCCTGAGTGGCACAACGGTCACGTGCATGAGGCGTTAAAGATCTAAAAACATTGAAACAGCAAACTTTGTGAAAACCAAAATTTGTGTCTGTCTCAAAACTTTTGACCAGGACTGTATGTGCATTAGTGGCAAGTGTGGAAACTGAAATATTTAAACTGGATAGTAACATAAAAAATAACAAAATAAAACAACAACAAAATGTTTATAATATAAACTTGATTTCAACATTATGTAAGTTTTTGATGACACATTTCCCTTAGAAAAAAGACGTAGACTCGCTTTGTATTAATTCACACTGCCAATCTTGCTCTTAGGCCGAATTCAGACAAACGTGGGGAAACTCGGACATGAAAAACGGCTATTTTTCTAGTCTGAGTTACCCCAGTGCGGGTCCCGTTTTTACGGATCCCCATAGACTCATGTTCTAATTTTCCACGGACCCTTCACACGGAAGGTCGGCACACGGTCGTCTGAATTTGGCCTTAACCCCTTCGCACTCCACGACGTACTATTCCGTCGTTCTGAGTGCATAGTTCGCGCTCAGTGACGAATAGTACGTCGCGGGGGGAACGGCCAATTCGGCCATTCTCCCGACACATACAGGAGCTGTGACAGCTGCTGTCTCGTACAGCAGTTGCCGCAGATCCTTCAGCGGGGGCCGATCGCGGTGTCCCCGCTGATTAACCCCTTAGAAGCTGCGTTCAATAGCGATTGCGACTTTTTAGTTGTTAAACCACCATCGACGGCCCGCTACATGATAGCGGGGGCGATGGTTGCTATGGCAACCGGATGTCTAATAATGGCGTCTGGCTATGCCATCTATGGAAGCCAAATCAGGACCCACTATGCTTGCGGTCAGCGAGTAGCTGACATCTCTAATACACTGCACTACGCTTGTAATGCAGTGTATTAGAATAGCGATCAGGGCCTCCTGCCATCAAGTCCCCTAGAGGGACAAAGTAATAAAGTAAAAAAAAGTTACAAAAAAGTTGTGTCAAAATAAAAATATTAACGTTTTATAAGTAATTAAAGTAAAAATCCCCCTTTTTCCCTGATTAGTCCTTTATTATTAATAAAAATAAATAAACAAACAAATAAACAATACATAATTGGTATCGCCGCATCTGTAATGGCCTGAACTACAAAAGTATTTCATTATCTATCCCACGCAGTGAACGCCATACAAGAAAATAATAGTAAACCATACCAGAATCACAATTTTTTGGTCACTTCACCTCCCAAAAAATGGAATAAAAATAAATCAAAGAGTCGTATGTACCTAAAAATGGTACTAATCGAAACTACAGTTAGTTATGCAAAAAACAAGTCCTCACACGGCTTTCTTGATGGAAAAATAAAAAAATTATGGCTCTTAGAATAAGGCAACACAAAAAGTAAATCATTTTTTATAAAAAAAAGTATTTTATTGTGCAAACACCATAAGACATAAAAAACTATAAACATATGGTATCGCCGTAATCGTATCAACCTGCAAAATAAAGTGAATATGTAATTTATAGCACACGGTGAACGCTGTAAAACAAAAAGAATAAAAAACAATAGTAGAATTGATGTTTTTTAGTCACCATGCCTCTTAAAGATAGAATAAAAAATTATCAAAAAGTCGCATGCACTCCATGAAAACTACAATGAATTCCTCAAGGGGTCTAGTTTCCAAAATGGGGTCACTTTTAAGGGGTTTCTCTGTATTGGTACCTCAGAAGCTCTGCAAATGCGACATGGCGCCCAGAAACCAATCCAGCAAAATCTACATGCCAAATAGTACTCCTGCCTTTCTGAGCCCTGCTGTGTGTCCAACCAGCAGTTTATGACCACATATGGGGTATTACCGTAATCGGGAGAAACTGCTTTCCAAAGTTTGGGTGCTCTTTCTCCTTTATTCCTTGGCAAAATTAAAAATTCATACCTTTTATTTTAAAAATGTGATTTGGAATTAGGCTAATTCCACAAAATGCAGCAACAAAAACCTGTGGGATCTAAATGCTCACTATACCCCTCGATAAGATCCTTGAGGGGTGTAGTTTGCCAAATAGGGTCACTTTTGTGGGGTTTCCACTGTTTTGGCACCACAAGACCTTCAAACCGGACATGGTGCATAATAAAAAGGAGGCCTCAAAAGCCACTAGGTGCTCATTTGCTTCGGAGGCCGGTGCTTTAGTCCATTACTACACTAGGGCCACATGTGGGATATTTCTCAAAACTGAAGAATCTGGGCAATAAGGATTGAGTTGTATTTCTCTGGTAAAACCTTCTGTTTTACAGAAAAAAAATTGAATAAAAATAATTTTCTGATAAAAAAATTACATTTGTGAATTTCATCTCTACTTTGCTTTAAATTCCTGTGAAACACCTAAAGGGTTAATGAACTTTCTAAATGCTGTTTTGAAAACTTTGCGGGATCTAGTTTCTAAAATGAGGTGTTTCAAGGGGGTTTCTAATATATAGACCCCTCAAAGCCACTTCAGAACTGAACTGGTACCTAAAAAAAAGAGGCTTTTGAAATTGTATTCAAAATATGAGAAATTGCTGCTTATGTTCTAAGCCTTGTAACGTCGTAGGAAAAAAAAGAATGTTCAAAAAATGATGCCAACATATAGTAGACATATGGGAAATGCAAACTAGTAAGTATTTTGAGTGGTATTAGGGTATGTGCACACGATGAGAGGCTTTTACGGCTGAAATGACAGACTGTTTTCAGGAGAAAACAGCTGCCTCGTTTCAGCCGTAAAAGCTGCTCCTCGTATTATGCGAGGCGTCTTTGACGCCTGTAATCTTGCCGAGGCAGTCAATTTACCTAAATTATAGGTCGTCTGCACAGTACGTCGGCAAACCCATTCAAATGAATGGGCAGATGTTTGCCGACGTATTGTAGCCCTATTTTCAGGCGTAAATCGAGGCATAATACGCCTCGTTTACGCCTGAAAATAGGTCGTGTGAACCCAGCCTAACCCTCTGTCTTCCAAGCAGATGCATTTAAATTCCGAAAAATGCTATTTTTTTAAAAAATTCTCAAAATGTTGCTATTTTTCACAAATAAACACTGAATATATCGACTAAATTTTACCACTAACAAAAAGCCCAATGTCTCACGAGGAAACAATCTCAGAATCGCTTGGATAGGTTTAAGCACTCCGAAGTTATTACCACATAAAGTTAAACTCAGACGTAAAGTTACTTGTTAAGATATTATCCAATTGGTTGGTGGGGTTTATAGCTGACCTGATACACAGTGCCAATCACTGAGAATGTTTTCATTCCCTCTAGATTCACTGAGCTTAATCTAAGGGGGCCATATATGGAAATCTTCAATTAAATAGCTCTAAAGTGGATTTCTGGTCAATATTATCTTTAGACGTTTTCAGAAAATTCTATTCTGTTTAATAAATTATGTTAATTAATTTTCTGATTAAAGGATTTGATCCATCTCATATTTGCAAAGTGGGTTTGTCATTAATAGTATGGGTATTAATACATTTAAAGTTGTTAATTGTGAAACTATAAACCTTTAAGAAAAGGGAATATTTTTAAATAAAGCAATTTATATTAAAGGATTATTTATTAAGTTTCCCCTTTAAACGTCAACCAAAATAAGACAAAGATTTCGGAATTAAGACGTCCTCACAAGATTAAATCTTTAATTCTGGTATGTTATCCATATTTAATTATGTGCAGTGCAGTAATCATAGGTTTTACTATACTCCTCATCTTCTTAAGAATTGGTGTTAGGGATCCTGATCAAAGCGCCAAATGTTTTTTAAACAAACTGGACTCACCTCATAAATTATCACCTTTCTAGAATTTTCCAAATTTTTCTGTGAATACTCATAAAGAGATGTCATTTAGTCATTTATGTTTTTTGTTTTTTTTTAGCATAACAGCATAATGGTATGTTGTAATGCTTAAGCTGCATGGTCATTTGTATTAAGTAATAATATTGGGATCTGGTATGTGTTAAGTGTTATTCAACATAAATGCCAATGGAAGGATTATGTGCTAGTCAAACATTCCCACTTCATGTAATTAAACAACACAGAGAGGTGGCAGGGAAAGGCAACGTCTTTGTTATTCATTATGCAAGTTTAAAAAGCGCACACAACAGGTGGATTAAACACTACGGCTGAGGAAGAAGCGGATGTCACGCTTTGTAACGCGTCCAGTACTAATATAGTGTGCATGAGAACTGAGACTGATTTCAATGAAACACCATGTACTTATGAAAAAAGCATTTGCTACATCTAGTATTGAGGGTAATAATTTAATTGAAAGAAAGCTCACTGAACTCCTGGGACTGCAGCCAGGGCCGCCATCAGGGGGGTATTAGGGGTACTGATGTGAGGGGCCCAGCCAAACCTAATTGAAAGGGGGGGCCCGACAACTGCCGCGACTTGCCTTTTGTAGAAAAAAACAGCACAGCTTCGGTTTCCGTCACCATTAGCGCAGTCAACTACGCTTTTGATTCCGTCCAAAAACCAGCCGGAATTGTGACGAACGGAAACCATTAACGATGTTTCCGTCACCATTGAGATCAATGGTGACGGAAACGGAAGCTGTGCTGTCACTTTCACTTTCCGTTGCGGGGTTCACCCAACGGAAACCTCAGACGGAAAACCGGAAAGGAAGCGAACGGTGATGTGAACAGGCCCTAACACAAAAGTTTTGTATTTTTTTAAGCTGGTTCACAAAAAAAAATAATTCCAAATTCTACTGGACCAACTGCCTATTTAGAGACAGGCAGCAGCTCCAGGAGCGACATCATAAGGAACACACTAGGCGGATATCCTCAGTAAAACTACACAGCTTATCCGCCCCGGTAGCCGCAGGGAATTCTGCCATTAAAACCGCACCAAATAGTGGCGCAGGTTTCGTGAGGCATGTCTGCTGCGGGAATCCTGCAGGGAAAAAAAAGTTTAGACTTGCCCTGGCCGTAGTCCTGTTGACGCATCTCTCTCTTCTGAACGTAGCCCCGCCTCCTGGGATGACGCTGTAGACCATGTGACCGCTGCAGCAGTCACATGGGATGAAACGTCATGACAGAAGGCGGGGCTGCGCTAAGAATAGAGGATCGCGTCACCAGGACTACGGCCGGGGTAAGTCTAAACTTTATCAATTTAAAAAAGTACCTTTTTTTTTCTCATTTGTGATTTTTGCGGCAGAACCGCAGCATTTCCGCAACAGAGGAGCAGCGATTCTGCAGCATAAATTGACATGCTGCGGCTTAAAAAGCCACACTGCAGGTCAATTTTTTTTTTGCAGCGTGTGGATGACATTTGTTGAAATCTCACCCACTCTGCTGCGACTGAAATACGCTGCGGATTTTCCACAATAAAATGTGTTGCATAAAATCCGCAGTGTTCATGCCTAGTGTGTTCCTACCCTAAGGCCGGATTTACACAAGCGTGTGCTTTTTGCGCGCGCAAAAAACGTGGCGTTTTGCGCATGCAAAAGGTCCATAACAGCTCCGTGTGGCAGCAGCGTATGATGCGTGGCTGCGTGATTTTCACGCAGCCGCCATCATTATGACACTGTATGTTTGTAGCACGTGGTGCATTTCTGTTTTCATTCATAGTTTATACTGCTGCGGCAGTGCTGGGCGTGATTTTCACGCACCCATTGACTTCAATGGGTGCGTGATGCACGAACAATGCACAAATATAGGACATGTCGTGAGTTTTACACAGCGGACACACGGACACACACTGTGTGAAAATCACTGACAGTCTGCACGGTCACATAGAGTAACATAGGTCCGTGAAAATCACGCACGTTGTACAGATGTATTACACGTTCGTCTGAATAAGCCCTAACAATAAGGCCCAGTTCACAGAGTTTTTGAGCCTTGATATTGACTCGGACACTGCGTCAGAGTCAGCACCAAAAAACTTCCAAAACCGCCTCCCATTGATTTAATCTGAAATCAATGGGAGCCAGTCGCGGAAAAAAGGAAAAGCAGCACGTCCTTTCTTGCCGCGGTTCCGCCTCTGACCTCCCATCGAAATCAATGGGTGGCAGAAAATGCATTTTTCGCTGCATTTTTTGTCTGCTGTCCTCAATCGCCAAGGGCAAAAAACGCGGCAAGATAGTGTGGGCAGGTCAAAATCTACCTCAAAATTCGGTGCGTGGTTCCAGGCGGTCGCGGGTGCGCGGGCGGTCGCGGCTACGTGCGATCGCGGGTGCGTACTCTCGGACGCATGCGGTCGCGGGTGCGTGCGGTCGCGGGTGCGTGCTCGCGTATGCGCACGCGCGGGAGTTTGCGAGTGCGCATGCGTGGGAGTTTGCGGGTGCGCGCGATCGGTGTTTGACGGCCCCCATGACGAGAGGGGGGCCCGGCAGCTCACGACATTCTTTTGGTGAAAAAAACGGGCCCCATTGCAGGGGCCTGTTTTTTTCCTACCAAAGGCAAGTCACGGCAGTTGCCGGGCCCCCCTTTCAATTAGGTTTGGCCGGGACCCTCACATCAGTACCCCTAATACCCCCCTGATGGCGGCCCTGGGTAGCATGATATAGTGCTGGATGGAGTACCGTTAACAGGCGGTGCCACGATAGGGGGGCCCAGAAAATTTAGCTGTATGGGGCCCCGAAATTCCTGATGGCGGCCCTGACTGCAGCATCATATCCACAGGTGCAGGGGCAGCATTTCACAGACAGCCAGGGCTGCACATTTGAAAACGGCCGCGGCTTCGCATCCATCGGAGCTTTTCATTTACTGACAGTGAGGCGAAGTAAACTACAAGTACCAACGTGGCCGCGCGATCAACATAAACACATGCAAACCAAATAAATCTACTAATTGGGTGCTCCAAGGAGTCACAGTACTACAAGAACAACGGAACGGAGTAGTGCTTACCTGGCACGTTAAAAAACTTTGTGTATAATGGCATTGGAAGTGTAATAACATTCAAGTGGACACACTATATTGAATATAACATAAGCTGTGGCCATTATACATCTGGCATGAGAACACAGACATTTACCATCTGATGAATACAGACACTCACCATCTGGCAATATTGCTAATATTGCAAATATATGCATCTCAAAGGAGCACTATATTCAAACAAATTCCTTGGAGAAGGAAAACAACAATAAATTAAGATTGGTGATGCTGTGCAAAAAACGTATTAAGTGTCTGAATATGGGTCAAAGTTTTAATACAGATACTCATAATAGCAGGATCCGCTATATTGAGTTAATCTACAATTTTTTTTATATTTTAGCTGCAGTTATAACATATTATTTTTATTCTCTTTGCATATAAATCAATTTAATTGATTATTTTTCATTTTTTTATCTATTTTTTATTTCTTATAAGGGACATTGGATCTCAAGATTTGCACATAACTTCAAACCACTGTATTTTTTTTGTAGTAATTTCTCTTGTATATTGTTTCAAGGTGTCTTATTGTCCTTTTGATATATGCAAACAATAGTGTTGTCAAACATTTGGGTATGTTGAAAGTAAATAAATATTACCGATGTTGATACAAATCCTGAACTAACATTGATTTAGTTTTGAGAGCCGGTTTTATCTAGTATTATTTTGAATCTTTACTGTATGGGGTACAGCTAACTGTGCACTCAACTACATCTCACATTTGTCTACATCGTGCGTGAGCCACCCTGTATTCTATTGTTTCTAATTGCCCCCCCCCTCCCCATTTGGGTAGTGCTTCCTACGATGCAACAAATGGATATTTGTAAACATTTAGAGGAGAAAGAAAATAAACTTGCATGGACATAAGTATTCAGACCCTTTGCTATGGATCTTGAAATTTAGCTCTGGGCCTCCCATATCTCTAGATCATCCTTGAAATGTTTCTACACCTTGATTGGAGTCCACCTGTGGTAAATTAATTTGATTGGACATGATTTGGAAAGAGACACCCCTGCCTTTATAAGGTCTCACAGCTGACAATACATATCAGAGCAATTAATCGCTGTAGAAGGGCCATCACTGCAGCACGCCACCATCCTGGGCTTAATGGCAGAGTGGCCAGAAAGAAGCCTCTCCTCAATAAAAGACACATGAAAGCCGCCTAGAGTTTGCAAAAAAGCACCTAAAGGACTCTGACTGTGAGAAACAAGATTCTGTGGTCTGATGAAAACAAGATTGAACTTTTTTGCCTCAGTTCTAAGCATCATGTCTGAGGGAAACCAGGCACTGCTCATCACCTGCCCAATACCATCCCTACAGTGAAGCATGGTGGTGGTAGCATCATGCTGTGGGGGTGTTTTTCAGCAGCTGGGACAGGGAGACTAGTCAGGGTTAAAAGAAATAGGAATAGAGCAAAGTACAGAGATATTCTTAATGAAAACCTGATCCAGAGTGCTCTGGACCTAAGACTGGGCTGAGGGTTCACCTTCCAACAAGACAATGACCCTAAGCACACAGTCAAGACAACACAGGAGTGGCTTAGTGACAACTCTGTGAATGTCCTTGAGTGGCCAGCCAGATCCCTGACTTGAATCCAATAAAACATCTCTGGGGACACCTGAAAATGGCTATCTACATCCAACCTGACAGAGCTTGAGAGGATCTGCAGAGAAGAATGGCAGAAAATCCCCAAATCCAGATGTGCAAACTTTGTGGCATCACACCCAAGAAAACTGGAGGCCGTTATCGCTGCCAAAGGTGCTTCAGCTAAGTACTGAGTAAGGGATCTGAATATTTATGTCAATTAAATATTTTAGTTTTTCCTTTTGAGTAAGTCAGTAAATAACTAACATTCTGTTTTCAATTTGTCATTATGGGGTCTTGAGCGCAGAATGATTGGGAAAAACGTGAAATTTTTTTTTATGTGAGAACAAGGCCTCAACATAACAAAATATGAAAAGATTGAAAAGGTCTGAAGACTTTCCCGAATGCATTGTATGTAGGATAATGAACAAAGGATAGGACAATATTATCTCATAGATTGATTTGGAAATGTTGGAAGCTTGGGCGACGTGACAAATGAAGAATAATGTTAGAATTAAAGACAAAATGTTAACATTACAAATGAAATGGTATAACACCAAAAGACTGATGTGGAGGCTCAACTACATATAAATTTATATTTATAAATACACTCAGTACAATGACTCTCATTGGGCATATATGGCACTAAACGAGTATGCCGACAACCATTTTTATTGATTTCATGCATCTAAAATAATAAATTGGGCAACTTTGTAAATAGTCTTGATAAAAAGATTTCCTATAATTTTGTTTCTTCAGATACTATGCATTTACATGGTAACAAACGACAAACAAACACTGCGCAGTCTCAGCGAGCAGTCTTCAGGTAAAAGAGAATGGGACTGCTGTATCAGACTATACAGGATTTGTTTGTTGCCAGTTACCATGAAACCCACTATGTGCAAAGCTGCTTAGTTTATCATTTTAACCCTTTCAAGACCGAGCTCATTTTGGCCTTCAGGACCAGCCCCATTTTTTCAAATCTGACATGTGTCACTTTATGTGATAATAACTCTGGAATGCTTTTGCCTATCCAAGCGATTCTGAGATTGTTTGACATATTGTACTTTATATTAGTGGAAAAATTTGGTCAATAAATTCATTGCTTATTTGTGAAAAACACCAAAAATTAGAGAAAATTTTAAAAAATTATGATTTTTCTAATTTTAAATGTATCTGCTTGTAAAACAGATAGTAATACCACACAAAATAGTTACTATTTCACATATTCCATATGTCTACTTTATATTTGCATTGTTTTTTGAACATTATTTTATTTTTCTAGGACGTTACAAGGCTTAGTACTTTACCAGCAATTTCTGACATTTTCAAGAAAATTTCAAAAGGCGATTTTTACAGGGACCAGTTCAGTTCTAAAGCGGCTTTGAGGGCCTTATGTACTAGATAGACCCCATAAATCACCCCATATTAAAAACTGCACCCCTCAAAATATTCAAAACAGAATTCAGAAAGTTTCTTAACCCTTTAGGCGTTTCACAGGAATTAAAGCAATGTAGAGGGGAAATTGACAAATTTTATTTTTTTTGCTGCAATTCCTTTGTAATACATTTTTTTCTGTAACACAGAAGGTTTTACCAGAGAAACGCAACACAATATTTATTGCCCAGATTCTGCAGTTTTTAGAAATATCCCACATGTGGCCCTAGTGTGATAATGGACTGAAATACCGACCTCAGAAGCAAAGGAGCACCTAGTGGATTTTGTGGCCTCATTTTTTTAGAATATATTTTATGCACCATTTCGGGTTTGAAGAGGTTTTGTAGTGCCAAAACAGTGGAAATTTCCCAAAAGTGACACGGTTTTGGAAACTGCTCCACTCAAGGAATTTATCTAGGGGTATAGTTAGCATCTTGACCCCACAGGTCTTCTGTTATATTTATTGGAGTTTGCCTGTGAAAGTGAAAATCTACTTTTTTTCAGAAAAAATATAAAAAAAAATAATATTTGCAAGGAATAAAGAATAAAAAGCACCCCAAAACTTGTAAAGCTACTTCTTCCGATTACAGCAATACCCCATATGTGGTAATAAACTGCTGTTTGGACCCACAGCAGAGCTCAGAAGGGAAGGAGCGCCATTTGGATTTTGAAGCGCAGATTTTACTGGATTGGTTTTCAGTGCCATGTCGCGTTTGCAACGCCCTGGAGGGAGCAAAACGGTAGAACCCCCCCAAAAGTGACCCCATTTTGTAGACTACACCCCTCAAGGAATTTTTCTAGGGGTATAGTTAGCATTTTGACCCCACAGTTTTTTTGCTGAATTTAGTGGAATTAAGCCGTGAAAATGAAAATCTACTTTTTTCTGAAAAAATATATAAATGTTTAATTTTTACAATGAATAAAAGAGAAAAATCACCCCAAAATTTGTAAAGCAATTTGTCCTGATTACAGCAATACGCCATATGTGGTAATAAACTGCTGTTTGGACCCATGGCAATACTCAGAAGGGAAGGACCAATATTTGGCTTTTGGAGCTCAAATTTAGCTGGAATGGTTTTCGGGTGTCATGTCGCATTTGCAAAGCCCCTGAGGTACTAAAACAGTGGAAACCTCCCAAAAGTCCCTTTAGGGGACTGGAACGAGCGATCATTAGGTCGCTGGTACAATACACTGCAGTACTAATGTATTGCAGTATAATATCATTTTTACAGGCTCCTGTAACAGCGCGAATGCTGTTCCTGTCCATTAGTCCCAGGTGTCAGCTGTAATACACAGCTGACAACTGCAGAATATGGAGCGGGTGCAGCGCATGAGCCCGCTCCATATATAACCCCCCGCACCACGACATGCTATTAAGTCGTGGTGCGCGAAGGCGTTAATGCGCAGCGGATGGTGCAAAGTGAAAATTAACATTTTCCACTAATATGCCATTTTAATGCACAATATGTTGTGCCCAGTTTGTGCCACTGAAGACAAATACCTCATACAATGTTGAGAGGGTTCTCCCGGATATAAAATATCATATATGTGGACGTAAGCTGGTGTTTGGGCACGCTGTGGGGCTCAGAAGGGAGGGAGCGCCATTTGGCTTTTGGAGCGCAGAGTTTGCTTGGTAACTGTTCTGTTTGGGGTTTTGCTGGTATTTCAGTTTATGATGTGGGGGTATGTGTAAATTGGGCAGAATACATCAGGACATAATAAGAGGGTATAATAATTCGGTAAATAAATAATAATCCGCAGATATGTGGCCAATGTCGCACTGATAAATGGCGCCCGATCTTATCAGCTTTTGGACACTGCACAATTTCTGTTGCTATATTCTGAGAGCCAGAACTTTTTTTATTTTTTCTTCACCGGAGCCGTGCGAGGACTTATTTGTTGCGGGACAATCTGTAGTTTTCATTGGTACCATTTTAGGGTACATGTGATTTTTTTGTCACTTTTTATTAGATTTTTTTGGCAAGCAAAATGACAAAAAAACAAATTCTGACAATGTTTTTTGTCTTTTTTTTTTACACTTTTCACCATGCGCTATAAATGACATTTTACTTTATTCTGTGGGTCGATACGATTACAACGATACCAGATGTATATAGTTTTTTTTATGTTTTGTGGCATTTGCGCACTAAAATCACTTTTCGATAAAATTATTTATTTTCTGTCACCATATTCTGAGAGCCATAACTTTTTTATTTTTCAGTCAAAAAAGCTGTGTAAGGGCTTGTTTTTTGCGGGACGGGTTGTAGTTTTTATTGGTACTATTTTAGGGTACATGCGACTTTTTCATCACTTTTTATTCTATATTTTGGGAGGGTTGATGACCAAAAAAATTGTGATTCTGACATTGTTTTTTAATTATTTTTTACGCGGTGTTCACCGTGCGGGAAAAAGAATATTATAGTTTTATAGTTTGGGTCGTTATAAACGCGGTGATACCAAATATGTGTACTTTTTTTTAACATTTTCATTTTTTTCCTATAATAAAAGGCTTATTATAGGAAAAAAAGCATTTTTTGTTTTTGTAACTTTTATAACTTGTTTTTACACTTTTATGAAACATTTTTATTACTTTATTTTTTACTTGTTTTACTTGAAGACTGGCAGCACTGATGGCTGCTATAATACATTACACTACCTTGGTAGTGTAACATATTATAAACTGTCAGTGTGACGCTGGGAGTCACACTGACAGGAAGCTTATGAGGACCGGCCTCCGGCTGGTTCTCATAGGCTGCTGTGCATGGCAGACCCGGGAGCCATTGTATGGCCTCCGGTTCTGCCTTATAACCGATTGCAGCACCTGCAATCGGTCCCCGGGAAAGTTTGTTGTAGCAACAAACTTTCCAGTTTGTTGTAGTAACAAACTTTCCAGTTCGTTGCTACAACAAACTTTCCCTGCGATCACATGACCGGGACCTGAACCAATTAGGTCCCGGTCATGTCTCCGCGACCAGAGGCAGGGGTTAACAGCGCGATCCGGGTGTCAGCGCTACTCTGAGACACCCGTATCGCGCTTTTAACACCCACCGTGAATTCACGTCGGCGCTGCACAGAGCCCAGCAAATGCCGACGTGAATTTACTGTGGGCGGTCGGGAAGCAGTTAAAAGCATTGGAACTGCCATTCCCTACTATGGGAGCTACGGAAACAGCGAGCTACGCTGTTATCTACTTACATGGTCGGAAATCATAAGCGTCAGTGGGAGCACAGAAAGCTAGAACGGGGTTTGAGGCGCCCCGTTCTGGAGATAGGTGCCAGTCTCAGAGGTGTGACCCGCTTCTATCTGACATTTATGACATATCCTGTGAATATTTCATGAATATTGAAAGGGAAAATGTAAGAAATTAAACTTTTTGCTGATGTATCAATATTGAGAATAGTGACGTGTCTTGTAGGAGAACAGGAGCTATACTAATTCTATTGTGTGAGTTAACAGACAGTCACAGGAATTCCATCTGTTCAACTAACCATTGTATAAAATAAACTAACCTTTATCTTTACCCCCTTATATTATATAGACATGTACCACTTTGTATATCACAAATTAACCTAATCTTGACTACATTGTATATCATAAATTAACATTATCTTACATATATTGTGTAATGTAAATATATGTTATGGTACACTTAGTCTCTCTGTCTCCTGGTGCACATGTCACACATACGTCATATTGGCTATATAAACTGCTGTAATTCATGATGATGTCAGTTCTAAATAGGAATTCAGAGTTCTGTGTGCACACAATAAACCTTCTTAAAGGAACAGTGTTACCACAATTTTTTTTTTTTATATGTTAAAGATATTAGTGCTTTATTAAAAACGTTTGGATTAATTTGTGTGTTTGTGTGTTACTTTTTCTTTTTTTTACACTTTTTCCATTTCTGTATGTGTCGATTAACGACACATACAGACATGGAATACGGCAGCTCCAGTCCCATAGGGACTGCGAACGGGGCCCGTTCCATCCACTATCGTGTACGCCGCTGTGTGGGAACGGCGCATGCGCCGCTCCCACACAGTTCAATTTGAAATGCGCGCCGTCTGGCGCCATTTTCCTGTGGACCGGAAGTCGCGGCCGGACAGTAAGATTACTACTTCCGGTCGCGGCTTCCGGACTTGTGCACATGGAGCAGCGGCAGCAGACGGAGCGGATGGACCGGAGGGAGCGGCGGTGACTGGAGCAGGTAAGTTATTTCTATGTATGTTCGTGTTTGTGTGTGTTTACTACTGTATGTTAACCTACTACACTGTGTGTTAGCTCAAAAAATGGCGACACACAGTGTAGGAGGTTAGACCGTTCAAACCCCTAGTTTCTCCCGACACTAGCCAGGATAAAGGAGGGGGGGATGCTGAGAGCTCACTAGAGCGAGGGCTTTTTACCCAATTTTGCAACATAAAGCAATGTGGTTGCTTTACCACATGCAATGCTGCAATTTTGGGAATGGCTCCATCTAGTGACCAGCAATGGGAAATATTATAAATTAGAATCCAATTGAATCCAATTTATAATATTTCCTGACTCGTGAAAAAAAAAAAAATTAGAACAATGTTTAATCACCTATACACTAATTGTTTAACTAAAAAAAAAAAAAACATGTTTTGCTGGCCACACATTCCCTTTAAGTTCTTAACATGAAGAAGCTGCATCTATGTGAGATCCTAATGGAGATTGAGAAAGTTTCACTGCCGTAACAAATATCACTGATGGGAAAACCCCTTTAAGCTCGAACCTCTGGCCCCCTCCAACATTATATATAATAAAAGTGTTATTTCAAGTATTAGGTATTATTACACTAGGGAATATTGATACATTTTATAGAGCGATTATTTTAATTATGCAAATTTGGTTCTAAATAAAGGTACTATTTAATATAGGGAATGTATTTCCATTTATAAGGATACACATTTCTATAATGAGAAACAAACAAACAAAATAATTACACAAAATAAAAAGCACAGATTCTGGTTTAATACTTTATTTTGCCTGTGCTCTAAGATTATATTAAGAAAAGAAGCTTGATGATTTCATCACTATCTATAAGCAAAGAAAAACAATTTTATTGTATTGTTGTGTAACAAATAGCGTGGTAACTTATTCCGTGTCTAGACTTACCAAGGGCAAAACTTTCTTATCAAGAAAAGATTAGACAATGCCATTAATATCTTCAGTTGTTGTTCAATTTCACACATTTCTTTATTAAAAACATACTCTATCCTTGCAGACATTCTCTTATCTTGTGACAAAACCTGTAGGCCGGGATAAAGAGACGTGATTTTGATACAATGTGAATTTTATTTTTTATTTTTTGTGCTACTGTATAAATAATATAGTTTTCCTATGCAAATGCAAAATAAATTATTACTTTTATCGTCATAATGCACAATTAAATTAATTATAGTTTTTGTGGACGATAAGTTAGACCTGATGTGCATGGAAGAGCCACATGCATGAACCCTGTACAGTGGCACATAGAGTGCATATGGTTCAATATTATGGACTGTAGCTATTCCGTGTGCAGTCATATGATGCCTTTATATCTCTGTATTATCTCTGCAATACCACATATCAATCCATAAGAAAAAAAAGACTTCCGACACCAGAACCATACAGAAGTACAGAGCCCAAAGATTTCAAAGGGTGCCGTATTGCAGATCCATGCAACATGGATCTGTAAATAATGCCGTGTGCATGAGCACTTAATCATAGAGTTAGAATATCCAACCAATGATTTAGTATTTTCGTAGTTCTGCTCCTCTGATGGGGCAGAACAACGGAAACACCAACGCAGGTGTGAACCTACCCTAATAGAACTCCCAACTGCCCGTTTACTGCTAGATATGCTTGGAAGATTATATTCCTGTAGTGGGCAAATATTTCTATGTCCATCAAGTACATTTCAGCATTCTTCCTAATTCATATTCTATCATTTTACTGGGCGCATTCTTCTTTTTTCACTAATGAGCTACAGGAAGGAGGATAAAAAACATTTTTAATGCAGTACCAGGCACAGCCACTAACAAATGTACAGCGCTGTGGTTGATAAATAATGGAGGGGATGTGACACTCTCTGGGAGCTGACCCCCACTGATCTGATATTGATAACCCTTTAAGACAAAGAACCGTTTAATGATATTTAAAATTTAGCAGACTTGGGATTTGGTAGTTCTACTGAGGATTTTCCTATGGATGGAGATAAGTTAAAGAAAGGACTGGGCTTATATTATAGCAGAGAAGGTATAAGGCAGGTGAATAGAAGGTACATAGCTGACCAGATTGAAGATATTTATTTGTCAAACATATAACAGCACAACATTCTATTTATTTCAAAGACTAAGTATGCACAATTTAGCATGGCTCAGACATCCAGCTGAGGGAACAGCAAACAGTCGAAATGTGGAGGCAGTGAAGCTAAGTTGCCACTCAGCTTGATCATCAGAAATCCATTCAGGCATAACATGTTTGCCTGGGACACAGAGATCCAGATGCAACAAAATAACTGCTGATCAAAAATATGACTTACTTCTGGGATATCACAGTACACGGCCCTTATCAAATCAAGCTGTTGCAATAAAACCACAAAGGTGCCACCATATTGATCCAAGCTGATATACACAAGGCAGTGAAAGCAAAATATACAAAAAAAAGTTTGCAGTTACTTCTCAAAAGTGACTATTTTAGATACATGATAAAATATTGCTGTTGTAGGACACATTTGATACAGTAGCTCTAAGGGAGCACTGAAGAGTATAATTTACCATTGTAGAACCAGTCTTATGCACTGGAAAAAAACAAAATACATGAGTCAAAATCAGGCAAACAGAAATGTATATAAACGAACAGGTATTTACACACCAAATACTTCACTTGATAATTCTCATTGATATAGAAAGAGAAAGAACAAAATGTTAATCTAGCAAGGAACATACTAGTGCGTCCTGATTTCCTAAGCAAATTCTGGGTACAAATTGAATTACATCAGCCAAAAACTGTTAAAGAGAACCTTTCACCTGTCCATTACACCTATGATGTCATCACGCCAAAAAAGTGACATCATAGCAAGGGGCTGGCCTTAAAGGAGCAGTGTTTGCAGTATTGCTGTACTGGCTCTATAAAGCTAAGTCACACCTATGACGTCATAAAACACCTATGACATCATAGGTGGAGTGACGTCATCACAACTATGATGTAATCACATTGAAAAAGTGCCGTCATAGCCAGGGGCTGGCCTTAAAAGGGCAGTGTTTGCAATAATGCTGTACTGGCTATTAAAGTCTAAGTCACGCATATGACGCCATAAAACACCTATGACATCATAAAACACCCATAAAACACCCATGAGGTCATCACACCAAAAAAAGTGACATCATAGCAAGGGGCTGGCCTTAAAGGGGCAGTGTTTGCAGTATTGCTGTACTGGCTTTTTAAGGCTAAGCTATGGCCATGACGTCATAAAACACCTATGACATCATAAAACACCCATAAAACACCCATGAGGTCATCACACCAAAAAAAGTGACATCATAGCAAGGGGCTGGCCTTAAAGGGGCAGTGTTTGCAGTATTGCTGTACTGGCTTTTTAAGGCTAAGCTATGGCCATGATGTCATAAAACACCTATGACATCATATGTGGAGTGATGTCTTCACAACTATGACGTTAACATGCTTAAAAAGTGAAGTCATAGCAAGGGGCTGGCCTTAAAGGAGCACTGTTTGCAGTATTGCTCTACTGGCTCTTGAAGGCTAAGTCAAGCCTATGACGTCATAAAACACCTATGGCATCATAGGTGGAGTAACATCATCACACCTATGAAGTCATCAAGCCAAAAAGGTGACGTCATAGCCAGGGGCTGGCCTTAAAGGGGTAGTGTTTGTAATATTGCTGTGATGGCTCTTTAAAAATAAGCCTCACCTATGATGCCATAAAATACCTGTGATGTCATAGGTGGAGTGACGTCATCACAACTATGATGTCATCATGCCGAAAAAGTGACGTCATAGCCATCAGCTGGCCTTAAAGGGGCAGTATTTGCAGTATTGCTGTACTGGCTCTTTAAGGCTAAGTCCCGCTTAAGATGTCATAAAACACCTATGACGTCATAAGCGGAGTGACGTCATCACACCTATGAAATCAACACGCAGAAAAAGACGTCATAGCAAGGGGCTGGCTTTAAAGGGGCAGTATTTCAGTATTGTTGTACTGGCTCTTTAAGGCTAAGCTACGCCATGACATCATAAAAAACCTATGACATCATCACGCCGAAAACGTGACGTCATAGCCAGGGGCTAGCCTTAAAGGGGCAGTGTTTGCAGTATTGCTGTACTGGCTCTTTAAAAATAAGCCATGCATATGACGTCATAAAACACCTATGACGTCATAGTTGGAGTGATGTCATCACACCTATGATCTCATCACGCCGAAAAAGTCAGGGACTAAAATGAGAGTGTTTGTAGTATTGCTGTACTGGCTCTTTAAGGCTAACTCACGTCTATGACATCATAAAACACCTATGGCGTCATAGGTGGAGTGACATCATCACACCTATGACAAATAAATCCAAGACAGCATCCATTATGTCAAAATCGTAGGTGTTTATTCACACATCCCAATGGTACAAAAGCTACGTTTCGACCTCATTGGAGCCTTCCGCAAGCATAGAGATAAAGTGAACATAACAGTGATGACACGTGAAACACTCCCCCTATAACCACATATAATTGTAATACATTTCTAATTCAACCCCAAGCAGACCACTTGAAAATCTTACTTGGGTACATGATGAGGAATGTCAGGGCAATGCCACAGCCAAGCTGGCGTTCATCATTAGCAAATGCGCATGCATGCGCAAATAGTAGATTTATGCAGATCCAATGCTGTCATGACGCATGTTTCTAAACCATCTTTACTACTGGCAATGGGCTATAAACTACAGCTACGCATGCGTTGACGGGGCATTATCTATGGTCATATCCTCATATCAGACGTGTTAACACACCAATCATCACCCAGAACGTCACAGGGGCCCAATCCTCATATTCTAATGGAAATAAGACGAGGACACTACCAATCTACTATATCATGACGTCGTGTGAAAAGTAATCTAGCTCACTAAAATTATAATCTACACAAAATGTTTAATCGGCACTCAAAGTAACTACCACAGTCAATTTAATGAATGTACAATGCATTACATTTCACAAATAAATGATGGAATCCAAAGCAATGGGTGTTAACTATGGAGAACTGCACCACACCTTATGTGGAGTATGCACTAACCACCCATAAAGCCTGAACCATATATTGTGGATTTAATCAATGATTCATCTGTATCCACAGTTGAAAATAATCTCCCTCACATCTAGTCTAACTGCTGAGGCCTATCTGGGTGCAACTAACCACATCAAAGCATAGACTTGCAGTTGTTTTTAGTGTTTTATTTGATTATATCTTAACCCTTTCAAGACCGAGCTCATTTTGGCCTTCAGGACCAGCCCCGTTTTTTCAAATATGACATGTGTCAATTTATGTGGTAATAACTCTGGAATGCTTTTGCCTATCCAAGCAATTCTGAGATTGTTTTCTCGTGACATATTGTACTTTATGTTAGTGGAAAAATGTGGTCAATAAATTCATTGCTTATTTGTGAAAAACACCAAAATGTAGAGAACATTTGCAAAAATTATGATTTTTCTAATTTTAAATGTATCTGCTTGTAAAACAGATAGTAATACCACACAAAATAGTTACTATTTCACATATTCCATATGTCTACTTTATATTTGCATCGTTTTTTGAACATTATTTTATTTATCTATAACGTTACACGGCTTAGTACTTTAGCAGTAATTTCTCACATTTTCAAGAAAATTTCAAAAGGCTATTTTTAGAGGGACCAGTTCAGTTCTAAGCGGCTTTGAGGGCCTTATGTACTAGATAGACCCCATAAATCACCCCATATTAAAAACTGCACCCCTCAAAGTATTCAAAACAGCATTCAGAAAGTTTCTTAACCCTTCACAGGAATTAAAGCAATGTAGAGGGGAAATTGACAAATTTTTTTTTTTTTGCTGCAATTCATTGGTAATACATTATTTTCTGTAACACAGAAGGTTTTACCCGAGAAATTCAACTCAATATTTATTGCCCAGATTCTGCAGTTTTTAGAAATATCCCACATGTGGCCCTAGTGTGATAATGGACTTAAATAACGGCCTCAGAAGCAAAGAAGCATCCAGTGGATTTTGTGGCCTCCTTTTTTTAGAATATATTTTAGGCACCATGTCAGGTTTGAAGAGGTCTTGTGGTGCCAAAACAGTGGAAATACCCCAAAAGTGACATGGTTTTGGAAACTGCACACCTCAAGGAATTTATCTAGGGGTATAGTTAGCATCTTGACCCCACAAGTCTTCTGCTATATTTATTGGAGTTTGCCTGTGAGAGTGAAAATCTACTTTTTTTCTGAAAAAATATAAAAAAAAATAATATTTGCAAGGAATAAAGAATAAAAAGCACCCCAAAACTTGTAAAGCTACTTCTCCCAATTACAGCAATACCCCATATGTGGTACTAAATGACTGTTTGGACCCACGGCAGAGCTCAGCAGGGAAGGAGCGCCATTTGGATTTTGAAGCTAAGATTTTGCTGGATTGGTTTTCAGTGCCATGTCGCGTTTGCAACTCCCTGGAGGGAGCAAAACGGTG